>NC_090340.1:60172111-61485445 GCF_035084215.1 Heptranchias perlo | reverse complement strand
GCCTCCTCCTGTTCCTACGTTTGAGGCTGTATCGTGCAATTGTAATGTAGAACAGCAAGAGCCTGGTCTTAGAGATAAGGCTGTCATTCATTTGATACTTAAAATATAGAAGGATCAACAAGGTGGAACATGAGCTGTTGAAACACTGATGTGAACAGGAACAAAGATAGTCGCACTGCTTTTGTAAATGCTTCTCTTCCGTTTGATTCCAACTCAGTCGCTCTCAACAAGAACAGCATGAGCAGCACGACTGAGAGGTAAAACAAATGAAGAAGTGCCTCGCCACATTTCTTGACTGACGATTGAAATGATAAATAATTTAAAAATCTATGCATTTGAAGAGGGCCACAGTTATTCCATTGCTGCACTATTTGCTCTGGGCCATAAGACTCAGCAGGACCACACAAACCTGTCCCATGAAGCAACAACCTCCAGGCTTCACCGACCAGAGGGTGAACTACTAGGCCTGAGCACTGCCATTGGTTCGGGACAGGTACCGGTTGCCCACGGTTACGCTGTTTACTAGGAGAACGGCCTGCCTATCATCAGTCATTGAGTGCAGCTCAGCTAGGTGCTCAAACTATCATTATCATGAAAAGATAATTGTGTACGTCAAAGGCACTGGGTGAAACAATGGGCCAGGACTCTGCTCTTTCACCACTTGGGTCTGAGGTCAGAGGTTCACAAGATCACTGGGCAGGGATGAAGGATGGCCATTCAGCCCTTCTGAGCCCATCCCATCCAACCAGATGGACTCTACATTCGCCCATCCCAGTGTCCAGTTCTTTCTTAAGTAGTTCCAAAGATCTTTGCCTCTACAACCCAATGGGAAGTCTGTGCTTTGTGCTGATGAAGAACAACTTCCTGACAAATCCCCTCCATGGCCCTTGCCTCCCCCCCCCTCCTCCCTATCTCTGTAACCTCCTCCAGCCGCACAACCCTCCGAGATCTCTGCGCTCCTCCAATTCTGGCCTCTTGCGCATCCCCGATTTTAATCGCTCCACCGTTGGCGGCCGTGCCTTCAGCTGCTTGGGCCCTAATTGCTGGAATTCCCTCCCTAAACCTCTCTGCCACTCCACCTCTCTCTCTCCTCCTTTAAGAAGCTCCTTTAACCTACCTCTTTGACCAAGCTTTTGGTCACCTGTCCTAATATCTCCTTGTGGGGCTCGTTGTCAAACATTTGATTGATAATCGCTCCTGTGAAGCACCTTGGGATGTTTTACTACGTTAAAGATGCTGTATAAATGCAAGTTGTTGTTGTGAAGAGTCTGAGGGGTGGCTTAAAACAGCTACCATGATATAAGAGCCGGGCAGAGGCTGGGCACTCTGTGACGAGTGGATTACCTTCAGGCCTCTCCATCATCTACAAGGCTCAAGTCACGAATGTGACACCATCCAGGAGTTCTCTACATTGGTGCCCCTGCCACTGGACTTAATATCTACTCCCTCCACCACTGGCGCACTGCGGCCGCAGTATGTTGTTGTTGTACCGTTCCCTCATCCTACTGTCATAGGACGAATCCAGCCATAACATCCACACAGAATTTGGAAAAGTCCCAGCCCACGGGTGAGCAGCCCTGAGCTGTCCAAAATTCAGCCTTTGCTGCGGCCAAATTAGGATCGTCCCTCAGAGGACGGCTGACTGGCGAAACAGGACTGTGGCAGGAGAGGGGGTGCTGTTCTGAGGCGGGGGGTTGGGGCTGGTCGTCGGGACGGCGTAGAGGGAGCTTTACTCTGCCCCTTAACCCTCGCTGTACCAGACCCAGGGGAGCGCTGGGTGCAACGCTAAAGGGGTGAGATCTGTACCCCGAGTACTGACACTGCCCAGCTGGACGGTCCCAAAACTTCACACAAGTTAGAATTTAAAAAAAAATAAAAACACATTGGGTATTTCACGAATTTTCGTAAGAAACCAAAGGAAATGACATGGTTGGCTATGTGTGCAGAACAAAGGCCAAAAATAGATAAAACATATAATTATTAAAGAGCGTGACAGCTCCTGCAGCAGCTGTGAACAATAGCGAGCCATATGGCCTGTCACTGTAACATGTCAACACTGGGCAGACGAGAAATCTGAACTTCTTTTGCAAAATAATCTCCCCGGAGAGTGGACTGCAATTTTTCCTGCAGCACAGTGATATTTTTTTATCGTTGGAATCTATCCCCCATCCTCCCCACCTTGCTCCTAGTGTTCTCCTGGTTTGTCGATTTTGTGTCCTGGAAGTTTCTTGCACCAATCACCCCTTTCCCGGCTCCTTCCCAAAGCCTCTGGAGATGTTTTTATTTTTCCATTCATGCTCGGGACGTGGGCGTCGCTGGAAAGGCCGGCATTTATTGCCCCATCCCTGGTTGCCTCTTGAGAAGGTGGTGGTGGGCCTTCTTCTTGAACCGTTGCAGTCCGTGTGGTGCAGTTGTGGTCGGGGGGGGGGGGAGTTCCAGGATTTTGACCCAGCGACCATGAAGGAACGGTTGATATATGTCCAAGTTGGGATGGTACGTGACTTGGTGGGGAACTTGGAGGTGGTGGTGTTCCCATGCTCCTGCTGCCCTTGTCCTTCTAGGTGGTGGAGACCGTAGGTTTGGGAAGTTACTGTGAGACGACGATGTTGAGATCTGCCCAAGCCTAGAAGACTCACCCCATACCAAGAGGTGGTGATTAGGTCATGTCATCCTTGAGTTTTAAAGGTCCCTGGATCGTAACAATAACAACTGGCATTTATATAGCACCTTTAACGTAGTAAAACGTCCCAAGGTGCTTCACAGGAGTGATTATCAAACAAAATTTGACACCAAGCCTCATAAGGAGATATTAGGACAGGTGACCAAAAGCTTGGTCAAAGAGGTAGGTTTAAAGGAATGTCTTAAAGAGGAGAGAGAGGTAGAGTGGTTTTGGGAGGGAATTCCAGAGCTTAGAGCCTAGGCAGCTAAAGGCACGGTCGGCAAATCGGGGATTCGCAAGAGGTCAGAATTGGAGGAGCGCAGAGATCTTACATCAAGTTACATTGAAACTATAGGCCGTTCGGCTCAACTGGTCTATGCCAGCTTTTATGCTCCACACGAGCCTCCTCCCTCCCTACTTCATCTAAACTTATCAGGATATCCTTCTATTCCTTTCTCCCTCATGTGTTTACCTAACTTCCCCTTAAATGCATCTATGTTACTCGCCTCAACTATTCCTTGTGGTAGTGAGTTCCACATTCTCACCACTCTTTGGGTAAAGAAGCTTCTCCTGAATTCCCTATTGGATTTATTAGTGACTATTTTATATTTATGACCTCTCGTTTTGCACTCCCCCACAAGTGGAAATATTTTCTCAATGTCTTCCCTAACAAACCCTATCATTATCTTAAAGCCCCCCAACAGGTCACCCCTCAACCTTCTCGAGAAAAGAGCCCCAGCCTGTTCAATCTTTCCTGGTAAGGATATCCCCTCAGTTCTGGTATCATCCTTGTAAATCTTTTTTGCACCTTCTCCAATGTCTCTATTTCCTCTCTATAATATGGAGACCAGACCTGTGCACAGTACTCCAAGTGTGGTCTAACCAAGGTTCTATACAAGTTTAACATAACTTCTCTGCTTTTCAATTCTATCCCTCTAGAAATGAACCCCAGTGCCTGATTTGCCTTTTTTTTATGGCCCTATTAATCTGCGTCACTACTTTTAGTGATTTGTGTATCTGTACTCCCAGATCCCTTTGCCACCCTGTTTAGACTCTTATTATCCAATCAGTATGTGGCCTCCTTATTCTTCCTACCAAAATGAACCACCTCACAGTTATTTTGGAGGGTTGTAGGGCTGGAGGAGGTTTCAGAGATAGGGAGGGGGCGAGTGAGTGAAAGGAAAGACTGAGAGAGGTAGGGAGCTCTCCAGTTCTGAGGTCAAAGCAGTACTTTGAGTAAAAATAGCAACAAACATCAAGGGCAGAATTTTAACAGTGAAAAAACGGGTGGGTTGGTGGCCAGGGGGGCATTGAAAATCGTGACAATTTCAGACCCTCCCCGAACCCACCTCCAACCTGCCCATTTCCGGTTTTCACCGGGGCGGGGTGAGGGGCAGGCGACCAACCTGCTCCCAGAAGGCAGGTTGGTCACTAAAACCTTTCAAGGAGGCTGTGGGCTTCCAATTTGAAAGGTTTTGAGATTTCAAACCCTGGGGGCCGGGATTCCTGGGCCTTCTCCTTCACGCCACGCGAAAGGAGGAGAGTAGGCCCGAAACTGCAGGCTAGTGCCTTTCTGGCACGGCTTGTGGGCCCGGAGGAGCAGGAGTCCTTCCCCCAGGCCCAACAAGCCTACCTGCAGTGACCCTCCCCAAATCTCCGCTCACCCACCCCAACGATCGCGGGACCCGGCGATGACCCCCGACTCGGATCCCCAATGATCGCGGACCCCCGATCTCGACGCCCCCCCCACCTCGGTGACTGACCCCCTGATCCCTCCCCCCATGACTGACTACTCCGATGACTGATTCCCCCCCCCCGTGACCCCCATGCCCATTGGTGCCCCACGCCCATTGGTGATCCTATGCCCTCCCATGCCCCCCATGCTCCCCCCCATCCATACAATCAAAGAATTACCTGAAAACTTACTTTTTTCATGTCCTCTTCCTTGCTCTGCTCCTGTCCCACTGAGCCTAGCCTGTCAATCAGGCCGGCCAGTCGGACGGCAAACTGACAAAATAAATAAAAGACGTCTTTACATCAAAATCGTAAGGACGCCCGGTAAACACGTACTTCCGGGTTTCCCGTGTGCAATTTGATCCCCCCGCTCCCTTCCTGGCTCCGGGTCAAAATCCTGGCCCATGTCTCAACTCAAAAAGTACCAGAAAGATCGCAACGCAAGCAAAGCAACACCAACCTTCAGTAGCAGCACTCAAAATGGCCTCCTCTGTGTGGTATCCTGCCAAGGGAACCTTACAAGAGCACTTACAGTGACGGTAATTATTTGGGATGAGTTTGGGGCAGAAATGGAGGAGGATGGGACAGTGGGGTGAGCCGCGCTCCATTGACCCATTGAAATGTGGGTGGGACAGGCTTGCGTCACGACTGAAAGGGAACTAGCGGGTTTTTTTTTGTGTGCGTGGCGGATTTGAGGCAGCAGGCTTTAAAAAGGCATTTTTTCTCTGTCTACTGTGCGCCCCCCCTCCTCACAATCCACCCCAAAATGGGTGCTGAATCAGGGGAAAATCCAGCCTCTGCCCCACCGCCCCCCCTTCCCGTGTCTTTATAGAATTTGAAAGAAACAAGAATGTGGAATTGCAAAGCCGCTGCAGACATCTCATGCACTCCAATGAAGAATTGCAGCTTGACAGCCCTACAATAGAGAGGGAAACAGGGCATTACACTGGTGTTTGGTAGCCCTCAATAAATCTTATTCTAAACCCCAAGGGGTGGGGCTGGGGGCGTGAGGGAGGCAAAAATATTTTGCTTAGATAGAATCAAGATGGTGATCCAGGAAATTCAACTGTGCTTCCTAGTCAAGCATGTCTGAGAGAAGCCCACCAGATACGAAGCTGACCCCTCCGCCTATTTGTTTACTTGATTAAACCAGGCTCGCATTCATCCATCACACAGCACAAGTTCACCATGACATTGCGGGGCATGGGATTTTCCTGTGAAGGACGAGCAGCGAGGCCATTTTCAGAGCTGCTGACAGCTGTTGTTGTTGCCAGAACTGTTCTCGGGCAATTAATGTGGAAAAGAACAAAGGCGTCACGATCAGGGAGCTGATAGAAGATTCACAATGACAAAAATTAAAAAAAAAGAATGAAATCGCAGACTTTTCGAAACACATTGTGGGAGGGCTGGAAATTTCACTTCATATGTGATTCATCGACGCGGTGTCTTATTCCAACTGATGTGTCAGCTTGGCTCAGTTGGTAGAAAAAAAAGAACTTGCATTTATATAGCGCCTTTCACAACCTCAGGACGTCCCAAGGCGCTTTACAGCCAATGAAGTACTTTTTTGAAGTGTAGTCACTGTTGTAATGTAGGAAATGCGACAGCTAATTCGCGCACAGCAAGATCCCACAAACAGCAATGTGATAATGACCAGATAATCTGTTTTTAGTGATGTTGGTTGAGGGATAAATGTTGGCCAGGACACCGGGGGAGATCTTACCTGCTCTTCTTCAAATAGTGGCCGTGGGATCTTTTTACGTCTACCCGAGAGGGCAGATGGGGCCTCGGTTTAACGTCTCAGCCGAAAGACGGCACCTCGACAGTGCAGCACTCCCTCGGCATCTGGAGGGGGGCTCTAACCCACAACCTTTGGGACGTCCTGAGGTCGTGAAAGGTGCTATATAAATGCAAGTTCTTTCTTTCATAACATCCACATGAAGGTATTCCCATTGGGAAATCCATGTTCAGTGTAGGGGATACATTCCTGGTGTCTCTGAAAGTAAAGGTACAGTGGGCACTCCGTTAAGCAGGCAAAACAGTCAGGGTCAAGTCCCCACCCAACGTTAGCACACACGTTCTTTCCAGCAGGACGACGATCTGGCGCGGGGTCCTTGACTGGTTTAGTCCCTTGACCACCCAACAGGCTCCGAGACCAGTTTGTCCAATAACCCACGCCCAAAGGATCAGCAAACACTCAACGGAGCTGGTGTGCATGGACTAGAGCCATCCGACTTAATCCTACCTCACTCCCACTTGTTCGTCGGAGAGCTAGTTTAACGTCACACCTCCCACTTCCTTGACTGTTCCTCGTTTCCCAAAACACACTTTTTGTCACCTGTCCTTTCATTGACAGGAACGGGGACTGTACGTCAAGTTACCTGGGCTGATAACACCACATCCATTTGGAGCAGATGTACTTTCAAAAACTCAACACTTCTGGGTTTTTCCCCATCTTTTGTGTTGGGTTTTTCATGCAACATTTTCTTTTCTTTTTCCACAGCAAATAATTTCAGTGTCTGAAAAGTACCTCGAGGGTTTGACATATATAATTTTTTTTTTTATCCAGCACTAAAGCTCCCTGAAAAACCTGTCAAAACATAGCAAGCCTGAAGTCATTGCCTACTGCAATGTGCTATTTATTTTCTGTTTTCCAGTTCTTGCTCCTGGGAGAAAATAAAACACTGTTTGGACAAATCAATGACTGGCAAACAATGTTCAAACTCGAGTGGTAATTTTTGCACCCATTATTTTGTTTGATTGAACCTTTTTAATTCAGTGCGTGGAGCATTTAAAACCAAACCGGGATCAGAAATAGATATCTGAAAATAGATTTTCACTGCTACCTCTACAGCCTTGGGGTGGAGGGGGAGGGAGGGGGATCTGAACTCTTCCTGTTTGTGACTGCGCTCTGCTCCCCCAGTGAGTGATGTAACCAGATTGTTAGTTTGAATTTTGTTCCCCTCATCTCCAACATAGGAACAGGGAGAGGCCATTCAGCCCCTCGAGCCTGTTCCACCATTCAATTAGATGGTGGCTGATCTGTACCTCAACTCCCCCCCCCGCCACTGCCCGCCTTGGTTCCCTAACCCTTGGCAGGGGGAGTGGGACTAATTGGACAGCTCTTTCAAAGAGCCGGCACAGGCACGATGGGCCGAATGGCCTCCTCCTGTGTTGTATCTTTTTACGATTCTATGAATACTCCTTGCCAAACAACAATCTATCAATCTCGGTTTTTGAAATTGTCAGTTGACCCCCAGCCTCGACAGTATTTTGGGGGAAAGAGAGTTCCAGATTTCCTGAAGGTGCTGGCTGCGTGCTGGAATATGATGGGAATTTTTTAATTATTATTTTAATTCTTCAGGATGTGGGCGTCCCTGGTATGGCCAACATTCATTGTCCATCCTTAGTTGCCCTTGAGAAGGTCGTGCTTGAACCATTACAGTCCATGATGTGGAGATGCCGGTGATGGACTGGGGTGGACAAGTGTACGGAGTCGCACGACACCAGGTTATAGTCCAACAGCTTTATTTGAAATCACGAGCTTTCGGAGCTTTGCTCACCTGACGAAGGAGGAAAGCTCCGAAAGCTTGTGATTTGAAATGAAGCTGTTGGGCTATAACCTGGTGTCGTGCGACTCCTTACGTTACAGACCAGACAGTGACCTCGAAATTGAAGGGCAGGAAAAGACCAGCTGGTCCATCAAGCCTGCCCCACACCACAATGGCCGGAGCATCGTGACTAAATACTTCCTCCTTCCCTCCCTCCCCCCCACCCCCCCCAACAATAAACCTCCTGGGAGAGGCAAAAAAGCAGAAAAAAAAACCAGAGCCAATAAGGGAAAAAAAACTCTGGAAAATTCCTCTCTGACCCCCTCAGGCGATCGAAACCCCAGTCCAGGAGATCACACGGACCGAGTGATATCTATATAGGCACTGACCTTCCATATGATGCGATCTCTGCCCCAGTCAGGAACTGGGTCCAGCTCCCTCTTGGAGACAGTCAGCACTCACCACACCAGCTGACAACACATCCCAGAGGCTCATTACTCCTTGGGGAAAGAAGAACCACCCTAAAGTGGCAGTAGAGAGTCGGCATCTGACTGTACTGTGAGGGGTGGGAAGACGGGGGCTCATAGTCGAGCCTAACCCCAGCCACCGCCAGCGCCCACAAACCAAAATAAAACAGAACACGCTGGAAACCCTCAGCGACTCAGGCACAACATCTGTGCTGAGAAGTGACAAGTTAACAGGCATAGCCCCTCATCAGAACTAGAAGATAGTACTAATGAGAGAAAGAAAGAAAGAACTTGCATTTATATAGCGCCTTTCACGAGCTCAGGATGTCCCAAAGCGTTTTTCCTTGGTCTGCCCGGAGGGCCAATATCGTGGGAGGTGGTCATCCGTTTGTGCTCTCCTAACAGGTGGCCCTCGTTTTAGGACCATAGCAACAGGAGGAGGCCATCCAATCCCTCGAGCCTGTTCCAATATTCAACCCGGTCACTGCTGATCTGTGCCTCAACCCCATTTACCCGCCTTTGCTCCATATCCCTCGATGCCCTCACCCAACAAAAAAAAAATCTATCGATCTCAGTCTTGAAAGCTCCATTTTTCCCCCAGCATCCACAGCCTTGTCGGGGGAGCTTGCTCTTAGGAAGCTGGCGCTCCTGCCAAGGTAGTCTGCTGCCAGCTCCTACGTGCCACTTGCTCTGTGCTCTGAGGGTTACGGCAGAATGTTCAGCATATGTCCTGTAAAATGGCTGCCTCATGTGGGTCTACTCCTGTCGCCTGCAACCTCTGGGCTTTGGATCTGCTTGGATGGGGCGCAGCGCAGATTCACCAGAACGATACTGGGGCTTAAAGGGTTAAATTATGGGGCCCGGTTGCATAGACTTGGCTTCTATTCCCTTGAGTACAGGAGATTGAAGGGGTGAACTAATTGGGGTGTTCAAGATGTTTAAAGGATATTTGATAGCGTAGATAGACAGAAACTATTTCTTCTGGGTGGGGGGGGAATCAAGAACAAACCTTCAGATTAGAGTTAGCCCATTTAGGAGCGAAATCAGAAAGCAATTTTTCACACAAAGGATAGTGGAAATCTGGAACTCTTTCCCCCAAAATGCTGAGGATGCTGGGGGTTAATTTTTGTTGGGCAGGGGTATCATGGGATATGGAGCTAAGGCAGGTAAATGGAATTGAGATACAGAACAGCCATGATCTGATTGAATGGCGGAACAGGCTCGAGGTGCTGAATGGCCCACTCCTGGTCCTATGTCCATTCACTGCGAGCTGCCTGGTCCTGTGACTGCTATCGGTTCCTGAAACCAGTCTGCGACCAGTCCTCCGCAGTCTGGAAGTTGTTACTAGGCGTTGCCAACCCTCCAGGATTGTCCTGGAGCCTCCAGGAATCGAAGATTAATCTCCAGGACACGGCTGGGAGAAATCCAGGAGAAAAATCATAGGGGTATCAAAAAAAAAAATCATTAGTTTTTTTCGATTCCTTTGAACACATTTATTTATTAGTCATAAAAATATTGGAGATGGAGGAGAAGAGCTGTTTGACTGACGGTCAAGAATCATCCAATTGGGTGACGAAGAATCTGTTTGCTTTCTGATTGGACGTGGGGAAGGCGTGGCACCGCGAAGATGGACGTGTCAGGCAACCAATGGCTGGAGTGTGGGGGCGGGGCAGTTGGAAGTGAGAGGTCATGTGATGAAACCGGCAGGAATATCTCCAGTCAGAGTCCCAGCTGCTGCGCAGGGCACAGTATAACTTGCGTCCTACTGCCAGCGTGGTGCCAGTCTGGGATTCCCTGATGGAGGAGGAGGAGGAGGAGGCGGCACTGATTGGTCCCTGGTCGCTTCTAAGGTGGGGGAACGGCTGTAGATTCAACAACAACAACTTGCATTTATATAGCGCCTTTAACGTAGTAAAACGTCCCAAGGCGCTTCACAGGAGCGATTATCAAACAGAAAGTGATGCCGAGCCACATAAGGAGATATTAGGACAGGTGACCAAAAGCTTGGTCAAAAGAGGTAGGTTTTAAGGAGCGTCTGAAAGGAGAAGAGAGAGGTAGAGAGAGGCGGAGAGGTTTAGGGAGGGAATTCCAGAGCTTAGGGCCCAGGCAGCTGAAGGCACGGCCGCCAATGGTGGAGCGATGGAAATCGGGGATGCGCAAGAGTCCAGAATTGGAGGAGCGCAGAGATCTCGGAGGGTTGTAGGACTAGAGGAGGTTACAGAGATAGGGAGGGGGCGAGGGCCACGGAGGGATTTGAAGACAAGGATGAGAATTTTAAAATCGAGGCGTTCCCAAACCGGGAGCCAAAGTGGGTCAGCGAGCACAGGGGTGAATGAAGATGCCACGCAATCCATTGATTCCAGGAGCAAGGAAAAGGCTTCCCTTATGTTACGGCAATTGAGCGCTGTGGACTCCACGTCACACGTTGTCAGTTGCCTCACAGCCTCAGGGACTGATCTCAGAGTCTGCACGTAGGTACGATGAAAGTCAAACAAGCACTCTTAGACCAGAGAGTTTGAAAAAGAGAAATGATGGAAGACAAGCTTTTTTAAAAAAATTCATTCTGGGGATGTGGGCGTCACTGGCAAGGCCGGCATTTATTGCCCATCCCTGTTTGCCCTGAGAAGGTGGTGGTGGGCCTTCTTGTTGAACCGCTGCAGCTTGATAGAACTGAGTGACTTGCTGGACCACTTCATTTATGAGCACATAATTCAGGCTGTCAGTCCCAGTACAGTACTGAGGGAGTGCTGCACTGTCGGAGGTGCCGTCTTTCGGATGAGTCGTTAAACCGAGGCCCCGTCTGCCCCTCTCAGGGGGATGTAAAAGATCTCATGGCACCATTAAAGAAGAGCAGGGGAGTTCTCCCCAGTGTCCTGGGGCCAATATTTATCCCTCAACCACCTTCACTAAAAACAGATTATCTGGTCATTATCACATTGCTGTTTGTGGGATCTTGCTGTGCACACATTGGCTGCTGCGTTTCCTACATTGCAACAGTGACTACACTTCAAAAGTGATTCATTGGCTGTAAGGTCATGAAAAGTGCTATATAAATGCAAGTTCTTTGTGTTTTTTTTCTTCAGGGGGCAGTTAAGAGTCAATCACACTGGTGTGGGACTGGCCACATACAGGTCCAATCCGGGTAAGGACGGCAGGCTTCCTTCCCTAAAGGACATTAGTGAACCAGTTGGGTTTTTTCCGACAATCCGACAGCCCCATGGTCACTTTTACTGAGGCCCATTCTTGTTTTTTAAAAAAAAATTATTGACAGATTGCTTTCTTTCTTTAAAAAACCGAATTCAAATTCTCAAGCTGCCGCGGTGGGGTTTGAACTCACGTTCTCCGGATTATCCCGCCAGTATTCCGTGCGGTGCTGAGATGAAATACGGCGTAGGGAATGGGAAAGATAAAGACCGTCGGGTAACCAATGAGAATTACACACGACAAGAGGGCAGGAAGCGGGGTGGAGTGACACGCTGAGTGTGCCGTCGGAGAATCCCTTGTAAGATTGGTGAAGATCTTCAGTCTGTCCTGACGGGATGCAGGTCGAGTGCGGGGCAGTCACAGGAGAAACAGCAGGTACAAAGGGAAGTAAAACGCCCAGGCAGCCAGCCTGTCAGAAAACTGTCGGTGAAGCAAATGTAAAAGCAGACCAGGTTTCAGATTGTCCCAGTGGAGTTCTGTAGCCCGTTATTCTTCATTCTGTTTCAATGTGCGCTGATCCACATCTAAATACACAGCCTGTCCCATCGCTGTGCTGACGGCATCTTAGAACTCAACAGTTTTTCTCTCTGTCGGCAATTATGGCCCGTGAGGATTTATTTTTATTTAAATCCCAGACGGCCGTGGACATATTGGCCTCGATATTAACCATCCCCCCCCCCCATCCCCGCGATGGGCGGGAGAGGGTTGAGGAGGGGGGGATGTTGGCTATGGACATTAATACGGGGAACGCGTCCCCAACTCGCCTCGCTCGCAAGGCGATGGATATCGGGGTGTCCGGGTGTCCCGCTGTGGAGAGGTGGCGATGCTTAATTAACGTGTTTAAATCGGTTTAACGTCTCATCTGAAAGACGGCACCTCCGACAGTGCAGCACTCCCTCGGTACCGCACTGGAGTGTCAGCCTAGATTTTGTGCTCAAGTCTCTTTTTCACACATGTGGAAATCTGGAACTCTCGCCCCCAAAAGTCTGTGGATGCTGGGGGTCAATTGGAACTTTCAAGGCTGAGATCGATAGATTTTTGTTGGGTAAGGGTATCGAGGGATGTGGAGCAAAGGCGGGTAAATGGAGTTAAGATACAGATCTGCCACGATCTAACTGAATGTTGGAATGGGCACGAGGGGTTGAATGGCCTACTCCTGTTCCTATGTTCCTATGAAGATTGGCTCCAATTAGAGAGTTCAGATTGGGCTAAAGCAGCACAAATCGACATTGGAGACAGAGTGAGGATCGCCCCCTGTAACGGATAATCCTGAGATTCCATTCCTGATCTCCAAGAATTTACTGAGAGATTAGCAGAGATTATCGGGAATAGCAAATTATTTGGGGTATTGAGCTGAACCCCAGGCTCTTGCTGCGATCTGCACAAAAAAAAAATGATTTAACAGACTTTCCATTTAGGCAGCTGGATAAAGGGCTGAAATAGTTAGACAGGGACGTAAAAGATCCCACAGCACTATTTCAAAGAGGAGGAGGAAAGTTCTCCCCAGTATCCTGGTCAATATTTATCCCTCAATCAACATCACTAAAAAACACATTATCTGGTCATTTATCTCATTGCTGTTTGTGGGATCTTGCTGTGCACAAATTGGCTGCCACATTTCCTACATTATAACAGTGACTAAATAGGGACCAGTGAACAGAGGGCAAACTTTATCCACTGACTTCTAAAGTCAATCAAGAGTTGGATGAGGTTCCTGTTTCAGTCAGGGCTAAGCTACACTCTTATTTTATTCGACACTGAGGGGCCATCTTTCGGGATGAACGTTAAACCGAGGCCCCGTTTTCCCTCTCAGGTGGACATAAATTGCACTATTTCGAAGAAGAGCAGGGGGAGTTCTCCCTGGTGCCCTGGCCAATATTTATCCCTCGACCAACATCATTAAAAAAACAGATTATCTGGTCATTTATCGCATTGCTGTTTGTGGGATCTTGCTGTGCGCAAATTGCCTGCTGCGTTTCCCAACGTTACAACAGTGACTAAACTTCAAAAGTACTTCATTGGCTGTAAAGCGCTTTGGGATATCCTGAGGTTGTGGATTGGGCGCTATATAAATACAAGTTTTTATTTTTTTTGCTTAAGAAATCGTCACAAATCCGAGGGAGAGATTGAATTATTTTTTAAAGTTTCCTCTCCTTTAAAGCACAGAACACGAAATGAGATAATGAGCAATGAGAGAGGCCCCAGGAAATGCAATGGGATATCTCCCTGTAAAGGGTTATGGGACACTCTTGGGAAACACTTCCCCGTTTCAGGTCTTTGGGGAATTTGCCTCGATAAAACACGCCAATCGAAATCCCTCTGTCTGCTATTTTTAGCACAGGATGTCTTTACGTCAAACTCCCGCGTGCATCATTCCCAATAAATAAACGGGCTGAAGACCATATCGAGATAGCGGGCGTGGTTCGTGGGAGGGGGGTGGGGCTTGACTTGAACCGTCTCCATCCCTCTCCCTGGCCTCTGTCTGAGGCTGAACCAGACCGTTCGCAACCTTGGCATCTTATTTGACCCTGAGATGAGCTTCTGGCCACATATCCGCTCCATCACCAAGACCGCCTACTTCCACCTCCCTAACATCGCCCGTCTCCGCCCCTGCCTCAGCTCATCTGCTGCTGAAATCCCCTTCGGTGCCTTTGTTACCTCTAGACTTGACTATTCCAATGCTCTCCTGGCCGGCCTCCCATCTTCCACCCTCCATAAACTTGAGCTCATCCAAAACTCTACTGCCCGTATCCTAACTCGCACCAAGTCCCGTTCACCCATCACCCCTGTGCTCACTGACCCAGATTGGCTCCCGGTCCGGGAACGCCTCGATTTTAAAATTCTCATCCTTGTTTTCAAATCCCTCCATGGCCTCGCCCCTCCCTATCTCTGTAACCTCCTCCAGCCCTACAACTCTCTGAGATCTCTGCGCTCCTCCAATTCTGGCCTCTTGCGCATCCCCAATTTTAATCACTCCACTGTTGGCGGCCGGGCCATCAGCTGTCGAGGCCCTAAGCTCTGGAACTCCTGCCCTAAACCTCTCCGCCTCTCTACCTCGCTCTCCTCCTTTAAGACGCTTCTTAAACCTACTTGTTTGACCAAGCTTTTGGTCACCTGTCCTAATATCTCCTTATGTGGCTCGGTGTCAAATTTTGTTTGATAATCGCTCCTGTGAAGCGCCTTGGGACGTTTTACTATGTTAAAGGCGCTATATTAATGCAAGCTGTTGTTATTGTTATTAATCCGTGCGCTGAATGCAGTGCACGCGTCAGGAGTTCCAAAATCCCCTGGTCCTTATTGAGGTGAGGTCTTCAATGGGAATTGAAAGGTCTCTTATCTTGAGAGGCGCTTGTGCTGAATCGCAATCAAATAGTTCTGGATGCTGAATCCTCTTAAAAGCACAGATGGTAAAACATTTGAACAGATGGAAGGCGAACCATCCGACAAGACTATGTCCGCCCCCTGAGGACATTCACCGAGCTCCTGAAACTCAAGAACATGGGAAAGAGCGCACGCTGCAGGCTGCTTTCAATGATCTTTCTTTCCCAATCCCTTCCTTTTTTTTCAGCAAAACCAGACCCACGCCTGTTTTAATTCTGCAGAATGACTGACCTGGAGTGAGCACTTGGAGATATAGGCAAGTTAATGGTGAATGGATTTAAGTTTCATATCATAGTATAATCTTGATGCAGCACAGGAGGAGGCCATTCTGCCCATCGTGCCTGTGCCGGCTCTTTGAAAGAGCTATCCAATTAGTCCCATTCCCCAGCCCTTTTCCCCGTCGCCCTGTAATTTTTTTCCCTTCAAGTATTTATCCAATTCCCTTTTGAAGGTTATTATTGAATCTGAAAGTTGTTATGATCTGGAATGTGCTCCCTTTCAGGCAGCACATTCCAGATCATAACAACTTGCTGCGTAAAAAAATGTTTCCTCATGTCGCCTCTGGTTCTTTTGCCAATCATTTAAAATCTGTGTCCTCTGGTTACCGACCCTTCTGCCAATGGAAACAGTTTCTCCTTATTTACTCTATCAAAACCCCTCATGATTTTGAACACCTCTATCAAATCTCCCCTTAACCCTCTCTGCTCTACGGAGAACAATCCCAGCTTCTCCAGTCTCTCCACATAACTGAAGTCCTCGGTACTATTCTTGTAAATCTTTTCTGCACCCTCTCTAAGGCCTTGGCATTCTTGCAACTCACCTTCAAGCCTAGAGGAATTTTGTGGCCCCCACTCCCACCGTATGTTTCGAAGCTGGATGCTCCCTCCAAGATTTCATTAGCTAGTTTCACATCACAAAAGGAATCAGTGTTACCTCTATACTCGACTATCCCAATGGTCTCCTGGCCGGCCTCCCATCTGCCACCCTCCATAAACTTGAGCTCATCCAAAACTCTGCTGCCCCCATCCTAACTCGCACCAAGTCCTGTTCTCCCATCATCCCTGCGCTCACTGACCTACGTTAGCTCCCAGTCAAGGAACGCCTCGATTTTAAAATTCTCATCCTTGTTTTCCAATCCCTCCATGGCCTCACCCCTCCCTATCTCTATAATATTCTCCAACCCTACAACCCTCCGAAATCTCTGTGCTCCTCCAATTCTGGCCTCTTACGCATTCCGATTTTAATCTCTCCACCATTGGCGACCGTGCCTTCAGCTGCCTAGGCCCTAAGCTCTGGAATTCCCTCCCTAAACTTATTCACCTCTCTACCTCTCTCTCCTCCTTTAAGATGCTCCTTAAAACCTACCTCTTTGACCAAGCGTTTGATCACCTGTCCTAATCTCCCCTTATGTGGCTCGTGTCAAATTTAGTTTGATAACCGCTCCTGTGAAGCACCTTGGGACGTTTTACTATGTTAAAGATGCTATATAAATGCAAGTTGTTGGTGTTGCTGTTGTTGTGATCACTATCCAGACCGCGTTGCTGCCCACAGTCAAATAGCTGGCCGAAGCTCACCGCCTGGGCTCACGCGGGCCGATCGCTCAGGTGTCTGGGTGCCTGTGGAAGCCCAGCGAGAGTCAGCACCTTTCAAGAGAGGAGGGGGAGGGGCGGGGAGAATGGGGGATAACGGAAGAGAAACGGCAGCCAGAAGGCAAGGGCCTGGAATTCCCGCCGGGGGGGGTGGAGAAGCATTTTTTTAGTGTAAATTAACGAGTAATGACGACCAATTAGCTCTCCGATAGTGGAGCTGTGTGGAATTCAACGTGAAGCCCAAAGAAACATTCTCTGATAGATATTTCTGAATAGTTGGCATTTATCACCAGTACCTAACGTGCTTAGCGCACTGCCGTGTCAGTGAAGGATTTACCTTTAATGATTTACTTCTCTCTCCGAATGTCAAAGAAGGTGACATTTTGCTAGAAGAGAGAGTGCAATTGTTTCATTAAATCCATTATCTCTTGATGTTTGTGTACACACATTGCACTCGGAGCTGTGTAACATCCAGGACAAAGATTTAATAGTTTAATATCAACTGAGACCTCGTTAAATGTCAGTGAGATTCACCACTTTGTGCGGAAATATGTCAGGAATCATCAGTTATTCCAGAAAGACCACATGGTGATATATATGTTTTAGTATCCTAAGTCGCACCAAGTTCTGTTCACCCATCATCCCTGGTGCGCGCTGGCCTACATTAGCCCCCGGTCCAGCAAAGTCTCGAATTAAAAATTTTCATACCTTGTATTGAAATCTTCCCAAGGCCTCGCCCCTCCCGATCTCTGCAACCTCCTCCAGCTGTACAACCCTCTGAGATCTCTGCCCGCCTCCAATTCGGTGTCAAATTTAGTCTGATTACGCTTCTGTGAAGCAACTTGGGATGTTTTACTAAGTTAAAGGTGCTATATAACTGCAAGTTGTAGTTATTGGAGGGATAAACCCTTCTGAAGTTGCACTAGTACTCATTCCATCCCTCCTAAGCACCAGCACTGAAATCGGCAACCTTAGTGGGATAGATAGCCAGTTAGAAGGGGTCTCTGCCTGCTCAATCTTAGGGCACAAGTGAGCAGGAGCTGGGGCCTAGACACAGGCACGAGTAAACCAGACGGCTAGACAAAGGAAGAGAGATTAGATGGGGTGACCAAAAGCTTGATCAAACAGGTGAGCTTTAGGATGTGTCTTAAAGGAGGAGAGGGAGGTGGAGGGGTTTAAGGAGGGAATTCCAGTGATTTGGGCCTAGACGGCTGAAGGCACGGGCTGCCAATGGTGGGTCAAATGGAGGGAGGATGCCCAACAGATCAGAGTCAGAGGAAGAGAGAGTTTGGAGGGGCAATAGAGCTGGCAGAGGTTCAGGAGAGACAAGGCCAGAGAGGGATTTAAACACAAGGATAGGACATTTTCAACTTGAGGTGTTGGGGGAATCGGACATGACTGGTGAAAGGACTGTTCACACAGGTCACGTGGGAGCCCTCACTCCAAGTGGTCAGAAAAAATGGTGGGGCACAGGATAGGTTGTACAGCCCTGAGATCCCCAATGTACTCAACATCTTACCTGTCCATGAAATGGCGTCATCGAGACAGCCATCATTGTCTCACTGAATTTTACAGTCCAGTGATACTTTAACTGCTTGAAAAAATAATTATAGGTTCCTCATCAGTTCATTTAAGTTCTTTCTTTCACCCTTTATATTTCGAATGCCACTCTCGCCCCCCCACCACCTCCCCCCACCCCCCAACACTCAATGTACATAGAATCATACAGCACAGAAGGAGGCCATTCGGCCCATCGTGCCTGTGCCGGCTCTTTGAAAGAGCAATCCAATTAGTCCCACTCCCCATAGCCCGGAAAACTTTTCCTTTTCAAGTGTTTATCCAATTCCCTTTTGAAAGTTACTATTGAATCTGCTTCCACCGCCCTTTCAGGCAGTGCGTTCCAGATCATAGCAACTCGTGGAATAAATAAATTTCTCCTCATCTCCCCTCTAGATCTTTTACCAATTATCTTAACCCTGTGTCCTCTGGTTACCGACCCTCCTGCCAGTGGAAACAGTTTCTCCCTATCTACTCTATCCAAACTCCTCGTGATTTTGAACACCTCTGTTAAATCTCCCTTTAAACTTCTCTGCTCTGAGGAGAACAACCCCAGCTTCTCCAGTCTCTCCACATAACTGAAGTCCCTCATCCCTGGTACCATTCTGGTAGATCTCCTCTGCACTCTCTCCAAGGCCATGACATCCTTCCTAAAGTGTGGGGCCCAGAACAGGACACAATACTCCAGCTGAGGCCTAACCAGTGATTTATAAAGGTTTAGCATAACTTCCTTGGTGCGTGAATCAGAAGCCAGCTGATTACTTGCTGCTTGCCCTCTTCTGGTGCTGTGCTATGACCGGCCTCTCGGTGGTGCAAGAGAGCAACTGGGAGGGCAGCAAGCCTCCAGTATCCCACCATCCCCGCAGTGCTGCCCCATGACACCATTCAATATACTTGCCCATGACATTCAGCGTGGGAACTCGTCATGAGGTGACTCCCAAGCGCAGCTCAGGTCCCACTTCACTGTGAAGCAGCAGCTCAAAGACGTCCATACCAACAACAACATCAACTTGTATCTATATAGCACCTTCAAAGGTCCCAGGACACTACACAGGAGCGATTATCAAACAAAATTTGACACTGAGCCACGTAAGGTGATATTAGGACAGGTGACCAAAAGCTTGGTCAAAGAGGTAGGTTTTAAGGGAGCGTTTTAAAGGAGAAGAGAGGTTTAGGGAGGGGATTCCAGGAGAGGGGACAGCCGAAGGCACGGCAGCCAATGGTGGGGCAATGGAAATCGGGGGATGCGCAAGAGGCCAGAATTGGAGGAGCGCAGAGATCTCGGAGGGTCGTAGGGCTGGAGGAGGTTACAGAAAGAGGGAGGGGCGAGGCTACGGAGGAGATTTGAAAACAAAGACGAGAATTTTAAAATCGAGGCGTTGCCGGACCGGGAGCCAATGTAGGTCAACGAGCACAGGGTGGCGATGGGTGGACGAGACAGGCCTTGTTCCTCATGGTCCAAATCGTGCAATCATTGGTTGAAGTCAGGAGAGAGCTTCAGGGAACCGAATGGCAGAACTGTGACTCTGTAAATGGAAACAAGTCAAGGTCATAAATATTCGAAACAGCTCCCCGCATGAAACAGAAAGTGACACGGTTATGAGCTGTAATGAGGAAAAGCAGACATTAATTTCAACAGCTCCATACATAGTGGAACAGCAGTCAGTCCTGATGAGATCAATACAGCATATCAGAAAGAGCGTAATAGACTCTTATTATCTTTTAATCTTCCCGAGGCAGAGTTCTGGGGCTGTCAGTAATTAGGGAGGGTATTTGCTCTGAGTGACCTTGGACTCAGTTTATTATTGTTCCTGGTTTTTTTTTTCCTCTTTCTCTAAATGATAATGCAGGAGAATCCTAGTGGGGCTTTATTAAAGATGGAAGAGGTGTCATTGTACCTGGCTTTGAATGACACACTTCTCCTCTGTGACTGTAAACCTATTGGTATGCTGAATACTGCTGAGGTGCGACCTTCTCTGTCACTCTCTGTTTGCTCAGCAGGTGACAGGCTTACACACGGTCTGAAAGGACTGCAGGCAAAACTGCTTGTGTACTCTCACTCTCTCTCGTGCTCACAAAGCAGAGAGGGGAGAGAGTCATCCTCGAGGCAGAGAGGGGAGTCTATGTCGCAGCAAGGAATATCCACGGCCGTTTTGCGCAGTTTCTCGATGCCCCTCCCTATATCTGTAACCTCCTCCTGCCCTACCAGCCCTCCGAGATCTCTGCGCTCCTCCAATTCTGGCCTCTTGCGCGTTCCCGATTTCCATTCCCCCACCATTGGCGGCCGTGCCTTCAGCTGCCTGGGCCCTAAGCTCTGGAATTCCCTCCCTAAACCTCTCCGCCTCTCTCTCCTTCTTTCAGACGCTCCTTAAAACCTACCTCTTTGACCAAGCCTTTGGTCACCTGTCCTAATATCTCCTTATGTGGCTTGGTGTTAAATTTTGTTCGATAATCACTCCTGTGAAGCGCCTTGGGACGTTTTACTACGTTAAAGGCGCTATATAAATGCAAGTTGTTGTCAACCTGCGATTAATCCAACTCGTGATCTCTGCACCGGTGATTTCCGCTTGCAATTCTAGTAATTACTTTCAAAATAAAGGGAAGTGGAAGGGATTTAACAACAACTTGCATTTATATAGCGCCTTTTAATGTAGTAAAACATCCCAAGGCACTTCACAGGAGCGATTATCAAACAAAATTTGACACCGAGTCACATAAGGAGATATTAGGACAGGCGACCAAAAGTTTTGTCAAAGCGGTAGGTTTTAAGGAGCGTCTTAAAGGAGGAGAGAGAGGTGGAGAGGTTTAGGGAGGGAATTCCACAGCTTAGGGCCTAGGCAGCTGAAGGCACGGCCGCCAATGATGGAACGATGAAAATTGGGGATGCGCAAGAGGCCAGAATTGGAGGAGCGCAGAGATCTCGGAGGCTCGTAGAGGTTGGAAGAGGTTACATTTTAGTTGCTCTGGGAATTGAGCCCATAGTCTCAGCCGATCCTTCAGTGCAGTACTGCGGGAGTGCTGCACTGTCAGGCGAAATGTGGAACTGAGACCCCATCTGCCTTTTCAGGTGGATGTAAAAGATACCAATGTAATTTCTTGAAGAAGAGCAGGGGAGTTCTCCCAGTGTCCTGGCCAATGGTCCTCTCTCAACCAACATCACTAAATGGACTAACAGGTCATTCATCTCATTGCTGTTTGTGGGACCTTGCTTTGCATAAAATGTTTGCCTAAAAAGCAAGTTACTACACTTCAAAAAGTAATTAATTGGTTGTGATGCACTTTGGGATGTCTTGATGATGATGAGGAGAATTATTTTTATGCAGCGAGTTGTTATGATCTGGAATGCACTGCCTGAAAGGGCGGTGGAAGCAGATTCAATAGTAACTTTCAAAAGGCAATTGGATAAATACGTGAAAAGGAAAAAAAATTGCAGGGGAGTGGGGCTAATTGGATAGCTCTTTCAAAGAGCCAGAACAGCACAATGGGCCGAATTACCTCCTTTTGTGCTGTATGATTCTATGAGGATGTGAAACATGGAAATGAATACAAGCCTTTTTTCCTTTTCTTAATGAATCAACTGAACGTTATCTCCTTATTTGTTATTTGATTTGTGTGAGTCTGATTTTTGAATGTTACATGGAAACTACAGCACAGAAACAGGCCATTCGGCCCAACTAGTCTATGCCGGTTTTTATGCTCCGCACGAGCCTCCTCCCTCCCTACTTCATCTCACCCTATCAACATATCCTTCTATTCCTTTCTCCCTCATGTGCTTATCTAGCTTCCCTTTAAATGCATCTTTACTATTTGCCTCAACTGCTCCTTGTGGTAGCGAGTTCCACATTCTCACCACTCTCTGGGTAAAGAAGTTTCTTCTGAATTCCTGATTGGATTTATTAGCGATTATTTTATATTTATGACCTCTAGTTCTGGTCTCTCCAACAAGTAGAAACATTTTCCCGACATCTACCCTATCAAACCCCTTCATTATCTTAAAGACCTCTACCAGGTCACCCCTCAGTCTTCCCTTTTCCAGAGAAAAGAGCTCCAGCCTGTTCAGCCTTTCCTGATAAGGATATCTTCTCAGTTCTGGTATCATCCAAAGCCTTTCCACCATCTACAAGGCACAAGTCAGGAGTGTGATGGAATACTCTCCACTTGCTTGGATGAGTGCAGCTCCAACAACACTCAAGAAGCTCGACACCATCCAAGATAAAGCAGCCCGCTTGATTGGCACCCCATCCACCACCCTAAACATTCACTCCCTCCACCACCGGCGCACTGTGGCTGCAGTGTGTACCATCCACAGGATGCACTGCAGCAACTCGCCAAGGCTTCTTCGACAGCACCTCCCAAACCCGCGACCTTTACCACCTAGAAGGACAAGAGCAGCAGGCACATGGGAACAACACCACTTGTATGTTCCCCTCCAAGTCACACACCATCCCGACGTGGAAATATATCGTCGTTCCTTCATCGTCGATGGGTCAAAATCCTGGAACTCCCTTCCTAACAGCACTGTGGGAGAACCTTCACCACACGGACTGCAGCGGTTCAAGAAGGCGGCTCACCACCACCTTCTCAAGGGAAATTAGGGATGGGCAATAAATGCCGGCCTCACCTGTGACGCCCACATCCCGTGAACGAATAAATTAGAAAAAAATCATCCTTGTGAAACTTGTTTGAACCCTCTACATCCTTTCTATAATGTGCAGACCAGAACTGTGCACAGTATTCCAAGTGTGGTCTCACCAAGGTGCCATACAAGTTTAACATCATTTCTTTGCTTTTCAATTCAATTAGAAATTAATCCCAATGCTTGATTTCCCTTTTTTTAATGGCCCTATTAACCTGCGTTGCTACTTTTAGTGATTTGTGTATCTGTTACCCCCAGATCCCTCTGCTCCTCTATCCCATTTAGACTCTTATTATCCAAGCAGTATGTGGCCTCCTTATTCTTCCTACCAAAATGCACCACCTCACTTATCTATATTGAAATGAATTTGCCAATCACACGCCCATTCTGTAAGTTTATTGATGACCTCTTGCATTCTGATGCATTCTTCCTTTGTATTAACTACACACCCCAATTTGGTGGTGTCGACAAATTTTGAAATTGTACTTCCGATTCCTGAATCCAAATCGTTAATGTAAATTGTGAACAACAGTGGTCCCAGCACCGATCCTGTGAAACACCACTTCCCATTTTTAGATAGCCTGAGTAGTTACTCTTAACCCCTACTCTCTGTTTTCTGTTTTGTAGCCAGCTTGCTATCCGTTCTGCTACTTGACCCCTGACTCTACAGGCTCTGATCTTAGTCATGAGTCTACAATGTGCTACCTTATCGAAGGCCTTTTGAAAATCCAAATATATTACATCTACTGCATTACCCTTGTCTACTCTTTCTGTTACTTCTTCAAAGAGTTCAATAAGATTAGTCAAGCATGACCTTCCCTTTTGAAATCCGTGCTGACTATTCTTTATTATATTTTCTTTCTCCTGATGTTTTTCTATTACATCTTTGAGTAAAGATTCCATTGTCTATCCTACCACCGACGTTAAGCTAACTGGACTATAGTTCCCTGGACTTGTTCTATCTCCCTTTTTAAATTAGGAATAACATTAGCTGTCCGCCAGTCTTCTGGCAGTATTCCCTTTTCTAGTGAATTTTTGCATCAATGTAATAGTGCCTCTGCTATCTCTTCCCTAACTTCTTTAAATATTCACGGATGCAATCCATCTGGACCAGGGGTCTTATCCTCTCGAAGTTTGATTAGTTTAGCAATTACCTCTCCCCTCTCTATCTTAAATGTTTTAATATCTTTTTTGACCTTTTCCTCTAATGTCCTGCCCGCCTTGTTATTCTTCCTGGTAAATACGGAGGCAAGTAACTAATCGATATTTCTGCCATATCGCAGACATTACCTGTGAGTTTGTCTTGTGCATCCCTTAGTGGCCCTATTCCTAACCTGATTTTTCTTTTGTTATTTATGTGAATGTTGTGCTATAACGCAAACTTAAATGTAAAAAGACTTCAAATACACAGTGTTTTAGGAGATGAACGATCGAGGAAATGTCCATGATATACTCTCTGGTTTGATTTTTCTTTCTCCATTTCACATAAACTCGATTACAAACTGTGACTGCCACTTTGTCGACCTGCGTAGATCTAATCAACAGATGTAAATTAGTCTCCCCTCGGTGTGCGGACACATTCCCCTCTCCCTTCAGATTATATACCGTTCTGCATCCACACCTAACCTGCCAATTAGAAACTAGCCTCAGCGCACAGGACAGGTTAAGACAAGAGGCCAGCTATGGGCAAGGCTGGGAAGCAAGGCATCTGGGAGCAGAGAAATCCAGGCTATGCTGTGGATCAAAGAGAGCAGAACTGTTGTGTCAAGGAATTATTTCAACTGAATTTACCCTACTTCCATCTCACAGCAAAGTCCTACAAACAACAAGGAAATGAATGATCAGAGAATCTTCATTTTTGATAGTGATTGTCTGGACACGAGCAGAAATCCTTTTGGTCTTCTTCAAATAGTGCGATGGCAACTTCTATATCATCCGACATCTTCAATGTATTCTAAATATTGGGAAGACTGAAGCCATTGTCTTCGGTCCCCGCCACAAACTCCGTTCCCTAACCACCGACTCCATCCCTCTCCCTGGCCACTGTCTGAGGCTGATCCAAACCGTTCGCAACCTCGGCGTCCTATTTGACCCTGAGATGAGCTTCCGACCACATCTCCGCTCCATCACCAAGACCGCCGACTTCCACCTCCGTAACATCATCCGTCTCTGCCTCTGCCTCGGCTCATCTGCTGCTAAAACCCTCTTCCATACCTTTGTTACCTCTAGGCTCAACTATTCCAATGCTCTCCTGGCCAGCCTCCCATCTTTCACCCTCCATAAACTGGAGCTCGTCCAAAACTCTGCTGCCCGTATCCTAACTAGTCTCGTTCACCCATCTTGTTTGCTGATCTTCATTGGCTCCCGATCCAGCAATGCCTCGATTTTAAAATTCTCATCCTTGTGTTCAAATCCCTCCATGGCCTCACCCCTCCCTGTCTCGATAACCTTCTGACTCAGAGATGAACGTTCAGCCAACTGAGCCAAGCTGACACTTTATGATAAGTGCATGTTGAAATCAAGATACTATTGAGTCTAGATTTAAACACAATAAGAGTGTGGGGAGAGGGAAGAATATATAGGATAGTTTATTTGGAGCTTAGGAAGAACAAAAAAGGACCTTTCATAAAGGGAACGACCAGAGTCAACTATTCCAATATTCTCTTGGCCGACCTCCCACCCTCCACCCTCCACCCTCTGTAAATTCGAGCTCATCCAAGGCTCTGCTGCCCATATCCTAACTCGCACCACGTCCTGTTCACCTATCACCATTGTGCTCGCTGACCTACATTGGCTCCCGGGCCCCCAATGCCTTAAATTCAAAATTTTCATCCTTGTTTTCAAATCCCTCCATGGCCTCGCCCCTCCCTATCTCTGTAACTTCCTCCATCCCTGCAATCCCTTCCAAACGCTCCATTGCTCTGAGTCTGGCCTCTTGTGTAACCACCCCCGCCCCCCCCCCAATCCCCCACACTTCACCTCATCATTGGAGACCTTGTGCTTTTAGCTGCCTAGGCCCAATGCTCTAGAATTCCCTCCCTTAACCTCTCCGCCTCTCCACCAACATCTCCTCCTTTAAGACTCAGGCTTTTCTCCAGCACTTCACCAAGGAGCCACGTGTAAGTGAGCCGGAATATTGTGTGTCGAGGGGCTATTTAACATGGAGGGCATCACAACAAAACCGAACTCTGTTGCTACATGGGCATTTTTCCATAGGGATCAGAAGCAGGATCCTCAGCTTATATTTCCCTTCATTAGCTCAGGAGTGTTACTAAGGCCAGTTGTTTGCCCAAACTCAAATGCAACTAATTCAGCACAGACTAGAACTTGTATCTGGGACTTTCCTGGTCTGTACATTTCATTAATAAGTTAGATGGGATATTTACTTACTAGTCCATTGGGAAGACTCCATAATGTCAGTTCTGCGCAATCTCCACCTTTTATTTTAGCAAGTTTTTTGTTCCAAAGATTTGTTTTTAATGAATGGTGTTTATGTTTTATGTTACTAGAGCAAACTGCCCTGAGGCAGGGGGCTTGATTACAAAGGGGAGGACGTGGTGCTTCAGTTGTACAGAGCCTTGGTCAGACCCCATCTGGAGCACTGGGTTCAGTTCTGGGCACTGCACCTCAGGATGGGTATATTGGCCTTGGAGGGGGTACAGTGCAGATTCACCAGAAAGAATTAAATTATGAGGACAGATTGCATAAACTTGGCTTGTATTGCCTTGAGTATAGACGCCTGAGGGGTGGTCTAGTCGAGGTGTTTGAAATGTTTAAAAGATTCAATAGGGTAGATACAGAGAAACTACTCTGGTGGGTGAATGACATAATCTTAAAATTAGAGCCAGGCCATTCAGGAGGAAAATCAGGAAGCACTTTTTCACACAAAGAATAGTGGAAATCTGGAATTCTCTCCTCCAAAAGGCTGTGGATGCTGGAGGGTCAATTGAAGTTTTCGAGAATGAGATCAAGGGATATGGAGCTAAGGTGGGTAAATGGAGTTGAGGTACAGATCAGCCATGATCGAATTGAATGGCGGAACAAGCCTGAGGGGCTGAATGGCCTCCTCCTGTTCCTATGATGTTCTGAACTGACACATCCATTGGACCTTGGCTCCTGCGAGACAGAATTTTTAAAAATTTGTTCATGGGATGTGGGCGTCGCTGGCAAGGCCGGCATTTATTGCCCATCCCTAATTGCCCTTGAGAAGGTGGTGGTGAGCCGCCTTCTTGAACCGCTGCAGTCCGTGTGGAGAAGGTTCTCCCACAGTGCTGTTTGGAAGGGAGTTCCAGGATTTTGACCCATCGACGATGAAGGAACGGCGATATATTTCCAAGTCAGGATGGTGCATGATTTGGAGGGGAACGTGCAGGTGGTGTTGTTCCCATGTGCCTGTTGCCCTTGTTCTTCTAGGTGGCGGAGGTCACGGGTTTGGGAGGTGTTGTCGAAGAAGCCTTGGCGAGTTGCTGCAGAGCATCCTGTGGATGGTACACACTGCAGCCACTGTGCGCTGGTGGTGAAGGGAGTGAATGTTTAAGGTGGTGGATGGGGTGCCAATCAAGCGGGCTGCTTTGTTCTGAATTGAGATTGAAAAGACTGTGGAGGAAGAGAATGGTCTCTGGGAGGCCAGCCATAGGGGGCTGGGTGATACGTACGACTAAATATGCCTGGTTGAAGCATTGTCATTAATGAGGCTCACCTCCTGTGACGGTTTGAGGCCCGATTGCCTCCTGTAATTGGAACATTGGCTTCCCTTCAGTTCTTTCATTTTTGGAGGGAACTGAATTAATTCAGAGCCTCAGGCAGTCAAGAATATGACAATCACAGAACAGACGGGTCAAACTCAAGACATTCAAAAGGAGTGACTGACCCTTTCGATGTGGGGACAAGTAGACAGGCTGGCATTGATGCGTTTTTTTTATATCTCCAGTGGATTTGCTGTCGAGTTGGATATTTTACTTCATAAAGTTTTTGAAAACACTGAACTGATCCAATTTGCCCTCAAAACATGTTAGATATTTAATTAAAAATCATTTTTAACCATGTAATTAATTTTTTTTTCAGAGATGACTGATTTAACACAGATACGCATCATTTTTGATGATGCCAGCATGCTTTTTTGAAATTAGTTTCTTTTTGAGCAAATACATTAGCTCTTGTTCATCACTAATCAAGTGTCTTTGAGGTAGTCCAATCAATGTTTTACAAAGAATTACAAAGAATTGCAAAGAATGTACAGCACAGAAACAGGCCATTCGGCCCAACAGGTCCATGCTGGTGTTTATGCTCCATGTGATCCTCCTCCCACCCTTCTTCAGCTAACTCTATCAACAAGTCTTTCTATCCCCTCCTCCCCCATGTGTTTATTTAGCTTTCCCTTAAATGCTATTCGCCTCAGCTACTCCTTGTGGTAGTGAGTTCCACATTCTTACCACTCTCTGAATGAAGACGTTTTTCCTGAATTCCATATTGGATTAATTAGTGACTATCTTATATTTTATGGACCCCAGTTCTGGTCTCCCCCACAAGGGGAAACATCTTCTCCATGTCTACCCTATCTAACAACTTTCATAATCTTAAAGACCTCGACTAGCTCCCCCCACCCTTCTCTTTTCTAGAGAAAAGAGCCCCAGCCTGTTCAGTCTTTCATGATAGGTATATCCTTTCATTTTTGGTATCATCCTAGTAAATCGTTTTTGCACCTTCTCCAGTGCCTCTATATCCTTTTCATAGTGTGGAGACGAGAACTGTTCACATTTCTCAAAGTGTGGTCTCACCAAGGTTCTGTACAAGTTTAGCAGAACTTCTCTGCTTTTCAATTCTATCCCTCTAGAAAGAACAATCTGCAACCTCATGGCCCAGCATATTTCTCCCTTACTCTACCATTACCAACAAGCCAGGGGATCAACCCTGGTTCAATGAGGAGTGTAGAAGAGCATGCCAGGAGCAGCACCAGGCATACCTAAAAATGAGGTGCCAACCTGGTGAAGATACAACACAGGACTACATGCATGCTAAACAGCGGAAGCAACATGCTATAGACAGAGCTAAGCGATTCCACAACCAACGGATCAGATCAAAGCTCTGCAGTCCTGCCAAATCTAGTCATGAATGGTGGTGGACAATTAAACAACTAACGGGAGGAGGAGGCTCTGCAAATATCCCCAAACTCAATGATGGCAGAGTCCAGCACGTGAGTGCAAAAGTCAAGGCTGAAGCGTTTGCAACCATCTTCAGCCAGAAGTGTCGAGTAGATGATCCATCTCGGCCTCCTCCCGATATCCCCACCATCACAGAAGCCAGTCTTCAGCCAATTCGATTCACTCCACGTGATATCAAGAAACGGCTGAGTGCACTGGATACAGCAAAGGCTATGGGCCCCGACAACATCCTGGCTGTAGTGCTGAAGACTTGTGCTCCAGAACTAGCCACGCCTCTGGCCAAACTGTTCCAGTACAGCTACAACACTGGCATCTCCCCGACAATGTGGAAAATTGCCCAGCTATGCCTCGTCCACAAAAAGCAGGACAAATCCAATCCGGCCAATTACCGCCCCATCAGTCTACTCTCAATCATCAGCAAAGTGATGGAAGGTGTCGTCGACAGTGCTATCAAGCGGCACTTACTCACCAATAACCTGCTCACCGATGCTCAGTTTGGGTTCCGCCACGACCACTCGGCTCCAGACCTCATTACAGCCTTGGTCCAAACATGGACAAAAGAGCTGAATTCCAGAGGTGAGGTGAGAGTGACTGCCCTTGACATCAAGGCAGCATTTGACCGAGTGTGGCACCAAGGAGCCCGAGTAAAATTGAAGTCAATGGGAATCAGGAGGATAACTCTCCAGTGGCCAGAGTCATACCTAGCACAAAGGAAGATGATAGTGGTTATTGGAGGCCAATCATCTCAGCTCCAGGACATTGCTGCAGGAGTTCCTCAGGGCAGTGTCCTAGGCCCAACCATCTTCAGCCATGAAATAACACTGGCGAGCAAAATAAAGGAAAATCCTAAGATGTTTTATAAGTATATTAAGGGTAAGAGGATGACTAGGGATAAAATAGGGCCCATTAGGGACAAAAATGGCAATCTGTGTGTGGAGCCGGCAGATGTAGGAGGGGTTCTAAATGAATATTTTGCATCTGTTTTCATTATGGAGAAGGACGATGTAGACATAGAAATACGGCAGGGGGACTGTGATATACTCGAACATATTAACATCGAGCGGGAGGAGGTATTGGCGGTTTTAGCAGGCCTAAAAATGGATAAATCCCCAGGCCCGGACGAAATGTATCCCAGGCTACTGTGTGAGGCAAAGGAGGAGATTGCGGGGGCTCTAACACATATATTCAGAACCTCTCTGGCCACAGGGGATGTGCCAGAGGACTGGAGAACCACTAATGTAGTACCATTATTCAAGAAGGGGAGTAGGGAAAAACCGGGGAACTACAGGCCAGTGAGCCTAACATCAGTGGTAGGAAAATTATTGGAAAAAATTCTGAAGGACAAAATTAGTCTCCACTTGGAGAAGCAAGGATTAATCAGGGATAGTCAACATGGCTTTGTCAAGGGAAGATCATGTCTGACTAATTTGATTGAATTTTTTGAGGGGGTGACTAGGCGTGTGGATGAGGGTAACGCAGTGGATGTGGTATACATGGATTTCAGTAAGGCCTTCGATAAAGTCCCCCACAGGAGACTGGTCAAGAAGGTACGAGCCCATGGAATCCAGGGTGCCTTGGCACTTTGGATACAAAACTGGCTTAGTGGCAGAAGGCAGAGGGTGATGGTCGAAGGTTGTTTTTGTGACTGGAAGCCTGTGGCCAGTGGGGTACCACAGGGATCGGTGCTGGGTCCCTTGCTGTTTGTGGTCTACATTAATGACTTGGATATGAATGTAAAAGGTATGATCAGTAAGTTCGCTGATGATACAAAGATTGGTAGGGTGGTAAATAGCGAGGAGGATAGCCTCAGTCTGCAGGACGATATAGATGGGTTGGTCAGATGGGCGGAACAGTGGCAAATGGAATTTAACCCGGAAAAGTGCGAGGTGATGCACTTTGGAGGGACTAACAAGGCAAGGGAATACACAATGAATGGGAGGACCCTAGGCAAGACAGAGGGTCAGAGGGATCTTGGTGTGCAAGTTCACAGATCCCTGAAGGCGGCGGAACAGGTAGATAAGGTGGTAAAGAAGGCATATGGGATACTTGCCTTTATTAGCCGAGGCATAGAATATAAGAGCAAGGAGGTTATGATGGAGCTGTATAAAACACTGGTTAGGCCACAGCTGGAGTACTGTGTGCAGTTCTGGTCGCCACACTACAGGAAGGATGTGATCGCTTTGGACAGGGTGCAGAGGAGATTCACCAGGATGTTACCAGGGCTGGAGCGCTTCAGCTATGAAGAGAGACTGGGAAGATTGGGTTTGTTTTCCTTGGAGCAGAGGAGGCTGAGGGGGGACATGATTGAGGTGTACAAAATTATGAGGGGCACAGATAGGATGGATACTAAGGAGCTTTTTCCCTTCGTTGAGGGTTCTATAACAAGGGGACATAGATTCAAGGTAAAAGGCGGGAGGTTTAGAGGGGATTTGAGAAAGAACTTTTTCACCCAGAGGGTGGTTGGAGTCTGGAACTCACTGCCTGAAAGGGTTGTGGAGGCAGGAACCCTCACAACATTCAAGAAGCATTTGGATGAGCACTTGAAATGCCATAGCATACAAGGCTACGGACCAAATGCTGGAATATGGGATTAGATTAGACAGGGCTTGATGGCCGGCGCGGACACGATGGGCCGAAGGGCCTCTATCCGTGCTGTATAACTCTATGACTCTATGACTCTATGACCTTCCCTCCATCATGAGGTCAGAAATGGGGATGTTCACTAATGATTGCACAGTGTTCAGTTCCATTCACAACCCCTGAAATAATGAAGCAGTCCGTGCCCGCATGCAGCAAGACCTGGACAACATCCAGGCTTGGGCTCATAAGTGGCAAGTAACATTCACGCCAGACAAGTGCCAGGCAATCACTTTCTCCAACAAGAGAGAGTCTAACCACCTCCCCTTGACATTCAACAGCATTACCATCACCGAATCCCCTACCATCAACATCCTGGGGGTCACCAATGACCAGAAACTTAACTGGACCAGCTGTATAAATACTGTAGCTACAAGAGCAGGTCAGAGGTTGGGTATTCTGTGACGAGTGACTCACCTCATGACTCCCCAAAGCATTTCCACCATCTACAAGGTAAAAGTCAGGAGTGTGATGGAATACTCTCCACTTGCCTGGATGAGTGCAGCTCCAACAACACTCAAGAAGCTCAACACCTTCCAGGACAAAACAACCCGCTTGATTGGCACCCCATCCACCACCCTAAACATTCACTCCCTTCACCACCGGCGCACCGTGGCTGCAGTGTGTACCATCCACAGGATGCACTGCAGCAACTCGCCAAGGCTTCTTCGACAGCACCTCCCAAACCCGCGACCTCTATCACCTAGAAGGACAAGGGCTACAGGCACATGGGAACACCACCACCTGCACGTTCCCCTCCAAGTCACACACCATCCCGACTTGGAAATATATCGCCGTTCCTTCATCGTCGTTGGGTCAAAATCCTGGAACTCCCTTCCTAACAGCACTGTGGGAGAACCGTCACCACACGGACTGCAGCGGTTCAAGAAGGCGGCTCACCACCACCTTCTCAAGGGCAATTAGGGATGGGCAATAACTGCTGACCTTGTCAGCGACGCCCACATCCCATGAATGAATAAAAAAAAACTCTTGTGAAATGAACCCCAGTGCTTGGTTTGCTTTTTTTATTGTCTTATTAACCTGGGTCGCTACTTTTAGTGATTTGTGTATCTGTACCCCCAGATCCCTGTGCTCCTCGACCCCGTTTAGACTCTTGTTTTCCAAGGAGAATGTGGCATCCTTATTATTCCTACCTTAATGTAATACCCCACACTTATCCATATTGAAATTCATTTCCCAATTTCCAAGGTGATGAAGGGGAACAGGCCCTCTCCAGGAAATATTGCTCTCTATGGAGAAGAATTCGACTCCCGGGGGAATGGGAGCTCAAAATAAGGAAGTTTGGAATGAAAAGGAAAGCCAGGCAGAGCTTTGTAATACGAGGGTAATGGGGTGCTGGTATAAATAGGCTGGGCAGGCCATGGAAGCAGACAGTGCACCTGGGTCGGAGGCAACTTTATGCACAGTGTGTATAAACCTGTCCTTATACAAAAGACTTCTCTAAAGTTTAGAGTCCCAGTTCTTTGAGCCTATCTTGGTACTTTGGACACATTTTCGGATGGGCGAGACTATTGGCGATTGTGCCTGCCTCAACTAGAGCAGGCAGTCATTTTAATGTCTTTGAAACTCATAATCCAGAGGCCTGGGACCAATAATCCAGAGAATGTGAGTTCAGATCCCACTATAGCAGACTGAGAATTTGAGTTCAGTTTTTTATTTAAAATCTGGAAATTAAGAAAAAAGCTGCTATCAGTAAAAGTGACCGTGAAGCTGTCGGATTGTCATAAAAACCCAACTGGTTCACTGATGTTCTTTAGGGAAGGAAACCTGCCGTCCTTCCCCGGTCTGGGCCTATATGTGACTCCAGTCCCCACACCAACATGGTTGACTCTTAACTGCCCTCAGACATGGCCGTTCAGTTGTATCAAACTGCTACAGCGGTTCAAGAAGGTGGCCGACCACCACCTTCTCAAGGGCAATGAGGGATGGGCAATAAATGCCGGCCTCGCCAGTGACGCCCACATCCCGAGAGTGAATCTTTAATAATTGAAGTAACAGGAGTAACGACGTTCCCATTTGAACCTTATTGTGAAATTCCTATTTGAAAAATGGACCTTTTGAAGTAGTTTTTGTTTGGCTCCTATTCAAACACCCTCCCCCCATCTCCAAAAACCCCCCCTCCTCTACCAATGCTCCCACGACCGGGTTTCAGCAGGTAACCCGCCCTCCCCCTCCCACTGCTCCTCGTTAAAAAAAAAACATCACCTGCCCTCAATCTGTTAAACTGTCACGAGTTAGCAGGCCCACGGTTACTTAAATTACCTGGAATAATTCGGGCACATTACATTTCAAGTATTTATTGTCTTTCGTTGCCTGTGAAATTGATTTATTGGCAGGAAGTGGTGAGTATAAATCGTGTGGTTTATAGAGTATGAAGAAGCACAAGAGAAGGTCCTCGATTAGCAAAGTCACTGTCTGAGCTATTAAAGGGGATGTTGGTTGTTTTGTATAACGTCTTGCTGAACATCTTAAAGGAAACAAGACTCCCGGGAGAGGGGACAGATTTCATCTGCTCATCATATTAATGCAACTGCAGTCATAAAGCTTGATATTTATGATCTTGTTACAGAGGAAATGTTGTCTCTTCTGTGGCAAGTATTTACTCCAGTGGCTCAGTGGGTAGCACTCTTACCTCTGAGTCCAAGTGTTGTGGGTTCAAACCCCACTCCAGTAAACTCTGAGCACATAATCCAGTTTGTTACTCCCACTGAGGGAATGCTGCCTTTTGGGTGAAACATTAAACCGAGACCCCGTCTGCCCTCTCAGGTGGACGTAGAAGGCCCCGTGGTCACTGTTTCGAAGAAGAGCAGGCGAGTTCTCCCCTGGTGTCCTGGTCAATATTTATCCCTCAACCAACATCACTAAAAAACATATTGTCTGGTCATTATCACAATGCTGTTTGTGGGATCTTGCTGTGCGCAAATTGTCTGCCGTGCTTCCGACATTACAACGGTGACTACCTTTCAAAAGTACTTCATGGGCTGTAAAGCGCTTTGGGACACCCTGAGGTTGTGAAAGACGCTATATAAATGCAAGTCTTTCTTTTCCTTGATGTTGCTTAAGCTATTACCGCTGTGGCTCAATGGGTAGCACACTCGTCTCTGAGTCAAAAGGTTGTGGATTTATGTCCCACTCCAGAGATTTGATCACATAATGCAGGCGGACACCCCAGTGCAATGCTGAGGGAGTGCTGTACTGTCATAGGTGCCGTCTTTTGGATGAAACATTAAACTGAGGCCTCGTCTGCCCTCTCAAGTGGACGTAAAAAATCCCATGGCACTATTTCGAAGAAGAGCAGGGGAGTTCTCCCCGGTGTCCTGGTCAATATTTATCCCTCAACCAACATCACTAAAAAACAGATTATTTGGTTATCATCACATTGCTGTTTGTGGGATCTTGCTGTGCGCAAATTGGCTGCCACATTTCCCACATTACAACAGTGAATACACTTCAAAAGTTCTTCATTGGCTGTAAAGCACTTTGGGACGTCCTGAGGTCATGAAAGGCACTGTATAAATACAAGTTCTTTTAGGCAAGGTTCCCACTCCTGATCCTTACCTAAGACCCTTGCTGGAAAGTGCGAGTGTGTAGACGTCAGGTGAGTACAGGACTGGCTGTTACATTTTGGGATCTTTTCCAACCTTCTCACTGCAGAATATTCTGACTCTCAACAACAACAACAACTTGCATTTATACAATGCCTTTAACGTAGTAAAACGTCCCAAGGCGCTTCACGAGAGCGATTATCAAACAAAATTTGACACCGAGCCACATGAGGAGATATTAGGACAGGTGACCAAAAGCTTGCACAATGAGGTAGGTTTTAAGTAACGTCTTAAGGGAAGAGAGAGAGGTGGAGAGGTTTAGGGAGGGAATTCCAGAGCTTAAGGCACGGCCACCAATAGTGGAGCGATTAAAATCGGGGATGCGCAAGAGACCAGAATTAGAGAAGCGCAGAGATCTCGGAAGGTTGTAGGGCTGGAGGAGGTTACAGAGATAGGGAGGGATGAGGCCATGGAGGGATTTGAAAACACGGATGAGAATTTTAAAATCGAGGCCAGGAGCCAATGTAGGTCAGAGAGCACGGGGGTGATGGGTGAACGGGACTTGGTGCGAGTTAGGATACGGGCAGCAGAGTTTTGGATGAGCTCTCATACCTAAGATCACTCTGATGGACGAGTTCCAACTCCCCATACCTTTTGGGAATGTTTTATCCTTTGAGATCCAGCTAAGCTTTTAGTAATTGAGCAGCAGATCCTGTTTGTAATTTTGTAAGCTACTTAAATTTATCTTATGCTACCAGTCTTCGAAAGTGTGGAGCACCAAGACAATTTCTTTAATGGTGTCCAAGCGAATAATCTAACAGCGATACAATTATATACTTACAATAGAAAACCTATTATCCAGCACCTTGAATGGACAAAATAATCTAAAGGGATCTAATTTAGACAATCAGAGTCTGAAAACAAAGCTAAGCCTTCATAAATAACTCGTAAATACACTCGATGGCCCTGAATTTCCTTGGAATTTCTACCACTAAGCAGCTGTAACTTTGTCAGAAGTGGAGTGGATACACTGTTAACAACAACTTGCATTTATATACCACCTTTAACGTAATAAAAACGTCCCAAGGCGCTTCACAGGAGCAATTATCAGACAAAAATTTGACACTGAGCCACATAAAGAGATATTAGGACAGGTGACCAAAAGGTAGAGAGACAGATTGGTTTAGGGAGGGAATTCCAGAGCTCAGGGCCCAGGCAGCTGAAGGCACGGCCGCCAATGGTGGAGCGATGGAAATCAGGGATGCGCAAGAGGCCAGCATTGGAGGAGCGCAGAGATCTCGGACGGTTGTAGGGCTGGAAGAGGTTTTTTTTTATTCGTTCATGGGATGTGGGCGTCGCTGGCGAGGCCGGCATTATTGCCCATCCCTAATTGCCCTTGAGAAGGTGGTGGTGAGCCGCCTTCTTGAACTGCTGCAGTCCGTGTGGTGAAGGTTCTCCCACAGTGCTGTTAGGAAGGGAGTTCCAGGATTTTGACCCAACAACAATGAAGGAACTGTGATATATTTCCAAGTCGGGATGGTGTGTGACTTGGAGGGGAACGTGCAGGTGGTGTTGTTCCCATGTACCTGCTGCTCTTGTCCTTCTAGGTAGTAGAGGTCGCGGGTTTGGGAGGTGCTGTCGAAGAAGCCTTGGCGAGTTGCTGCAGTGCATCCTGTGGATGGTACACACTGCAGCCACTGTGCGCCGGTGGTGAAGGGAGTGAATGTTTAGGGTGGTGGATGGGGTGCCAATCAAGCAGGCTGCTTTATCTTGGATGGTGTTGAGCCTCTTGAGTGTTGTTGGAGCTGCACTCATCCAGGCAAGTGGAGAGTATTCCATCACACTCCTGACTTGTGCCTTGTAGATGGTGGAAAGGCTTTGGGGAGTCATGAGGTGAGTCACTTGCCACAGAATACCCAGCCTCTGACCTGCTCTTGTAGCCACAGTATTTATATGGCTGGTCCAGTTAAGTTTCTGGTCAATGGTGACCCCCAGGATGTTGATGGTGGGGGATTCAGCGATGGTAATGCTGTTGAATGTCAAGGGGAGGTGGTTAGACTCTCTCTTGTTGGAGATGGTCATTGCCTGGCACTTGTCTGGCGCGAATGTTACTTGTCACTTATCAGCCCAAGCCTGGATGTTGTCCAGATCTTGCTGTACGTGGGCTCGGACTGCTTCATTATTTGAAGGGTTGCGAATGGAACTGAACAATGTACAATCATCAGTGAACATCCCCATTTCTGACCTTATGATAGAAGGAAGGTCATTGATGAAGCAGCTGAAGATGGTTGGGCCTAGGACACTGCCCTGATGAACTCCTGCAGCAATGGCCAGGGGCTGAGATGATTGGCCTCCAACAACCACTACCATCTTCCTTTGTGCTAGGTATGACTCCAGCCACTGGAGAGTTATCCCCCTGATTCCCATTGACCTCAATTTTACTAGGGCTCCTTGGTGCCACACTCGGCCAAATGCTGCCTTGATGTCAAGGGCAGTCACTCTCACCTCACCTCTGGGATTCAGCTCTTTTGTCCATGTCTGGACCAAGGCTGTAATGAGGTCTAGAGCCGAGTGGTCGTGGCGGAACCCAAACTGAGCATCGGTGAGCAGGTTATTGGTGAGTAAGTGCCGCTTGATAGCACTGTCGACGACACCTTCCATCACTTTGCTGATGATTGAGAGTGGACTGATGGGGCGGTAATTGGCCGGATTGGATTTGTCCTGCTTTTTGTGGACAGGACATACCTGGCCAATTTTCCACATTGTCGGGTAGATGCCAGTGTTGTAGCTGTACTGGAACAGCTTGGCTAGAGGCGCAGCTAGTTCTGGAGCACAAGTCTTCAGCACTACAGCCGGGATGTTGTCGGGGCCCATAGCCTTTGCTGTATCCAGTGCACTCAGCCGTTTCTTGATATCACGTGGAGTGAATTGAATTGGCTGAAGACTGGCTTGTATGATGGTGGGGATATCGGGAGGAGGCCGAGATGGATCGTCCACTCGGCACTTCTGGCTGAAGATGGTCGCAAATGCTTCAGCCTTGTCTTTTGCACTCACGTGTTGGACTCCGCCATCATTGAGGATGGGGATGTTTGCAGAGCCTCCTCCTCCCGTTAGTTGTTTAATTGTCCACCACCATTCATGAATAGATTTGGCAGGACTGCAGAGCTTTGATCTGATCCGTTGTTTGTGGAATCGCTTAGCTCTGTCTATAGCATGTTGCTTCCACTGTTTAGCATGCATGTAGTCCTGAGTTGTAGCTTCACCAGGTTGTCACCTCATTTTTCAGTACGCCTGGTGCTGCTCCTGGCATGCTCTTCTACACTCCTCATTGAACCAGGGTTGACCCCCTGGCTTGTTGGTGATGGTGGAGTGAGGAATATGCCGGTTACAGAGAAAGGGAGGGGCAAAGCCATTTTTGTTGTTGTCAATCGAGTTTCCTCCAGACCTCCGACGAAGTTAAGGCGATGCAGCGGCAGGAAATTCAGGGCCGATGTTTCTGGCCTTAACACTACAGAAGCTAGTGTAATAATCGAAACTAATTCTTGGAAATCCGAAGCCAATTTTACTCTCGCTTAGAGATTTTCAAATTGATTCCTTAGTTTGAACATTTTTGTTCTTTTCATGTCCTAGAAAAGAGTTATTGGGAATTCCCCCCGGGATTTTTAATTGTTCAAAATTGAAAACAGAACATGCAAACTGAACGAAACGCACAGCGCTGCGAATAATTCCTCTCTCTGCCCTATAACGGGCGAACCTTGTAATGTCTTCGTTGCGTTAAGCATGGTACAGGAATCTTAGCTGGGGCTGTTTTTCGTTAAGTTGCCTCGATTGGTGTCTAAAGGAACAGTCAGTACATCAGAATTAAACAAAAAAAGATTGTTGTCACACCAGGTTTGGGATGTGATGTTCTTGCAGTGATCAAACAGCCTGCTGACACTTTCTTGCCCAAGTTTATCTTTGAAGTCTGGCCACTTGGGGTGAAATACTGAAGGGATGTGAATGTCTGTGGAACTGTATCACAGCAGGTAGTTCCATGCTCCCAACTGAGGAATGGGGGTGGGGGGGAAGATTCATTAAGCAGAATAAAATTATGCCAATTAATGCTGATTATTTCAGATGAATTCTAACCTTATTTTTGATTCGACTGTCCTGATCTCAAGTCAGCTTAAGTCTTTCACAAAGCCGAAAATACTACACAAAAGATGAAAGACAGTCATCAGCCCTCATTTATTTGATAGCACCGTGTTAACAGGAAGCATTCATAAGCTTGTCACGGTCTCACACCTTGTTCACTGATGCTAATTCTATCACTGTGGCTCCCACTGGGAGCACAATATTAAATGTGAAATTTCCTATTGCTTGTTCCTCGGAGAATGAGCCCACAGTTAGATCCGACTGATTTCTACAAAAACGACTGAACGATGAAAATAGATTTTTTTTTCTCATTTATGCTATAAGTATCTTTTTTTTTTGACTTGTCAAGGTGAGAGATGCCAAAAATGGGAAATAGAATACTTTATTTTGCCAACCAGAATCACTGCTTGGGCACTTTCAAGTCAGGTCACAGGGTTGGATACAGAGTAAAGCTCCCTCTACACTGTTCCATCAAACGCTCCCAGGGCAGGTACAGCACAGGTTAGATACAGAGTAAAGCTCCCTCTACACTGTTCCATCAAACACTCCCAGGGCAGGTACAGCACAGGTTAGTTACAGAGTGAAACTCCCTCTATACTGTCCCATGAAGCACTCCAAGATCAGGTACAGCACGGGTTAGATACAGAGTGAAACCCCCTCTATACTGTCCCATGAAGCACTCCAAGATCAGGTACAGCACGGGTTAGATACAGAGTGAAACCCCCTCTATACTGCCCTAATAATAGACCTTCACCCCTACCTTCAAAGTATGGCCCCTACTGTCCAAACGAGACCGTTCCATCGCCCATACTTACTTTTGAGCTTATAAATGAGATTGCTAATTCTGAAGGTAGATACTCTGTAACTGGCTCCCAGAAGTGGGACATCTGCCACATATAGTGCACATGGCTCTTCCCATCAGGCCTTCCAGTTGGCTCCATAATTAATTGTGCATGGTGAGTTCCCACACACAAAGCGGGCTGCCCCCGGGACCTTGTGAGAATTTGGAGTGCCGCTGCAGCCCTTTAAATTGCTGCAGCAGTGAAGTGTCCCATTTATTTTTCTTTCCCATCCCCTTATTCCACTCACTGAGAAAATTACTGTACATAAAATTATGGATTTGGGTGTAAAAATGGAATTGCTGTCAGACCCTCTAGTTTGACAGAGAATGTAGAAACATGGAGTACAGGTTTAGTTGTATTAATGAGTAACAATTCACAAGATTGTGAACACAATGAGCTAAGGCTGAAATGAAAAAAGTGCTCCGTCTATTAATTCTCCTTCCTCCGCACGTTAGACCCCAGTAATCTCTCCTTCTGGAATCGACGGTCATTTGCCTGTTGAACTTCAGACTCAGAACAGTACTTATGCCCAGTCTCAACAGGCTTAGATACTGCTGGATCTATTAGGGCCGCATCTGAAGGGATCGCTGGGGAATACCTCAGAAACACCCCCAAGTGAGGCTGCCCCCTAAAGGAGATGGGCTGGAGGGTATTTGCAGGGTATTTTTGAATAGGAGCAGGAGTAGGCCATTCAGCCCCTCGAGCCTGTTCCACCATTCAATTCGATCATGGCCGATCTGTACCTCAGTTCCATTTATCCTCTTTACCTGACAAAAATCTATCATCTCAGTCTTGAAAGCTTCAATTGATCCCCAGCGTCCACAGCCTTTTGTGGGAGAGAGGCTTGCAGATTTCCACTAGACTCTAGTATGTAGAAGTGAATGGGGTGGAAACCAGGTGGATTTGGGTCCTGCCTCATTTACCCGCCTCTCTCACTGGATTTAGGTTGAAATTGTGCGACTTAGATGGTGCAATTTCTCCCCAACTCTCTTTAAAAGTGGCCCTGATGATGAACGTCTCTCTGCAGAATGGGTCCTAATTGTCAGGGAGCCTTTTCAGCAGAAGTCCATACAAACCCTTGGTGACGGAACAGTTAAGGACATCTTCAGTTCACATTCTCTTTTGAGGATCAGCAAACGGAAGATTGTTCCCAACAAACTGATCTGATGCTATTAATTACATCAATTTTAGAACTTAATCGTATTAAAATTAGCTCATTATGAAGAAACGAAGGACAAAATTTATTGCAGTGGTTGACAACACATCTGCTCAACCTCGGCAATTGGTTTTATTTATGTTAGTTCAAGGACACATGGTGCGAATACAGGAGTGAGATGGGACCTGCTCACGATTGTCGATGCTCCATTACACGCGTCTCGAACCTGGTGGCCGAAATGACGGAGACTGGGCCCTAAGGGAGGCAGCTTTGTGGTGGGTGTAGAAAGAAAGAAAGGACTTGCATTTACATAGCGACTTGCACGGCCACAGAACGTCCCAAGGCGCTTTACAGCCAATGAAGTACTTTTTGAAGTTCTGTCACTGTTGTGATCTAGAAAACACGGCAGCCAATTTGCGCACAGCGAGGTCCCACAAACAGCAATGTGATAATGACCAGATAATCTGTTTTTTTTAGTGACGTTGGGGAGTTGTTCCCAGTGTCCTGGCCAACCAATATCAGTAATACCTAGTCCCCTGCCCTTTTCGTATTCGACCCATCATGCCTGTGTTAGCTTTCTGAAAGATCTATTCGCTTGGTCCCATTCCCCTGCCCTTCCCCCACAGCTCTTTTAATTTTTATCTTTTTCAAATATTTATCTCTTTCCCTTTTAAAAGCTATTCTGGATTCTGCTTCCACCACTCTTTCTGGTAGGTGTTCGATGTCCTAACAACCATTTGGGTAAACAAATTTCTCCAAACTTTTCCTTTCATTCCTTTGTTGATGTTCTTTGTCATCATTTACTCAAGCATCGTTCATTTTCCACTTTAGCCAGTGCTGATGTTCCAACTATATTCCAATGCTGTCCTGGCCGGTCGCCCAACTTCCACCCTCCGTAAACTTAAGCTTATCCAAAACCCTGCTGCCCGTATCCTAACTCGCAGCAAGCCCCGTTCACCCATCACCCGCTGTGCTCGCTGACCTACATTGACTCCCGGTCTGGCAACATCTCAATTTTAAAGTTCTCATCTGTGTTTTCAAATCCCTCCATGGCCTTTCCCCTCCCTTTCTCTGTAACCTCCTCCAGCCCTACAACTCTCCGAGATCTCTGCGCTCCTCCAATTCTTGACTCTTGCGCATCCCTGATTTTCATCGCTCCACCATTGGCGGCCGTGCCTTCAGCTGCCTAGGCCCTAAGCTCTGGAATTCCCTCCCTAAACCTCTCCGCCTCTCTACCTCTCTCTCCTCCTTTATGAAGCTCCTTAAAATCTACCTCTTTGACCTGTCCTAAAATCCCCTTATGTGGCAAATTTTGTCTGATAATGCCCCTGTGAAGCGCCTTGGGACGTTTTACTATGTTAAAGGCGCTATATAAATGCAAGGTGTTGTTGTTGTTCTATAAATGCCTTGTGTCTTTAGATGAGTGACTGTCCCCCTCGCAGCAACAACAGAGAATTAGTTCCTCCAACTTCAATGAGCTCCCATGAATCATCAAAATGTCTCCTCATTAGCTCCGGTGCTGTAGCTCTTCTTAGCATTGAAGGCCTGTTAAATCATTATCCGGAATAGTCTCCACCCATCCTTAGTGAATGACCTTTTTTTCCTCAATCGAAAGGCTACAAATCTTTCCGCTCAGTTTTTATGCATTTAATTATATACGTTTGTTAAACGGCCTGCTCTGCTTTGACACCAGACGAAGGGACTACACTGCGGTCCCTGCATCCTTTCAAAGGGACGCACTGGGTCAAAGCCGAGCGGTCAGCTGGAATTTGTGGCTAGTGCTGACCTTTGGCATCTTCTAATTAATGTACAATGGGGAGGCAAAGAGTATCAAGACCTGTGATTAGTTTGAATACCTACGGGATGTGGTAATGACAATAGACCTGGAAATGTTGTGAAGATCAGACCACACAGCTAAAGAAAAAAAACATACACACTCGCTAATTCAAGGGGGTGAGAATCCCTTGCAGGTGCTTTTGTATTGAGGTATCATGTCTGTGTTTTAGAGTGACTAAAACAGTTGGAGATGTGATGGGCTGTGATTTGCTTTTCATTATTGGTTGGTCCAGCTCTAGCCAATTGCCTTATATTTTAAAATTCTCATCGTCGTGTTCAAATCCCTCCATGGCCTCGCCCCCTCCCTATCTCCATAATCTCCAGACCCACAACCCTCCGTGAACTCTGCATTACTCCAACTCTGGCCTCATGCGCATTCCACTCTCCTTTTGCCCCGCCATTGGTGGCTGAGCCTTCAGCCGTCTAGGCCCTAAGCTCTGGAATTCCCTCCCTAAACCTCTCTACCTCTCTCTCCTCTTTTAAAACTCTGCTTAAAACTTACCTCTTTGACCAAGCTTTTGGTCACCTGTCCTAATATCTCCTACTTTGGCTTGGTGTCAAATTTTGTTTGTTAACGTTCCTGTGAAGCGCCTTGGGACGTTTTACCACATTAAAGGCGATTTTTAAATTCAAGTTTTTGTTGATGCTGTTGCTGGCGTCAGTAATTGAAGTTATGAGGAAAGGTTAAAGAAAGTGACCCAGGCATGTTGTTCACTGTGGTAAATGATTCAAACACCAGAGGGCACAAATCAAAACATTCAGATGTTGGGGGAGTTCTCCACCATGTATCAGACTCTTGGGAGTACAGTTTTTTTTTTAACTGAGGGAGTGCTGTGCTGTCTTTCAGATGTGACTTTAAGCCGAGGCCCTGTCTGCCTTCTTGGGTGGATGTAAAAGATCCCATGGCCACTATTTTGAAGAAGAGCGGGGGAGTTCTCCCCGGTATCCTGGGCCAATATTTATCCCTCAATCAACATCACTAAAAGCAGATTATTTGGTCATTATCACTTTGCTGTTTGTGGGACCTTGCTGTGCGCAAATTGGCTGCCGTGTTTCCTATATTACAACGGTGCCTACACTTCAAAGGTACTTAATTGACTGTAAAGCGCTTTGGGATGTCCTGAAAGGCGCTGTATAAATGCAAGTCCTTCTTTCCTTTGTGAAATAGGTTGCCGGGGAAGTCCACTGAAGTAGGCAGTACGGGCTGATTACTCTCAGTCCAATGATTGAGGTCCAGGGGCTTCAAACAGGTTCATCTTTAGCCTGGTCAGTTGGTTGAAGGGGGTTATTAGTCCTGTCTCTGGGGAGAGAAAGGACCAAAGGGGAAAGATGGGTAGGTGAAATTGAGGTGTATCAAAAAGAAATAGACTCATTGGGCTCAAATGGCCTTTTTCTTTCCCTCCATCATTGTCCAGCTCAGTGGACTGCCCTCATTTGGTTCCACTCTTTCCTACCCAATCAACTGATGTCAGTAGGGGCACTCCAAAAATTCATTCCATGGCCCTAGGATGGAGAAGTCTCCATATTATAAAAAGGATATAGAAGCACTGGAGAAGGTGCAAAAAAGATTCACTAGGATGATACCAGATCTGAGAGGATATACTTATCAGGAAAGGGTGATCAGACTGGGGCTCTTTTCTCTAGAAAAGAGAAGACTGAGGGGTGACCTGATAGAGGTGCTTAAGATTATGGAAGGGTTTCATAGGGTAGATGTGGAGAAGATGTTTCCACTTGTGGGGGAGACCAAAACCAGGGGCCATAAATATAAGATAGTCGCTAATAAATCCAATAGGGAATTCAGGAGAAACTTCTTTACCCAGAGAGTGGTTAGAATGTGGAACTCGCTACCACAAGGAGTAGTTGAAGCGAATAGCACAGATGCATTTAAGGGGAAGCTGGATAAACACAAGAGGGAGAAAGGAATAGAAGGATATGCTGATAGGGTGAGATGGAGTAGGGTGGGAGGAGGCTCATCATGTGGATCATAAACACCGGCATAGACCTGTTGGGCCGAATGGCCTGTTGCTGTTACTCTACGTAATTCTATGTCATTCTATGTAAGTCGGTGGTTTTAGGTGAGGAGGATATTAACAAGAAGTGTCTGAGTACACTGGACACCGTGAAGTCCATGGGTCCTGATAATAACCCAGCTGATGTGCCGAAGACCTGCACACCAGAGGCAGCCACTTCCCTGGCCAGGCTATTGCAGTGCTGCTACGACACTGGCATCTACCCGACAATGTGGAAAATTGCCGAGTTATCCTTAAAAAGCAGGATAACTCTCACCCGTCCAAATACCACCCTATCAGCCTCCTCTTAATCATCAGCAAAGTGATAGAATAAGTCATCAATAGTGCCATCAAGTAACAGTTACTCACCACTGACCTGCCTGTTGATGTTCAGTCCGGGTTCCACCAGAACCAACTGACTCCAGATTTTATCGCAGCCCTGATCCATACGTAGATATAAGAACTAAATGTCAAAGGAGAGATGAGAGCATCTGCCATTGACGTCAAGGCAACATTCAACCAAGTATGGCGCCAACTGCATAGGTGAGGAGCTCTTACCTTTCGATGAGTAGTTAGTGCTGTTGGATGAGGTTAGTGCCTTAGGGTGAGGAGGTGGTGCCTTAGGGTGAGGAGGTGGTGCCTTAGGGTGAGGAGGTGGTGCCTTAGGGTGAGGAGGTGGTGCCTTAGGGTGAGGAGGTGGTGCCTTAGGGTGAGGAAAACAAGAAAAAGAAAATTGGCAAAAATAAAATTGTTCACTAGCGTCGACCATATTTGGAGTGAGAATTGTGCTTAACACTTTACATCACAAGTCTACAGACCAGAACCACGGTGCAATCCAGCCTGATGTGTAGTTCATTAGCAACCTGACTGGGATTTGAGGGCCGTATATATAGAAACTCCACATTTAAACTTGATTCCTTCTAATTAACCCAGAACCAAACGTGTGACTCAGCTGCTATGCTCAGTGTGACTGTAAAAGTGCAACACGGGTGAAAGGAAGACACGTATCAGAACTCTCAGACACTAAACATTGAGCCGTCACCCACCCACTGGGTCCCTGGGCATTAAGAAACAAGGCAGTGTGGAGGAAATAAAAACCTGGCATCAGTGAAAGTGACCGTGAAGCTGTCAGATTATCGTAAAAACCCAACTGGTTCACTAATGTCCTTTAGGGAAGGAAACCTGCCGTCCTTACCCAGTCTGGGCCTATATGTGACTCCAATCCCACACCCTATGTGATTTACTCTTAACTGGCCTCTGAAGATCACTGGAATTCACTGCCTGAAAGGGCGGTGGAAGCAGATCCAATAATAACTTTCAAAAGGGAACCGGATAAATACTTGAAAAGAAAATACTTGCAGGGCTATGGGGAAAGAGCGGGGGAGTGAGACTAATTGGATCGCTCTTTTAAAGATCCGACACAGGCACGGTGGGCTGAATGGCCTCCTTCCGTGCTGTATGATTCTATGAAGTGACCTAACAAGCCATTCGGTTGTATCAAACTCAGGGCAACTAAGGATGGCCAACAAATGCCGGCCTTGCCAGCGGCACCCGGTTCCTGAGAATGAATAAACAAAAATGGAGAGAGATGGAGTTCAAACGTCTTGATGTACAGCCCCGTGTGAGGATATATGGAATATTGTGCAACATTGTTGTAAGAATGCTTCAACATAGTCCTCCGAAATTCCTCATGCAATATTTCAACTGTCATGTTAAGTCATTTAAATAAAACATGCATAATAGTTTCCTGTAGATTGTTCCCTTCCCCAAGTTCTATTCTTAGTCTTCAATGAGTCAACTGCTCTCAATCAGAGTTAACAGTAGGCTTGATGCAAATTGACCTCAATGGCACTGGTCTAGAAAGGGAATGATCAGTTAGGATTCTCACTCCTAATCGCAGAGATTCATTTGAGGTCAATGAGGTAGAGATTGAAAGATGAAAGATGCAAATATGTTCTGCAGGTGCAGAGAACAGAATATACTCCAAACGGTAAAAACGTGAGACAGTATGGGCTGAGAAAGGACTATTTGACCCATCCACCCTACTCCTCCCACGATCCCATGTACCATCCGCTCCATCATGGAATCCACCCCCTCCCATTAAAATTTCCTGGACTGCAGCTGTTCAAGGAGACGGTCCAACTGCCACTGTCTCAGCGGATGGGCAATAAATGCGGCCTAGCCAGCGTCCGAAAATAAATTAATAACAAAGACGGAAAGATGTACATAAATATTTCATCCTCCACCTCAACATATATCGATCGAGCTCCGTTTTTAAAGGTGTTGATCGGACTCTTTCACCCAGATAGTTTGCTGATCGTGAATATCATAATGCAAAAATTAGGCAAAATTTCCCCAATGGCCGCGCACATCAGGAAATTATGGGCTGTCCGTGATTTCCCGGTACGTTGGGTGTACTTGGAAAATCGTCCCCTTTAAAAAGTGAACTTTATATAATCTCAGTCTTGAATATACTGCAGCCCTCTGGGGTAGAGGATTCCAAAGATTCACAACCCTCTGAGTGAAGAAATTTTTCCTCATCTTGGTCCTAAATGGCCGACCCCTTATCCTGAAATTATGACCCCTAGTTCTAGACTCACCAGCCAGGGGAAACATCCTCACAGCATCTACGCTGTCAAGCCCTCTCAGAATTTCATACATTTCAATGAGATCACCTCTCATTCTTCTAAACTCCAGAGAGTATAGGCCCATTCTACTCAATCTCGCTTCATAGGACAACCCTCTCATCCCAGGAATCAATCTAGTGAACCTTGGTTGCACCGCCTTTAGGCAAGTATATCCTTCCTTAGGTAAGGAGACCAAAACTGTACATAACTGTGGTCTCACCAGAGCCCTATATAATTGCAGCAAGACCTCCTTACTCTTATACTCCAACCCCCTTGCAATAAAGGCCAACATACCATTTGCCTTCCTAATTGCTTCCTGTACCTGCATGTTAACTTTCTGTGATTTGTGTACAAGGACACCCAAATCCATCTGACTACCAACATTTCTTAGTCTCTCACCTTTTAAAAAATATTCCGCATTTCTATTCTCCCTACCAAAGTGGATAATTTCACATTTCCCCACATTATACTCCATCTACCACCTTCTAGCCCATTCACTTAACCTGTCTATATCCCTTTGCAGCCTCTTCACATCCTCCTCACAGCTTACTTTCCCACCTAGCTTTGTATCATCAGCAAACTTGGATACATTACACTCAGTCCCTTCGTTTAAGTCATTGATATATACTGTAAACAGCTGAGGCCCAACCACTGATCCCTGCAGCACCCCACTAGTTGCAGCCTGCCAACCTGAGGTGAGGTGAGAGTGGCTGCCCTTGGCATCAAGGCAGCATTTGACCGAGTATGGCACCAAGGAGCCCTAGTAAAATTGAAGTCAATGGGAATCAGGGGGAAAACTCTCCAGTGGCTGGAGTCATACCTAGCACAAAGGAAGATGGTAGTGGTTGTTGGAGGCCAATCATCTCAGTCCCAGGACATTGCTGCAGGAGTTCATCAGGGCAGTATCCTAGGCCCAACCATCTTCAGTTGCTTCATCAATGACCTTCCCTCCATCATAAGGTCGGAAATGGGGATGTTCGCTGGTGATTGCACAGTGTTCAGTTCCATTTGCAATCCCTCAGATAACGAAGCAATCCTTGTCCGCATGCAGCAAGACCTGGATAAAGGTTTGGGCTCATAAGGCAAGGAACATTCATGCCACACAAGTGCCAGGCAATGACCATCTCCAACAAGAGAGAGTCTAACCACCTCCCCTTGACATTCAACGACATTACCATCGCCGAATCCCCCATCATCAACATCCTGGAGGTCACAATTGACCAGAACTTAACTGGAGCAGCGGCGAGTGACTCTCTTCCTGACTCCCCAAAGTCTTTCCACCATCTACAAGGCACAAGTCAGGAGTGTGATGGAATACTCTCCACTTGCCTGGATGAGTGCAGCTCCAACAACACTCAAGAAGCTCGACACCATCCAGGATAAAGCAGCCTGCTTGATTGGTACCCCATCCACCACCCTAAACATTCACTCCCTTCACCACCAGTGCAGTGGCTGCAGTGTGCACCATCCACAGAATGCATTGCAGCAACTCGCCAAGGCTTCTTCGACAGCACCTCCCAAACCTGTGACCTTTACCACCTAGAAGGACAAGGGCTACAGGCACATGGGAACAACACCACCTGCACGTTCCCCTCCAAGTCACACACCATCCCGACGTGGAAATATATCGCCATTCCTTCATCATCCCTTGGTTTATAATCCTGGAACTCTCTACCTAACAGCACTGTGGGAGAACCTTCACCATGCGGACTGCAGCGGTTCAAGAAGGCGGCTCACCACCACCTTCTCAAGGGCAATTAGGGATGGGCAATAAATGCCGGCCTCGCCAGCGACGCCCACATCCCATGAACGAATGAAAAAAAACCTTACAATGACCCGTTTATTCCTACTCTCTGTTTTCTGTCCATTAACCAATCCTCTATCCATGCTAATATATTATACCCAATCCCATGAGCCCTAATCTTGTGTAACAATCTTTTGTGTGGCACCTTATCGAATGCCTTTTGAAAATCCAAATATACTACATCCACTGGTTCCCCTTTTATCTACCCTGCTAGTTACACCCTCAAAAAGCTCTAATAGATTTGTCAAACACGATTGCCCCTTCATAAAACCGTGTTGACTCTGCCTAATCATATTATAATTTTCTAAGTGCCCTATTACTACATCCTTAATAATAAATTCTAGCATTTTCCCTACTACTTCCGTCAGGCTAACGGGCCTGTAGTTCCCTGTCTTCTCTCTCCCTTCTTTCTTGAATCGTGGGGTTACATTTGCTACCTTCCAATCCACGGGGACCGTTCTAGAATGTAGGGAATTCTGGAAGGTCAAAACCAATGCATCCACTATCTCTGCAGCCACCTCTTTTAAAACCCTAGGATGTAGGCCATCAGATCCAGGGGATTTGTAGGCTTTTAGTCCCATTAATTTAAGTTCCTCACTCCCATTAGACCCTTGGGGCACTAAATTGGGCCGTGTAGCGCTCGTTGTTTCGGTGCTGCACGGCCTCTCTGACATCCAAGATGGTGTCTTGCGTGCTCACGTACGTTTCCAGCGTGACGTGCGCCAGACGCCATCTTGGTATAGGAGTTAGCGCAGGTGCAGATAATGAACATTGGAATCATGTAAAGTAGGGAGAAAATGGATACAAGCTGTGTGCAACGCTGATTTAGAGTGATAGACACCATTTTGGGACTTAATGCTCAACTCAACGCACAGTCTTAACCCCGGCCATCTGAATGTGTCTTAAAGTGCCTGGAGGGCCCCCCACCAGCGCTATTTAAAGGGACCATGCAGGATTTACAGGTTAGTGGCTGGATTATTGCTTCTGGTTGCCGAGACATTTGTAACTGTTTTTGGAGGTCTCCTAGACTTGAATACTAGGACGCGGGGACATAGCCTAACATTTAGAGCCAGGACGTGCAGGAGTGAAGTTAGGAAATACTTCTACACGCAAAGGGTGGGAGAAGTTTGGAACACTCTTCTGCAGACGGCAGTTGATGCTAGCTCAATTGTGAATTTTAAATCTGAGATTGATAGATTTCTGTGAACCAAGGGTATTAAGGGATATGGGGCTAAGGCGGGTATATGGAGTTAGGTCACAGGTCCACCATGATCTCATTGAATGGTGGAACAGGCTCGAGGGGCTAAATGCCACTGCCACTTTCTGCCTCCTGATATGCGCCATCTTCTCCTGCAAGAAAGCGGGACGTATGTCTGGGTGATGTGTCTGTCATGGTTGAAAAGCTGCCAGTGTGTGTGGCCTGTGAGTTGTGGGTGGATAGTTTGAAACAGTTGTAATGTGTGAGGGTGAGAGGAAGCATCTGATTGGAAGAGATGAGTACTGATGGAAAGAGTTTGTTGGTATGTGGGTGATGGGGGGTTTAGTGCGTGGTGCAGTTGGTAGGAGACACCACTTGACAGTTGACCTCACTCACCTTGACCACTCATGTCAAAGCATTGAACTTCTGCCTGCACTGCATCCATGTTCATGATGCTGTGCGCCTGGCATTGACTTCGTCCCCCGCTGCCTCCCACTGCCTTTTGGATCTATGTCCGGAGGGCCTCTTGCTCCCACCCCCACCCCCACCGTGGATATAGGATGTCCCTCCTTCTGTTCACCTCTTACACCAAGGTCTCTAGTGCATCAGCAGAGAACCTTGGTGCATGCACTCTCGTAGGCCTGGTACAAACTCAGATCTGCAGGTTGGTGAGTTCTGGTGTGCAGATTGGAGGATGTGGGATTTAGTTTTGCGCAACCTTTATTCAATGTTTTAACATAACTCATCAGTGTGTAAACATAGGGATGGGACCTGCATCTGTGTTTTACGTGTGTGATGTCTGATCTCCGTGCAGACAGCAGACTGTTATTTTCAGCAAATAACAGGCACCAGCTACCTTTAAGAGATTTCTACGAAACATCCTCCCTTTAAGAGATTGGGCTCCCCCAGATGGTGGAAAGTGTGAATTGCATTGATTCCACATGCAAAGCCCGGAATGGAACGCTGATTGCAGGTTCGTACTCAGGCCGGCCGAAACTCGCGTCATTGGGCGCGGGGTAATAGCACATCACGCTACCTGCGCCCAAAAACGGCCCTGATCCAATCTTTTCCCCTTTGGTTCCCCACTATTTCTGGTATGTTTATTGTGAAGGCAGATACAAAATATTTGTTTAACGTCTCTGCCAATTCCTTGTTCCCCATTATAATTTCTCCTGTTTCTGCCTCTAAGGGACCAAGGTTCACTTTCACTACTCTCTTTGTAAGTTACCAATGAATCTGCTTCTACTGGCAAGGTCCCACAAGCAGCAACGTGATAAATGACCAGAGAATCTGTGTTTTAGTGATGTTGGTTGAGGGATAAATATTGGCCCACTTCTCCAGGGAGAACTCCCCTGCCCTTCCTTGAAATAGTGACCGTGGGGTCTTTCACACAGGCTCCAGGTTGGAAAAGATGTTTTCATGTTGCCGCTTGCTCTCTGCCCTATTTTTAAATTTTATTAGTTGGACACGAAAGGTGTTTTTCAGTTTCGGAGCGTGCGAGTTAAAACCTTCGATGGTCAGCTAACCCTGGTCAGCGTGGCAGCCTGTGGAAGAGTGCGGAGTCAAAGGGTGGGGAAAGCAGAGGCCTCTCGGTTGACAGGCCAATTACTCTCTTCATCTCACGAACTGCCACTGAGATCACATCCCAGCCTCGTTGCTCTGCTTTGAACCCTAGCTGTCCTGTCGGAGGCTAGGATGTCCAAAATCGTACATAACGTTCGACGCAGGGTTGTGGGGGGGGCCTCCGCAGTGACCTGCAGAAGATTTGAAATAACACGTTTCAGAGTATAATCAGGTGGCTCTGCGATGCAACCCAGCACTTGATTACCATGCTAATAGCAGCTTCACATCGACTGGAGATAATGAGAGAGAAACTGCGAGTGCCTTAAATCTGAATTAAAGCCTTAAAACGCTGAAAAATGCACAGCAGGTCCGACAGCAGCAAAACAAAACAGGTTAGCAGTTCCGGGCATTTTCAGTTGGGTTGGTTAACTAATTCACAAACATAATTTTCAAATTACAACGCTGACCAGGGTTAGCTGACCATCGAAGGTTTTAACTCGCACACTCCGAAACTGAAAAACACCTTTCGTGTCCAACTAATAAAATTTAAAAATAGGGCAGAGAGCAAGCGGCAACATGAAAACATCTTTTCCAACCTGGAGCCTGTGTGAAAGACCCCACGGTCACTATTTCAAGGAAGGGCAGGGGAGTTCTCCCTGGAGAAGTGGGCCAATATTTTGCCCATGACGGCATTGACTAGTGCTGGTGTGTGGTAAGAGAGACTGCTACCCTCTGATATCTCATCCAACAATTGATTCTTCATGTGTGAGCCTAGACAGTGAGGTCATTTGATCCTGAAGGGGAGGGGAAAGATCTGAGCCTGATACTGTCCTCAGCTGGCAGCTTGTCTCTGAGTCAGAAGTTTGTGGGTTTAAGACTCACCCCAGGAGTTGCACACAAAATCAGAAAATGCTGGAGACACCAAGCGAGTCAGACAGAGTCTGCAGAGAGAACAGACAAATGCCCAGTACCCTTCATCAGAACTGGAAGATATTACAGTTCATAGAATCATACGACACAGAAGGAGGCCATTCGGCCCAATGTGATTGTGCCGGCTCTTTGAAAGAGCTATCCAATTAGCCCCACTTCCCATAGCCCTGCAATAAAAACAGAAAATGCTGGAAATACTCAGCAGGTCAGGCAGCATCTGCGGAGAAAGAAACAGAGTTAACGTTTCAGGCCGATGACCCTTCATCAGAACTGGAAGGAGTTGAAGGTCGAAAAGTTTTTAAGCAAGTAGAATCATAGAACCATAGAAGGATTAGAGCACAGAAGGAGGCCATTCAGCCCATCGAGCCTGTGCCGACTCTTTGCAAGAGCAATCCAGCCCTGCAAATTTTTTCCCTTCAAGAACTTATCCAATTCCCTTTTGAAAGCCACGATTGAATCTGCCTCCACCACCCTTTCAGGCAGTGCGTTCCAGATCATAACCACTCGCTACGTAAAAAAGCTTTTCCTCGTGTCGCCTTTGGTTCTTTTGTCAGTCACTGTAAATCTGCGTCCTTTGGTTCTTGACGTTTCTGCCAATGGGAACAGTTTCTCTTTATTTACTTTATCTAAACCCTTCATGATTTTGAACACTTCTATCAAATCTTCTCTCAACCTTCTCTGCTCTAAGGAGAACAACCCCAGCTTCTCCAGTCTATCCACGTAACTGATGTCCCTCATCCCTGGAACCAATCTAGTAAATCTTTTCTGCACCCTCTCTAAGGCCTTCACATCCGGTGCCCAGAAATGGACACAATACTCCAGTTGTGGCTGAACTAGTGTTTTATAAAGATTTAATATAACTCCCTTGCTTTTGTACTCTATGCTTCAATTTACAAAGCCCAGGATCCCGTATGCTTTTTTAACCGCTTTCTCAACCTGTCCTGCCACCTTCAAAGATATGTGCCACATAAAACCCCAGATCTCTCTGTTCCTGCACCCCTTTTAGAATTGTGCCCTTCAGTTTAGAATCATAGAATCATAGAAGTTTAAAACATGGAAACAGGCCCTTCGGCCCAACATGTCCATGTCGCCCAGTTTATACCACCAAGCTAGTCCCAATTGCCTGCACTTGGCCCATATCCCTCTATACCCATCTTACCCATGTAACTGTCCAAATGCTTTTTAAAAGACAAAATTGTACCCGCCTCTACTACTGCCTCTGGCAGCTCGTTCCAGACACTCACCAACCTTTGAGTGAAAAAATTGCCCCTCTGGACCCTTTTGTATCTCTCCCCTCTCACTTTAAATCTATGCCCCCTCGTTATAGACTCCCCTACCTTTGGGAAAAGATTTTGACTATCTACCTTATCTATGCCCCTCATTATTTTATAGACTTCTATAAGATCACCCCTAAACCTCCTACTCTCCAGGGAAAAAAGTCTCAGTCTATCCAACCTCTCACTATAAGTCAAACCATCAAGTCCCGGTAGCATCCTAGTAAATCTTTTCTGCACTCTTTCTAGTTTAATAATATCCTTTCTATAATAGGGTGACCAGAACTGATCACAGTATTCCAAGTGTGGCCTTACTAATGTCTTGTACAACTTCAACAAGACATCCCAACTCCTGTATTCAATGTTCTGACCAATGAAACCAAGCACGCTGAATGCCTTCTTCACCACCCTATCCACCTGTGACTCCACTTTCAAGGAGCTATGAACCTGTACTCCCAGATCTCTTTGTTCTATAACTCTCCCCAATGCCCTACCATTAACGGAGTAGGTCCTGGCCCGATTCGATCTACCAAAATGCATCACCTCACATTTATCTAAATTAAACTCCATCTGCCATTCATCGGCCCACTGGCCCAATTTATCAAGATCCCATTGCAATCCTAGATAACCTTCTTCACTGTCCACAATGCCACCAATCTTGGTGTCATCTGCAAACTTACTAACCATGCCTCCTAAATTCTTATCCAAATCATTAATATAAATAACAAATAACAGCGGACCCAGCACCGATCCCTGAGGCACACCGCTGGTCACAGGCATCCAGTCTGAAAAACAACCCTCCACAACCACCCTCTCTCTTCTGTCGTCAATCCAATTTTGTATCCAATTGGCTACTTCACCTTGGATCCCGTGAGATTTAACCTTATATAACAACTTACCTTGTCAAAGGCTTTGCTAAGGTCCATGTAGACCATGTCTACTGCACAGCCCTCATCTACCTTCTTGGTTACCCCTTCAAAAAACTCAATCAAATTCGTGAGACATGATTTTCCACTCACAAAACCATGCTGACTGTTCCTAATCAGTCCCTGCCACTCCAAATGCCTGTAGATCCTGTCTCTCAGAATACCCTCTAACAACTTACCCACTACAGATGTCAGGCTCACCGGTCTGTAGTTCCCAGGCTTTTCCCTGCCGCCCTTCTTAAACAAAGGCACAACATTTGCTACCCTCCAATCTTCAGGCACCTCACCTGTAGCTGTCAATGATTCAAATATCTCTGCTAGGGGACCCGCAATTTCCTTCCTAACCTCCCATAACGTCCTGGGATACATTTCATCAGGTCCCGGAGATTTATCTACCTTGATGCGCGTTAAGACTTCCAGCACCTCCCTCTCTGTGATATGTGCACTCCTCAAGACATCACTATTTATTTCCCCAAGTTCCCTAACATCCATGCCTTTCTCAACCGTAAATACCGATGTGAAATATTCATTTAGGATCTCACCCACCTCTTGTGGTTCCGCACATAGATGACCTTGTTGATTCTTAAGAGGCCCTACTCTCTCCCTAGTTACTCTTTTGCCCTTTATGTATTTGTAGAAGCTCTTTGGATTCTCCTTTGCCTTATCTGCCAAAGCAATCTCATGTCCCCTTTTTGCCCTCCTGATTTCTCTCTTAACTCTACTCCGGCAATCTCTATACTCTTCAAGGGATCCACTTGATCCCAGCTGCCTATGCATGTCATATGCCTCCTTCTTCTTTTTGACTAGGGCCTCAATCTCCTGAGTCATCCAAGGTTCCCTACTTCTACCAGCCTTGCCCTTCACTTTATAAGGAATGTGCTTACCCTGAACCCTGGTTAACACACTTTTGAAAGCCCCCCACTTACCAGACGTCCCTTTGCCTGCCAACAGACTCTCCCAATCAACTTCTGAAAGTTCCTGTCTAATACCATCAAAATTGGCCTTTCCCCAATTTAGAATTTTAACTTTTGGGCCAGACCTATCATTCTCCATAGCTATCTTAAAACTAATGGAATTATGATCACTGGTCCCAAAGTGATCCCTCACTAACACTTCTGTCACCTGCCCTTCCTTATTTCCCAAGAGGAGGTCAAGTTTTGCCCCCTCTCTAGTCGGGCCATCCACATACTGAATGAGAAATTCCTCCTGAATACACTCAACAAATTTCTCTCCATATATTGCCTCTCCTCGCTCTTCCTACCAAAATGTATCACTTTGCTCTTTTCTGTGTTAAATTTCATCTGCCACGTGTCCGCCCATCCCACCAGCCTGTCCATGTCCTCTTGAAGTCTATCACTATCCTCCTCACTATTTACTACACTTCCAAGTTTTGTGACATCTGCAAATTTTGAAATTGTGTCTTGTACACCCATATCCAAGTCATTAATATATATATCAAAAAAAGCAGTGGTCCCAGAACCGAACCCTGGGGAACACCACTGTACACCTCCCTCCAGTCCAAAAAACAACCATTCACAACTACTCTCTGTTTCCTGTCACTCAGCCAATTTCGTATCCATGTTGCTGCTGCTCCTTTTATTCCATGGGTTTCAATTTTGCTGACAAGCCCATTATGTGGCACTTTATCAAATGCCTTGTGAAAGTCCATATACACCACATTAACCGCATTGCCCTCATCGATCCTCTCTGTTACCTCATCAATACCACACGGACTGCAGCGGTTCAAGAAGGCGGCTCACCACCACCTTCTCAAGGGCAATTAGGGATGGGCAATAAATGCCGGCCTCGCCAGCGACGCCCACATCCCATGAACGAATAAAAAAAAACTCTATCAAGTTAGTTAAACACAATTTGCCTTTAACAAATCCTTGCTGGCTTTCCTTTATTAATCCACACTTGTCCAAGTGACTATCAATTTTGTTATGGATTATCCTTTCTAAAAGCTTCCCCATCGAGGTTAAATACAGAGCCAGGGAAAGGGGGGGCGGGAGGAAGGCAAGGGGAGGAAAGAACAAATGGGAAGTCAGTGATAGGCTGGAGGGCAGGAGTGATTAAATGACAAAAGGGATGATGGTGCAAGGTGAGGAGGGTGGGAATGGGATAAGTAAAGAAACAAAAGATGGGCCTAGAGGAGCTGTAAATGGCAACATCAGAACCATTACCAGCAGCTGCTGTCCGAAAAAATGGGAGCAGTGTTTATGATCTGAAGTTATTGAAATCAATGTTGAGTCCGGAAGGCTGTAAAGTGCCTAATCGAAAGGTGAGGTGCTGTTCCTCGAGCTTCCGTTGAGTTCCATTAGAACAGCGTAAGAGGCTGAGGGCAGAGAGGTCAGAGTGGGAGTGAGACAGGGAATTAAAATGGCAAGTGACCAGCAGGTCAGGGTCACGCTAGCGGACTGAGTGGAGGTGTTCAGCAAAGCGATCACCCAATCTGCGTTGAATCCCCAATGTAGAGGAGACCGCATCGTGAGCAGTGAATACAGTATACTAAATTGAAAGAAGTACAAGTAAATCACTGTTTCACCTGGAAGGAGTGGGGCCCTGGACAGTGGAAGGGAGGAGGTGAAAGGGCAGTTGTTGCATCTCCTGCACTCGCATGGGAAGGTGCCATGGGGAGGAACTTAAGAACATAAGAAATATGAGCAGGAGTAGGCCACACAGCCCCTCGAGCCTGCTCCGCCATTCAATAAGATCATGGCTGATCTTTAACCTTAACTCCACTTTCCTGCTCGATTCCCTAGAGTCCAAAAATCTATCGATCTCAGCCTTGAATATACTCAATGACTCAGCATCCACAGCCCTCTGGGGTAGAGAATTCCAAAGATTCACAACCCTCTGAGTGAAGAAATTCCTTCTCATCTCAGTCCTAAATGGCTGACTCCTTATCCTGAGACAATGCCCCCTAGTTCTAGACTCTTCAGCCAGGGGAAACAGCCTCTCAGCATCTACCCTGACAAGCCCCCTCAGAATCGTATATGTTTCAATGAGATCACCTCTCATTCATCTAAACTCCAGAGAGTATAGGCCCATTCTACTCAACCTCTCCTCATAGGACAACCCTCTCATCCCAGGAATTAATCTAGTGAACCTTTGTTGCACCGCCTCTTAGGCAAGTAAGGAGAGCGGGTGTTGGGATTGATGGAAGAGTGGACCAGGGTGTTGCGGAGGCAGAAGTCCCTTTGGAAAGCTGAAAGGAGAGGGGAGGGGAAGATGTGTTTGGTGGTGGCATTGCACTGGAGATGGCGGAGGATGACACATTGAATGCAAATTGTTCCTTTTTAAGTATACATCCAATTCCCTTTCCACAGCAGGTCCGTCAGCAGTTGAACAAAACAGGTTACGGGTTTTACTGCAACTCCTCTTTGTGGTGTCAGCTGTGGGTCAGTGGGTAGCACTCTCACCTCTGTATCAGCTAGGTCGTGGGTTCAAGTCCTCGTCCAGAGACTCCAGCGCAAACTCCAGGCTTCTGGTGCCGGTACTAGGGAGCACTACATTGTCGGAGGTGCTGTCTTTCAGATGAGATGTTAAACTGAGGCCCTCTCTGGTGGATTTGATTAATGCTAATCAGGGCCTCTTCACATCTCTGATATGCAGTGGCTTCATGGCACTGACTTGAAAAAGAGCAGGGGAGTTCTCCCCTGTGTCCACCAACATCACTAAAAAACAAATTATCTGGTGATCATCACATTGCAGTTTGTGGGATCTTGCTGTGTCTAAATTGGCTGCTGCATTTCCCTACGTTAGAACTAGTGCCTAATCTTCAAAAGTACTTCATTGGCTGTAAAGTCTTTAGGGACATCCTGAGATTGTGAAAGGCGTTGTATAAATACAAGTTCTTTTTTCCATTAGCGAGGCAGTGTTGGGTATGCTGTCATTGCCCTCAATGTTCTTGGTTTTGGCAGGGGGATGGGGTTGAAGGGAAACCATGGATCATTCCAGCTCCAGAAAGTATCTGGTGGGGGTGAAATTGGGCTTCAGTGGTTGTGGAAAAGGGGCAATAGCGAATCGGCGGCCAGTTTTACTCTCCGGCCGATTATCTTTTCCATTGACTTCAATGGGGCAGTGAAGGGAGTCACTGAAGACCAATTTCAGCCCAAACCTTGGAGAGGAGATTTACCAGAATGGTACCAGGGATGAGGAACTTCAGTTACATGGAGAGACTGGAGAAGCTGGGATCATTCTTTATAGAGCAGAGAGGTTGCTAAGGGGAGATTTAATAGAGGCGTCCAAAATCATGAAGGGTTTTGATAGAGTAAATAAGGAGAAATTGTTTCCATTGGCAGGAGGGTCGGTAACCAGAGGACACAGATTTAAGGTGATCGGCAAAAGAGCCAGAGGGAAGATGAGGAAAATTTTTATTTACACAGCGAGTTGTTATGATCTGGAATGCGCTGCCTGAAAGGGCGGTGGAAGCAGATTCAATAATAACTTTCAAAAGGGAATTGGATAAATACTTGAAAAGGAAAAAATTTCAAGGCTATGGGGAAAGATCAGGAGAGTGGGACTAATTGGATAGCTCTTTCAAAGAGCTGGGACAGGCAGGACGGGCCGAATGGCCTCCTCCTGTGCCGTAAGATTCTATTATTCTAAAATGTACTTTAAAAGGTATTCCTGTTCGATGCATATATGTTATGTTGGATAGCACTTGTATTATTTTTATGATTTTTTTTATAATATAGATAAAGTATTTAATTTAACTCCGATTTTTTTATGGCGGACGCTTTTACATAAAGCACTGAACTATAAATAAATTGATGGCAAAATTGAAATGTTCTGGGAACCTATTACATGAAGTTGACATTAAGAGAAAAGCTTAAAATACATTGTTCTGAACTTATTTTAAGTGCTTTGAAATACAAAGAATTTTAGATGAGAGCCAAATGCTAATATAAAAACATTGAGAAATATTTGAGAAAAGAGTTGAAAATAATGAAAGGAGTTGGAGATATCAGCTTGGTCCAGTGTTGGCACTCTCTCATCTCTGGGTCAGAAGGTCATGTGTTCAAGTCCCACTCCGGTACATGGTCTAGGTTGACGGAATATAGAGGGTCTATCGTGGGTGCTCCCTTTTATATCAAATGTTAAGTCAAGGCCGTATCTCCCTGTTCAGGTCGATACAAAAGCTCACACGGCACTATTTGGAGAAGAACAGGGGATTCTCCTAGTCAGCGTTCAACCAAAACAAATTAATTTTTATCTCGTTTGCTGTTTATGGGAGCTTGCTGTGCACAAATTGGCTGCTGCATTTGCCGACGTAACAACAGCGGCCCCTCTTCAAAAAGAATTTCTTTGGCCGATCTCAGGATGTCCTGAGGACATGAAAGGTGCTCTACGAATGCGAGTTCCTTCTTTCTGCCAAAGGTCTGAATGGTTGCAAGGTGTGTGATACTTGAGCGGTTTTTGTGTGGACGAGCAGTGGAAAGAGAGGGGACAGCACTGAATCTCAGCTCAGTTAACGTCCCACAGCCCAGTGGGCTACGAATGGAGGCCCAGAGGTCAATGAAGCAACGTATCCTAGGTTGCAGGCAAGTGGGAGCTGGGCCTTTAATGGCTCGCCAAGAGTACCGTGAGTGTCACATTGCTTTGCGAAAGCTTACTTTATGGGGCCGAGCACTGTGCAGGCTAAAGAAAACGGAAAGAAGGAAAGAAAGAACTTGTGTTTATATAGCGCCTTTCACGTCCTCAGGACGTCCCAACGCGCTCCACAGGCAATATAATACTTTTTTAAAGTGTGGTCGCTGTTGTAATGTGGGAAATGTCGGCTATGCCTGTGCAGCCCAATAATGAGCAAAAACGGGAGCACACACAAGCAAATCATGTCTAAACCTATAGGCAGGTCCCAATGACCTGAGGGTAAGGAGTGAAATCTGGCCTCTGAGTGCAAAATAATTTGCTTACAGAAATAATCATAGGGACTGTGCGGTGCAGTAAGCACAGGTCCGTCATCTGGCTTGTTTAAAAACTGTCACACTGTAGGGCAGGGTAGAGGGAGTTTTCATTTAGCACTTAACCCATGCTGTACCTGTCTAGGGAATGCTGACACTTGGGGCCCCAAATGGAAAGTATTCCATTCTTGACTACTAATTTGCTACCCCTAGTTGGCCTTCTCCTCGTCATCCTCTTGATCTCCACCCTACGCAAACTGCAGCTCTACACAACCCTATTCACACCAAGTCCTGTTCATCCATCGCCCCCTGTCCTGGTCCCAGTCCAGCAATGCCTCGATTTTAAAATTCTCATCATTGTTTTCAAATCCCTCCATGGCCCTCGCCCCTCCCTATCTCTGTAACCTCCTCCAGCCCTACAACCCTCCGAGATCACTGCGCTTCTCCAATTCTTGCCCCTTGTGCTCCACCATTGGCGGCCCTGTCTTCAGCTGCCTAGGCCCTAAGCTCTGGAATTCTCTCCCTAAACCTCTCTGCTTCTTTCTCCTCCTTTAAGATGCTCCTTAAAACCTACCTCTTTGACCAAGCTTTTGGTCACCTGTTCTACTATCTCCTTTTCTGGCTCAGTATCAATTTTTTGTCTCATATCGCTCCTGTGAAGCGCCTTGGGATGTTTTACTATGTTTTAGGTGCTATATAAATGCAAGTTGTTGTTGTACTATCTGGACCCTCTCCTGTATTAAGTCCCATTGCTACCTGACCTTGCTCACCTCCACTGGCTTCCTGTCTCCCAACCTACTGACCTGAAAATCCATGTCCCTCATTACAAATCCATGACCCTCATTACAAATCCTTGCATGGCCTCACTCCACTGATCTCTGCAACCTGCACCGGCCTCACATCCCAGCAGAAACCATCTGATCATCCAACTCAGGTTGCTGTGTGTTGTCCCTCCCATGGATTCACCATGAGTGGTAGAACTTTCCACCATACACTCCTGCACTCTGGAATTATCTCCTTAAACCCCCTTCCCTTCAATACCTCTCCACCTTTAAATGTCTCCTTAATACCCACCTCTTCAGTTGATCCTTTGGCCATCTCCTCTAACTTTCTCCCAAATTCTTATGTGGCATCCAATACCCTTTTGCTGAGCTGTGGCTCAGTGGGTAGCACCCTGGCCTTTGAGTCAGAAGAAACATAGAAACATAGAAAATAGGAGCAAGAGTAGGCCATTCGGCCCTTCCGGCCTGCTCCGCCATTCAAAATGATCATGGCTGATCGTCTAACTCAGTACCCTGTTCCCGCTTTTTCACCATATCCCTTGATCCCTTTAGCATTAAGAAATATATCTATCTCCTTCTTGAATACATCTAATGACTTGGCCTCCACTGCCTTCTGTGGTAGAGAATTCCACAGTTTCACCACCCTCTGAATGAAGAAATTTCTCGTCATCTCGGTTCTAAGTGGCATACCCCGTATCCTGAGACTAGAAGGTTGTGGGTTCAGGTCCCACTCCAAGAGACTTGAGCACAAAATCCAGACTGACATTTCAGTGCAGTACTGAGGGAGTGCTGCACTGTCGGAGGCGCCATCTTTCGTTAAACCAAGGCCCCGTCTGCCCTCTCAGGTGAACGTAAAAGATCCCATGGCACTATTTTGAAGAAAAGCAGCAGAGTTCTCCCCCGGTGTCCTGGCCAATATTTGTCCCTCAACCAACATCACTAAAATACAGATTATCTGATCATTCTCACATTGCTGTTTGTGGGATCTTGCTGTGCACAAATTGGCTGCCGCCTCTCCTACATTACAACAGTGAATACACTTCAAAAAGTACTTAATAGGCTGTAAAGTGCTTTGGAACGTCCTGGGGTTGTGAAAGGCGCTATGTAAATGTAAGTCCTTTCTTTTTTATCTCCTGTGACTTTCTCCCAAATCCAGAAATGGTGTCCAATGCCCCTTATAAATTGCTGTGGGACAATTCTCCCTCATTGAAGAGGTGGGAGGTATTGTTGTAATTATAATGTGCCTCACTCTGATGAGGGCAAGATAAACACGCGCACACACACACATGCACAATCACACACACACATGAACAATCACACGCGCACACATGCACATGTGCACAATCACACACACACATGCACACATGCACAATCACACACACACATGCACACATGCACAATCACACACACACATGCACACATGCACAATCACATGCACACATGCACACATGCACAATCACACACACACACATGCACACATGCACAATCACACACACACACATGCACACATGCACAATCACACACACACATGCACACATGCACAATCACACACACACATGCACACATGCACAATCACACACACACATATGCACACATGCACAATCACACACACACATGCACACATGCACAATCACACACACACACATGCACACATGCACAATCACACACACACATGAACAATCACACACGCACACATGCACATGTGCACAATCACACACACACACATGCACACATGCACAATCACACACACACACATGCACAATCACACACACACACATGCACAATCACACACACACATGCACACATGCACAATCACACACACACATGCACACATGCACAATCACACACACACACATGCACACATGCACAATCACACACACACATGCACACATGCACAATCACACACACACACATGCACAATCACACACACACATGCACACATGCACAATCACACACACACATGCACACATGCACAATCACACACACACATGCACACATGCACAATCACACACACACATGCACAATCACACACACACATGCACGCGTGCACAATCACACACACACCCCCAAAAAAAAAAGTCATTAAAAGTATTCACATGAGCAGAATCAATTATTGGTTGGAATGTCCTGTTCATTTTTCAGCAAGTTCTATTGAATGTGAACTGATTAATAGTGCTTCAAGGAATAGGGACAGTGCAGAAGTGTGTTTTATGACAAAGTGGTTGACCGTAACCGTGTAAGACAAATGGAAGATTCCGTCTGCCACACCTAAAACAACACATTCTGAAGGATTGACATAAAGAAGGCTGTTGTTGCTTCGAGAAAAAAGAGGAATAATCGGGTTACTGTGTCAAGGCCTTGGGCCTCTGGGATCCCTTTGACTCGACAACTCAATCCTGCCTTGAGGAGTCGGGCTTGCCAGCTCCCGTCCCATTGTCAGCAGCCCGACATATCAGATGCCGGAGAAACAAAGTCTCTGCTGGCGGCAGCTCGAAGGGGAATCGATGCAGGAAGAATGCCCAGGTACAGGTCGGTCCCACGTAGAGACCTCTGCCTGCGATTAATTTTCTAAAAGAGACAGGAGCCACAAGTGGTTTCTCATCAGCTAATTGTGTGAAGATGCTGGATTGATTTCAGTCAGTGTGAGTTTGACAGGAGCCTCCCCTAATCTCAGCCTTGTCGTACAATTAGCAACGGCATAATTCCGACTCTCCTGTTAGTGCTTTGCGTTTTGTTCTTTCACTAAAAAAAGTAAAAACGGGTCATTTTTTTTTTTACGTTTCAAGGTAGAGTGACAGTAGAAAGAAAATATATTAAAATGTGGCCACAAGTCATTATTAAGGGGCCTATAAAAAGAAAGAACTTGCATTTATATAGCACCTTTCACGAACTCAGGATGTCCCAAAGCGCTTTCCAGCTAATGAAGTACTTTTGAAGTGTAGTCACTGTTGTAATGTAGGAAACGCAGCAGCCAATTTGCACACAGCAAGATCCCACAAACAGCAATGAGATAAATGACCAGATAATCTGTCTTTAGTGATATTGGTTGAGGGATAAACGTTGGCCAAGGCACCGGGGAGAACTCCCGTGCTCTCCTCCGAAAATAGCGCCATGGGATCTTTTACGTCTGAGAGGGTGGAGGGGGCCTCAGTTTAACGTCTCATCTGGAAGGTGGCACCTCTGGCAGTGCAGCACTGCCTCAGTACTGCACTGGGAGTGTCAGCCTGGATTACGTGCTCGAGTCTCTGGAGCGGGGACTTGAACCCACGTCCCTTCTGCCGCAGAGGCGAGCCTGCTACCCACTGAGCTCAGGCCACATAGGCAGGGGGTCGGGTCGTCTCCCATTTACTGGAGCCATAACTTGAAGGGAAACTACTGGGACCCAAACGGTGCAGTCTGTTCTCACTAAAGGGGTGCAGTTAGTAGAGGGAGATGATAACAGCTGATGACGTTTGCACTCCCACACATTGAAGATGTCTAGATTCCCACCATGTTTTGTTCTGAGCCCAACAGGACACTACGTTTCAGGTGTTGTTATTTTCCACACCAATATCCTGACATGAATGATGGATTGGCTGCTGTTGAGGTAATTATTGCCTCATAATGCTGCCTTATGTGAACATATGGACAGGGCTGTTTTAAACACACAACCATCTGTTCATCACCATTGGACACGATGCTTTCGAAATAACATTTTCCAATCTTAATTTCAATTACAATTCCTGATTTTTGACCACCTTCCTCCAACAAACATACAATTTTCTAACTTCCTGTCTTGAATCTTCCTGGGATACAGTCCCACCAGTGCCAGCTCCCCTCAGTAACCGGGCTCGCCTCATCATTTTTCATGTGATGTCGCTGTGCAGCTGAAACTTGAGGATTTACGGGGTTTTATGACCCTGTCCTGTCCAGCACATTCACGCTCACACTCACACACCCTCACACACCCTCTCACACTCACACACACTCACACACTCTCTCACACTCACACACCCTCTCACAAACTCACACACCCTCACACTCACACACCCTCACACACTCTCTCACACTCACAAACTCACACACCCTCACACTCACACACCCTCTCACAAACTCACACACCCTCACACTCACACACCCTCACACACTCTCTCACACTCACACACTCACACACCCTCACACACCCTCACACACTCTCTCACACTCACACACCCTCTCACAAACTCACACACCCTCACACTCACACACCCTCATACACTCTCTCACACTCACACACCCTCACACTCACACACCCTCTCACACTCACACACCCTCACACACTCTCTCACACTCACACACCCTCTCACAAACTCACACACCCTCACACTCACACACCCTCTCACACTCACACACCCTCACACACTCTCTCACACTCACACACCCTCACACTCACACACCCTCTCACACTCACACACCCTCACACACCCTCTCACACTCACACACCCTCACACACTCTCTCACACTCACACACCCTCTCACAAACTCACACACCCTCACACTCACACACCCTCACACACTCTCTCACACTCACAAACTCACACACCCTCACACTCACACACCCTCTCACAAACTCACACACCCTCACACTCACACACCCTCACACACCCTCTCACAAAATCACACACCCTCACACTCACACACCCTCTCACACTCACACACCCTCACACACCCTCTCACACTCACACACCCTCACACACTCTCTCACACTCACACACCCTCTCACAAACTCACACACCCTCACACTCACACACCCTCACACACTCTCTCACACTCACAAACTCACACACCCTCACACTCACACACCCTCTCACAAACTCACACACCCTCACACTCACACACCCTCACACACCCTCTCACAAACTCACACACCCTCACACTCACACACCCTCTCACACTCACACACCCTCACACACCCTCTCACACTCACACACCCTCACACACTCTCTCACACTCACACAACCTCTCACAAACTCACACACCCTCACACTCACACACCCTCACACACTCTCTCACACTCACAAACTCACACACCCTCACACTCACACACCCTCTCACAAACTCACACACCCTCACACTCACACACCCTCTCACAAACTCACACACCCTCACACTCACACACCCTCACACACTCTCTCACACTCACACACTCACACACCCTCACACACCCTCACACACTCTCTCACACTCACACACCCTCTCACAAACTCACACACCCTCACACTCACACACCCTCATACACTCTCTCACACTCACACCCTCTCACAAACTCACACACCCTCACACTCACACACCCTCACACACTCACACACCCTCACACGCCCTCTCACACACCCTCTCACACTCACACACCCTCTCACACTCACACACACTCTCACACTCACACACCCTCACAGACCATCACACACCCTCTCACACTCACACACCCTCTCACACCCTCACACACTCACACACCCTCTCACACTCACACACCCTCTCACACTCACACACTCACACACCCTCTCACACTCACACACCCTCTCACACTCACACATCCTCACACACCCTCTCACACTCACACAACCTCTCACACTCACACACCCTCACACACTCACACACCCTCACACACCCTCTCACACACCCTCTCACACTCACACACCCTCTCACACTCACACACACTCTCACACTCACACACCCTCACAGACCATCACACACCCTCTCACACTCACACACCCTCTCACACCCTCACACACTCACACACCCTCTCACACTCACACACCCTCTCACACTCACACACTCACACACCCTCTCACACTCACACACCCTCTCACACTCACACATCCTCACACACCCTCTCACACTCACACACCCTCTCACACTCACACACTCACACACCCTCTCACACTCACACACCCTCACACACCCTCACACACACTCTCACACTCACACACGCTCTCACACCCTCTCACACTCACACCCCCTCTCACACCCTCTCACACTCATACACACTCAAACACCCTCTCACACTCACACACCCTCTCACACACTCACACACCCTGACTCTCACACACCCTCTCACACTCACACACCCTCTCACACACTCACACACCCTCACTCTCACACACCCTCTCACACTCACACACCCTCTCACACTCACACAACCTCTCACACTCACACAACCTCTCACACTCACACACCCTCTCACACCCTCACACACCCTCACACACACTCTCACACTCACACACGCTCTCACACCCTCTCACACTCACACACCCTCTCACACCCTCTCACACTCACACACACTCAAACACCCTCTCACACTCACACACCCTCTCACACACTCACACACCCTCACTCTCACACACCCTCACACCCTCACACACTCACACACCCTCTCACACTCACACACCCTCTCACACTCACACACCCTCTCACACACTCACACACCCTCACTCTCACACACCCTCACACACTCACACACCCTCTCACACTCACACAACCTCTCACACTCACACACTCTCACACACCCTCACACACCCTCTCACACTCACACACACCCTCTCACACTCACACAGCCTCACACACCCTCTCACCCTCACACACCCTCACACTCACACACCCTCTCACACTCACACACCCTCACACACCCTCTCACACTCACACACCCTCACACTCACACACCCTCTCACACTCACACATCCTCACACACCCTCTCACACTCACATACCCTCTCACACTCACACACCCTCACACACTCACACACACTCACACACCCTCACACACACTCACACACCCTCACACACCCTCTCACACTCACACACCCTCACACACCCTCTCACACTCACACACCCTCACACTCACACACCCCTCACACTCACACATCCTAACACACCCTCACACACCCTCACACAACCTCTCACACTCACACATCCTCACACTCACACACCCTCACACACCCTCACACACCCTCACACTCACATACCCTCTCACACTCACACATTCTCTCACACTCACACACCCTCACACACCCTCGCACACTCACACACCCTCACACACCCTCTCACACTCACACACCCTCACACACCCTCTCACACTCACACACCCTCACACACCCTCTCACACCCTCTCACACTCACACACCCTCTCACACTCACACACTCACACACACCCTCTCACACTCACACACCCTCTCACACTCACACACTCTCACACACCCTCTCACACTCACACACCCTCACACACCCTCTCACACCCTCTCACACTCACACAGCCTCTCACACTCACACACTCTCACACACCCTCTCACACTCACACACCCTCTCACACTCACACATCCTCACACACCCTCTCACACTCACACACCCTCACACACCCTCTCACACTCACACACCCTCACACACCCTCTCACACTCACACACCCTCTCACACTCACACACCCTCTCACACTCACACACCCTCTCACACTCACACACCCTCACACCCTCACACACCCTCTCACACTCACACACCCTCACACACCCTCTTACACTCACACACCCTCACACACCCTCTCACACCCTCTCACACTCACACACCCTCTCACACTCACGCACCCTCACACACACAGCCTCACACACACTCGCATACACACACACCCTCACACACATACACACTCTCACTCACTGATACAAATTCACACTCATGCACACACACATTTACTCACTCACACAACCTCACACACCCTCACACACACACTTGCACACACACTCGCACACCCCCCTCACACACACTGCCTCACACACACTCGCACACACACACACCCTCACACACACTCACACACACACTCTCACTCACTGACACAAACTCACACTCATGCGCACACACATTTACTCACTCACAACCTCACACACACACACATACACACATACACACCCTCATGCACACACACTCACTCACACACACATGCACTCACACAAACTCACACACACACAAATTCACACTGACATACTCTCACACACTTACTCACACACACGTATTCACACACAGCAGGGGGTCAGTGGATAGTAATCAGGGGTGGCAATATTGCTTAATCTATTTCACATTCCGAGTCCAGGGACACTGAGGCCAAGTACAGAACCCCAGCTGTCACACTAGTTGAGACCAACTAACTGGGCACAGATGAGATATGATATGTGGGACCTTCTGGTGTGATTGGCTCAGGGGAGCGATTCTATCAACTTAGCTCTGGGGAAAGCTTGCAACACATATACAAATGATGCCAATGGCCCTCTTCTGCGCAATGTGCATTATACATCTACAGGAGCCAACATTCACATTCAGTACCAGATGCAACAGAAATGTTGTATTTACTTAGTCTTTTCAAATCCCTCCATGGCCCTCGTCCCTCCCCATCTCTGTGACCTCCTCCAGCCCTACAACCCTCCGAGATCTCTGCGCTCCTCCAATTCTGGCCTCTTGAGCATCCCCCACTTCCTTTGTTCCACCATTGGCGGCCGTGCCCTGAGCTCTGGAATTCCCTCCTTAAACCTCTCCGTCTCTCCGCCTCTCTCTCCTCCTTTAAGACGCTCCTTAAAACCTACCTCTTTGACCAAGCTTTTGGTCACCTGTCCTAATATCTCCTTCTGTGGCTCGGTGTCAAATTTTTGTTTGATAATCGCTCCTGTGAAGCGCCGTGGGACATTTTACTACGTTAAAGGCGCTATATAAATGCAAGTTGTTGTTGTTTATTTTAAGCTGGACTTTCTGAAGTTAGTCTGTTGTCATCCAATTGAGAGATAAAAAATGTGCTAAATCTCAGTCGGTTTTCCCACTGTCATCAGATGAAAAGAGACATGCATGAATGAAGTAATCAAACCAAGCAGAACATTTCAAAGTACTGTAAATAGATATAAAAAGGCGACGCTACAAGAAAAGCATTCACTCAAAACCCATTATGTCAAGCAACAGAGCAATTAGTAGATTCAAACAAGTCACTAAACATGAAGTATAATTTTCTCAGCATGTGGTCTAAAGCAGAAATCAGAGCCAGAAATTTAAAAACAAGAATGTTTGAAAGATTTTTCCCAAGGTGCATATTTTCTGGCGATTATTTGCAACCATAAAGGTGAGGGGTGTTAGGGAATGAAATTGTTTGTCCACTTTGGCCACTTGGTACAGGGCAGGTACTGAACAGGTTAAACAGAGTAAAGCTCCCTCTACACTGTCCCATCAAACACTCCCAGGGCAGGTACAGCACGGGTTAGATACAGAGTAAAGCTCCCTCTACACTGTCCCATCAAACACTCCCAGGGCAGGTACAGCACGGGTTAGATACAGAGTAAAGCTCCCTCTACACTGTCCCATCAAACACTCCCAGGGCAGGTACAGCACGGGTTAGATACAGAGTAAAGCTCCCTCTACACTGTCCCATCAAACACTCCCAGGGCAGGTACAGCACGGGTTAGATACAGAGTAAAGCTCCCTCTACACTGTCCCATCAAACACTCCCAGGGCAGGTACAGCACGGGTTAGATACAGAGTAAAGCTCCCTCTACACTGTCCCATCAAACACTCCCAGGGCAGGTACAGCACGGGTTAGATACAGAGTAAAGCTCCCTCTACACTGTCCCATCAAACACTCCCAGGGCAGGTACAGCACGGGTTAGATACAGAGTAAAGCTCCCTCTACACTGTCCCATCAAACACTCCCAGGGCAGGTACAGCACGGGTTAGATACAGAGTAAAGCTCCCTCTACACTGTCCCATCAAACACTCCCAGGGCAGGTACAGCACGGGTTAGACACAGAGTAAAGCTCCCTCTACACTGTCCCATCAAACACTCCCAGGGCAGGTGCAGCATGGATTAGACACAGAGTAAAGCTCCCTCTACACTGTCCCATCAAACACTCCCAGGGCAGGTACAGCACGGGTTAGATACAGAGTAAAGCTCCCTCTACACTGTCCCATCAAACACTCCCAGGGCAGATACAGCACGGGTTAGATACAGAGTAAAGCTCCCTCTACACTGTCCCATCAAACACTCCCAGGGCAGGTACAGCACGGGTTAGATACAGAGTAAAGCTCCCTCTACACTGTCCCATCAAACACTCCCAGGGCAGGTACAGCACGGGTTAGACACAGAGTAAAGCTCCCTCTACACTGTCCCATCAAACACTCCCAGGGCAGGTGCAGCATGGATTAGACACAGAGTAAAGCTCCCTCTACACTGTCCCATCAAACACTCCCAGGGCAGGTACAGCACGGGTTAGATACAGAGTAAAGCTCCCTCTACACTGTCCCATCAAACACTCCCAGGGCAGATACAGCACGGGTTAGATACAGAGTAAAGCTCCCTCTACACTGTCCCATCAAACACTCCCAGGGCAGGTACAGCACGGGTTAGATACAGAGTAAAGCTCCCTCTACACTGTCCCATCAAACACTCCCAGGGCAGGTACAGCACGGGTTAGACACAGAGTAAAGCTCCCTCTACACTGTCCCATCAAACACTCCCAGGGCAGGTGCAGCATGGATTAGACACAGAGTAAAGCTCCCTCTACACTGTCCCATCAAACACTCCCAGGGCAGGTACAGCACGGGTTAGATACAGAGTAAAGCTCCCTCTACACGGTTCCATCAAACACTCCCAGGGCAGGTACATCATTAATGTAGTAAAATGTCCCAAGGGGCTTCACAGGTGCGATTATTAAATTAAATTTGACATGGAGCCACATAAGGAGGTATTAGGACAGATGACCAAAAGCTTGATCCAAGAGGCAGGTTTTAAGGAGCGTCTTAAAGGAAGAGAGAGAGGTAGAGAGGCGGAGAGGTTTAGGGAGGGAATTCCAGAGCTTAGGGCCTAGTCAGCTGAAGGCACGGCCGCCAATGGTGGGGCGATTAAAATTGGGGATGCGCAAGAGGCCAGAATCGAGGGAGTGCAGAGATCTCAGAGAGTTGTAGGGCTGGAGGAGGTCACAGAGAAAGGGAGGGGCGAGGCCATGGAGGATTTGAAAACAAAGATGAGAATTTTAAAATCGAGGCGCTCCCGGTCTGGGAGCCAATGTTGGTCAACGAGCACAGGGGGTGATGGGTGAACGGGACTTGGTGCGAGTTAGGATATGGGCAGCAGAGTTTTGGATGAACTCAAGTTTATGGCGGGTGGGAGATGGGAGCCCGGCCAGAAGAGCATTAGAATAGTCAAGTCTAGATGTAACAAAGGCATGGATGAGGGTTTCAGCAGCAGGTGAACTGAGGCAGAGCGGAGACGGGCGATGTTACGGAGGTGGATGTAGGCGGTCTTGACGATGGAGCTGATATGTGGTCGGAAGTTCATCTCAGGGTCAAATAGGGACACCAAGGTTGCGAACGGTCTGGTTCAGCCTCAGACAGTGGCCGGGGAGAGGGATGGAGACGATGGTTAGGGAATGGTGCTTGTGGCAGGGACCGAAGACAATGGCATCGGTCTTCCCAATGTTTAGTTGGAGGAAATTCTTGCTATGTCAGACAAAGCAGTGTGACAAATCAGAGACAGTGAGGTCGAGGGAGGTGGTGGTGAGGTAGAGCCGGGTGTCGTCAGCGTACATGTGGAACCTGACGTCGTGTTTTCGGATGATGTCACCGAGGGGCAGCATGTAGATGAGAATTAGGAGGGGGGCCAAGGATAGATCCTTGGGGGACTCCAGAGGCAAAGGTGAGGGAACGGGAAAAGAAGTCATTGCAGGTGATTTTGTGGTTACGACTGGATAGATAAGAATGGAACCAGGCGAGCTCAGTCCAACCCAGCTGGACGATGGAGGAGAGGCATTGGAGGAGGATGGTGTGGTCAACAGTGTCAAAGGCTGCAGACATGTGGAGAAGGATGAGGAGAGATAGTTTACAACGGTCACTGTCACATAGGATGTCATTTGTGACTTTGATAAGGGCCGTTTCAGTACTCTGGCAGGGGCGGACACCTGATTGGAGCAGTTCAAAGATGGAGTTGCGGGAAAGATGGGCACGGATTTGGGAGGTGACAACACGTTCAAGGACTCTGGAGAGGAAAGGGAGGTTGGAGATGGGGCAGTAGTTTGCAAGGACAGAGGGGTCAAGGGTGGGTTTTATGAGGAGGGGTGTGATGATGGCAGATTTGAAGGGGAGGGGGACAGTACCTGAGAAGAGGGAACTGTTAACAATATCAGCTAACATGGGGGCCAGGAAGGGAAGTTGGGTGGTCAGCAGTTTGGTGGGAATAGGGCCGAGGAACAGGAGGTGGGTCTCATGGTGAAGATGAGCTCAGATAGGGCATGAGGGGAGATAGGAGAGAAACTAGAGAAAGATGCGAATTCAGGACTAGGGCAGCGGGGACTGTAGGGGAGATTTGGCTTCATGGCCTAGGGGTAGGGAGGGAAACGGCAGAGGCAGCTGAATGGATAGTCTCAATCTTAGTGACAAAGAAGTCCATGAGCTCCTCACACTTGTTGGAGGTGAGGGTGGAGGGGACAGGGGAGAGGGGTTTAAGAAGACGGTTTGTAGTGGAGAAGAGAAGCCGGAGGTTATCTTTGCATTCCAGGATGATCCTGGAATAGTGAGCAGTTTTGGCAGAGGAGAGCAGGACCCGATAGAGCTTTATGTGATCCAGCCAGATCTGGCGATCAATGGCTACACCAGTTGTCCACCATAAACGTTCAAGCCTGCGTCCCTTGGACTTAAGGGAGTGGAGATGAGCGCCTTACCAGGGGAATGACCAGGGTATGAGAGAGTAATGGTTTCAATGGGGACAAGGGCATCAAAGGTGGAGGTGAGGGTGTGATTGAGCAGATCGGTAGCTGCAGAAATGTTGTGGTGAATGGAGGGCCAAAGGCTAGACAATTGGGGAGTTGAAAGTGTTGTAGTAAGTGACTTGGGGGAAAGTTTTTTCCAGGGACGAACACAGAAGGAAGTGAAGTTGGGAGGGGGAGTGGAGATGTGGGTAGAAAGGGCTACACAGAAGTGAATAGAGATTGACACAATGGGAGTAGATAGGCCTCGTGAGCTGGAGGGAGAGATTAAGGGAGAGTGGGAGCGCAGTGAACTCAGAGGAGAGAGGTCATGATGAGTTGAGATGGAGGTTGAAATCACGGAGGATGAGAAGTCTCTCAGTGCAGAGGCTGAGGGAGGAAAGCAGTGAAGATACCTTGCTGCGAAACTTGGTGTGGTACTTGGGTGGGCAGTAGAGAAGGAGGATTTTAAATGAGAGGTGAGAGTGGTGGAAAAAGGTGAGATGCTCAAAGGAAGAGACGGTGCCAGAGGAGTAGGGGGACAGACCAAGGTGTGATTTGGTGATAAGAGCCACACCACCACCGCGGCGGTCTGGGTGGGGCAAGTGGTGGAAGATATAGCCAGGCGGGGAGACTTCATTAGGGTAAAGCTCCAGAGTAAAGCTCCCTCTACACTGTCCTATCAAACACTCCCAGGGCAGGTACAGCACGGGTTAGATACAGAGTAAAGCTCCCTCTACACTGTCCCATCAAACACTCCCAGGGCAGGTACAGCACGGGTTAGATACAGAGTAAAGCTCCCTCTACACTGTCCCATCAAACACTCCCAGGGCAGGTACAGCACGGGTTAGATACAGAGTAAAGCTCCCTCTACACTGTCCCATCAAACACTCCCAGGGCAGGTACAGCACGGGTTAGATACAGAGTAAAGCTCCCTCTACACTGTCCCATCAAACACTCCCAGGGCAGGTACAGCACGGGTTAGATACAGAGTAAAGCTCCCTCTACACTGTCCCATCAAACACTCCCAGGGCAGGTACAGCACGGGTTAGATACAGAGTAAAGCTCCCTCTACACTGTCCCATCAAACACTCCCAGGGCAGGTACAGCACGGGTTAGATACAGAGTAAAGCTCCCTCTACACTGTCCCATCAAACACTCCCAGGGCAGGTACAGCACGGGTTAGATACAGAGTAAAGCTCTCTCTACACTGTCCCATCAAACACTCCCAGGGCAGGTACAGCACGGGTTAGATACAGAGTAAAGCTCCCTCTACACTGTCCCATCAAACACTCCGAGGTCAAGTAGATGTCAGAGAGAGCTCTCCATTATGCCTCAACTTTAACATCATAAAAGATTTATCAAGCAAGTGTGACATTTTGGTTTACCACATCGATCATTCTTTGTGCCCTCTTGATTGGGTATTTAATTCCAATTTGAAGAAAATTTGTGCTGTTGATTCATGAAGTATTGGGTCCAGAAACACTGACCAACGTCACTCAGCCGATAGAGAGACAAAAGACTTATCACGTTTTTCTGGGACTAGATTTAAACATGGGTCCGACAGTTGAAAGGACACGTTCGTCAAAAGAGTATGTTTAATCTTAGCAACGTGTTGTTATAAATGAGTTTGAAACGACATCAAGCGATACGAGAAAGGGAGAGAGGATACAAGAGGGGGAGGCACGGGTGTGTGTGTAATGGATGAAGAGTCTCTCTCTTCTAATAAATAATCCAACATTCCTGAATTCAGTCAGTGTATGCTAATAAACTGATTTGCAATGTGAAGTCTGGCCCTGCCAACTAATTAGCCAGCCTTTTTTTGTAAACTATGTAGATTAATTCTGATCCTTTAATTAGGAGGTGCTGCGGCCCTGAATTTGAAAATGAAATGTTCCATTTTCCACTCTCCTTGCATGAATCGGTAGAACCTGCATCACTGGATTTTTTTTCTTTCAAACACCCTGCAGCTGTAATCTGTTACGGCACAATTGTAGGTTTTATTTCAGAAATGAGCAAATTATCTCAGCGCGCTCAGAGTTTTGTCACGCTCGAAGCTCACGCGCACGGTTACTGTGTGATAAAATCAGCTGAGTCTACGGAATGGAATTAAATGAAAGGAGATGGATGGATTCAGTGGTGAGTTAGGATGCTGTCCGTTCACCCCTGAGACCTGCGTTCTGCTGTTAACTCACGTTGATAGAGTGAGACTCTCTCCTCTTCCAGTCTGGGAGACGAGCAAAGCAGCTGGTTGCAATACAGTCCTTTCACACTTGGTATCTGGATGCTTATGAAGTCTAAACAGCAGAGATCCCTCCTCTGTGCCAGGGACTGGGTGGCACTGTGTCCCTTATGCCTCTCCGACTCAGGTGTGAATCCAGTGCAAGTCGGCAAAGAAAGATTTACATTTACATAGCGCCTTTCGCGACCTCAGGCCGTCCCAGAGTGCTTCACGACCAATAAAATACTTTGGAGTGTCGTCACTGTTACGATGTAGGGAGATGCAGCGGCCAATTTGCGCACAGCAAGATCCCACAAACAGCAATGAGGCAATGACCAGATAATTTGTTTTTGGTGATGTTGGTTGAGGGGTGAATATTGGCCAGGACGTCAGGGAGAACTCCCCTGCTCTTCTTCAAAATAGTGCCATGGGATCTTTTACCCCCACCTGAGAGGGCAGACGAGGCCTCGATTTAACGTCTCATCCAAAAGACGGCCCCTCTGACAGTGCAGCACTACCCTCAGTACTGCACTGGGAGGGTCAGCCCAGATTATGTGCTCAAATCTTTGGAGTCGGACTTGAACCCATGACCTTCTAACTCAGAAGGTCAGAGTGCTGCCACTGAGCCACGTTAAAGGTTATAGACAAAGGCTTACTCTCTCCCTAATGGGGCTGTGCAGGGGCTAAGTGAACATCAGCGAAAGGGAAGTAGGAAAGGAAAGTTGAACACCTGGATTTTGGATCTTCAGCTGTCTCGGTCCCTGGAACTCCCTCCATAATCCTCCCTCTCCACCTTTAAAAGCCTTCTCAAAACCCGTCAGTCCAACCGAGCTTTCAGTTAGCTTTTCAAACTCTCTCTCTAAGGCTCAGAATCTGTTCCTTTCTCTCTCTCTGTGAAGTACCTCGGGATGTTATTCCACCTTATATAAGTTGTTGCCGCTTAACAGGTTTTTACTCTTCTAAAGAAATGAGAGACTTATTGCACTGAAATCACGGTATTGGAATTTGACAAAGCTTTTGGTATTTTAACCCCTTAGAGCTTAATGGTGTGCGTGAAATAATTTGCACAAATTAAACAAAGCTAACTTATCCTCAATGAAATGTTGATATCTTAGAGAGCGCCAGAGGAAAATGACATGGTAATTCCAGAACTCAATGTATTAAGTACGAAGGCAGGCTGATTGAGGGGGAACGTAATCCAAGGTGTTTAAAATGCTGGAATGGATGGATAATGTGAATATGAGCAGATTACTTGACTTAAGATGTGATTGCAAGTCTAGAGGACATCAGTATAACATTGGTAAAACCTCAAGCTAAACCAAACGTTGGAGGAATTATTTCCCTTGCAGATTACCGAATATGTTGAATGGACTCCCACCAAAGCTGGTTAAAGCTGCGTATATTAAGTACTTTGAAAAGGCGCTGAATGCACGTCAGGATATAAATAGAGCCAAAGTGCCCCAAGATGCTGTTGATGATTGACCAGTCACTCACGTTCATTGCTGGGACCTGGAGGGGTGGATCTGACAAGAGGTTGAGGGGTGAGGGATGGCAGGGAGTGGTGGGGGAGGGGTGAGTTGAGGGGATGGGGTGGGTTGGGGGGTGGGGTGGGTTGGGGGGTTGGGGTGGGGTGGTGGGGGCTGGTGGGGGAGTGGTGGTGGGGGGGTGGGTTGGGGAGTGGGGGTGGTGTCAAGGGTGCTAGGGGAGTGGCGGGGGGGTAGCTGGGGGGGTGGTGGGGGGAGTGGTGGGGGGAGTGGCGGGGGGAGTGGTGGGGGGAGTGGCGGGGGGAGTGGTGGGGGGAGTGGTGGGGGGAGTGGCGGGGAGGTTGCTGGGATCCTTCACATCGGGCTACAAATTATACTGGAAGATTACATCGAGAATTACAGGATCCTGGAGCCGGGAACTGAGCTGGTGGGTGGATTTAAGCGTGGGGAGCCCGGAAGTCAAGTGAGTGCATTTAAATCAGCGATGGTAACTCAGTTGCAGACAATTATCTTTGCTTCCGGGTTTCGCATGCAGCAACCAGACAGATTGACACACTGGCCGGGGATTGTAGAAGATGGAGGGAGGGAGCGTGGGTCGTGGGGGACACGGGAGGTGGGGTCTGATGCCGGAGATGGAGTTCGAAGCCAGACAAAGAGCAACAACTGTAAACCCTCTTGACCGCTGATAAAGATATTTGCCGAGCTCTCTCCAGAGCCACTATCGAATGACAGGACTCCTCCCTCCACCTGCCCACATAATAGTTCCATCCCACGGTCAATACAAATCCTCCCAGTCAAACCTGTTGCCAAATCATCAGGAGAAGAGCCGAAGGTCGTAGATGGGGAGAAGAGATCGGAGGTCGGGTGAAGAGATCGGAGGTGGCGGGGGTCGGCGGGGGGGGTCGTGGTCTACCGTGGGGATTGTGGTCCATCGTCGGGAGGGTCGGCCGATAAAGGCACTCATCTCATGGAACCAGCCCTTCCCGCCTGCTTTCACCTCAGAAGTAATGGGAAAAACGTGCAGTTAAGGTTAAATTAGTTTCACCTTTATAATACTCAAAAAATTAAGTGCCTCAACTATCGCAATGAGGTACATTGCCCCTTTAACAATCCACCCGGTGTCATTAGTGGGGACGGGGCTTCCAGCTGTCCAGTGCCCGCACATCCAAACGCGCCTGGGTCACACCTGGAAGTGAGCGTTTTGGAGCGGAGTTGCAGTCCCACTTCAAAAAAACTGTAATTTTTACCTCCCACCTGCCCGCAACCCACCCGTTCTTTGGGGTTAAAAGTACCCCCATAGAGTCTACAACACAAAAACAGGCCATTCGGCCCAACTGGTCTATGCCAGTGTTTATACGAATTAAGAGCAGGAGTAGGCCATTTGGCCCCTCAAGCCTGCTCTGCCATTTGATAAGACCATGGCCGATCTGATTACGACCTTAACCCTACTTTCCCGTCTACCTACTATAACCTTTGACTCCCTTGTTAATCAGGAATCTATCTAACTCAGCCTTAAAAATATTCACTGACCCTGCCTCCACCGCTCTCTGGGGAAGGGAGTTCCACAGACTCACGACCCTCTGAGAGAAAAAAATTCTCCTCATCTCCGTCTTAAATGGGAGACCCCTTATTTTTAAACTGTGGCCACTAGTTTTAGTCTCTCCCACAAGGGGAAACATCCCCTCAGCATCTACCCCTTCGAGTCCCCTCAGGATCTTATATGTTTCAATAAGATCACCTCTCATTCTTCTAAACTCCAGTGTACACAGGCCCAACTTGTCCAACCTTTCCTCATAAGATAACCCCCTCATCCCAGGAATCAGTCGAGTGAACCCTCTCTGAACCGCCTCTAAAGCAATTATGTCCTTCCTTAAATAAGGAGACCAAAACTGCACACAGTATTTTAGATGTGGTCTCACCAATGCCCTGTACAACTGTAGCAAAACATCTCGACTTTTATATTCCATTCCCCTTGCAATAAATGACAACATTCCATTTGCCTTCCTAATCACTTGCTGTACCTGCATACTAACTTCTTGTGATTCATGTACTAGGACACCCAGATCCCTCTGTACCTCAGAGTTCTGCAATCTCTCTCTATTTAAATAATATTCTGCTTTTCTATTCCTCCTGCCAAAGTGGACAAGTTCACATTTTCCCACATTATACTCCATCTGCCAAATTTTTGCCCACTCACTTAACCTATCTGTATCCCTTTGCAGACTCCTTATGTCCTCTTCACAACTTACTTTCCTACCTGCCTTTGTGTCATCAGCAAATTTAGCAACTGTACATTCAGTCCCTTCATCCAAGTCATTGATATAGATTGTAAATAGTTGAGGTCCCAGCACTGATCCCTGTGGTACTGCACTCGTTACATCTTGCCAACCTGAAAATGACCCATTTATGCCTACTCTCTGTTTCCTGTTAGCTAACCAATCCTTTATCCATGCTAATATGTTACCTCCTACACCATGAGCTCTTATTTTGTGTAATAGCCTTTGATGTGGCACCTTGTCAAAAGCCTCCTGGAAATCCAAGTACACCACATCCACAGGATCCCCTTTATCCACGTTGCTTGTTGCTTCCTCAAAGAACTCGAATAAATTAGTCAAACACGATTTCCCTTTCACAAAGCCGTGTTGACTCTGCCTGATTGCATTTTCTAAGTGCCCTGCTATAACCTCCTTAATAATAGATTCTCACATTTTCCCTATGACAGATGTTAAGCTAACTGGCCTGTAGTTTCCTAGAGGAGTTACATTCGCTATTTTCCAATCTGATGGGACCCTTTCAGAATCTAGGGAATTTTGGAAAATGAATCCGTGATCTACTATCTCTGCAGCCACGTCTATTAAGACCCTAGGATGAAGTCCATCAGGACCTGTGGACTTGTCAGCTTTTAGTTCCAATAATTTTTTCAGAACTCTTTCCCTGGTGATTGTAAATGTTTTAAGTTCCTCCCTCCCTTTCACCTCTTGATTTACAATTATTTCTGGCATGTTATTTGTATCCTCTACAGAGAAGACAGAACCAAAATATCTGTTCAATTCATCTGCCATTTCCTTATTCTCCATTATTAATTCCCCAGACTCACTCTCTAGAGGACCAAAACTCACTTTATTTACTCTTTTCCTTTTTAAATACCTGTAGAAACTCTTAGGGCTCGATTTTCGCACCCCCGATCGGGTGCGTTCCTTTTGGGGGGGCTGCGAAAATCGGGGATTCCTGGGGCGGGTCTGGAGCTCGGCTCTAACCTGCCCACTGCCGGGTTCCCCAGTGACGGCTGACATGCGCGCGCAGCCTTAAACAGGTACTTCAGGTTGTTTACAGACCTGATTGACCTGATATTTTAGGAGGGCTGGGATTTTCAAATTAACTGAGACTGTTTCCCGTACTGGGGGAAACACTCCCAGTTCAAATGGACGTGTTGCAGCCATCAGCCTGTGGCAGCTGCAAAGGTCCATTTGACAGGTGCTGGGGGGAGACCCTCACTCATTGCAGGAGGCCACTCTGTCACTTTGGACAAAGTTTGGCCTCCACCACCCTCCTCCTAACAATAAAATGCATAAACTTGCACACTTACCCCGGGGTCCAGACACATTTATCTACATTGCGGACCCCCTCAGATGTGCATCTTCCGGATGGGGGCCGCCGTAGCTGCAGTCATGACCTCCTCGGAGGGCGAACAGCATCACCAGCCTCGCCGTCCACACCGTCCACCTCTGACACGTGGAGCTCCACGACACAATGCTGTGACACATCCACCTGCACAGCAGGAGGGAGGGCAACGGCAGAGAGAGATGCGTCGCAGAGGGCACTACCCTCGCCACAGGGTCCACAGAACGAGGCTCGGCTTCCTGGACCTCTCTGAGCAGCAGTGCACATGGAGGCTCAGAGTCACTCGACATGTAGTCGTGGACATCTGCAGCCTCCTTCATGCCGAGCTGCTCCCGGCTGGCCCGAGCACCATCTTCTTACCTGTCGCTGTCAAAGTCACCACTGCCCTCAACAACTTCTCCTTCGCATCCTTCCAGGGTGCCACCGGGGACATCGCCGATGTCTCTCAGTCGTCTGCACAAAAGAGCCCTGCAAATACACCTACACCCACTCTGCAGTGACACAATGGGTGGCATCAGTTGTGGGTCTTCATAGTGATCTTCAGGAAAGGGCATTATTGCACAAACCAGACAAGATTCGCAAAGACATGGCAGTAGTGGTGACAATATAATATGTAATGTGAGTTGATCAGAGATTATATATAGGTAAAAACCATGACAAACCCTCAAACACCCTTGTGCATCCCCTTCATGCTCACAACACGTTTGCCTTATGCTTCCTACTGCACATATGTGGTGCATGCCCTGTGGCTGCAGCACAGGTAGTGGCAGGTTGAGTGAGGCTGACTGTGAAAGAGATGCATCAGAGGGTGAGTATGAGATAGAGCCATGAGATTGTATGAGGATTGGGTTGAGTGGTAGTGGCGGGATGAGTACTGGTGAGGTGAGTAAGTGCAGGTAAGATGAGGATGAGCTTTGAGTGGGTGTGAGGGGTGATGTGACAGAGTAATGTTGGCAGTGCAGAAGGAGATGTGGGGTGGGGGCGGTGATGTGGCAGACGGAGTGTAGGGGAATGAGTAAGTGTACTCACTGTGGCTGACCTACTTAGGTCATTGCAGCGCCTCCAGCACTGTATGCAGGTGGGCGATATGTTGGTGGTGCTGGTGACCTCCTCTGCCACCTCGAGCCAGGCCTTCTTGGCGGCAGAGGCAGGCCGCTTCCTTCCGCCCGCCGGGGGTGACCTCTGTCCTCCCCCTCCTCCTCACCCCATCCAATAATACCTGGAGTGAGGCATCATTAAACCTGGGAGCAGCCTTTTCCCTGGGCTGCTCCATGCTGTAATTTTTTCCTATTTTCTGCAACATCAGTCAGTGGAGGACTGCCCCTTTAAATAGGGCTCCTCCAGCTGACAGACCTTGCTGTGAATGCGCAGCCCGCCCGCCGCGCAGCTCACCAGCGGGAAACCCGGAAGCACGGGTAAGTGAATCCAATCATGCTGCAATCGCGTGCGGAGCACCCCGATTTCACTGGGTGCGTTACCCACGCGCCCAGTCGACCCCCCCGCTGCGAACCCGCTGCCCTGCTAATATCGAGCCCTTACTGTCTGTTTTTATATTTCTAGCTAGCTTTCTGTCATACTCTAATTTCTCCCTCCTTATTATTCTTTTCGTCATTCTTTGCTGTTTTTTATATTCTGTCCAATCTTCTGACCTGTCACTAATCTTCGCGGAACTGTATGCTTTTTCTTTCAATTAGATGCAATCTTTAACTTCCTTAGTTCGCCACGGATGCTCCGCACAAGCCTTCTCCCACCCAACTTCATCTCATCCTATCAACATATCCTTCTATTCCTTTCTCCATCATATAGTTATCTAGCTTCCCCTTAAATGCATCTATATTATTCGCCTCAACCACTCCTTGTGGTAGCAAGTTCCACATTTTCACCACTCTCTGGGTAAAGAAGTTTCTCCTGAATTCCTTATTGGGTTTATGAGCGACTTTCTTATTTTTATGGCCCCTAGTTTTAGTCTCTCCCACAAGTGGAAACATCTTCTTATCTATGTCCAGCCTATCAAACCCTATCATAATCTTAAAGACCTCGACCAGGTCACCCCTCAGCCTTCTCTTTTCTAAGGCGGAGCGGGTGGTTGAGGCTAGACAAGCAGCAGGAGGCCTCCAGTCAGGGTCCGTGCTGGTTAGCTACATGTTTAAAGGTTGGCTAAACTCCACCAATAGTGCTACACACACTCAGAGCTCCCTCCACATGCTCACCTGAGCTTAAACTCTGGGTCTAGGTAAATGGGGTGTGTCCTTATGGGGAGAGAGTGCGGACTCTAACCCAGAGTTGTCCAATACGTTACCCACCAGCCCTATGTGGCTAATTGCGTTTCTGATCAGTAAATAAAAAATGAGTCATGGACACCATCGTTGGTCATATTGGCCTGGTGTGTACAGTGAACTTCAACTTTTTTGTGCATTTGTTGATAGATTGGTAAAACGAAAAGCAGAACGTGGGAGTATTTTTTTTTGATCTTTGAAAGACCTTTACTTCTTTGGTTATTGAATGGTGGTGGATGTTTGTTAAGTAACTGAACACACGCGAAGCACATTTACCTGAATTGTGTGCAAGGTGTTTTCGACTAAAATCAGTGCATGGGTCTGGAATGGAGTTGGATCGCGCCTGTATTGGAAAACACCGGTCTAATCATGTGAATTTCTCAATAGTTTGGCGTGAAAGAAAGACAACGTTTTGTGTCGATGTCCTTTCATCAGAACTTTGTTTCTCTCTCCACAGATGCTGCTTGACCTGCTGAGTATTTCCAGCAGTTTCTGCTGATGAGGATGATTGCTTTGTTGGTTCCACTGAAGCTTAAAAAAAAAGAGACTTAAGTTAAGTTTAGTGTAGTACATGTCTTGGGTGGAAGTAGCTGGAGTTATCAGGAACAAATCATAACTCTCATTACTGAGGGAGTGAATTTGGAAAAAGGGATTGGTCAGTAAAAATAAGGAGAAACAAGAACGATAAATCAACTAAATTCATAAAGGGGAATTTTAAAACACCCCACCCGGTGTTTAAGGTGAATAAAGGATTTGATAGGGTAGATAGAGAGAAACTATTTCCTCTGGTGGGGGGAGTCCAGAACAAGGGGGAATAACCTTAAAATTAGAGCCAGGCCGTTCAGGGGTGATGTCAGGAAGCATTTCTTCACACAAAGGGGAGTGGAAATCTGGAACTCTCTCCCCAAAAAGCTGTGGAAGCTGCAGGTTCAATTGAAAATGTCAAAACTTGAGATTGATAGATTTTTGACAGGCAAGGGTATTAAGGGTTAGAGAACCAAATTAAGATACAGATCAGCCATGATCTAATTGAATGGCGGAACAGGCTCGAAGGGCTGAATGGCCTACTAGAACATAAGAACATAAGAAATAGGAGCAGGAGTAGGCCATCCGGCCCCTCGAGTCTGGTCCACCATTCAACAAGATCATGGCTGAACTTCTACCTCAACGCCATTATCCTGCACCATCCCCATATCCCTTGATGCCTTTAATATCTAGAAATCTATCGATCTCTGTTTTGAATGTACTCAATGACTGAGCCTCCACAGCCCCCTGGGGTAGAGAATTCCAAAGATTCACCACCCTCTGAGTGAAGAAATTTCTCCTCATCTCAGCCCTAAATGGCCGACCCCTTATTCTGAGACTGTGACCCCTGGTTCTAGACTCCCCAGCCAGGGGAAAACATCCTCCCTGCATCTACCCTGTCGAGCCCTGTAAGAATTTTGTATGTTTCAATGAAATCCTGTTCCTATGAATGGGGTGGGTGTGGAGATAAAATGGCCTAGGGCCACCTACTGACCCATGCGGTAAGGATGTTCCCAAGGATGGGTGAAACCAGAACTCGGGGGCATAATCTTAGAATAAGGGGCTGCTCTTTCAAAACTGAGATGAGGAGAAACTTCTTCACTCAGAGGGTAGTAGGTCTGTGGAATTTGCTGCCCCAGGAAGCTGTGGAAGCTACATCATTAAATAAATTTAAAACAGAAATAGACAGTTTCCTAGAAGTAAAGGGAATTAGGGGTTTACGGGGAGCGGGCAGGAAATTGGACATGAAGCTGAGTTCGGATCGGTCAATGCCCTGTGGGTGGCGGAGAGGGCCCAGGGGCTGAGTGGCCGGGTCCTGCTCCTACTTCTTGTGTTCTTTAGATTTGAGGTTAGGATCAGATCAGCCATGATCTTATTGAATGGCGGAGCAGGCTCGAGGGGCCGATTGGCCTACTCCTGCTCCTATTTCTTATGTTCTTATGTATTCACACTCGATTCTTGCTGGCCGTGATTTTAACCAAACACTTTTTATAGGCGGCTGGCTGTCACATGCATATGGGCAAACTGGGGTCATACGATGCTCGTTAATTCTGGCAGGGAAGGAGGGGAGACCCTCTTCTAGACCCCACAAAAAGATGGCTGAGCCTCTGATGCCCCGGGGTCTCCCCCACTCCGCCTGCTCCGCTTCCCACCCGTGAAATGGCCCTCACCCCCAACCCTCCCCCCCCCCGAGAGTTACCTCGGCGCCAGCAGGTGAACGCCGAGATATTAACCGTCCCAAAACCGGCCAGCCGCTTCCATCCGCTTGTTTCAAGCCGCCAGCCGGCCGGCTGGTTATGAATGGGGCCCAGGCCATTAAAATCAGCCGAGGCCTCCTACAGGGACTCCTGGGTGGACAGATTATCGATTCCCTCGGCTCCCCCGCCCGGGGGTTAAACTCCACCCTACAGAACGTTAAAATTACAGCACAGGAGACCATTCGGCCCCTCATGCCTTAGCTAGTGCTAACCTTTTCAGCATGAGCTATCTACTCTAAGGCCCCGATAGGGAGGCGGCGAGGGAGCGGGGGGCCGGGGGAGCGCAGAGGGTGGTGGTGACTTAGCAGCTGGGAATCCCGGAAATGCAGGTGACGTGGAAATCCTGCCAAATTTAACAGCAGGACCTCTGTTTCCCGGCCGGCAGCCGGGTAGATTGAGAGGCTCACCGTCGGGCGGGAATGTCTGTGGCACCAGGCCGCAGCCGGGGAGTGGAGAGGAGGGAGGAAGAGATTACCGGTGTGGAGGGTCACAGGTTGGAATGGAGATTGTGGGTCGGAGGGAGATCGTAGGTCAATGGGGAGAGATCGCGGGTCAGGGGGAGATCGTGGATCGGGGGGAGATCATGGGTAAGTGGGGAGATCATAGGTTGGGGGGGGAGAGATCATTGGTCAGGGGGAGATTATAGGTCAGGGCAATATCATGGGTCGGGGGGACTGGGGGGAGATCGTAGGTCGGGGGGCGAGATCGTGGGTCGTGGGGAGATCATAGGTCGGGGGAGGTTGTGGGTCAGAGGGGGAGATCATGGGTCAGAGGGGGAGATTGTGTGTCGGGGGGAGATCGTGGGTCAGTGGGGAAATCATAGGTCGGGGGGGGGAGAGATCGTTGGTCAGGGGGAGATTATAGGTCAGGGCGATATTGTGGGTCGGGGGGACTGGGGGGAGATCGTAGGTCGGGGGGCGAGATCGTGGGTCGTGGGGAGATCATAGGTCAGGGGAGGTTGTGGGTCAGAGGGGGAGATCATGGGTCAGAGGGGGAGATCGTGGGTCGGGGGAAGATGACGGCAGGTTTGCTTTGCGGGGCCTGGAGGAAGCTGGAAAGACACTTACCTGCTGAGTCCAGCCGTTCTCTCCTCCCTTCAGCTGCCAGGTTTCCTGAGCCCTGGGAATCCCAGCCCGCAGCCATTAAAAGTCTGTTAAAATTTGAGGCAAGCAGCCTCATTAACACATTAAAATTACTGACCCAGCTCTGGAGAACAAGTCAGTCACCCCCTGCAACGCCCCTCTGTTAAAACCAGAAGTTGGAGGCAGGTTGGGGTCGGGTTTCAGATTATTAAAATTTTAATCTACACCCCCACCCCGACCCTGTCCTACCCGTCATGAGGGGGTTAAAATTCCCCCCTAAGACTCTAATTCCGAGGACATATTGCTTTTTATCTCTGTACAGTATCGAACGCTTCTTCTGTAATATCCCAGAGCTGTCAAGTGTCACTCAGCTTGAGTGACCATTTTTCACTTTTGGTTTAAAAAATGTGAGCTATTTTGATGAATGCCACGGCTAAAATAAATCCCAACACGGGTGTCACCTAAATTCTGCTTCTCAATTTGCTTCGCCTTCTCTCCGACTTTCTGTTGTTCTGCAATATGGCTGTTCGCCTTTCTTTTTGAAAAATTTGAAAAGGTGAATGGCCTTAAAATCATTCTCACTCTTGCTGACTATTCAGTGAAGCTTCTAATATTTCCCCGGTGTTAATAACTAACCATCAGGTTACCGGTGGCAGGAGTTGAGGTAACCTTGGGGAGCCATCATCGCTACAATAAATTGTGGGTACACTTGAAAAGAAAGAACCTGCATTTATTTAGCGCCTTTCATGACCTCAGGATGTCCCAAATCGCTTTACAGCCAACGAAGTACTGGATCGGTGATGCCAATCTTGGGTTTTAACAGCCTTGTAGATTGTAGCAGGGAGGAAAGACTGAAGGAGGTAAAGATCATGGCAGACGGAGTTCAATGTGGGGAAATGCGAGCTCATCCATTTTGCAACCGAGAAAGACAAATTGGAATATTTTCTTAATGCTCTTTCCCCGTAGGAAATGTTTCTCATTTCTTTAAAAAAAAGGTTGTTTTGCATCTGCATCAAAGTGTGACACCTTGAGGTGTGACATCTGGTGTGTGACTGAACTGTACGGACACAAAACTTGTACACACACACACACACACATATATATATACATATATATATTTTATATAGACAGGCAGGTAGGCAGACAGGCAGTCAGACAGACAGATAGATAGATGATAGATAGACAGATATTAGATAGATAGATAGATTGACAATATATTTGCTCAGCAATGTGCAAACAACATCTCACTATCTCACTGGATTGGGTGGTTTGGAAATGTGAAATAAAATAGTTGGAATAAAACAGATGTCAGTGAACTTTCTGTATTTCCAGTTCAATTCTTTGGCTGTCGATTGACGAGCTAATTAAAAACGTAAGAAAGTGCAAAGTCCTGTGCAAAGGCCAGTTGGCTTACAGAGATTACATACAATTCACACTGCCATGGACTCCCTCTTATTCACTTAACCACCCGAGGGAGTTAAGTAACCGCACAGAAAACTTATGAAAAGAAAAAAATCTTGAAATTTCTCTCTGATCCCTGAAGCCAGTGGAGCAACAATTCCAGGATATTGATCTAATGCGACATTATTTGACCCTGGCCGGTTGTATTAAAGCCAATGTCATTGCCATGGTCCCAGCGGAACTGAAGCCAAAGTCAGTAAGTTTCTGGGTCTGATTGTCCTTTTGTAGACTTCAGATTTCTTAGAATTACATAGAATGTACAGCACAGAAACAGGCCATTCGCCCCAACAGGTCTATGCTGGTGTTTATGCTCCACAAGAGCCTCCTCCCTCCCTACTTCATCTCACTCAATCAGCATACCCTTCTATTCCTTTCTCCCTCATGTGTTTATGTAGCTTTCTCTTAAATGCATCTATGTTATTCGCCTCAACTACTCCCTGTGGTAGCGAGTTCCACGTTCTAACCACTCTCTAGGTGAAGAAATTTCTCCTGAATCCCCTATTGGATTTATTAGTGACTATCTTACATTTATGGCCCCTAGTTCTGGTCTCCCCCACAAGTGGAAACATCTTCTCTGCACCTACCCTATCAAATCCTTTCATAATTTTAAAGACGTCTATCAGGTCACCCCTCAGCCTTCTCTATTTACTAGTTTTCAGTTCAGATTAAAAACTTAACTGGACCAGCCATATAAATATTGTGGCTACAAGGGCAGGTCAGAGGCTGGGTATTCTGCGGTGAGTGACTCACCTCCTGACTCCCCAAAGCCTTTCCACCATCTACAAGGCACAAGTCAGGAGTGTGATGGAATACTCTCCACTTGCCTGGATGAGTGCAGCTCCAACAACACTCAAGAAGCTCGACACCATCCAGGACAAAGCAGCCCACTTGATTGGCACCCCATCCACCACCCTAAACATTCACTCCCTTCACCACCGGCACACAGTGGCTGCAGTGTGTACCATCCACAGGATGCACTGCAGCAACTCGCCAAGGCTTCTTCGACAGCACCTCCCAAACCCGTGACCTCTACCACCTAGAAGGACAAGAGCAGCAGGTACATGGGAACAACACCACCTGCACGTTCCCCTCCAAGTCACACACCATCCCGACTTGGAAATATATCGGCCGTTCCTTCATCGTCGCTGGGTCAAAGTCCTGGAACTCCCTTCATAACAGCACTGTGGGAGAACCTTCACCGCACGGACTGCAGCGGTTCAAGAAGGCGGCTCACCACCACCTTCTCAAGGGCAATTAGGGATGGGCAATAAATGCCGGCCTCGCCAGCGACACCCACATCCCATGAACGAATAATAAAAAAAAAATTGCATAATCACTAATCGGAGACTTTGGAGTCAGAGAATCATAGAATTATAGAATGGTTACAGCACGGAAGGAGGCCATTTGGCCCGTCGAATCCGTCCCGGCTCTCTGCAAGAGCAATCCAGCTTGTCCCACTCCCCCGTAGCCCTGCAAATTTTTTCCTTTCAAGTACTTATCCAATTCCCTTTTGAAAGCCATGATTGAATCTGCCTCCACCACCCCCTCGGGCAGTTGATTCCAGATCCTAACCATTTGTTGCGTAAAAAAGTTTTCCCTCATGTCGCCTTTGGTTCTTTTGCCAAACACCTTAAATCTATGCCCTCTGGTCTTTGACCCTTCCTTCAATAGGAACAGTTTCTCTCTGTCTACTCTGTCTAGACCCTTCATGATTTTGAACACCTCTATCAAATCTCCTCGCAACCGTCTCTGTTCCAAGTAGAACAACTCCAGCTTCTCCAGTCTATCCACGTAACTGAAGTCCCTCATCCCTGGAATCATTCTAGTAAATCTCTTCTGCACCCTCTCTAAGGCCTTTACATCTTTCCTAAAGTGCAGTGCCCAGAACTGGACACAATACTCCAGTTGTGGCCGAACCAGTGTTTTATAAAGGTTCATCATGACTTCCTTGCTCTTGTGCTCTGTGCCTCTATTTATAAATTGTAAACAATTTTACAACACCAAGTTATAGTCCAGCAATTTTATTTTAAATTCACAAGCTTTCGGAGACTTCCTCCTTCCTCCTTCCATTTACCTGAGGAAGGAGGAAGTCTCCGAAAGCTTGTGAATTTAAAATAAAATTGCTGGACTATAACTTGGTGTTGTAAAATTGTTTACAATTGTCAACCCCAGTCCATCACCGGCATCTCCACATCTATTTATAAAGCCCAGGATCCCATATGCTTTTTTAACCGCTTTCTCAACCTGCCCTGCCACCTTCCATGATTTGTGCACATATACCCCCAGATCTCTCTGTTCCTGCACCCCCTTTTAGAATTGTACCCTTTAGTTTATATTGCCTCTCCTCGTTCTTCCTACGAAAATGTATCACTTTGCACTTTTCTGCGTTAAATTTGATCTGCCACGTGTCCGCCCATGCCACCAGCCTGTCTATATCCTCTTGAAGTCTATCACTATCCTCCTCACTGTTTACTACCCTTCCAAGTTTTGTGTCATCTGCAAATTTTGAAATTTTGCCCTGAACACCCAAGTCCAAGTCATTAATAGATATCAAAAAAAGCAGTGGTCCCAGCACCAACCCCTGGGGAACACCACTGTATACCTCCCTCCAGTCCGAAAAACAACCGTTCACCACCGCTCTCTGTTTCCTATCACTTAACCAATTTCATATCCATGCTGCCACTGCCCCTTTTATTCCATGGGCTTCAACTTTGATGACAAGCCTATTATGCGGCATTTTATCAAACGCCTTTTGGAAGTCCATATACACCACATTGCCCTTATCAACCCTCTCTGTTACCTCATCAAAAAACTCAATCAAGTCAGTTAAACACGATTTGCCTTTTAGAAATCCGTGCTGACTTTCCTTAATTAATCCCCACTTGTCCAAGTGCCTGTTAATTTTGTCCCAGATTATCGTTTCTACAATCTTTCTCACTACTGAGGTTAAACTGACTGGCCTGTAGTTGCTGGCTTTATCCTTACACCCTTTTTTGAACAACGGTGTAACATTTGGAATTCTCCAGTCCTCTGGCACCACCCCCTGTATCTAAGGATGATTGGAAGATTATGGCTAGTACCTCCGCAATTTCCATCCTTACTTCCCCCAGCAACCTAGGATGCATCCCATCCTGACCAGGTGACTTATCTACTTTAAGTACAACTAGCCTTTCAAGTACCTCCTCTTTTTCAATTTTTAGTCCATCCAGTATCTCAACTACCTCCTCTTTTACTGTGACTTTGAAAGCATCTTCTTCCTTGGCAAAGACAGTTGGAAAGTACTCATTTCGTACCTCAGCCATGCCCTCTGCCTCCATGTGTAGATCTTTTTGGTCCCTAATCGGTCCCACCCCTCCTTTTACTACCCGTTTACTGTTTATATGCCTATAGAAGACTTTTGGATTCCCTTTTATGTTGGCCGCCAGTCTATTCTCATACTCTCTCTTTGCCCCTTTTAATTCCTTTTTCACCTCCCCTCTGAACTTTCTATATTGAACCTGGTTCTCACTTGTGTTATCAACCTGATTTCTGTCATACACCCCTTTTTTCTGCTTCATCTTACTCTCTATCTCTTTCGTCATCCGGAGAGCTCTGGCTTTAGTTGCCTTACCTTTCTCCCCCGTGGGAATGTACCTAGACTGTACCTGAACCATCTCCTCTTTAAAGGCCACCCGTTGTTCAATTACAGTTTTGCCTGCCAATCTTTGATTCCAATTTATCCGGGCCAGATCCGTTCTCAATCCACTTTTACTCTACAGTGGTCCTTGTCCTTTTCCATAGCTAATCTAAACCTTATGATACTATGATCACTGTCCCCTAAATATTCTCCCACTGGCACTTGCTCCACTTGACCCACCTCATTCCCCAGAACCAGATCCAGCAATGCCTCTTTCTTCATTGGGCCGGAAATGTACCGGTCAAGAAAGTTCTCCTGAACACACTTCAAAAATTCCTCCCCCTCTTTGCCCTTTACTATCCCAGCCTATATTAGGATAGTTGAAGTCCAGCATTATCACTACTCCATGGCTCTTGCACATCTGTAATTTCCCTGCAAATTTGCTCCTCTATATCCTTCCCATTAGTAGGTGACCTATAGAGCACACCCAGTAGTGTAATGGCACCTTTATTATTTCTTAATTCTAACCAAATAGATTCTGTCCTTGACCCCTCCAGGACATCCTCTCTCTCCAGCACTGCAATATTCTCCTTAATCAATACTGCCACCCACACCCCTCCTTTCTTTCCTTCCTTATCTTTCCTGAACACCTTGTATCCAGGAATATTTAGTACCCAATCCTGGCCTTTTTTGAGCCAGGTCTCCATTATCGCCACAACATCATATTCCCATGTGGCTAATTGCGGATTAAAGAAAAATTCCCACTAAACCATCATCTGGACCGGGTGCCTGAGGAGGTGCTGCATTGTGGAAGCTACCGATCTTCCGTTGAGAAGCACCAGATGAAACATGGGAACAATGACGGACAGGAAAAGACCCTCTGGTCCATCCTGCCTGTCCCACACAATTTGCAATGCCTTGTGCATCAAAATATATACACTCCCCATCCCACCCAATCTCCTGGGAGAGGCGAAAACCCAGATAAAAACCCCAGGCCAATTTGGGCAACAACAAAAAAATCTGGGAAATTGCTCTCCGAGCCACTGAGGCGATGGGGACTAGTCCAGTGGGGTATCGGAGATACTAATCAAATAAGGACAGGGAGTTTTCCTCAAGCTGTGGCGAAAACCCCTTCCTCAATTAAGGTCTTTAACCAATACCACCAAAAACAGGTAATTAACCCCCAATGTCTGTTGCGGGACATCGTTGGTACAGATTGTCTGCTGCGTTTCCCTCTATATAGTCACTCAGAAAACTACTCATTGTGTGAAGTGCTTTGAGTCATTTCAATGTGGGCTTCCTTATCTTTACATTCAAAAACACAGGGAGGAAAAGAAGGAGTGGACACATGAGAGCATTGATTCATCCATCGCTGGACCATAGTTGAGTGACGATTTTGTCACTTGTGAATATTGGGTCTCTGTCACCTGCCACTGGTCCCCACATCCCACTTTAGTGACTTCCTCCAGGCTTCTATCCCAACTCGTACCCTTGGCTCCTTGCCGAGGCCACCTTAGTGTCCACTCCTTCATCCTGTGTCCTTAGTGTCCACTCCTTCATCCTGTGTCCTTAGTGTCCACTCCTTCATCCTGTGTCCTTAGTGTCCACTCCTTCATCCTGTGTCCTTAGTGTCCACTCCTTCGTCCTGTGTCCTTAGTGTCCACTCTTTCCTCCTGTGTCCTTAGTGTCCACTCCTTCATCCTGTGTCCTTAGTGTCCACTCCTTCATCCTGTGTCCTTAGTGTCCACTCCTTCATCCTGTGTCCTTAGTGTCCACTCCTTCGTCCTGTGTCCTTAGTGTCCACTCTTTCATCCTGTGTCCTTAGTGTCCACTCCTTCATCCTGTGTCCTTAGTGTCCACTCCTTCATCCTGTGTCCTTAGTGTCCACTCCTTCATCCTGTGTCCTTAGTGTTCACTCTTTCATCCTGTGTCCTTAGTGTTCACTTCTTCATCCTGTGTCCTTAGTGTCCACTCCTTCGTCTTGTGACCTTAGTGTCCACTCTTTCATCCTGTGTCCTTAGTGTCCACTCCTTCATCCTGTGTCCTTAGTGTCCACTCCTTCGTCCTGTGACCTTAGTGTCCACTCTTTCATCCTGTGTCCTTAGTGTCCACTCCTTCATCCTGTGACCTTAGTGTCCACTCTTTCATCCTGTGTCCTTAGTGTCCACTCCTTCGTCCTGTGACCTTAGTGTCCACTCTTTCATCCTGTGTCCTTAGTGTCCACTCCTTCATCCTGTGTCCTTAGTGTTCACTCTTTCATCCTGTGTCCTTAGTGTCCACTTCTTCATCCTGTGTCCTTAGTGTCCACTCCTTCGTCCTGTGACCTTAGTGTCCACTCTTTCATCCTGTGTCCTTAGTGTCCACTCCTTCGTCCTGTGACCTTAGTGTCCACTCTTTCATCCTGTGTCCTTAGTGTCCACTCCTTCATCCTGTGACCTTAGTGTCCACTCCTTCATCCTGTGTCCTTAGTGTCCACTTCTTCATCCTGTGTCCTTAGTGTCCACTTCTTCATCCTGTGTCCTTAGTGTCCACTCTTTCATCCTGTGTCCTTAGTGTCCACTCCTTCATCCTGTGCCCTTAGTGTCCACTCCTTCATCCTGTGTCCTTAGTGTTCACTCTTTCATCCTGTGTCCTTAGTGTCCACTTCTTCATCCTGTGTCCTTAGTGTCCACTCTTTCATCCTGTGATCTTAGTGTCCACTCCTTCGTCCTGTGTCCTTAGTGTCCACTCTTTCATCCTGTGTCCTTAGTGTCCACTTCTTCATCCTGTGTCCTTAGTGTCCACTCCTTCGTCCTGTGACCTTAGTGTCCACTCTTTCATCCTGTGTCCTTAGTGTCCACTTCTTCATCCTGTGTCCTCAGTGTCCACTCCTTCGTCCTGTGACCTTAGTGTCCACTCTTTCGTCCTGTGTCCTTAGTGTCCACTCCTTCAACCTGCCACCTTAATGTTCCATCTCCAACAGTGTCCATTCCCAATGTACTTTGTGACCCCCTCCACATGTTAAAGGCACTACACCAATGTAATTTGCAGTTGAAAGGGTGAAGCAATTTTCTCCATTGATTCAAAACATGAATTAATTTCAGCAAAGCACAAACTGACCAGGACCAAACCGGGGTGGGCGGCAAATCTAAGTAGGTTATTCCTCTCGTTTTTTGGACCAGTCAGCTTGGTTGCAAAGTGCAATGTCCTGAAATTTCAAAAGCATATGATCAGACAGCATGTGCCTGCGATTTTAAACAGAAGTCTGTATTTTTTCTCCTATTTCTCTCCTTGCCCAGTCATGTAGAAACATTTGTTATTAGTTTTTCAATAAATTTAATCAGAAACACCATAACATAAGCCATTATCACACCCATGCCCCCATCTTGTTTGGACTTGACAAAACGTGGTAGATGCCACTCTGTATTCAATTAAACAAGATGATTTCAATCAAGTAAGCACTCCTATTTCATATACTGAGATATCAGTAAAACCCTTTGTCATATACTGAGATATCAGTAAAACCCTTTATCATATAAGAACATAAGAAGATAAGAAGATAAGAAATAGGAGCAGGAGTAGGCCAATCGGCCCCTCGAGCCTGCTCCGCCATTCAATAAGATCATGGCTGATCTGATCCTAACCTCAAATCTAAATTCATGTCCAATTTCCTGCCCGCTCCCCGTAACCCCATAATTCCCTTTACTTCTAGGAAACTGTCTATTTCTGTTTTAAATTTATTTAATGATGTAAACCCTTTATCATATACTGAAATATCAGTAAAACCCTTTATCATATACTTTGTTGAACCCAGTGTCAACTGGCTCATTGTCTTAGTTCCCCGAAGGCTTAGCATGAAGTTGGAGATCAGCACCCCCACTTTCCGACCAATTATTCCTGCCAATTAATCAAGCTTTGCCAATGAGGTCATCCTACTGATGTGCTCATCTCCCACTCTGCCAACATCCATCACCATGGATACTGTGAAAAATCAAACCACTTCCAGCAGCCATCAATTTGGCTTGATCAATGAAGACTTCCCTCATCTAGGAGGTTGCCGTCTCGTTTCAAGCGGGATTTATTTCATGGAACCGCTTCAGCTAGAAGTGACCTCAAAGTCTTTAGACGTCTGCTGCTGTGGAATCCATCCTGTTTATGTTGTAGAGCAGATTCCACAGCATCAAGGCAACAGAGGAGCCAACTGCACAAGTGGAAAGCACCCAGGCTTGGGCTGACAAGTGGCAGGTATATTTGCCCCAAGTAAGTGCCAGATAATGACCATCTTGAACCACACAAAGCCCAGCGATCTCTCTGTGACCATCAACAGCCCCACCATCAACATCTTGCGGCAGTGGGGGGGGGCACTGTTGAGCAGAAGCTGAACTGGACCAGCTACATAAAGACTGTCACTACAAGAGCAAGGCAGAGACTGGTTATTCAGTGACGAGTGGCTCACCTCCTGACCCCCTTAAAGACTCAAGTCAGGAGTGTAATGAGATACTCACCACTTGCCTGGGTGTGTGCAGCCGCAACAACACTCAAGAAGCTCAAAGGCATCCAGGAAAGAACAGTTTGCTTGATTGGTGCCCCTCTCACCAGTCTCAATGTCACCCCTCCATCACTGGCATAGAGTGCGTATGATCCTCAGGATGCACTGAAGTTACTTACAAAGGTCAGTTCTACAGCACTTCCCTCCCCTGTGACCTCTACCATGGAGAAAGACACGAGCAGCCATATCGTAGGAACACCATCTCCCCCAAGTTCCCCCTTCAAATCACACGCCATACTGACTTGGACAAATATCAACATTGCTGGGTCAATATGTTGGAATTCCCAACCCAACACCACTGTGGGAGTATCTTCACCACGCGGACTGCAGCGGTTCAAGAAGAAGGCCCACAACCACCTTCTCAAGCGGCAACTAGGGGATGGGCAATAAATGCCGGCCTCGCCAGCGACGCCCACATTCGGGGGAACAAATAAAAAAAACCCGCATATGTGCAATTGTTTGAAAGTCACAAATCCCACCTTTAACTTCTGCCGTTGATGTTTCCGACGGCCAAGGAAGGTCTGTATAAGACAATGGCAGACGCAGCACCGCTGGCTGGTATGTGTCAGTTGCCATTCCAGTAAGCAAGCTCTCACTCCCTATCAGCTGAAGTGCAAACCTATAAGCACAGTATTGTGCCCAGGGAGCGACAATAAGCCCTTGTTACTGTGTTTAGCTCATTGGATACGGCACTAGAAATCTTGCGATTTCCTGGACTTTAGATAGCAGAATAAGAAACCTCTGCCAGGCAGTGGTTTCAGATATCAACTATAGATCGGCAGCTTGCTCTGTTTTTACAGAATCTTTTTACTCATGTTCTCACCTTGGATACAGAAATAATAAAAGACGTGATACTTTACTAAAGAAGGAAGAAAGAACTTGCATTTACAGAGTGCCTCAGGACGTCCAAAAGCGCTTTACAGCCAATGAAGTACTTTTGAAGTGTAGTCACTGTTGTGATGTAGGAAACGCGGCAGCCAATTTGCGCACAGCAAGGTCCCACAAATAGCAATGAGATAACGACCAGATAATCTGTTTTTTAGTAATGTTAGTTGAGGGATATTAGCAACTATTTTATATTTCGATCTCTAGTTTTGGACTCCCCCACAAGTGAAAACATTTTCTCTACGTCTACCCTATCAAACCCTATCATTATCTTAAAGACCTCTAAGAGGTCACCCCTCAGTCTTCTCTTTTCTAGAGAAAAAAGTCCCAGCCTGTTCATCCTTTCCTGATAAGAATATCCTCTCAGTTCTGGTATCATTGTTGTGAATCTTTTCTGCACCTTCCCCAATGCCTCTATATCCTTTCTATAACATGGAGACCAGAACGGTGAACTGAAAGATCATTGACCTGAACGTTAACTCTCCGACAGTGCAGCACTCCCTCAGTGCTACACTGGGAGTGTCAGCCTGGATTATATGCTCAAGTCTCTGGATTGGGACTTGAACCCACAACCTTCTGACTCAGAGATGACATTCCCAACATGTTGCACATTACACTGAACTCATGGGAGCAATGCCGGAAGGTGAGCGCACCTTCAAGCAGCAAAGCTTGATCTAGATTTGGGATTGTGTCAGATTTTTCTGGATTCATGGGGGGGGTGGGGGGGTAGGAACTGGTTTTCCGGGAGGAACCCGGAGCGAAATTGGAACGTGCTGCACGCCCGAAGACAGAGGTCTGATGCTCGCCCCAAATTGGGCCTTGGGCCTCGCCTCCATAATTCCGGCTAGCTGCAGGCGCCAATTGGGCGTCCCGTCCCCATTTGAGCTCGTTTATCCCTCCCCTTTATCACCAGGTGAAGATGGGTAAAATTGGCCCCTCGGTGTGTTTTGTTACTCGATTAAGATTTCGTCTTGCTTTTCCCCCTTAGCGAGCAGCAGTAACATTCATTTTGCTTCGAATCTCTCCAAAGATAAAGTAAGAGTGGTGCTGGAGTTCTCGTGTTTGTTCTATTGAACACCCCTCGCCCCCCCAACCCCCCCCCCCCCGCAGTAAAATAAATATATAGATTCCTCTCTGATGCCGGAGGTTCATCTGTTGCTGCACAGCCCCGGAGTGAAAGCACAAAGAAAGGATGCATTGTCCATGCTTCAGTTGACACAATATTGGAAGGGGCTGTGCCAGTGAATAAATACCAGAATTTCAGAGCCCTGCAGAGAGTTCTGCAGTCTGAAGGAGCTCCTGTTTTTACAATGCTGTGTTTGGATGTGTGAATCAATCTAGCTGACCCATTTTTTCTCACATCGTAGACCTTTCCCCAAATACTTAACTAGCTTTGCGAAAGATAAAAAGGCTCTCTGGTAAACGAGCATCTGTGGAAAAGAAAGAGTTTGCATTTATACAGTGCCTTTCATGACCTCAGGACATTCCAAGGCGCTTTACAGCCAATGAAGTACTTTTTGAAGTATAGTCACTGTTGTAATGTAGGAAACAGAGCAGCCAATTTGCGCACAGCAAGATCCCACGAACAGTAATGTGATAACGACCAGATAATCTGTTTTTAGTGATGTTGGTTGAGGGATAAATATTGGCCCCAGGACACCGGGGAGAACTCCCCTGCTCTTCTTTGAATAGTCGCCCTGGGATCTTTTACGTCCACCCGAGGGGGCAGACGGGGCCTCGGTTTAACGTCTCATCCAAAAGACGGCACCTCTGACAGTGCAGCACTCCCTCACTCGGTACTGCATTAGAAGCGTCAGCCTAAATTATGTGCTTAAGTCTCTGGAGTGAGACTGAGAATCACACAACCTTCTCAGAGACTCAGAGGTGAGAGAGTTACCCACTGAGAGTCACAGCTGGCACCTTAGTGCGGGAAACACAATCCATGGAATTGGAGTAAAAGGAACAGTTAAAGGGATAATGTCGCTTCCCTGAATGGCTCAGGTTATCTGTGCAGTAGGGAACCAAGCCTTAAAGGATCGGAATGTCCTGAGATGGGCTTTTGTCAGCGCTGAGCTAGATAATCTCCATAGGATAGTGTACAATATTATTATAGCTTAACAAGACAGTAGTCAATATTAATATCTGTGTGTTGTGAGAATGTATCCTATGTGATAGAGGCTAACACATGGTTTAGATTACTTTGTTAGGGGAATGCTAAGTAAGGAGGAAGTGTAAGGTTAATACAATTTAAAAAGCATCAAAGGGTTTGTGTAAAAATTATAGCTAGTTTGGAGCCAACATGTCTATGTCTCAACTGCTTTCAGTGTGTTAAGGTGTGATGTTTAGAACCATGCAAAATTGTTTCATCACCTACATGAATAACACCCACATTCCAGTGAGAATGCGGTGCATGTGGTACACCTACTGGTGTACTTGCATATGACACATAAAGATCACATGACAATAATCTCAGAATTGATAGGTTCAGAGCAAGTCATCTGACATTGTCCATCCATCTGCATAAATAGGTTCACTTTCAATAATTCTTTCATATTTTGTGCTGAGAACTTGCCTGGTTTAGTTAGTAGTTTGCAGATCCGATGGATAGCCTACTAGTAAGCATATAGACGTATTGCGCGCTCGTACTGTTTGGCAATATTAGTATCACCAACAAGTTGATTTATCTTTGGCGTCTGATGCTATATAATTTGGATTAATCTACTCAGTTGATCTAACAATCTCAGCCAGGATAGCAGTCAGGGAGTTCTAGTTGCTCTGCTGCCCGTACCCTAACTCACACAAGTCCCGTTCACCCATCACCCCTGTGCTCGCTGACCGACATTGGCTCTCGGTCCAGCAATGCCTCGATTTCAAAATCCTCATCCTTGTTTTCAAATCCCTCCATGGCTTCGCCCCCTCCCTATCTCTGTAACCTCCTCCAGCCCCACAAACCTCCAAGATCTCTGTACTCCTCCAATTCTGGGCTCTTGTGCATCCCTGATTTCCTTTGCTCCACCATTGACGGCCGTGCCTTCAGCTGCCTAGGCCCTAGGCTCTGGAATTCCCTCCCTAAACCTCTCCGCCTCTCCACCTCTCTCTCCTCCTTTAAGTTGCTCCTTAAAACCAAGCTTTTGGTCACCTGTCCTAATATCTCTTTATGTGGCTCGGTGTCAAATTTTGCTTGACAATCGGTCCTGCGAAGCGCCTTGGGACGTTTTACTGCGTTAAAGGCGCTATATAAATGCAAGTTGTTCCTGAGCTGGAGAGGGGGGGAGATCAGCCAGAGTTGTGATTAGTGCGCCTCCTGGTGGAAATATCACATTTCCACACATCAGGCAAAGAGAGGCCCCTTCAATATAGGAGAGCTGTGAAACCTTAGCCCAGCAAGAGTCAACACTTTCAGGAGAGGAGAAGGGAGAAAAATTGGAGAAAACTGAACATAAATAATAATTAATAACTGCTTGTGCATGTTTGATTATTTAATAGCGACATTGAGAGATAATGATGAACAAATTCCTATGAAATTTCTCTATCTGCTACTTTACCGATAGTTCAGACAAAGGGAATTCAGTGAATATATAAATGAATTTATCACTAGCCAACCTCCGATGGCATTGCTCAGAGTACTTGAAGACCAAAGCTGGGTGAAGGCTGGAATATCCAGATTAAAATGAAAGGGGAAAGGTTTAAGGTCACAAATGTAGATATAAATCATAGAATCACGCAGCCTAGAAGGAGGCCATTCTGCCCATTGTGCCTGTGCCAACTCTTTGTAAGAGCTATCCAATTAGTCCCACTCCCCCCTGCTCTTTCCCCATAGCCCTGCAGATTTTTCCTTTTCAATTATTTATCCAATTCCCTTTTGAAAGTTATTATTGTATCTGCTTCCACCGCCCTTTCAGGCAGCGCATTCCAGATCATCGTAAAAAAAAAATCAGTCACAGAAAAAGTTCAAAAAATGTTTCCAAAAATCGAGAACTTACAAGAACTTCAAAGTGTGAGTCTGCAGTAGGACAGAAGAGCTTCACAAGTGTCAGGAGTAAAATCTAGGCTGTGGGACGATGGGCACTGGATCCAAACGACGCCACCTATTAGGTGGAGGTCTGCTTCGCGGCATCCAATTGTTGACGGAGGTAAAGCGGGAATTCCCAATTGTGAATGTTGACTTGAAATATTGAGAGAAATAGGGATGTGGGACTTCAGTTGCGTGGAGAGACTAGAAAAACTGGGATTGTTCTCCTTAGAGAAGAGACGGTTAAGGGGACATTGGTGCTCAAAATCATGAAAGGTTTTGACAGAATAAATAAGGAGAAACTATTTCCATTGTCGGGAGGGTCGGCAACCAAAGGACACAGATTTAAGATAATTGGCAAAAGAACCAGAGGCGAGATGTAGAGAATTTTTTTACGTAGTGAGTTGTTATGATCTGGAATGCGCTGCCTGGAAGCAGATTCAATAATAACTTTCAAAAGGGAATTGGATAAATACTTGAAGGGGAAAAATTGAAGGGCTTTGGGGAAATAGCGTGGGAGTGGGACTAATTGGACAGCTCTAACATAGAGCCAGTAGAATGGGGTGCATGGCCTCCTTCTGTGCTGTATCATTCTGTGATTCTATGAAAAGTCTTCCTCGCAATTGTGACAACAGGAAGTTACATTTTTTGGGACAGTAATTGCACAAATACAAAAGGTTTTACATATTTAACAAAAGGCACTTCCAACATATTGCTCTGTAAATCATTGCGATAGATTAATCAGTAACCGAATCAGCTTGAGTACAGTCCAGTTAGACTACCTGATCCTGACAGTGGGTGAAACAACTCCAGATCTAGTATCTTGATCATTGGTCTTATTCACCGCATCTAAGAATGCTGGCGTCTCAAGATATGGATTGGATGCTGTCAAGGTTTCCTCATCATGCTCTAATTGGGTTCATCAATGAGAGGAATTGACTGCTGGATCATTATGATAAGGTTCTTCTATCAATTTTTATAACCCGTGGAAGATCGTGAGCTGGAAGTGATCCAGGAGTAACAATAGCATCTCCATCATCGTCAACAGGCAAGTCCAACACTTCTAATTTTCTATTGTGCCTTCTCTCTGTGATAGAAGCCTGTGTAACTGGTTAGATTTAGATTCATTGTCCAAGGAATTTGACCAGTGCCCGGCCAGACATTACACAGAATTACATACAGTCTACAGCTCAGAAACAGGCTATTCGGCCCAACTGGTCTGTGCCGGCATTTATGATCCGCATGAGCCTCCTCCCATCCCTCTTCATCTCACCCTATCAGCATATCCTTCTATTCCTTTCTCCCTTTAAATGCATCAATACTATTCACCTCAACTGCTCCATGTGGTAGCGAGTTCCACATTCTCACCACTCTCTGGGTAAAGAAGTTTCTTCTGAATTCCCTATTGGATTTATAGAATCATAGAATCATAGAATGGTTACAGCACAGAAAGAGTCCATTCGGCCCATCGAGCCCATGCCAGCTCTTTGTAAGAGCAATCCAGTTAGTCCCATTCCTCCGCTCTTTCCCTGTAGCCCTGCAAATGTTTTCCCTTCAAGTACCCAATTCCTTTTTGAAAGCCACAATTGAATCTGCTTCCACCACCCCCTCGGGCAGCGCATTCCAGATCATAAGTACTTGCTGCGTAAAAAAGTTTTTCCTCATGTCGCCTTTGGTTCTTTTGCCAATCACCTTAAATCTGTGTCCTCTGGTTCTCGACCCTTCCGCCAATGGGAACAGTTTCTCTTTATTTACTTTATCTAAACCCTTCATGATTTTGAATATTTCTATCAAATCTCTCAACCTTCTCTGCTCTAAGGAGAAGAACCCCAGCTTCTGCATCCTATCCACGTAACTGAAGTCTCTCATCCCTGAAACCATTCTAGTAAACCTTTTCTGCACCCTCTCTAAGGCCTTCACATCCTTCCTAAAGTATAGATGTGAAGGCCTTAGAGTGGGTGACTATTTTATATTTATGGCCCCTAGTTGGCATGTGCCCAAGTAGTGTTGGCATGAAGTCAAGCTGTGAAATGATTATGCTTCACACCACGATCTGAATGGCGGAAGGCTGATAGAGGCTCATTTTGGAACCGACCTGGTGTTCACATGCCAGTGCAGCCAGGGCACAATGTACTTCGGCTGGGTTCAGTCCAGTCTCTTCTTTTTAACCATGGTGACTATATCAGCCATTCATCACACTGGAGTGGTAATGTGAAGCTGCCAGCTGTCTGTAATCAAATGCCATCTGTGGGGAATCGTGTGCTTCTTGGCTTCCAGGTCCACCTTGACCCTCAAGGTTAAAGTTATATCGAAAAGACTGCCAGCTGGATTTAGTGCCTCCGTCAATGCTCTCGTACATTGGACTCAAAGGTAGATTTCTGTTCTGGAATCTCGCAGTCGATGCTGATATTAGGGTTCAGAACATGCTGAACTGTGACTAATTGCTAGAAAGGTTTCATTTAAACTTGCGGTATTCCAACTCGAGGACACAAATAACCTCCCGAAATGTTAGGGAACCAAGGGTCTAGTGAGAGGGAGGAACTGAAGGAAATCAGTATTAGTAAGAAAAATAGTGCTAGGGAAATTAATGGGCCTAAAGGCTAACAAATCCCCAGGGCCTGATAATCTACATCCCAGAGTACTAAAGGAAGTGGCCCTGGAAATAGTGGATGCATTGGTGGTCATCTTCCAAAATTCTATAGACTCTGGAACAGTTCCTACAGATTGGAGAGTGGCAAATGTAACCCCACTATTTAAAAAAGGAGGGAGAGAAAAAACAGGGAATTACAGACCAGTTAGCCTAATATCAGTAGTGGGGAAAATGCTAGAGTCTATTATAAAAGATGTGATAACAGAACACTTGGAGGGCATTAACGGGATTGGGTTTATGAAAGGAAAATCATGCTTAACAAATCTACTGGAGTTTTTTGAGGATGTAACTAGTAGAATAGATAGGGGAGAACCAGTGGATGTGGTGTACTTGGATTTTCAGAAGGCTTTTGATAAGGTCCCACACAAGAGGTTCGTGTGCAAAATTAAAGTACATGGGATTGGGGGGAATATACTGGCATGGATTGAGAATTGGTTGACAGACAGGAAACAGAGAGTATGAATAAACAGGTCTTTTTCTGGGTGGCAGGCAGTGACTAGTGGGGTACCGCAGGGATCAGTGCTTGGGCCCCAGCTATTCACAATATATATCAATGATTTGGATGAGGGAACTAAATGTAACATTTCCAAGTTTGCAGACGACACAAAGCTGGGGTGGAATGTGAGCTGTGAGGAGGATGCAAAAAGGCTCCAATGTGATTTAGACAAGTTGGGTGAGTGGGCAAGAACATGGCAGATGCAGTATAACGTGGATAAATGTGAGGTTATCCACTTTGGTTGTAAAAACAGAAAGGCAGATTATTATCTGAATGGTGATAGATTGGGAAAAGGGGAGGTGCAACGAGACCTGGGTGTCCTTGTACACCAGTCACTGAAAGCGAGCATTCAGGTGCAGCAAGCAGTTAGGAAGGCGAATGGTATGTTGGCCTTCATTGCAAGAGGATTTGAGTACAGGAGCAGGGATGTCTTACTGTAGTTATACAGGGCCTTGGTGAGACCACATCTGGAGTATTGTGTGCAGTTTTGGTCTCCTTATCTGAGGAAGGATGTCCTTGCCATGGAGGGAATGCAATGAAGGTTTACCAGACTGATTCCTGGGATGGCAGGACTGACGTATGAGTAGAGATTGGGTCAACTAGGCCTATATTCAATAGAGTTTAGAAGAATGAGAGGTGATCTCATCGAAACATATAAAATTCTAACAGGACTAGACAGACTAGATGCAGGGAGGATGTTCCCGATGGCTGGGGAGTCCAGAACCAGGGGTCACAGTCTCAGGATACGGGGTATGCCATTTAGAACCGAGATGAGGAGAAATTTCTTCACTCAGAGGGTGGTGAACCTGTGGAATTCTCTACCACACAAGGCAGTGGAGGCCAAGTCATTAAATGTATTCAAGAAGGAGATGGATATATTTCTTAATGCTAAAGGGATCAAGGGAAATGGGGGAAAAGCGGGAACAGGGTACTGAGTTAGACGATCAGCCATGATCATTTTAAATGGCGGAGCAGGCCCGAAGGGCCGAATGGCCAACTCCTGCTCCTATTTTCTATGTTTCTATGTTATGTAACTCACACCAAGTCCCGTTCAGCCATCACCCACTCTGCTCGCTGAACTACATTGGCCCCCAGTCCGGCAACACCTCGATTTAAAAAAAAATTCTCATCCGTGTTTTCAAATCCCTCCATGGCCTCGCCCCCTCCCTTTCTCAGTAACCTTCTCCAGCGCCACAAACCTCCAAGATCTCTGCGCTCCTCCAATTCTGGGTTCTTGCGCATCCCTGATTTCCTTCGCTCCACCATTGGCAGCCGTTCATTCAGCTGCCTAGGCCCTGAGCGCTGGAATTCCCTCCGCCTCTCCTCCTCTCTCTCTTCCTTTAAGATGCTCCTTGAAACCTACCCCGTTGACCAAACGTTTGGTCACACCTGTCCTAATACCTGCTTATGTGACTCGGTGTCAAATTTTTGTTTGATAATCGTTTCTGTGAAGCGCCTTGGGACGTTTTACTACGTTAAAGGCGCTATATAAATGCAAGTTGTTGTTGCTGCTGTTATTTTCCTATCTTCACGCTCTTCCCTTGGAGAACAGTGTGAAGTAGCGGGAGGGTTCGCTGACTGATTAACAGTCTGACAGGCCACGATGTGAACTCTCCGTCCATGGCCATGAGGAAGTCTCAAGGCGCTTCACAAGAGCGTCATCAGACAAACGTATGACACCAGGGCGGGATGTGCGGGCAGCCCGCATCATCGGTGGCGTAACCGGGACCATCCTCGCTGGATGGGGAGGAGCCACGCGTTTCAGAGTGGCACGTTGCTGCGATGTTAAGGCGGCCAACTGTTCCGGTGAAAGATGAACGTTAATCTAAAAATAAATGACACGAATTCAAAGTTGCTGATTTCCCAGTGGCAACTTCATTTGCTCTGTGATTGCAGTGAGGCAACCCACATTCGAGGCAGTTGTAAACCCTGCACTTCCACCAGGATCTGGCCCTGACGTGAACTTATGCAGGCGGGCGTAACATTGCGGGCACTGTAGAGGCCGTTTTTCTTTCTTTACGAAACGGAGCAGCCATCGGCCAGCAGTCAGCACCAGCTGTCCAGTCCCTGCCAAAGGGCGGAGCGGACTTTGAAATCCTAGAGACCTTTCAGGAAAAGAGATAAAAAGTTGGTGCTGTGGGCTGCTCTTGAGAAACATCTCTTTTCGATTTCATCAGCGGTCGTAAGGGGAGAGGTCATCTCGAAAGGTCAAAGGGAATTTGCCTCCTCATTAGTCAAGAAGGAAGACAGTGTTTATCTCCAAATAATTTATTGACCGGAGTGGTATGACTAATCGACACGGAATTCCAGCTGAGCCTTCCATTCTGATTTCGCCAATAGGCTTGTTTGTTGTTGTTGTTGTCGAGGGCTACTAATAATTTACTTTTGGTCATTAGTGCTTCACCCATGGGCACTGAAGCAAAAGAGTTTGAGAAAACAGATTCATTTGTTTCAGTAAGATACACACGACTCTCTCTAATATTACACTGCAGCCCTTTGAATACATCCCCGATCCTTCAAGTCAAACTGCAGGCTTGTGACTAGCTTACTGTGTCCACAGCTTCAAAAATCAGGACAACTACCTTCCCCCCCATCACCAAAGCAGTCCATCAGCAGCCCATCCACCACCTTAAACATCCACTCCCTCCAGCACCGTGGCTGCAGTGTGTACCATCCACAGGATGCAGAGTAGCAACTCGCCAAGGCTTCTTCGACAGCACCTCCCAAACCCGCGGCCTTCACCACCTAGAAGGACAAGAGCAGCAGGCGCATGGGAACAACACCACCTCCAAGTCACACAACAACAACAACAACAACAACAACAACAACAACAACCACCATTTATATAGCGCCTTTAATGTAGTAAAACATCCCAAGACGCTTCACAGGACTGATCATCAGACAAAAATTTAACACCGAGCCACATAAAGGGATATTAGGACAGGTGACCAAAAGCTGGGTCAAAAAGGTAGGTTTTAAGGGGAAAATGACCATGAAAGCTGTTGGATTGTTGTAAGAACCCAACGGATTCACTAATGTCCTTCGGGGAAGGGAAACTGCCACCCTTATCTGGTCTGGCCTAAACATGACTCCAGTACTAGATATGTGCTTGTCTATAAATATAAACAGGTAATCTAGCGATGGGCGATATATGCGGCCTTACCACTCTGTCCACATCCTGAGAATAAACTCAAAAAAAACAACCCCTGTTCCGATTAATTGCCACATATCTCAAATAATTAAAAAGGCTAATGGAATGTTGACCTTTATCTCAAGGGGGCTGGAATACAAAGGGGTGGAAATTATGTCATAGTTATATAAAGCTCTGGTTAGACCCCATTTAGAGCACTGCGTTCAGTTCTGGGCACCGCACCTCAGGAAGGATATATTGGCCTTGGAGGGGGTGCAGCGCAGATTCACCAGAATGATACCGGGGCTGAAAGGGTTAAATTATGAGGACAGGTTGTATAGACTAGGCTTGTATTCCCTTGAGTATAGAAGATTAAGGGGTGATCTAATTGAAGTATTGAAGATGATTAAAGAAGATAATAGGGTAGATAGAGAGAAATTATTTCCTCTGGTGGGGGGAGTCCAGAACAAGGGGGGCATAACCTTAAAATTGGAGCTAGGCCGTTCAGGGGTGATGTCAGGAAGCACTTCTTCACACAAAGGGGAGTGGAAATCTGGAACTCTCTCCTCCAAAAAAGCTGTTGAGGCTGGGGGTCAATTGGAAAATTTCAAAATTGAGATTGATAGATTTTTGTTGGGTAAGGGTATTAAGGGATATAGAACCAAGGCGGGTAAATGGAGTTAAGATACAGATCAGCCATGATCTAATTGAATGGCGGAACAGGCTCGAGGGGCTGAATGGCCTCCTCCTGTTCCTATGTTCTTAATTGCTGATACTAACAGATCTCTGGTGTTCTGATTTATTGTCAATGCAGTAATGAGGCACGAGCAGCTGCAACAGCCCTTCCAACACCTCCAGGCCCATTAAAATTCAAACAGAACAAACCGGTGAGTGGAAGGACAGATGGACTGGGCTCGGTGGGATGGATTTCCAGGGCTCGTGGCTGTGTAGGTTCCATGGGAGCAGCCGCACGGTAGGAGGACGGCAAGACTGTGGAAGAGCAGTCGTTGTTGCTATACGGTAAAACACAGCGCCCAATTTGCACACAGCAACATCCCACACGAGAAAAGCACCGAGAGAAATGACCTGCTTTCGGTGGTGTCGGCTGAGGGCTAAATGTCGGCTGGGTCCAGGGGGAGAACTCGCCTGCTTTAACTCAGAAGCAAAAAGCTCCATCGACTGAGCCAAGCTGCCGCTTTTGAATTGGAAGTATAATGGCTGGTGCCCCTTTACTGATTGTACCAGTGTGGTGCGTTCACCACGCAGCAACCACACCTCCAACAAGATTAACAACAATAACCTGCATTTATATAGCGCCATTAACCTAGTGAAACCTCCCAAATTTGACACCGAGCCACATAGACAGAGATTAGGACAGATGACCAAAAGCTTGGTCAAAGAGGTGGATTTTAAGCAGCGTCTTAAAGGAGGAGGGAGAGAGGTAGGGAGGCGGAGAGGTTGAGGGAGGGAATTCCAGAGCTTAGGGCCTAGTCAGCTGAAGGCACGGCCGCCAATTGTGGAGTGATGAAAATCGGGGATGCGCAAGAGGCTAGAATTGGAGGAGCGCAGAGATCTCGGAGGGTTGTAGGGCTGGAGGAGGTTACAGATATAGGCAGGGGGCGAGGCCATGGAGGGATTTGAAAACAAGGATGCGAATTTTTAAATCGAGGTGTTGCCGGGAGCCAACGAGCACTGGGGTGATGGGTGAACGGGACTTTGTGTGAGTCAGTAATCCAGCGGCAAATATAAACGCTGGCACTGGAGGCACTGAGCACTCGAAGGCTCGCGTTCTGAATTTTATTTTCAAAAAGGCAGCTCCTCTTCTTTGGTTCACAGTAGGCCCAAAAACAACAAGTCAGTGTATTCAATCATAAAATACCTCTGCTGCCTGTTAACGTCATCTGTTATTTTTCTTGCCACCCTGAAACAGATTTAATGCTGCATCCTTATAGAGTTCCTTAGAGGCCAGTCAGAGACATTGGATGTATTTCTTGCAAAGATTGGAACTGTGCTTTAATACCAAGGTAATGGGGAAGTTTTACATTCAGACAAGGCTCCAAAGTAATTGGGGGTTATAATTGTTTTCCAGCTCGTATATTTACTCTCTGTGTTTTGCTTTAAGTCTCGATAGTTATGAAAACATTTGAAGTCGGAGATTGGTCTCATGTGGAACCTACTTATGAGAGCAAAGAATCTTTTTACATTACTGGTGATGGAAGGATGGCGAATGAAAACAGTGGCTGCATTAAACCGTTACAACTCGAGTGATGCTAATGATAGGATGGCAAATGCTGGTCCACTGGGACCAATTCCTACATTAGTGTAATTGGAGGTGTTTAACTCGAGTGAAACATTCTCAGACACATAATGAGCGTTTATTCTGTTTGCCCACTCAAATGTTTGAACACATTTAGCCAACAGTTTTAAAGGAAAACCGTGCTCCCCCAAGTGTCTCCGTTGGTAAATCCAACTCCCCTCCCCCTCCACCTCCACCCCCCCCCCACCCCCCCCCCCCATTCGTTGCAGTACAGTCCTGGAAACCCCCCAGGCTATTTGTGTTGAATGGGCTGATCCATTCTAAAGGTGGGGGGGTTCCCCATTCTTGAACACTATCAATGTGCGCAAATTGGCTGCCGCATTACCGACATTACAACAGCGACTACACTTCAAAAAAAGTAGTTCATTGGCTGCGAAGCAGTTTGGGCCGTCCTGAGGTCGTGAAAGACGCTATAAATCCAATGGGGAATACAGGAGAAGCTTCTTTACCCAGAGAGTGGTGAGAATGTGGAACTTGCCACCACTTGAGGCAGAATAGCATGGACGCATTTAAGGGGAACCTAGAAAAGAATAGAAGGTCATGTTGATCGGGTGAGATGAAGTAGGGTGGGAGGAGGCTCGTGTGGAGCATAAACGCCGGCATGGGCTAGTTAGGCCAAGCGTCCTGTTTCTGTGCTGTACATTCTATGTAATCAATGCAAGTCTCTCTTTCTCTCCTTTCTTTTATGAATCTTTGGAATTCTTTACCCCAAAAAAGCTGTGCCGGCTGAGTCATTGAATACATTCAAGGCTGAGTTAGACAAATTTTTGATCAGCAAGGGAGTCAAAGGATATGGGGAAAGGGCAGGAAAGTGGAGTTGAGGTAAAAATCAGATCAGCCATGATCTAATTGAATGGCGGAGCAGGCTCGAGGGGCCGAATGGCCTACTCCTGCTCCTATCTCTTATGGTCTTATGGTCTTTCTCTCTCTCCTTTCTTTCTCTCCTTTCTTTCTTTCTATTTCTCTCTTTTTTCCTTTCTTTCTCTCCTTTCTTTCTTTCTATCTCTCTCTTTTTTCCTTTCTTTCTCTCCTTTCTTTCTTTCTCTCTCTCTCTTTCTTTCTTCCCTCCTTCTTTGCTTGTCAGGTGATTCCTGCTGGAAAGCCGATGGGTGTTACGGCAGGATAGGACGTGGCTTGACTCTGATACTCTGGATGGTCTGTGGACACCTGCTATCCAGGCTGACACATGAAGAAGTGCCGGGCGGGTGGGGCATTGGCGGGAGGCCAGACTCCATGATACCGTTCACCAGCAAAGTTAACGGCTTCAGGATAGAACGTGGAGAACACTTCACATTTTTTTAAAATGGGGAAGGAAACTAGAGGAAAGAGCAGAAAAAAATTGTATTAGATTTCGTAACGCCAGCATTCAGAACTGCTTGGGTGTGAATTTGCCTCTCCTGGTCCTTTTTGAAGGTGGACAACCTTAGGAGGCATGTAGGCTTCAAGCCATCTGTTTGGATCCGGCCCAGTCTGTCATTATTACAATAATAAACATGAAGCCAACAGTTTAGTTTAATTGGCAACATTTAACAGCTATAAGGTCGTACTACATAAAGTCTAATTCTCTGTATGAATCAGATTCCTGATGACTACACATCAAGTATTACATGTTTGTACACAACCATTACTGTGCACTCTGTTGTTTTGATAGTGTTTAGGTAAATGGAGGTGTTGATTACTCAGGAGACTCAGTACAGAAAGAACCTGCACTTATACAGCACCTTTCATCACCTCCGCATTTCCCGAACCCATTTAAGGGTAGTCACTGTTAGAAACATAGAAAGTTTACGGCACAGAAGGAAGCCATTCGGCCCATCTTGTCTGCCGGTCGAAATAGAACTACCCAACCTAATCCCACTTTCCAGCACTTGGTCCGTAGCCCTGTAGGTTACGGCATTTCAAGTGAACATCCAAGTACCTTTTAAATGCAATGAGGGTTTCAGCCTCTACCACCCTTTCAGGCCGTGAATTCCAGACTCCCACCACCCACTGGGTGAAAAAATGTAGCGAAACGCAACAGCTAATTTGCGTACAGCAAGGTGCCACAAACAGCGACGAGATAAACAACCAGATAATCTGTTTTAGTGATATTGGTTGAGGGATGAATATTGGCCTAGGACACCGGGGAGAACTCATTCAAATTATGCCAGTGGATCTTTTACGTCCATCTGAGGCGGCAGATGGGGCCTTGGTTTAACTCATCCAAAAGACGGCACCTCCAACAGTGCAGCACTTCCTCAGTACTGCACTGGGAGTGTCAGCCTGAATTATGTGCTCAGGTCTCTGGGCTTGAAGCCATGACCTTCTGACTCAGAGGTGAGAGTGCTACCATTGAACCAAGTTGACAGTAGGGCAAACTGTATGAGTTCCCACGCAGTCAATATGCACAGTCAACACGTATTAGAAAGTCGCAGGTCTGCACTGGCTGAGTGTGAGACCCTGGTAGTGGCTTCGAGGTCTCATAAAATTTACCTTTGTAACTTCTACACCTTGAATTTGGTTTTGACCTGTGGACCCAACATTGACATTGCACTCCTCAAGTAAAAAGAAAATCTGAGAGCTCTCTATAATGGAGCTGAGCGGGATGGAAAATAAGTTTGGGAGGGAGTTCGAAGGCCTGATTACAGAGGTGGGGTTTTTTTTTTTTTTGGGAGGTTTTCGAAGGCAGCAAGGGATCTAACAGTTGAAAGTTTGGCCTCCGATGGTGGAGAGGGGCCGTGGGGGACAGAAGGTAGTCTGGAGTCAGAGGAACGGAGGGTGTGGGTGGGGATGTGGGGCTGGAGAAGATGTCCCGAATAAGGTCGGGCGAGGCCATCGAGGAATTTAAGAATCAGGATCTTGAAGTCAATTTGCTGGTCCGCGAGGAACCAGTCAAGTTGGGCACAGATGGGGGTAGGTGGGTTGGCAAGACTTTATTGGGGAGAGGAGTTAGCTGCAGTATTCTGGATCAGCTGATGTTTGTGATGAGTGAAGGCATGTGATGGGCCATAAGTGGCTGGAACTCTCTTTCATTTGGAGTTTATGGCCTAGTTTCTATTTTGAAGGCCTTCTAATCTTTCATCAGATTACCAGATGGAAAAATCCATAAAAGATTGAACTCCTAACCATATCTTTAAATACATAAAATAAAAACAATTTTCCAACAGCATCAAACAACCAAGGTCCTTGCACAGATTCTGGGCAGCGGGAGCAATGTAATTACAAACTTCTTTTATTTATTTTGTTCGGAAAGGAGTGCTTTGGATTTGAGATATTGGGACTATTTCAACTGGAGCAAAGAAGGAAAAGAGGAAGTTCCTGAAATAATGAAGAGTGTCGTCAAGGTGAATGGAGAAAGACTATTGGTGTAGAAATTTGTTACGGCCCGTTTTCCAACGTATAACGAGCAGCGCTTTTCCGACGCGCGCCTGAACTGGGAGACCCGAGACTCACCCAGAATTAGCCTTCGGGCCTCATGGTACTATTTGGGGGGGGGGCGAGCTGCCAGCGCCTGTTGCATCTCCAAAGGCAGCTCGCCCATTCCCATCCAACTTAGACTTACCTGCCTCGCCATCAGTGGACCTCAGGTAAGTCCCGGGCCGGGGGTGGGTGGGGGGTGGGGAGGACAGGAGAGCAACAGGGACTGATCGCAGCCAGCAGCCACCCTCAGGACTGCTATGGAGACAGGAGGAGCTCCACGTTCATCTTACAAAAAATTACATAGAATTTTACAGCACAGCAAGAGGCCATTCGGCCCGACTGGTCTATGCCGGTCTTTATGCTCCACACGCGCCTCCTCCTTAGAGTGGAGAAAATTGGAAAGAGTTAAAGAAAGAAAAGAAAGGACATGCTTTATACAGAAGTTTTCACGACCTCAGGACGTCCCGAAGACCTTCACAGCCAATGAAGTACTTTTGAGGTGTAGTCACTGTTGTAATGTAAGGAATTTGCGCACAGCAAGATCCCACAAACAGCAATCAGATAGAATTACATAGAATTTACAGCACAGAAACAGGCCATTCAGCCCAATTGGTCCGTGCCGGTGTTTATGCTCCCCCCTTTGAGCCTCCCCCCTCCCTATTTCATCTCACCCTATCAGCATATCCTTCTATTCCTTTCTCCCTCATGTGTTTATCCAGCTTCCCCTTAAATGCATCTACACTATTCGCCTCAATCACTCCCTGTGGTAGCGAGTTCCACATTCTCACCACTCTCTGGGTGAAGAAACTTCTCCTGAATTCTAAATAAATAATGCTAAACAAGTTATTTTTTTTAAAGAAACACTCATCTTCTATTGGCGACTGCTGGTTAGGCCGCATCCCTGGCTGGGAATCCTCAGTTGAGCAGGCGCTGCTCCGGGCAGCCCAATTTCCGGAAGGGTGGTCCTGGAAGTGGCGTTGGGCCCCTGATTAACGTAGCAAAGGGGCCTAATGCTTGTTTTAGGTGGCTGCCAGAGACACCTGAAAAATTGCTTGACCCAACACGGGGGTCGGTCGGTTTTAAGGAATCTTTGGAGCGTGGGACATAGCCCCGCAAAATTGTTCCCTTTTAGCACCTGTTTTCTGCCCCAGAAAACGGCCACGACGAGGACCAATTCCTAGCCCTGTTTTTTTTTCTGGTTGGGGGTGAGGGCTGTCAGTTTCCTGAGGGGGTCCAGAGTATTTTTTTCCCTTATTGGCCCTGGAATTTTTTTTGCCTCTCCCTGGAGATGGCTGCGGGCAGGGTGGGAGTGTCTAGTTCTGATGCTTCTGCCATCATGGTGGGTGGGGCAGGCTGGATGGACCGGCTGGTCTTTTCCTGCCCGTCAATCTCGTATGTTTCTATGGTGGGGGAGGGGGGGGTCATCAATCGAAGTCTATCACTGAGAGAGTGAGGAGAGAGGTTATGATAAATGTCTTTACACACGGAGTTATTGGAGCTTGGAATGCATTGATACATGAATTAGTTGGGGCAGAGACTATTGCATTTTTATAGGAAAGTTGGATAAATATTTGAAGTAGAAGAAAATACAGAGCTATGGGGAGAGAGTGGGGCATTGGGATTTGTTTTGGTTTGATACAGGGCTATGGGGAGAGAGTGGGGCATTGGGATTTGTTTGGGATTGATACAGGGATATGGGGAGAGATGGGGCATTGGGATTAGTTTTGGTTTGATACAGGGCTATGGGGAGAGATGGGGCATTGGGATTAGTTTTGGTTTGATACAGGGCTATGGGGAGAGAGCGGGGCATTGGGATTAGTTTTGGTTTGATACAGGGCTATGGGGAGAGAGCGGGGCATTGGGATTTGTTTTGGTTTGATACAGGGCTATGGGGAGAGAGCGGGGCATTGGGATTTGTTTGGGATTGATACAGGGATATGGGGAGAGAGCGGGGCATTGGGATTTGTTTGGGATTGATACAGGGCTATGGGGAGAGAGTGGGGCATTGGGATTTGTTTTGGTTTGATACAGGACTATGGGGAGAGAGCGGGGCATTGGGATTTGTTTGGGATTGATACAGGGATATGGGGAGAGAGCGGGGCATTGGGATTTGTTTGGGATTGATACAGAGCTATGGGGAGAGAGCGGGGCATTGGGATTAGTTTTGGATTGATACAGGGCTATGGGGAGAGAGTGGGGCATTGGGATTTGTTTTGGTTTGATACAGGGCTATGGGGAGAGAGCGGGGCATTGGGATTTGTTTTGGTTTGATACAGGACTATGGGGAGAGAGCGGGGCATTGGGATTTGTTTGGGATTGATACAGGGATATGGGGAGAGAGCGGGGCATTGGGATTTGTTTGGGATTGATACAGGGCTATGGGGAGAGAGCGGGGCATTGGGATTAGTTTTGGATTGATACAGGGCTATGGGGAGAGAGCAGGGCATTGGGATTTGTTTGGGATTGATACAGGGCTATGGGGAGAGAGCGGGGCATTGGGATTTGTTTGGGATTGATACAGGGCTTTGGCAAGAGATGGGGCATTGGGATTAGTTTTGGTTTGATACAGGGCTATGGGGAGAGAGCGGGGCATTGGGATTTGTTTGGGATTGATACAGGGCTATGGGGAGAGATGGGGCATTGGGATTAGTTTTGGATTGATACAGGGCTTTGGGGAGAGATTGGGGCATTGGGATTAGTTTGGGATTGATACAGGGCTATGGGGAGAGATGGGGCATTGGGATTTGTTTTGGATTGATCCAGGGCTATGGGGAGAGATGGGGCATTGGGATTAGTTTGGGATTGATACAGGGCTACGGAGAGATATGGGGCATTGTGATTAGTTTTGGTTTGATACAGGGCTACGGAGAGAGATGGGGCATTGGGATTTGTTTGGGATTGATATAGGTCTATGGGGAGAGAGTGGGGCAGTGGGATTAGTTATTAATTGCTCTAGTAGAGAGGTGGAACAAAAACAATGGGCCGAATGGCCTCCTTCTGTGCTGTAAAGTTCCTTTGTTCTATACCGTCATGCCAGTGGAAATTTTTTACGCAACGAGTTGTTATGACTTCAATTGACCCGTTTTACACTGTGACACAAAGTCAAAATCTACCCTTAACAAGCTTTTAATCTCAAGATTGTCGTCACCTAATCACTGGACCTTGAGTTAGTCATAGAGTCATAGAGTTATACAGCACGGATAGAGGCCCTTCGGCCCATCGTGTCCGCGCCGGCCATCAAGCCCTGTCTAATCTAATCCCATATTCCAGCATTTGGTCCGTAGCCTTGTATGCTATGGCATTTCAAGTGCTCATCCAAATGCTTCTTGAATGTTGTGAGGGTTCCTGCCTCCACAACCCTTTCAGGCAGTGAGTTCCAGACTCCAACCACCCTCTGGGTGAAAAAGTTCTTTCTCAAATCCCCTCTAAACCTCCCGCCTTTTACCTTGAATCTATGCCTCCTTGTTATAGAACCCTCAACGAAGGGAAAAAGCTCCTTAGTATCCATCCTATCTGTGCCCCTCATAATTTTGTACACCTCAATCATGTCCCCCTCAGCCTCCTCTGCTCCAAGGAAAACAAACCCAATCTTCCCAGTCTCTCTTCATAGCTGAAGCGCTCCAGCCCTGGTAACATCCTGGTGAATCTCCTCTGCACCCTCTCCAAAGCGATCACATCCTTCCTGTAGTGTGGTGACCAGAACTGCACACAGTACTCCAGCTGTGGCCTAACCAGTGTTTTATACAGCTCCATCATAACCTCCTTGCTCTTATATTCTATGCCTCGGCTAATAAAGGCAAGTATCCCATATGCCTTCTTTACCACCTTATCTACCTGTTCCGCCGCCTTCAGGGATCTGTGAACTTGCACACCAAGATCCCTCTGACCCTCTGTCTTGCCTAGGGTCCTCCCATTCATTGTGTATTCCCTTGCCTTGTTAGTCCCTCCAAAGTGCATCACCTCGCACTTTTCCGGGTTAAATTCCATTTGCCACTGTTCCGCCCATCTGACCAACCCATCTATATCGTCCTGCAGACTGAGGCTATCCTCCTCGCTATTTACCACCCTACCAATCTTTGTATCATCAGCGAACTTACTGATCATACCTTTTACATTCATATCCAAGTCATTAATGTAGACCACAAACAGCAAGGGACCCAGCACCGATCCCTGTGGTACCCCACTGGCCACAGGCTTCCAGTCACAAAAACAATCTTCGACCATCACCCTCTGCCTTCTGCCACTAAGCCAGTTTTGTATCCAAAGTGCCAAGGCACCCTGGATTCCATGGGCTCGTACCTTCTTGACCAGTCTCCTGTGGGGGACTTTATCGAAGGCCTTACTGAAATCCATGTATACCACATCCACTGCGTTACCCTCATCCACACGCCTAGTCACCCCCTCAAAAAATTCAATCAAATTAGTCAGACATGATCTTCCCTTGACAAAGCCATGTTGACTATCCCTGATTAATCCTTGCTTCTCCAAGTGGAGACTAATTTTGTCCTTCAGAATTTTTTCCAATAATTTTCCTACCACTGATGTTAGGCTCACTGGCCTGTAGTTCCCCGGTTTTTCCCTACTCCCCTTCTTGAATAATGGTACTACATTAGCGGTTCTCCAGTCCTCTGGCACATCCCCTGTGGCCAGAGAGGTCCTGAATATATGTGTCAGAGCCCCCGCAATCTCCTCCTTTGCCTCACACAGTAGCCTGGGATACATTTCGTCCGGGCCTGGGGATTTATCCATTTTTAGGCCTGCTAAAACCGCCAATACCTCCTCCCGCTCGATGTTAATATGTTCGAGTATATCACAGTTCCCCTGCCGTATTTCTATGTCTACATCGTCGTTGCATTCTGCCCAAACCTGTTCAATCTTGGTGGTGGTACCAGGGATGAGGGACTTTGGGTATGTGGAGAGACCAGAGATGCTGGGTTTGTTCTCCTTCGAGCAGAGACGGTTAAGTGGAGATTTAATTGAAGTGTTCAAAATTATAAGTGGATTTGATAGGGTAGATAGGGAGACACTGTTTCCACTGGCAGGAGGGTCAATAACCTGTTGCTCCTATTCCTTATGTTCTTATTGGGGATCGGGCGGGAAAATGGAGTTGAGGTCGAAGATCAGCCATGATCTGATTGAATGGCGGAGCAGGCTCGAGGGGCCGGAAGGCCTACTCCTGCTCCTTATGTTCTTATGTTCTTAACCAGAGGACATAGATTTAAGATAATTGGCAAAAGAACCAGAGGGGAGATGAGAAATTTTTTTACTCAGCGAGTTGTTACGATCTGGAATACGCTGCCTGAAAGGGCGGTGGAAGCAGATTCAATAATAACTTTCAAAAGGGAATTGGGTAAATACTTGAAGGGGAAAACAATTTTGCAGGGCTTTGGGGAAAGAGCATCGGGGGAGTGGGACTAATTGGATCGCTCTTTCAAAGAGCCGGCACAGGCACAATGGGCCGAATGGCCTCCTTCTGCGCTGTGCAATTCTATGATTCTATCTCCCCACCTCCCCGCGGCTGAGCTCCTCTAGGGAAGGAGATGAAGTCGGTGAGCTGCCTCGTGATGATTTTTTTTCTGACATCTCTCTCCTTCCTTGCAAGTCAGACAAGCAGTTCGGGAAGCATTATGATTAATAGTAATCATTCGCACGTAGCATTGAGAGATGGGAAACATTTTTAGCTCCAATAATTGCAGTAAATTGAGGCGAGTTGCCTGTAAGAAAGTACTCTAGAGGAAAATATTAAAGTGAGATCGGCTCTAACGTGACTGCAGAGTTCATCCTGGGCCCGTACTGAATTTAATTCTGGGTTTTATGTTACTGCTCGCTGCAGCAAACATCATTCAAAGGCCATTATTATTTTTTCCTTCCGAACTTTCTTCCCCTTAACTCTTGAGTCAGCCATGGCTCAGTGGGTAGCAATCTCACCTCAGAGTCAGAAGGTTTGTTTGGATTTGAGTCCCACGGAGACTGAGACTCAGGCACAAAAAAAAATCCAGGCTGGCACTTCCTGTGCAGCACTGTCGGCGGGTGCCGTCTTTTGGGTGAAACGTAAAAGATCCCACGGCGCTCAGGTCAAAGGTTAGGCTACAACATCGGGAACCCGAGGGGTGTGCAGTCTCGAGGCAGCACAAAACCAGGAAAGAAAGGACTTGAATTTCCCACAGCGGCTTGCACGACCTCAGGACGTCCCAAAGCGCTTTACAGCCAATGCAGTACTTTTGAAGCGTAGTCACTGTTGCAATGTAGGAAACGCGGCAGCCAATTTGCGCACAGCAAGATCCCACAAACAGCAGTGTGACGACGACCAGATAATCTGTTTTTAGGATGTTGGGGTGAGGGATAAATATTGGCCCCAGGACACGTGGAGAACTCTCCTGCTCTTCTTCGAAATAGTGGCCATGGGATCATTTACTTCCACCTGAGAATGAGATAGGTTAAGGTTAACGAGGGGACATGTGTATAAGTTGCATCAACGTAGAACTCGGTTAGATGTTGGGAGAGTTTTTTTCTTTTTCTTTTTTGCGCAGAGGGTCACCGAAGTCGCCCACTCGTACGATGAGTGCGGATTTAGCGTTCAAAAGGACCTGGACGTCGCCCCGGCTGAGGCTGATACCTGTGGGAATGAAAGGTAGGTGGGTGACATGCCTGATGGTCACTATGGACTCGTGGAACTGGTTTCAGTCACCTTCAGGGGTCGGAGGGGAATGGCCCAGAATTCTTTGTTCCTTGGACCGGCCTAGGGTTTAGTGTCTGTTTTTTTTTTAACCTCATCCCAGAGATTAGACAACAGCAGCAACAACAACTTGCGTTTATATAACGCTTTAAAGGTAGTAAAACGTCCCAGGGCGCTTCACAGGAGCGTTAACAAACAAAATTTGACACTGAGCCACATAAGGAGATCTTAGCACCGGTGACCAAAAGCTTGGTCGAAGAGGTAGGTTTAAGGAGGAGAGAGAGGTAGAGAGGTGGAGAGGTTTAGGGAGGGAATTCCAGAGCTCAGGGAGGGAGCTCAATTGCATAACTGTACGGGACAGGTTCGATGGACCAGTTGGTCTTTTACAAAAAGTTAGTGTTCTTGCGTTTATGCAGGCCTATCGGGTACGGTGATGTCGCGGTTACGTTACTGGACTACAGTAATCTGCAGACGGTGAGTTCAAATCCCACCATGGAGTTTGAGAGTTTGAATTCAGTTATAATAAGTAAATCTGGAAATAAAAAGCTGGTAATCAGGTATCAGTAAAAGTGACCATGAAGCTGCTGGATTGTCGTAAAAACCCAACTGGGTCACTAAGGCCCTTTGGGGAAGGAAACCTGCCGTACTCACCTGGCCTGGGCCTATATGTGACTCCAGTCCCGCAGCGAGGCGGTTGATTCTTAACTGCCCTCTGAAGTGGCCTAGCAAGACACTCAGTTATACCAAACCGCTAACAGCGGTTCAAGAAGCAGGCCCACCTCCTCCTTCTCAAGGGCAACTAGGGATGGGCAACAAATGCTGGCCTTGCCAGCGACACCCACATCCCGAAAATTCATTTTTTTACAAAAATCGCGTGATTCAGTCTGATTTACCCGCCCCACCTTTTTGGTTTATAAAAAAATGTCCCCACCCATCTAGTTTTCCACTGAGCCAGCGAGACCCCAGCCCCTTAGCGCTGGTCCATTGATGGGGCCTCCTGCGCTCCCCGGCTCTCTCCATCCACACCGTCGTTTCAGTGACGTGTCTTCAACCCCCCCTGCTGAAACCAGAATTAAATACTTGGCTGGCAGCAGGAAATGAAAGGGGGGGGGTCAGAGGGCAGACAGGGGGGAGGGCTGCAACGGGCCGTGATTCTTTTGAAAGCCAATTTCAACGGCGGGGCCGTGAAACAAGTTTGAACTTTGCCGTATCGTGATAATTAAAAATCACACGCCTCGCCTGGGCTCTGTAGCTCAGGTGACGAGGGTTTCGAACACCCATTCACGGCCCCGACTCGAGTTACAAGTTGATACGAGAGGGCCTATCAACAGAACACAAAAAAAAAACTGAAAAGTAACCTTTTCTCCGAGTAAATGGGGCTCCAAAAAAACACACGCACAGCTGCAGGAAAACTCAAGTCAGGCTCCCTCTGCTTCCTGTTGAGTTATAAACCCTGAACCATATGGCCCCCTATTAAATTGGGGAATCCAGGCCTCCTGCTGTTTCATCGAACATGCTCACAGATTTAGGACATGCACAATGACCGTTAGTTATTGAGTGTCGGTGTCAGTTTACTGCACCATATTTGATGTGTGGGACTGGCAGAAGCTAATACTGCAACAACAAGGGATTGTGCCATCGCGGGGAGAGGGGGGGAAAACAGAGAGGTACTGGACCTCACCGATTAAACCTTCACCAGTGTACGGCACTGGGAAGCATCCTGCTGATTGCCTGACTAGTATTCCCACACTTGAGGCACAGTCTCAGACCTTACAGGATGGAGGGGGGGGGGGGGTGGGGACAGACACTTTGGATTTAACCGTACGCAGTGGGTGGTGAATGTATGGGATGAACTTCATTTGCCATCGAATCCATCAATTTATACTGCTCCACATCCGCTCCGTCACCAAGACTGCTTACTTGCACCATTTACAACTAAAATGTAACCTCTTCCAACCTCTACGAGCCTCCGAGATCTCTGCGCTCCTCCAACTCTGGCCTCTTGCGCATCCCCGATTTTCATCGCTCCACCATTGGCGGCCGTGCCTTCAGCTGTCTGGGCCCTGAGCTCTGGAATTCCCTCCCTAAACCTCTCCGCCTCTCTCTCCTCCTTCTAAACTCTCCTTAAAATCTACCTCTATGACCAAGCTTCTGGTCACCTGTCCTAATATCTCCTTATGTGGCTCGGTGTCAAATTTTGTCTGATTACGCTCCAATGGGACCTTTTACTACATTAAAGGCGCTATATAAATGCACGTTGTTGTTGTTGTTGTTGTTGTTGTTGTTTCTTTATGCGAAGGCGCCAAGATTTAAGGTTTTTAATAAAATTTTAGCAGCAGCAAAGAAGGTAGCAGAACCCAGACCAGGTTCCTGACTTGCCCCGGTGATCAAAAGCTTGGTCAAACAGGTAAATTTTGAGGAGCGTCTTAAACGAAAAGAGAGAATTTTTTTTTTTATTCGTTCATGGGATGTTGGCGTCGCTGGCAAGGCCCAGCATTTATCGCCCATCCCTAATTGCCCTTAAGAAGGTGGTGGTGAGCCGCCTTCTTGAAGTGGCTTGCTAGGCCATTTCACAGGGTAGTTAAGAATCAACCACATTGCTGTGGGATTGGAGTCACATATAGGCCAGACCAGGTAAGGACAGTAGTTTTCCTTTCCTAAAGGGCATTAGTGAACCAGATGGGTTTTTACGACAATCTGGGTAACCATTACTGGTACTAGCTTTTTATTTGGTTGACTGAATTTAAATCCTCCAGATGCTGTGGTGGAATTTGAGCTCATGTCTACTAAATTACTAGTCCAGTAACATAACCACTATGCTAACGTACCCTCTGCTTATTCCAGAGCTTAGGGCCTAGGCAGCTGAAGACACGGCAGCCAATGGTGGAGCGATTAAAATCAGGGATGGCAAGAGGCCAGCATTGGAGGGGTGCAGAGATCTCGGAGGGTTGTAGGGCTGGAGGAGGTTACAGAGATAGGGAGGGGTGAGGGCCAAGGAAGGATTTGAAAACATAGGATGAGAATTTTAAAATCGAGGCGTTGCCGGACCTGGAGCCAATGTAGGTCAGCGAGCACAGGGGGTGATGGGAGAACGGGACTTGGTGCGAGTTAGGATACGGGGCAGCAGAGTTTTGGATGAGTTTATGGAGGGTGGAAGATGGGAGGCCGGCCAGGAGACCATTGGAAAAGTCAAATCTAGATGTCACAAAGGCACGAATGAGGGTTTCAGCAGCAGATGAGCTGAGGCAGGGGCAGAGACGGGAGATGTTACGGAAGTGGAAGTAGGCGGTCTTGGCGATGGAGCGTATAGGTGGCCGGAAACTCATCTCAGTCAAATAGGACGCCAAGGTTGCGAACGGTCTGGTTCAGCCTCAGACAGAGGCCAGGGAGAGGGACGGAGTCGGTGGTTAGGGAACGGAGTTTGTGGCGGGGACTGAAGAGAATGGCTTGGGTCTAATCAATATTTAGTTGGAGGATATTTCTGCTCATCCAGTACTGGATGTCGGACAAGCAGTGTGACCAATCAGTGACAGTGGAGGGGTCCAGAGAGGTGGTGGTGAGGTCGAGCCGGGTGTCGTCAGCGTACATGTGGAACCTGACATTGTGTTTTCGGATGATGTCGCCGAGGGGCAGCATGTAGATGAGAAATAGGAGGGGCCGAGGATAGATCCTTGGGGGACTCCAGAGGTAATGGTGCGGGAGTGGGAAGAGAAGCCATTGCAGGTGATTAAAGGGTCATAAATATAAGACAGTCGCTAATAAATCCAATCGGGAATTCAGGAGAAACTTCTTTACCCAGAGAGTGGTGAGAATGTGGAACTCGCTCCCACATGGAGTAGTTGAGGCGAATAGCACAGATGTATTTAAGGGGACGCTAAATAAGTACATGAGGGAGAAAGGAATAGAAGGATATGCTGTTAGGGTGAGATGAAGTAGGGAGGGTGGAGGCTCGTGTGGAGCACAAACACCAGTACAGATCAGTTGGGCCGAATGGCCTGTTTCTGTGCTGTAAATTCTATGTAATTCAATGTAAGTATTAACTGTAACACAGGGTGATAGATACTGGTGCTGCTCATTAATACTGGAATGTGATTCACAACAGGGCAAGTCAGTGGGTGGTCAGTTTGATGCCCTGTTACTGACTCTGTTTTGGATTGCTCTTGACGGGTTAAACATTATTGAATGTGTAAATCTAGCTGAAGGCCAGCATGAAAGAGTCCCACCCTCCCCCGCTTCCCTATCCCCCCCACATATGAAGGCGCAGGAGATAAGAGAGGCCAATGGTGTTGAGCTGGTCTCTCTCTCTCTCTCTCTCTCATGTGCCATGATACAGTCAGGGAGATTAACACCTACCCTCACTCCTGGCTTCTGTTAATCAGCTTTGGTGGAGACTGTGCTATCAGATACTTATCAGTAATGGTTCACCCCTGCTGGGAGGAACTGCTACATGTGAATGAGATTTCTCCAGTCTAAAATGTCCACATCGATCTTGCTATATTGCACAACAGTTCTATCACTGCTGGGGTTGGGTAGTCTTGTGGTTATGTTAACGAGAGTTCAAGTCCCACCATTTGTATTCAGTTTTTTAAAAATATGGAAATTTTAAAAGTTGGTATCGGTAAAAGTGACCATGAAGCTGCTGGATTGTCGTCACTAAGGTCCTATAGGGAAGGGAACCTGCCGTTCTTACCCGGTCTGGCCCTCTACCTACGTGACTCCACTCCCACATCAACGTGGTTGACTCTTAATTCCCCTTTCAGTTAAGAAGGCCCACCATCACCTTCTCAGGGCGACTATGGATGGGCAATAAATGCTGACCTTGCCAGCGATGCCCACATCTGAGAATGAATGAAAAAAATGGATTTGGCATCGCCGGTGCTTCTGATAGAAAAGACAGAGTTTTCTTTTTTTTAACTTTTACAGACCGACAATGTAAAAAGAAACACCTCATCGCTGCCTCTGTAGCTAGAACAAGAGAACAGCCAATAGCAACGGTAGTCGTTGCTCTTAGTCGCTGTGCCTCCAGAGACGTACTGGCAGAAACCAACTCTTCAGGTGGGTCTCCGTGCCGTCAGGGACTTGAGCATGTAATCTAGGCTGACACATCCCAGTGCAGTACTGAGGGAGTGCTGCACTGTCGGAAGTGCCGTCTTTCAGAAGAGACCTTAATCCGAGGCCCCTTCTGCCCTCTCAGGCCCCATGGCCGCTGTTTCGAAGAAGAGCAGCGGAGTTCTCCCTGGTGTCCTGGGCCAATATTTATCCTACAACCAATATCACTTAAAAAAAACAGATTATCTGGTGACTATCACGTTGTTGTTTGTGGGATCTTGCTGTGCTCAAATTGGCTGCCGGGTTTCCCTACATTACAACAGTGACCACACCTCAAAAAGTACCTCATTGGCTATAAAGCACCTTGGACATCCTGAGCTCGTGAAAGGCGCTATATAAATGCAAGTTCTTTTCTTTTCACTGCGCAATGAAGACCAGTCCAGCGGGCAGAGAGCAGAAAAAGTAAAGAGGGGCAGAGTGTCGTGTGAAGGGGCCCTTACCCTGGACAGGAAGATTTAACACAAGCGTTGTAAAAGCAACTTGAAAGCCACATGTGCTTTTTTTTTTGTTGAAGGGACCAGGGCTGGTTTCAGCCGCGTTGTTAGCCGGGATCTGCAGCGTTTGGTGCAAAGGAAAGATCCTCAGTCTCAGTGAAACATGGCATGTGTTTTTTTTTTCCTCCCCTGCTTTATCTCTTCCTTCCCCCTCCCTCCCTCCCTCCCTCTCCCCCTGCCCAAAGATAACAACGGGCCAGGTGGTTTAACTTAAGAAGAAAAAAAAAATGTTAATTATCTGGTGGTCAGTGAGCTGCTAACATTTGTTATAAATTAACAGAAACTGGAGAACACGGCAATGGGGAAGAGAGAGAGTGGAATTCTGACGGTGTTCGGTGACAGGGGAAGAATGAAAGCAGACACTGGGACGTGTTTGTATTGCCTGCGGTTCAAGAACAACCTCTTATGAATGAGCTAAAAGGCATGCGGGTTTGATTAACTTTGCTTTCTATATAAATACAGAATTAATCTCTCTCTTCCTACCCAACCCCTCAATCCCTCCTTCAGTGTCAAAAAATCCGGCTTTTGAGCTTTCTAAAAATAAAGAGATTCTGTTTGTCCCCATTTTTCCTGAATCTTGCCGGGCACAGTTCCTTAACTATACCCCCCTCACCTCCCCCCCCCCCTGCCGGTATCGTGCCCACTTGTCCGTTCTTCCTACTGGAGCTTTGTGGTGGGGGGAGCAATTTGATCGTGCCGGACATCACAGCCGAGTCCGACCCTGTCCTCGTCTGACTTTCCGGCACGGTTAACAAGGACTCTCTATCCGTGCTGATTGGGCTGCTCCCCAGCGCTGGGGCGCTCAGGCCAACAGTAAAGAAAGAACTTGCATTGATACGAGAGCCTTTCGTGACCTCAGGACGTCCCGAGGCATTGACGGGATCAGATTGGCCCAGTCAACGGAAAGTAACAAAAAAAAAAGCTAAATCACTGCAGACGCTGGAAACCCGAAATAAAGCCCTGGAAAACACTCAGCCAGTCAGGAGAGAGAATCGGTGGAGAGAGAAACAGAGTTAACGTTTCAGGCCGATGACCTTTCGTCAGAACTGGAACCTTTTGGAGCTGAACAGCTTTTCAGCAAATACAGAGACAGGAAAAAAAAGGTGGGGGGGGCAGGAAAAGAACAAAGGGGGGGAAGAAAAACTTGCATTTATATAGCGCCTTTCACGACCTCAGGATGTCCAATGAAGTACTATTATTGAAGTGTAGTCACTATTGTAATGTCGGGAAATGCGGCAGCCAATTTGCGCACAGCAAGATCCCACAAACTGGAGCGGAGTTCCAGTGGGGCAGGACTTCCATTCCACCCCCCCCACCCCGCCAACTCCGCCTGTGCCCCGACCCCGACACCAGTCTTGCCGCCAGGAAGGGCCTTCCCAACGCCCAGCTGCCCAATCCCGACGGTGCTGCCAGTGGACCAGGCCTGCATCACTAGAAGAGACGGCCGGGCATTTAAAGGGGCAGAGATCAGGAAATTGGCAGCCTGGAAAGCCTCGGTAGGAACTGAGGCCTACACAGGAAGGTAGGTGGGGCCAGATTGGACGGAGTGTAGGGCGTCTGCAATTCCCTCTCCCCCTGTGCTCGCTGAGCTACATTGGCACTCGGTCCGGCAACGCCTAGAATTTAAAATTCTCATCCTCGTGTTCAAATCCCTCCATGGCCTCGCCCCTCCCTATCTCTGTAACCTCCTCCGGCCCTACAACCCTCCCCATTCTCTGCGCTCCTCCAATTCTGGCCTCCTGCGCATCCCTGATTCCCTTCGCTCCACCATTGGCGGCCGTGCCTTCAGCTGCCTGGGCCCTAAGCTCTGGAATTCCCTCCCTAAACCTCTCCGCCTCTCTACCACTTTCTCCTCCTTTAAGATGCTCCTTAAAACCTACCTCCTTCACCAAGCTTCTGGCCACCTGTCCTAATATCTCCTTATGTGGCTCGGTGTCAAATTATCGCCTGATAACGGTCCCGTGAAGCGCCTTTGGACAGTTTAACTACGTTAAAGGCGCTATATAAATGCAAGCTGTTGTTGTTGTTGGGGGACCTCAGGGTCATTCCTGTCGTTTCCTGGGGCCTACCTCCACCTTCCACTGGCGGTCCAGGGAAGCGATGGAAACCAGGGCAGATGGCCTGGAGGTCCAGGCCCTGCGACTTGGTTGCCATTTGCACATGGTGGGTGGGGAAGGGTGCGGGGGTGGGGGCACTGATACCCAGATTGGCGGAGCGAAGCAACGGTGTGGCTCAGCGCTAGATTTCGCTTCATTCACCGCCACTACCCCTCTCCGTTTCCAGCGTATCGTAGAATGGTTACAGCGCAGGAGGAGCCCGTGCCGGCTCTCTGCAAGAGCAACCCAACTGGTCCCACTCCCCCGCCCTTTCCCCGTAGCCCTGTAAATTTTTTCCCTTTAAGTACTTATCCAATTCCATTTTGAAAGTCATGATTGAATCTGCCTCCACCACCCCCTCAGGCAGCGCGTTCAAAATCATAACCGCTCGCTGCGTGAAAAAGCTTTTCCTCATGTCACCTTTGGTTCTTTTGCCAATCACCTTGAATCTATGTCCTCTGGTTCTTGACCCTTCCGCCAATGGGAACAGTTTCTCTCTATCTACCCTGTCTAGACCCTTCATGATTTTGAATACCTCAATCAAATCTCCTCGCAACCTTCTCCGCTCTAAGGAGAAACAACCCCAGCTTCTCCAGTCTATCCACGTAACTGAAGTCCCTCATCCCTGGAACCATTTTAGTGAATCTGTTCTGCACCCTCTCTAAGGCCTTCACACTTCACATCCTTCCTAAAGTGCGGTGCCCAGAACTGGACACAATACTCTAGTTGTGGCCGAACCAGTGTTTTATGAAGGTTCATCATAACTTCCTTACTTTTGTACTCTATGCCTCTATTGTGGAGGAGAATCCAGCCCATGGCGTAGCCTACTTGTGGAGAATGGCCGTATTGGTCGAGATATTGTGGTACCAACTGCCTAGAACTGTACTCCGGAAAAGATTTGGTATTGTCAGGACCGAGGGGGAGAAAGTTGGAGAAGCTAAAATCCCATCCATTCCTGAGGCATCAAGATACAAATATTATGTAGAATTACATAGAATTTACAGCACAGAATCAAGCCATTCAGCCCAACTGGTCTATGTCAGTGTCTATGCTCCACACGAGCCTCCTCCCACCTTACTTCATCTCGCTCTATCAGCATATCCCTTCTATTCCTTTCTCCCTCATGTGTTTAACTAGCTTCTCCTTAAAGGGATCTACACTATTCACCTCAACTACTCCTTGTGGTAGCGAGTTCCACATTCTCACCACTCTCTGGGTAAAGAACTTTCTCCTGAGTTCCTTATTGGATTTATTAGTGACTATTTTATATTCACGGCTCCTAGTTTTGGACCCGTCCTGAAGTGGAAACATTTTCTCTACATCCACCCCTTCATAATTTTAAAGACCTCGATCAGGTCACCCCTCAGTTTTCTCTTTACTAGAGAAAAGAACCCCAGTCTGTTCAGTCGTACGGGCAAAGAGTCAATCTTGGACCACCTCAGTCAAGTTATTTTTAGTCAACCTTTATGAAAATTAATTTTTCTTTTCAGCACCGAGCTGTCCCATGTGATTAGTGATGTGATTTAAATGAAGGTGTTTCAAAACAGGAAACACAATCCTTTGATATTTTCAGTGACCTTCATCTCAGGGCAGGGTTCCATTAGCACCGCTGAAATTGATCTTAGACATCATGGTCCAGGACAAGCTGGTATCGCTCAAGACTTTTCTAAACCGAGGTGAGATAAGGAGAATTTTTTTTTATGCAGCGAGTTGTTACGATCTGGAACGCGCTGCCTGAAATGGCGGTGGAAGCAGATTCAATAATAACTTTCAAAAGGGAATCGGATAAATACTTGAAGGGGGAATATTTGCAGGTCTATGGGGAAAGAGCAGGGGGGAGTGGGACTAATCTCACAGGCACGATGGGCCAAATGGCTCCTTCTGGGCTGTATCATTCTGTGATTTGATGATAAATCAATTTAAAATAAAGCAGAAAGGTTTTGGGAGGCTGCTTCTTCAGTGAAGTCGGGAGACTGGGTTCAGAGAGGGTGATATCACCCGAACCCGTCCAGTGGGAAACTAACCAGAATCAGATTTACATTTTACATTCTGTTCAAAGTGAATACATTTTTTTTGTCATTTAAGCACTTCTGCCCACCATCCTATCACAGCACTTCAGGTGTCAGCGGTGGGTAGCACCCTTGGCCTGCTGTCAGAAGGGTTATAGGTTCAAGTCCTATTCCAGAGACTTGAGTATAAAATCCAGGCTGTTGCTCCCAGTGCAGCACTGAGTGGGTGCTGTGTTTTTTGGCAGTGTTGTCTTTCAGATGAGACGTTAAACCGAGGCCCTGTCTGCCCTTTCAGGTGGTTGTTAAAGATCCCATGGCACTATTTTGAAGAAGAGCAGGGGAGTTCTCCCCGGTGTTTTGTCCAACATCAACCAACATCACAAAAACAGGTTATCTGGTCATTTATCTCATTGCTGTTTGTGGGATCTTGCTGTGCGCAAATTGGCTGCCGTGTTTCCCAACGTTGCAACGGTGACTACACTTCAAAAAGTACTTCATTGGCTGTAAAGCGTTTTGGGACGTCCTGAGGTCGTGAAAGGCGCTATATAAATGCAAGTTTCTTTCCCCTCTTTGTTCTTTTCCTGCCCCGTTTTTTTCCTGGCTCTGTACTTGCTTAAAAGCTGTTCATCTCCAACTTCTTCCAGTTCTGATGAAAGGTCATCGACCTGAAACGTTAACTCTGTTTCTCTCCCTACAGGTGCTGCCGGACCTGCTGAGCGTTTTCCAGCTTTTCATTTCGGCACTATTTTGCTTTTGTGACTTTCTGTTCACTCGGCCGATCTGATCCTGTTAGTTCCCCGTCGGGTGAGTGAGGGTAAAATTACCCCCACGGAGATGGGCTAACATGGGACCAAGGTTCAGTGTTTACAAAACACCACTGGCACCATTATTTCAACTTTATATAGGCTCTTGTCTGTCTCCCTGCCTCACCCCTCAGATCTCCACTAGGTACAAATCACCTTCAGGAGGAAAGGGCACAACAACAACAACAACAACAAGCATTTATATAGCGCCTTTAACGTAGTAAAACATCCCAAGGCGCTTCACAGGAGCGATTATCAAACAAAATTTGACACTGAACCACATAAGGAGATATTAGGACAGGTGACCAAAAGCTTGGTCAAAGAGGTAGGTTTTAAGGAGCGTCTTAAAGGAGGAGAGAGAGAGGTGGAGAGGTTTAGGGAGGGAATTCCAGAGCTTAGGGCCTAGGCAGCTGAAGGCACGGCCGCCAACGGTGGAGCGATGAAAATCGGGTATGCGCAAGAGGCCAGAATTGGAGGAGCGCAGAGATCTCGGAGGATTGTAGGACCGGACGAGGTTTACAGAGATAGGGAGGGGCGAGGCCATGGAGAGATTTGAACATGAGGATGAGAATTTTACAAGCAGGATGTACGCACATACGAACAATGACAGGCAGGAAAAGACGCTCTGGTCCATCCAGCTTGCCCCAAACTGCTGCGATGCCTTGTGCATTAAATACATACACTCCCCATCCCACCAGAAACCATGTGATCTCCAGGTAGAGGTGAAAAAACAGATAAAAGCTCAGGTCAATTTTGGGGAAAAAATCTGGGAACTTCTTCTCCAATCTTCTTAGACGATCAAAATCATTTCAGGAGATCACGATACAGTACCTATAGTGCCAGGAATTACTCCTACATCAGCCCCACCCCCTTTTTCTCAAAGGACTGTTCCAATGATGATGTCATAAGTTTAATCAGCCATGTTTTGGTTTCCCTATGACATCATAGAACGGAACAGTACATCTGAAAAGAGGGGAGCTTTACACTTTTGCCAACAAATGGGTGGGAACAGTTAAAGGCTGGGCTGAGGAACAAGTGGATAAGCTCCAGCTCTTCAGCCTTAAAAGAGAAGACGCAGAGGGATCTTATAGTGATGTTCTCGACATTTAATAACAGGGAGTACACCCAGAGCAAAACTTTAAGATTTACAGGTTTAGGATTGTGAAGGGAAGGGAAAACATAGAACAGACAGTTTCTCCTTACTTAGAGGATCATAGGAACATAGGAACAGGAGTAGGCCATTCAGCCCCTCGTGCCTGCTCCACCATTTGATAAGATCATGGCTGATCTGTGATCTAACTCCATATACCTGCCTTTGGCCCATATCCCTTAATACCTTTGGTTGCCAAAAAGCTATCTATCTCAGATTTAAATTTAGCAATTGAGCTAGTATCAATTGCCGTTTGCGGAAGAGAGTTCCAAACTTCTACCACCCTTTGTGTGTAGAAATGTTTTCTAATCTCGCTCCTGAAAGGTCTGGCTCTAATTTTTAGACTGTGCCCCCTACTCCTAGAATTCCCAACCAGCGGAAATAGTTTCTCTCTATCCACCCTATCCGTTCCCCTTAATATCTTATAAACTTCGATCAGATCACCCCTTAACTTTTGAAACTCTAGAGAATACAACCCCAATTTGTGTAATCTCTCCTCGTAACTTAACCCTTGAACATGGGTTAAGAGTAGGCCATTCAGCCCCCCGAGCCTGTTCCGCCATTCATGGCTGATCTGTATCTTAACTCCATCTACCGACCTTGGTTCCATAACCCTTGATACCCTTGCCTAATAAAATTTTGGGGGGAGAGAGTTCCAGATTTCCACTACACATTGTGTGAAGAAGTGCTTCCTGGCATCACCCCAGCACAGCCTAGCTCTAATTTTAAGGTTATGCCCCCCTTGTTCTGGACTTTCCCGCCAGAGGAAATAGTTTCTCTCCATCCACCCTATCAAATCCTTTAATCATCATAAACACCTCAATTTGATCACCCTTTAATCTTCTAAACTCGAGGGAATACAAGCCTAGTCTACGCAACCTGTCCTCATAATTCAACCCTTTTAGCCTCGGTATCATTCTGGTGAACAGCTGGAATGTGAAACCAAGGCCAGTTCTTGGGACCAGACACTGGACTCATTAAAGAAAAAAGCAAGATGGTGTAACGGAAAGATAGCAACGTCAGCATCCTGAAGGGATGAGATCAAAAAGGGCCGTAGGTTACTCCTCCATCCAACTATATCTTGTGATCTTGTAAAGCCAGATGGATAGATTGTCTTGGCAAGATATCTGAACAAGCTTGTAAATACTGGTGTATGTAATAACATCATCTGCACACAAACGAGCAAAAATAAAAAAGCTGCAATAGATGAAACTGGGAAAATGTTCAAATATTTGACCGACAGCAGATGTGGCTTCTGTTGCTGTACAAACCGTTCCCCAGCGCGATCTCCTGGTGGAGTTTTGGTGCAGTCTGTTCCTTGTTATTTTGAGAAACTCACCTAACCTCCCCCCACTGCCCTCTTTCCCAAAAATAAATTCCCCAAGAGCGATACAATGGGGCCATCGCCTTCGGGCGGGTGTCCTTGGCGCCTGCAAATTTAAAATTGCAGCTGGCAGGATCGGGGTGGGACGCCGGCAGCTAAGTCTCCTGCTCCAATTTAACTGCCCAGCCTCCGTCCCCTGCCCCCGCCCCTGCCCCCGGTTTCTGTGAGGCAAGGGAGGGATCAAAAGTCCCCGCAATGTGTGTGAAAGATTTATACTCTAGAACAGTATGATGCACAGAGATACTAGCTTAATTTATCTTTTATATTTGTGTGCCATTTATATTTGTGTCTATTGCAGCGTTAGAATGATTGCAAATATTTACTGCCTTGGTGTATCTGTGCTGCAGATTTCTATGTACGTTTGTAATATTGGAGTTTCAGGTCTTCGCAGTACCAAAACGGCTCTTATCAAAGTCACAGATTGCATCCTATGTGACTGTGACCGTGGTAAACTATCCCTTCTCTTCCTTCTCGACCTCTCTGCAGCCTTTGACGCGGTTGACCTCAACATGCTCCTCCAAAGCCTCCCCTTCTTTCATCCAGCTGGGTCGGGCTGCCCTCACCTGGTTCCATTTTTATTTACCCAGTCGTAGCCAGAGAATCACCTACAATGGCATCTCTTCCCGCCCCCACACTGTGACCTCGGGAGCCCCCCGAGGTTCTATCCTTGGCTCCCCCCTCCTATTTCTCATCTACGCGCTGCCCCTCGGCGACATCATCCGAAAACACAACGTCAGATTCCACGTGTACGCTGACGACACCCGGCTCGACCTCACCACCACCTCTCTCGACCCCTCCACTGTCTCTCGTTTGTCACACTGCTTGTCCGACATCCAGCATTGGATGAGCAGAAATTTCCTTCAACTAAATATTGGGAAGACCGAAGCCAATGTCTTTGGCCCCCCCCACCACAAACTCCGTTCCCTGGCCACCGAATTCATCCGAATTGAATTTTATTTTTGTATCCTTTCTGAAATTGCTAACACAGAATAAAACAATTGAGATAAAAGCCTGATGCAGGCTCCTCAGCGACTGCACTCTCGTGACTCCAGGGAGTCTGGCAGCGGTCTCAAATGCCCAAGTGCCTACAGAGCTTGGCGAGTTAGCCTGGTTGTTAAGAGGAGGGTGGTTTTCTGGCACCCATTTCAACTGAAACTTATCGTCAGTTATGTTCTTCATTAGGAAAGGCAGAAAAGGAAAATTGCTTCAAGATATTGTAATGTTACAGGGTAAAGGAATAATATGTGAGCTGGCATAATAATACAACAACGACGACGACGACGACAACAACAACAACAACAACAATTTACATTTATATAGCACCTTTAATGTACACAGCCAAAGCGTCGATCCAACTTCCTATTGAAAGTTACCATTGAATCTGCTTCCAACACCCTTTCAGGCAGCACATTCAAGATCATCACAATTCACTGCGTCAATAATTTCTCATCATCTCCCCATTAGTACCTTTGGCAATTAACTTAGTTCTGTGTCCTGTATCTAACCTGTGCTGTACCTGCCCCGGGAGCGTTTGATGGGACAGTGTAGAGGGAGCTTTACTCTGTATCTAACCCGTGCTGTATCTGCCCTGGGAGTGTTTGATGGGACAGTGCAGAGGGAGCTTTACTCTGTATCTAACCCGTGCTGTACCTGCCCTGGGAGTGTTTGATGGGACAGTGCAGAGGGAGCTTTACTCTGTATCTAACCCGTGCTGTATCTGCCCTGGGAGTGTTTGATGGGACAGTGCAGAGGGAGCTTTACTCTGTATCTAACCCGTGCTGTACCTGCCCTGGGAGTGTTTGATGGGACAGTGTAGAGGGAGCTTTACTCTGTATCTAACCCGTGCTGTATCTGCCCTGGAGTGTTTGATGGGACAGTGCAGAGGGAGCTTTACTCTGTATCTAACCCGTGCTGTACCTGCCCTGGGAGTGTTTGATGGGACAGTGTAGAGGGAGCTTTACTCTGTATCTAACCTGTGCTGCACCTGCCCTGGGAGTGTTTGATGGGACAGTGTAGTAGGAGATTTATTCTGTATCTAACTGGTGCTGTACCTGCCCTGGGAGTGTTTGATGGGACAGTGTAGAGGGAGCTTTACTCTGTATCTAACCCGTGCTGTACCTGCCCTGGGAGTGTTTGATGGGACAGTGTAGAGGGAGCTTTACTCTGTATCTAACCTGTGCTGCACCTGCCCTGGGAGTGTTTGATGGGACAGTGTAGTAGGAGATTTATTCTGTATCTAACCTGTGCTGCACCTGCCCTGGGAGTGTTTGATAGGACAGTGAAGAAGGAGTTTTATTCTGCATCGAACCTGTGCTGTACCTGCCTTGGGAGTGTTTGATGGGACAGTGTAGAGGGAGCTTTACTCTGTATCTAACCTGTGCTGTACCTGCCCTGGGAGTGTTTGATGGGACAGTGTAGAAGGAGTTTTATTCTGCATCTAACCTGTGCTGTACCTGCCTTGGGAGTGTTTGATGGGACAGTGTAGAAGGAGTTTTATTCTGCATCGAACCTGTGCTGTACCTGCCCTGGGATTGTTTGATGGGACAGTGTAGAGGGAGCTTTACTCTGTATCTAACCTGTGCTGTACCTGCCCTGGGAGTGTTTGATGGGACAGTGTAGAAGGAGTTTTATTCTGTATCTAACCTGTGCTGTACCTGTCCTGGGAGTGTTTGATGGGACAGTGTATAGGGAGCTTTACTCTGTATCTAACCTGTGCTGTACCTGCCCTGGGATTGTTTGATGGGACAGTGTAGAGGGAGCTTTACTCTGTATCTAACCTGTGCTGTACCTGCCCTGGGAGTGTTTGATGGGACAGTGTAGAAGGAGTTTTATTCTGTATCTAACCCATGCTGTACCTGCCCTGGGAGTGTTTGATGGGACAGTGTAGAGGGAGCTTTACTCTGTATCTAACCTGTGCTGTACCTGCCCTGGGAGTTTTTGATGGGACAGTGTAGAGGGAGCTTTACTCTGTATCTAACCCGTGCTGTACCTGCCCTGGGAGTGTTTGATGGGACAGTGTAGAGGGAGCTTTACTCTGTATCTAACCCGTGCTGTACCTGCCCTGGGAGTGTTTGATGGGACAGTGTAGAGGGAGCTTTACTCTGTATCTAACCCGTGCTGTACCTGCCCTGGGAGTGTTTGATGGGACAGTGTAGAGGGAGCTTTACTCTGTATCTAACCCGTGCTGTACCTGTCCTGGGAGTGTTTGATGGGACAGTGTAGAGGAAGCTTTACTCTGTATCTAACCTGTGCTGTACCTGCCCTGGGAGTGTTTGATGGGACAGTGTAGAAGGAGTTTTATTCTGTATCCAACCCGTGCTGTACCTGCCCTGGGAGTGTTTGATGGGACAGTGTTGAGGGAGCTTTACTCTGTATCTAACCCGTGCTGTACCTGCCCTGGGAGTGTTCGATGTTGATAAAGTTTGCTTGAAATGTTCCATTACCTGAACTAATATCCCTTGCCTTAGTAAGCAAAAAAATTCACATACGTAAAAATCAGTAATAAAAATGTCTTTGTTATCTGACACAGTTTTCATCAATAATTTGAAAACTCCCAGTGCAAAAATACTCCTGAAAATTTCATTGAGACTGTGCCGATCGGATTTTATCGTGTTGTTTTACAGACTCAGGCCTGTTTACCCTGAAGCATCTCAGCGGCGTTGGATTCCGCTGGAGCTGAAAGATTTCAAGTGAAAACGGCACTAATTTATTCACTTTGATCTGAAGCCTCTTTTGTAGTTTGATCCCTGCAAAGATCCCTTTGCCTCCAGGGCAGGTTAAACCGAACTGGTACAATTGTTAACCTGCAACCTCAACTAAATCAATGACAGGCTCTGCCTCTATCCAACTATGTATCTTTCTACTTCTTTCTCTATATCGTTCTCTTTTTTTTATTCGTTCATGGGATGTGGGCGTCGCTGGTAAGGCCAGCATTTATTGCCCATCCCTAATTGCCCTTGAGAAGGTGGTGGTGAGCCGCCTTCTTGAACCGCTGCAGTCCGTGTGGTGAAGGTTCACCCACAATGCTGTTAGGAAGGGACTTCCAGGATTTTGACCCAGCGACGATGAAGGAACGGCGATATATTTCCAAGTCGGGATGGTGTGTGACTTGGAGGGGAACGTGCAGGTGGTGTTGTTCCCATATACCTGCTGCCCTTGTCCTTCTAGGTGGTAAAGCTCGCGGGTTTGGGAGGTGCTGTCGAAGAATCCTTGGCGAGTTGCTGCAGTGCATCCTGTGGATGGTACACACTGCAGCCACTGTGCGCCGGTGGTGAAGGGAGTGAATGTTTAGGGTGGTGGATGGGGTGCCAATCAAGCGGGCTGCTTTGTCCTGGATGGTGTCGAGCTTCTTGAGTGTTGTTGGAGCTGCACTCATCCAGGCAAGTGGAGAGCATTCCATCACACTCCTGACTTGTGCCTTGTAGATGGTGGAAAGGCTTTGGGGAGTCAGGAGGTGAGTCACTCGCCGCAGAATACCCAGCCTCTGACTTTCTCTTATATACAGAGTATTTACGTGGCTGGTCCAATTGAGTTTCTGGTCAATGGTGACCCCAGGATGTTGATGGTGGGGGATTCGGCGATGGTAATGCTGTTGAATGTCAAGGGGAGGTGGTTAGATTCTCTCTTGTTGGAGATCGTCATTGCCTGGCACTAGTCTGGCACGAGTGTTACTTGCCACTTATCAGCCCAAGCCTGGATGTTGTCCAGGTCTTGCTGCATGCGGGCACGGACTGCTTCATTATCTGAGGGGTTGCGAATGGAACTGAACACTGTGCAATCATTAGCGAACATCCCCATTTCTGACCTGGAGGGAAGGTCATTAATGAAGCAGCTGAAGATGGTTGGGCCTAGGACACCGCCCTGAGGAACTCCTGCGGCAATGTCCTGGGGCTGAGATGATTGGCCTCCAACAACCACTGCCATCTTCCTTTGTGCTAGGTATGACTCCAGCCACTGGAGAGTTTTCCCCCTGATTCCCATTGACTTCAATTTTACTCGGGCTCCTTGGTGCCACACTCGGTCAAATGCTGCCTTAATGTCAAGGGCAGTCACTCTCACCTCACCTCTGGGATTCAGCTGTTTTGTCCATGTTTGGACCAAGGCTGTAATGAGGTCTGGAGCCGAGTGGTCCTGGCGGAACCCAAACTGAGCATCGGTGAGCAGGTTATTGGTGAGTAAGTGCTGCTTGATAGCACTGACGACGACACCTTCCATCACTTTGCTGATGATTGAGAGTAGACTGATGGGGCGGTAATTGGCCGGATTGGATTTGTCCTGCTTTTTGTGGACAGGACATACCTGGGCAATTTTCCACATTGTCGGGTAGATGCCAGTGTTGTAGCTGTACTGGAACAGCTTGGCTAGAGGCGCAGCTAGTTCTGGAGCACAAGTCTTCAGCACTACAGCTGGGATGTTGTCAGGGCCCATAGCCTTTGCTGTATCCAGTGCACTCAGCCGTTTCTTGATATCACGTGGAGTGAATCGAATTGGCTGAAGACTGGCTTCTGTGATGGTGGGGATATCGGGAGGAGGCCGAGATGGATCATCCACTCGGCACTTCTTGTCTATTTGTATCTCTCTATCTATATGTATCTCTTTATCTCTGTCTATTTATCTTTGTCTCTCTCTACCCACCTCTGTGTTTTTCTTTTTATTCATATCCATCTCTTTGTCTTTATTATTTACTGGGGTAGAAATTCGATTTTGCGTTAGGACACAGGGAGAACTCCCCTGCTCTTTTTCCAATATTGCCATGAGATCTTTTACGTTGAACTTAAAGGGCAGTTGGGGTCTGCACCGTCGGAGGTAACTGTCTTTCTGATGAGATATTAAAGGGAGGCCCCTCAGGTGCAGGTCAATGATCCCAGTTCAAGAAGAACAGGTGAATTCTCCCCGTGCAAGTTATTTCTTTCTATTGCTTTCGGATGTGACATTAAACCAAGGCCCCGTCTGTCCTCTCAGATGGACATAAAAAATCCCATCGTATTATTCGAAGAAGAGCAGGGGAGTTCTCCCCAGTGACCTGGCCAATATTTATCCCTCAACCAATATCACTAAAAAACAGATTCTCTGGTCATTATCCGATTGCAGTTTGTGGGATCTTGCTGTGCGCAAATTGGCTGCTGCGTTTCCTACATTGCAACGGTGACACACTTCAAAAATACTTCATTGGCTGTGAAGCAGTTGGAATGCCCTGAGGTCATGAAAGGCGCTATATAAATGCAAGTTCTTTCTATCTTTCTTTCTCTCTTTCTTTCGTTCTTTCTGTTGATACAATTGCCTTCCCTTAACAGAAGAGGGATGGGTTCCACAGTGGGACCAGTCTGAGGCTATCTTGTAGTGTAAAGGAGGCCAAAGGTATGGGGTGAAAGTGACACCATTCATGTGGCCAAATTGAGCATTTGAGTGGCAGGTCCTCAAAATGGATCACAATTGGCAGGTCCACAATAGGAGGTGCCCATCGGAAGACTGGCATTGCCTGTCGAGCTCAGATACGCTAACCTCTCCTCTGGCATCCAACTCTCGCATCCATATCTGGATCAACGCTGCGATGCGTTCTGGAGCTGAGTTCTCCTGAGTGATGTAGGATGATACCAGGGACGAGACTGGAGAAGCTGGGTTTGTTCTCCTTAGAGCAGAGAAGGTTAAGGGGAGATTTAATAGAGGTGTTCAAAATTATGAAGGTTTTTGATAAAGTAAATAAGGAGAAACTGTTTCCATTGGCAGGAGGGTCGGTAACCAGAAGACACAGATTTAAGTTAATTGGCAAAAGAACCCGAGGGGAGATGAGATTTTTTTTTTTACGCAGCGAGTTGTTATGATCTGGAATGCGCTGCCTGAAAGGACGGTGGAAGCAGATTCAATAGTAACTTTCAAAAGCGAATTGGATATCAATAGTTGAAAAGGAAAAATTTGAAGGGCTACGGGGAAAGGGCAGGGGGGAGTAGGACTAATTGGAAGAGCTGGCACAGGCACAATGGGTCGAATGGCCTCCTTCTGTGCTGTAAGATTATATAATTCTGTCAGAATGCAATGCAAATGGTGCATATTTTTGCACCAAAAATTACAGTCATTGCAGTTTAAGTCCTTAAAATTTGGACTGTCTTCAGTTCGCTACTTATGAGATGTCTTTGTGACCATCAGCAACACGTGATGTTTTTAATTGGAAAGGCAGAGCACCAAAAATTAATCTTTACTTAAAAAATTCCTCAGGGTAAAATATTAAGCAAATGCCCCGAATTCACTCTTAAATTAAAGGTCATGTTCTGTAGATTAAGATAATGCATGTATGAACTTTGTAATTACTTCAGGTTTTCTCAGTAAAAAAAAAATTAAATTGAGGTTATTACTCTGCCTACCACCACCTCTCGTCCCCACCTGCATCCAATATGTTCAGCCGTTTCTTTCACTAATTAGGCTTGGGTTTCATGCACAGGAAAGAAGGCATCCCAGACCCGGGGGAGCTGGCTGATATTTTCCTGTCGTGTGTTGACATGTGTAATGAGTTTGAACCACGTATCTGGATTTACACCAAGTACCTGAGATTTTCTTGCCTCTCTCTCCACCCGACCCAGTTAATTAGTGTTTAACATTAACATTTTGAAAACTTGCAAGTTGTGTGAGGAACTGTTGCTAATTGGTTGAAATCACTCAAAAGAGGGAGGTTGAAATCATTGTGCCAGCTCTCCGACACGCTCTTCCTGTTCCCTGCATCGTCTCACCATCTCCTGCTCTAACTCAATCCTTTCGGGGACTTTGAAAACCGTGGAACTCCACCCATCTCTCAGTCTTCCTCTCTTTACATAGAATTACGCAGAACGTCCAGCACAGAAACAGGACATTCGACCCAACAGGTCTGTGCTGGTGTTTATGCTCCACACGAGCCTATTCCCACCCTGCTTCATCTCACCCTATCAGCATATCCTTCTATTCCTTTCTCCCTCATGTACTTATCTAGCTTCTCCTTAAATGCATCTGCACTATTCGCCTCAACTACTCCTTGTGGTAGTGAGTTCCACATTCTAACCACTCTCTGGGTAAAGAAGTTTCTCCTGAATTCCATATTGGGTTGATTCGTGACTAGATTATATTTATGGCCCCTAGTTTTGGTCTCCCTCACAAGTGGAAACATTTTCTCTACGTCTACCCTATCAAACGCTATCATTATCTTAAAGGCCTCTACCAGGTCACTCCTTAGCCTTCTCTATTCTAGAGAAAAGAGCCCTAGCCTGTTCAGTTTTTCCTGATAGTTACAACCTCTCAGTTCTGGTATCCTTGTAAATCTTTTTTGCACCTTCTGCATGCCTCTATATCCTTTCTATAGTACGGAGACCAGAACTGTGCACAGCGCTCCGAGTGTGGCCTAAACAAAGTTCTATACAAGTTTAACAGAACTTCCCTGCTTTTCAATTTTGTCCTTCTAGAAATGAATTCCAGTGCTTGGTTTGCTTTTTTTATGGTCTTATTAACCTCCGTCGCTACTTTTTCTGAAACCTTAAAGCCCTAAACTCTTACAAGTCTTAGGGGGTGAAAATTGGTCGTCACCGGTAACGCAGAAGGGGCTCATGGTGAACCGGCAGCCCATTTTACACCCCGCTCCGACTTTCTTATCCTTTGACTTCAGTGCTGCCCGTTTGGTATGAACCCGATTCACGCTACTAGCGAAGACTGATTTCACCCCCTTAATCACCATCTCTTAGAACCATAGAATCTTACAGCACAGAAGGAGGCCATTTGGTCCATCATGCCTGTGCTGGCTCTTTGAAGAAATCTTACTTCATCGCGTCAAACGTTCTTGGCAGTCTCAGTCTTAAAGAAAAGAAGTTTTCTTCCATTACAGACAGATAAAGTGTAAGAAATAAGTCAGTGGACATGGGCAGTGGTATTCACTGTTGATTGTATTCATATGGTTTATATCAATTAGTGTTAATTGTATTCAGGTGGTGCGTATCAATTGGGGACTCTCTTGCATCCTTTTATATGAGAGCTGATCTAGGGTGGTGTGGGTGTAAGGTGGATCTCTGTGAATAGGCTTGGAAGCAACTGAAGATCAGGCTCAAGTGTTCTATCCTTCACCACCTGGCTATCAGGTTTAGGGAGGGAATTCCAGAGCTTGGAGCCTAGGCAGCTGAAGGCACGGCCGCCAATGGTAGGACGATGGAAATTGGGGATACGCATTCTGCATTCTGCATTCTGCATTCTGCTTACTGTTTGCCCAAGGGCTCAGTTGGCGGGTGCACCATCTGCCGTGCAACTGAATGTTGTGATCCAGAAGCATACCAGGATTCTTTCTCAATCCAGGGGTACATCACACCAGTGACCAATCTTCATGCCCGAGACTAGACAATTAGTGTTGGTGGACTAGTCAACATGGGCCATTCAGTGGCATATTTTTCCTAAACCACCTCTTCTAATCCGCGTTTTTGTTTATTTTATCATTTTAAAAAAGAAATAACCCAATTTCTATCACCGTTGGGACCAACAATGTAACTGGCAATTTCACCCCGTGCCTGCACACCTACATTGGCTCCTGGTCAGGGAAAGCCTTGAATTTAAAATTCTCATCCTTGTGTTCAATTCCCTCTACGGCCTTGTCCCTCCCTATCTCTGAAACCTCCTCCAGCCCTACAACCCTCTGCGATCTCTGCACTCCTCCAATTCTGGTCTCTTGTGCATCCCTGATTTCCATCACCCCATCATTGGCGGCCGTGCCTTCAGCTGCCTAGGCCCTAAGCTCTGGAAGTCCCTCCCTAAACCTCTCCACCTCTCTCTCCTCCTTTCAGACGCTCCCTAAAACCTACCTCTATGACCAAGCTTTTGATCGCCTGTCCTAATATCTCTTTATGTGGCTCCATGTCAAATTTTTGTCTGATAATGCTCCTGTGAAGCGACTCGGGACGTTTCACTACATTAAAACGGGTCAAAATCCTGGAAGTCCCTCTTTAACAGCACTGTGGGAGAACCTTCACCACACGGACTGCAGCGGTTCAAGAAGGCGGCTCACCACCACCTTCTCAAGGGCAATTAGGGATGGGCAATAAATGCTGGCCTCGCCAGCGACGCCCACCTCCCATGGATGAATTTAAAAAAAGACGCTATATAAATGCAAGTTGTTGTCATTATTTGTGGGCGTTTGCTGTGTGCAATATGGCTGCCACACTTACCTATATAACACCAGTGGATGTATTTTCAACGTGTCTATATAGTGCCTGAGGACATCTCTCAGGGAGACATGCAGAAGCACTATATAAATACATGTCTTCATTCCTTACGGTTATCATTGGGATTTCAGTAAAGTGTAATGCTGGTTTTGGACTGTAAGAAATACCCAGTGGTACAATTACAGTGTCTGCCCTGCCAACATTGAGCTGTCTCTGAGCAGTGTATTTTAGGCTAAAGGGTAAAGTACTGGTGTTACTGGACTATTACTGCGTGTGGTGGTGTTGGAGTCCACATAAGGTGACAACTTAAGAGCAGCATACAAGTCTATTTTCATTGGAATAAAATCCTCATTGCACTTCCTCTACATACAGGTTACCCCTCTACTATCTGTCCTGTTGGACCCCAGCGTACCCAAGCTTCTCAGGGGTCAGTTATGGTCTCGAGCCTTCTGGTGAGTCTGATCTGTTCGATGTGGCAATATTTGGGAGGGGGACCGATTACGCTGAGGCACTCGATCTGGCAAAGTATAAGAACCTTATGGAAGATTGAATAGTGATGACAATGCCTGTCGCGTGACAGATTTAGGTTTGTAGAGTTCCTGATATAGAAATTTCACAATGGAATGAAGGCCATTCAGTCCATTGAGCCTGTGTTAATGCTAGCTCCATGTTGAAACCATCTACTCCAATCTAATCTACTACAAAGCTTCCATAGCTACATTGTCCTGTTGTGCAGGTTTTAGGAAGTGGTCAGATTGCGCACAACAACAACAACAACAACAACATGCATTTATATAGCGCATTTAACATAGTAAAACGTCCCAAGGCGCTTCACAGGAACGTTATCAAACAAAATTCAACACTGAGCCACATAAAGAGATATTAGGACAGGCGACCAAAAGCTTGGTCAAAGAAGTAGGTTTTAAGGAGCATCTTAAAGGAGGAGAGAGAGGTAGAGAGCCGGAGAGGTTTAGGGAGGGAATTCCAGAGCTGAGGGATTAGCTGAAGGCACGGCCGCCAATGGTGGAGCGATTAAAATCGGGGATGCACAAGAGGCCAGAATTGGAGTCAGTGGGCAGAAAATAACCGGGCACAGTTCCAAAAGGTGAAACAGGCCATCATTAAGTTAGCAGCAGCTTGCATTTATACAGAAATCACATTATGCATTAAATAGCTACCCAGGATAATTGGAGCGAGGAGGCAGAGGTGGCGAATGGATCGACTGTTGTGTGCACCAACGTTGAATTTGCTAGTTACACCCCTGCAATCAAACCTGCCTATATGGTCGCCCAAAGGACCGGTCAGATTGGATACACTTCACAGGTGCCCATTATGTACAGACGGAGTGTCTGACCGCCTATACTGTATGTCGTGACTGTTGTAATGATAGGGTGTGGATTCATGCACCGACCATGCCATCGTAAACCGAGCACTAAAAGTTCATTCAGGTCATTTTCAAATACTAATATCAACACTTGTCAGCCGTGGCTCAGTGTGCAGCACTCTCGCCTCCGAGTCAGAAGGTCATGGATTCAAAGTCCCATTCGAGAGACTTAAGCACATAATCTACGTTGACACTCCAGTGTAGTGCTGTCTTTCGGATGAGACATTCAACCGAGGTCCTGTCTGTCTTCTTAGGTGGATATAAAAGATCCCATGGCCACTATTTTGAAGAAAAGCAGGGGAGTTCTCCTGATGTACTGGCCAATATTTATCCCTCAATCATCACTAAAACCTGGTCATTTATTTCATTGCTCTTTGTGGGATCTTGATGTGCAATTAGGCGTTTCCTACATTACAACAGTGACTACACTTCAAAAGTACTTCATTGGCTGTAAAGCACTTTGGGACATCCTGAGGCCATGAAAGACGCTATATAAATGCAAGGCCCTTCCTTATCTATTGAATCTCCACCTCAACCTTTTACGATTAGAGCTAACAGGATATTTAGTATGCTAATGGGCTATGATAAAGCAAAGACTGACTAGAGAGGATTGCACATTATATTAAGTAAGTGGGAGCGTATGACTGACTGAAAGAGCACTCCAGAGACAGGGAGCAAATTCCTTGGAAGAAGGCCAGATTTGCCAGCCCTCAGTTGCATGGGAAAAGAGATTCCTTTTGCATTGTGGGAGCAGAAAAATTACATCCCATAATAAAACGAGCATAAACACTGTCAGACCAGTAAGTATGTGGTTTACAATGCATGGGACCGCAAAACTTAATTTTCCTCATTTTTTTTTTGATGTGGGAATGCCGGATTAAACTTCTCTGGTTCCCTCTCAACGAAAGAATGTTGCTGGAATTCTGCATGAAAGACAGCCTTTGTCTACGAACAGGAAATCTGCCCTAGAAATCAGGAAATCTCTGGTCACCGCAGTCGTCATCTCTAAGTAGCAGTCAACCTCACTTAGCAAGACAATGTTATGCTTCGTTAACCTGTATTATGAACTGCAGTTGGGGTTATCGCCTCAGATATCTGTGTTTCCAGATGGAAAAAACCAACACATCAACAAATTGTATTTATTTAGCACCTTTAAAGTAGAAAAACGTCCCAAGGCGCTTCACAGGAGCAAACTTGACACCGAGATACCTAAGGAGATATTAGGATAGGTGAAAGAGGTAGGTTTTAAGGAGTGTCTTAAAGGAGGAGAGAGAGGTGGAGAGGTTTAAGGGGGAAGTTCCAGATCTTAGAGCGTAGAAAGCTGAAGGCACGGCCGCCAACGGTGAAGCGATGAAAATCGGGGACGCGCAAGAGGCCAGAATTGGAGGAGCGCAGAGATCTCGGAGGGTTGTAGGGCTGGAGGTGGTTACAGAGATAGGGAGAGGGGCGAGGGCCATGGAGGGATTTGAAAACAAGGATGAGAATTTTAAAATCGAGGCGTTCCCGGACCGGGAGCCGATGTAGGTCAGCGAGCACAGGGGCGATGGGTGAACGGGACTTGGTGCGAGTTAGGATACGGGCAGCAGAGTTTTGGATGAACTGAAGTTTACGGAGGGTGGAAGATGGGAGGCCGGCCAGGAGAGCACTGGAATTAAAAAACACAAGAGAATTAATAACAACTTGTCATCATCGTAAGAAAATGTCCCAAGATGCTTTGGACCGGGCACTGAACCTTTGTAGGGGGTAGGATCGGGGGGGAGGGGTTCTGGAGAGGCTATTGAAACTTGATCAAAGTTTGTGAGGAGGCTGTAAAGGTGAGGAGGAATGTAGCAATCAATGGGATATGATAGTGTAATGGTTATGTTGCTGGGTTAGTAAGCTAGATTAAAGTGAGTTCTAAGCCTACTGTAGCAGTGTGAGAATTTTGAGTTTCAGTGTATATAAAACAAAACCTGGTAATAAAAAGCCAGTATCAGTTAGATTATTGTAAAAACCCAATTGGTTCACTAATGCCCTTCAGTGGGAGGAAGTGTGCTGTCCTTACCTGCTCTGGGCCTCTATGTGACTCCAGTCCCCTGCCAAGAGAGAAATCAGGAGGGCAAAAAGGGGATATGAGATTGCTTTGGCAGATAAGGCAAAGGTGAATCCAAAGAGCTTCTACAAATACATAAAGGGCAAAAGAGTAACTAGGGAGAGAGTAGGGCCACTTAAGGATCAACAAGGTCATCTATGTGCGGAACCACTAGAGATGGGTGAGATCCTGAATGAATATTTCACATCGGTATTTACGGTTGAGAAAGGCATGGATGTTAGGGAACTTGGGGAAATAAATAGTGATGTCTTGAGGAGTGTACATATTACAGAGAGGGAGATGCTGGAAGTCTTAACGCGCATCAAGGTAGATAAATCTCCGGGACCTGATGAAATGTATCCCAGGAGGTTAGGGAGGAAATTGCGGGTCCCCTAGCAGAGATATTTGAATCATCCACCGCTACAGGTGAGGTGCCTGAAGATTGGAGGGTAGCAAATGTTGTGCCTTTGTTTAAGAAGGGCGGCAGGGAAAAGCCTGGGAACTACAGACCGGTGAGCCTGACATCTGTAGTGGGTAAGTTGTTAGAGGGTATTCTGAGAGACAGGATCTACAGGCATTTGGAGAGGCAGTGACTGATTAGGAACAGTCAGCATGGTTTTGTGAGAGGAAAATCATGTCTCACAAATTTGATTGAGTTTTTTGAAGGGGTAACCAAGAAGATAGATGAGGGCTGTGCAGTCGACGTGGTCTACATGGACTTTAGCAAAGCCTTTGACAAGGTACCGCATGGTAGGTTGTTACATAAGGTTAGATCTCACGGGATCCAAGGTGAGGTAGCCAATTGGATACAAAATTGGATTGACGGCAGAAGACAGAGGGTGGTTGTAGAGGGTTGTTTTTCAAACTGGAGGCCTGTGACCAGCGGTGTGCCTCATGGATCGGTGCTGGGTCCGCTGTTATTTGTTATTTATATTAATGATTTGGATGAGAATTTAGGAGGCATGGTTAGTAAGTTTGCAGATGACACCAAGATTGGTGGCATTGTGGACAGTGAAGAAGGTTATCTAGGATTGCAATGGGATCTTGATAAATTGGGCCAGTGGGCCAATGAATGGCAGATGGAGTTTAATTTAGATAAATGTGAGGTGATGCATTTTGGTAGATCAAATCGGGCCAGGACCTACTCCGTTACTGGTAGGGCGTTGGGGAGAGTTATAGAACAAAGAGATCTAGGAGTACAGGTTCATAGCTCCTTGAAAGTGGAGTCACAGGTGGATAGGGTGGTGAAGAAGGCATTCAGCATGCTTGGTTTCATTGGTCAGAACATTGAATACAGGAGTTGGGATGTCTTGTTGAAGTTGTACAAGACATTAGTTAGGCCACACTTGGAATACTGTGTACAGTTCTGGTCACCCTATTATAGAAAGGATATTATTAAACTAGAAAGAGTGCAGAAAAGATTTACTAGGATGCTACCGGGACTTGATGGTTTGACTTATAGGGAGAGGTTGGATAGGCTGAGACTTTTTTCCCTGGAGAGTAGGAGGTTAAGGGGTGATCTTATAGAAGTCTATAAAATAATGAGGGGCATAGATAAGGTCGATAGTCAAAATCTTTTCCCAAAGGTAGGGAAGTCTATAACGAGGGGGCATAGATTTAAGGTGAGAGGGGTGAGATACAAAAGGGTCCAGAGGGGCAATTTTTTTCACTCAAAGGGTGGTGAGTGTCTGGAACGAGCTGCCAGAGGCAGTAGTAGAGGCGGGTACAATTTTGTCTTTTAAAAAGCATTTGGACAGTTACATGGGTAAGATGGGTCTAGAGGGATATGGGCCAAGTGCAGGCAATTGGGACTAGCTTAGTGGTATAATGGACATGATGGGCCGAAGGGCCTGTTTCCATGTTGTAAACTTCTATGATTCTATGATTCTATGATTCTAATGTAGCCTAGCAAGCTGCTCAGTTTGTATCAAAACCACTACCTGTAGTTCAAGAAAAGGTCTCACCACCTTTTCAGTGCAATTATGGATGAACAATAAATACTGGCCTTGCCCACATCTTGAGAATAAATAATGAGAAAGGGGAAGGAGAGATCCAGATAACCAGGGCTGAGATTGCAGATTTCTACATTACTCTCCTTCTGGCTTCCTTGTTGGTCCCTGCATTATTACTGTGTTGAAGCAAGAACTTATTCCAGTGTTTTGTGAGGTGCTCCTTACATTACATCAAATCAGCTAACCGCAGATACCTGTGTCTCCCTCCCTTGGCCACACTCCCAGGTAAAACGAGCCCAGGTCCTAGCAATCACTGGCACTGCAGACCCAGGAAAAATGATTCTATCATCGGGATAAAGAAGCTGATTTTCGTTGTGCAAACGCAGGCCGTCAATCCCTTGCGAGTTGCTACAACCTGGAATGCATTTCCTGTGGGGAAAGAATGAGGGAGAGTGGGTCTAATTGGATTGCTCTTTCAGAGAGCCAGCACAGGTGTAATGGGCCGAATGGCCTCCTTCTGCGTTGTGCCATTCTATGATTTCTGTTTCTCTTCCGTTTTATTTTCCTCAGAGAGGAGACTGTTAGTTGTAAAATAGTCCGCAAGCTCAGACAGCGTAATCTGAGTCCGACCTTTAAATGGTAGGTCACTTGGCATCTCTGCCTATCGCACAAACAATTCCACTGCCCCTTAAATTCGGCATGGCAAGAAGAGTGCAGGCCAGGAGCTGGGGGCTGAGGACACCCCTGACCATAACGCAACCACCACCCCCCCTCCACCACCCTGCCCAATCCTCACTCACTAATCTTTGGAATTTTAGAGAAGCGAAAGGAAAGAATCTCATATTCCTGTAACCCACTCACACAGGATTAAACTGGGAATTCCAAACTCTCTTCTGCATTCAGGTTGAGATAATTCTGTTTTATTTTCATTCATTTGGATTAGACACTTTATTTATTTAAAATTCCCTGTGATCCAGGAAACCATGAAGTCATGTTGGAAAATTTCCAAGTGGAAATGGTTTCATGTACAAAGGCCCTAGCCTGGGGGCTGGAGGGGGGGGAGGGGGGGGGGGGGTTTAGTGGAGGTGGGGGCTTAGTGGAGGTGGGGGCTTAGTGCGCGATGGGATAGTGGTGGTCCTGGGCCTGCATCGAGCCAAAGCTGACAGCGTGAAAGCCCTACGGCTCGGGGTCCTGGATGAATTAAGTTTCAATGTTTTGACCCTGGTTCATCGTGAGGTTGGACCCACAACCCTAAACTGACAATAAATAAATCGGAAGCCTCACTCATTTAGTTACATTATACGGTTAAAGGAGGGTTTAAACCTGGCCTGTCAGTAAATTTTCTCTTCCTGTCAGCTGACACTATTCAAGGATGTCATGTGACATAAAGCACTATGACAAAGCTTAGCAATCGCAGCGGTGATTAACAACCAAAAAAATGACCATGTCCAACAGGAGAGAGGCTACCCACCTGCACTCGACATCATCATCACCCAATCCCCCACCATTAACATTCTGGGGGATCACCATTGACCTAAAACTCAGCCGGACCAGCCACATGAATGCCATGGCTACTAGAGCAGGTCAGAAGCTGGGTAGTCCGGGCAATTGGAGAGCATTCCTTCACACTGCGGACTTGCGCCTTGTGGACGGTGGAGAGGCTTTTTGGGTGTCAGGAACCTCACCCTTATCCTGAGCTGATCAGAGTCGGCCTGAGCCACTGCCAATTCAGGGAGACAGGAATATCCAGGCCTGTGTCTTCAAATCCTGGAGTGAGGACTTGAACCCCCCAATCTAGAAGGCGGAGCGTGCTGCCAACTGAGCCAAGTCGGTACTCGAGCGTGAGTAGGCGGGCAAGCTACTGGAGACTTTGTCGGAGCAATGTCCCAGCCAGAGTCAGTGCCTTCGAGAAAGGAGGAGATTGGGACATGGAGACACTTGAAGCAAGCAGAAAAAAAAAATAATGGATAGCAACGAACTCGCAACAATCAATCCATCTTATCTCAGGCTCTCAATCAAGACCTGACAAAGGTATCAGATCGCACTTTCAAAGAACTTTCATGGCACAAAAGCCTCTCAATTAATTTTTGATTATTTTTATTAAAAAGGAAAAGGTTGAACGACAGAAGGAGCTTTTTTTTTTGGTTCCTTCTGTGTGCGTGGCTGAAGCCAATAATTACCTTAAAAGGGGGTCAAGGCGTATTATTACAGTCTGTAGAAAAGAACTGGAGTTAAGAATAGCTTATCAGTGTCTCTGAAGGATTTGTCTCTTCATATCTCGTAACAAACCAATCAGTCCCCTTTAGATCAGATCCGCAGCAAACTACTCTTTAATTTTATTTCTAATTTCTTAAACTGTGTGTATCAGGCACTGTCCTGTTAAGGGTGGAGTGAATACCAAATACCATTATCATTCTGGCTCAAACACAGGAATATTTTTTTTACCCGTTAAAGCTGTATAACCTTGGAGGTAAAACAGGAAAACATTTTTTAATTTCTTTATTTTTTTTCTCTCCTCGCCTAACACATGCCAAGCTTTAAGAGTCCTCAAAACAACTGACTGAGTGAGAAGGGCATATTACTTTTTTTAAAAGTACAATCTCTTCATGTGAGGGGCACACCAGCTCAGGGAGGCTCTTGAGATAAGAATGGGTTACTGTGTGTGTCAGACACCTGGCTCTCAAAGAAAGAGCTTGCATTTATATAGCACTTCTCGTGACCTCAGGATGTCCCAAAGTGTTTTACGACCAACAACATGCTTTTGACATGTATTCACTGCTGTAATATAGGGAAACACAGCAGCCAATTTGCGCACAGCAAGATCCCACAAACAGCAATGAGATAATGACCGGATAATCTGTTTTTTTAGTGATGTTGGTTGAGGGATAAATATTGGCCCCAGGACACCGGGGAGAACTCCCCCTGCTCTTCTTCCAATAGTGCCATGGGATCTTTTACATCCACCTGAGGGCAAACGGGGCCTCAGTTTAATGTCTCATCCGAAAGACGGCACCTCTGACAGTGCCGCACTCCCTCAGTGCTCACTGGAGCATCAGCCTAGGTTTTGGGCTCAAGTCTCTGGAGTGGGACCAGAACGTATGGCCTTCTGACACGGAGGCGAGATCGCTACTCACTGAACCATGGCTGACATCTTAGTAAAAACATGCAAATTTCATTTTTTTCCCCGCTGATTCCCTCCACAGATAATAAGTTGTGTTATGCTCACTTAATCTTTAACAAAGGAGGCACATCTCCACAGTCTAAGAATTTTAATTCATGCTCAGCTTATAACAATCGAAAACAGTAAGATCATGTTTGAAACAATAATGCACCCGGGGATCCAAGAACGGAAGGAGAAGGTAAAGCAGCAAGGCCCCTTTACAGGGTAAAGGCACTGTCTGGTGAGCAGTCGAGCCCGTACACGGCTGCACACTCCCCGGATCTGTGCTGAGTTAGCTGATCCCAGCTGGCTGATATTGGATGCCCCCCCAACCCAGCTAACTGCAGAAACCCTCGAAGTAGGGATGAGGGGGGAAAGAAATCAGCCCCGCTCTCTGCTCCTGATCAGTACCCAGACCTTTGGGATGTCCTGAGGTTGTGAAAGGCACTACATAAATGTAAGTTCTTTCCACTTCCCTCGACCCCTCCACTGTCTCTCACTTATCACATTGGTTGTCTGGCATCCAGTACTGGATGAACAAAAATTTCCTCCAACTAAATATTGGGAAGACCGAAGCCGTTGTCTTCAGTCCCCGCCGCAAACTCCATTCCCTGATCACCGACTCCGTCCCTCTCCCCGGCCACTGTCCGAGGCTGAACCAGATCGTTCGCAACCTTGCCGTCCCTATTTGACCCTGAGATGAGCTTCCGACCACATGTCCGCTCCATCACCAAGACCGCCGACTTCCACCTCCGTAACATCGCCCGTCTCCCATCTTCCACCCTCCATAAACTTGAGCTCATCCAAAACCCTGCTGCCTGTATGCTAACTTACACCGAGTCCCCTTCTCCCATCACCCCTGTGCTCGCTGGCCGACATTGGCCACCGGTCCGGGAACGCCTCGACTTTAAAATTCTCATCCTTGTTTTCAAACCCCTCCATGGCCCTCGCCCCCTCCCTATATCTGTAACCTCCTCCAGTCCTACACCCCTCCGAGATCTCTGCGCTCCTCCAATTCTGGCCTCTTGCGCATCCCTGATTTTAATCGCTCCACCATTGGCGGCCGTGCCTTCAGCCGCCTAGGCCCTAAGCTCTGGAATTCCCTCCCTAAACCTCTCCGCCTCTTTACCTCTCTCTCTCCTTTAAGACGCTCCTTAAAACCTACCTCTTTGACCAAACTTTTGGTCACCTGTCCTAATATCTCCTTATGTGGCTCGGTGTCAAATTTTGTTTGATAATCGCTCCTGTGAAGCGCCTTGGGACGTTTTACTACGTTAAAGGCGCTATATAAATGCAAGTTGTTGTTACTTTCTTTCTTTTCTCAGCCCCCAGATAGTCTAGTGGGGGCTTGCGTCTCGCTACACTTCAAAAGTACTTCAGTGGCTGTAAAGCGCTTTGGGACATCCTGAGGTCATGAAAGGCGCTATATAAATGCAAGCCCTCCCTTCCTTCCTCCCTTCCTTCCTTTCATTTTTTCTTTCTGAAAGTCGGCGGTGAGCAAATAGTGAGCGCGAGAGAGTAAAGCCAGGACAGCGAGGGAGGGAGGAGGGTCAGTTACTGAGACAAATAAAGCAGATTCCTTTCACATGGAGGAAGAAGATAGTAAAACGAAATAAGGGGTGAAAGTCACTTTAGGCCCACGATGAGTTACCGCCTGTTTTGTGCTACCGCTCAACAGCAACAGCAACTTGCATTTATATAGCGCCTTTAACATAGTAAAAACATCCCAAGGCGCTTCACAGGAACGATTATCAGACTAAATTTGACACCGAGCCACGTAAGGAGATATTAGGACAGGTGAGAAAAGGTTTGGTCAAAGAGGTAGGTTTTAAGGAGCAGCTTAAAGGAGGAGAGAGAGGTAGAGAGGCAAAGTGGTTTAGGGAGGGAATTCCAGAAACAAATTTCACTCCCTAAGGGAGAAAATGTTTGAAACCCAAGAGAGAGAAAAGAATGAGTCTTCCTGGCTGCCAGTTTTGAAACATTTGGTGCGTTTAGGTTGGCACAGGAACAATGTAAAACCAGCAATATAGCCCAGCTTGGTTTAAAGGACTGGGTGATGTGTATGGATATAACAAAGAGGTCAGCCTCTAGTGAACAACGCTGGACAGGCAAACACAAATATTCCCAACTGCATGGGCAAACAGCTGTGTGAAGATCCCAAAGAAGTTACAAACCACGGGATATGTGGACGGCGCTGTATCGTGGGACCAATTTAAGCTAGGGTGATGACCGTCTGGTTTAGAACAGCTCAGTCTGCTTTCAGGGCTGGCCTCTCTGTAACTTTGATCATTGAAAACCAGACAGAAAAAGTCTGGCTCTCGATTGTTGAGGTTAAAAATAAAATGCTCCCACAACCCCAGCTCCTCTCCTCCCCCATCTCGATGACTAAATGAGTTTGTCCAGTGATTTGCTGAGTCGTATGAGAGGCCCCAGGTTACATCTCCATGCTGTGCGCAAATTGGCTGCTGCGTTTCCTACATTACAACAGTGACTACACTTCAAAAATACTTTATTGGCTGTGAAACGCTTTGGGATGTCCTGAGGTCGTGAGAGGCACTGTATAAATGCAAGTCCTTTCGTTCTTTCTTTGTCTTAATTGCCAGCATTATTCAGTAACTAATCTCACATCCTGCAATGCAGCCACGACCATTAGCTAGACACGATGATGAAAAAAAAGATGCATTTATATTTTAAAAATTACTTATCAAAACCCAGACAAGGTACAAGAATAAAACGCATTTAAACGGTGTAGAACATTGGGTTGTTCGGTCAAACGTCATTGCAATAAAGTCCTTTGTTGTAAGTGTCTCATTACGACAGGCTGTGGGCTGGAGGGCCGTGCATGCAGTATCTGAGACACTGGAAAATTAGAGACTGATATTTTCGTTCCTCCTTTTTTAACCCTTTCACATCTCAGTTCGGCAAATGCTGGCCAACCTCTAACACTGACCATTCTCCACGTGTAAAGCTGGACAGGGTGAATGTTTGGCAAAGTATCTGACTGAAGTGACTTTCACTGACGAGCTCAGCCCTCTCCTCACCTGGTGCCTACACACAGTGTCATAGAATCATAGAATCATAGCAAATTTACGGCACAGAAGGAGGCCATTCGGCCCATCATGTTCGCGCTGGCCGAAAATGAGCCACCGATAGCAAATTTACGGCACAGAAGGAGGCCATTCGGCCCATCATGTCCGCGCCGGCCGAAAATGAGCCACCCAGCCTAATCCCACTTTCCAGCACTTGGACCGTAGCCCTGTAGGTTACGGCACTTCAGGTGCACATCCAGGTACTTTTTAAATGAGTTAAGGGTTTCTGCCTCTACCACCCTTTCAGGCAGTGAGTTCCAGACCCTCACCACCCTCTGGGTGAAAAAAAATTTCCTCAGCTCCCCTCTAGTCCTTCTACCAATTACTTTAAATCTATGCCCCCTGGTTATTGACCTCTCTGCTAAGGGAAATAGGTCCTTCCTATCCACTCTATCTAGGCCCCTCATAATTTTGTACACCTCAATTAAATCACCCCTTAGCCTCCTCTGTTCCAAAGAGAACAACCCCAGCCTATCCAATCTTTCCTCATAGCTAAAATTCTCCAGTCCTGGCAATATCCTCATAAATCTCCTCTGCACCCTCTCTAGTGCAATTACATCCTTCCTGTAATGTGATGACCAGAACTGTACACAGTACTCTAGCTGTGACCTAACCAATGTTTTATACAGTTCCAGCATAACCTCCTTGCTCTTATATTCTATGCCTCGGCTAATAAAGGAAAGTATTCCATATGCCTTTTTAACCACCTTATCGACCTGTCCCGCTAACTTTTAGGGATTTGTGGACATGCACTCCAAGGTCCCTCACACCTTTCAGTATCCTCCCATTTATTGTGTATTCCCTTGCCTTGTTTGCCCTCCCCAAATGCATTACCTCACACTTCTCCGGATTGAATTCCATTTGTCACTTTTCTGCCCACCTGACCAGTCCATTGATACCTTCCTGCAATCTACAGCTTTCCTCCTCACTATCAACCACACGGCCAATTTTTGTAACATCTGCAAACTTCTTAATCATGTCCCCTACATTTAAGTCCAAATCATTAATATATATCACAAAAAGCAAGGGATCTAGTACTGAGCCCTACAAAACTCCACTGGAAACAGCTTTCCAGTCACAAAAACACCCATCGACCATTACCCTTTGCTTCCTGCCACTGAGCCAAATTTGGATTCAACTTGCCACTTTCCCTTGGATCCCATAGGCTTGTACTTTTTTGACCAGTCTGCCATGTGGGGACCTTGCCAAAAGCCTTGCTGAAATCCATGTAGAGCACATCAAATGCACTACCCTCATCAATCCTCCTTGTCACCTCCTCAAAAAATTCAATCAAATTAGTCAGACACGACCTTCTTTTAACAAATCCATGTTGACTGTCCTTGATTATTCCGTGCTTTTCTAAGTGATGCTTTATCCTGTCTCTCAGAATTGATTCCAATAATTTGCCTACCACCGAGGTTAAACTAACTGGCCTGTAATTACTCCGTCTATCCCTCGCTCACTTTTTAAACAATGGTACGACGTTAGCAGTCCTCCAATCCTCCGGCACCACGCCTGTATCCAGTGAGGATTGGAAAATGATGGTCAGAGCCTCCGCTATTTCTCCCCTTGCTTCTTTTAACAGCCTGGGATACATCTCGTCCCGGCCTGGTGATTTATCTACTTTCAAAGATGCTAATCCCCTTAATACTTCCTCTCTCACTGTGTTTATCCCATCCAATATTTCACATTCCTCCTCCTTAACTACAATCTCTGCATCTCCCCTCTCTTTTGTGAAGACAGATGTAAAGTATTCATTAAGAACCATACCCACATCTTCCACCTCCACACATAGGTTACCTTTTTGATCTCTATTAGGCCCTACTCTTTCCTTAGTTTTCCTCTTGCTCTTAAGGTATTTATAAAACACCTTTGGGTTTTCCTTGATTTTAGTTGCTAATATATTTTCATACCCTCTCTTTGCTTTCCTAATTTCCTTTTTAATTTCCCCCCTGCACTTTTTATGCTCCTCTAGGCTTTCTGTAATATTGAGTTCTCGGTGTCTGACATAAGCTTTCCTTTTCAGGCTTATCTTACCCTGTATGCTCCTTGACATCCAGGGGGCTCTAGATTTGGCAGCCCCAACTTTTTCTTTGTGGGAATGTGTTTATTCTGAACCCCTTGAATCTCCCCCTTGAATGCCTCCCACTGCTCTGACACTGATTTACCTTCAAGTAGCTGTTTCCAGTCCACTTTTGCTAAATCATTTCTCAGCTTAGTAAAGTTGGCCATTCCCCAATTGAGAACTTTTACTCCTGTTCTATCTTTGTCCTTTTCTATAACTGTGCTAAATTTAACTGAATTATGATCACTATCACCAAAATGCTCTCCCACTGATACTCCTTCCACCTGCCCAGCCTCATTTCCTAAAACTAAATCCAGAACTGCCCCATCTCTTGTTGGGCTTGCTACATACTGGCTAAAAAAGTTCTCCTGAATGCAATTTAAGAATTTTGCGCCCTCTATACCCTTCATACTGTTTGTGTCCCAGTTAATATTAGGGTAGTTGAAATCCCCTACCATTACTGCCCTACTGTTTTTGCACGTCTCAGATATTTGCCGACATATTTGCTCTTCTATCTCCCTCTGACTGTTTGGGGGTCTATAGTACACTCCCAGCGGTGTGACTGCCCCTTTTTTGTTCCTTAGCTCAACCCATATGGCCTCATTTGATGATCCTTCTAACATATCATCCCTCCTCTTTAACCAAAATTGCCACTCCCCCTCCTTTTTTATCCCCTTCTCTATCTCGCCTCAAAACCCTGTAACCAGGAATGTTGAGCTTTGCCATTCCTGCCCCTCTTTAAGCCATGTTTCTGTAATAGCCAAGATATCATGCTTCCACGTGTCTATCTGTGCCCTCAGCTCATCCGCCTTGTTCACTATACTCCTTGCATTGAGGTATATACCATTAAGCACTGCCAACCGTGCCAGCCATGGTTCAGTGGGTCGCACCCTCGCCTGTGTCAGAAGGTCATGGGTTGAATTTCCACGCCAGAGACTTGAGCACATAATCCAGGCTGACACTCGCAATGCCAGTACTGAGGGAGTGCTGCAGTGTCTGAGGTGCGTCTTTTGGATGAGCTGTTAAATTGAGGCTCCGTCTGCCCTCTCAGCGGACGTCAAAGATCCCACTACATTACATAGAATTACATAGAATGTAGAGCACACTAACAGGCCATTTGGCCCAACAGGCCCATGCCGGTGTTTATGCTCCACATGAGCCCCCTCCCACCCTACTATTAGCATATCCTTCTATTCCTTTCCCCCTCATGTGTTTATCTAGCTTCCCCTTAAATGCATCTATGCTATTCGCCTCAATCATAGAAATCATAGAAAATAGGAGCAAGAGTTGGCCATTCGGCCCTTCAGGCCTGGTCCGCCATTCAAAATGATCATGGCTGATCGTCTAACTCAGTACCCTGTTCCCGCTTTTTCCCCATATTCCTTGATCCTTTTAGCATTAAGAAATATATCTATCTCCTTCTTGAATATATTTAATGACTTGGCCTCCACTGCCTTCTGTGGTAGAGAAGTCCACAGGTTCACTACCCTCTGAGTGAAGAAATTTCTCATCATCTCGGTTCTAAATGGCATACCCCGTATCCTGAGACTGTGACCCCTGGTTATGGATTCCCAATCCATCGGGAACATCCTCCCTGCATCTAGAATCATAGAATCATAGAAGTTTACAACATGGAAACAGGCCCTTCGGCCCAACATGTCCATGTCGCCCAGTTTATACCACTAAGCTAGTCCCAATTGCCTGCACTTGGCCCATATCCCTCTATACCCATCTTACCCATGTAACTGTCCAAATGCTTTTTAAAAGACAAAATTGTACCTGCCTCCACTACTGCCTCTGGCAGCTCGTTCCAGACACTCACCACCCTTTGAGTGAAAAAATTGCCCCTCTGGACCCTTTTGTATCTCTCCCCTCTCACCTTAAATCTATGCCCCCTCGTTATAGACTCCCCTACCTTTGGGAAAAGATTTTGACTGTCTACCTTATCTATGCCCCACATTATTTTATAGACTTCTATAAGATCACCCCTTAACCTCCTACTCTCCAGGGAAAAAAGTCTCAGTCTATCCAACCTCTCCCTATAAATCAAAATCTAGTCTGTCTAGTCCTGTTAGAATTTTATATGTTTCGATGAGATCACCTCTCATTCTTCTAAACTCTAGTGAATATAGGCCTAGTCGACCCAATCTCTCCTCATACGTCAGTCCTGCCATCCCAGGAATCAGTCTGGTAAACCTTCGTTGCACTCCCTCCATGGCAAGGACATCCTTCCTCAGATAAGGAGACCAAAACTGCACACAATACTCCTTGTGGTAGCGAGTTCCACATTCTCACCACTCTCTGGGTAAAGAAGTTTCTCCTGAATTCCCTATTGGACTTATTAGTGACTATCTTATATTTATGGCCCCTCGTTTTGGTCTGCCCCACAAGTGGAAACATCTTGTCTATGTCTACCCTATCCAACTATTTCAAAGAAAAGCAGAGGGGTTCTCCCTGGTGTCCTGGCCTTTCCCTCTGCAGGTTCTCTAATAAAATGATCCACAGGATCAATGTAAGTCAGTGTTACTCTGTTCCCCTATAACTATTCCATGTGTCATTAGTGTAGTCGAAGAAACTTTAAGAAAAAGTAATCTTTGCTTTGAAAAATTGCAGGTTTGTAAATAACAGGAAGGCACTGGGGGAGCAATTTGAAAACCGTGCGGTGATCTGTTGCTGGGAGTGTATCGAAACTTCTTCACCCAGAGAGTGGTGAGAAGGTGGAACTGGCTGTCATAAGGAGTAGTTGAGGCGAATAACATAGATGCATTTAAGGGGAAACGAGATAAATACATGAGGGGAGAAAGGAATAGAAGGATATGCTGATAGGGTGAGATGAAATAAGGTTGAAGGAAGCCTGTCTGCAGCATAAACACCGGCATGGACCAGTTGGGCTGAATGGCCTGTTTCTGTGCTGTAATTTCTATGTACTTCTATGATACCTTTCACCCTAACGAGACAGACGTGTACAAAATAGTGTCTTTAGCTGCTGCCTTGTCCTGTATTCTTTGACAGGATTCATTTCAAAGAGCTGACAGCTTATTCAGTGACCTAGGTTGAAGGAGAGAGAGAGACTGGATTTCATCACTGTCAGGTTTACAGGCAGGGACGATTATCTTACCACAGCACCCGTCTCACCTAAAGTCTCGAGGTGAAAGACTCCCGCCGACATTGTGCCACTAGCGGAGAAGTGTGCAGTGCTTCACGTTTTGTGCTGGTTTCATTCTGTGACGCCTCTGTCGCTGACTCCCCAGTGGGCAGGGCGGGGGAGGGGGGGGCGGGGGAGGTTCTCGTTTTTCTATCGCGGCCCGCCCCTGGCGAATCCGGCGGCTTTACTCTGGCTGTTGCTGCCACCGTCTGGGCAACATCTTGGGTTGTCAGGAGTCAGTGGCACAAGTGCAGAGTGAGACGAATGTCCAAAGCAGCATGAACCATAGTCCGTTTATAAAGATTGGTTGTGTTACACACAGCACACAGAGGAAATCTTCCCCCTTCCCCATCTGTCTTACTCAGCTCTCTCCAATTTTCTCCTCTCTTTTTCTAGGATGTTGGAGCTCGCGGAACTACACTTGTACTTGATACCAGGGCTAAAAAGGTTAAATTATGAGGTCAGGTCGCATAGACTGGGCTAAATTCCTTTGAATATAGAAAATTAAGGGGTGATCTAATTGAGGTGTTTAAGATGATTGAAGGAGTTAATAGGGTAGATAGAGAGAAACTATTTCCTCTGGTGGGAGAGTCCAGAACAAGGGGGGGCATAACCTTAAAATTAGAGCTAGGCCGTTCAGGGGTGATGTCAGGAAGCACTAATTCACACAAAGGGGAGTGGAAATCTGGAATTCTCTCCCCCAAAAAGCTGTTGAGGCTGGGGGTCAATTGGAAATTTCAAAACTGAGATCGATAGATTTTTGTTAGGTAAGAGGATTAAGGGTTACAGAACCAAGGCGGGTAAATGGAGTTAAAATACAGATCAGCCATGAACTAATTGAATGGTGGAGCAGGCTCGAGGGGCTGAATGGCCTCCTCCTGTTCCTATGTCCCCCAGCAAGAGTCAGTGCCTTCAGGAAAGTGAAAATCGGATTACTGTCTAGAACAGAAATAGAATTGATCTCCAACTCTCGTCTCATCTTTCGATTCAATCACATTTTATTTTTTCTAAATGGATGCCTTCAGACTTATGTTGGCAAATTGTTTCCAAGTGACTTCACTGCAGCCTGACAAGATAGCCCAAATTACTTACAATTACCCTTTCTAAAATCTTTTTTTTTGTAAAAAGATAAAATAGGTTTTGTCAGTGTAATGGAGCTTTTCACAGACAGGCATCAATACCAGATTGGGCAACGTGGCAGGATTCGATAAATTGTTAAACCGCTCAGCAATTACCATCTTAAACTCAAACAGTCAAACGCGCCCAAGACAATATTGTTTTTCTACAAAGCAATCTGCAAAGCATTACTTTTGTTTTTTTTTGGTGAATTTTGTGCTCTTTATGCTGAGGGATATCAGTGCTGGGGATTGAAACTCAACCAATTTCTGGTATCCAGTGTCAGCAACAAGCAATTCCAGATCAGGTACATGCTGGGTTAAAAGTGCATTGTCCCATCAAACACTCCCAGGCCAGGTACAACATAGGTTAGATACAGAGTAAAGCTCCCTCTGCACTGTCCCATCAAATAACTCCCAGGCCAGGTACAGCATGGGTTAGATACAGAGTAAAGCTCCCTCTACACTGTCCCATCAAACACTCCCAGGCCAGGTACAGCACGGGTTAGATACAGAGTAAAGCTCCCTCTACACTGTCCCATCAAACACTCCCAGGGCAGGTACAGCATGGGTTAAATACAGAGTAAAGCTCCCTCTTATTATGCAAGTTTATTTCACTCTGTGTAATTGTTTTTTTTATTTTTCCTGAAATTTGTGTTTGAATGTATATGGGGCCCAAGACAGCACATCTCTTCATTGCTCCAAGGATCCATTACTGATCTGTGCCGAATTAGCTGATCGAAGCAGTGGGAGAAGGGAATTGAAATACAGATCAGCCATGAACTAATTGAATGGCGGAGCAGGCTCAAGGGGCTGAATGGCCTCCTCCTGTTCCTATGTCCCCCAGCAAGAGTCAGTGCCTTCAGGAAAGTGAAAATCGGATTACTGTTCAACAAGTACAGTACGACAAGCCTTGTGCATCCATTCTGGGGAGGCAAGCAATCAGCCATGGCTCACACTCCTGTTCATTATCTGGTGGACTCTGAGGGAGACCGGGCACGTATGGATGTCATTCGAGGGCCAAGATTGGGCTCAATTGTGATGCTCCCCAGGGTCGATGAGCCACCTGATGCTCGCTGTCTGGACTCACGCACAGAGAGTGTAGAATCATAGAATCGTAGAATCATAGAATCTTACAGATCAGAAATAGGCCATCCGGCTTATTGTGCCTGTGCTGGCTCTTTGAAAGAGCTATCCAGTTAGTCCCACTCTCCCTGCTCTTTCCTCATAGCCCTGCAATTTTCTTCCCTTCAAGTATTTACCCAATTCCCTTTTGAAAGTTACTATTGAATCTGCTTCCACCGCCCTTTCAGGCAGCGCATTCCAGATCATAACAACTCGCTGTGTTCAAAACTTCTTCCTCATCTCCCCTCTGCTTCTTTTACCAATTACCTTAAATCCGTGTCCTCTGGTTACCGACCCTTCTGCCACTGGAAACTGTTTCTCCTTATTTACTCTATCAAAACCCGTCATGATTTTGAACACCTCTATCAAATCTCCCCTCAACCGTCTCTGCTCTAAGTAGAACAATCCCAGCTTCTCTAATCTGTCCACGTAACTGAATTCCCTCATCCCTTTACCATGCAAGTAAATCTCCTCTGCACCCTCTCCAAGGCCTTAACATCCTTCCTGAAGTGTGGTGCCCAGAATCGGACACAATACTCCAGCTGAGGCCTAACCAGTGATTTATAAAGGTTTAGCATAACTTCCTTGCTTTTGTACTCTATGGGCTCGATATTCGGAGGGCTGCGGGTTCGCGGCGGGGGGGGGCGACTGGGCGCATGGGTAATGCGTCCGGTGAAATCAGTCTGCCCCGCGCGCGATCGCAGGCTGATTGGAGCCACTTACTTGGCCTTCCGGGTTCCCCGCTGCTGATCTGCGCGGCGGGCGGGCTGCGCATGCGCAGTAAGGTCTGTCAACTGGAGGAGCTCTATTTAAAGGGGCAGTCCTCCACTGACTGATGCTGCAGGAAATAGGAAAAATTACAGCATGGAGCAGCCCAGGGGGAAGGCTGCTCCCAGGTTTAATGATGCCTCACTCCAGGTATCATTGGATGGGGTGAGGAGGAGGAGGGGGAGGACAGAGATCATCCCCCCGGCGGGCGGGAGGAAGCGGCCTGCCTCTGCCACCAAGAAGGCCCGGCTCGAGGTGGCAGAGGAGGTCACCTGCACCACCAACATATCAGGCACCTGCATACAGTGCAGGAGGCGCTCCAATGACTTCAGTAGGTCAGCCAAAGTGAGTACACTTACTCATTCCCCTACACTCCGTCTGCCACATCACCGCCCCCACCCCACATCTCCTTCTGCACTGCCAACATTACCCTATCACATCACCCCTCACACCCACTCAAAGCTCATCCTCATCTTACCTGCACCTACTCACCTCGCCAGTACTCATCCCGCCACTACCACTCAACCCAATCCTCATACAATCTCATGGCTCTATCTCATACTCACCCTCTCATGCATCTCTTTCACGGTCAGCCTCACTCAACCTGCCACTACCTGTGCTGCAGCCACAGGGCATGCATCGCATATGTGCAGTAGGCAGCGTAAGGCAAACGTGTTGTGAGCATGAAGGGGATGCACAAGGGTGTTTGAGGGTTTGTCATGGTTTTTACTTATATTTAATTTCTGAGCAACTCACATAACATATTATATTGGCACCACTACTGCCACGTCTTTACGAATCTTGTCTGGTTTGTGCAATAATGCCCTTTCCTGAGGATCACAATGAAGATCCACACCTGATGCCACCCATTGTGTCACTGCAGAGTGGGTGTAGGTGTATTTGCAGGGCTCTTTTGTGCAGACGACTGAGAGACGCCGGCGATGTCCCCGGTGGCACCCTGGAAGGATGCGGAGGAGAAGTTGTTGAGGGCAGTGGTGACTTTGACAGCGACAGGTAAGAAGATGGTGCTCAGGCCAGCCGGGAGCAGCTCGGCATGAAGGAGGCTGCAGATGTCCACGACTACATGTCGAGTGACTCTGAGCCTCCGTGTGCACTGCTGCTCAGAGAGGTCCAAGAAGCTGAGCCTCGGTCTGTGGACCCTGTGGCGAGGGTAGTGCCCTCTGCGACGCATCTCTCTCTGCAGTTGCCCTCCCTCCTGCTGTGCAGGTGGATGTTTCACAGCATTGTGTTGTGGAGCTCCACGTGTTAGAGGTGGACGGCGTGGCTGGTGATGCTGTTCGCCCTCCGAGGAGGTCATGACTGCAGCTACGGCGGCCCCCATCCGGAAGATGTCCATCTGAGGGGGTCCGCAAGGTAGGTACATGTGTCTGGACACCAGGGTAAGTGTGCAAGTTTGTGAATTTGATTGTTAGGAGGAGGCTGGTGGAGGCCAAACTTTGTCCAAAGTGACAGAGTGGCCTCCTGCAATGAGTGAGGGTCTCCCCCACAACCTGTCAAATGGACCTTTGCAGCTGCCACAGGCTGACAACTGCAAAAACGTCCATTTCAACTGGGAGTGTTTCCCCCAGTATGGGAAACAGTCCCAGTTGTTTCTAAAATCCCACCCCTCCTCACATATTCCCTTAATCAGGTCTGTTAATGACCTGAAATAGCAGAATAAATATTGTTAAGTGACACCCCGCTGGCTTTAATTGCCTGCGGGAGTCCCACATGCGGGGGCTGCGCGCGCACGTCAGCGCGTCTGTGGGGAACCCGGAAGTGGGCGGGTTGGAGCCAGGCTCCCAACCCGCTCCGTGATTCCCCGATTTTCGGAGCCCCCCCCCGCCAGGAATGCACCCGATAGCGGGTGCTAATATCGGGCCCTATGCCTCTATTGATAAAGCCCAGGATCCCGTATGCTTTTTGAACAGCCTTCTCAACTTGCCCTTCCACCTTCAAAGACTTGTGTACATGCACCCCCAGGTCTCTCTGTTCCTGAACCCCCTTTAAAATGGTAAATGTAAGGAGTCGTACAACACCAGGTTATAGTCCAACAGCTTTATTTGAAATCATAAGCTTTCGGAGCTTTGCTCCTTCGTCAAGTGAGGAACCTGATGAAGGAGCAAAGCTCCGAAAGCTTGTGATTTCAAATAAAGCTGTTGGACTATAACTTGGTGTTGTACGACTCCTTACATTTGTCCACCCCAGTCCATCACCGGCACCTCCACATCATGGTTAGAATGGTACCATTTAGTTTATATTGCCTCTCCTCATTCTTCCTTCCAAAATGCATCAGATTTGAAGGTGAGATAACAGAGAACGGTACCTTCAGGAGAGGAGGGTGGATAAAGGGAAAAACATAGAAACATAGAAACATCGAAAATAGGGGCAAGGGTAGGCCATTCGGCCCTTTGGGCCAGCTCCACCATTCAAAATGATCATGGCTGATCGTCTAACTCAGTACCCTGTTCCCGCTTTTTCCCCATATCCCTTGATCCCTTTAGCATTAAGACATATATCTATCTCCTTCTTGAATACATCTAATGACTTGGCCTCCACTGCCTTCTGTGGTAGAGAATTCTACAGGTTCACCACCCTCTGAGTGAAGAAATTTCTCCTCATCTCGGTTCTAAATGGCATACCCCGTATCTTGAGACTGTGACCTCTGGTTCTGGACTCCCCATCCATCGGGAACATCCTCCCTGCATCTAGTCTGTCTAGTCCTGTTTGAATTTTATATGTTTCGATGAGATCACCTCTCATTCTTCTAAACTCTAGTGAATATAGGCCGAGTCGACCCAATCTCTCCTCGTACATCAGTCCTGCCATCCCAGGAATCAGTCTGGTAAACCTTTGTTGCACTCCCTCCAAGGCAAGGACATCCTTCCTCAGATAAGGAGACCAAAACTGCACACAATACTCCAGATGTGGTCTCACCAAGGCCCTGTTCAACTGCAATAAGACATCCCTGCTCCTGTACTCAAATCCTCTTGCAATGAACGCCAACATACCATTCGCCTTCCTAACTGCTTGCTGCACCTGAATGCTCGCTTTCAGCGACTGGTGTACAAGGACACCCAGGTCTTGTTGCACCTCCCCTTTTCCCAATCTATCACCATTCAGATAATAATCTGTCTTTCTGTTTTTACAACCAAAGTGGATAACCTCACATTTATCCACGTTATACTGCATCTGCCATTTCTTGCCCACTCACCCAACTTGTCTAAATCACATTGGAGCCTCTTTGCATCCTCCTCACAGCTCACATTCCACCCCAGCTTTGTGTCGTCTGCAAACTTGGAAATGTTACATTTAGCTCCTTCATCCAAATCATTGATATATATTGTGAATAGCTGGGGCCCAAGCACTGATCCCTGCGGTACCCCACTAGTCACTGCCTGCCACCCAGAAAAAGACCCGTTTATTCCTACTCTCTGTTTCCTGTCTGTCAACCAATTCTCAATCCATGCCAGTATATTCCCCCCAATCCCATGTGCTTTAATTTTGCACACTAACCTCTTGTGTAGGACCTTACCAAAAGCCTTCTGAAAATCCAAGTACACTGGTTCTCCCCTATCTATTCTACTAGTTACATCCTCAAAAAACTCCAGTAGATTTGTTAAGCATAATTTCCCTTTCATAAGCCCATGCTGACTTTGTCCAATCCCGTTAATGCCCTCCAAGTGTTCTGTTATCACATCCTTTATAATAGACTCCAGCATTTTCCCCACTACTGATGTTCGGCTAACTGGTCTGTAATCCCCTGTTTTTTCTCTCCCTCCTTTTTTTAAATAGTGGGGTTACATTTGCCACTCTCCAATCTGTAGGAACTGTTCCAGAGTCTACAGAATTTTGGAAGATGATCATCAATGCATCCACTATTTCCAGGGCCACTTCCTTTAGTGCTCTGGGGTGTAGATTATCAGGCCCTGGGGATTTGTCAGCCTTTAGTCCCATTAATTTCCCGAGCACTATTTTTTTTACTAATACTGGTTTCCTTCAGTTCCTCCCTCTCACTAGACCCTTGGTTCTCTAACATTTCCGGGAGGTTATTTGTGTCCTCCTTTGTGAAGACAGAACCAAAGTATGTGTTTAATTGTTCTGCCATTTCTTTGTTCCCCATTATAATTTCCCCCATTTCTGACTGTAAGGGACCTACATTTGTCTTCACTAATATTTTTCTCTTGGCATATTTATAGAAGCTTTTACAGTCAGTTTTTATGTTCCCTGCTAGTTTACTCTCATACTCTATTTTTCCCCTCTTAATCAATCTCTTTGTTCTCCTTTGCTGAATTCTGAACTGCTCCCAATCCTCAGGTTTGCCGCTTTTTCTGGCAATTTTATATGTCTCCTCTTTGGATCTAATACTATCCCTAATTTCTTTTGTAAGCCACGGTTGAGCCACCTTTCCTGTTTTATTTTTGTGCCAGACAGGAATGAACAATTGTTGTAATTCCTGCACACGTTCTTTAAATATTAGCCATTGCCTATCCACCGTCATCCCTTTTAGTAAAGTTCCCCAGTCTATCATAGCCAACTCACACCTCATACTTTCGTAATTTCCTTTATTTAGATTCAGGACCCTAGTTTCGGATTCAACTACTTCACTCTCCATCTTAATGAGGAATTCTATCATATTATGGTTGCTCTTCCCTAAGGGACCCCGCACAACAAGATTGTTAATTAATCCTTTCTCATTGCACAATACCCAGTCTAGGATCGCCTGTTCTCTAGTTGGTTCCTCAACGTATTGGTCTAGAAAACTATCACGTACACACTCCAGAATTCCTCTCCCACAGTATTATTGCTAATTTGGTTTGACCAATCTATATGTTAATTAAAGTCACCCATGATTATAGTTGTACCCTTCTTGCATGCGTCTCTAATTTCCTGTTTAATGCCCTCCCCTTCATCTCCACTACTGTTTGGGGGCCTATAGACAACCCCCACCAACGTTTTCTGCCCCTTGGTGTTTCTTAGCTCCACCCATACAGATTCCACATCGTGATTTTCCGAGCCAATATCCTTCCTCACTATTGCATTGATTTCCTCCTTTACTAACAACGCTACCCCACCTCCTTTCCCTTTTTGCCTGTCCTTCCTAAATATTGAATACCCCTGGATGTTCAGTTCCCATCCTTGGTCACCCTGCAGCCATGTCTCCGTAATCGCAACTATATCATACCCGTTAATATCTATCTGCGCTGTTAATTCATCTACCTTGTTGCGAATTCTCCGCGCATTAAGACACAATGCCTTTAGACTTGCCTTTTTAAGATTGCTGGTCATCTTAGTATTATTTTGCATTATGGCCCTATTTGTTTTTCGCCCTTGTTTTCTCTGCCTTCCACTATTGCTTCTTCCCTTTCTGTCTTTTGTTTCTATCCTTGTTTCCCCCTCCTCTGTCTCCCTGCTCAGGTTTCCATCCCCCTGCCATTCTAGTTTAAACCTTCCCCAACAGCACTAGCAAACAACCCCTCGAGGACATTGGTCCCGGTCCTGCTCGGGTGTAACCCGTCCCGCTTGTACAGGTCCCACCTTCCCCAGAACCGGCCCCAATGTCCCAGGAATCTAAATCCCTCCCTCCTACACCATCCCTGCAGCCACGCATTCACCTGGTCTATTCTCCTGTTCCTATACTCACTAGCACGTGGCACTGGTAGAAATCCTGAGATCACTACCTTTGAGGTCCTGCTTTTTAATTTATCTCCTAACTCCTTAAATTCACCTTGCAGGACCCCGTCCCTTTTTTTACCTGTGTCGTTGGTACCGTTATGGAAAGAAAGAACATTGATGAGGCATTGCCTGCCTTTCAGGAGCCCATTTAGGTTTAGATTTTGTGCCTTTTCATCGTATGTTGTTAAGTGTTTTCCTTGAAGGTGCATTTTTCCCCAGTGTGGATGTCAAGCTGACACAGGCTTGTAGCTCCAACTGAAATGGAGAAGCAGAGTGATTGTGTTCCGAAGTGAACTATAAATCATGGGTTTTTGTACTGTTAATTGAGACTATCTCCCTAAATGTGTCACTGATATTAATTGTCCCTCTCCCAAGGCTGCACACACACTGAATGTTAATCTCGCTGCAATTTCGAAAGGAAAATTAACAAAGTGAACTTTCCATCTTCACTCATTCCCTTGCTCTCACAGTCCCTGATGTTATCTCAGCCTTTTGATTGTAATGTTTTTCGATCAGATGAGCGGTCTCTGCTTCCATTTCAGTGGCTTGTTTCTCGGTCAGAACTGTTTTCATTCCTCCTGGTGCTCGGCTCCATGAGTGTTCATTCATTACTGCCCAAATCCTCTCTGGCCTTGGGCTCAGTGGGTCGCACTTTCACCTCTGATGTTGCAAGGTTGTGGGTTCAAGTCCTGCTCCAGTAGCTTGTGTACATAATCTCGGCTGATGCTCCTAGTGCAGTACTGAGGGAGAGCGCTGTGTTGCCTTTCTGGATGAGATGTTAAACCAAGTTCTATCTGTCGTCTCAGGTATACATAAATGATCCCACAGCCACTATTTGAAGAAGAGCAGGTGAGTTCTCCCCAGTGTCCTGGTCAATATTTATCCATTAACTAATATCACTAGATGTGGAGATGCCGGTGATGGACTGGGGTTGACAAATGTCACCTGACATTCATCTGACGGAGGAGGAAGCCTCCGAAAGCTTGTGATTTTCAAATAAAATTGTTGGACTATAACTTGGTGTTGTAAGATTGTTTACATAATGTCACTAGAGCAGATTATATGCTCATTTATCCCATTGCTGTTTTGTGGGACCTTGCTGTGTGCAAATTGGCTGCTATGTTTCCTATGTTACAGCAGTGACTGCACTATAAAAGTACTTCATTGGCTGTAAAGTGTTTTGGGGTGTCCTGAGGTTGTGAAAGGCGCTATATAAATGCAAGTTCGTCCTTTCTTCTTCTATTCTGTGATCCTCTGCCCCCAGTGGGGAGCTCCGTTTGGTGATCCACGGGCCGACAGCCTGTGATTTTCGGTTTAATGGGGTGGGCTACAGGCCTGTGATTACTGCCCGTTGGGAGTGCTGGAATGAGGAAACGCAACCTAATAATTAAACGATAGTTAATCGATGGGCTCCTTTCTGATTGCTCGGTGTGTAAATACATCACATGGCGCAGGACTCTGAGCCAGGGAGAGCAGAGAGGGTTTAAGTTCAATCCATGGTCTACGCTGATCTTATCATTGCAGGGAACGCTCCGACCTGGCCCAGTGTCCCCAGCAAGGAAGGGCAACGAAATAAATTAATCAGCCAGGGGTCCTGCTTCCGGTCATTATCCATTGACCCCTGGGAAGAGGACGGTGCGAAGGCAGGACCGGACTCGACTGAGATATCCCTCTGTCCCCCCCCACAACATGGTCAGATAACCTGCCGACACTAAGGCCCCCATTTTAACTCCCCCTGCTTGTTGGGGACCGAGCAGGGGTCGGGGGTGGTGGGGGGGTGGCAGTTAAAATGAGGGCAGCGACGTACCCCCCCCCTTACAATCGAGCTGCTTTCCCGCCTGTCCCGATCTTAACCCGCTCTTTCGAGCAGGCGATCGGGACTCCTGCAGCAAGGCAGCGGGACCCTACTGTAAAGATGCAGATCGGGGCCTGATAACATCATCGGAACCTGAGCTGCAAATTTAGTCGAGGGACTGAACGGGGGAGCGGCGACAGGAGGGGGGACCCTGGGTCAGAAGAGGCCCAGGCAGGTGAGTTCAAAGCTTTTATTTTAGGTTTCCTTCCGGGCCAGGAGGGGGCAGGAGTTCTCCCCGGGGCCTCATGATCTTCCGCTCCCACCCACAGTCCAGGTAATGGATTTGACCGTGTTCGGGCGGGACCCCGATGAAAGTTATAGAGTCATAGAGTCATAGAGTTATACAGCACGGATAGAGGCCCTTCGGCCCATCGTGTCCGCGCCGGCCATCAAGCCCTGTCTATAATCTAATCCCATATTCCAGCATTTGGTCCGTAGCCTTGTATGCTATGGCATTTCAAGTGCTCATCCAAATGCTTCTTGAATGTTGTGAGGGTTCCTGCCTCCACAACCCTTTCAGGCAGTGAGTTCCAGCCTCCAACCACCCTCTGGGTGAAAAAGTTCTTTCTCAAATCCCCTCTAAACCTCCCGCCTTTTACCTTGAATCTATGCCCCCTTGTTATGGTAATGAGGCCTCCCCGTCCCGGATTCCCCTGGGAGTGCCGCCTGCTTCGGGCTTCACCCGCTCCTTCCCCCACCTTAAAATCGGGGTCTCTGTCTAAGATCCCACATAAAAGCTGGTTAGTTGTTGGGGGGAATCCAGCACTGGTAGAACCAAGCCCCCACCCCAGCCAAAGTCACAACCATCGGGGAGAGAAGGAAAGAAAACCGGAAGATAATGTGATAAATATGAACTTAGTTAGTAACACTTTTGTCTATGAGTCAGAAGGTTCAAGCCTCACTCCAGGAGCTGAGTAAACAATCTGCGTTGATGCTTCACTCTGCAACTGAGGGGGTATTATATTGTCGGAGAGACTGGGGGACGATTTTCAACTGCTGGCTGCCCATTTCTCGCCTGAAAAATGGCCGAGGTCACCTCCCAATCCCCTTCCCTCCCCCCCCTTGACCCCCGAAGAGGCCGCCTGATCCAATTTTCAGACTTGCCTCTAGTCGAGCAAACGACAAGCCTGGGTTTTCCGCCAGGAGGACGATCAAAGGCGTGAAGCGGAGCCCTGCTCCAGTTGGAGGAGCCCGTTGGCAATTTTCAGACAGGAACGGGGAGACTATGTGGTGGGTGCGGATTCCGCCTGTCGATACCCAGCGTTGACCAAACCAGCAGTCCACACAGGGGTCGCTGGTCGCTGCTTCAGAATAGGCCCAAAGCATTTGTTTTGGGGGTCGGGGTCGGGGGGGGGGGGGGGGGGGGGAGATTTTTCTGGGAGCCGGGGTTACGTTGCTCCTCGTGGCTCCACCACAATACTAAAGCCCTCCGCCGGTCCATCCGTTCCCCCACCCCTTGGGATCAACTCCCCACCCTGAAGACAGCGCCTCTGACAGTGCAGCACTGAAGCCCCAACCTAGGTTACGTGCCTGAAGTCTCTGGAGTGTGACTTGATCCCGTGACCTTCTGACTGAAGGAGGCAAGCGTGCTCCCCACTGAGTCACAGCCGACACCGAGAAATAATTTATCAACCTTTTAAAGAGAGCGCAAAAGAAAATTTTGCTTTCTCCACCCAATAGGATGTCTGTGGTGTAATCCACTAAATGGAAGTGTATGGAGCTAATATGTTTGAACAAGTTCATTACAGTAAATGTCAAGTGTCTTGCAGATATGTTTGCAGTGGAGTGGCAGCCGAGTTAATCACAAAAACACGGGCTGTAATGGGAAAAGCAGGTGAGGTAATGAGATGTGGAGCCCTTCAATCCAGCGCTGGATCAGTCAGAGCGCTTCAGAACATCGTGTTAAGTACCTTTCGCCACACGGGTTCTCGCAAGATATTGGCAACTAGTCTGCCATACAGAGTTTTTAATTAACGAAAGGATTCTCCAGGAAAAGTGAGGGAACTAAAATATCCACCTTTTCAGCTGTTAGCGATGAAATGTTCGATCAGCAGATGGTGGAGAGAGACTCCATGGTGGAATAGTCAGACCTGGACTGTGGCTGGACCAGAATTGATGGGCTGAATATCTCTGCGTTTCCTTACATTACAACAGTGACTATATTTCAAAAGTACCTCACTGGCTGTAAAGTGCTTTGGGACGTCCTGAGGTCATGAAAGACGCTATATAAATGCAAGTTCTTTCTTCTGAGTTCTCCGGACTTTATGTTCTAGTTAAAGGGAAGCTTCAAGTTTTGCCTCATGTTTTGCCTTAATGCATAGGCGCAGTCACTGGGAGTGGGTGAGGGGAAATGCACCCCCCAGATTCTTTAATATCTCCCCTCTTCATGGGGATGTTAGGGGACAATTGAAACTTTCAAGACTGAGATGGATGGATTTTTGAAGGGTATCAAAGGATGATGGAGCCAATGCGGGTAAATGGAGTTGAGGGACAGATCAGCCACGGTCTAACTGAGTGGAGAAAGAGGCTCGAGGGGCTGAATGGCTTCCTCCTGCTACTGTCTCACGTAGCGTATGGCTCCATAATTGCCGGCAGTCTCTGGCACCCAGCCAAGTGACCATTTTTTTCATGTGAAAGCCTGGGTGGAAAGGATTGGCAGGCTGCTCAACCTCAGGGGGCAGCTCAGCTGATCTCAGTCCCGCCATCACCCAGTGTTGGTATCCTTGTAGGAGTCTTTGCATGGTCAATGGGAGCAGGACTCCTGGCTCATATCTCCATCCATACCCTGGGGACAATAACCCCAAGTGGGAAGGATCATTGCCATCCGGGTGAGATCAAGTAACTCCGCAAAGAGCAAACAGATAGTTGGGAACGAAGGAAGTTTCAATCTCTTGCCTCTTTTACTTTTTCTTTCTAAATATAACAGAGAGAGTGGTAGGGACGGGGGTGGGGGTGGGGGGGGGCAATAAGACATCATAGAAACGTAAAAAAAGAGGAAAATATACCTGGAGTTCAGGCAAAGGTTGGTCCCATTGAAGTGGGTTTAAAGGCAATCTTGGATAATGGATCAAAATACCCCATCTGATTGATTGATTAATCAGTTGATTGGAGTGTGAAGAAGAAAAAACAATAATTATTTCAAATAAAACATTAATTCGTCCTTTGATCGTCGCTGGGTCAAAATCCTGGATCTCCCGACCAAGCAGCACTGTGGGAGAACCTTCACCACACGGACTGCAGCGGTTCAAGAAGAAGGCCCACCACCACCTTCTCAAGGGGCAACTGGGGATGGGCGATAAATGCCGGCCTCGCCAGCGACGCCCACATCCCGTGAATGAATTTACATTTTTTTTTCATGAAACACCATTGTACTTTGAAGAAGAACGAGATGAGCCTCACTCAACAATACCCTGATTAATAAAACTAGAAGAGTCCCAACTCATACAATAACTGCCCCTAGGTGGGGAGCAAGGGATTGCTTCTGTGGAGGGGAATGCAAGAAAATAAAACTCGGGTAAATTCACAGCGCTGTGCTCTGTACAGGGAAACCATGTTCGATGGGAGTAGAATCAGAGCTTGTAGTTCCTTTGAACATGAATTCTTACTGGCAACATTAAATTTAGGAACACGTTTCATGAGTTTCAATCCCACTTTAAATATAATTTGCACACCAAAGATAAAAATTTATCGCAAGCGTCAACAAGCCTCACTTGATAGCTTTCTTCCCCTTTGAGTCAGGAGCTTCTGTATTTAAAGTTCCACTCCATGACCTGAGCACATAATCCAGGGCTGACACTCCAGTGCGGTGCTGATTTGCACATCCGCGATTTTCATCACTCCACCTTCAGCTGCCTAGGCCGTAAGCTCTGGAATTCCCCCTCCCTAAACCTCTCCGCCTCTCTACCTCTCTCTCCCCTCCTTTAAGGCGCTCCTTGAAACCTACCTCTTTGGCCAAGCTTTTGGTCACCTGTCCTACTATCTCCTGACACTAGCTCAATTGCTAAATTTAAATCTGAGATAGATAGCTTTTTGGCAACCAAAGGTATTAAGGGATACGGGCCAAAGGCAGGTATATGGAGTTGGATCACAGATCAGCCATGATCTTATCAAATGGTGGAGCAGGCATGAGGGGCTGAATGGCCTACTCCTGTTCCCATGTTCCTATGTACCTTATGTGGCTCGGTGTCAAATTTTGTTTGATAATCGCAACTGTGAAGCACCTTGGGACGTTTTACTACGTTAAAGGCGCTATAAGAACATAAGAACTTAAGAAATAGGAGCAGGAGTAGGCCATCCGGCCCCTCGAGCCTGCCCCGCCATTCAATAAGATCATGGCTGATTTTCGACCTCATCTCTACTTTCTCATTCGATCCCCATATACCTCGATTCCTTTAGAGTCCAAAAATCTATCGACCTCAGTCTTGAATATACTCAGGGATATACTTGCCTTAGAGGCGGTGCAGCGAAGGTTCACTAGATTAATTGCTGGGCTGAGAGGGTTGTCCTATGAGGAGAGATTGAGTAGAATGGGCCTATACTCTCTGGAGTTTAGAAGAATGAGAGGTGATCTCATTGAAACATATAAGATTCTGAGGGGGCTTGACAGGGTAGATGATGAGAGGTTATTTCCCATGGCTGGAGAGTCTAAAACTAGGGGACATAGTCTCAGGATAAGGGGTTGGACATTTAAGACTGAGATGAGGAGGAATTTCTTCACTCATAGGGTCGTGATTCTTTTGAATTCTCTACCCCAGAGGGCTGTGGATGCTGAGTCATTGAATGTATTCAAGGCTGAGATAGACAGATTTCTGGACTCTAGGGGAATCAAGGGATATGGGGATCGGGCAGGAAAGTGGAGTTGAGGTCGAAGATCAGCCATGATTTGATTGAATGGCGGAGCAGGCTCGAGGGGCTGTATGGCCTACTCCTGCTCCTATTTCTTATGTTCTTATGTTCAACCAATGATCATCCACAACCCTCTGGGATAGAGAATTCAAAAGACTCACAACCCTCTGAGTGAAGAAATTTTTCCTCATCTCAGTCCTAAATGGCCGACCCCTTATCCTGCGACTATGCCCCCTGATTCTAGACTTCTATATAAATGCAAGGTGTTGAAGTTGTTGTTGAGGGAGTGAGTGCTGCACTGTCGGAGGTGTAGTCGTTTGAGATGAGGCCTGAAACCAAGATGCCCTCACAGGTGAGACGCACAAGATCCCACGGCACTATTTGAAGAAGATCAGAGAAGTTTTCCCCGGTATCCTGGGCAACATTTGTCCCTCAACCAACAACACCTTGTGTAGTCATTCATTCATTTTCTGTATTGTGGGACACAGTTGTGTTCAAATTAGCTGCTACGCAAACAACAGTGAATGCAATTCAAAGGTAATCCATTGGTTGTAAAGAGCTTTGGGGCATCCTGAATATGTGATAAGGGGCCATACATATGCAAGTTCTGTTCTCTTTGCCAGATCTTCTCACTGAAACCTTTTCTCTGGTATTTTAGCATCCGCCGCCTGTTCAAGGCTGCAGATTCCTAGGTGTCAGTTCAAGGCAAACTTTCTGAGATGACAGAACACAAACGTTTAAGAAAATACAAGAGAAGAGTAAGGGGAAAAGAAAAAAAACAGACAATAAAAAAAAAACGATTTGAACAAAGGACTGCGTTAGGATCAGGAACTGAAGAACTGGCCTGCCCTTTCTTTTGTATTACTTTATAAAATGTTTGAGTGATTGAAAAGATAGATGACAAAGGAGCAAAGGGATTGAAATCCCTTCTATTGCTAGCTTTGGTTAGCCTGAGCGTAAAGCAGAATGTTCTATTCAATACTGATGGTAAAATTATCCACAGGAGGAATTTCATAGAAAGGTAACAGAGATTGAAGAAAGGAAGAACCTTCATTAATATTGTGCCTTTCACAACCTCAAGGATGCCCAAAGTGCTTTACAGCCAACGAAGTACCTCTGAAATGTAGTACCTGTTATAATGTAGGAGACATGGCAGCGGTCCCACAAACGGCAATGAGATAATGAACAGATCATTTGTTTTTAGGTGTTGATTGAGGGATAAATATCGGCCAGGACACTGTGCGAGAACTCCCCTGCTCTTCTTTGAAGTAGTGGCTGTGGGATCTTTTACATCCACCTGAGGGGGCGTGCAGGGTTTCAGTTTAACATCTCGTCCGAAAGGCGGCACCTCAGTACCGCACTGGAGTGTCAGCCTGGATTATGCGCTCGGGTCTCTGGAGTGCGACTTGACCCCAGGCCCTTCTGGCCCAGGGGTGAGCATGCTACCAGCTGAGCCAAGGCTGACACCACTGACACGACGTCACTCAGAGCCCTGGGACCCCGATGGACATCACCCAGAGTCCAAGGGCGCCAAGGGATACGGAGCGAAGATGGGTAAATGGGGCTGTGATCTAATTGAATTGAGAAACAGGCTCGAGGGGCTGAATGGCCTACTCCTGTTCCTGTATTCCTACTTCAGATTAATGTGTTGAAGGTCACAGCGTTGTGCACTGCGACACTATTGAGCCATCCTCAGGAGTGCCACCACGGACTGATGGGCTGAATGTACACCTCTCCACCCAGCAGACCGGACACAAAGAAAGGAAGAAAAAAAAGCCGATGGGCCCAGGAGTTCTGTTAAAACTGGATGTTCTACAGTTTCAATCAAACCTGCCATTTGCTATATTGACGCCAGGTAGCCCTGTTTCCGAACAGTAAACCCGTTCTCTCACTGGGCAAGAAAAGAAACAAAGGACAGCACTGAGTCGCAAGTCTGGTGACATTCCATAACCACATGGGCCATGAAAAGTAGCCCAGAGAAAAGTGGAAGAGCAGCTCTACTGAGGCCAACAGTGAAGGGATAATAAGAAAAGATGAACAAACAAACAAATTAACTCACTGACGAATATTTATATAAACAGAAAATGCTGGAAAAGCTCAGCAGGTCAGGAAGCATCCGTGGAGAAAGAAACAGAGTTAACGTTTCAGGTCGAAGACCTTTCGTCAGAACTGGAAGATGTTGAAGAGTTAAAGTTTTTAAGCAAGTACAGAGCCAGGGAAAGGGGGCAGGGAAGGTGGGGGGGGGGAGAGGAGGAAAGAACAAAAGGGAAGGTCTGTGATAGGGTGGAGGGAAGGAGTGATTAAATGACAAAAGGGATGATGGTGCAAGACAAGGAGGGTGGGAATGGGACAAGTAAAGAAACAAAAGCTGGGTCCAGAGGAGCTGTAAATGGCAACAGCAGAACCATTACCAGCAGCGGCCCGGTCTTAAGCGTCTCCTTTGCACCATGGATGTCCAGTCCCCCTACACCTCAATCTCCCAACAGCCTGCGGGCCCTCCGCTTCTTCCTTGAACGGAGGCCCAATCAGTCCCCATTCTTATTATCCCTTCACTGTTGGCCTCAGTAGAGCTGCTCTTCCACATTTCTCTGGACTTCTTTTCATGGCCCATGTGGTTATAGAATATCACCAGAATCGGGACTCAGTGCTGTTCAACAGAAATAAATAAATAACATAGTAGCAGTGGTTCTGATCTGAAGTTATTGAAATCAGTGTTGAGTCCGGAAGGTTGTAAAGTGCCTAATCGAAAGATGAGGAGGGTGGTGGTGGATGGGGACTGGCTGGGCCTCCGTTCAAGGAAGAAGCGGAGGGCCCGCAGGCTGTCCTGGTGGGGGATGGAGGTGTAGGGGGATCAGACGTCCATGGTGCAAAGGAGACGCTTAAGACCGGGGAACTGGAAACTGTTAAAGTGGCGGAGGGCATCAGAGACTCGGGTCTCTGGGTAAGATGGGTATAGAGGGATATGGGCCAAGTGCAGGCAATTGGGACTAGCTTAGTGGTATAAACTGGGCGACATGGACATGTTGGGCCGAAGGGCCTGTTTCCATGTTGTAAACTTCTATGATTCTATGATTCTAAGAGTCGCGGATGTAGGTCAGAAGAGACTGGACAAGGGGAGAAAAAATCGAGTCGAGATAGGGAGATATAAATTCTGTGGGGCAAGAACAGGCTGAAACCATGGGTCTCCCGGGGCAGTCCTGTTTGTGGATCTTGGGAAGGAGTTAGAAGCGGGCTGTGCGGGGTTGGGGGACTATGAGGTTGGAGGCTGTGGGGGAAAAGATCTCCAGACGGTTTGGGAAACTATGGCTTGATGTTCGGCGGTGGGGTCATGGTCCAGGGGGAGGTAGGAGGAGGTGTCGGAGAGTTGGCGTTCAGCCTCCGCAAGGTAGAGGTCTGTCCGCCAAACAACAACAGCACCGCCCTTGTCAGCAGGTTTAATGACAAAGTCAGGGTTGAGAGAAGGGAGAACGGAGTGCTGCAAGTTCAGAGGGAGGTCGGTTGGAGCGAGTGAGGGGAGTAGAGAAATTGAAAGGGCCGATGTCTCGCCGGCAGTTCCCAATGAAAAGATCAAGAGAGGGTAAGAGGCCAGAGGGAGGGGTCCAGATGGAACGAGAATTCTGAAGGTGGGAGAAAGGGTCCACTGTGCAGGGGGGAAGACTCCTGGCCAAAGAAGCGGGTGCAGAGACGAAGGCGACGGAAGAAAAGCTCAGCATCGTGTCGAGCTCGAACATTTATCTAATATCTTTTACGTTGCCAAGAATTCCCAAAGTGTTTACAACCAGCGAATTACTTTTGAAGTAGTGTTGGTTGAGGGAGGAATGTTGGCCAGGACACCAGAAGAACTCCACGCGATGGTTTAGGTCCACCTGAGCAGGTGGATGGAGCCTTGATCTAATATCTCATCAAAAAGACAGCGCCTCTGACAATGTAGCGCTCCCTCAGTACTGCACTGAAGTGTCGGCCCTGATTATGCGCTCAAGTTTCTGAAGTGGGACTTGAAGCATAGCCTTCCGACAAGTGAGTCAAGCTCTCACTAGTCTGCTGCAGCACTATGAGTTTCTTCATCTTCAAGTGTCACTATTGACCAAAACTGAGTCAAAACCTGGTTTATTTTTACTCGAAGGGAAAAAATTTTGATGACTAGAAAAAGTTAGAGTAAAGCGGGGTAATAACAGAGCAGAAGCTGAAAAGTACTGGCTATCTCTGAGACCTTAAATTCATGAAAATACTGCATCGTAAATAGAGACCCAATAAAAAACGATGGTTTTTCACTGTGGTTTAACCACAAAAGGGGAACCCACCCAGTTCAATTAAACAGGGAAAAAAATAGCAACACAGTACATAATTATACAGGGAGAGACCAACTATTAAAAACCCAAAGAACTGACAATCCCATTAAATGAATGGTTTCATCGCCATCTTCCCAACAAGGCTTCGGTCCAAGGTCAGATCGTTACTCAAACTTTCTTGCAATGGTCAAGATTGCTAGTGGGTTTGGGGCATTCATTGGTGGGATCTTCCACGGTGGAGAGATATATATAATTTGCCCTCCTCTTCCTCTGCTCAGAGGGTAGCACTCTCTCGCGTCTGAGTCAAAAGGTTGTGGGTTTAAGTCCCACTCCAGTGACTTGAGCACAAAAATCCAGGCTAACACACCCAGTGCAGCACTGAGGGAGTGCCTGCACTGTCGGAAAGCGCCGTCTTTCGGGAGAGACGTTAAATCGAGGCCCTGTCTGCATTCCATTGCAATGCTGAAGGATACTGCACCAACAGAGGTATCATCCGACAGATGAAGCATTCCCCCCTATCCTCACCCCTCCCCACTCCATGCAAGTCAGCCCCTTGGCAGAACCTTGCACCTGGAAGTCATATCATAGGATCAATAGAATCATACAGCACATCGTACCTGCTCTTTGAAAGAGCTCTCCAAATGGTCCCACTGCCCTGCTCTTTCCCCAGTAGCCCTGTAAATTTTTGCTTTTCCAGTATTTATCCAATTTCCTTTTGGAAGATATTATTGAATCTGCTTCCACCGCCCTTTCAGGCAGCGCATTCCAGATCATCATAACTCGCTGCGTAAAAAAAATTCTCCTCATCTCCCCCTCTGGTTCTTTTGCCAATTATCTTAAACTTGTGGCCTCTGGTTACCGACCCTTCTGCCAGTGGAAACAGTTTCTCCTTATTTACTCTATCAAAACCCTTCATGATTTTGACCACCTCTATTAAATCTCCCCCTTAACCTTCTCTGCTCTGAGGAGAACAACCCCAGCTTCTCCAGTCTCTCCACCTAACTGAAGTCCCTCATCCCTGGTACCATTCTAGTAAATCTCCTCTGCCCCCCCTCTCCAAGGTCTTGACATCCTTCCTAAAGTGCGGTGCCCAGAATTGGACACAATACTCCTGCTGGGGCCGAACCAGTGTTTTGTAAAAACTCCCCTGCTTTTTGTACTCTATGCCTCAAGAGGTGGAGAAATGCCATCTGCAGGCCTGAGGAGGTGGTTGCTGCTAGGCCATAGGGCCTCTTGTCTGCTGCGCCCAAATGAGACCTCGGATCTCGACAGTCTTCCTGAAAAAAGGAGAAGCTGCTTTGAACACACTTGCTGCCTCAGACCTGAGTAGGACTGGGTGCGAGCGGCAAGGCCTCACTTGTTGCTGGTAAAACCTCTGTTAGGGCCTCCGGCCTGCGGAAGTCTAGGAAAGCAAGGCGTGAGGCGTAGCAAGGTGAATTCCGCCTCACTTCCGCACAATTTCAACGCTGGAGTCTCTTCTGCCTCTCCCCATTCCGCTCGCGCCCACCCACCCCCCCACCCCAAGAAACCCCTGAAACTACCCAGGCAACGCAAAAAGGATTGGAGAACTGACATCTTGGGTCTTTGTCCCTTATTTTTCTTTTGCCTTGCGCCTGGAAAATGAGCGTCAAAGGAATGGCGGACGTGCATTTGTATAGCGCCTTTCACGACCTCAGGACGTCCCAAAGTGCTTCACAGCCAATGAAGTACTTTTGAAGTGTAGTTACTATTGTAATGTAGGAAACACAACAGCCAATTTGCGCACAGCAAGATCCCACTAAACAGCAACGCTATAATGACCAGCTAATCTGTTTTAGTGATGTTGGTTGAGGGATAAACATTGACGCAGGACACCTGGGGATTCGAAGTGTCGTCAATGTTGTCGTGTAAGATCTCTTATTTGTCAACTTACGGTATAGCGAGTGAGAAAGTTGGCCAAAGGCTTTAAGATATTCTTATCCCTCTCTTTGGCAAGGAATGAAGAATCCTGGAGGTTTAGTTTATCGTGCAAGGGAAATGAGGGAGGTTGTGCTCAAATATCACTGCACAGGCCAGCAAGGCAAATGGATCAGGCTGGAAAATAAACAATTTATTGCAATAGAAAGTGCAAAGGGCAGGAGTTCACGGCCTGTTTCTTTTCATGCGTTATTAATTTTCAAGCGTTAAAAAAAAAACAGCTCCGTGGCATATCTGCTAGCATCGAAAGAACAGTCGAGGCGTTTTCTTGTTCAGAGATTTTTCGCCTGGGTTTCTCCAGCTGGTGTTCTCCCCATCACGTGGAATCGGATCACCAACTTGGCGCCAATCAGAGGTAAAAGGATTCGCTGATTGAGAGAAAGAAGAAAGACCTTGATCTATATAGCACCTTTCACTACCTCCAGGATGTCCCCAAGTGCTTCGCAACCAATGAAGTGCAGTCACTCTTCCTATGTAGTTGGCAGCAACCAACTTGTACACATCAAGATCCCATAAACAGCAAATAAAATCAATGAGCAGCTCATCAATCAATCTAATTGCTTCTCGCCCCCCCCCACCCGATCTCTGCAACCTCCTCCAGCCTTACAGCCCTCCGAGATCTCTGCGCTCCTCCAATTCTGGCCTCTTGTGCATCCCCCACTTCCTTCGCCCCACCATTGGTGGCCGTGCCTTCAGCTCCCTGGGCCCTAAGCTCTGGAATTCCTTCCTTAAACCTCTCCGCCTCTCTCTCTCCTCCTTTAAGACGCTCCTTAAAACCTACCTCTTTGACCAAGCTTTTGGTCACCTGTCCTAATATCTCCTTATGTGGCTCGGTGTCAAATTTTGTTTGATAATCGCTCCTGTGAAGCGGCTTGGGACGTTTTACTACATCAACAGCGCTATTTAAATGTGAGGAGTTGTTGTTGTTGTTGTTGTTGTTGTTGTTGTTGTTGTTGTTGTAGTATTAGTGGTGTGGCTTATGGACAAGATGGTCGGGAATTTGCTCAGATCTGCTCCCGCTGCAACGTTTCCAGAAGTGTGGCAGAAATTCTGTTCACGTGCGTACACAGGATGTCCACCCCATTTCCAGCAAGGTTCCAGAGGTGGAGAGGGACCAGCTCCAAGGAACTTCCTACTCTTCTTCACGGAGTGCCATGGGATTATTTACACCCACTTGAGCAGACAGATAGGACCTCAGTTTAACGTCACATCCGGATGACGGCATCTCCAACAATGCAGCACACTGTTGTGTCGGACTATGCTGTGTACTTAAGGTATGAATTGAGCCCACAACCTTCTGACTCAGAAGCAACTGAGTCAAACTCATTCACACCCCTCAGGGTTCATCACCAATACAGGTTAACACACCTTATTCACTAAAACAGATTATCTGGTCATTGTCACGTTGCTGTTTGTGGGACCTTGCTGTGCGCAAATTGGCTGCCGCATTTCCTACATTAAAACAGTGACTTCTTTTTTATTCGTTCATGGGATGTGGGCGTCGCTGGCAAGGCCGGCATTTATTGCCCATCCCTAATTGCCCTTGAGAAGGTGGTGGTGAGCCGCCTTCTTGAACCGCTGCAGTCCGTGTGGTGAAGGTTCTCCCACAGTGCTGTTAGGAAGGGAGTTCCAGGATTTTGTCCCAGCGACGATGAAGGAACGGCCGATATATTTCCAAGTCGGGATGGTGTGTGATTTGGAGGAGAACGTGCAGGTGGTGTTGTTCCCATGTACCTGCTGCTCTTGTCCTTCTAAGTGGTAGAGCTCATGGGTTTGGGAGGTGCTGTTGAAGAAGCCTTGGCGAGTTGCTGCAGTGCATCCTGTGGATGGTACACACTGCAGCCACGGTGCACCGGTGATGAAGGGAGTGAATGTTTAGTGTGGTGGATGGGGTGCCAATCAAGCGGGCTGGTTTGTCCTGGATGGTGTCGAGCTTCTTGAGTGTTGTTGGAGCTGCACTCATCCAGGCAAGTGGAGAGTATTCCATCACACTCCTGACTTGTGCCTTGTAGATGGTGGAAAGGCTTTGGGGAGTCAGGAGGTGAGTCACTCGCCGCAGAATACCCAGCCTCTGACCTGCTCTTGTAGCCACAGTACTTTATTTCAAAACGTACTTCATTGGCTGTAAAGCGCTTTGGGACATCCTAAGGTCATGAAAGGTGCTATATAAACGTAAGTCCTTTCTTACACTGGGATGAGAGGATTGTCCTATGAGGAGAGATTGAGTAGAATGGGCCGATACTCTCTGGAGTTTAGAAGAATGAGAGGCGATCTCATGAAACATACAAGATTCTGGGAGGGCTTGACAGGGTAGATGACAGAGAGATTGTTTCCCCTGGCTGGAGAGTCTAGAAATAGGGGGCATAGTCTCAGGATAAGGGGTCGGCCTCTTAGGACTGAGATGAGGAGGAAATTCTTCACTCAAAGGGTTGTGAATCTTTGGAATTCTCTACCCCAGAGGGCTGTAGATGCTGAGTCATTCAGTATATTCAAGACTGAGATTGACAGATTTTTAGACTCTAAGGGAATCAAGGGATATGGGGATCGAGCGGGAAAGTGGAGTTGAGGTTGAAGATCAGCCACGATCTTATTGAATGGCGGAGCAGGCTCGAGGGGCCGTACGGCCTACTCCTGCTCCTATTTCGTATGGTCTTATGTTCTTAAAGCCGCAGAAATGGTGACTGTGCTTTCTTTATAAGGAGCCCCGAGGGTTAACAGTCATTCTTTGGTCTGCAGTACATTTAAAAAAAGCTTCAGACAAAATAATTTCGGGGCATGAAACTGAGTACTTTATTAAAACCATGGTTTCCTGTTGCGCATTCCAGGGTGGCTTTTGCAGTTCAATTAATGCCACAACAGCACCTCTCACCTCGAGTGTGTAAAACCAGCTTCCTTTACTGTAGCTATGTGCCTGATTGAAGTCCCAAAGGTGATTTAAGACATTTAGCACACCGCAGTCCTTAATGCTCTTAATTGTGCAACATTGGCAGAGTTTAAAATAAGCCATATGCCCTGTTCCAGATTGAAACTGAGAAAATGAAGGGGTGTTAGTGCATAGAATTTACAGCCCAACTGGTCTATGTCGGTGTTTATGCTCCACATAAGCCTCCCCCCCTCCCTACTTCATCTCACCCTATCAGCATATCCTTCTATTCCTTTCTCCCTCATGTGTTTATCAAGCCTCCCCCTTAAAAGCGTCTACGCTGGTCGTCTCAAATATTCCTTGTGGTAGCGAGTTCCACATTCTAACCACTCTCTTTGTAAATAAGTTTCTCCTGAATTCCCTATTGGAATATCCCTTATCCTGAGACCATGCCCCCTATTTCTAGACTCTCCAGCCAGGGGAAACAATCTCTCTGTCATCTACCCTGTCAAGCCCTCTCAGAGTCTTATATGTTTCATGAGATCACCTCTCATTCTTCTAAACTCCAGAGAGTATAGGCCCATTCTACTCAATCTCTCCTCATAGGACAACCCTCTCATCCCAGTGTAAGAAATGACTTACGTTTATAGAGCACCTTTCACGACCTTGGGATGTCCCAAAGCGCTTTACAGCCAATGAAGTACGTTTTGAAGTATAGTACTGTGGCTACAAGAGCAGGTCAGAGGCTGGGTATTCTGCGGCGAGTGACTCACCTCCTGACTCCCCAAAGCCTTTCCACCATCTATATTTTGGCCCTAGTACCGGGGAACGAAAGTCTTCCCATTTCAGGGATGTGGTGTCAGCATCAAGTATTCCCATGGTCGGGAACAGCATAGCCAGCTATAGAATAAAGCTCCATCTACTAGGCCCCAATCACATGTATAAAGGAAAAATAAAGAAAGAACTTGCATTTATATAGCACCTATCACGACCTGAGGATATTCCAAAGCACTTTACAGCCAATTAAGTACTTTTTGAAGTGTAGTCAGTTGTAATGTAGGAAACATGGCAGCCAATTTGCGCACAGCAAGGTCCCACAAACAGCAATGTGATAATCAGTTTTTAGTGAAGTTGGTTGAGGGATAAATATTGGCCAGGGCATTGGGGAGAACTCCCGTGCTCTTCTTCCAATAGTGCTGTGGGGATATTTCATGTTCACCTGAGGGGGCAGTTGGGGGACTCCGTTTAACGTCTCATCCGAAAGACGGCATCTCCGACAGTGCAGCACTCCCTCAGTACTGGCACTGAAGTATCAGCCCCAATATCACATTACCTTTCCCATTTCCCCCTACCCCGTGGCCTCTCTGAGTGTGACAGACAGGAAAAGACCTATTGGTCCATATGACTTGTTCCAGACAGCTGTGATGCCTTATGTATCACAATACACACACTCCCCACACACCTGGAGCCAGGTAAAAGCCCAGGCCAATTAGGGGGGAAAAAATGGAAGATTCCTCTTCGACCCCCTTAGGCAATCGAAATTAGTCCAGAAGATCACTCCGGCCCTGATTAATGTTATTCAGTACCTACCTCTTGTACAAAGTGATCTCGGCCCAAACCAGGAACAGGTCCAGCTCTCGCTTGAAGGAATTCAGTGAATCTGCGTCCACCGTACGAGCCGGCAGCCTGTTCCAGAGGCCCACTATTCTCTGGGAAAAGAACTATCTCCTGACATCTAACCTTGATCTGGCCTCGTACAACTTGCAATTGTGACCCCTGGTCCTCCCTAACCTATCCAGTTGAAATAATTGGTCTACATAAACACAATCTAGTCCCTTCACCATTTCATAAACCTCAATCAAATCACCCTGAGTCTCGGCTTCCCTAAAGTGTAGAGTCCCAGCTTGTTGAGCCTATCTTTGTAACTAAGGTGTTTTAAACTTGGAATTAATCTTGTGGCCCTACACTGCACTCTTTCCAAAGCTTCAATATCCCCCACTGTGTGAGGAGACCAAAACTGGAGACAGTAATCTAACTGAGGCCTAACCAAGGTCATGTGCATGAACAAAATGTTTTTTTTTTATTCGTTCATGGGATGTGGGCGTCGCTGGTGAGGCTGGCATTTATTGCCCATCCCTAATTGCCCTTGAGAAGGTGGTGGTGAGCCGCCTTCTTGAACCGCTGCAGTCTGTGTGGTGACGGTTCTCCCACAGTGCTGTTAGGAAGGGAGTTCCAGGATTTTGACCCAGCAACGATGAAGGAACGGCGATATATTTCCAAGTCGGGATGGTGTGTGACTTGGAGGGGAACGTGCAGGTGGTGTTTTTCCCATGTGTCTGCTGCTCTTGTCCTTCTAGGTGGTAGAGGTCGCGGGTTTGGGAGGTGCTGTCGAAGAAGCCTTGGCGAGTTGCTGCAGTGCATCCTGTGGATGGTACACACTGCAGCCACTGTGCGCCTGTGGTGAAGGGAGTGAATGTTTAGGGTGGTGGATGGGGTGCCAATCAAGCGGGCTGCTTTGTCCTGCATGGTGTCGAGCTTCTTGAGTGTTGTTGGAGCTGCACTCATCCAAGCAAGTGGAGAGTATTCCATCACACTCCTGACTTGTGCCTTGTAGATGGTGGAAAGGCTTTGGGGAGTCAGGAGGTGAGTCACTCGCCGCAGAATACCCAGCCTCTGACCTGCTCTCATACCCACAGTATTTATATGGCTGGTCCAGTTAAGTTTCTGGTCAATGGTGACCCCCAGGATGTTGATGGTGGGGGATTCGGCGACGGTAATGCCGTTGAATGTCAAGGGGAGGTGGTTAGACTCTCTCTTGTTGGAGATGGTCATTGCCTGGCACTTATCTGGCGCGAACGTTACTTGCCACTTATGAGCCCAAGCCTGGATGTTGTCCAGATCTTGCTGCATGTGGGCTCGGACTGCTTCATTATTTGAGGGGTTGCGAATGGAACTGAACACTGTGCAATCATTGCTTTGTTTTATAATGAATTGTCCGCTAAATACCCTCTAGCACCCTATTGGCTTTGGCTTTAGCTCTTCCGACAGTGCAGATCCCTCTTACACTCCAAGCTTCTCGCTGTCCTCCGTGTCACCTATTAATTTTGTATCTGTTTGGAGTTCCAATTGAACGAGGAACGTTTAAATTTCGCCTCACGCACATACAGAGGCTGCATTGAATCTGCATTTATTATTAGTCGAAGAGAAATAAAAGAGAAGACAAACACAATAATCCAAGCAAGTTATTATTTTTCACCCTAACAGCAGCTTTGGCCCACAGCCCTTTGACAATTCCGGCCAAAATATACTTCATACTTGACATTCCACCAGCCCCCACACTCCCCTTCTCACCACCTCCATTACTGCAACTCTCTCACGTAAACACCAGACCTGTGATCAGACATCCTGGAGCATGAAAGTCATCGTCGTTCTTTCATCTTTGACAAGACCCCCTGATAAACCCTATCCAGAGAACTGTGGTGGATTTTCCACCATGTAATTTAAACACACCGAGACGGAGGAGATATTTCCTATTTTCTTCTGTGAGGGCTCGGACTTTATATCAAATTACATGTCATAACTCATTATTGGCTGAGAATGACCCACTGTGATTCTGGTGCGTAGTCGCCTGTAAATGAAAATGTTACCAAGTAATTGCTGTGACTGTTACATAGAATTACACAGAATTTACAGCACAGAAACAGGCCATTCGGCCCAACAGGTCCATGCCGGTGTTTAAGCTGCACACGAGCCTTCTCCCACCTTACTTCATTTAACCTTATCAACATATCTTTCTATTCCTTTCCCCCTCAAGTGTTTATCCAGCTTCCCCTTAGAGGCATCTACACTGTTCGCCTCAACTACTCCTTGTGGTAGAAATTCCACATTCTCACCACTCTCTGGATAAAGAAGTTTCTCCTGAATTCCCGATTGGATTTATTAGTGACTACTGTACATTTATGGCCCCTCGTTTTGGACTCCCCCCCCCACCACAAGTGGAAACGTCGTCTCTACGTCGACGATATCGAACCCCTTCATAATTTTAAAGACCTCGATCAGGTCACCCCTCAGAAACAGAGCCTAGGCAGCTGAAGGCACGGCCGCCAATGGCGGTAGCGATTAAAATCGGGGATGCTCACCGGGCGGGAATTGGAGGAGCGCGGAGATCGCAGAGGGTTGTAAGGCTGGAGGAGGCTACAGAGATAGGGGGGGGGTGGTGAGGGCCATGGAGAGATTTGAACACGAGGATCATTACAGAAGCGTCCCCGGTGGCTTAGCGAGTAAATTCTCTTTTCCAGAGTAAAGAGCCCCAGCCTGTTCAGTCGTACGGGCAAAGAGTCAATCTTGGAATACCTCGGTCAAGTTATTTTTATTCAACCTTTATGAAAATTAGTTTTTCTTGTCAACACGGAGCTGTAATTAGTGATGTGATTTCAATGAAAGTGTTTCAAAACAGGAAACACAATCCTTTGATATTTTCAGTGACCTTCATCTCAGGGCAGGGTTCCATTAGCACTGCTGAAATTGATCTTAGACATCATGGTCCAGGACATCTCTGCTATTCGCCTCAACTACTCCTTGTGCAATAGCGAGTTCCACATACTAACCACTCTCTGAGTAAAGAAGTTTCTCCTGAATTCTTTGTTGGATTAAATTAGTGACTATCTTGTATTGATGGCCCCCAGTTTTGGGAGACAATGGATTTAATTCTGGTCTAAAACCCACAAGAGGGCAATTATCTCGCAGAGGTCACAAGACAAGGGTCAGGAGCGGGAAACATCCCAAACCCAGGGGCATCCAGGTCAGTCACAGTACCCCAACTGGCTGAGGCCTGCAGGGGCCAGCACCACACACCAAGCAGTGTAATTACTTGCTAAGCCACTGGGGACGCTTCTGTAATGATCCTCATGTTCAAATCTCTCCATGGCCTCGACCCCTCCCTATCTCTGTAACCTCCTCCAGTGCTACAACCCTCCGAGATCTCTTTGCTCCTCCAATTCTAGCCTGGTGTGCATCCCCGATTTCCATCGCTCCACCATTGGCGGCCGTGCCTTCAGCTGCCTCGGCCCTAAGCTCTGGAATTCCCTCCCTAAACCTCTCCGCCTCTCTCTCCCCCTTTTAAGATGCTCCTTAAAACTTACCTCTTTGACCAAGCTTTTGGTTACTGGTCCTAATATCTCTTCACGTGGCTCGGTTAAATTTTTGTCTGATAATCGCTCCTGTGAAGCGCCTTGGGCCTAAAGGCGCTATAGAAATGCAAGCTGCTGTTGTTGTTGATATAAGGGTTGCTTTTACCGACTTTACGATTCTGGTGTTGTGCAGCGGCCTCTGAAATTCCAGCACACGATCCAGCATTAACAGAATAAATCTGGCGAGCTGAGGGCTCCAATCAGACGCTGCTCGCCTGTCGAGGCATTACCGTTTTCGGCACGCACCGAGGCCCAGTAGTGAGACCGGGGATTGCGGGGGGCGGGGGGAGTGTGGAGGAGGAGGGGGGGGGGTTGCGGAGGAGGCGATCGTGAGGGGGTGTGAGGGCTGGCTGGTAACGACCTGGAGTTGTTTTTGTGGAGCCAGGGGGGGGGCATTGCTGTTCCAACCGACTTCACAAAATACGCAATATTGGAGCTGGCACGTCGCAAACCCCAACTGGGGCAAACCAATTTAGGAGTCCAGACCTGAAACAAGCGCAGGGGCCTTATTTCTACATTAAATTGAGGCCTGCGATCATATCAGGCAGCCACCAGGGCCGCCTAATAAAAAGGCCCCGACCTATTTAATGGTGGCCCAAACTCCTGTGCGGATCGGGCACAGGCCTCTGCCCTGCTAAATTGCTCCTGAGCTCCTGAACATTTACCTGAGGAAGGAGGAAGCCTCCGAAAGCTTGTAGATTTCAAATAAAAATTGTTGGACTATAACTTGGTGTTGTAAAATTGTTTACAACTGCTAAATTGGTTATCGTTGCACCCGTTTTAGGCCCATAAAAATGGGGGGGGCGGGCAACGATGTTGAATTTAGACCCCAATATTCCTTTGTCCGGCTGTCATCTCCTCTGCAAGGTGCGTAGATACTCCTATTTACAGCAGCCAGGCGCAGGGGTCACATACAATGCCATACAGTGCCAGCCGCCAGTGAATTGCTGGCTTTTATCTGTTGTGTACTGTATACTTTATCATCATTTTCCTGTCACAGAAGTCACATCAAAGTGTTGCGAGGTCCTTCTGAATGTGCAATGCAATCAGAATCTCCATAAAAACTGCAACAGCCCAGTCACTAGCGAAAGACACTGACTCATTATGTGGTCAAACTTGTTGTGAAACTGTTCGACTTGAGTGTTTTTTCTGAGGTGAATGATTTTTGGGCAAAATTTCGATTATGCTGGCTTGGCGGAGGAAAGTATGTTTGTTTCACATTTTGTGAGGCAGTTCGTTGTCTGCGGTGAGGGGAACTGAAAAATAGAAAAAAGATGAAACTACATTTCTATAGAGCCTTTACAGCCACTGTTGTAATGTAGGAAACACAGCAAGATCCCACAAACGGCACTGAGATAATGTCCAAATAATCTGTTTTAGCGATGTAGGTTGAGGGATAAATATTGGCCAGGGCTCCATTGCTCTTCTTTGAAATAATGACTGTGGGATCTTTTAGGTCCAGGGCAGATAGGGCCTCAGTTTAATTTTTCTTTTATGTATTCATTCGTGGGATGTGAGTGTCACTGGCGAGGCCGGCATTTATCGCCTATCCCTAATTGCCCTTGAGAAGGTGGTGGTGAGCCGCCTTCTTGAACCGCTGTAGTCCGTGTGGTGAAGGTTCTCCCACAGTGCTGTTAGGAAGGGAGTTCCAGGATTTTGACCCAGCGACGATAAAGGAACGGCGATATATTTCCAAGTCGGGATAGTGTGTGACCCGGAGGGGAACGTGCAGGTGGTGTTCTTCCCATGTACCTGCTGCCCTTGTCCTTCTAGGTGGTAGAGGTCGTGGGTTTGGGAGGTGCTGTCGAAGAAGCCTTGGTGAGTTGCTGCAGTGCATCCTGTGGATGGTACACACTGCAGCCACAGTGCGCCGGTGGTGAAGGGAGTGAATGTTTAGGGTGATGGATGGGCTGCCAATCAAGCGGGCTGCTTTGTCCTGGATGGTGTTGAGCTTCTTGAGTGTTGTTGGAGCTGCACTCATCCAGGCAAGTGGAGAGTATTCCATCACACTCCTGACTTGTGCCTTGTAGATGGTGGAAAGGCTTTGGGGAGTCAGGAGGCGAGTCACTCGCTGCAGAATACCCAGCCTCTGACCTGCTCTCGTAGCCACAGTATTTATGTGGCGGGTCCTGTTAAGTTTCTGATCAATGATGACCCCCAGGATGTTGATGGTGGGGGATTCGGCGATGGTAATGCCGTTGAATATCAAGGGGAGGTGGTTAGACTCTCTCTTGTTGGAGATGGTCATTGCCTGGCGCGAATGTTACTTCCCACTTATGAGCCCAAGCCTGGATGTTGTCCAGGTCTTGCTGCATGCAGGCTCGGACTGCTTCATTATCTGAGGGGTTGCGAATGGAACTGAACAATATCTCATCACCTCTGACAGTGCAGCATTCCCTCAGTACTGCACTGGGAGTGTTAGCTTGGATTATGTGCTCTAAGTGTCATGTAGTGGGATTATGAACCCACACCCTTCTAACACAGAGGAAAGAGTGCTGCTCACTGGGCCACAGCTGACACTCTGGTCGTACCTCTCCTGGTTTTCACACTTCAACTCGTAGAGAAATGCCGTAAGCAGACAGTGGGAAGAAATGGAGACTGGACTTTTCTTTTCTTTTAGTTACCTTGGCGCCACCCCCTGAGCTATGCCCCACCCCCTGAGCTATGCCCCACCCTCTGAGCTTTGTACCATCTCTGAGGTAGTCGCCACCCCTGGAGGTCAAAACAGCCAGGTGCACTATCTGGTTGACACCTCAAACCCTCAACCACATTCTATCATCTCCGAGCTCAACTTGCCCTCCTAGCTGGCCTCCTTCGTACATACCCCTGTTATTCACCCTCTCGGCTGCTGTAACTTTGGTGGAAGATTGATGGACACCCACTCCACCGCCCGCCCCCACCCCCCCCCCCCCCGCCTCCGCCTCTTACGCATCTAGACGGGGTCTACGACGACTTTCTGTTGAAGTTAAGGCAGCCAATCGGGAGAACCCTCAAGGAAATTTCCGGCCGTTCATTGCCCTGCCTGGTACGAAGACTTACCCACTCCCTCACCCTTGCCATCATCAATCATAGAATCTTACAGCACAGAAGGAGGCCATTCGGCCCATCGTGCCTGTGTCGGCTCTTTGAAAGAGCTATCCAATTAGTCCCACACACCCTACTCTTTCCCCATAGCCCTGCAAATTTTTCCTTTTCAAGTATTTATCCAATTACCTTTTGAAAGTTATTATTGAATCTGCTTCCACCGCCCTTTCAGGCAGCGCATTCCAGATCATAACAACTCACTGCGTAAAAAAAATTCTTTTCATCTCCCCTCTAGTTCTTTTGCCAATTACCTTAAACCTGTGTCCTCTGGTTACTGACCCTCCTGTCAGCGGAAACAGTTTCCCCTTATTTACTCTTTCAAAACCCCTCATAATTTTGAACATAGTTGTTAAATCTCCCCTTATCCTTCTCTGCCTTGAGGAGAATAATCCCAGATTCTTTAGTCCTCTCAGGTGGATGTAAAACATCCCATGGCACTATTTCGAAGAAGAGCAGGGGAGTTCTCCCCAGTGTCCTGGCCAATATTTATCCCTCAACCAATATCACTAAAAACAGGTTATCTGGTCATTATCATATTGCTGTTTGTGGGATCTTGCTGTGCACAAATTGGCTGCCGCATTTCCTACATTACAACAGTGACTACACTTCAAAAGCGCATCGTTGGCTGTAAAGCGCTTTGGGACGTCCTGAGGTCGTGAAAGGCGCTATATAAATGCAAGTCTTTCTTTTCTCTCTTCATTCCCGTTAAGCCCTGTTGCAGCTGTTCTCTAACCCGACTGACCACCTCCTCATCTTCACATGTACGTTTGATTAACCTTTAAGATCAAACTCCTCTGCCTTACATTCGACTAACATTTCTTTCTTTGGCGATGATTGAAAGATTATTTCAGATGCACCGAAACCAGCTTCGATTTGGCAAATAATGAATAACTTTTGAAAGCATTTTTGCAACAGAAATCCCAGCGGAAGGACAACAGACCGAGGAGTGGTGAGATTCTCAGTCCGGTCACAGTGCTCTCACATAATCATTCAGTCGTTCAGTGGGAGACCAGTCACATTTATTAAACGAATGGCTCAACAGATCAAAGAAATAAAAATGCCAGTGGAAAAATAATTAACCCTTTGAGGATCGTTGTAGCCTTTTACCCAGGAGTGAGTTACAGACTGGAATGTTATAAAGGCCGTCAACTAATTAATATACAGAGAATCATAATACCCAGCAATGAGTTACAGACTGGAATCTAATTGAGGGGTTCGGGTGGTTTATATGCAGAATAACAGATACCCGGGAGTAAGTTACAGACTGGAATCTAATCGAGGGGTTCGGGTGGTTTATATAGAGAATAACAGATACCCGGGAGTAAGTTACAGACTGGAATCTAATCGAGGGGTTCGGGGTGTTTATATATAGAATAACAGATACACAGGAGTGAGTTACAGGCTGGAATCTAATTGAGGGGTTCGGGTGATTTATATATAGAATAACAGATACCCAGGAGTGAGTTACAGGCTGGAATCTAATCGAGGGGTTCGGGGAGTTTATATGTACAATATGTAGATGGCACCCCATCCAACACCCTAAACATTCACTCCCTTCACCACCGGCGCACTGTGGCTGCAGTGTGTACCATCCACAGGATGCACTGCAGCAACTCGCCAAGGATTCTTCGACAGCACCTCCCAAATCCGCGACCTCTACCACCTAGAAGGACAAGAGCAGCAGGCACATGGGAACAACACCACCTGCACGTTCCCCTCCAAGTCACACACCATCCCGACTTGGAAATATATCGCCGTTCGTTCATCGTTGCTGGGTCAAAATCCTGGAACTCCCTTCCTAACAGCACTGTGGGAGAACCTTCACCACACGGACTGCAGCGGTTCAAGAAGGCGGCTCACCACCACCTTCTCAAGGGCAATTAGGGATGGGCAATAAATGCCGGCCTCGCCAGCGATGCCCACATTCCATGAACAAATAAAAATAATATAGAAGAACAGATACCTGGGATTGAGTTACAGGCTGGAATCTAATCGAGGGGTTCGGGTGGTTTATATATAGAATAACAGATACCCGGGAGTGAGTTACAGACTGGAATCTAATCAAGGGGTTTGGGTGGTTTATATATAATAGAATAACAGATACCCAGGAGTGAGTTACAGGTTGGAATCTAATCGAAGGGTTCGGGTGGTTTATATATAGAATAATAGATACCCGATGGTGAGTGACAGGCTGGAATCTAATCGAGGGGTTTGGGTGCTTTATATATAGAATAACAGATACCTGGGAGCGAGTTACAGGCTGGAATCTAATCGAGGGTTTCGGGGGTTTATATAGAGAATAACAGATACCCGGGAGCGAGTTACAGGCTGGAATCTAATCGAGGGTTTCGGGGGTTTATATATAGAATAACAGATACCCGGGAGTGAGTTACAGGCTGGAATCTAATCGAGGGGTTCGGGGGATTTATGTATAGAATAACAGATACCCGGGAGTGAGTTACAGGCTGGAATCTAATCGAAGGGTTCGGGGGGTTTAATATATAGAATAACAGATACCTGGGAGTGAGTTACAGGCTGGAATCTAATCGAGGGGTTCGGTTGATTTATATACAGAATAACAGATACCCGGGAGTGAGTTACAGGCTGGAATCTAATCGAAGGGTTCGGGGGGTTTAATATATAGAATAACAGATACCTGGGAGTGAGTTACAGGCTGGAATCTAATCGAGGGGTTCGGTTGATTTATATACAGAATAACAGATACCCGGGAGTGAGTTACAGGCTGGAATCTAATCGAGGGATTTGGGGGGTTTAATATATAGAATAACAGATACCCAGGAGCGAGTTACAGTCTGGAATCTAATCGAGGGATTCGGGGGGGTTTATGTATAGAATAACAGATACCCGGGAGCGAGTTACAGGCTGGAATCTAATCGAGGGGTTTGGGTGGTTTATATATAGAATAACAGATACCCGGGAGTGAGTTACAGGCTGGAATCTAATCGAAGGGTTTGGGTGGTTTATATATAGAATAACAGATACCCGGGAGTGAGTTACAGGCTGGAATCTAATCGAAGGGTTTGGGTGGTTTATATATAGAATAACAGATACCCGATGGTGAGTGACAGGCTGGAATCTAATCGAGGGGTTTGGGTGCTTTATATATAGAATAACAGATACCCGGGAGTGAGTTACAGGCTGGAATCTAATCGAGGGGTTCGGGGGATTTATACAGAGAATAACAGATACCTGGGAGTGAGTTACAGGCTGGAATCTAATCGAGGGGTTCGGGGGATTTATATATAGAATAACAGATACCCGGGAGTGAGTTACAGGCTGGAATCTAATTGAGGAGTTTGGGTGGTTTATATATAGAATAACAGATACCCGGGAGTGAGTTACAGGCTGGAATCTAATTGAGGAGTTTGGGGGGTTTATATATAGAATAACAGATACCCAGGAGTGAGTTACAGGTTGGAATCTAATCGAGGGGTTCGGGTGGTTTATATAGAGAATAACAGATACCTGGGAGTGAGTTACAGGCTGGAATCTAATCGAGGGTATCAGAGGGTTTTATATATAGAATAACAGATACCCGGGAGTGAGTTACAGGTTGGAATCTAATCGAGGGGTTTGGGTGGTTTATATACAGAATAACAGATACCCAGGAGTGAGTTACAGGGTGGAATCTAATCGAGGGGTTTGGGTGGTTTATACAAAGAATAACAGATACCCGGGAGTGAGTTACAGGTTGGAATCTAATCGAGGGGTTCGGGTTGTTTATATATAGAATAACAGATACCCGGGAGTGAGTTACAGTCTGGAATCTAATCGAGGGCATCAGAGGGTTTAATATATAGAATAACAGATACCCGGGAGTGAGTTACAGGTTGGAATCTAATTGAGGGCATCAGAGGGTTTAATATATAGAATAACAGATATCCGGGAGTGAGTTACAGTCTGGAATCTAATCGAGGGCATCAGAGGGTTTAATATATAGAATAACAGATACCCGGGAGTGAGTTACAGGCTGGAATCTAATCGAGGGCATCAGAGGGTTTAATATATAGAATAACAGATACCCGGGAGTGAGTTACAGGCTGGAATCTAATCGAGGGCATCAGAGGGTTTAATATATAGAATAACAGATACCCGGGAGTGAGTTACAGGCTGGAATCTAACCGAGGGGTTCGGGGGGGTTTATATATAGAATAACAGATACCCAGGAGAGAGTTACAGGCTGGAATCTAATCGAGGGGTTCGGGTGGTTTATATATAGAATAACAGATACCCAGGAGTGAGTTACAGGCTGGAATCTAACCGAGGGGTTCGGGGGGGTTTATATATAGAATAACAGATACCCGGGAGTGAGTTACAGGCTGGAATCTAATCGAGGGGTTCGGGGGGTTTATATATAGAATAACAGATACCCGGGAGTGAGTTACTTGAAGTGTTCGGATGGGTTCCGCTCCCGTTCACTACCCAGTGACGCTTACTGGGAACTGCGTGGGTGTTGGGCAAGGATAGGATCAGACTCAGAAACAGCATCTTCCCCATGTGCAAATAGTTCACCGACACCCAAGTCTGAATTTTGCGATCTATGTTATTTTAACGCCATTGTTAACCCATTAATTTTAAACAGATAGGAACATCGGAACATAGGAACAGGAGTAGGCCATTCAGCCCCTTGTGCCTGCTCCGCCATTTGATAAGACCATGGCTGATCTGTGATCTAACTCCATATACCTGCCTTTGGCCCATATCCCTTAATATCTTTGGTTGCCAAAAAGCTATCTATCTCAGATTTAAATTTAGCAATTGAGCTAGTATCAATTGCCGTTTGAGGAAGAGAGTTCCAAACTTCTACCACCCTTTGTGTGTAGAACTGTTTTCTAATCTCACTCCTGAAAGGTCTGGCTCTAATTTTTAGACTGTGCCCCCTACTCCTAAAATCCCCAACCAGCGGAAATAGTTTCTCTCTATCCACCCTATCTGTTCCCCTTAATATCTTATAAACTTTGATCAGATCACTCCTTAACCTTCAAAACTCTAGAGAATACAACCCTGATTTATGTAATCTCTCCTTGTAACTTAACCCTTGAAGTCCGGGTATCATTCTAGTAAACCTACGCTGCACTCCCTCCAAGGCCAATATGTCCTTCCGAAGGTGCGGTGCCCAGAACTGCTCACAGTACTCCAGGTGCGGTCTAACTAGGATTTTGTATAGCTGCAGTATAACTTCTGCCCCCTTGTACTCTCGTCCTCTAGATATAAAGGCCAGCATTCCATTAGCCTTCTTGATTATTTTCTGCACCTGTTCATGACACTTCAATGATCTATCTACCTGAACCCCTAAGTCCCTTTGGACATCCACTGGTTTTAACATTTTACCATTTAGAAAGTACTCTGTTCTATCCTTTTTTGATCACATTTGTCTACATTGAATTCCATTTGCCACAGTTTTGCCCATTCACCTAATCTATCAATATCGCTTTGTAATTTTATGATTTCATCACTTCCAGCATAAGCTTGAAGCCAGTTGGAGAAATCCAGGCCTCACTTTGTAGGCTCAGGCAAGAAGAATTGTTACTTGAGCCATGTGTGGGAGATTGTCTGGTTCCCAAGGGACTACGAACCAGCAGGGAGAGGAGGGGAGACAACGGACAGGAAAAGGAGGGGGAGAAATTGCTCTCCCACTGGCCTGATGTGTAATCACAGTGAGTCATAAAACCAGAGGATCCCAGGTACAAGTCCCAGTCCACATTGACTGAGCCACGTTCAGCCAGGAACTACAATCAGCATTGAGCTCTCCTCCACCATCAAATCCCTACACTGCTGTTGATCTCAGTGTTCTGGGGCTAGGGAGGAGAGTCAAACCCAGGATTCTTGCTCCTCATGGCGATCCAGTGGGAGCTGCTGGACGTCAAAGACTGAGTTCATCTGTGAGGCCCTCCACAGCCAACCATCCTGCTGACGCTCACGGTTCAGCCTAATAGATGGAAGAAGGTCCCCTTTGGCCTGATACCAGAGGGCTGTGAGCACCTGCAGAACAATGCCCCAGCAAGAGCCAGCACTTTCAGGAGAGCTAGCGCCCATCTTGACCTGGTATTTGTAAACGACGTAGAAAATGTACAGAAAATGGAAGTCATGCACACTTGGGGGACGGTTACCCCAGAATGATTAAATTCAACATATCCTGAGATTCATAACTCCCAAAGATCAGAAGCCAAGTCTATATTTTTCAAAGGGTTAATTTCAATGAATGAGGGAGCCACTTATAAAAATTGACTGGGGGATGTTGTTCAATAATACTTCAGCAGAGGATAACTGGAATACCTGTAAAGGCATAATGCTGAGCATTCTGGATAAACACATGCCTCGAACCAACAAACTCAGGATAAATATGTGTTATCCTAAATGGATTAATAACCAAACGAAAGGTGAAAAAAGAGGCAATATAACTTCTACGGATCCTGCAGGGAAAAAGGGGTTAAGGTTAACTGGAATGGAAGTAATAATGTGTTAACAGGGTGATCAGATGAGCATGGAGAGACCTTGGAAATCGTACAGCCACGTCCGCAGAACATAACCCCAAGAAGTTCTTTCAGTCCTTCCACTGTAAGAGGACAGTCGGGGAATAACTGAGAACTGTAAATGGGCTTGAAACAGAAGATGGTCATAAAATAGCAAATATTCTGAATGATTGGTTCCTGCAAATAATCGTAAGGAAGGTCATGAGCAATATACACTTCCTAAACCAACCTGAGATAACCCAGGATAATTAATGGTGATTAATAAATGAGATGGAAGTCCCAAACAACAACAACAACAAACAAACAACAACAAACAACAACTCGCATTTATATAGCGCCTTTAACAGAGTAAAACTTCCCAAAGCGCTTCGCAGGAGCGATTATGAAACAAAAATCGACACCGAGCCAAATAAGGAGATACTAGGACAGGTAACCAAAAGCTTGGTCAAATAGATAGGCTTTAAGGAGCGTCTTAAAGGAGAGCAAGGTAGAGAGGCGGAGAGGTTTAGGGAGGGAATTCCAGAGCTTAGGGCTTAGGCAGCTGAAGGCACGGCCGCCAATGGTGGATGGGCAATAAGCCAGAATTGGAGGAGCGCAGGGATCTCGGAGAATTGTAAGGCTGGAAGAGGTTACAGAGATAGGGAGGGGGCGAGGCCATGGAGGGATTTGAAAACAAGGATGAGAATTCTAAAATTGAGGTGTTGACGGACTGGGAGCCGATATAGGTCAGCGAGCACAGGGGTGGTGGGTGAATGGGGCTTGGTGCGAGTTAGGAGTAGCAGAATTTTGGATGAGCTGCAGTTTACAGAGGGTGGAAGGTGGAAGACCGGCCAGAAGAGCACTGGAATAATGGAGTCTAGAGGATACAAAGGCATGGATGAGGGTTTCAGCCTCAGATGAGCTGAGGCAGGGGCAGAGACTGGCGATGTTACGGAGGTGGAAGTAGGCGGTCTCGGTGACAAGTGTGAAGTGCTGTGCTTGGGTAGGAAAAGTGAGCAACATATGTGGTCCATGAATGGTGCTGAGGTGGCTAAGGATGAAGTTCAAAAAGACCCAAGAGTCTTGGTAGACTCAACGGGTTAGAAATTAATGATGGGGCAGTGCAAAATGGGCAGTATCAAATCCACCACCTTCTCAGTTCCATTGTCCAATCGAACTGATCACCGAGAGGGACGTAAAGCAGGCGTCCGATGCGATACCGTCCGTTTAGAGCTTATATCCAAGACGAATTTCTATCTCAACATGTCCAATTAATGCAAAGGAGCAGTCACCGAAGCCAGTAGACTGTTGGCTACAGCCAAAACAGTCAGAGGTAGTCATGGTCAAACCGTACAGTGCTCTGACCAGACTGTGCCTTGGGAAATATATCCAGTCCTGGTCACTGAGACACAAGGGAGGTGTTCAAAGACCAGAGACAGTGCAGAGAAGAGCCACAAGGCTGACCCCTAGAACTTTCGAAATTGACGGGCAGGTAAAGGCCAGCTGGTCCATCAAGCCTGTCCCACACACCACGATGGCCGGACCATCATGACTAAACACTTAATCCCTCCCCCACCCACCCCCACCCTCCCCCGTCACCCCCACCCCCCCCTCACTCCCACCCCCCTCAGCCATGTAATCTCCAAAGAGAGGCAAAAAAACCAGAAAAAACCCAGGGCCAAAAAGAGAAAAAATTCCTCTCCGTCCCTCTCAGGCGATCGAAACCAGTCCAGGAGATCACGCGGACCGAGTGTTATCTATAAAGACACTGACCTTCTATATGATGCGATCTCTGCCCCAGTCAGGAACCGATCCAGCTCCCTCTCGAAGGCAGAGAGTCGGCACCCACCACACCAGCCGGGCAACACATTCCAGAGGCTCACTGCTCTCTGGGAAAAGAGGAACCGCCCAACTCCCAGTCTATTCCTCCTCTTCCATAGTCTAAACTCGTGTCCCCTGGTCCTCCCCAATCTGTTAAACTGGAATAATCTATCAATAGGGACACTGTCCAGCCCTTTAATGATTTTATAGACCTCTATCAGGTCACCTCTAAGTCTACACTGCTCTACAGTAAATAGACCAAGGTCCTTGAGCCTATCGGAGTAGCTGAGGTTCTTTAAGCGAGGAATCATTCTTGTGCCTCTCCTCTGGACCTTTTCCAAGGGCCATGATATCACCCACCATGTGGGGGGATTGAAATTGGGCCCAGTACTCCAGATACGGTCTGACCAGCGACCTGTATACTGTCAAAATGGTGTCCTTTGATTTCTACAGAGGAAAGACAAGGGAAATCTGGTCCTTTTAGCCTAGAAAGGAGGCAACTGAGAGGTAAGCTTATTGATATATATGCTAGTGAATAGTATGGTAAAGATAAATCAAGAAAAGTACTTTAAATTAAATAGTGAGAGTAGGACAAGGGAGGCCATGGGTTCAAAGTAGTAGAAAGTAAATTTAGGACTGATATCAAGAAATGGTTTGGAGAACAGAGAATTGAGCCAGAAACTGCTTTAGGCAGATCATGAGCTTCTGATGATCAGGAAGTTCTTCAAACAGAGAATAACCAACACATGGAATGGACTCCCAGATAAAGAACTGGGGACAGAAACCCTGGAAGTATGTAAGAGCCCATTGGATATAACAATGGAGAGGCTTTAGAATCAATTCTGGATGGGTGAACTAAGATGGGCCAAATGGTCTTCCTCATCTCATAGAATCATAGAATCTTACAGCACAGGAGGAGGCCATTTGGCCCATCGTGCCTGTGCTGGCTCTTTGGAAGAGCCATCTAATTAGTCCCACTCCCCTGCTCTTTCCCCATAGCCCTGCAAATTTTTCCTTTTCAAGTATTTATCCAATTCCCCTTTGAAAGTTACTATTGAATCTGCTTCCACCGCCCTTCAGGCAGTGCATTCCAGATCATAACAACTCGCTGCGTTAAACAAATTCTCCTCATCTCCGCATCTGGTTCTTGTACCAATTATCTTAAATCCGTGTCCTCTGGTTACTGACCCTCCTGCCACTGGAAACAGTTTCTCCCTATTTACTCGATCAAAACCCCTTCATAATTTTGAACACATTTATTAAATCTCCCCTTAACCTTCTCTGCTCTGAGGAGAACAACCCCAGATTCTCCAGTCTCTCCACATAACTGAAGTCCCTCATCCCTGGGACCATTCTAGTAAATCTCCTCTGCGCCTTCTCTAAGGCCTTGACATCCTTCCGAAAAGTGGTGCCCAGAATTGGACACAATAATCCAGCTGAGGCCTAACCAGTGTTTTGTAAAAGTTTAAAATTTGTAAATTGTTGCGATCTGGAGTGGGGTAGGGGGGGGGGGAAGGGGGGACTGGAAAACACTGGCAGGAAAGTACTTCTCTTTTTTTAATAAAAGTTTTTCCTCTTGAACGAATGTCAGTACCGCACAGACCCTCCAGCTTATGGGGATGTGGTGATTGCTGCATGATTAACATTTGTTGCTAATTAAAAGGCATGAATCTGTCAATTAGCTTATTTTGATTGAATAGATCCCATCGTATGCAATACTTTAAATACATTAACAAATATCGTGTGTAAACAACTAGCTCGAAATTAGAATGTTAATTAAATTTTTCATACCCGGGGTATATTTAAATTAGATTTTAAGATAATAGTTTTGACTCTTAATGTGACAAAACTATTGAGCTATGAAAAGCCGAGGGCTTCAGTGATTCAGTGGTCTTATCATAATGAATTATTATTTAAAATATTCTTTTTAGCTTTTCATTAATACAATTGTTCTATCTGAAGTCGAATGCCCAGGGTTGAGCTCCCCTGAAAGTGCAGCCGTTAAATTTAATGTCCGATGTGGAACTGAGCAGGAAAGCCTCAGGTTCTGGCCCTGGTTCCCCGCTGAGTTATTTGATCTCAACTCAAGGCAGCGTTGAGGGAACATCAACTGGGCTGAGTCCCAGAGGCAAAGGGAGGCGATGAATCAGTCAGGATTCTCACCCCGATCGCTATGCAGTGACTCCCTGCTGGAAGGTTCAAGGTGCATGGCTGCCGGGTGTGGGGGTCGAGCTCAGCCGTGATGCGTTCCATGGTCATCCACAGCAGCCCCCCCCCACTCCACTGTTGATGCTCACAGGTATATAGAATGGCCTCTTGGGCAAGATACCAGGGAACCGTCGTAAACTGTGGAACTTCACCGCAGCGCGGGTCAAGGTCTTCAGGAGAACAGGGGAGGGAATTGGGGAAATGGGGAATTAACCCAATAAATGGGCCCACCGATTCCTTGAGTGAAGGAGTTTCTGCTGGAGATTTCAAGGTTGTGTGCGGAGAGGAGGGGCGAGAGATCGGGGAAAGGGAAGCGCTCCATTTGGCACGAATAAGTTGAATCCACCAGAGAGAAGAAAAGGTTTGCAGAGAAAAAAACCTCTCCGTTGGAAAAATTATTGAAATATTAAATGATATTTGGACAAAAACTTGCAAAGCTGTCTTAAAGGGGCATTGTCCGGGGTTATGGGAATGGATGAAAGGACAAGAATTAGAAGAGCAGTGTGTCATTTTTAGGGTTAAGGTGTGGTGAGGTTACGATAGGGCTAAGGGTTAGGATTAGGGTAACGGTTAGTGTTAACCATTAGGGTAAAGGTTAGTGTTAACCATTAGGGTAAAGGTTAGGTTGTAGTGCTCAGGTTAGCTTTCAGGTTAAGGGTTAGAATTGGCGTTATGATTTAAGGTTAGAGTTATGGTTTACTATTTATGGTCAGGGTTGCTCTTAGAGTTAGGGTTTATGGGTTTTGGTTAGCATTTATGGCTGGGGTTAGGGTTATGGATTATGATTAGGGTCAGGATTTAGGATTAAAGGTGCAGTTTGAGTTACGCTTTCAGCTAGGGTTCCAAGTTATGATTGGAATTCGGGTTACAATTCCAATTAGACTTTGGGGTTAATTAAGGTTAAGATCAGGGTTAGGATTCAGGTTGGGTGTGGGGGTAGGATAAGACAATGGAGAAAGGTTTGCCAGCTGAGTTTTAATGAAGACTGCGCCCTTTTGAAAAAAAGAATCAGTGTGAGCATCTATCCCTTAATGGGGAATCTTCCTGTTGACTAACAAGAGAGTCACTCGCCATTAAACTCCCCCTTAGCAGTTCATAGTTAAGCAAGTGCCTCACACCATCCCCAACAATGAGATTCTGTTTTCTAAAAATACACTTGGTAAAATAAAGGAAAATACGATTCAGATGTGAGGCAGTCAGTGCCACTGAAAATCTATGCAATTATAGTGCTCTCAAAACATCCAGAGTGCTTTATAACTGCTTATATATCTGGACGTGACATGGAATGTAAATATAGTCCCAAGAGGGTCAAACAAAATAGTTGAATTTAATGCTCTCAGGACACAGTTTCTGCATCACTGAACTTGGCAACACTGTTCCTTTCTGTTCCTTCTGAAGAAATGCCATTCACAGCGTGTTGTATTCGGCTCCATTAAGACATGACGCTGTTTTCCTTGGTTTGTCAGATACCCCAGTGCTCGCTCTACGGCCGGCTGCTGTCTGTGGGTTCGTTTGGAATTTACCTTCATTTCGGAGTCTTCACGTCTGACTCTTGCGTTTTTTGAATTTAGCAAATGGGGATGAGGGTGGAGAAAGTTGGGGGAAAAGTGTTCATTCCTGGGGAACTCAGACACAAGTCTCCATTAGACTGTCTGGGGAACTCAGACACATGGGCAGACACAAGGGACGAGGGACTTCAGTTACGTGGATAGACTGGAGAAGCTGGGGTTGTTCTCCTTGGAACAGAGACGGGTGCGAGGAGATTTGAGAGAGGTGTTTAAAATCATGAACGGTCTAGACAGAGTAGATAGAGAGAAACTGTTCCCATTGGCGGAAGGGCCAAGAACCAGAGGACATAGATTTAAGATGATTGGCAAAAGAACCAAAGGTGACATGAGGAAAAACTTTTTTACGCAGCGAGTGGTTATGATCTGGAATGCACTGCCCGAGGGGGTGGTGGAGGCAGATTCAATCACGGCCTTCAAAAGGGAACTGGATAAGAACTTGAAAGGAAAAGATTTGCAGGGCTACGAGGATAGGGCGGGGGAGTGGGACTAGCTGGATTGCTCTTGCATAGAGTCAGCATGGACTCAATGGACTGAATGGTCTCCCTCTGTGCTGTAACCTTTCTATGATTCTAAATAGACTGTCTGGGGAACTCAGACACGTCTCCACTTGCCTGTTTGTGGACTGAGACATAAGCTTCCACTAGACAGACAGACAGAAAGAAAGAGAAAAAGAAATAAAGAAAGAAAGAAAGAAATTGCATTTAGATAGTGCCTTTCACGACCTCAGGACATCCCAAAGCGCTTTAGACCAATGAAGTACTTGTGAAGTGTAGTCACTGTTGGAATGTAGTCTGGGGGCTCAGGCACAAGCCTCCTTTAGAATCAAACACAAACTTTGACTAAAGCTGCATATACAATCACATCAAGTAAGGGAGGAAGCAGGCAGCCCTTTGAAGATACCGGAGAGTTCATTTTATGAAGGCTGCTACACGAGGAGCAGAACGCAGAATTAATTCCCTCGCCTTCCCCTCATTTTATTCTCTTCTGAAGGCTCTGACTCAGGCTGGGGCCCACTTCCCCAGCAGCCAGCAGTCGTCAGGCCCCGCACCCAATTGGCCATTCTTATTGTGTGCTCTTGGGCAGTGAACGTTGGTGAACTATTTGTCCAGTGCTGCTCGGGGAAGCATTGCACAATAAAACGTATAAATGGGAGCACCAATAAGAACATAATAAATAGGAGCAGGAGTAGGCCATGCGGCCCCTCGATCCTGCTCCGCCATTCAATCAGATCATGGCTGATCTTTGACCTCAACTCTACTTTCCTGCCTGATCCCCATATCCCTGGAGTCCAAAAATCTATCCATCTCAGCCTTGAATATATTCAATGACTCAGTATCCACAGCTCTCTGGGGTAGAGAATTGCAAAGATTCACAACCTTCTGAGTGAAGAAATTCCTCCTCATCTCAGTCTTGAGTGGCTGACCCCGTATCTTGTGATTATGCCCCCATTTCTAGATTACTAATCCTTATTGCTATCAAGAGACTGCTATGAGAGAGATATGTGTAACTTTGGGTAAGTCTAGGATTATGCTCGGATGTGATGGTCCCTGCAGTCAAATAGCCTGTCACCAACACTCACTGCATGGGCTGACACAGACCGGAGGGCCCTGGTGACTATGGAACCTCATCCCAGGGAGCAGTCAACACCTTGAGGAGAGCAAGGAGGAGGAACTGACAGGAAAATGGTCAGTCAACACTCTCCTGGGCAGGGCCACGCAGAGAAAATGGGCATTTGGGCAAGGTACTGAAGGGCAGTCGATGACTGTGGAACACAAGAACAGAAGCAGGCCATTCAGCCCCTTGAGGTTGTTCCACTATTCAGTTAGATTTTGGCTGATCTGTATCTCAACCCCATTTACCCGCCTCTGCTCCAGATCCCTCGATACCCTTACCCAACAAAAATCTATTGACCATAGTCTTGAAAGCTCCAATTGTCTCTCAGCATCCACAGCCTTTTGGGGGGAGAGAATTCCAGATTTCCACTATCCTTTATGTGAAAAAGTGCTTCCTGATTTCCCTCCTATACGGTCTGGCTCTAATTATAGGATTATGTCCCTTCGTTCTTGATTTCCCCACCAGAGGAAATGGTTTCTCCAAATCTACCCTATCGGATCCTTTTATCACCTCGATCAGATTGCTCCTCAATCTTCTAAACTTGAGGGGGACCAAACCCCAGCACTGGGGAGAGGAAGGGGATAAAATGGAATTAAAAAGGAGGCCATGGTGATGAGATCCCATCTTGAAGGATTTAATGGTTTAATTTTCCTTTACAGGATTAATGACTGCGTTAATGGACGTGACTGTGTTGAGCTGCACGCTGCCAAAGACTCAACTCCTGGACTTTCACATTTCTTAGCTGGAAATCCTGAAATCACTATTTGTGCAGATTAAAAAGTCTGAAGCAACTAGTGGGATGCTGTGTTGTGAATCAATCTGTCACTGGAGGAATGCTCAGCACTGTCCAACATCCTTAATAGAGATGAGCAGACTCAAGCCAAGTGATGTCATAAGGGAAGCATAAAGAGGTCTTGAGAAGTAGTTTTAGAAGCCAAAATCTCCCCTCGCGTCAATGGCAACTAAAGGCACTCGTACATTCGGGCAAATCCGTCTGCAATTTATCCTGGGTTATCTCATTTAAAATGCTAAATAGTTGCCCGAAAATCAGTTTGTTAATAATATCGATAGACTGTGCAAGGAAAAAAAGAGAAAGCTTGGATTTATGTTGCACCCTTCACGTCCTCAGGATGTTTCCTACATTACAACAGTGACCACATTTCAAAAGTACTTCATTGGCTGTAAAGTGCTTTGGGTCGTCCTGAGGTTGTGACAGGCGCTATAGAAATGCAAGTTCTTTCTTTCTTCAAAGCGCTTTACAACCAATGAATTACATTTGGAGGCCAATCACTGTTATGTAGGCAAATGCAGCAGCCATCTTGCACACAGCAAGATCCCACAAACAGCAATGAGATAAATAACGAGCTAATCTGTTTCGGTGGAGGGATTAATGTTGGCCAGGATACTGGAAGAAATCCCTCTGCTCATCTTCCAATAGCACCATGGGATCTTTTACATCTACCTGAACAGGTGGACAGGGCTTTGGTTTAATGTCCCCCTCAGTATTGTACTGAAGTGTCAGCCTAGGTTATGGAAACATAGACAATAGGAGCAGGCCCTTCAAGCCTGCTCCACCATTCGATATGATCACGACTGATCCTCTATTGCAATACCATATTCCTGCTCTCACCCCATTATGGGCTATGGTGGGGCTTGAACCCACTACCTTCGTAACTTCAATAGGCAAGCGTTCGACTAACTGAGCCAGAGGTGCGGTTGGACTCTCAATGGCCATGAATTTGGGGATTGGTTTCAGGTGCGAGATCACCCAGCGAAGGTACTTCTCACACCACTTCTGCTTCACACCAGCGGCTCTCTGGTTGCGATCGTAACAAAGGTCAAATTAAAGTTTCACTTTAAGAAGTAAAACTTTAAGAAGCCCCCCAGACAATCTGCTGAAGCACGTTTAATGATATTAGCTGGCTGGCACTTCCAGCAAGTTATAGCGCAATAAATAATGCGATCTGAAGGGTGAGGGAAAAATCCAATTCACGTCGTTCGCCCCAAATGCAGCAATTTCTGAGCAAACACCCACGATGACAGGGTACGAAGGGAGAATGGGAGCCGAGGAATTACTGTGCATGATATCAGTGGTCAAGTGATTCATGTTTCCTTATGACATTCCTTTGTCTGCTATTTTAACAGGGGCATGAACCCTGTCTCACTAAAATAACAGACAAAGAAGTTTGATACAAACCTGTTAATCATTTGCAGAATAATATTGCACAAAGCTCGACACCATCCAGGACAAAGCAGCCCGCTTGATCAGCACCCCATCCACCACCCTAAACATTCACTCCCTCCACCACCGGCGCACTGTGGCTGCAGTGTGTACCATCCACAGGATGCACTGCGGCAACTCGCCAAGGCTTCTTCGACAGCACCTCCCAAACCCACGACCTCCACCACCTAGAAGGACAAGGGCAGCAGGTGCATGGGAACAACACCACCTGCACGTTCCCCTCCAAGTCACACACCATCCCGACTTGGAAATATATCGCCGTTCCTTCATCGTCACTGGGTCAAAATCCTGGAACTCCCTTCCTAACAGCACTGTGGGAGAACCTTCACCACACGGACTGCAGCGGTTCAAGAAGGCAGCTCACCACCACCTTCTCAAGGGAAATTAGGGATGGGCAATAAATGCCGGCCTCGCCAGCAATGAACATATCCTAAGGATATATACCAGAATATCTCTGGTATTACCCATGGCTACCTTTCCCATGAATCTTTGCTTGGGTTACGAATGTTATTTCTGTTTACTGTCACTTGTAAATTGTTTGGTAAATTGTTTGGTAAAGTTGCCCTGGACTCTGGTGACAGTAATTGTAAAGGAAAATTTAAACTAGAACGAGTGCAGAAGTATAAAGTAAAGGATGTGAACCGCAAGATCTGCAACCCCTAAAAAGAAAGACTTGTATTTAAATAGCGCCTTTCACAACCTCAGGACGTCCCAAAGCTCTTTACAGCCAATGAAGTACCTTTGGAAGTGCAGTCACTGTTGCAATGTACTGGATTATTAATTTAATTTCACTATTAAATATACACCTGAAAAGCCACATCTTCCTCTGCGGCCCCATTTTTAAAATTTCTTTTCAATTTTCTCCCATCTCTCCTGAGGAATTTGGTCAGTTTTCTCCCCTCGCCCTCACTGATTTCCGAGTGGAACCAGAGCAGGTGGGGATGAAAGATCGGATGGGGACAGGCTCTGACACATCTCCGGACAACGGGTTTAGCCCCCAGGAATGAAGGATTGACTCCGTTTACAGTGTGTCCACTTCTATTCCACACTTTGCCCCTCTGACATTTTTGTCCGGTTGAATTTCCTTAGCCCAAAGCTTGAAAATCGGCCTTTCTCAAATACAATGCCTTTATTGTGCTTTTTGTACTCGTGCTTCGATTCAGAAGCAATCAAGGCTCTTTGAGCGAGAAAAAAGAATGGAACGACGACTCCTAACGAGCCACACAATGAAATGATGACTGATGACACCTCTGCATAACCGTTGTACTCCAATCGAAATCATGTCTGAGCAAACTGAGAGCTTCCTTGAGAAAATGTCGGGGCCAACGCCCAGTGCTTCAGATGCTCAGACGTGTATGTGTAGACGTTGGGTGAGGGCAGGGTGTTGCTAGTCTGTGATGCCACCTGTGGTCGACCTGCCTGCCAGCGCTCAGTGTCTTGGCTCATACACAAAAACAAAAAGCACAAACTTGCATTTATATAACACCTTCCATGTCTTCAGGATGTCCCAAAGCGCTTCAAAGCCAATGAAGTGCTTTTTGAAGTGTAGTCACTGTTGTAATGTAGGCAAAGACGGCAGCCAAGCTGTGCACAGCAAGATCCCACAATACAGCAATGTGATAAATGACCATTTAAAATGGTTTGGTGATGTTGATTGAGGAATAAACGTTGGCCAGGACACCGGGGAGAACTCCTCTACTCTTCTTCGAGTTAGTGCTATGGGATCGTTTACATCCACCTGAGAGGGCAGACGTGTTAAGCATCTCATCCGCAAGACGGCACCTCCGATAGTGCAGCACTCCCTCAGTACGTCACTGAAATCAGTGGGGTATTGGAGGGGTAATTGCTGCCCAGGGAGCTAAAACCTGGGATGGATTGGCATGTTTGAGAGAGGAGAGAATAAAATAAGACTTAGTGAATGGACAAAACACTCTTTGGCGAGTTGAAAGTTCTCTTCGAAGGGTCAAGTTTAGCCCACATCCTCTCCAAAATACTTTAATTACCGCTGAGTCGGTAGGCAAACCACTTCAATATTTATTTCTCCCTCCAGCTTTTTTTTTCATTGGACCATAGGAAGGAGCACAGGAGCAGGAGGAGGTCATTTCGCCTCGCGAGCCTGTTCCGCCATTCAATTAGATCATGGCTCATTAGATCAGCTGACGTGAGATAAATAAACCCCAGGTTGGACCTGTGCCACTTTCCTGCCTGTTTGTGGGAGGGAATGAGTCAGGGACACACTCATTGTTACAAATAACAACAGGATATCTTGCAGGGAATTCTGCTTTGAGGACAGAGCACTCCCTGTATCTTAGTGTTGTTAACAGTGAACGTAACGACAGAAAGTGATAGCAAATTGTGGATATCCGGAAGTAAGTTACTTAGAGTAATGAGCACCGAGGGGTGAGTTATAGAGATAGAAATGGATATATGAAAGCCAGTTACAGAGGCAGTAATTTACAGCTGGGAATTGACGACAGACAGTAATGGATAACTAGGAGTGAATTATACAGATTGTAATGGATACCTAGGGATGAGTTATTTAGAGTAATGGTTACCAGGAATTAGTTACCTAAAACCCATTTAAAACTCTGCTGCCCTTATCCTAATTTGCATCAAGTCCCGATCATCCATCACCCCCTGTGCTCGCTGACCTACATTGGCTCTCGTTTCGGCAACGTCTTGATTTTAAAGTTCTCATTCTTGTTTTCAAATCCCTCCCTGGCTTCACCCCTCCCGATCTCTGTAACCTCCTCCAGCCCTACGACCGGCACAGGCACGATGGGCCGAATGGCCTCCTTCTGTGCCGTAAATTGCTATGATTCTATGATTCTAACCCTCCGAGATCTCAGCGCTCCTCCAATTCTGGCCTCGTGCGCATCCCCAATTTTAATCGCTCCACCATTGGCGGCCGTGCCTTCAGCTGCCTAGGCCCTAAGCTCTGGAATTCCCTCCCTAAACCTCTCCGCCTCTCTCCCTCCTCCTTTAAGTCACTCCATAAAACCTACCTCTTTGACCAAGCTATGGTCACTTCTGCTAATATCTCTTTATGTGACTCGGTGTCAAATTTTGATGATGGCTCCTGTGAAGCGCCTTAGGACGTTTTTACTACGTTAAAGGCGCTATATAAATGCAAGTTGCTGTTAAAGAGAGAGTAATGGATACCTGCGAATGAACTACTGAGAGTAATAGGAGTGAGTTATGCAGATAATAGTGAATACCTAAGGATGAGTTACAGAAAGAGTAATGGATACTTAGGAGTGAGCGCAGAGTAATGTGGAAGTGAGTTACAGAGCGAGAGAGTAATAGATAACTGGGAGAGAATAGAGAATAATGGATACCTGTAACTACCTTAGAGAAAGAATAATGAAGGCACTGGACTGAGTTCCAGAGAGGAATGGACACACAGGAGTAACCTGTAATTTCCCCCCCCACCGCCTCCGTTTTGACCAACTCTCTCTCCATTCCCACCCTTCCCTTTGCCTGGGGGCTGTGACTTCTGCTGGGACAAGTACCCCACCCCAGTGCCCAAACTTTATATGTAAACCTGGACAGTGCGTTCCGTTGGACTATTTTATCATGTGGAGTGGGGGGAGTGGGCAGCATCACATCCAACCTCAACCTGTCCCCACTCGTACACTTCCAGCGAGGATGACCTGATGACGAGCAGAAGTTGGGGAATCTGGATGGTCTCCTCCCCCCAAATGCCAGTCGTAGCTCCAAAGCCGACACAGACTGAGAATGGAACCTGGGACCTCCTACACTCTGCGGTTTAATGCTCCCCCGGTTTCTATACCTATTACACCATTAGGGGAGCACTTTGCTCCAGCTGGCGCCAATGTTTGGAGCCTGTCCCGATGTTGTCAATGGAAGGGAGCCCTCGATATAAAGAGGGCACAAGGTGTCAGCCATGACTTGGTGGGTAGCACTCTCACCTCTGAAGGTGAGTGCAAGTCCCACCCTAGAGACTTGAGTACAAAATCCAGGCTGACAGTCCCAGTGCAGTACTGAGGGCGCACTGTACTGTCGGAGGTGCCGTCTTTCAGATGTGACTTTAAACCAAGGCACCATCTGCCCTCTCAGGTGGATGTAAAAGATCCCACAACACTATTTCGAAGAAGGGCAAGGGAATTCTCCCCTCTGTCCTGTCTAAAATTTATCCCTCAACCAACATCATTAAAACGAATTATCTGGTCATTATCACTTTGCTGTTTGTGGGATCTTGCTGTGTGCAAATTTCTTTTTATTCGTTCATGGGATGTGGGCATCGCTGGCAATGCCAGCATTTATTGCCCATCCCTAATTGCCCTTGAGAAGGTGGTGGTGAGCCGCCTTCTTGAACCGCTGCAGTCCGTGTGGTGACGGTTCTCCCACAGTGCTGTTAGGAAGGGAGTTCCAGGATTTTGACCCAGCGACGATGAAGGAACGGCGATATATTTCCAAGTCGGGATAGTGTGTGACTTGGAGGGGAACGTGCAGGTGGTGTTTTTCCCATGTACCTGCTGCCCTTGTCCTTCTAGGTGGTAGAGATCGCGGGTTTGGGAGGTGCTGTCGAAGAAGCCTTGGCGAGTTGCTGCAGTGCATCCTGTGGATGGTACACACTGCAGCCACTGTGCGCCGGTGGTGAAGGGAGTGAATGTTTAAGGTGGTGGATGGGGTGCCAATCAAGCGGGCTGCTTTGTCCTGGATGGAGTCGAGCTTCTTGAGTGTTGTTGGAGCTGCACTCATCCAGGCAAGTGGAGAGTATTCCATCACACTCCTGACTTGTGCCTTGTAGATGGTGGAAAGGCTTTGGGGAGCCATGAGGTGAGTCACTCGTGACAGAATACCCAGCCTCTGACCTGCTCTTGTAGCCACAGTATTTATATGGCTGGTCCAGTTAAGTTTCTGGTCAATGGTGACCCCCAGGATGTTGATGGTGGGGGATTCGGCGATGGTAATGCCGTTGAATGTCAAGGGGAGGTGGTTAGACTCTCTCTTGTCGGAGATTGTCATTGCCTGGCACTTATCTGGCGCGAATGTTACTTGCCACGTATGAGCCCAAGCCTGGATGTTGTCCAGGTCTTGCTGCATGCGGGCACGGACTGCTTAATTATCTGAGGGGTTGCGAATGGAATTGAACACTGTGCAATCATCAGCGAACATCCCCATTTCTGACCTTATGATGGAGGGAAAGGCGCTATATAAATGCAAGTTCTTTCTTTTCTTTCAATAGGTGGGTTCAAACACTCTGGAACCCATTTCTGTGCCATTCCAAGTGTTTGGACAGCATGTGACATTGATAACAGAGCACCAACAAGCTTAAATGGCCAACTATCTACCAGAATCTAAAGCCATCAGTGGATTAATACATTATACATCATACCGTGTGCTTGTGGAAACTTGGGTGTATGGTACAAATTATCATGAAAACACTGTATGTCATCACGGTGAAATATTTAATAAGGGCCTAGTCTATCTTGTCAGTCAAGCTTAAGTAATTCTCTGGTTTTATCCTTGTTCTTAAGACTAGCATTGCCCTTTTTCTTGTCAACATACCTACACTGCGCTGTTTCATGTGATAACTATATGGGACCTAAAAAGCTTGTATAAATTTCACTTATGTCACTGTCTCCAAAGGGTTTACAGCAAGCATGCTTGAGAAGAGTTTGCAATCCTGAGCTATCTACATACTAAGTGGATGTGCTTTAAGCCTTTCTTCTTTGCACTGAACTTGTCTTTTTACATGCTGAATCTCACTGGCTGCCCCGCAGATGCTTATTCTGGGCTGTTGAATAATTTGGAATCCAGGGTGTAATATCTGATGGTTACAAATAGTATGCACATTGTAATTATCCTTCTCTATTTGGGATTTGAGTCTCTGCCAGGCAGACCTTTGAATAACTGATTATTCACAGTCCATCAGAATGACTCTCTCCAATGAACCATTAACCCCTGCTTTTTTCTCTCTTCGCTTCGTACAGTGATATGACATAACAAGTCTCAGCCAAAAGGCATCATGCTCAAAGTTTTTACATTCAAATGTGCAAAGCCTTGCAAATGCAGTCTTTCCCCTGCTTTCCTTAAGGTGCTGACTCATACTGGAGTACAGTCCCACTGGTGCCAATTGCCCTCTGTGGGCATGAAGTGGGCATTCTTCATGTTTGAGTCCAGATAATGAGTGCTGATAGGCTAGTTGACCTTGGGAGCATCAGCAGTTTGTGGGTTCGAGTCCCGCTCCAGAGACTTGAGCACAAAATCCAGGCCGACACTCCCAGTGCCAGTACTGATGGAGTGCTGCGCTGTTGAAGGTGCCACCTTTCAGTTGGGATGTCAAACCGAGGCCCCGTCTGCCCTCTCAGGTGGAGATCCCACGGCACTATTTCGAAGAAAAGCAGGGGAATTCTCCCCGGTCTCCTGGCCAATATTTATTTCTTAACCAGCATCACTGGGCAAATCAAGCACTGGGGTTCATTTCGAGAGGGATGGAATTGAAAAGCAATGAAGTTATGTTAACTTGTGTCGAACCTTGGTTAGACCACACTTGGAGTATTGTGCACAGCTCTGGTCTCCATATTACAGAAAAGATGTAGAGGCATTGGAGAGGGTGCAAAAAAGATTCACAAGGATGATACCAGAACTGAGAAGATATACTTAACAGGAAAGACTGAACAGGCTGGGCCTTTTTTCTCTAGAAAAGAGAAGGCTGAGGGGTGACCTGATAGAGGTCTTTAAGATTATGAAAGGGTTTGATAGGGTAGACGGAGAGAAAATGTTTCCACTTCTGGGGGAGTCCAAACTAGAGGTCATAAATATAAGATAGTTACTAATAAAACCAATAGGGAATTCAGGAGAAACTTCTTTACCCAATGACTGGTAAGAATGTGGAACTCGCTACCACAAGGAGCAATTGAGGCGAATAGCATTGATACATCTAAGGGGAAGCTCGATAAACACATGAGGGAGAAAGGAATAGAGGGGAGCCCTCAGGAGGTTCGTTGAAGTAGGGAGGGAGGAGGCTCTTTAATGCCGACGTAAACCAGTTGGGCCGAATGGCCTGTTTCTGTGCTGTAGTTTCGAGGTAACTTGATGTAAGTAAAAACAACAGATTACCTGGTCATTATCACATTGCTGTTTGTGGGACCTTGCTGTGCGCAAATTGGCTGCCGCGTATCCTACATTACAACAACTTCAAAAGTACTTAATTGGCTGTAAAGTGCTTTGGGACATCCTGAGGTCCTGCTTTTTAACTTGAGCTGAGCTGTCTGCCACAACTGAGTGTCTTGCTGGGCCACTTCAGAGGGCAGTTAAGAGTCATCCACGTTGGTGTGAGACTGGAGTCACATATAGGCCCAGACTGGTTAAGGACGGCAGGTTTCTTTCCCTGAAGGGCATTAGTGAACCAGTTGGGTATTTTCTTAGGACAATCCGACAGCTTCATTGGGTAGGTATATAGCTAATTTAATCTAACAGCTATAAATATAAAATATTACAAATTGGTCGAACAAAATTGTCTCTCATAAATTTACGACGGGACGAGGGATTGGCCGAACGAAGCGGAGATTTAGAAAGGCCCCCTGTTAGTGGTGACGGATTCAGTGCCTGGGCAGAGTAACGCAGCAAGAGAGCTCCAGGGCAGATCAATAGAATGTTCAGAGGATGGTCTGGGGGTTCGCCAGGAACTAGTCAGGTCACGTTTAGGGGAGAGCTGTCACTTTATGTCTCTGGGTGGAATGCGGGCCCGGTGACTGATCAGTCGCCGGTTTCACACCCCGCCCGACGGACAGGATAATCGGGCGGGGTGCGTAAACTTGGCGGTGGATCCGGCACGCGTTCGCGGTGGTGAGAGTGAAAGTCCGTCCCGCAGAGCGCCGATCGGCACGGAATCGTCCCCGTCAGCCGCACGTCTCGGCAAATCGCGGGCGCGCTACAAGTGACTTTACCTTATTCGTTTTAACAAAAGGAAAATTGTGAGCAGCCCAGCCGTGATTTCCCAACACGCTGCGGCACGTGAACGCGGATCACGGTCCATCCTGGAAATCGGGGCATGCCTGCGTTTAGCGTTAGCGTGAATCACTTTCAGCTCCGCGCTGACGCCAAAAAAATTGGGTGAAATAAATTCTGTGTTAACGTCCGGCCCAACTCTTTCCGTCGGGGAGTCTCACTCCGCTTCGCTTTGCTGTTAGGTGTCAGACCCTGACTCCGGATTCAGGCTGCGTCTACACTATAACAGCAGAGTCAGTGTGAAGGGAAGTCGCTTCAGATGCTGCTACAGTCAGCTGTGGCTCAGCGGGTAGCACTCTACGCCTCCGATTCAGAAGGTCTGTGGGTTTGCGTCCCGCTCCAGAGACTCGTGTGTATAATCCAGGCTGATACTCCCAGTGCAGTACTGAGGGAGTGCTGCACTGTCAGAGGTGCCGTCTTTCAGACGAGATGTTAAACTGAGGCCCTATCTGCCCTCTCGGGTCGATGTAAAAGATTCCCATGACGCTATTTTGAAGAAGCGCAGGGGAGTTCTCCCCAGTGTCCAGCACAATGTTTATTCCTCAACCAACAGAATATCTGGTCATTATCTCATTGCTGTTTGAGGGGTCTTGCTGTGTGCAGAGTGGCTGTTGCGTTTCCTACATTACAGCAGTGTCTGCACTTCAAAAGTACTGCATTGACTGTAAAGAGATTTGGAATGTCCTACAGTCGTTAAAGGCAAGTTCTTTCTTTTAGTGTGAATGAAACCTTAAGAGTGCTGCGTTCCGTTCTGTTCAATGTGGTACACAAATAATATATTTGTACTGTAGGAAGTTCAGAGAAGAGCAACAAGACTGAGGAAAGATTAGACTAGCTGTAGCTGGTCAAATCTGTAGCTGTACCTATTAGAGACATTCTAAATGCAGCAGAACGCTATAACGGGAGAGGTATAGAATCATAGAATCATAGAAGTTACAACATGGAAACAGGCCCTTCGGCCCAACATGTCCATGTCGCCCAGTTTATACCACTAAGCTAGTCCCAATTGCCTGCACTTGGCCCATATCCCTCTATACCCATCTTACCCATGTAACTGTCCAAATGCTTTTTAAAAGACAAAATTGTACCCGCCTCTACTACTGCCTCTGGCAGCTCGTTCCAGACACTCACCACCCTTTGAGTGAAAAAATTGCCCCTCTGGACCCTTTTGTATCTCTCCCCTCTCACCTTAAATCTATGCCCCCTCGTTATAGACTCCCCTACATTTGGGAAAAGATTTTGACTATCGACCTTATCTATGCCCCTCATTATTTTATAGACTTCTATAAGATCACCCCTTAACCTCCTACTCTCCAGGGAAAAAAGTCCCAGTCTGTCTAACCTCTCCCTGTAAGTCAAACCATCAAGTCCCGGTAGCATCCTAGTAAATCTTTTCTGCACTCTTTCTAGTTTAATAATATCCTTTCTATAATAGGGTGACCAGAACTGTACACAGTACTCCAAGTGTGGCCTCACCAATGCCCTGTACAACTTCAACATCCCAACTCCTGTATTCAATGTTCTGACCAATGAAACCAAGCATGCCGAATGCCTTCTTCACCACCCTATCCACCTGTGACTCCACTTTCAAAGAGCTATGAATCTGTACTCCGAGATCTCTTTGTTCTATAACTCTCCCCAACGCCCTACCATTAACGGAGTAGGTCCTGGCCCGATTCGATCTACCAAAATGCATCACCTCACATTTATCTAAATTAAACTCTATCTGCCATTCATCGGCCCACTGGCCCAATTTATCAAGATCCCGTTGCAATCCCAGATAACCTTCTTCACTGTCCACAATGCCACCAATCTTGGTGTCATCTGCAAACTTACTAACCATGCCTCCTAAATTCTCATCCAAATCATTAATATAAATAACAAATAACAGCGGACCCAGCACCGATCCCTGAGGCACACCGCTGGACACAGGCATCCAGTTTGAAAAACAACCCTCGACAACCACCCTCTGTCTTCTGTCGTCAAGCCAATTTTGTATCCAATTGGCTACCTCACCTTGGATCCCATGAGATTTAACCTTCTGTAACAACCTACCATGCGGTACCTTGTCAAATGCTTTGCTGAAGTCCATGTAGACCACGTCTACTGCACAGCCCTCATCTATCTTCTTGGTTACCCCTTCAAAAAACTCAATCAAATTCGTGAGACATGATTTTCCTCTCACAAAACCATGCTGACTGTTCCTAATTAGTCCCTGCCTCTCCAAATGCCTGTAGATCCTGTCCCTCAGAATACCCTCTAACAACTTACCCACTACAGATGTCAGGCTCACTGGTCTGTAGTTCCCAGGCTTTTCCCTGCCGCCCTTCTTAAACAAAGGCATAACATTTGCTACCCTCCAATCTTCAGGCACCTCACCTGTAGCGGTGGATGATTCAAATATCTCTGCTAGGGGACCCGCAATTTCCTCCCTAACCTCCCATAACGTCCTGGGATACATTTCATCAGGTCCCGGAGATTTATCTACCTTGATGCGCGTTAAGACTTCCAGCACCTCCCTCTCTGTAATATGTACACTCCTCAAGACATCACTATTTATTTCCCCAAGTTCCCTAACATCCATGCCTTTCTCAACCGTAAATACCGATGTGAAATATTCATTCAGGATCTCACCCATTTCTTGTGGTTCCGCACATATAGAGGGGAGTGTAGGGATGGGCTGAGTGGCCTTTTTTCTTTGACTTTTCTTATGGTGTTGGAACACCACCTGAGATCAGCTGACTCAATACTGACCAGGGATTGAACCTGGAGCTTCAGGGGAGTTTGGATGACTACAAATCAATTAATCCCATTCCCCTGCTCTTTCCCCATAGCCCTGTAAGTTTTTTCCCTTCAAGTATTTATCCAATTCCCTTTTGAAAGTTACTATTGAATCTGCTTCCACCGCCCTTTCAGACGGTGAACTCCAGATCATAACAACTCGCTGCGTAAAATATTCTTTCCTCATGTCGCCTCTGGTTCTTTTGCCAATCACCTTAAATCTGAGTCCTCTGGTTACCGACCCTTCTGCCACTGGAAACAGTTTCTCCTTATTTGCTCTATCAAAAATGTTCACGATTTTGAACACCTCTATCAAATCTCCAATTAACCTTCTCTTCCCTAAGGAGAATTCCCCTTTGACTCCTGAAGAAACGCATTTCGTGCCACTGCTTGGGTTCTTGGCGTTTACACCACTAAATCTGGCTCTCTTATTGAGGAACAGCACCTCATCTTTCGATGAGGCATTTTACAGCCTTCCGGCCTCAACATTGAGTTCAACAGCTTCAGATCATAACTTGCCTCGCACCATCATCCCTTTTGTCATTTAATCACTCCTGCCCTCCACCCTATCACAGGCCTTCCCCTTTGCTCTTTCCTCCCCCCCCCCGCTTTTCCCTGGCTCTGTACTTCCTTATAAATCGTTAAATCTCTAACTTCTTCCAGATCTGAAGAAAGGTCATCGACTTGAATCGTTAACTCTGTTTCTCTCTCCACAGACGCTGCCTGACCTGCTGAGTGTTTCCAGCATTTGCAGTTTTTATTTCAGATTTTCAGCATCCGCAGTATTTTGCTCTGCTCCCTTCGCCTGCTGGTGGTCTTATAGCCCCCATGATAAAACATGATCTGGTTGCCTGGATCGGGGATTTAGCAGTATAAACGCAAGGGAATCCAAACTAAGTCAGCAACAGTACATAAGCGGCTATACGTTCTAATTCTAGATAGCAATGAGGACCATTAAACTGTCAAGGGAATGGCAGGCGCGTTACCATGGTAACCGGCCTACTGGACTCTCCTGGGCTCAAGGCCAATGAAGCAGAACTGGCCAGTGGCCCTGTAACAGAATGTTAACACATTGAGACTCCGAGCTGTTGGGGGAAACTCCTACTTCAATTACAGTACGAGCATCAGCAAATAATTAACTTTTATAACCGTCTCAAGAGAAGGACATCTTTCAGACGCTGTAAAGAAAGTCAAAAGCTAATGGGTCATTCCCGCCCCCCACCCCCACTTTCCTTTCCTGAAGGCGCTGACTCATGCCAGGTTAAAGCTCCCGGAACGAAAGGGCTCTTCCCCCGCACACTGGTGCTTCAGCCAAAGGCCCGTTCTTCATGTCTGAGTAAAGACGGTGAGTATTTCGGATATTCCCCATCCCCCAACGTGTATTGAAAAATCGCGCGGGCACTGCTGGGAATTTTCCCATCCATTGAAATGGCGGGCAGCGAGGAGCGATTCTCCGATATACGAACAATGAAGGACGGGGAAAAACCCTCTGGTCCATTCGGCATGTCCCACACGGCTGTGATACCTCGTGCATCAGAATATATGCACTCTCCCACCCCAAACCATGTGATCTCCTGGAAGAGGTGAAAAGAAACTGATTAAAAACCCAGGCCGATTTGGTGGGAAAAGAATCTGGGAAGTTCCTCTCTGACCCCTCCCCTTACGCGATCGATACTAGTCCAGGAGGTCACACCGGCCCTGATTAATGTTATTCAGTACCTACCTCTTGTACCAGGTGATCTCCGCCCTGGCCAGAAACAGGCCCAGCTCTCGCTTGAAGGAATTCAGCGAATCGGCGACCACCGTACGAGCCGGCAGCCTGTTCCAGAGGTTGACGATTCTCTGGGAAAAGAACCACCTCCTGACATCTAACCTCGATCTGGCCTCGGACAATTTAAAATTGTGACCCCCTGACCTGTTTAATTAGAACAAGCTGTCTACACAAACACAATCTATTCCCTTCATCCTCTTATAAACCGCGATCAAATCACCCCTAAGTCTATGTTTCTCTAAAATGTAGAGTCCCAGCTATTTGGACCTATCTGGATAACTAAGATGCTTCAAACTGATATGTGATGACAGCAGATGAGGTTCCACTGGTGGGAGCTCAGAAGATTGCACCTTATATGGGTCAGTATCACACCAGACAGTACCTTTCCCCCTTAAGCCGTTAGGGGAGGTTTTGTTCCAAAGTCATTGATTTTAACAAAGTTTACGCCTCCTTTTTAACATTAAATTTTGGAGCATGTTTTGGAGCATTGTTAGGGTCACGATCTTCCCTTAGGTGATCTGATTAAACTCTACGTGTGCTGCACAGGTACCTGGGAAAACAACACAGAATATCTGGCCTCCTTTCTACACCCCTACCCCACCCACAGACCCCCCCGTCCCCCTCAATCTCACACCCAAAGAGATCATCTTGTAACTGGTAGCACTCTTACCTCTGAGTTATGACAGTCATGGGTTCAAGTACTACTCTAGAGACTTGAGCCCAAAATCTAGGCTGACACTCCAGTGCAGTACTGAGGGAGTGCTGCATTGTTGGTAGGCACTGTCTTTCGGATGCGATGTTAAACTGAGGCCCCATCTGCCCTCTCAGATGGACATAAAAGATTCCATGGCACTATTTCAAAGAAGAGTGAGGGAGTTATTCCTGGGCCAATATTTAACCCTCAACCAACATCATCAAAATAGATTATCTGGTCATTGTCACATTGCTGTTTGTGGGACCTTGCTGTTGGCAGATTGGTTGCTGTGTTTCTTACATTACAACAGTGACTATGCTTCAGAAATATTTCATTGGCTGTAAAGCACTTTGGAACGTCCTGAGGTTGTGAAAAGTGCTATAGAAATGCTAGTTCTTTCTTTCTAACAGTGGAGACTCCAGCCTACAGGGTCAGAAGTTGCCTGACCCATATCCAGTGCCCAGCTCTAACCATTCCCACCACCCCCACCCCGACCCAACATAAGACTTCCTCCAGCAGAACCTAAAGGTTTCAATCTGGTTGTTTTGGTTACCATTTTTGCCGAGTTTAACACTGAATTGCGAGCTTCGTATATAGAATTTTTATTTTGCCTTTCTCTTTCTCTTTCTCCAAACCTGTCTTCTTTCTTATATGTCCTGCCCAAACGGGCTGACAACACATGAAGGAAAATGTAGAAACCACACACACACACACACACACACACACACAGTAATACAGAACCAGACAAGAATTCAGAACAACACAAAGACAATAATCCAAAAGTTGAAAGTGCCAATTTTCTTCCCTAATTAGTTCTCCAAAGATTCCCATTAAATCATGGGGGGAAAAAAATGGGTTTTAAACTAAAATTACCATTTGGAAATGCTCGCAACCCTCAAAGAATGTTTGCAAACATCTTAGAAGATTTTATAGAGACAATCTGCTTTCTTCCAAAAAGATTGAAGCCACAGAGTTCTGACAACACACTCTCTCTCTCACACACACACACACACACACACACACACGCACAAATACACACACACCCCACCCCCTGAGATGACAGCCTCTGCTCAGTATGTAACTGTGGTTATTAGACCATCTTGTTAAGATGGAATAATATCCCAGAGTTCAAATCCCACCATGGCTAATTATGAAACTGAATGCAATAAATCTGGTGTTTGGTGGGCTGAAATTGAAAGCTACTGAATAAAAACCCAACTGATTCACTAATATGCATCAGGTAAGTTAGGGGTCGCCAACCCTTCAGGATTGTCCAGGAGTCTCGAGGAATTAAAAATCAATCTCCAGGACGCTGCTGTGAGCAAAAACCCAGGGAGAAAAATCATTGGGGTGTTATAAAAAAAGTGTTTTGCTTTCATTTTCTTTGAACACTTTCATTTATTAGTTATAAAACTATTGGAGATTGATAAAACGTGGTTTGGCAGGCAGTCAAGAATCATTCAATTGGGTAATTATGAGTCTGTTTACCTTCCAATTGGTGGGGGAAGGAATTAAACCGCGAGGATGGACATGCCGGGCGACCAATGGCGGGAGCGTGGGGGCAGGGTGGTTGGAAGCACGAGGTCACGTGATGAAACCTCCAGGAATATGTCCAACCCGAGTTGGCAACCCTAAGGGAAGGGAACCTGCTACCTCCATCTGGCCTGGCCTACATGTAACTCCAGCCCAACTCTATGTGGTCGGCTCTCAGTAGAAGAATAGGAACGGGAGTAGACCATTCAGCTTCTTGAGACCATTCCGCCATTCAATTAGATCATGGCTGATCTGTACCTCAGTTCCATTTACCTGCCTTTGATCCGTATCCCTTAATACTCCTACCTACTAAAAATCAATAGATCTCAGTCTTGAAAATTTCAATTGACTCAATATCCACAGCCTTTTGGAGAATGCCCTTTTAAGTGGCTTACAACAACATCAACAGCCTGCCTTTATATAGCTCTGTCAATGTAGGAAAATGTCCAAAGGGGCTTCACAGGAGCCTAATCAGACACAAATTGACACTGAGCCAAAGAAGGAGGTATTAGGATGGCTGACTAAAAGCTTGGTCAAAGAGATAGGTTTTAATGAGGGTCTTAAAAGAAGAAAGGTAGGTGGAGAGGCAGAGAGGTTTAGGGAGGGAGTTCCAAGGCTTAGGGTCTAGACGGCTGAAGACACGGCCACCAATGGTGGGGCCAAGGGAGTGGAGGATGCACAAGAGGCCAGAGTTGGAGGAACGCAGAGATCTCGGAGGGTTGTAGGGCTGGAGGAGGTGACAGAGATAGGGAGGGGGGCGAGGCCATGGAGGGATTTGAAAATGAGGATGAGAATTTTATAACATGGCGTTCCCAGACCAGGAGCCAATGTAGGTCAGGGAGCACAGGGGGTGATAGGTGAATGGGACTTGGTGCGAGCTAGGATGCGGGTAGCGGGATTTTGGATGAGCTGAAGTTTACGGAGGGTGGAAGGTGGGAGGCTGGCGAGGAGAGCACTGGAATAGTCACGTCTGGAGGTAACAAAGGCACGGATGAAGGTTTCAGCAGCAGATGGACTGAGGCAGGGCTGGAGATGAATGATAGTACAGAGATGGAAGTAGGCGGTCTTTGTGCTGGATAGGATATGGGGTCAGTTATGCGGTAAGGAAGTTACTCAGTTGTAAAATTAATCGCTAAAATGAAAGGCGCACCTTCTCAGGGCAGCTAGGGACAGGCATTGTTTATCTGACCTAGGTACCACCAACATCACTAAAACAGATTATCTGGTCATTACCACATCGCTGTTTGTGGGACCTTGCTGTGCGCAAATCGGCTGCCGCTTTTCCCTACATTACAATATTGACTACACTTCAAAAGCACTTCATTGGCTGTAAAAACACTTTGGGACGTCCTGAGGTCATGAAAGGCCCTATCAAAATGCAAGTTCTTCCTTACTTTCTTTCTTTTACATTTCAAAGATTGAACTTGGGACCTCCCTGAATTGTGTGACTGAATATTAAGTACTGATACACTAAACTTCTATAATAAATTGATTAAGTCTGGCTCTAGCTTTGGTGCAAACAATGATATTTCTCAAAGAATTCTGTGTCGCGTTGATGCAAATGCCAACAATACCTTTATCGTACACCGACACCAGCACAATCCAACATATCTCTCACATTGACATGTCTGTCAAAACACCACCTGAGTTATGCAGATGAGTTCACCAGTTTTTCACCCCCTGTCTTTGATGGTTGATTATGCCCTGACATGAACTGATTTTTTTTTTGTACCGCACAAGACTCCTAGCCCTCACACTGGCCAGCAGCTGCCGTAACCTATGTTTAAAGGGGTTTACTCGCGCAATATCCTCAGGGAATTCTTGGCAAGAACAGTCCCAGGCTGTAGTCAGCTGTGCCAGACCTGACGTGTCACGAGTCAGCGTCATTAGCGCGGGTCTGACATGATATAAAAGCAGCTATGATACTCCCAGTGGCTTATAAAATCATAGAATCATACCCCACAGAAGGAGGCCGTTCGGCCCATCGTGCCTGTGCCGGCTCTTTGCAAGAGGTTTCCAATTACTTCAACGCCCCTGCTCTTTCCCCGTAGCCCTGCAAATGTTTTTTGTCCCAAAGGCTGTGTTTCATGCCCGGTTCCAGGGTTAATGACATCTCCTCACGGCAAGAGAAGAACTTAGAATCATAGAATCATAGAATGGTTACAGCACAGAAGGAGGCCATTCGGCCCGTCGAGCCCATTCCAGCTCTCTGCAATAGCAAGCCAGTAAGTCCCATTCCTCCACTCTTTCCCCGTAGCCCTGCAAAGTTTTTTTCCTTCGAGTACTTATCCAATTCCCTTTTGAAAGCCATGATTGAATCTACTTCCACCATCCTTTCAGGCAGTGCATTCCAGATCATAACCACTCGCTGGGTAGAAAGATTTTTCCTCATGTCATCTTTGGTTATTTTGCCAATCACCTTAAATCTGCGTCCTCTGGTTCTCGACTCTTCTGCCAATGGGAACAGCTTCTCTCTATCTACTCTGTCTAGACCCCGCATGACTTTGAATACCTCTATCAAATCTCCCCTCAATCTTCTCTGTTCTAAGGAGAACAACCCCAGCTTCTCCAGTCTATCCATGTAACTGAAGTCCCTCATCCCTGGAATCATTCTAGTAAATCTCTTCTGCACCCTCTCTAAGACCCTCACGTCCTTCCTAAAGTGCGATGCCTAGAACTGGACACAATACTCCAGTTGTGGCTGAACCAGTGTTTTATAAAGGTTCAACATAACTTCCTTGCTTTTGTAGGAGGAGGGGGAGGATCCAGTTATGTGGTCCATGTAGGAGCCAACGACATAGATAGAACTAGGAATGAGGTTCTGCTGAGGGAGTTTGAGGAGCTAGGGTCCAAATTAAAAAGCAGAACCTAAAGGGTAATAATTTCTGGATTACTACCTGAGCCACACGAGAATTGGCATAGGGACAAACACATTAAATGGTTAAATGCATGGCTGAAAGAGTGGTGTGGGAGCCAGGGGTTCAATTCATGGGGCACTGGCACCAGTACTGGGGAAAGAGGGAGCTGTTCTGTTGGGACGGACTCCACTCAAAATGGGCTGGGACCAGTGTCCTGGCGAATTGAATAAACTGGGGCGGTAGATAGGGCTTTAAACTAATAAGAGGAGGGGAGGGTTCAGGTAAGGGTAATTTATAAATCTAAAGAGAAAAGTCAAGGCTGTAGAGCAGAGTAGCGATTTGGGTAAAAATAAGCAGAGTGTCAGCAAGGGACAGAGATTTTAACAAAGGTAATACGGCATTAGTGACTAAGGTCACATCAGGGGAAAAAAAGTAAAAAGTTAAAATTAAAGGTGCAATATCTGAATGCACGAAGCATTCGTAACAAGATAAATGGATTAATGGCAAAAAATAGAGATAAATGGGTTTGATCTAGTAGCCATTACTGAGATGTGGTTGCAGGGTGACCAAGGCTGGGAACTAAATATTCCAGGGTACTGGACTTTTAGAAAAGACAGACAAAATGGTAAAGGGAGGTGGGGTGGGGGTGGGTAGCCCTGATAATAAAGGATGAGATAAAGGCAATAGTGAAAAAGGATCTTGGCTCAGAAAATCAGGAAGTGGAATCAGTCTGGGTGGATCTGAGAAATAACAAGGGGCAGAAAACACTGGTGGGAATAGTTTACAGGCCCCCTAACAGTAATGATAGTGTTGGACAGAGAATAAATCAGGAAATTAGAGGAGCATGTAACAAGGGTAATGCAATAATCGTTGGGGACTTCAATCTTCCTATAGACTGGGCAAACCAAATTGGCAAAAGTAGTTTGGAGGACGAGTTCATGGAATGTATTCGAGACAGTTTTCCAGAACAATATTTCAAGGAAGCAACTAGGGAACAGGTTATTTTAGATCTAGTATTGTGTAATGAGACAGGGTTAATTAGTAATCTTATAATAAAGGATCCTCTGGGGAAGAGTGATCATAATATGATAGAATTTCATTTTGAGTTTGAGAGTGATGTCGTTAAGTCTGAAACTAGGGTCTTAAATTTAATTATGTAGGTACGAGAGGCGAGTTGGCTAAGGTAGATTGGGAAATTAGATTAAAAGGTATGACGGTAGATAAGCAATGACGAACATTTAAATAAATAATTAATAATTCTCAACGAATATACATTCCCTTGAGGAATAAAATCTCCACAGGAAAAGTGATCCAACCGTGGCTAACTAGACAAGTTAAGGATAATATTAGATTAAAAGAGGCTTACAATATTGCCAAAAAGAGTAGTAAGCCTGTGGATTGGGAGGGTTTTAGAAATCAGCAAAGGGTAACCAGGAAATTGATAAAGAGGGAGAAAATTGAATATGAGAGTAAACTAGCAAGAAATATAAAAACAGATTGTAAGAGCTTCTTCAAGTATATAAAAAGGAAGAGATTAGCAAAAGTAAACATGGGTCCCTTAGAGGCAGAGACAGAAGAAATTATAATGGAGATTAAGGAAATGGCAGAGACGTTAAACAAATATTTTGCATCTGTCTTCACAGTGGAAGACACAAAAAACATACTGGAAATAGTGAGGAACCAAGGGGCTAATGAGAGTGAGGAAATTAAAGTAATTAATATTAGTAAAGAAAAAGTATTGGAGAAATTAATGGGATGAAAAGCTGACAAATCCCCTGGATCTGATGGCCTAGATCCTAGGATTTTAAAAGAGGTGGCTGCAGAGATAGTGGATGCATTGGTTTTGATCTTCCAGAATTCCCTAGATTCTAGAACGGCCCCCGTGGATTGGAAGGTAGCAAATGTAACCCCACTATTCAGAAAAGGAGGGAGAGAGAAAACAGGCAACGACAGGCCAGTGAACCTGACTTCAGTAGTAGGGAAAATGCTGGAATCTATTATTAAGGACATAGTAACAGAGCACTTAGAAAATCATAATATGATTAGACAGAGTCAACACGGTTTTATGAAAGGGAAATCGTGTTTGACCAACCTATTAGAGTTTTTTTGGGGTGTAACTAACAGGGTAGATAAAGGGGATGTAGAATATTTGGATTTTCAAAAGGTATTCGATAAGGTGCCACACAAGAGGTTGTTACACAAGATTAGTTATCATGGGGTTGGGGATAATATATTAGTATGGATTGAGGATTGGTTGACAGAAAACAGAGAGTAAGAATAAACGGGTCGTTTTCGGGTTGGCAGGTTGTAACTAGTGGGGTGCCGCAAGGATCAGTGCTTGGGCCTCAGCTATTTACAACATATATTAATGACTTAGATGAAGGGACCGAGTGTGATGTATCCAAGTTTACGGACAATACAAAGCTTAGTGGGAAAGTAATCTGTGAGGAGGACGTAAAGAGGCTGCAAAGGGATATGGACAGGTTCAGTGAGTGGGCGAGAAGGGAGTATAATGTGGGGAAATGTGAAATTATCCACTTTGGTAGGAAGAACAGAAAAGCACAATATTTTTTAAAAGGTGAGAGACAAAGGAATGTTGGTAGTCAGAGGGATTTGGGTGTCCTTGTACACGAATCACAGAAAGTTAACATGCAGGTACAGCAATCAATTAGGAAGGCAAATGGTATGTTAGTCTTTATTGTAAGGGGGTTGGAGTAAAAAAGTAAGGAGATCTTACTGCAATTATATGGGGCTCTGGTGAGACCACACCTGGAGCAATGTGTACAGTTTTGTTCTCCTCACCTAAAGAAGGATATACTTGCCTTAGAGGCTGTGCAACGAAAGTTCATCACCATTTTATTCTGGGCCAAATGACAAACTGAGTAGTGATCTGGGCCATTACAGTTTCACCTTCCCGACATCTGGGATGTCCATGGCCAGGAAATGAAGACCACATACGTGTGACTTTTCTGTGACTGCGCTGTCTGCTGACATTCGTTGTTCTGGAGTACTGTGTACAGTTTTGGTCTCCTCACCTAAGGAAGGATATACTTGTCTTAGAGGCGGTGCAATGAAGGTTCTCTAGATTGATTCCTGGGATGAGAGGATTGTCCGATGAGGAGAGATTGAGTAGAATGGGCCTATATTCTCTGGAGTTTAGAAGAATGAGAGGTGATCTCATTGAAAAGTACAACATTCTTAGAGGGCTTGACAGGGTAGATGTTGAGAGGCTGTTTCCCCTGGCTGGAAAGTCTAGAACTAGGGGTCATAATCTTAAGATAAGGCGTTGGCCATTTAGGATCGAGATGAGGAAAAAATTGTTCTCTCAGAGGGTGGTGCATCTTTGGAATTCTCTGCCCCAGAGGGCTGTGGATGCTCAGTCGTTGAGTTTATTCAAGACTGAGATCGATAGATTTTTGAACACTAAGGGAATCAAGGGATATGGGGATCGGGCGGGAAAGTGGAGTTGAGGTCGAAGATCAGCCATGATCTTATTGAATGGCGGAGCAGCCTCAGGGGGACTTATGACCTACTCCTGCTCCTATTTCTTAATTTCTTAAGTATTCGTCCAATTCCCTTTTGAAAGTTACTATTGAATCTGCTTCCACCACCCTTTCAGGCAGCCCATTCCAGGTCGTAACAACTCGCTGCATAATTCCCACTACAAGCTGGGACTTTACAAGGCAGGAATTCTGACTCAGTATGTTGTGCAAGGAAACCGCTATAAACATGGATCTCCGCAGCTGCCGGCCATAATCTGGTTGGGGCGGAGATCACCTCTTACAAAAGGTAGGTAATGTAATGCATAGAATTTAGGGCCAGAGTGACCTCCTCGACAAGTTTCTATCGGCAAAGGGGTCGGAGAGGAATTTCCCGATTTTTTTTCCCCCAAATTGGCCCCTTGTTTTTGTCGGGTTTTTTGCCTCTCCCAGGAGATCACATGGGGTGGGTTGGGGCGGGGCGTGTGTATATTGTGATACACAAGGTACCACGATTGTGTGGGACAGGCTGGATGAACCAGAGCGTCTTTACCTCTCCATCATTGGTCATATATTCGCATGTTCTTAATCCCACCTCCTACCACCCGCCCCCATACTCCCGCCATTGGTCGTCCGACACGTGCATCCTCGCGATGCGCCGCCTTCCTGCAGCCAATTGGAAAACGAACAGATTCTTTGTTACCCGATTGGATGATTCTTGACTGTCAATCAAAACAGCCATTTTTTTTGCCACCTGCAATGTTTTTCTAACTGATCAACAAAAGTGTTCAGGAAAAACATAATTTTTTTTAATGCCGCTACGATTTTTCTCCTGAGTTGCTTACAGCAATGTCCTGGAGATTAATCATTAATTCCTGGAGACTCCAGGACAATCCTGGAAGGTTGGCAGCCTTAAAGGCGATGGCACTGCCTACAATGATTGGCAGGCGAGCCGTTTGTGACCAGATCGGACTGATTGTGCTGTTGCATCAAGGCCTTTGTTGCAGATGGAAGCAATTATGTTATTAAGCTAAGTAATGTTGGTCGTCTCAGTTACAGTCTAATACTTCTAATGGGAAGCAGCCTGAGGCCTACCTTGACAACCTCTCTGGACAACAGTAGCTATGGGGCTTGTGCTCTTTACGCAGGCTGTAAAAAGCTCCATGGCTTTGATCAGGTAAGGAAAATGACATCTCTTAAACTAATGCGTTGTCCCAGTAACCTCCCCTTGCCTGCTGCAATGTGTTTACACTCCAGCACAGAATGGCTTTCTAACAACAGGGAAACCTGACTATTGTATAAACACCAAGAGTGCGCTTCATTCAGACAGGATGTTGTTACAGGAACCCACTCTCTCCTAGAAAGTCGTTTCACAAAGATTAGGGCTTCAAACTGGGTCTCAATAGCAGTTATCCATTTCAAAGAGCGAGTTTCACTATCAGGGCCCCTTCGTTTCACCAGCAGTTGTACATTTCAAAAATAATGCTTGGCATTCAAAAACCTCCTTTAAAGAGGGAGTCTCTCCATCAGGGACCCCCTTTTAAAGAGGGAGTCTCTCCATCAGGGACCCCCTTTTAAAGAGGGAGTCTCTCCATCACGACCCCCTTTTAAAGAGGGAGTCTCTCCATCAGGGACCCCCTTTTAAAGAGGGAGTCTCTCCATCAGGGACCCCCTTTTAAAGAGGGAGTCTCTCCATCAGGGACCCCCTTTTAAAGAGGGAGTCTCTCCATCACGACCCCTTTTAAAGAGGGAGTCTCTCCATCAGGACCCCCTTTTAAAGAGGGAGTCTCTCCATCAGGAGCCCCTTTAAAGAGGGAGTCTCTCCATCAGGACCCCCTTTTAAAGAACGAGTCTATCCATCAGGACCCCCTTTAAAGAGGGAATCTCTCCATCAGGACCCCCTTTTAAAGAGGGAATCTATCCATCAGGACCCCCTTTTAAAGAGCGAGTCTATCCATCAGGATCCCCTTTAAAGAGGGAGTCTCACTATGAGGACCACTTTTAACGAGGAAAGTTCCCTGCCTCGCCCCAGTGGCTATTCTTCATGTGTGAGCCTGGACAGTGGGTTATCAACGTGTTTTGGGAGGGAGGGGTGGAGCAGGATAGCATCAGAGCCTGATCCTGTCCTCACCCGACACCCCCTAAACACACACTTTTGAGCGGGGTTGGTGGGGTGGTCACTGGGCTAATCCAGACGCACTCTCCTAGGCTGGTGATGGTGCCCCTACCCCTGCCACAGCAAAATCGAACGGGGTTCAGGGGCGGAGATTTGTGGGCGGGTGGAAGTCCCATCTCATGAAGATGCACCCCAATTCTGCAAGAGCAGAATCTCCAGGCAATCGCCTCCCGTCCCACTTCCTTACCATTCCCCGTATCCTTTCATATCCGTCCTTTTCAAACGCTGATCCGATTCCCTCTTAAATGGCAGAGCGGGAGGAATTGCATTGTTCGCACTGTTATACCACACACCTGATATTCAGGTCTTCCTGCAACAGTGACTACACTTCAAAAGTGCTTCATTGGCTGTAAAGCGCTTTGGGACATCCTGAGGTCGTGAAAGGCGCTATATAAATGCAAGTTCTTTCTTTTCGTTGAAGTCAACGGTTTAGTTCTATTGTGCCAGTGCTAGCTCTTGGATTGGAGCTATCGACTCGAATCCAATTCCCCCTTAGCCTTTTATATTCTTCCTTCTCAAATGGTTAATCGTTCCCGCTTTAAATTGTGTTACAGCCTCTGCCTCAATAGCTCCTTGTGGGTGAAGCAGTCCGTACTCTAATAACTGTCCGTGTGAAAATATTTCCTCTCACTCCTCCCTTTGTTTTTCTGGTGATAATCCTGAGTCTATTGCCCCCTGATTCACCAAGCACCGGGAACTACCTTTCGTTATTTACACTCTTAAAATCCTCCATAACTTTGACTACTCCTATCAGAGCCTCCTTTATATATTTCAGTCGGGTATTGGCCAAAGGGCTCCGCTGTATAATGAGGACAATCAATTGCTATTAGGAATAGAGGAATAGGAGGAGGCCATTTAGCCCCTCGAGCCAGTTCCACCATTCAATGAGATCATGGAAGATCTGTGACCTAACTCCATATACCCACCTCAGCCCCATTTCACCTTAATACCTTTGATTAACAAAAACCTATCAATCTCACATTTAAAATTAACAATTGAGCTAGCATCAACTGCCATTTGCGGAAGAGAGTTCCAAACTGCTACTGGGCTACAAATTAATAAAGAGGAGGTACTAGAAAGGCTAGCTGTGCTTAAAGTCGAAAAGTCACTCGGTCCGGATGGGATGCATCCGAGGTTGCTGAAGGAGCTAAGGGTGGAAATTGCGGAGGTGCTGGCCATAATCTTCCAATCATCCTTAGATACGGGGGTGGTGCCAGAGGACTGGAGAATTGCAAATGTTACACCCTGGTTCAAAAAAGGGTGTAAGGATAAACCCAGCAACTACAGGCCAGTCAGTTTAACCTCGGTAGTGGGGAAACTTTTAGAAACGATAATCCGGGACAAAATTAACAGTCACTTGGACAAGTGGCGATTAATTAAGGAAAGCCAGCACGGATTTCGTAAAGGCAAATCGTGTTTAGCTAACTTGATTGGGTTTTTTGATGAGGTAACAGAGAGGGTCGATGAGGGCAATGCAGTTGATGCTGTGTATGTGGATTTCCAAAAGGCGTTTGATAAAGTGCCGCATGATAGGCTTGTCATCAAAGTTGAAGCCCGTGGAATAAAAGGGGCAGTGGCAGCATGGATACAAAATTGGCAAAGTAACAAGAAACAGAGAGTAGTGGTGAACGGTTATTTATTGGACTGGAGGAAGGTATGATGTGGAGTTCTAGGACCACTGCTTTACTTGGACTTGGGTGTCCACTGCACAATTTCAAAATTTGCAGATGACACAAAAGTTGAAAGGGTAGTGAACAGTGAGGAGGATAGTGATAGACTTCAAAAGGATATAGATAGGCTGGTGGCATGGGCGGACACATGGCAGATAAAATTTAATGCAGAAAAGGTGAAGTGATACATTTTGGTAGGAAGAACGAGGAGAGGCAATATAAACTAAAAGGTACAATTCTAAAAGAGGTGCAGGAACAGAGAGATCTGGGGGTATATGTGCACAAATTGTTGAACTTGGCAGAGCAGGTTGAGAAAGCGGTTAAAAAAGCTTACGGGATCCTGAGCTTTATAAATAGAGGCACAGAGTACAAAAGTAAGGAAGTTATGAGGAACCTTTATAAAACACTGGTTCGGCAACAACTGGAGTATTGTGTCCAGTTCTGGGCACTGCACTTTAGGAAGGATGTGAAAGCCTTAGAAAGGTTGCAGAAAAGATTTACTAGAATGGTTCCAGGGATGAGGGACTTCAGTCACGTGGATAGACTGGAGAAGCTGGGGTTGTTCTCCTTAGAGCAGAGAAGGTTGAGAGGAGATTTGATAGAGGTATTCAAAATCATGAAGGGTCTAGACAGAGTAGATAGAGAGAAACTTTTCCCATTGGTGAATAGTTCAAGAACCAGAGGACATAGATTTAAAGTGATTGGCAAAAGAACCAAAGGCGACATGAGGAAAAACATTTTTTTACACAGTGAGTGGTTAGGATCTGGAATGTACTGCCCGAGGGGGTGGTGGAGGCAGATTCAATTGTGGTTTTCAAAAGGGAATTGGATAAGTACTTGAAGGGAAAAAATTTGCAGGGCTACGGGGATAGGGCGGGGGAGTAGGACTAGCTGGACTGCTCTTACAGAGAGCCGGCACGGACTCGATGGACCGAATGGCGCCCTTCCATGCTGTAACCTTTCTATAATTCTATAAATATACCACCCTTTGTGTGTAGAAGTGTTTCCTAACTTCGCTCCTTAAAGTCCTGGCTCTAATTTTTAGGCTATGCCCCCTAGTCCGAGACTCCCCAACCAGCGGAAATAGTTTCTCTCTATCTACCCTGTCAGTTCCCCTTAATATCTTGAATACTTGGATCAAATCACCCCTTATTCTTCTAAATTCCAGGGAATACAACCCTAGTTTGTGTAATCTCTCCTCGTAATTTAACCCTTGGAGTCCAGGTATCATTCTAGTAAATCTACGCTGCACTCCCTCCAAGGCCAATATATCCTTCCTAAGGTGCGGTGCCCAGAACTGAACACACTACTCCAGGTGTGGTCTAACCAGGGCTTTGTATAGCTGTAGCATAACCTCTACCCCCTTGTATTCTAGTCCTCTAGATAGAAAGGCCAGCATTCCATTAGCCTTTTTGATTATTTTCTGCACCTGTCCATGACATTTTAATGATCTATGTACATGGACCCCAAGTCTCTTTGGACCTCCACTGTTTCGAACTTTTCATCATTTAGAAAGTACTCTGATCTAACCTTTTTAGGATGTGACCCCAAGTTACAGTAGTTTTGCATTCAATAGCAATTCTCCGGGGCAGACGGGGGGGAGGGACAACGGAGCTTAGGAAGAACAGGGGTGGGGGGGGGGGTGGGGTTGGGGAATTGAAATGGGTCATTTTGTGTCGGGTAGGGTGGGTTGACCCAACACACTGCAAAGTTTCTGTTGGAGTCTACTCTGTGGAAAAATAACAAACCTCCAGTTTCTCTCGAGACTTGTTAACTGTAAACCAATAGCTTCTGCTTCTCACAGTCCAAATAGATTAGAATCATAGAATCATACACCACAGGAGGAGGCCACTCGGCCCATCGTGCCTGTGCCAGCTCTTTGAAAGAGCTATCCAATTAGTCTCACCCGCCCCCCCCCTACTCTTTCCCCAGAGCCCTGCAAATTTTTCCTTTTTAAGTAGAATTTCAATTCCCTTTTGAAAGTCACTATTGAATCTGCTTCCACCGCCCTTTCAGGCAGTGCATTCCAGATCAGAACAACTCGCTGCGTAAAAAAATGACTCCTTATCTGCCTTTTGGTTTTTTTGCCAATTATTTTAAATCTGTGTCCTCTGGCTACCGGCCCTCCTGCCACAGGAAACAGTTTCTCCTTATTTACACTATCAAATCCTCTCATGATTTTGAACACCTCTATTAAATCTCCCCTTAACCTTCTCTGCTCTAATGAGAACAACCCCAGCTTCTCCAGTCTCTCCACATAACTGAAACCCTTCATCCTTGGTACCATTCGAGTAAAATAAATCTCCTCTGCACCCTCTCCAAGGCCTTGACAGAGTTGGCAACTCTAATGGAAAATCATCTGGGCTCCACTCCCTGCTCCACAGGTGGTCCAATGTGCCCAGACTCAGGAACAGAAAGATTTCCCCCAGTGTACTATTCTAATGCTCAAGTGGAGATTTGCCTCTTGAAGGCCATAGGACCTAATTACTGTAATTAGGTGCATCCTGAGGTTGCTTGTGAATCCTTGGTTGCTCCCCAAGGGTTAAAAAATAAACTCAACAGGTAACCCACAGGCTCTCTTTCCCTCCCTTTTTGAGGACTGTTAACAAAAGAAAGACTTGCATTTATATAGCGCCTTTCACAACCTCATGACTTCTCAAAGAGCTTTACAGCCAATGAAGTACTTTTTTTGAAGTGTTGTAATGTAGGAAACACAGCAGCCAATTTGCGCACAGCAAGATCCCACAAACAATAATGTGATAATGACCAGATACTCTGTTTTTTAGTGATGTTGGCTGAAGCATAAATACTGGGCAGGACACTGGAGAGAACTCCCCTGCTCTTCTTCAAAATAGTATCATTATGTTTTATGTCCACCTGAGAACACAGACAGAGCCTCAGATCAATGTATCATCTGAAAGACAGTACCTCCAACAGTGTAGCACTCCCTCAGTGCTGCTCTGAAGTGTCAGCCCAGATTATGTGCTAAAGTCTCTGGAGTCTCTGAATCCACAACCTCTGACTCAGAGGCAGGAGTGCTACCCACTGAGCCACTTCTGACAATTAGGTGACATCTAAAGGAGCGATTATGCCACATGTGGCCTAACATCAGGATCATTGATTTGTGGTGACTGAAAAATCGATTCTGTTTTGATTACGTTGTATTCTGGGGGGGTTTTACTGGTGCTTTAGAGATTGAATTTCACATCTCTGTCAATCGTTCTGTGACAACCATAAATGAGTGGCCACTATTGTCTGTATAAGGCAGCACTCTCACCAATGACTTAAAGGGTGAAAATAAAAATCTGCCCCAGTGTCTTCTCACCTGCTAATTTGAGTTACTTTTCTTTCTTTTGCCAAAAAGCAATATAAAATCAATTCAATTTTGAAAACTGCTCAGGCTGTGACACTATTAGTTGAAGGCAAATAAATGCTGCAGTCCCAGCCTAAGCAGTGGGAACCATTTCTCAGGATGCATCAGTGTTATGTTGCTAATTAATAAGAGTTGTGAGACAGAGGAACAGAGGACAGAGAGACAGACACAAGATCAGCCATCCATTGTAGAACAAACTCGATATTCGTTCCATTGGTTTCAATATGATTAAAATTGGGTGGTTTCTAGAACAAGCAGGTTACCAGTTACTACTAGATTACTGTCCAGTCACTGTCAGTGGATGGAAAAATCTACTCCATTGTTTCTGTCAGTATTGGATTAATTCTCTCTGTCTGACTACGTCTCTCGCCCTCTTTCCGTTTCAATCTTTCCTTTGCTCTGCCTCGGCTTTCTGAAGCAAACAGTGAGCTGCTTTTGTTTAAAATCCAGCTGAACATCTACTCAAGTTTGTATTCAAATAATTTTCAAACACATGTAAAAGAACGAAGGTCTGGAAATTTGTCCTCGAGCTTTCCTTCGGAAAAATTTGAAAAAGAAACCAAGTTGATACGATTGGAAACTGAGGAGGAATTCTGGAGCAGTTGGGTTGACTGAATTCTACTGATGCATCCTGAGAAATGGTTCCCACTGCTTAGGCTGGGACTGCAGCATTTATTTGCCTTCAACTAATAGTGTCACAGCCCTAGGCAAAGTATTAAGTCCACTTTTGGGAAAGGTTGAAGCCTTTAACTAAAAACTTTAATGAAGGTATTAATAGACACAGACGATAGTCCAATAGATAAGTTTGATCATGTTCTTGACCTTTCCGCCAATGGGAACAGTTTCTCTCTATCTACTCTGTCTAGACCCTTCATGATTTTGAACACCTCTATCAAATCTCCTCACAACCATCTCTGTTCCAAGGAGAACAACTCCAGCTTCTCCAGTCTATCCACGTAACTGAAGTCCCTTATCCCTGGAATCATTCTAGTAAATCTCTTCTGCACCCTCTCTAAGGCCTTCACATCTTCCCTAAAGTGCAGTGCCCAGAACTGGACACAATACTCCAGTTGTGGCCGCACCTGTATTTTATAAAGGTTCATCGTGTTCCATACTTTTGTACTCTATGCCCCTATTTATAAATTGTAAACAATTTTACAACACCAAGTTATAGTCCGACAAATTTATTTTAAATTCCACAAGCTTTCGGAGGCTTCCTCCTTCCTCAGGTGACTGGTGTGGAAAGTCACCTGAGGAAGGAGGAAGCCTCCGAAAGCTTGTGGAATTTAAAATAAATTTGTTGGACTATAACTTGGTGTAAAATTGTTTACAATTGTCAACCCCAGTCCATCACCGGCATCTCCACATCATGGCTACCTATTTATAAAGCCCAGGATCCCATATGCTTTTTTAACCGCTTTCTCAACCTGCCCTGCCACCTTCAATGATTTGTGCACATATACCCCCAGATCTCTCTGTTCCTGTACCCCTTTTAGAGTTGTGCCCTCTAGTTTATATTACCTCACCTCGTTCTTCCTACCGAAATGTATCACTTTGCATTTTTTTGCGTTAAATTTCATCTGCCACGTGTCCCCCCATGCCACCAGCCTGTCTATAACCTCTTGAAGTCTATCACTATTCTCCTTACTGTTTACTACCCTCCCAAGTTTGGTGTCATCTACAAATTTTGAAATTGTGCCCTGTACACCCAAGTCCAGGTCAAGAAAAGCAGTGGTCCCAGCACCGACCCCTGGGGAACACCACTGTACACCTCCCTCCAGTCCGAAAAACACCCGTTCACCACTACTCTCTGTTTCCTGTCACTTAGCCAATTCTGTATCCATGTTGCTACTGCCCCCTTTATTCCATGGGCCGCAATCTTGATGATAAGCCTACCGTGCGGCACTTTATCAAACGCCTTTTGAAAGTCCATATACACCACATCAACTACATTGCCCTCATCTACCCTCTCTGTTACCTCATCAAAAAACTCTATCAAGTTAGTTAAACACGATTTGCCTTTAGCAAATCCGTGCTGGCTTTCCCTAATCAATCCACACTCGTCCAAGTGACTGTTAATTCTGTCCCGGATTATCGTTTCTGAAAGTTGAAGTTAAACTGACTGGCCTGTAGTTGCTCAGTTTATCCTTACACCCTTCTTTGAACAAGGGTGTAACATTTGCAATTCTCCAGTCCTCTCGCACCAACCCCCTAATCAAACTGGAAGGATTCTCTCGTTTGGAAGAGACTGAAAATGTGGATTCACTTATAATTGGCAAAAAAGCAGCTATCTGGAGCAGTGCCCAGCCCTTTGTGTGAGGAGGGAGGGGTGGCAATGAGAATGCATGAATAAAATTCCAAATTGGCACTGTGTGAATGAGCATCACATGCAAACAGATTCAGCTCAAGGAAGACTTCGAAAAAAAAAACATTTACAACACACATCAGGGAAGATTATTAAACAAAATACATAACAACTTGCGATGGAAGTTCACGGCAAGGCACTTTTAATGGTTGTCATTTCAAAGAGATTTTTCCCCTCTCTCTCTCTCTCTCTCCCCGAGAAAGTCAGCCATGAATTGAGTTAAGGAGTAAGTGGGTTTGGTTAGAACGGCAGAGAGCTAGTTTTGAATTTGAATCGATGCTGGAGAGAACAGCCCTGTCAAAGCAATGCCTGTGTTGTGGCTTAATGCTCGTCAGCGGTTCACCGTCTTGTGTTGCGAATCAGGACTAAAACCCCCTTTCCTCTTTCCCCCCCCCCCCCCCTCCACCTACCCTTGTCCCAAAGACTTCTGTCTCCTCTCTTCACTGCAGCTTGTGTGTGTGTGTACATGCATGTGTCTGTGTGTGTGTCTGTGTGTCTGTGAGTGAATTTATCACCGTTTTTTTTTCATCTTTCTGAATGCAGACTCCCCGGAGAGAGGAGGGGGGAAACGGCTTCCCTGCGTTTCATTGGCTAAGACTGTTGAACCCAATTTAAGACACCATTGAGGAAGATACATGGAACGAAAAAAAAAACTGCTTTACATCTGCTCTCGCAGCTACAAAACGAGGTCAGTCTGGTCACCGACTCGGTGCATTTTCTGAGCAAATGCTGACCATCTTTTTTTTTGATGTAAAAGACGTGTCCTTTTTTGTTAAAGAGAGGGAGGGAGGACTTCCTCTCCTCCCTTCTTGAAGCTACCCTCATCCCTCTATCTTACTCTCTCTCTCTCTCTCTCTAGTCCTTTGCATTGAAGTGCATCTGGGAAGACAGCGGATCGCAGTTTGTGTTTTGTATGGAGAGAATTTAAAAAAAAAACAACAAAACAGAACATGCATCTCTCCTGGCTGTGTGTGTGAACACATTCCAGCGTACAGTAATATTGCCAAGGAAAAAGGGGAGAAAAATCCCATGCAGTTGTTAATGAGGTTTTGCTGACTGATTTTCCACATCGAGCTGACAGCGAGAAACTGACCTGATCTCTCCTTAAGGTAGGTTGTGCGTTTGTCTTGTCAATTTCGTGTCAGTTTCGGCGTGTACACGCTCTGGGTTATTTTGCAATGTCTTGTTAATATTGTGAGCTGTGTTTTTTTTTTGTGGGGTGGGGGGTTTACTGTTATGTATCGAGATTTTATTTTAAAATTCTTTCCTCTGCCCTCGCTGATCAAAACAGTTCAAGGGGGCTCTGTGATATCCTGAAACAGGACATGACATGAAAACCAATCGGTTTTTATATATAAATATATATATATATATATATATTTAAAAAAGGCACATACCCCCCCACCCCTCTCCCATTTCATTCTATGACTAATCTATCCGCGACCGTATCTGAACATTTAGCAGGCGGACTGATCCCGTATAGCGGTACGGGACCCTATCCTCTGAATCAGACTTGTATTGCAATATAGAAATGTTGCATCTTTTCTTTTAAAAAGAAAAGCATATATCAAATTTACCAAGCTCCACATTTATTCATTTCTTGCGGGAGGAGGGTGGGGGGACATGTTTCGTTGACACATTAAAGGATTAATTGCGTGCGGGTAAATATCGATTCATTGTATTCGATTAGTCGTTTGGGGGATTAGAACTATTGGGTTGACCGCTCATTGATTCCAAATGGGAATAATCGATTAGCATTGTAGCGTGCAGCCAACGCGAGTGCTAAGGTTGGGCCCCTTAAATGATCCCACTGAAACCGATTTATACATTAATAACTAATAACTTGCGTGAAGGTATGCGGGCTAGATCCTGTGTGTGAATTTTGGAGAGAAAGGTTTCAGTGACGAGAAATAATTGAGGTTAAACATCAAATTAAGATTTCAGATATGGGAAATAGGTTAAACATTAAGGAAAAAAAAGTAATGCGCTGCGGAACAGAACACGAGAAACAGAACCTGGCATGTAAAAGCAAGACACACATACATGGAGAAATTGTGAATGGAAGGATCTGAACGGCAGACAGGGTAAAGAGTTGGAATCATATGTGAGAGGGAGACAAATTAATTGTGTCCGTGGTTTGAAAGATACAGAGGCACTGATCAATAATGGGCAAGAGGTGTGTAGAAGTGTGACAGAAAGAAATTGAAAAAAAAGTGTGAGAGACAGCCAGAAAAAAAAAATGAAATGTGTATGTTTGTGAAATTTAAGAGAGTTTTTTTTTATGTGTAGAGAAGGAAAGGGGAAAGGGAGAGTTTGTGCGTGTGAAGGTGAATTAAGAATGAGTGAGAAGGAGATTCACTTCAGAGCACACAAGTATGTCAGAGTGATTTGAGCAAAGAAAACGGGGTGTTGGAAAAATTGTGAATCCATCACAGAGAGAGGAAATGATGAATTAATGAGAAAGAAACGATACAGTCGAAATAACTCAGCTTTCAAAAGAGTGCAATAATAAACAGTTGAGTACTGAAAGGGGATGTTTATCTCCTTGCATTATCACCCAACTATTGTGTGCTGGGATGACAAGCAAATCTGGAGAGTAAATTCAGATGTGACTGTTTTGACCACATATGCACTAAGACAGAGCTTTGATTGTTAGGTTTTGGGGGGCGGGCAGAGGAGTCCATGTAAAATGGCACAACTCTTTATTGTGTTTGAAAGTGGAAACAGATCTACCTCTCTCCCAGCAGTTTCAACTACAGCAACAACAAGAAGAAAAAAAAAATTCAGACTGTGACCGTTCACTCTTGAACTGTTTTTAGGTGTGGACACAAGCGTTGTTATTGGATTCGCCACCTGCCTCTGTGCTGGGCCGGGCGTAGGTCGGTCGGTCTTAGTTCCCTCCAAAAAAAAGGCTGATGTCAAATGTTCACCAGTTCGGCATTTTGGATCACATTCCACTGGGAACCTTTGTTTATGGAAACCATTTCAGGAATTAATCCAATTTTAAATAAATGGTTTGCAAGGTAAAAAAAAAACGAATAAGTCTTAGTGCTATTCCAGTTTATAAACACCATCCTTAGATTGTATTAGAAAGTCTGGATTCAAAATGGTATGAAAGTTATATTTATTATATACACGTAGGTATCTAACTCAGGGCTAACTCTGGGGAAAGAGCAGGGAGAGTGGGACTATTTGGATAGTTCTTTCAAAGAGCCGGCACAGGCACGATGGGCCAAATGGCCTCCTTCTGCACTGTCAGATTCTATATGAGACAGGGCAAAGACATCTTAAATGACAAGAACTATCTTTAAATCCACTGAGAAACGAGTGCGTGCTAGGGCATTGGTTGGGAACAGGATCACTTGCTCGCGAAGCCCTCTGTTGTCAAATAGCCTGGCTATAGGTTCTCGCGGGCCACTGGTTGGTGCTCGTGAAACTTTGTCTCAGTGAGAGGAGGGGAAATAGGAAAGGACACAACAACAACAAAAAAAAATATTTTGTGGAGGGGAAAGAAGTCTGTTACAAGGTCTGTTTTTGTGCATTCAGGCACTAACCACTGGAGGGCACAGTCACTCTGTGAGACACCAAAAGCCCATGCAGCCATCTGGTTCCTAAAGCACCTCCAATAATATCTAATGCTCGGGTAGTTTTCTCAGGATTAACGTCTTTCTGCTCGATGCCAGCCTTCTGCTGCCGCTGTGGGTGTCGTCTACCCACTCTCTACCCACCCTTTGCAAAAGACTGAAATAAAAGTGCGGCGTCACAAGAGCCCTTTTGTGTGCAGAGTGTACTCTGCGAGGAGTTTTTAAAAATCTGTTCTGTGGAAAGAAACTGCTCTAGCAAGAGAGAGGAGTGGAGAAAAAAATCCCCTATCTTTAGTTTGTCAGCAAAAACTGGAATTAAAAAAAAAGATTTATTCGGTAAAGTTTATAAGCTTATTTTACTCTTTAATAAATTCTTCGCAACAAGCTCAGAATTAGCTCATTCCCCTTCTGTCTTTAACTAAAATGTCTCCCTTTTTATTATTGAGTTACATTACGATGTCGACGCAGTGTCTGGAATTAATAAAGTGTGGTTTCACTAAACTATTCGGTTAACCAGTTGCAGGCGAAGAGTAGCTCGTTAGTAGAATTCCTTGTCCTATTAATAAGCCTTCAAAGACTAGGAAGATCCCAAGTTCTGTTCCTTACTCCTGAGTTAGTTGTCCTTAGCTAGGGACTTAGTGAGATGCCTCAGTACCCTAGGTTTGGGAGGAGTTCCTGCTCCTCTGACTCCTGCTATGAAGTGTGTGTGTGTGTGTGTGTGGATTCTGTGAATCGGCTCAATAGTGATGCCCTCCATTGTCAAATAACATAACCCATACTCAACATCTTGGCTCACATATAGAACCGTAAATGTGTACAGCGCAGAAGGAGGCCATTTGGCATATCCTGCCTCTGCCGTCTCTTTGCTCGAACGATCCAGAACTAATCCCAATGCTCCTGCTCCTTTCCCGTCACCCTGTGTCTGCCTCTGCTTCAAATGTTTATCTGCTCTCCTTTCAATAGTCGCAATGGTCTCTGCCTCAATCACTCCCTTTGCTTCAATGACTTCCCACCTGTCTCCTCACCTCCCTCCTCACCAACTTAGTGACAATTCGAAATTAATGATCCCTCTTCACTGATACCCCAACCCGAGGAAATAATCTTTCCCTTGTTCACGTCATCGAAACTCTTCATAATTTGAAGAAAAAAAAAACCTTAATTAAATCCTCAGCCTCCTCTGCTCGATTGGAAATTGTCCCAATATCTCAAGTCTTGGAAGAATGGACACCTTAGCTAGCATTTGGGTCACTGGTGCCCAGGGAAATAATTCCCAAGGAAGATTCAGCTGCTTAAGGAGAGAAGGGAAGAAAATTGGAATAAAGAATGAAAAGTTTGTTCACCTTCCAAGTCCTATAGGTAAATATCTGATTAAAAGAAACTTGGACACAATTCATATCTTTTTATCTTTTTTCACTAGATTTAACGTGAAGGGGTAAAATCATTCCCTGGTATGGAGCCTTGCACCTTACCATAATTAGGAACATAATTCAGTGACAAATCGAGCCCACAGGACCAATGGAATGTACAGGACTGAGAGAGACCATTGTGATCAGTGTCAAAGGTCAGAAAATCCTATACACTATTCTCTCTCATATCCCTCAGTCCCACACTGCCCTCGATCCCTCACATCCCTCAGTCCCACACTATCCTCGATCCCTCACATCCCTCAGTCCCACACTGCCCTCGATCCCTCATATCCCTCAGTCCCACACTGCCCGCGATCCCTCATATCCCTCAGTCCCACACTATCCTCGATCCCTCATATCCCTCAGTCCCACACTATCCTCGATCCCTCATATCCCTCAGTCCCACACTATCCTCGATCCCTCATATCCCTCAGTCCCACACTGCCCGCGATCCCTCATATCCCTCAGTCCCACACTGTCCTCGATCCCTCATATCCCTCAGTCCCACACTGCCCTCAATCCCTCATATCCCTCAGTCCCACACTGCCCGCGATCCCTCATATCCCTCAGTCCCACACTCCCCGCGATCCCTCATATCCCTCAGTCCCACACTGCCCGCGATCCCTCATATCCCTCAGTCCCACACTGCCCGCGATCCCTCATATCCCTCAGTCCCACACTGCCCGCGATCCCTCATATCCCTCAGTCCCACACTGCCCGCGATCCCTCATATCCCTCAGTCTCACACTGTCCGCGATCCCTCATATCCCTCAGTCCCAAACTATATACTTGATATCCCTCAGTTCGAAACAATATCTCAAAGCTCTCAGTTCTAAACAATATCTCAAAGCTCTCAGTTCTAAACAATATCTCAAAGCTCTCAGTCCCACACTATATCTCTTATATCCTTCAGTCCCACACTATATCTCTTATATCCTTCAGTCTCACACTATATCTCTTACATTACAATTGACTTCAGTGCCCAAAACCTTTGCTGTTAAAGTTCATGGTGAGGCTGATACAGCAGCTGGTGGAAATATAAATGACCCTCCTTGTCATGGAGAGTAGTGTGGGGCTGCTTCAACGGGCTTTACTGACCAGGCCACGTCGGGGACGAGGCCACCTTCTCATCACGGAGATGAGTAATAGTAGTTCAGTGGTTATGGTAATTAAACTAAACCCCAAAATTGTGAGTTCAAATCCCACCTTCGTGAGTTGTGAAATTGAATTCAATAAATATGCTAATTTTTGGCCTGAGACCTGGGGAAAAAAAAATATAATGAAAGCTGCTGGGAGGTCATGAAAACCCAATGGGTTCATTAATGTCCTACCTGGTTAGGCCTGAGTCTAGTTCACATTATATGGTTGTTCTTAATTCCATCTGAAGCGGTTAAGTAAGGCAACATTCTGAGAAGAGAATGGGCTCTTTAAAAGCTAATGTCGGAGTCAGTCAGAGTGATGGTCCTTTTTGGACATCAGCCACCGCAACGAAAGTAAAGAGCCATCTCTGGAGTCAGTTAGTCAGAAGGTCGTGGTTTCAAGCCCCACTCCAGAGACTTAAGCACAAAATCCAGGCTGACACTCCCAGTGCAGTACTGGGGGAGTGCTGCACTGTCGGAGGTGCCGTCTTTTGGATGAGACGTTAAAACCGAGGCCCCGTCAGGTCTCTCAGGTCCCAAGGCACTATTTCAAAGAAGAGCAGGGGAGGTCTCCCCAGTGTCCTGGGCTAATATTTATCCTTCAACCAACATCACTAAAAAAAAATTATCCGGTCATTATCACATTGGTGTTTGTGGGATCTTGCTGTGTGCAAATTGGCTGCTGCGTTTCCTACATTACAACAGTGACTACACTTCAAGATGGACTTGATTGGCTGTAACACGCTTTGGGACAGCCTGAGGTCGTGAAAGGCGCTATAGAAATGCAAGTTCTTTTTAGTTAGGCTGCTGGTAACAAATGCCAATGATGCTGGCACTGGTGCCCATCACCATTTTATTCTGGGCCAAACGACAAACTGAGTAGTGATCTGGGCCATTACAGTTTCACGTTCCCGACATCTGGGATGTCCATGGCCAGGAAATGAAGATCACAACGTGTGACTGCGCTGTCTGCTGCCATTCGTTGTTCTGGAGTACTGTGTACAGTTTTGGTCTCCTCACCTAAGGAAGGATATACTTGCCTTAGAGGCGGTGCAACGAAAGTTCACTAGATTGGTTCCTGGGATGAGAGGGTTGTCCTATGAGGAGAGATTGAGTAGAATGGGCCTATGTTCTCTGGAGTTTAGAAAAATGAGAGATGATCTCATTGAAACGTATAAAATTCCTAGAGGGCTTGACAGGGTAGATGCTGGTAGTTCTAGACTGGAGAGTCTAGAGCTAGGGATCATTGTCTCAAGGTGAGGGGTCGGCCATTTAGGACCGAGATGATGAAAAAATTCTTCACTCATAGGGTTGTGAATCTTTGGAATTCTCTACCCCAGAGGGCTGTGGATGCTCAGTCATTGAATATATTTAAGACTGAGATCGATAGATTTTTGGACACCATGGGAATCTAGGGATATGGGGATGGGGTGGGAAAGTGGAGTTGATGTAAAAGATCAGCCATGATCTTATTGAATGGCGGAGCTGGCTCGAGGTGTCGTATGGCCCACTTCTGCTCCTGTTTCGTATGGTCTTAAGTCTCTGCTCCCCCTGTCCCCGTGTTAACGAGACACAGGGAGACCCATCGCTAGGCAGACGGACCTCAGGTAGAAGCAGTCCTCCAATACCTAAAGGGACATTATACCTTCTTGAACCTCAGAGCTGGAGTATAACGGACATTTCAAGCAAGGAAGCTATTACAGTAGCCCCAAGACTTTGAAAGTGGCTTGTTTGGCGTTGATGACTGCGTAATCCACACTCCTGCAATCCCATTGCCTTGTACACTGGAGAAGGTGCAAAAAAGATTTAGAGGGTTGACATCAGAACTGAGTGGTTCTAACTATGAGGAAGGACTGAACAGGCAGGGTCTCCTATCTCTAGAAAAGAGAAGACTGAGGGGTGACCTAATAGAGGTTTTTAAGATTAGGAAAGGGTTTGATAGGGTAGACAACAATGACAAAAACTTGCATTCACATAGCACCTTTAACGTAGTAAAACATCCCAAGGCACTTCACAGGAGCGATTATCAGACAAAATTTGACATCGAGCCACATAAGGAGATAATAGGCCAGCTGACTAAAAGCTTAGTCAAAGAGATAGGTTTTAAGGAGATTCTTAAAGGAGGAGAGAGAGCTAGAGAGGCGGAGAGGTTTAGGGAGGGAATTCCAAAGTTTAGGGCCTAGGCAGCTGAAGGCACGACCACCAACGATGGAGCGATTAAAATCGTGGATGCGCAAGAGGCCAGAATTGGAGGAGCGCAGAGATCTCGGAGGGTTGCAGGGCTGGAGGAGGTTACAGAGATAGGGAGGGGTGAGGCCGTAGAGGGATTTGAAAACAAGGGAGAATTTTAAAATGAGGCATTGCCGGACCGGGAGCCAATGTAGGTCAGCGAACACAGGGGTGATGGTTGAACACGACTTGGTGCAAGTTAGTATACGGGGCAGGAGAGTTTTGGATGAGCTCAAGTTTATGGAGGGTGGAAGATGGGAGGCCAGTCAGGAGAGCATTGGAATAGTTGAGTCTGGAAGTAACAAAGGCATGGATGAGGATTTCAGCAGCAGATGAGCTGAGGCGGGGGAGGAGATGGGCGATGTCACGGAGGTGGAAGTAGACAGTCTTGGCGATGGAGCGTATAGGTGGTCAGAAGCTCATCTCAGGGTCAAATAAGACACCAAGGTTGCGAACGGTCTGGTTCAGCCTCAAACAGTGGTCAGGGAGAGGGATGGAGTCGGTGGTCAGGGAACGGAGTTTGTGGCGGGGAGTTATTTCAACTTGTGGGGGAGACCAAAACTAGGGGCCATAAGATAAATAGAAGACAGTCACTAATAAATCCAATAGGGAATTCAGGAGAAACTTCTTTATCCAGAGAACGGTGAGAATGTGGAACTCGCTACCACATGGAGTAGTTGAGGCGAATAGCATAGATGCATTTAAGGGGAAGCAAGATAAAGACACGAGGGAGGGAGGAATAGAAGAAGATTCTGCTTGAGTCAGGTGACGAGGGGTGGGAGGAGGCTCGTGTGGAGCATAAACATCGGCACAGACCAGTTGGGCCAAATGGCCTGTTTCTGCATTGTAAATTCTATGTAACATTCTGAACCATATGTTTGGAGTGCAAATAAGCATCTATGATCAACTGCTTGTAACCTTTACTTCGGAAAACATTAGGCCAAATTCAACTACAGAAAAATACTGTGCATTTGGTTAAAACAAATGCATCTGGCATCAACAAGCAAAGCGGAGACACATTTGTATTCTGAACGTTAAATGGAAGGGCACAGGTGCCACTTATTTCTAGAGATTCCACGTCTTTGCAATTGATGTGAAGGTCATTAAACCACCTACGCCCCACTCCTACAACCTCTCCCCCGTACCCCCCACTCCACCTCCAAAAAAAAACCATGCACTACAATTGTTGACAGCTATAATGATGGGTGCAGTGCATCAAGCACTTATACTGCAATCTTTAAAATAACACAAACAGCCTTCCTCTGTGAAGTTAGAAGCAGACCCGGAGTCCTATAATGACAGCCCTTCATACTTCACCAATTTGATTCATATGAACAAGCAGGTGCATTTACGTTTGTGTGTATATGTATATATATATATATATATATAATGTCGATTACAATCATCTGTGACATTGCACGAGGGGAGTCATGGTCAAATATAGCCTTGAGGTGAAGTTGGTTAGAGGGCAGCGGATAATTGGACCAGGGTTCACAAATGTAACTGAATCCCTATTTTAAAGTCTTAACATTCGGTTCCTATATTTATATTTGCATTATAAATTTCTACGTTCACCTTTACAATGAAAACTGCCTGTGTAAAACTTGTCACGCTGTAAATATACCCTCCTACGGTGGTGCTGCAGTGCCTCCAGTGGGAAGAAGGTGCAATTACAGCGTGACAAGTTTTACATAGGCAATTCCTATTATAAATGTAAACGTGGGAAGTTTTATTCTCTCCAGGGTCAGAAGGTTGTGATTTCAAGTCCCGCTCCAGAGACTTGAGTACAAAATCCAAGCTGACTTGCAAAGAACCATAGAACCATCGAAAAGATACAGCACAGAAGGGGGCCATTCGGCCCATTATGTCCGAGCCGGCTCGAAGAACAACCAGGTGCCCATTCTAATCCCACCTTCCAGCACCCGGTCCATGGCCCTGCAGCTTACAGCACTTTAGGTGCAGGTTCAGGTACTTTTTAAAAAGAGTTGAGGGTCCCTGCCTCTACCACCAATTCGGGCAGTGAATTCCATACACCCACCACCCTCTGGGTAAAAAGTATTTCCTCATGTCCCCTCTAATCCTTCCGCCAATCAGCTTAAATCTATGTCCTCTAGTTCTTGAACTCTCCGCTAGGGGAAACAGGTACTTCCTGTCTACTCTATCTAGGCCCCTCATAATTTTGTACACCTCAATCAAGTCTCCCCTCAGCCTCCTCTGCTCCAAGGAAAACAACCCCAGCCTATCCAATCTCTCCTCCTAGCTGCAATTTTCAAGCCCTGGCAACATTCTTGTAAATCTTCTCTGCACTCTCTCCAGAGCAATTACGTCCTTCCTGTAATGTGACCAGAACTGCACACAATACTCCAGCTGTGGCCTTACCAGCGTTTTATACAGTTCCATCGTTACGTCCCTGCTTTTGTATTCTATACCTTGGCTAATAACGGAGAGCATTCCGTATGCCTTCTTCACAACCTTATCTACCTGTACTGCCACCTTCAGGGACCTGTGCACATGCACTCCAAGGTCTCTCACTTCCTCTACCCCTCTCAATATATTCCCGTTTACTGCGTATTCCCTTTTACTGTTTGCCCTCCCTAAGTGCATTACCTCACACTTCTCCGGGTTGAACTCCATTTGCCACTTTTCCGCCCACTCCACCAACCCATTGATATCTTCTTGACGTCTACAGCTATCCTCTTCACTATCAACTACATGGCCAATTTTTGAGTCGTCTGCAAATTTTGCCACTCATGGCCCCGACATTCAAGTCCAAATCATTAATATATACCACAAACAACAAAGGACCCAACACTGAGCCCTGTGGCACACCACTGGAAATGGATTTCCATTTGCAAAGACATCCATCGACTTTTACCCTTTGTTTCCTGTTACTGAGCCAATTTTGGATCCAATTCACCACATTTCCCTGTATCCCATGGGCTTTTACCTTTCTGACCAGTCTGCCATGTGGGACCTTGTCAAATGCCTTACTAAAATCCATGTGGACAACATCCACTGCACTACCCTCATCAATCCTCCCGGTCACTTCCTCAAAGAATTCAGTCAGATTTGTAAGGCATGACCTTCCCTGAACAAATCCATGCTGACTATCCCTGATTAAACCATGCCTTTCCAAGGGACAGTTTATCCTATCTCTCAGTATTGATTCTAATAGTTTGCCCACCACCGAGGTAAGACTGATCGGCCTATAATTGTTCGGCCTTTCCCTCGTACCCTTTTTAAACAATGGTATTACGTTTGCCGTCTTCCAGTCCTCCGGTACCTCCCCTGTATCTAGTGAGGGTTGGAAAATGACCCTCAGAGCATCCGCTATTTCCTCCCTGGCTTCCTTCAATAGCCTAGGAAACAATCCATCCAGCCCTGGTGACTTATCAACTTTCAAGGATTCCAGTCTGTCTAGTACTTCCTCTCTCGTTATGTTTACCTTATCCAATATTTCACACCTCTCCTCTTTAACCACTATGTTCGGGTCATCCCTTTCCTTTGTGAATATGGAGACAAAATATTCATTTAAAACCCTACCCACATCCTCTATTTCTACACACAAGTTACCCTTATCATCCCTGGTGGGTCCCACCTTTTCCTTAGCTATCCTCTTGTTCTTAATGTACTGAGAAAACATCTCTTGATTTTCTTTAATTTTCTAGCTAATATTTTTTCATACCCTCTCTTTGCTTTCCTTATTTCCTTTTTTACATCATCCCTGTACTTTCTATACTCCCCTAGGCTTTCTGCAGTATTTAATTTTCTGTGACAGTCATAAACTTTCTTTTTCTGCTTTATTTTGCCCCGTATACTTCTAGACAACCAGGGGGCTCTAAATTTGGCAGTGCCACCCTTTTTCGTTGAAGGGTCATGTCTGCATTGTACCCGTAGAATTGCAGTACTGTTCTGTGCAGTACTGAGGGAGTGCTGCACTGTCGGAGGCGTCGTCTTTTGGATGCGACCTTAAACCAAGGCCCTGTTTGCCCTCTCAGGTGGATGTTAAAGATCCCATGGCACTATTTCAAAGATGAACAAGGGAGCTCTCCCCAATGTCCTGACCAATATTTATCCTTCAATCAGTGCCACTAAAAACAGATTATCTGGTCATTATCTCATTGCTGTTTGTGGGATCTTGCTGTGCGCAAATTGGCTGCAGCGTTTCCTACATTACAACAGTGACTGCACTTCAAAAAGTACATCATTGGCTGTGGGACGCTTTGCGATGCTTTGGAACATCCTGAGGTCATGAAAGACGCTATATCAAACTTAAGTCAGCATGCGTTAGCTAAAGGTGAATGTTAGCAATGATTTGGCTGGTATAGTTAAATAAAAGATAAATTTGAAAATGTACATAAGACAGTACTGTAATGGTGGTGTTGTGATATTGCAGCAGTGCCATTAGTGTATACACACACCTGTGCTTTTGAGCAGAGAGAGTCCGGTAATGGAGCAGGACAAAACTCTATGCATGAGTCAGATTTGTGTCTTATTTATCTGGTACCGATGTGGTGGAGAGAACTTTATTGAGTTTATTACGTTGAATTTTATAGCTCAGAAACAGACCACTCGGCCCAACTGGTCTGTGCCGGTGTTTATGCTGCACATGAGCCTCCTCCCACCTTACTTCATCTCACCCTATCAACATATCCTTCTATTCCTTTCTCCCTCAGGTAAAGAAAGAAAGAAAGATCTTGCATTTCTATAGCTCCTTTCACAACCTCAGGACTTTCCAAAGCGCTTTACAGCCAATGAAGAATTTTTGCAGTGTAGTCACTGTTGTAATGTGGGAATGTACTTATCTAGTTTCCCCTTAAATGCATCGATGCTATTTGCCTCAACTACTCCTTGTAGTAGCGAGTTCCACATTCTCATCACTCTCTGAATTCCTTGTTGGATTTACAAGTGACTATTTTATATTTATGACCCCTCGTTTTGGACTCCCCCACAAGTGGAAACATCTTTTCTATGTCTGCCCTATCGAACCCTTTCATAATTTTAAAGTCCTCTATCAGGTCACCCCTTGATCTCTTTTCTAGAGCAAAGAACCCAAGCCTGTTCAGTCTGTCCTGATAGTTGTAACCTCTCAGTTCTGGTATCATCCTTGTAAATCCTTTTTACATTTTCTGCAGTGCTTCTAAATCCTTTTTGTAATGTGGAGACCAGAACTGTTCACAGTTTATAAACATCTAACACCAGTGTCCCTGAGAGGATGGATCCTACATAGTTTTGCAAAAGGAATGGGCAGTTGGAGAATTCTCATTTTTTTTTGCTATCTTAGCTTCACTGGCATGTCTTATGTCAATCTGGAAGAGGATACCCATGTATTGACACTATCAATGAGGTACTGACTGCTTGCAAATATCCATGAGTGGGCTGTAGATTCCAAGTCTCGATGTAATGTAAATACTGGAGACATCGGAATGAACACAGCTGAGAGTCATCCCAGAGCTACTCTAACCCAGAGCTTACTAAGTGTACTTGTACCAGAGACACTGCTTTCGGATGGATTCTAACAGCCACGCACCAAGTTGTGAGGCTCCAAACTCGGACGAGTTGCTTTGCAAATGAGCCTTGTGGGAAAAATCTCGCTCGACCCAAAAAAAAAATTAATATTGAGTGGTGCTGTTCTCTTAATCCAGATCCTCAAATAGCTGCCACCTGTCAGTTGCAGATTGATAACCACAAGTTCTTCTACCCAACTGCTATACATCTCTAAATACCCTCCCCCAGACTGTACCCAACTTTGGAAGGACTATGTTCATGATTGTACCGGGGGGAAGGTTTTAATCTGTGCGCTACGTGTAGCAAAATTATGAATGGGTAACAAGCAGAGGAAATCTTGCCCCAGTGCTGGGCCTTTCACGCAGAGTAAATACAAAAAAAGAAAGAAATTGCATTTATATAGCGCCTTTCACGGCCACAGGACGTGCCAAAGCGCTTCACAGACGATTAAGTAATTTTGAAGTGTAGTCGCTGTTGCAATGTAAGCAACGCGGCAGCTGATTAGCGCACAGCAAGATCCCACAAACAGCAATGTGATAATGACCAGATCATCTGTTTCAGTGATGTTGGTTGAGAGATAAATATTGACCAAGACACCAGGGAAAATTCACCTGCTCTTCTTCCAATAATGCCATGGGATCTTTTATGTCCACCTGAGAGGGCAGATGGGGCCTTGGTTTAACATCTCATCTGAAAGACAGCACCTCTGACAGTGCAGCACCCCGTCAGTACTGCACTGGGAATATCAGCCTGGATTTTGTGCTCAAGTCTCTCTGGAGTGGGACTCAAGCCCACAACCTTCTGCCTCAGAGGTGAAGGTGCTAGCCACTGAGCCATGGCTGACACCTGTGTTGAAACAGTTGAGGTAATTTTCAGACTTTGCTCTCCCGGCAGGGAACCTCCCCCACCGGGACCGCAAACTGGAATTCCGGGCGTGAGGCTCAAAGAGCGAAAATTAGCCCTCGTGTAAAAGTATCACAGCTATGGTGAGGCTTTTACTGAAATCTTAGTGTCAGTGGAATGTATATGGGGGTACATATATGCTCCTTACTTGTGCAAGAAGTGTTCTCCTCAAGATCAAGCCTCTAAACTAAAGATAAAAATAACTCGTTTGCAAATCTTTGTCCCACTAGCTGTCTAATGGTTCATTCAGCAATTCAACCCAAGCAAAAACAGGAACCAAATAAAATGATATTTTTACATAAAGCACTTCGATTCGTTAATGTGCCTCAGGCTCCAGGTTACATCTTACTGTGGGTTGACTATATTTAGTTTGTCTGAGCATTAAAAACCACAAAACTGGGGGATATTTTCAGATTATCCAAATTTAAATGTTGTTCTTAGATCAGGGATTGTACATAATGGACGTGAATAGAAAATCAATTGACCCATTTGGGATTCCATACAACTGAAATGAATTGAAAGGAGTTGGGTACATTATGATTCCAATTAATTGGAGTGAGAGCAAGAGGTTTGGTCCATTGCAATTCTATACAATGGGAGTGAATAGGAATGGGTTTGGTCCATTAGAATTCTATAAAATGGGAGTGAATAGGAGGATATTTAGTCCATTGGGACTCTACACAATGGGAGTGAATAGGAATGGGTTTGGTCCATTGCAATTCTATACAATGGGAGTGAATAGGAATGGGTTTGGTCCATTAGAATTCTATAAAGTGGGAGTGAATAGGAATGGGTTTGGTCCATTGCAATTCTATACAATGGGAGTGAATAGGAAGAGGTTTGGCCCATTAGAATTCTATACCATGGGAGTGAATAGGAGGATATTTAGTCCATTGGGACTCTACACAATGGGAGTGAATGGGTAGAGATTTGGTCCATTGGGATTCTATACAATGGGAGTGAATGGGTAGAGATTTGGTCCATTGGGATTCTACACAATGGGAGTGAATGGGTAGACGTTTGGTCCATTGGGATTCTATACAATGGGAGTGAATGGGTAGAGGTTTACTCCTTTGGGATTCTGTATGATGGAAGTGAACTGAAAGGATATTCGTCCATTAACACTCTGTATAAAGGGAGTGAATTGAAAGGAGTTTAGCTCTTTGGAATTGTTTAGACTGTAAGTGATTGGAGAGGGTTTGGCCCATTGAGGTTCTGTAGTGGATCAGATAGGTATTAATTTGGATTTCACTGTGGAGCAGGCCCAAGTACATAGATCTTTTGTACAATTGACAATGTGCGATGGGTTTGCAGTCAGGCACAATCTTTATTTATAGGCTGAAAATAACACTTTAAAACAGAATATTTAAATTATACACAGGATATTTTTGGAAGGCTGGGCGCTTTCTGATCTTGTAATTGTTAGATGTGTAATGGTGTTGATGCCACTATTTAGTGATGCCTGTATAAGGCAGAAAGGGGAGATGGCGGTGCTATCTAGAAAATAAAGTTGCAAGCAGTAATTAAAAAATAATAATATGTTTGCAGCTGATAATGGTTACTGTGTCAGCCTTAGCTCAGTGGGTACACTCTTGTCTCTGAGTTTAAAAGGTTGTGAGTTCATGCCCTGCTCCAGGAACTTAAGCACATAATCTAGGCCTGCACTTGTCAGTGGTACATGAGACACTAACCTGCCTGCCCCCTTCAGGTGGACATGGCACTATTTTGAAGAAGAGTAGGGGAGTTCTCCCCGGTGTCCTAGCCAATATTTATCCCTCAACCAGCATCCCTAAAACTGATTATCTGGTCATTATCACATCGCTGTTTGTGGGATCTTGCTGTGCGTAAATTGGCTGCTGCGTTTCCCACATTACAACAGTGACTACACTTCAGAAAAGTATTTCATTGGTTGTAAAGCGCTTTGGGAGGCCCTGAGGTCATGAAAGGCACTGTACAAATACAAATCTTTGTTTCTTTTCTTTTTACCATATAAGGAAAGATTGCACAGTGCAGTCAACATCTGAGTATTACAGAATGGCTTCTGTTTGAAGTGGTCGTGCAATGTAGAAGGGGGCCAGAACCCTGTGTTGTCTAAATACAGCCTCTGGTGCAATAAAAGAGGAATTTGCTGAAGAACAGATTGAAGCAACATTCAAAACCCACAGAAAATACGTCTTTTGTTCAACCTTTGTACGATTGAAAGAAAGTAAAACACTCAAATTTTTGTGCCGAGTTAGCTGAGCCTAGGTGGGCCTGGAGTCAAGGGCTACGATTGATCTCAGTGGCCTTGGACTGGGGGGGGGTAAAAATGCGGCCAAAGTTTCTGCTCCTGATTTGCTATCCAGGACCCCTGTTCGAAAGAAAGATCTTGCATTTATAGAACTCCTTTTACGACCTCAGGACGTCCCAAAGTGCTTTACAACCAGTGAAGTACTTTTTGAAATGTATTCACTGTTGCGATGTAGGGAAACATGGCAGCCCAATTTTACGCACAGCAAGATCCCACAAATAGCAATACAATAATGACCAGATAATCTTTTTTTAGTGATGTTGGTTGAGGGATAAATATTGGCCCCAGGACACCGGGGAGAACTCCCCTGCTCTTCTTCGAAATAGTGTCGCGGGGTCTTTTACGTCCAACTGAGAGGGCAGACGGGGCCTCGGTTTAATGTCCCAAACGAAAGACGATAGCCAATCTGCTAGCGCCAGTTTTGCGTCCAAAGCTGTAGTTGAATTTTACCCCCTCACTGGCTAGGATCAAGTCTGCAAGATGGCCTTCTGGCTGGGGCCCCAGAGTCGCCTTGCTAGTGTACCCCAGTCAGAGGCAGCACCTTCAGGAGAGGAGTCAACCATGGCTCAGTGGGTAGCACTCTTGCCTCTGAGTCAGAAGGCTATAGATTCAAGTCTCACCTCAGAGACTTGAACATACAATCCAGGCTGATACTCACGGTGTAGTACTGAGGGAGTGCTGCACTGTCGGAGGTGCTGTCTTTCAGATGAGACGTTAAACCAAGGCCCTGTCTGCCCTTTTAGGTGGACGTAAAAGATCCCACAGCAATATTCGAAGAAGAGCAGTAGAGTTCTCCCCGATGTCCTGGCCAATCTTTATCCCTCAACTAAAATAGATAATCTGGCCATTATCACATTACTGTTTGTGGGACCTTGCTGTGCATAAATTGGCTGCCTCATTTTATACGTTCCAACAGTGACAACACTTCAAGAGTGCTTCATTGGCTGTAAAGTGCTTTGGGTCATCCTGAGGTCATGAAAGTTGATATATAAATGCAAGATCTTTCTTCATTTTCTTTAGGAGGGTAGAGAATGGTGGTGGGGAGTACTCAGCATTGTAAGTAATAATTATGTAAGTAGATCCTCACGGCCGCAAACAAACTAGTGCTATCCCTGCCCACGTATCCATGTGTGAGTGAGTCCCCTCCCTCCCTCACTGAGTACGAGGTGTATTGAGTCAGGCAAATCTCACCCACTCTCAACCACTGGCTTGCCGCCTTTATTCAGGAACTTTGTCACAGCATGGAGTTTTTGAAGTCCATTCCTGCAAACAACTACAGCTATACAAAGCCCTAGTTAGACCCCATCTGGGGTGCTGTGTACATTTCTGGGCACTGTACTTTAGAAAGGATATATTGGCCTTGGAAGGAGTGCAGCCCAGATTCACCAGAATGTTACCAGGACTCCAAGGGTTAGATTATGAGGGGAGATTATATAAACGAGGTTTGTATTCCCTGGAATATAGAAGGTTAAGGGGTGATTCGATTGAGGATTTTAGGATTTTGAAAGGAATTGATACGGTAGACAGTGAGAAACTTTTTCTGCTGTTGTGGGAGAGTCTAGGACAAGGGGACCTTAAAATCAGAGCCAGGCCATTCAAGAGAGAAGTTAGGAAACATTTCTTCACACAAAGGGAGGTAGAAGTGTGGAACTCTCTCCCACAACAAGCAGTAGATGCTAGCTCAATTAATAATTTTAAATCTGAGATCGATAGATTTTTGCTCGCCAGGGATATTAAGGGATGTGGAGCCAAGGCAGGTAAATGGAGTTAGGATACAGATCTGTCACAATCTCATTGAATGGCGGTACAGGCTCGAGGGGCTGAATGGCCTACGCCTGTTCCTATGTTCCTATGTTCCAAACTGAGGGGAATGTACATTATCGCAGCTCAAATAATCTGAATGTGACTTAAAATGGTTGGTGATGTGCAAGGTGATTCTGTGACCCAAACAATGCAGCAAAGGGTAACAGATCCTGCCTGAAACCCTTCAAGGACTGTAGGAGGATTTGCGCTGTAGCAATACGAGTGCAAGAAGCTTTTTTGATCTTATTCAAAGCTGACTGTGCACACAGACACGCTCAATAGAATTAAATAGAATTACACAGGGTCCACAGCACAGAAACAGGCCATCCTAGACACAAAAGGCGTCAAGGGGTATGGGGTGAGAGCGGGAATATGGTATTGAGATAGAGGATCAGCCATGATCATATTGAATGGCGGAGCAGGCTCGAAGGGCCGAATGGCCTACTCCTGCTCCTATTTCTATGTTTCTATTCGGCCCAACTGGTCTATGCCGGTGTTTATGCTCCACACGAGCCTCCTCCCTCCCTACTTCATTTCACCCTATCAGCATGTCCTTCTATCTCTTTCTCCCTCATGCACTTATCTAACTTCCCCTTAAATAGTTCAATCCATGCACTTGGTTCTAGTTTGTAATATCCTGCCAGTGTTAAAATTCGTGGAATATCTACTTTGTGGGTATTTGTGTCTATAACCTGCAGACATGTGGAATGGTTCCCACTAAAGATCTGCCCGAAATGTAGAATATTTTAGGGCATTTGTGACTGGTTTTAATGCTAAATTTTTTTTTAAAAAAACAACTCTCGGGAGTTCTCTCGATCGGTAAATGCTGTGAGTGTTGAGTTTCATCGTATAGACAGAACCGGAAAGTCCAAGGTTCATTCCCAGGTCTGTTCTGAATTAGCTGATCTGAACCAGAGTAGAGGTACAGGCCTTGGCACCTGTGGGCTAGGACGGATGCCTGTCAGAAAGTGCGAGCATGTGGATGTCGGGTGAGGACAGGGATGGAGTTTGACTGGGATGCCCTCTCCATAGTGGCAACAACGACAACAGCAACAACAACAACAACAACAACAACGACTACTTGCATTTATATGGCACCTTTAATGTAGTAAAACATCCCCAAGGCACTTAACAGGAGTGATTATCAAACAAAATTTTGAGCCACATAAGGAGATATAAGGTGACCAAAAGCTTGGTCAAAGAGGGAGTTTTTAAGCAGCGACTTAAAGGAGGAGAGAGAGAGAGGTAGAGAGGCGGAGAGGTTTCGGGAGGGAATTCCAGAGCTTAGGGCCTAGACGGCTGAAGGCACGGCCACCAATGGTGGAGCGATGGAAATCTGGGATGCGCAAGAGGCCGGAATTGGAGGAGCGCAGAGATCTCGGAAGGTTGTAGGGCTGGAAGAAATTACAGAGATAGGGAGGGGGCGAGGCCAAGGGATTTGAACACAAGGAGGAGAATTTTAAAATCGAGGCGCAGACAGACAGCGAGCGTAGGGGAGTGATCGATGAACGGGACTTGTTGAGGGTTAGGATGTGGGGCAGCAGAGTTTTTTGGAGGAGTAGCCTGCTGACACTCGCTGCCTCAGCCCACAACTAAAGAATACTCACTCTGGGAAGATACAAGAAGGCAGCCTGTGCCCAATAAAACGATACCGGGCGTGAGTCAGTGCCATCTGCTGAGAAGAAGAGAAAGTGTGGGGAAGGATTGGAGAGATCGAGCTTTTGCTCTCAACGCAGACAATCTGCAGAAGGTTTCTTCTAAAATGCATGGGACAGATGGCGATTGCAGTCCTGGCTCAATTGGTAGCAGTTCAATCTTTGTTTCGGAAGGCTGTTGGTTTAAATCCCACTCCAGCACTTGAGCACATAATTTGGCCTGACATTCCAAGTTAATGCCGCAGGACTGGAGCATTATCACAGGTGCCATCCCTTGGATGAGATGTTAAACCACGCTCAACTCCAACAACAACAACAACTTGCATTTATATAGCGCCTTTAACGTAGTAAAACGTCCCAAGGCGCTTCACTGGAGCGTAATCAGACAATATTTGTCATCGAGCCACATAAGGAGATATTGGGACAGATGACCAAAAGCTTGCTCAAAGAGGTAGGTTTCAAGGAGCATCTTAAAGGAGGAGAGGGGGGTGGTAGAGAGGTTTAGGGAGGGAATTCCAGAGCTTAGGGCCTAGGCAGTTGAAAGCACGGCTTCCAATGGTGGAGCGATTAAAATCGGGGATGCGCAAGAGGCCAGAATTGGAGGAGCGCAGAGATCTCGGAGGGCTGTAGGGCTAGAGGAGGTGACAAAGATAGGGAAGGATAAGGCCATGGAGGGATTTGAACACAAGGATGAGAATTTTAATCTCGAGATGTTGCCGGACTGGGAGCCAATGAAGATCAGCGAGCACAGGGGTAATGGGTGAACAGGATTTGGTGCGAGTTAGGATACGGGTAGCAGAGTTTTGGATGAGCTCAAGTTTATGGAAGGTGGAAGATGGGAGGCCGGTCAGGAGAGCATTGGAATAGTCGAGTCTGCAGGCAACAAAGGCACCGAAGGGGATTTCAGCAGCAGATGAGCTGAGGCAGGGGCGGAGATGGGCGACGCTACGGAGGTGGAAGTAGGCGGTCTTGGTGACGGAGCGGATATGTGGTCGGAAGCTCATCTCAGGGTCAAATAGGACACCAAGGTTGTGAATGGTTGGGTTCAGCCTCAGACAGTGGCCAGGGAGAGGGATGGAGTCAGTAACTAGAAAACGGAGGTTGTGGCGGGGACTGAAGACAATGGCTTCAGTCTTCCCAATATTTAATTGGAGGAAATTTTTGCTCATTCAGTTTACAGAGGGTGGTGGGTGGGAGGCCGGCCAGGAGGAATGTTAAAGATCCCATGACACCATTGGAAGAAGAGAAGGGAGTTCCCTTGGTGACCTTGCTGGCATTCCTCACTGAACCAGCACCACCATAATACAGATTAACTGGTCGTTCCTCTCATTGCTTTTTGTGGGGATTGTGCTGTGCGCAAAATGGCTGCCACATTTATGTACATAACTCTCTTAGGGAGAGATTGCACGCTGTTATATTTTATTAATATAGGATTGAAGTGGCCCTTTGCTTACACCAGAATGTTCTCTGAGAAAATAACTTTTCAATGTCAGCTGTGGCTCAGTTGGTAGCACCCCTTGCTTCTTAAGTCAGCACAGTCGTTGGTTCAAATCTCACTCCAGAGTTCTGCACTGTCTTTTTGGATGAGCCATTAAACCGAGGCCCAGTCCGCCCTCCCAGTGGATGTGAAAGATCCCACTGCATTATTTCGAAGAAGAGCAGGGGAGTTCTCTCTTTTGTGTCCTGGGTCGAGCTTTCTCAGTTCAGTTTCCTCCCCCACTCTCCTGAAGGTGCTGACTCTTGCTCCAGGTGTCAGCTTAGACATTGAAGAGTAGAGTTTTTGCTTTGGGCGCAATCGGGAAATTGTGCCAAAAATGTGCTTGAAATTGGGCTGGTTCAGTTACACCTCAAGTTTCCGCTAAAATTCCTTTGCATAATCACAAATGTAAAGTCTTCCATGAACCAGTGCAATCGGGCAGAGTAATAGAACGTAGTTATTTCTTTCCTTTGCTTCCATTAAGAAGTATTCCTTGATGTATTTAAGAGCGGTAACCTGGTGCAGTTTTATTAATACAGCCGAAAAAGGGTTTATCACCAAAGATAAGCATTTTTAATAAAGCCAGTCCTCTGCCTGTGAGTAACCTGATTTAAAAAATCACTGAAAATGACTTAAAAAAATTATGCTGAACCTTTTAATACTTTCATTGATATTCGCTAGTCAGTTTCTTAGTAAATTAAATATTTTTTGATATGAAAGTCTTTTTAAAACGTGCCTACTGGTGCCTGTGCGCCTAAGAAAAAGTGCGCAATTTGAAGAGTCTTCCCGAACCAGCGCAGTCGGTGGAAACTCGGAATTTCGATCCGGGGGCGCGGCCAGTTTTGTGGACGGGGCCTGACCCGGGCGAATTGAACCTTGAACCAGCGTAAAAGATGGTGGAAAACATGAGCGAAAATGGTTTTGTGGGTTGCTCACCTACATTTTAAATTCTCCCGATCTTTTACGCTGGTTCGGCCGACTCGGCCAGGATTGCGCTGGAACCTGGGCGCAGAACTTACGGAAACAATCGGAAAATTCCACCCCCCCCCACCCCGCCCAAAGTGTCAACTGTCTAATCAACCATGGAATTCTTCATATCCTCAACCAATGTCCAACAGAGGTCACTGGACACCGATCAGGATTGGGAACCCTGGGTGATCTAACTTTTTTCCTTAGCCTAGGGCTATCAATTCTGCTTTTTTTTCATTCGTTCATGGGATGTGGGCGTCGCTGGCGAGGCCGGCATTTATTGCCCATCCCTAATTACCCTTGAGAAGGTGGTGGTGAGCCGCCTTCTTGAACCGCTGCAGTCCGTGTGGTGACGGTTCTCCCACAGTGCTGTTAGGAAGGGAGTTCCAGGATTTTGACCCAGCGACGATGAAGGAACGGCGATATATTTCCAAGTCGGGATGGTGTGTGACTTGGAGGGGAACGTGCAGGTGGTGTTGTTCCCATGTGCCTGCTGCCCTTGTCCTTCTAGATGGTAGAGGTCGCGGGTTTGGGAGGTGCTGTCGAAGAAGCCTTGGCGAGTTGCTTGTAAAGAAAGAACCTGCATTCACATATCACCTTATCACATCCTCAGGACGTTCCAAAACCCTTTACACCCTGTGAATTAATTTTTGAAGTGTAGTCTCTGTAATTATATGGGCAAACATGGCAGCCTAATATTGCAGAAACAACGAATGAATGAATGAAAAAAGAGTTAGATGTTTTCTTGATAGTCTTGTTCGAGGGAGGGACATTGGCCAGGAAATTCAAAGAACTCTCTCTGCTCTACTTCAAACGGGGCTATGAGATCTTGTCCATCCACTTGAGAGGGCAGACGGGGGCCTCGGTTTAACATCTCATCTGGAAGATGTAGCGGTCCAAATGCTTGGCCCAGCTGCGCTCAGCTATCTCGGCACAGATCAGAGACTGAACCTTGGACCTCTGGGGATGGCCCTATTCTGCTTTCAGCAAGTTTTTATTTAAACATACAAACCAGCGCCATGATGAATTGTGACAGATGGCAGGCTGCAGCAATGGAATCATAATTTCAACTGAAGTGGTATTGTAGCACATGATTTGAACTTTGAAAATGTCAAGATTTATTTTACTGGGTGCTGCAGTGGTATAGCAAGCGCATAGGAGCGTGTCAGTGTAGCAACACACCGAGGGGTTGGAGGGGTGTGGGGGAGGTGGGGGTTGTGTGGTTAAAACCACAGATGGGGGAGAGGTGAGCACGAGACAATTTAGCAATCTCGTTACGAGCTGCAACACGAGAATTCTTTCCAGAAGGGAAAAGGATCATTTGAACCAACAGGATTGTCCCTTTATGATTGAGCTCAACCCCATCAACCTGACCTCATGAGATCCTTCAATGCTGTTTCTCTCCAGAAACATATCTTGGGGGAAGATTTCATCTCTGCGTGCTGTGCACAACAGAAATATTTCTGAAGAACAATTTTACGGCTTTGTTACAAATAGCATAGAGAAAACCTTCTCCCTTTGTCGTGTGTCGATACTGTCCATTCCAGTGGCCTTCATTGGTAATTTCTTCCACAGCTCTATCATTCTTTGTGCAGGCAATTTCTGCCTCTCATTCCTTCTTGTACCTTTCTCATTTTTAACCTGCTCCTCCTGGTGTTTGAATCCTTCAATTTGCCCATTTCCACTTTTTCAATTCTCTTCATAATCTTGAGAACAGTGGCCTCCAACCTTATTCTTTTCTCAAAAGAGGGAAGGACCCAGATTTTCTCATTCTTTCCACCGTAAAAAAAAAATGAGTTTCACTGCTTGGAGATGGACTTCTGTTAATCTGATACTCTTCACGTACAAGCTCTGCAAAGGCTCAGTTGGCAGACAGGGGGATACATGTAGAAGGAGTGACGCAACGCGCAACTCAGAGCAAAGAGACTGGTCACTTCGAACCTAAATCTGATGATAAGGTTTGAGAGTCTGGTAGGTGGTTGGTGGGGGAGGGAGGAGAGGGGGAGGGAGAGGGAGAGCAGCCTTAGCCATCAGCCATTGTTTCTGTCACTGAAAAAAAAAACAGCCAACGGCAAATGGTCGGACAGTTACAGCATTGTTACCCACGTTCACACTGCAGATTAATTACTCCAGTAAAACCCAGATAGTGTTTACCTTGGGACTAAGCCAGCACAAATCATTGGGATACAACGTGGGTCCACGCTGCTAAGGACCTGTCCGATATAAAAAAAAAATCACCAAGTTTTTAACGTAGATTTATTCCTTAGTAAGTTGCTTTGGGATGTTACCCACAATCCCTGGTACACACTCTTTGTGCTGAGGTCGAGGAACTGTTTTCTATCAACCCACATCCTGTCATGAAACAAGAAAATTGTCCCCAGATGTCAGTAATTGAGGCCAACTGGGAATTTTGCTGGGAATATCGGATGTTCTTTGTGCAATCCTGTGAAAATTTATATTTCATTAACCCCAATCCCTCACCTACACCAATCATTAACCCCAATCCCTCACCTACACCAATCATTAACCCCAATCCCTCACCTACACCAATCATTAACCCCAATCCCTCACCTACACCAATCATTAACCCCAATCCCCCACCTACACCAATCATTAATCCCAATCCCCACCGACACCAATCGTTAACCCCAATCCCTCACCTACACCAATCATTAACCCCAACCCCCACCTACACCAATCATTAATCCCAATCCCCACCGACACCAATCATTAACCCCAATCCCTCACCTACACCAATCATTAACCCCAATCCCCCACCTACACCAATCATTAACCCCAATCCCTCACCTACACCAATCATTAACCCCAATCCCTCACCTACACCAATCATTAACCCCAATCCCCCACCTACACCAATCATTAATCCCAATCCCCACCGACACCAATCGTTAACCCCAATCCCTCACCTACACCAATCATTAACCCCAACCCCCACCTACACCAATCATTAACCCTAATCCCTCACCTACACCAATCATTAACCCCAATCCCTCACCTACACCAATCATTAACCCCAATCCCTCACCTACACCAATCATTAACCCCAATCCCCACCGACACCAATCATTAACCCCAATCCCCACCGACACCAATCATTAACCCCAATCCCCACCGACACCAATCATTAACCCCAATCCCTCACCTACACCAATCATTAACCCCAATCCCCATTGACACCAACCATTAACCCCAATCCCCCACCTATTCCAATCATTAACCCCAATCCCCATTGACACCAATCATTAACCCCAATCCCCCACCTATTCCAATCATTAACCCCAATCCCCACCTACACCAATCATTAGCCCAATCCCCATTGACACCAACCATTAACCCCAATCCCCCACCTATTCCAATCATTAACCCCAATCCCCATTGACACCAATCATTAACCCCAATCCCCCACCTATTCCAATCATTAACCCCAATCCCCACCTACACCAATCATTAACCCCAATCCCCATTGACACCAATCATTAACCCCAATCCCCACCTACACCAATCATTAACCCCAATCCCCATTGACACCAACCATTAACCCCAATCCCCCACCTATTCCAATCATTAACCCCAATCCCCACCTACACCAATCATTAACCCCAATCCCCATTGACACCAACCATTAACCCCAATCCCCCACCTACACCAATCATTAACCCCAATCCCCCACCTACACCAATCATTAGCCCAATCCCCCACCTATTCCAATCATTAGCCCAATCCCCCACCTACACCAATCATTAGCCCAATCCCCCACCTATTCCAATCATTAGCCCAATCCCCCACTGACACCAATCATTAACCCCAATCCCCCACCTACACCAATCATTAGCCCAATCCCCCACCTATTCCAATCATTAGCCCAATCCCCCACCGACACCAATCATTAACCCCAATCCCCCACCTACACCAATCATTAACCCCAATCCCCCACCGACACCAATCATTAACCCCAATCCCCCACCTACTCTGGAAATGAAGACCACGATACCTCCGACCTCCCAGACTCGGAGTTCGCCAGGAGACAGTCCCAACTCCTGCTCTCTCCCAGGGTTATTCCTGCGCGCCGACAGGTCAGAGATTAAAACAGCTTTTCCCACCAAGCACCTACCTGCTCTGTGTAACCAGATCTCCTCGAGACAATTATTTCCTGTCCCGAGGGCTCTCCTTTAACCCAGCCTCTTTTGCCCAATTCCGCCCAGCTCAGCACTTTCTGACAGGTCATTAAAACACACAAGGTAATGCGCAGTATTGTAATTAAAATGAAATCCCCAGTCAGTTCTGCTGGGCTCGAGATACAGCGGCAAGCTTGTCAGGACAATTCGACAAAGAAAGCTATATATGTGTAACTGGCATCAGCAGTCGTGCCTTTAGCCGCCAATCTCCCTAAACCTCTCCGCCACTCCAACTCCCTCTCATAGAATCATAGAACCTCATAGCACAGAAGGAGGCCATTATGCCCATCCTGCCTATGCCGGCTCTTTGAAAGAGCTATGCAATTAGTCCCACTTCCCCAGCTTTTTCCCCATAGCCCTGCAAATTTATACATCCAATTTTCTAGTCAAAGCTACTATTGAATCTGCTTTAAGACCCTCTCCCCCTTTAAGACCCTCCTTAAAAGCCAATTGTTTGACCAAGCATGACCCCCTCTAATATCTCCTACTTTGGCTCCAAGCCCGTTTTTTCCCTTAAGACAGTGTGAAGCGTCTTGAGACGTCTTTCTACGTTAAAGGTGCTATATAAACGCTTATTGATGATATTGTTGATGGTGATGATGCAGTTTGCCCATTTCATCCAGCTACCTGAAAAAACTGCATCCACTTTACTCATGGCTCAGTGGGTACCACTCTCACCTCTAGTTAGAAGGTTTTGGGTTTAAGCCCCACTCTAGAGACTTGTGTACATAATCCAGGCTGACACTCCCAGTGCAGTACTGAGGGAGTGCTGCACTGTTGGAGGTTCCATCTTTCGGATGAGACAATAAGCCAAGGTCCTGCTGCCCTCTCAGGTGGACATAAAAGATCTGGCGACACTATTTCGAAGAAGAGCAGGGGAGTTCTTCCCGGTGTCCAGGGCCAATATTTATCCCTCAACTAACATCACTAAAACAGATGATCTGGTCATTATCGTATTGTTGTTTGTGGGATCTTGCTGTGTGAAAATTGACTGCAGCGTTTCCCTCCATTACAACAGTGACTGCACTTCAAAATGTACTTAATTGGCTGTAAACCGCTTTGGGACATCCTGAGGTCATGAAAGGCGCTATAGAAATGTAAGTTCTTTCATTCTTCTTTTTGATGTGATGTATTAGAAGGTCCCTGTGGAATATTCGTTGGAATTCTCTCTGTTAAATTGTAATGGAAAACTAGCTGAAAGGTGAGGGCTGCCAGGCAGTCACTAATTGCGTTTCACCGCTAATGCAGTCGAAATTTTGGATGATGGGAGAAAGGCAGAAAGGACTCGGTGAGATGCGAACCATTAAACACAACGTAATCTGCAATCGGGGAAAGAATATTGGAACACTGGGGCATAACCTTAAAATTAGAGTCAGGTCATTGGGGGGTGATGTCAGGAAGCACTTCTTCACACAAAGGGGAGTGGAAATCTGGAACTCTCTCCCTCAAGAAGCTGTTGAGGCTGGGGGTCAATTGGAACTTTCAAAACTGAGATTGATAGATTTTTTGTTAGGCGAGGGTATTAAGGGATATGGAACCAAGGCGGGTAGATGAAGTTAAGATACAGATCAGCCTTGATCTAAATGAATGGCAGAACAGGCTCGAGGGGCTGAATGGCCTCCTCCTGTTTCTATGTTCCTATGTAACTCCCTCCAAGTCTCTCCCTCCGCTGGGTTGAAATCACCCTGCCCGATACCAGTAATCAATACATCAATGGACTCCTGCGGAGCTCCCCCTGTCTGCTATTTTTGTGAAGGCTTCACACAGGAACTTGATATGAAGACACGGACATGTTTGTTACAGATATTGGCACTACAATTTCATTGAATGCACTGGACCACAGTCCCACGGGCACTGGGAGCTCAATCACTACCTCGCCCATTCTCCAGATGCAAGTCTAGGCTGTGAGGAGCGGCAGGCTATTCTACTGTATGTGCCTTCGTACCCAAGCCTCATCCTGTCCTCTCTGATGGCACACCAACAACAGCAACAACTTGAATTTAGATATCGTCTTTAACATCGTAAAACGTCCCAAGGTGCTTCACAGGAGCGATTATCAGAAAAAAATTGACACTGAGCCACATGTGGACAGTTGGTCAAAGAGGCAGGTTTTAATGAGCGACTTAATGGAGGATAGAGGGGTGGAGAGGTTTAGGGAGGCAATTCCAGAGCTTAGGGACGAGGCAGCTGAAGGCACGGCCGCCAATGGTGGAGCGATGGAAATCAGGCATGCGCAAGAGGCCAGAATGGGTGGAACGCAGAGATCTCGGAGGGTTGTAGGGCTGGAGGAGGTTACAGAGATAGGGGAGGGGCGAGGCCAAGGAGGGATTTGAAAAAAAGGATGATAATTTTAAAACCGAGACGTTGCCGGACTGGGAGCCGATGTAGGTCAGGGGTGATGGGTGAACGAGACCTGGTGCGAGTTAGGATACGGGCAGCAGAGATTTTCGATGAGCTCAAAGTTTACGGAGGGTGCAAGGTGGGAGGCCGGCCAGGAGAGCACATCCAGCAGCACATTTCCTTTCATCTGTCCATCTCTGTCTCTCCCTAGAACGTTCTTCGTTTTTGCCTTTTATATCCAGCTTTCCCCTCCTCTAACCCTAACCCTAACCCTAACCCCAGGGCCGGCTGAAGCCACAACTCCCAGCCTAACTTCTCAGGATCATCAGTAGCGTCACAGACCCTGAAATCTCTCACCATAAACTAAGGCTCGAGTTCCGCGGTCCTACAGTCCCAGCGGGGAAGCCACACTAGCAGGAAGTGCGGGTCGCAGACAGCACTGTGACACTGTAGGTACAGTAGTAAACTGGTAATGGTGCTGGATGAATAATCTAAAGGTCATGATTTCAAATCCCACCAAGACGAGTTGTGCAATTGGATTTACTCAATCTGATCACTTGTGGATTGGCACCAGAAAAAATTTTTAAAATCCAAGCGGTTCACTAACGTCCTCCAAGGAAGGGAACCTTTCACCCCTTTCCAGGATGGCCAACATGTGACTCCATGCTACAGGGTAAACTCTTAATACCCTCTGAACTAGCCTGGTGAGCCACTCAGTCATTAAAAAATGAATTGCTAGAGAAAGGCTGACTGCCACCTCTTCAGGGTAATGAGGAGTGGGCGGTGTCCACTGGTCTTGCCAACGACACCCACATCCCGAGAATAAACGGAAAGAAATGTAACTCTTAATTCTCTGACCTGCTCTCCCTGGGCGTGCAGCTCCTCAGTGGGAGCATAAGGCCTTAAAATTAGTCCTTTGATTTCCTCTGCTAGCTCGGGTTGCCAACTCTGATTGGACGCATTCCTGGAGATTTCATCACGTGACGTCCAGCCTCCAACCGCCCCGCCATTGACCGTCTGACATGTCCATCCTCGTGGCACTCCGACTTCGCACACCGATTGGAAGGCGACCAGGCTCTTCGTCACCCAATTGGATGATTCTTAACTGTCAGTCGAACAACCTATTTTCAACATAGGAACAGGAGGAGGCCATTCAGCCCCTTGAGCCTGTTCTGCCATTTAATTAGATCAAGGCTGATCTGTATCTTAACTCCATCGACCTGCCTTGGTTCTGTAACCCTTAATATCCTTACCTAACAAAAACCGATCAATCTCAGCTTTGAAATTTTCAATTGACCCCCAGCCTCAACAGTTTTTTGGGGGAGAGAGTTCCAGATTTCCACTCCCCTTTAGTGCTTCCTGACATCACCCCTGAACAGCCTGGCTCTGATTTTAAGGTTATGCCCTCTTGTTCTTGACTCCCCCCCCACCAGAGGAAATAGATTCACTCTCTCTACCCTATCAAATCCTTTAATCATCTTAAACACCTCAATTAGATCACACAATTTTTGTCGGTGCTTCTATCAGTTGCTCCCAGCAGTTTCCTGGAGATTAATCTTCAATTGCTGGAGACTCCAGGACAATCCTGGCTAGCCTACTGCTAGTCCAATGGTTAACGCATTGGCATTAAACCCTCTTTGTGTTTATAACACAGTCAGTAACCTGGCTGAAACCACTGTGTTAAAATACTTTAAAAGGGTCTTTACTCAAACAGTGCGCTGTCAGGGGAAAGTAAACCGGCAGATCAAGAGGATCGAATGCAGGGCAGATAGAAAACGGTTTGGGAGGTTTACTGATCGTGAGCCAGTTAGCAAAAATATTTGGGTATTTAAGTGGAGTCAACTGTAAGAATTATATTTGGGAGATCATTTTTCCCCTCTGCAGCTCTCTTAATTGAGAATTGTAATGCAACTGCATGCTCTTAAGAATCATTACAGAGGAGTGAGGATTGATTAGTAATAACACACTTCATTAACTCTGCACTTTCTCAATCGCAGTAATTGGAGTGCTATGCTCACCCTCAAGTGCAATGTGTTTGTTTCTGTGGAATGAATAAAATATGTTGCAATTAGCACAATGTACCCTCCATGCTGCTGTTCAGCAGCAGAGTTCTCTCACTGAAACTGGGAGCTGTTCAATCAAAGTGTTAAGTGCGTAAGATTTTCAGCATCGTCTGTTCAGCATCGTCTGCTGGTGGATGGCAGCAAATCTGCATAATCAGCTGCAACTGACTCGTGCATGGGCCTCTATCCCACTTTTCCCAAAGGTTTGTTGCCGGTCAGCTTCCAATAAGCTTTTGGATTGATGCAGCTAAAACCAAGGTCCCCAGCATTTGACCAAGGGAAGCAGGAATTACATAGAGCCTACAGCACAGAAACAGGCCATTCGGCCCAACTGGTCTATGCCGGTGTTTACACTCCACACGAGCCTCTTCCCTCCCGACTTCATCTCACCCTATCAGCATATCCTTCTATTCCTTTCTCCCTCATGTGTTTATCCAGCTTCCCCTTAAATGTATCCATGCTATTCGCCTCAGCTACTCCTTGTTGTAGCGAGTTCCACATTCTAACCAGTCATTAGGTAAAGAAGTTTCTCCTGAATTCCCTATTCGATTTATTAGTGCCTCTTTTATAGTTTTGGTTTGCAACTGGACGTAAGTGAATTTTTTTCTCCCTTCCAAGTTTCTACTCAAAGCTCTGAATCGTGTTGATCGACAGGATCTGGGCACCTGCTGGTATCTCACTTGAGTATTGGGCAGCTGCTCAATCACAGGCTGACGCTCCCAGTGCAGTACCGAGGGAGTGCTGCACTGTTGGGATGCGCCATCTTTTGGGTGAGACATTAAACCGAGGCCCCGTCTGCCCTCTCAGATAATAGATTCCATGCCACTATTCGAAGAAGAGCAGGGGAGTTTTCCCTGTTGTCCTGGGCGAATATTTATCCCTCATCCATCATCACTATAAAAACAAATTATCTGGTCATTTATCTCATTGCCGTTTGTGGGACCTTGCTGTGCGCAAACTGGCTGTCATGTTTCCTACATTACAACGGTGACTACACTTCAAAAAGTACTTCATTGGCTGTAACGCACTTTGGGACTCCTGAGATCGTGAAGGGCACTATATAAATGCTAGTTCTTTATTTCTATAGGGCTTACTCAATGGAGGCTGACTGCCCTCCACTACAATGCCATGTTCTGATGGAATGGAACTCAATGGAAGTTATGCTAAACCTTTATTAAACACTGGTTAGGCCTCAGCTGGAGTATTGTGTTCAATTCTGGGCACCACACTTCAGGAAGGATGTCAAGGCCTTAGAGAGGGTGCAAGAAGAGATTTACTAGGATGGTACCAGGGATGAGGGACTTCAGTTATGTGGAGAGACTGGAGAAGCGGGGGTTGTTCTATGTAAACAAGATTGCTTGTTCTATGTAAACATTCAAAGTATCATAGTGGGTACAGCACAGGAGGAGGCCATTCAGCCCACTGTGCCTGTGCCAGCTGTTTGAAAGAGCTATCCAATTAGCCTCATTCGCCTGATCTTTCCCCATGGCCCTGTAAATGTTTTCCCTTCAAGTATTTATCCAATTCCCTTTTGAAAGTTACTGTTGAATCTGCTTCCACCGCCCTTTCAGGCAGCACATTCCAGATCCTAACAACTCGCTGCCTGAAAGGGCGGTGGAAGCAGATTCAATAGTAAAAAAAAATGTTTCCTCATGTCGCCTCTGGTTCTTTTGCCGATCACCTTAAATCTGTGTCCTCTGGTTACCGACCCTTCTGCCACTGGAAACAGTTCCTCCTTGTTCACTCTGTTGAAACCCTTCATGACATTCAAATCTTCCCTTAACCTTCTCTGCTCTAAGGAGAACAATCCCAGCTTCTCCAGTCTATCCACATAACTGAAGTCCCTCATCCCTTGGTACCATGCCAGTAAATCTCTTCTGCACCCTCTCTAAGGCCTTGACTTCCTTCCTAAAGTGCGGTGCCCAGAATTGAACACAATACTCCAGCTGAGGCCTAACCAGTGTTTAATAAAGATTTAGCATAACTTCCATTGAGTTCCATTCCATCAGAACATGGCATTAACTGAACATTCACTCGTTGGCATTCTCCAGCAGAAGCCATTGGATAGTGATCAGGAGCAAGAACCCCAGCTGGTTTCTTCACCCCTCCCTAAGTCAGAGGCACTGTCAGCTGTAGCTGCCCTGTAAATGGTAAAAAGTTAAAAACAGTGGATGTCCAAAGGGACTTAGGGGTTCAGGTACATAGATCATTGAAGTGTCCTGAACAGGTGCAGAAAATAATCAATAAGGCTAATGGAATGCAGGCCTTTATATCTAGAGGACTAGAGTACAAGGGGGCAGAAATTATGCTGCAGCTATACAAAACCCTGGTTAGACCGCACCTGGAGTACTGTGAGCAGTTCTGGGCACCGCACCTTCGGAAGGACATATTGGCCTTGGAGGGAGTGCAGCGTAGGTTTACTAGAATGTGACCCGGACTTCAAGGGTTAAGTTACGAGGAGAGATTACACAAATTGGGGTTGTATTCTCTAGAGTTTCGAAGGTTAAGGGGTGATCTGATCGAAGTTTATAAGATATTAAGGGGAACGGATAGGGTGGATAGAGAGAAACTATTTCCACTGGTTGGGGATTTTAGGAGTAGGGGGCACAGTCTGAAAATTAGAGCCAGACCTTTCAGGAGCGAGATTAGAAAACATTTCTACATACAAAGGGTGGTAGAAGTTTGGAACTCTCTTCTGCAAATGGCAATTGATACTAGCTCAATTGCTAAATTTAAATCTGAGATAGATAGCTTTTTGGCAACCAAAGGTATTAAGGGATATGGGCCAAAGGCAGGTATGTGGAGCTAGATCACAGATCAGCCATGATCTTATCAAATGGCGGAGCAGGCACGAGGGGCTGAATGGCCTACTCCTGTTCCTATGTTCCTATGTAGCCACCTTGGCCTAAAATGAGCTAACTTGACACAGAATGGGAATCCAACCTAGGGCCTTCTTAATCTCTACAATTAAGTTCCATTTTGGCATCAGAACAAAGGGGCAGGGAGGGAGGGCTCCCATTTACCAACCGAATCATGGGAGTCAACATTTCATTTTAAAGGGCCCACACTATTTCCCTTAGGTGGGAAGGGGGAATGAACATATCGCAGTTTGAACAGCTCACAACAGTTGAAGTTGTTACTGTCACAATAGTATCTTTGTGATGCCAGTCAGATCGGAATGACTATGATTAATGATAGTATAATATGTACAGGTACATTGTAATGCAGCGTGGAGAGTGTGTTATTTTTCTAGTGAATGCTTTCACTCCCTGTCAGTTGCCTTTATTAAGAATCTTATCTCGAATCACAATGTTAAGCAATAAAATACAGAGCGCAGACCAGGACAGCTTGAAAACAATGCAGGTTCTTAAAGGTATATTCTCGATGGACTTTTTTTCTCATGAGGCTGAATGCCTTTGTGTTAAAGTCTGTTCTATTTTGACGTAGGGTCTAAAGTAATTAAAAGATGCATTTATATCGCGCCTTTCATGACCACAGGACGTCCCAAAGCACTCTACAGCCAATGAAATACTTTTGAAGTGTAGTCACTGTTGTAATGTAGGAAACACAGCAGCCAATTTGCACACAGACCATAAGACCATAAGAGATAGGAGCAGGAGTAGGCCATTCGGCCCCTCGAGCCTGCTCTGCCATTTAATGAGATCATGGCTGATCTGATTTTTACCTCAACTCCACTTTCCCGGCCTTTCCCCATATCCTTTGACTCCCTTGCTGATCAAAAGTTTGTCTAACTCAGCCTTGAATGTATTCAATGACTCAGCCTCCACAGCTTTTTGGGGTAAAGAATTCCAAAGATTCACGACCCTCTGGGAGAAGAAATTCCTCCTCATTTCCGTCTTAAACGGGCGACCCCTTATTCTGAGACTATGCCCCCTAGTTTTAGATTCCTCCATGAGGGGAAACATCCTCTCGACATCTACCCTATCGAGTCCTCTCAGAATCTTGTATGTTTCAATAAGATCTCTTCTCATTCTTCTAACCTCCAATGAGTATAGACCCAACCTGTTCAATCTTTCCTCATAAGACAACCCTTCCATACCCGGAATCAACCTAGTGAACCTTCTCTGAACTGCCTCCAATGCAAGTATGTCCTTCCTTAAATAAGGGTACCCGAACTGTACGCAGTACTCCAGGTGTGGTCTCACCAGCACCCTGTACAGTTGCAGCATGACCTCCCTGCTTTTATACTCCATCCCCCAAGAAATAAAGGCCAATATTCCGTTTGCCTTCCGGATTACCTGCTGCACCTGTATGTTGACTTTTTGTGTTTCATGTACGAGGACACCCAGATCCCTCTGCACCGCAGCATTTTGTAATATTTCTCCATTCAAATAATATTTTGCTTTTTTATTTTTCCTCCCAAAGTGGATGACTTCACATTTTCCCACATTAATATTCCATCTGCCAAATTTTTGCCCATTCGCTTAACCTGTCACTATCCCTTTGCAGACACTTTGTGTCCTCATCGCAACTTGCCTTTCCCAAGAGCACAGCAAGATCCCACAAACAGCAATGAGATAAATGACCCGATCACCTGTTTCAGTGATGTTGGTTGAGGAATACATATTGAACCCCCCCTGCTTTTCTTCGAAATAGTGGCCATGGGATCTTTTACGTCCACCTGAGAGGGCAGACGGGGCCTCGGTTTAACATTTCCTGGAGTGGGACTTAAATCACGACCTTCTGATTCAGAGGTGAGAGTAGCAACAAAAGGATATTCATCTGCCCCAGTGGCTCAGCTGGAGAATCTACTCCCCAGTATGAATGTAAGCCAAAAACAGGAAATGCTGGAAATACACAACCGGCCAGTCTGCATCTGTGAAGAAAAAAGGCATTTTGGTCATGTATTCTGCAGCAGACTCTGCTAAAATAGTGGGCAGAGGAATGTAAACAATTTAAGCGATAGCCAGGGAAAATCGCAACTGTGACTCCCAGCCTTTTGGTCCCTATCTAAAAGTTTAAATTTTCCATTTTTATAAGAGATCTCGCAAAAAGGGAATTGGATAAATACTTGAAGGGGAAAAATTTGCAGTGCTATGGGGAAAGAGCAGAGGAGAGTGGGACTAATTGGACAGCTCTGTCAGAGAAGTGGCACAGGCACGATGGGCCGAATGGCCTCCTTCTGTGCTGTATGATTCAATGATTCTATATAGTTGAGAGACTATAGGAAGAATTGTGTTTGAGAGCAAGCTAGCAATATTTACAGTTTGTTAATTGTCAGCAGATCTCCTTTGGTAAGTCAGAGGATGGGCTGTTTTGCAGCAGGGGGTATTGCACCACGTAACGTACAGTGTATCATTATCACGGCTACGGATTTCCAGGGTGGGAGCCGTTGGCTTAGTGGTAACATTGCTGGCTCTGAGTCAGAAGGTATAGGGTTTACATCCCTCTCTAGACAGTCCCTGTGAGGGGAAACCAGACCTCTGGCTTGGATTTCTGCTGTGACATCCAGCAGGGATACTTGTGTTCAAAGGGTGTGGGTGACCCTTTCTCCACCCCCCCCTTAATCATATGGGTTATTGAAGACCATAAAACCCTCCCACCATATAGGACTAACTTTTCTATTGGCTGGTATAAAGATAAATGTAAACAATCTTACAACACCAGGTTATAGTCTAACAATTGTCGAAATTGTTGGACTATAACCTGGTGTTGTAAGATTGTTTACATTTGTCAACCCCAGTCCATCACCGGCATCTCCACATCATGGTATAAAGATAGTTACAGCCATGGAAGGAGTATTCACATCACAGCTTGTTGGAATGTTAATCAGCCTACAAATCCTTCCACTACTTCACACATTATAACAGGAACAGATGGAGGCCATTCAGCCCTAGAGCCTGCTCCACCATTCATTTAGATCATGGCTGATCTTCCACCTCAACTCCATTTACCCACCATTGCTCCAAGATATAAGTGTGTGATCTTCTGTGACTGAATAAGTCAAATTATGTTCTACTGCATCAACAAAATTTTACAGGAAGTAAACATGATGCGTGGAGGCAATGCATGCGATACGCCAGACCTAATATATTATAAGAACAGAAGAAATAGGAGCAGGAGTAGGCCATATGGCCCCTCGAGCCTGCTCCGCCATTCAATATGATTGCGGCTGATCTTTGACCTCAACTCCCCTTTCCCGCCCGATCCCCATATCCCTTGATTCCCTTAGTGTCCAAAAATCTATCGATCTCAGTCTTAAATATACTCAGTGGCTGAGCGTTCACAGCCCCCTGGGGTAGAGAATTCCAAAGATTCATTACTCTCTGAGTGAAGAAATTCCTTCTCATCTCAGTCTTAAATGGCCAACTCCTTATCCTGAGACTATGTGCCCTGGTCCTAGACTCCCCAGCTAGAGGAAACAATCTCTCAGCATCTACCCTGTCAAACCCCCTCAGAATCTGATATGTTTCAATGAGATCACTTCTCATTCTTCTAAACTCCAGAGAGTATAGGCCCATTCTACTCAATCTCTCCTCATAGGACAACCCTCTCATCCCAGGAATCAATCTAGTGAACCTTCGTTGCACCGCCTCTAAGGCAAGTATATCCTTCCCTAAAGAAGGAGACCAAAACTGTACGCATAACTCTAGGTGACGTCTCACCAAAGCCCTGTACAATTGTAATATGACTTCCTTACTCTTGTTCTCCAACCCCTTGCAATAAAGGCCAACATGCCATTTGCTTTCCTAATTGCTTGCTGTACCTGCATGCTAACTTTTTGTGTTTCTTGTACGAGGACAGCCAAGGCTCTCTGAACACCAACATTTAATAGTTTCTCACCATTTAAAAATATTCTGTTTTTCTATTCTTCCTCCCAAAGTGAATAACCTCACATTTCCCCACATTATACTCCATCTGCCACCTTCTTGCCCACTCACTTAACCTGTCTATATCCCTTTGCAGACTCGTCGTGTCCTCCTCACAGCTTACTTTCCCACCTAGATTTGTATCATCAGCAAACTTGGATACATTATATTTGGTCCCTTCATCTAAATCATTAATATAGATTGTAAATAGCTGAGGCCCAAGCACTGATCCTTGCGGCACCCCGCCAGTTATAGCCTGCCAACCTGAGAATGACCCATTTGTCCCTACACTTTGTTTTCTGTCCGTTAACCAATCCTCTATCCATGCTAATATATTACCCCCAACCCCATGAGCCCTTACCTTGTGTAACAACCTTTTATGTGGCACCTTATCGAATGCCTTTTGAAAATCCAAATATACAACATCCACTGGTTCCCTTTTATCTATCCTGCAAGATACATCCTCAAAAAACTCCAATAAATTTGTCGAACACGATTTCCCTTTCATAAAACCATGTTGACTCTGCCTAATCATATAATGATGTTCTAAGTGCCCTGTTACCACTTCCTTAAAAATAGATTCCAGCATTTTCCTGATGACTGATGTCAGGCTAACTGACCTGTAATTTCCTGTTTTCTCTCTCCCTCCCTTCTTGAACAGTGGTGTTACATTTGCTACCTTCCAATCCGCTGGGACCGTTCTAGAATCTAGGAAATTTTGGAAGATCACAACTAATGCATCCACTATCTCTGCAGCCACCTCTTTTAGAACCTTAGGATGTAGGCCATCAGGTCCAGGGGATTTATTGGGTTTTAGTCCCATTAGTTTCTCTAGTACTTTTTCTCTACTGATATTAATTACTTTAAATTCCTCACTCTCATTAGCCCCTTGGTTCCCCACTATTTGCGGTACGCTTTTTGTGTTATCTCTGCCATTTCCTTATTCCTCATTATAATTTCTCCTGTCTCAGCCTTTAAGGGGACCAACATTTACTTTTGCAATTCTCTTCCTTTTTACATACTTGTATAAGCTCTTGCAATCCATTTTTATGTTTCTTGCTAGTTTGCTTTCATATTCTATTTTCTCCCTTTTTATCAATTTTTTGGTTGACCTTTGTGGTTTCTAAAGCTCTCCCAATCCTCAGGCTTAGTACTCTTCTTTGCAACATTATAGGCCTCTTATTATAGGTCAAACGACACCCCTTATTATAGGTGACAATGAATCCCCTTTAAATTTTGCCTCAGCTATGGCTGAAAACTCTTATTCGAGTCTCAAACAAAGCGCATGAAACATTGAAGATTCAACTCGGGAGTTTGAGTGGTAGGGGGAAAATGGGAAATGACAGGTTATGAAACAAAGAGAATCTTTTCCTTTTAACTGACATAGCGAGTTCTGACTTTCTCCTACTCAGATCCTGGAATTGTGTCTCAAATGGATCATGTGACTTGTTTATTTTGAGCGCCACATACCACAGAGGGTCAGGGATGAGAAACCCTCCCTCAATGAACAGCAAAGGACAACAGAAAAGCAATGAAGAAGGATATGTTAAAGGGGTACCACGAACCTTTCGTGGAGCTAAATTCTCATTGCCTTTTAGTGCCTACATAAGAACATAAGAAATAGGAGCAGGAGTCGGCCAATCGGCCCCTCGAGCCTGCTCCGCCATTCAATAAGATCATGGCTGATCTGATCCTAATCTCAAATCTAAATTCATGTCCAATTTCCTGCCCGCTCCCCGTAACCCCTAATTCCCTTTACTTCTTTTAAACTTTTTTAAACCGCACAATATTGACAACATCTGGAATGTTCTGTTGCCGGGGAAGGCTTTTTCGCCTCATATTTTCTCCTAGCAAGGTGTCCTATTGGACCATATCATTCAATGGAGAGATCAGTTCACTCAATTCTGCACTGCAGTGACGGAGGATAATTTAATCTCCATTTTATCGTCAAGGTCAACATTCATGGTTACGTTGCTGTAAACGAGATATTCAGATCAAAGAAGGATGGCTGTATTGGCACAAGGCCAAGAACTCTTATCTGAACTAACCGGCAGATCTTGCCAGTAGCCATGCGTTAGAACATTTTTTGTTCTCTTGAATGTGCCTGACAGGGTTCAATTTCAGAATTAATCAATTTCGCAACACTTGCGGTTAAGTTTTTTCATGGTAGAAATTAATTCATATCATAGAACCTCGCAGCATAGAAGGAGGCCATTCGGCCCATCATGTCTGTGCCGGCTCTTTGAAAGAGCTATCCAATTAGTCTCACTCCCTCCTGCTCTTTCCTCATAGCCCTGCAAATTTTCTCTTTTCAAGTATTTCTCCAATTCCCTTTTGAAAGTTATTATTGAATCTGCTTCCACCGCCCTTTCAGGCAGCGCGTTCCAGATCATAACAACTCGCTGCATAAAAGCAATTTCTCCTCATCTCCCTCCCTGGTTCTTTTGCTAATTATCTTAAATCTGTGCCCTCTGGTTACTGATTCTTCTTCCAGTAGGAACAACAGCATTGCTCAAATTGTACCAAACATTGAATTTTCATATTCATTGCCTAGGTTTAACTTAACCAACAAAAGGACCATATCTTATTGACCTAATCTAAGTAGGACCAGAGGACTGAGGCCAATTTGACCCAGTTTGACATGGTTGAGATCACTGCCAATGTAAAGCGCCCCTGACACCAATTACTCATTTCTCGCAGGCCGGACTCCCACTGTTCCTGACCTTGATCGTGGTCAAGTATTTTTAATTTCAAGTCAATATTGAATGGTTTAGAGGTGGGGCCGGCAGCATCAATCTCTGGTACTGTTACCGGCTCAGCCAACGGAACGGTGGACTGAGTCACATGATCAGTCTTGGCCTCACCCTCTGGTGGTATATTGCGTTACCATGAAGACCAGTATTAAAATGGCCAAAAGCCATCGCAAGTAGAGAATGAACTTGCATTTCTACAGCGCCTATCATGTCCTCAGGATGTCTCAAAGTGCTTCTCAGCCAATGAATTATATTTTGAAGTGTATTCATTGCCCTAATGTAGGGATACGCGGCAGCCAATTTGCACACAGCAAGGTCCCACAAACAGCGATGAGATAAATGGTCGATTAAACTGTTTTGGTGGTGTTGGTTGAGGGATAAACGTTAGCCAAGACACCGGGGAGAATTCTCCTGCTCTACCTTTGAACATGGGGATCTTTTACATCCAGCATAACGGGCAGATGGGGCCTCGGTTTGACGCCTCATCTGCAAGATGGGACACCTCCGACAGTGCAGCACTCCCTCTGGGCCACTGTCTCCCTGGGCTCCCCCCCAACTCCGCGATTGCAAACTCAGCTCTCCAGGTCTAACCTTGCTGCTAGACGGTCATCTTTCGGGCCGCCCAGTATTGCGCTGACCCAGGACCAGCAAGCTCCGATGGGACAACCACCTGATGCCCGCAACTCACCAACTCTATTTAGATGAGGCCCGTGCCTCGAAATGGCTTTGACCTTTCATCTCCCAGCACGGCCAGCGTGCTCTAGACAAAGTTGTCAGCTGTGGCTCAGTGGGTAGCCCTGTTGCCTCTGAGGCAGAAGATCATGGGTTCCGGTACCACTCCATGAGACTTAAGCACAAAATCCGGGCTGATACTCCCAGAGCAGTACTGAGGGAGTGCCACGCTGTCGGAGGTGCTGTCTTTTGGTTGAGACGTTAAACCGAGGCACCCGCCTGCACTCTCACATGGGTGTAAAAGATCCCATGGCACTATTTGAAGAAGAACAGGGGAAATCTTCTCCGGTGTCCTGGCCAATATTTATCCCTCAAACAACATCACTAAAAAAAACCCAGATTATCTGGTCTTATCACATCGCTGTTTGTGGGATCTTGCTGTGCGCAAATTGGCTGCCGCGTTTCCTACATTATAACAGTGACTACACTTCAAAAGTGCTTCATTGGCTGTAAAGCGCTTTGGGACATCCTGAGGTCATGAAACGTGCTAAAGAAATGCAAGTTCTTTCTTTCCATTCTTTCTTTTCTGTTGGTTTTTTTATCTCAGTCTTTTTTTTTTGAAGGGGTTAATAGTCTCAGCCTGAATCGCTGGGAGGCTGCTCCACTGTTCCACTGTTCCATGAGAAAAAATAAAAGTTTCTCTTAATCTCCTCTCTCACTCGAGGCTTGTTAATTTTAAACCTGTGTCCTCTAGTTCTTTGCTCGCAACCTAAGTTAAAGAGCCAGCTGACATCTACATAGTTCATGCCTCTCAGCATCTGAGATATTCATTGCATTTCACTTGTACCCCTGAGCACACTTTGCAAAGAAAAATGAGGTTGAGATAACTCTTATTGGTTGCTTCTGGGCAAAAAAAAAGATTCCGCTTGAGTTCTATGAATTTGAAAACAAAAGTATTTTTTGTAAACTTTTCTTGTTTGGTGTTTCGTCCTTCTTTAGATCCCTCTTCTCCCAGCGTTAGTTTCCTGTCTTACAACTTGTCGATGTCACTCATTGGACCCAGACCCTAGTTAGTCTGTGAGGGACTAGTTATGGAGGAGAGATGGTGGAAGGATAGCAACTCATCGCTCCTACCCCGAGGCCGTGCCTTCAACTGCCTCGGCCCTAAGCTCTGGAATTCCCTCCCTAAACCTTTACGTCTCGCCACCTCTCTCTCCTCCTTTAAGACGCTCTTTAAGACCTACCTCTTTGACCAAGCACCTGTCCTAATCGCTCCTTATGTGGCTCGGTGTCACATTTTGTTTGATAATCGCACCTTGGGACGTTTTACTAGGTTAAAGGTGCTATATAAATGCACGTTGTTGTTGTTGCTATCTTGGTAAGCAGCAATACGGGTGCTATGAATAGTCTCGATATCCCCGGCTTAAGGAGGGGAAAGATTGGCCAGGACACCTGCTCCTGGTTAACATCCAGCACTCCCCATGTTGGAAACTGTGTGCCTGGTAGTCGTGTGTAGTAGGCTCAGATGAAATGTCCCCACAGCTGAAGAAAGAAAAAGAAAAGAAAGAACATGCATTTATATAGCGCCTTTCATGGCCTTAGGACGTCCCAAATCACTTTACAACCAATTAAATACTCTTGAAGTGGAGCCACTGTTATAATGTAGGGAAACACGGCAGCCAATTTGCGCACAGCAGGATCCCACAAACAGTAACGAGGCAAATGACCAGATAATCTGTTTTTTTTAGTGATGTTGGTTGAGGGATAGATATTGGCCCAGGACATTGGGGAGAACTCACCTGCTCTTCTTCGAAGTAGTGCCAAGGGATCTTTTACGTCCACCTGAGAGGGTAGACAGGGCCTCGGTTTAATGCCTCATCCGAAATACGGCATCGCTGACAGTGCAGCACTCCCTCAGCACTGCACTGGTGGTGTCAGCCTAGATTATGTGCTCAAGTCTCTGCCAGTACTCACTAACCAGGTTCTCACATGAAGAACGACTGCTTGGATGAGATGGTTGAGTCCCGCTGCTGGTGCCCATGGGATCTTCAGGCAAGATGGATGGGAAATAATTGGAAAAATTAACAACAGAACTTATTGTAACTCAAACCAGTTGATTGTTAATGTCTCATGGCTCCCCAAATTTAACCAACAGCCTTCTCACAAAAATAAAAACAATCTTTTCTTGAGGCAGCTCGGAAATCTTTGCTCAGTTTATATTTCATCATTTCTCTAATGGGGAAGAGAACTTTTTTTTTTACACACCATAAAACATGTTTGCAAAGCAAGCCATTTCTTGACAAGGGTCATTCTGTTAGGGACAAGCCTACCATTGTCCCAGTCTTTGGTTGTCAAGTGCTGGGGAAGGCAGAACGTGTAGAGTTGAACAATAGTCCTTTTCATTGGGATGGTTTCAAAGCTGCGAGAGTGTATTTTTTTTCTCTCTCCTCTCTCTCTCTTTTCTCTCAGTCTCTTCCGTGTCCATCACGAGGCATGATTCAATCTTACATAGAATTACATCGAATTTACAGCACAGAAACAGTCTTTTTGGCTCAACTGGTCTATGCCGATGTTTATGCTCCACACGAGCCTCCCCCCTCCCTACTTCGTCTCACCCTATCAGCATATCTCTTCTATTCCTTTCTCCCTCATGTACTTATCTAGCTTCCCCTTAAATGCATCTTAGTGACTGGACCTGCCTGTTCAGAGAAAAGGTGTTTTGACTCGGTCACTACAACAACCAGTTGGTTACTTTGCTGGGATCAAAAATTCAAAAATGAAAGCAGAAGATGCAAAGATGGACACTGTGAGCTAAAGATTAATGTTTCTGGTGGACACCCACCACCTCGCAGGGAAAAACACTCTCAAACTAGTTTGTGACGATCAGTTAGAAATAACATGGAAGGGAATGAGACGGTTAGTCCCATTGCATAAACTTTCGCATTTTGTTTTTTTGCCCCATTTTATTTAAGTCAAATTCTGGTAAACATCATGTTATGCTTTGAAGCAGATTAAATTAATCTTGTTTTTAATTCATTCTCGGGATGTGGGCATCGCTGGCAAGATTGGCATTTATCGCCCATCCCTAGTTGCCCTTGAGAAGGTGATGGTGGGCCATCTTCTTGAACCGCTGCAGTCCTTGTGGTGAAGGTGCTCCCACAGTGCTGTCAGGTTAGGGAGTTCCAGGATTTTGACCCAGTGACAATGAAGATAAAAGTAGCCAATCTGCAAATCTTTGTCCTTGTAGGCCATTTAAAAAGCCATTCAGTGATTCAATCTCAAACAGCAAAGAATGCTGAATGTAGAGAGAGATGTGACACCAAATTGATTGGTCTTCTAAAATGTACTGCTCCATAGAGGTGAGATTTGGCAGTCTTGGGCTAAGGTTTTGTAATTGAATCAAGATTTTAGCTTCAAGTGTTCTGCTTTGATCAGGAATTTTGGGAGTCAATGGGAATGGGTTTCATTCATTGGAGTTCTGCATAATCGGACTGGATGGGAAAGGGTTTGATCCATTGGGATTTTGTACATTGTAGGTGAATGGGAAGGGGTTTGATCCATTGGAATTTTGTTCGTTGTCGGTGAATGGGAATGGGTTTGGTCCGTTGGGATTTTGTACATTGGCAGTGAATGGGGAGAGGTTTGGTCCCAATTGGAAACCTGTGCTTGGAGCAGGAATGTATTGATTTGAAGCAGGCATATCCTGAATCTATAAGTAATGTGGAGAAGATGTACACACAGCACTATGCGCAATAATGATGTGTGCTGCTACAGGATCTAACCATGAGTCTTGATAGGAATGGAAGAGCTGCAATGCACTGAAGTGGGAGATGGAAATTGGGCCGTTGGTGTGACAAAAACCCATAGCCTATTAAGAGAGTTTTAATAACTTCCAGCTGACAAGAGAAAAATCCCTGTATGGAAGGGAATCCTATTCAGATGATTGGAGACAATAAGACCCACTGTCCTTTTGAACAACACAAATTTTGAAGCAAATCAAAGGTCATGTCTGATTCCAGAAGTTTTTATGGATGTTATTACTTGAGTGATCTCTGCTGTAAGATATTGTAATGCCTGAAACGTTGTGTGAGTTTTAAAGGGGTGGGTTTCTCGATGGGTTGCTATCCCACACGGGTATGCAGGGAACAGAATTATATTCCAATGACATCCCTGAGTTAGTCACTCCCTCTTTGTGTTTTCGATGATTGCCTCCACCTATTTTCTTACATCCTGCTTGATGGCCACTGGTCTTCACGTGAAGAAGGGAGGAAGGAAGGAAAGAAAAATCCTAGCATGTGTGCAGCACCTTATCATACCTCAAAGCAACAACAACAACTTTGCATTTATTTAGCGCCTTTAACGTAGTAAAACATCCCAAGCTACTTCACAGGAGCGATTATCAGACAAAGTTTGACACTGAACCACATAAGGAGATATTAGGACAGGTGACCAAAAAGCTTGGTCAAAGAGGTAGATTTTAAGGATTGTCTTAAAGGAGGAGTGGGAGGTAGAGAGAGGCGGAGAGGTTTAGGGAGGGAGTTCCAGAGCTTAGGGCCTAGGCAGCTGAAGGCACGGCCGCCAATGGTGGAGCGATTAAAATCGGGGATGTGCAAAAGGCCAGAAGCACTTTACAACCAATGGATTACTTTTCAAGTGCAGTCATTGTAGTTAAATAGGCAGCAAATATGCACACAGCAAGATCCCACAAACAGTAAACGAGATGAATAAGCAGTTAACCGGTTTTGATGGTATTGGATTGTTGGCCAGGACACTCGGAGAACTCCCTGCTCTTCTTCCAGTAGTGTCATAAGATCCTTAACATCCACCTGAACCCATCAGAATAGCTGGCTGGTGGCTTATATTAACATCACATCTGGAAGATGACACCTCTGACAGTGCAGCACTCCCTCAGTCCTGCACTAAAGTGTCAGCCTAGATTATGAGCTCAAGCCCACAGCAGGATTTGAACCCATGATCTTCTGATTGAGTGGTGGGAGTGCCACCAACTGAGCCACAGCTGGCACCAAAGCATGTTAGGGTTTTGAAAGAGGTTATTTAATTGTAAACTATTGTTGTACAGCACTAATGTCGACATCAAGTTCCGTCATGAGATCAAATCAAAGCGAGGATCGACGCCAATCTGAGTTTGGAGCAGGCTATCCAATAAATTCTAAAAATTTAATCCAGTCACCAAAAGTGGTTTCATTTTAATACAGACGTTTATTTTTTCTCATTTATTCTGCGTCTTGTGTTGGGGAAGCTTCTAGTGATTGTGGTTTTCAATTAATTTTCAACGGAAGCCAATCAGACATCATAACTCGAGCCATTAAACCAGCCCTGCTCCCGCTGTCCTCCCCCACTCGCTCCCCCTCCTGCTCCCCTTCTGTTCCTCATCTCACACTCGCTCCTGCTCCCATCCCTCCCTCACGCCTACCCCCGCACTTGCCCCTGTTCTCTTTGTCTGGGTTCAGCCACAGCAAAAGGTGGTGACATGCCTCCTGATTTGGAGGCAAAGCCTTGTTGTTCTTCGGTACGGTTCAATCAATCAACAAACCGATGATCTCAATTTTTCTGCAGCTTTCTGTGACTTGTGGAACAGGATATACTCTTGGGAGAGTGAGCCCTGGTCCCACAGGCTTTACTTTAAGGAGATATCGTCAGCGTTACGAAGAGAAAGTGTGTGGATTGTCTCCAGTGTTTTCCTATGCCAGTCTCTGGTTTCAGATCAGCTGCGGTGGAGAGAAAGAAAGGTCTTGCATTTATATAGCGCCTTTCATGACTTCTGGACGTCCCAAAGCGCTTTACAGCCATTGAAGTACTTATTGAAATGTAGTCACTGTTGTAATGTAGGGGCAGCCAATTTTCACACAAGGTCCAGATAATAACCAGATAATCAGTTTTTTAGTGATGTTGGTTGAGGGATAAATATTGGCTAGGACACCGAGGTTAACTCTCCTGCTCGTCTTCAAATAGTGCCATGGGATCGTTTACGTCCACCTGTGAGGGTAGTTGGGGCCTTGATTTAACATCTCACCTGAAAGACGGCACCTCCGACAGTGCAGCAGTCCCTCAGGACTGGCACTGGAAGTGTCAGCCTGGATTTTGTGCTCAAGTATCCAGAGCCACAGCTGACACTACTGAGAGGGGGTGGGGGAATGCTGAATGGAGGGGAGGAAAGTCGCAGAGCAAGTTGAACTTGGGTATTGTCATGAGTAGCCTGGTTGTAACCTTTGATGTACGGTCCCCACCGCTTACACCATCCCCGCTTATCACGGACAGACGCCTATCTAGGCCAAATGGCGATTACCATTTTCCATTACCATAGCCACAAAGGCTCTGCTTAAACCGTATTAAGCGGGCAGGCTATCACGGGCAGTTCAAACAGCTGTTCGCACCTTGTTAAAGTGTAATCATTAAGTCCTGACCCCTCCCCAAGGCCTCTCGAACTTCTTCCACTGCTACGAGGCCTTCTTGCTGGCTCGCTGAGCTGGACACTTTCCTGCTCCGTTTAAACTTAGCATTAATGAGTGACGTTAATTGTGTACTGAGAAGCAGTTTCCCTGCCCAGTAAAATATTAGTGACCAACATGAAAGATGACTTCAAAATCATGAGCGGTTTTGATAGAGTAAATAAGGAGAAACTGTTTCCAGTGGCAGAAGGATCGGTAACCAGAGGACACAGATTTATGGTGATCGGCAACAGAGCCAGAGGCGACATGAAGAAACATTTTTTTAACGCTTTGAGTTGTTACGATCTGGGACGCGCTGCCTGAAAGGGCGGTGGAAGCAGATTCAATAGTAACTTTCAAAAGGGAATTGGAGAAATACTTTAAAAGGAAAAATTTGCAGGGCTATGGGGGAAGAGCAGGAGGGAGTGAGACTGATTGGATAGCTCTTTCAAAGAGCCGGCACTGGCACGATGGGCCGAATGGCCTTTTTCTATGCTGTAAGATACTCAGGTATGATTTCAATTGAAATGCGGAGGTTATTAGGAATATGATAACCGGTGTTACTGTTTGCTTCAGGTTCAGGGCCTGTTTAACTCACCCTACTACAGACACCCGTCTTATCTCCTCTGTAACGGTTCCAGGGCTGAACGAAATATCCTGACATTTTTTTTTGCGCGTTGTCCCTGAATTATCCTGAGCTCTTTTACACCTCCGTTGCTTCACACCATCGCTTATTTTTTTTTACAAGGCCCACTGCGTATTGCGGGCAAATCCCATTGGCACTAACATGCCCGCTAAAGGTGGTGGCGACTGTACCAATAAAATAAAGGCAAGAGAAGCAAGAGGCTAGAGGCGAGTGAAGGATATCGAAGGGGATTTGGGGAATAGTTAAGGTGCTAAAACTTCAGTTGTTCCGAGAGGCACTTTGATTTCTTGTTTCTAATTTATGTATAGCTCCAGGCCCAATACAGTGACAGAAATTGTAACGCACTATATTGTCAGCAGGAAGCCAGCTAGCTGTGGAATAAATCCATATTCCTGTCCTCAAAGACAATTCACTCTTTCAAACCCCCTTCCTCCTAAACCAAAGTTTCAAGAACTTTTTGGGAAAAAAAAAAGAAGAATCCATGTTTTGGAGACTGCAGTACACAGAGGAGAGCTGACCCTGGAGCCATAGACATACCAGGAGAGACGTGTGTGGGATTGATGCCAATGAAAGATTAGAAGTGAAGACTTATCCGAAGGCTAGTTTTACTAGTTATATTTAACAATTCATCCCAGCGGAAGAGGAGCCTGCACTGACTGCTGGGTATGAGCTGCTACGTTCAGCTTGGATTGTACAATTGGTTTGATTGTGGTTTGGGACTGGGACTGCTTTGGGGCTAGTTTCGCATGGCTGCACCGACAGAGTTGCATTGTGATTTGGGACCAAGGCTGCGTTGGATCTGTTCTGCCTAGTCTGTATAAGTTATTCTCAGCGTGACTTAGGGAACTGGAGCTGCTTTTTTTTTTGTAGTGAATTTGGTCTGGTGAATGAATCTCACTTTTGGGTCTGAGATTGGTTCTGCTGGTGTGTGGACTAGTCTGCACCAGGAACTCTGTGAATATGAACACTCTGCTTCCCGTATCCTAACCCGCACCAAGCCCTGTTCACCCATCACCCCCTGTGTTCGCTGACCTACATTGGCTCCCAGTCTGGTAACGCCTCGATTTTGAAATTCTCACCCTTGTGTTCAAATCCCTCCATGGCTCTCACCCCTCCCTATCTCTGTAACCTCCTCCAGCCCTACAACACTCCGAGATTTCTGCGCTCCTCCAATTCTGGCCTCTTGCGCATCCCCGATTTCCATCGCTCCACCATTGGCGGCCGTGCCTTCAGCTGCCGAGGCCCTAAGCTCTGGAATTCCCTCCCTAAACCTCTCCTCCTCTCTACCTCGCTCTCCTCCTTTAAGACATTCCTTAAACCTACTTCTTTGACCAAGCTTTTGGTCACCTGTCCTAATATCTCCTTATGCGGCTCATTGTCAATAATCGCTCCTGCGAAGTCCCTTGAGATGTTTTACTATGTTAAAGGCGCTATATAAATGCAAGTTGTTGTTGTTTTGGGCTAGGTTTTTGGCTGCCTTCAGGCTGGAAATTGCACCATCATGGTGTGCAGTCCTGGGAGCAGTTTGGCAGGGTCGGAATTAATCCCGTCAATTAGGGCACCTGTCCATGAGCCCTCCTGTACATATGAACCCAGTGCTTCAAATACCTAGTCAATTACAGTGTAGTTTGGTCAACCACATAACATGGAGCGACGGTTTTGCTTTGAGATCCGTGCTGAATTCGGGTCACAATTCTAGAAGAGTCTGTTGCTGGATTTCCAGGGATCTGTTTCAGGTGGTAGCCCCGTATTTGGAGACAGTTGTACAAGAAAAATGAAAGAAACACTACTTTTGAAGTGTAGCCACTGTTGTAATGTAGGAAACGCGACAGCCAATTCGTGCACAGCAAGATCCCAGAAACAGCAATGTGATAATTACCAAATAATCTGTTTTTTAGTGATGTTGGTTGAGGGATAAATAGTGGCCCAGGACACCGGGGAGAACTCCCCTGCTCTTCTTCAAAATAGCACCATGGGATCGTATACATCCACTTGCGAGGGCAGACAGGGCCTCGGTCTAACATCTCATCAAAAAGACAGCACCCCGTCAGTACTGACCTTCCGACAGTGCAGCACTCCCTCAGTACTGACCCTCCAACAGTGCAGCACTCCCTCAGTACTGACCCTCCAACAGTGCAGCACTCCCTCAGTACTGACCCTCCAACAGTGCAGCACTCCCTCAGTACTGACCCTCCAACAGTGCAGCACTCCCTCAGTACTGACCCTCCAACAGTGCAGCACTCCCTCAGTACTGACCCTCCAACAGTGCAGCACTCCCTCAGTACTGACCCTCCAACAGTGCAGTACTCGGAGCCTGAGCCTGGATTTTATACTCAAGTCCCTGGAGTGAGAGCTGAACCCACAACCTTCTTGACTTAGAGGCAAGAATGCTACCAACCAAACCACAGCAAGGAGAAGGCCCACCACCGCTTTCTTGAGGGCTACTAGGGATGGGCAGTAGATGCCAGCCTCGCCAGCAATGCCCACATCCTGATAATGAATAAAGAAAAAAAAAACTTCCTACAGTCCTGTGGAGGTCTGAAGTGAATGTCAGCATTTGGAAAAGTTTCAGTGCAGGTAGAGGCTTTGAAGCAGAGAGAAAGCCTCCTCCCTCAAATCATTTGCATTGTCATTTCTTCAAAGCTTTAACAATTCGTCAAACATCCTGCAGCGATCCAATGCCTACGCAGTCATTATAGATTGCTGCTCAGTCATGAAAGACCCTCACGCCACATCTCCAGGGAAATGCATGTTCCTCCCTTTGTTGCTTGTCATGTAAAGCATGTCTTCCATCTGCTCCTTTTAAAATCGTTCCATTCCTCTTTGTAATGCTAGTGAGCTGATTTCGACTCCTGCTGTGCTTGTCCGGGACACCATTTCCTGACCGCCCCCCCTCCACCACCCCCCCCACCAACCCGCCCCCTCACTCTGCAAGCATCCGATTGTCAGGGACCCTAATAAAACATTCTTGCTGTGGTCAATTATCACAAGAATGAACAAAAGCTTGTCAGCCCTGAGTGGTAACTGAACGAATGACAGCTGCCCAATTCATGCGTGTTATACATATTGCTTACTGCAAGCCTCACACATCCAATACAGAGAGAGTGCCCTGGGGGGGATGGGGGGGCGGGGGGGCTGGGGGGAGGGGGAGAAGGAATGGCAGATTGGCTGGGGCTACATTACATCCTTTAGCCCTACACTTACCTCGCAAGCAAATACCATCAGTCTTTTGGTTTTTTTTTTGCATGAAATGGCCTTTTCAATTATAGCTGAGTGCTCCGGGCAAGGCACACTTGACAAAATGTACCACAGCAACCATTTATACTCTCGCTTCATCATCTCTTTCTGAAGCAAAATTTGCCCAGATACTTCATTAAAAAGAGAAATTGCTACAGCACCAGGTCTGTGGGGGTGCGCGATAACAGATTAGTCCCACTTTGCCACGGGCCACTTAACGCATGTCGCTTCTATCCTCACTGGCGGTTGCCAGCTCTGATTGGACGTTACCCTGGAGGTTTCATCACATGACCTACCTGCCTCCAACCGCCCCGCCCTTACGCTCCTGCCATTGGTCGTCCAACCCGTCCATCCTCGCGTCGCTCCGCCTCCCCATGGCCAATTGCAAAGCGAACAGACTTCAGAAGCACTCCTTTGGTTGTAAAGAGCACTGGGACGTCCTGAGGTCGTGAAAGGCGCTATATAAATGAAAGTTCCTCCTTATTTCTTTTTTTTGACCTTCCTAGCCTGTATTGCTCAGCACCAAACAGGACGGTCCATTTTCCAAGTGAGCCAGCAGAGAAACTTCTACCTGTAAAATCCTGAATATTGTTACAAATAATTTTCAGTGCACTGCAATATATTTATTTCATTATGACCGTTAAACTTTGTGACAATGAATAATAGCAGTGATTTTCAGATATAGGATCTGTTACATAACAGATATCGGAGAGAAGCTTGTTATATTTTCAATATAGAACCTATATTTTACTTGGTTATTTTCCTGTATACTTGGTATATGTTATTCATCATTTCCAAGATTTGTGTCACAATCCATTATTTCACACTATTTATGCTTCACAAACTGAGCAAATTGACATTAGCTCTGTACAAATTCACTCACTGGACACAAATCTTGAGCTGTTCACCAAAACTGAACTGTCTACTTATTAACAGGGATCATGAATGTAGAGTTACAGGCTGGAATCTAATCGAGGGGTTTGGGTGGTTTATATATAGAATAACAGATACCCGGGAGTGAGTTACAGGCTGGAATCTAATCGAGGGGTTTGGGTGGTTTATATATAGAATAACAGATACCCGGGAGTGAGTTACAGGCTGGAATCTAATCGAGGGGTTCGGGGGGTTTATATATAGAATAACAGATACCCGGGAGCGAGTTACAGGCTGGAATCTAATCGAGGGGTTTGGATGATAATATAAACTAATCCCGTAACCAGCCATGTGATGAATAACCAGTTAAATTTGTTGGTGTCAACTGAGGACAGAATGTTGGCTGGGACTGCTGGCGACCTCCCCACTCTTCTCTGGATAGTATCTTGGCATCTTTAGCAACCGCCTGAAACCTCTCATTCAAGGTACAGAACCTCCAACAGTGCTGTACTCCCCCAGTACTGGAGTGGAGTGCCAGCCTCGGTGATAAACTCAAGTCCTAGAGTGGGACTTGAACCCACAACCTTCTGACTCAGATGTGGGCATCCCAAGCTGACAAAATAACAAATTTTTACTTGTTCACAAACGCATGGTCCAATTGGCTCCCGGTCCACCAATGCCATGATTTTAAAATTCTCATCCTCGTGTTCAAATGCCTCCGTGGCCCTCGCCCCCTCCCTATCTCTGTAACCTCCTCCAGCCCTACAGCCCTCCGAGATCTCTGCGTTCCTCTAAGTCTGACCACTTGTGCATCCCGGATGTCCAATGCCCCACCTTCAGCTGCCTGGGCCCTAAGCTCTGTAATTCCCTCCTTAAACCTCTCTGCCTCTCCACCCCTCCCTCCTCCTTTAAGATGCTCCTTAAAACCTGCCTCTTTGACCAACCTGTCCTAATATCTCCTTCTTTGGCTTTGTGTCAAATTGTGTCTGATAACGCTCCTGTGAAGCGCTTTGGGATGTTTCACTACGCTGAAAGCTCTATATAAATGCAAGTTTTGTGACTTTTGTTCGCTGTGATCATGACACGGGCCATGTTTATGGATTGGTTATTCTAAATAGAATAAATAACCAATAAATAACTCTCTACGCGCTGATACCCCCGTACTTCCCACCTCCTACCCTCTACCCCATTTTGCAAATTCCTTGAGGCTTTATGTGAGGGCCCCTGTATATAATAAGCTGCTGGAAGTGTAGGGGACATGTCACATCATGGAGAATGATTAAAGCAGCCACTACTGCTGGAGGAGGAGCCAGCTGTTCAAATTACCTCTCTGTCACCAAATTGAGGAGGGCTGAGAGGGGGGGGGGGTGGGTGGGGGAATGGGAGGATGGCCTTAGGCCGGTTATATTAGTTTGGGCTGTTGAGATGTGTCTCCTGTCGATGTGCTGGTCAGTTGCCATTAATTCTGTGACCTTCACCCACACTGTGAAATCGGCCTGGGGTGAGGTGCTTTTGTGCTGAAAGATTTCAGGCCCATTTCCCTGTTGACCACTTTCATCTATAGAAAGTGGTCTCCTTCTCATTCTCCTCCTCCTCATCTACTTATCCCCAGACCCTGACCACAGGGCTTTTCACCAGCCTGTTGAACGCAATGGCTGTTGTACTTCTCAGAAGTGGCCAGCAGATGGCATCAATCTCCGTGGATGGAAGTGTTCCTCCTCATCCTCCTCCTCATCCTCCTCACCCTCCTCCTCTTCACCCTTCTCCTCCTCATCCTCATCCTTCTCCTCATCCTTTTCACCCTCCTCTTCACCCTCCTCGTCCTCATCGTCATCCTCCTCCTCATCCTCATCCTCCTCCTCATCCTCCTCACCCTCCTCCTCTTCACCCTTCTCCTCCTCATCCTCCTCCTTCTCCTCATCCTTTTCACCCTCCTCTTCACCCTCCTCGTCCTCATCGTCATCCTCCTCCTCATCCTCATCCTCCTCCTCATCCTCCTCACCCTCCTCCTCTTCACCCTTCTCCTCCTCATCCTCATCCTTCTCCTCCTCTTCATCCTCATCCTCCTCCTCATCCCCTCATCCTCCTCTTCCTCATCCTCCTCCTCGTCCTTCTTGTCCTCCTCCTCCTCACCTTCCTCCTCATCCTCATCACCTTCCTCCTCATTCTCCTCCTCTTCATCTTCCTCCTTCTCATCCTCCTCCTTCTCATCCTCCTCCTCCTCCTACTCATCCTCATCATCCTCGTTCTCATTCTCATCCTTCTCCTCATCATCATCATCATCCTCCTTGTCCTCTTCCTTCTCATCCTCCTTCTCCTTCCCCTCCTCCTCCTCATCCTCCTCCTCCTCTTTTTCATCCTGCTCCTCATCCTTCTTGTCCTAATCCTCCTCCTCCTCATCATCATCCTCCTCCTCCTCATCCTAGTCCTCATCCTCCTCCTCCTCCTGCTCATCCTCATTCACATTCTCATTCTCCTCCTCATCCTCATCCTTATCTTCCTCAGCCTCTTCCTCCTCTATCCACCCTCGGACATGGAATCCTTCAACATCATCAATCATTCCACTGAAACGTCCTCATTCGTCCACTTTACAAATCCTGTGTGAGCTGCTGAAAATGGCCCAAGAGTGGAACTGAGTTTGTGTATGTTTGGTGCATGTGAATGTGCGTTTCATGTATGTGCTTGATGTGTGTGTATGTGTGCTTGTGTGTGTGAGTTTATGTGTGATGATTGGAAAGAAGATTCTGATTATTCACATCTCCTTGGACTCACGCTTGCCCAGTTTGTGTTGCCAGGACCCAGACCACTGCCAACAGCCAAATGTTAGGGGCGAGAGACACAATTAAACTAATTGCAAATTCAATGAAAGGAATAGGGCTGCAATTTCTCTTTATTTATTTAGTGTGACTGCAGAAGTGGCTTCGATTGGTTTTCCCTTCATGAGACTAGTGAGACTCACTGAAAATAAGTGAGACTTGACAGCTGTGTAGTGCCTGAGCACATTTCAAGTCAATGTCAGGGATTTATATCAAGCGTAGCCTACTAACTGGCACAAGCGTGCTTGTAATATCCAGAGCCCAAGGGTCTGTGCCTTTACATAGAATTACATAGTATTTTAAGCACAGAAACGGGCCATTCGGCCCAACTGGTCTGTGCTGGTGTTTATGCTCCACATGAGCCTCCTCCCTCCTACTTCATCTCACCCTATCAGCATATCCTTCTATTCCTTTCCCCCTCATGTGTTTATCGAGCTTCCCCTTAAATGCATCTATACTATTTGCTTCAACTACTCCTTGTGGGAGCGAGTTCCACATTCTCACCACTCTTTGGGTAAAGAAGTTTCTCCTGAATTCCCTATTGGATTTATTAGTGACCATCTTATATTGATGGCCCCTAGTTTTGGTCTCCCCCCACAAGTGGAAATATTGTCAGTGAGGCAGCAGCTACATTAAAAAGTAATTCTAATCTTCACCTAATTGCTACCAACCTACATACTCCGAGCTAAAGCCTCACTAATCCATCAAATTGGATTAGTGAGGCTTTTTGAAATGTAGTCACTGTTGTAATGTTGGAAATGCAGCAACCAATTTGCTCACAGCAAGCTCCCACCTGCAGCAATGTGATAATGACCATATCATTTAGTTTTTTCTTATTGATATTGATATTGGTCGAGGGATAAATATTGCTGAACCAGTTTTGGCTTTTACGCCAATCTGACAACATCATGGTCACTTTTTTTTAAACTTGTGCCAGCTTTTTTTTAAAAAAAGAACTGAATTCAAATTCTCAAACTGCTGTGGTGGGATTTGAACTCATGTTCTAACTGAGATTATTAGTCCAGGTCTCTGGGTTACTAGCCTGGTAACCATCACCACTACAGTTACCCCACCCCAGAAAGGAAAGAAAACCGGTGCAGAAATTGGCTAATCCACTAATTTCAAACAGGATTGTGCATGATGTGGGATGTGACCAATATGTCACCCGTCAAGTGTGACAAACTGCGATGTTAATCAGACATCATCAGTGCAATTAAAATTGAATAGGAGGATTTGCAATTGGACAAAATTGTTTCACATGAAAAGAAGCACAATTTTAATGAAGAGATTTCAGAGCAAACGACAAAATTTAATTGAGGCTTTAATTTGAACGCCAAATTGGAGGGAGAAAAAAAAATGTGAATTGGGGTCAGGGGTCCTGCAGTAATAGAAGAACAATTTGAAGTGTCTTTTATTAAGCAAAAAGAAGTGGCTTCATACTTTAAAAAAAAATCAACTCCCACAGTGCAGAAACACAATAAATACATAAAGTGAAAATAGACCAAAACCTTGCACGATAGTAGTGAATAAATTGGTTCAATGATAAACAATGTGACTGGTCCAACAACACTTGAGCTATTTAAAATCTAATCTAAGGTCCAGGCTGACCTGAGAGATTTCGTGATTTGTAAAACAAAAAGAAAGAAACAACACCTTTCACAGCCAATGAAGTACTTTTGAAGTGTAGTGACTGTTGTAATGTAGGAAACACAGCAGCCAAAATGCACACAGCAAGATCCCACAAACAGCAACGTGATAATAGCCATATCATCTGTTTTCAGTGATGTTGGTTGAGGGATAAATATTGGCCTCAGGACACATTCCCCCTGCTTTTCTTTGAAATAGTTGCCATGGGATCTTTTACATCCACCTGAGAAGGCAGAAGGGGCCTTGGTTTAACATCTCATCTGAAAGACGGCATCTCCGACAGTGCAGCACTCCCTCAGTACCGTACTGGGAGTGTCAGCATGTACTTTGTGCTCAAGTCTCTGGAGTGGGACTCTGAACCCACAACCTTCTGACTCAGAGGCAACAGTGCTACCACACTGAGCCACAAAAGGCTATCACAAATTTGTTTTATAAATAGGTAAAGAAAGAAGAAAGCAATATAAAGTGTGCGACCAGCAGACTTTATCTGTTGCACTTTGCAACAGATGTAAAACAATCTTTTTTTCAAAAAAATCAAATAAAACCAGTCATTTCACACTGGGCTCTTCTGACTTAGAGCCAGAAATTGCCGGTTACAATCACGCTCCAATGGCCCTCGGGAGCTCACAAGCAACTAATTTACCCGCATTTGCCGATTGAGACAACTTCTCCGCTCGAGCAACTTAAAAGGACAGGGAAATGCAGGAGGGGATCCTAATCCAGACTACCCGTGAGCAATGCCACCGGATGTCTGCTAGTGTTAAATGATCTTTGTGGAATCATACGGCACGGAAGGAGGCCATTCGGCCCATCGTGCCTGTGCCGGCTCTTTTGAAAGAGCTATCCAATTAGTCCCACTCCCCTGCTCTTTCCCTATAGCCCTGCAAATTTTTCCCCTTCAAGTATTTATCCAATTAACTTCTGAAAGTTTTCAGGCACTGCTTTGTAGCCCCTTCCTTATTTTCCCCTCCGGTGCTCTGACCTCCTGTACTAAAGATGTTGCACTTGTCGGCTCTACACTTTCACAGTGTCAGCAACCATCCAGTACCTTGGCCAAGTGGCCATTCTTCTGGTATAATAGTGTCAGCCATGACTCAGGGGGTAGCACTCTCACCTCTGTGTCAGAAAATCACGCGTTCAAGACCCACTCCAGAGACTTGAGCACATAGTCCAGGCCGACACTCCCGGTGCAGTACTGAGGGAGTGCTGCACTGTCGGAGGTGCCGTCTTTCGCATGTGCCGTCAAACCAATGCCCCGTCTGCCTTTTCAGGTCGACGTGAAAGATCCCACGGCACAATCGAAGAAGAGCAGGGGAGTTCTGCCAGCCAACATTTATCCCTCAATCAGATTACTGGTTATTATCTCATTGCTGTTTGTAGGACCTTACTATGTGCAAAATGTGTGTTTCCTACATTACAACAGTGACTACACTTCAAAATTACTTCATTGGCTGGAAAGCACTTTGGGATGTCCTAAGGTTGTGAAAGGCGCTATATGAATGCAAGTTCTTTCTTTCTCTATCAGGCAGTGACCATCAGCTAATTCCCACTGAGGATGGCTTCAAACATACACCTGACATCACTAACAGTCACTAGATAGTGATCCAGATACAGTAGTGCAGTAGTTGTTGCTGTCGTCATATCTTCACGCTCTACCCTTGGAGAATAGTGTAAAAGCAGTGAGAGAATAGTGTAAAAGCAGTGAGAGAATAGTGGGTAGTAGTGGGAGAATAGTGTGAAGTAGTGGGAGAATAGTGTAAAAGTAGTGGGAGAATAGTGTAAAAGTAGTAGGAGAATAGTGGGGAGTAGTGGGAGAATAGTGTAAAAGTAGTGGGAGTAGTGGGAGAATATGTTCTTATGTCTTATGTTAATTTGCAGTCCGATTAACAGTCTGACAGGGTGGCGTTGTCATTGTTTTCGTATCCTTCACGCTCTTCCTTTGGAGAGCAGTGTGAGGATTCGCAGGTTGATTAAGTCAGACAGACCGCGATGTGAACGCTCCTTCCATGACCATCTTTATACCAGCCAATAAAGTGGGGGGGGGTTAGTCTTATCCGGCGGAAGGGTTTTATGGGCTCCCACAACTCATACGATGAGTGGGGGGGGCGGCCACCCACACCCACCGGACACAAGTATTCCCGCTGGACTTCGCCCCGCAATTTAGAGCTGGAGCTCCAGCCTCCACTCGCCGGTGACTCCAGCCCCACACCAGCATCGTTGACTCTTAACTGCCCTCTGAAGTGGCCTAGAAAACCACTCAGTTTTACCAAACCGCTACAATGAATAGCCCTACTTAACACTGTGGGAGAACCTTCACCGCACGGACTGCAGCGGTTCAAGAAGAAGGCTCACCACCACCTTCTCAAGGGGCAACTAGAGATGGGCGATGAATGCCGGCCTTGACAGCGATGCCCACACTCCAAGAATGAATTAACCCTGGTTGATATTTTTCTCCTTCGTAGTCCAGGGCTCTAAACCCGATTGCAATGACCTTAACCCCTGATCCGCCCGAGATTAACTAACTCAGCACGGACCAGGCAAGGAGCTATGTAGGGGATGGAACTGTACTGGGGGTCGCCAACTCTGGTTGGACGTATTCCTGGAGGTTTCATCACATGACCTCCCGCCTCCAACTGCCCCGCCCCCATGCTCCCGCTATTGGTCACCCAGCACGTCCATCCTCGTGGTGCCCCGCCTTTGTCCACGGCCAATCGGAAGGCGAACAGACTCTTCATTACCCGTTTGGATGATTCTTGATTGTCAGTCAAACGGCTTTTTCTCCCCATGTCCAATATTTTTATAACTATAACTAAACAAAAGTGTTCAAAGGAAATTTTAAAAAGCACGCATTTTTATTGCCCCTATGATTTTTTTTCTCCCGGGTTTCTGCTCACTGCAGTGTCCTGGAGATTAATCTTTCATTCCTGGAGACTCCAGGACAATCTTGGAGGGTTGCCAACCCTAAACTGTACCCCAGTTTGAGTCCATTGCTGGCTCCCTTCCATTCATGGGGCCCAGCGCCATCACGAGAAGAGGGGGGAAAGAAATTTAAAGGGCAAAGAAAGTTGACAAATCTGCCACAAGTATTAATCGTGAAGCTTCACAGCCGTATCGATAGATACGTAACACAGTTTTCCTTCTGCCTTAAGTAGTTTCCAGTCCTTGTCTCCAGGGGTCCTGCTGCAGCAATGCTGTAATCAGCTCTCGCACTGTTCCTCTTGTAGTATCGGGCAGACAATGGACAAAGGCTTTTATTTCAATGCCTCCGCACCTTTCCTACAGCCTGTTTCACAGACGGCTGGGGATTATCCTGGTTCGAGTCTCTCCAACACAGAATCTCATTCAGAGTGATTCAAGAAATAAATTAACTAGCATGGGAGGATTAATGGCCATGTGTCTTGAGCACCTTATGATATTATTGGAAAAAATACACACACACACACACACACACACAAACACAAATAATAGAGGACTGCTCAAGCAGCTCAGTGTCGTCACACACATATCTTGTTAACTTGTGATCGCTGGAGGGGAAAATTACATTGCACGCTTCTCCACACATTTTACGTTTTCTTCTCCCAACATGTTAACTCTGTTTGTCTGTCCCCGTTTTCTATTGTCTCCTGACTGCTACTGGGGGTACGGACCCACGATGGGGGAGGGAGGGGTTTGGAGATGCCCCATCCTTGGGCTACCTCACCTCGATCAGCACACAACACCCACTCCCTTCACCACCGGCGCACCGTGGCTGCAGTGTGTACCATCCACAGGATGCACTGCAGCAACTCGCCAAGGCTTCTTCGACAGCACCTCCCAAACCCTCGACCTCCACCACCTAGAAGGACAACGGCATTTTTAATGACCGAGCCTCATTAGCAAACTGCTGATCGACTTCCCGACCAAAACGGCCATGAAATTGGGCAGCTCGGAGGCCGCTGGTCGAGCCCGTTGTAAGTGCGGGGGATGGGGGAGGGACGGGGCGGTCAGTGGTTTGGGACAATGGAAGGAGCTGGGGCAGGGGGGATTCCGGGGCAGGGGAAGGGAAGGCCTGCTCTTCCCTGGTGGGGCCTGCAAGGTTGGGGGGGGTGGGGGCACTTCTGCTCCTCCGGGCCCCGCGAAGGAAAGTAATACACTTACCTCGAGGGGCCTCTTCTCCCGATGACCAGCCTCCGGCTTCCCCTCCCCACTCAGGCCAACATTAAAATGACAGTCGGGTCTCAACGGTGTCATCGGGACCCGATCTGCATATTTACAGAAGGACCCCGCTGGCTTCAGGCGGGTGTCCTTGGCGCCTGGAATTTACAACGAATTGGGGCTTGCCTCTCCTGCCCAGGGATGGGGGAAGGTAAAATTTCCCCTCAATGAGTTAAGAGTAAGTGACAGTGCGATTGGGTCCTGATTTTAACGCAGTGAGGAAGCAGAGAGGAGGCAGTTTTGCAACTTCAGAGGGACAAGAGAGAAAAGGCGGGTAAATGGATATTAAGATACAGATCAGCCATGATCTAATTGAATGGCGGAACAGGGTTAAGGGGCTGAATGGCCTCCTCCTTTTCCTTATGTTCCTATGAAAGCTCACAGGAGCAATGACTGGAGTAGTAACTACAATAGAGAGACAAGAAAGATTGTAACAATAGGAGGTTGGAGACCAGAGGCAGGGCAATGATCCTGTGCCAAGACAGCAAGCTTTCTCTTACATCCTTTACAGTGAACACAGGCTGGACATCAGGGCTGACGATAGCAGGAGATGAGCACTTAATGTTCATATGACAATCCACTATTTTAATTGATGCATTGACCCTTCTATACAACACGAAGCAAAGGAACACAGAGAGGGTTGAGACACCTCCAGAGATGGTTACATAGAATTACATAGAACGTACAGCACAGAAACAGGCCATTCGGTCCAACAGGTCCATGCTGGTGTTTATGCTCCACACGAGCCTCCTCCCTCCCTACTTCAAATAGCCCTATCAGCATATCCTTCTATTCCTTTCTCTCTCATTTGTCAATCCAGCTTCTCCTTAAATGTATCGATGCTAATCACCTCAACTACTCCATGTGGTAGCGAGTTCCACATTCTCACCGCTCTCTGGGTAAAGAAGTTTCTCCTGAATTCCCTATTGGATTTATTAGTGACTCTCTTATATTTATGGCCTCTAGTTCTGGTCTCCCCCGCAAGTGGAAACATCTTCTCCACATCTACCCTATCAAACCCTTTCATAACCTTAAAGACCTCTATCAGGTCACCCCTCAGTCTTCTTTTTTCTAGAGAAAAGAGCCTCAGCCTGTTCAGCCTTTCCTGATAAGATAACCTCTCAGTTCTGGTATCATCCTAGCAAGTCTTTTTGCACCTTCTCCAGTGCTTCTATATCCTTTTTATAATATGAAGACCAGAACTGTTCAAAGTGTGGTCTAAACAATGTCCTATACAAGTTAAACATAACTTCTCTGCTTTTCAATTCTATCCCACTAGAAATGAACCCCAGTGCTTTATTTGCTTTTTTATGTCAGGAGTCTTACAACACCAGGTTATAGTCCAACAGCTTTATTTGAAATCACAAGCTTTCGGAGCTTTGCTCCTTCCTCACCTGACGAAGGAGGAAGCCTCCGAAAGCTTGTGATTTCAAATGAAGCTGTTGGACTATAACCTGGTGTTGTAAGACTCCTTACATTTGTCCACCCCAGTCCATCACCGGCATCTCCACATCATTGCTTTTTTATGGTCTTATTAACCTGTGTTGCTACTTTTAGTGATTTGTGTATCTGTACCCCCAGATCCCTCCGCCCTCTCTACCCTTTTTAGATTCTTATTATCCAAGCAGTATGTGGCCCCCCTTATTTTTCCTATCAAAATGTAATATCTCACACTCATCTATATTGAAATTCATTTGCCAATTACACGCCCATTCTGCAAGTTTATTAATGTCTTCCTGCATTTTGTCGCAGTCCTCCTCGGTATTAACTATACCCCCCAATTTGGTGTTATCTGCAAATTTTGAAATTATACTTCTGATTCCTGAGTCCGAATCGTTTATGTAAATGGTGAACAACTGTGTTTCCAGCATCGATCCTTGTGGAACACCACTTCCCACCTTTTGCCAGTCTGAGTAACTACCTTTAACCCCTACTCTCTGTTTTCTGTTTCGTGGCCAGCTTGCTATCCATTCTGCTACTTGTCCCCTGACTCTAACAGGCTCTGATCTTAATCATGAGTCTATTATGCGGTACCTTATCGAAGGCCTTTTGATAATCCAAATATATTACATCTACTGCATTACCCTTGTCTACCCTTTCCGTTACTTCTTCAAAGAATTCAGTAAGTTTGGTCAAGCCTGACCTTCCCTTTTGAAATCCGTGCTGACTATTCTTTATTATATGGTTGGCTGCGTAACATTTGGGATTGTGGAGCTGTCCAGAGGAGCACAGCTTTTAATGCTGAGCCGACAAGATGTTTCCCGTTTGTTGCCTGCCGATCACTTCTGACAAGTTTTACGATGCCTTTAAATTCTGTTCCAGCGCTTATTAAACAAATACCAGAAACTCACTTCCACAGCACTTCCTGCAGGACCATTCTGTACCATCACACATGTTCCTGTTTTATTTAAGCTACACTGTACCTGGGCAGTGTTTTCATGTGGAATCCATTATTACTTTTTTTATTCCTGGAATGTTCCAGACCCCAAAAATAATTGATTGCAGAACCTAAATGATTGGAAGTTTCCGGCAGAATTTAATGGCTGTGCCTCGGGCAACACTTGAAGAACAAAATGCCTTTCCTTCAAATATAAGTTTCGCTGGTGTAGTTTGATGAATTTTCTGGCGTGGATTTGATGGGTTCGCTGGTGTATTTTGGTGAATTTTCTGGCGTGGATTTGATGGGTTCGCTGGTGTATTTTGGTGAATTTTCTGGTGTGGATTTGATGGGTTCGCTGGTGTATTTTGGTGAATTTTCTGGCGTGGATTTGATGGGTTCGCTGGTGTTTTTTGGTGAATTTTCTGGCGTGGATTTGATGGGTTCGCTGGTGTATTTTGGTGAATTTTCTGGTGTGGATTTGATGGGTTCGCTGGTGTATTTTGGTGAATTTTCTGGCGTGGATTTGATGGGTTCGCTGGTGTATTTTGATGAATTTTCTGGCGTGGATTTGATGGGTTCGCTGGTGTATTTTGGTGAATTTTCTGGTGTGGATTTGTTGGGTTCGCTGGGGTTGGGATTGCCAGGATGGAATTGTCGATTTTGCTGGTGCCGTTTTGGAATTTGCTGGCGGGGCGCAGGTTTAGTGGGATCTTGCTTAGCCAGTCGCAGGAATCTGAAATCACGAAATGAAAGCGTGTTCAGATACTCCAAAATGACAGCCCTCTTGCTTTGAGCAGCTAATCAAGAATAACACGTAAAATTGATAAATATTTTGTTGGTGTGTGCGCCTGTGTTATAGCTGTCTCCCCGTTTCTCAACTGTGACGTCTTTGCCTTTGTGAGACGATTGCTTTCCCCTCTTCCATTAACATTAAAAAAAACACGACTGCGGACATTTCAACCCTTTATAACCCTGTCCTGTTTCTTCAACTTACACAGGGTACAGAGTAGATGATCAGATAGAGGTCTCAGCCTGCTCTATTGTTCAGCTCCCTATTCATCTAATAAAAGATTCACGGCGGGAGTGTGTATTAATTTAAACATCATCAGGTACAATCTGATCCCACAAGCCACAAAGCGAATTCCATTAAGAGTTTTTTTTAAATTTCTCCGTCTCTCTTCTTCTCCTTTCTCCCTCAGTGGATTGATGTTGGTCGATACTACGTCTGAGATTGACAGATGGATCAGATGCCTCAGTGAGTTCTCCAAGCTCCTGCCAACTCCAGTCTATTCATGTTACGCACTAGCCAGTGGGTCTAGCTGGTCAAACCAGATCTGTCACTCAAGCCTTTTTTTCTCTCTGAAAGTATATACAGAGACGGTTAAGAGAGCTACATTAGCCTCTGGGCATCTAGACCTCAAGCATATCTCCATTATCATGGTCTCTCATGGCTGCTAAATCTCACAGACTCCTTTCCATAAAGAGGCCTAATCATGTTCATCCAAATGTGTTGGGCAAGGTTTTATTTTACATAGAATTACATAGAATTTACAGCACAGAAACAGGCCATTCGGCCCAACTGGTCTATGCCGGTGTTTATACTCCACACAAGCCTCCTTCCTCCCCTCTTCATCTCACCTTATCAGCATATCCTTCTATTCTTTTCTCCCCTCATGCGTTTACCGAGCTTCCCCTTAAATGCATTCTATTCCATTCGCCTCAACCACTCCTTGTGGTAGCGAGTTCCACATTTTCACCACTCTCTGGGTAAAAAAGTTCCTCCTGAATTCCCCATTGGATTTATTAGTGACTATCTTATATTTATGGCCCCTAGTTTTAGTCTCGTTCACAAGTGGAAACATCTTCACAACTTCTATCCTATCGAAACCCTTTCATAATCTTATAGACTTCCAACAAGTCACCCCTCAGCCTTCTCTTCTCTAGAGAAAAGATCCCCAGTCTGCTCAACCTTTCCTCTCTTTTAATTCCTCTTTTCCTTCTGAGCCTCCACAGACAGCAGCCACTTTCTGCCGCCTTACCCAAGTAGCTATTCTTCATCCATGATCTTATTCAATTCAGTGCTGGCAGGCTATTCTACTGTGGAATGGATCGCAACTGAACCCAATTCTGGCCCCGCTCAGTACTCATCCAAGAAACTCCATTCATAAATATATGAATAGTTCAAGACACGGCAAGTGTGGCAGTGCTTGGGAGGAACAGGTCACTTTGGACCCATGGTTCCCAAAGCTCTCCACCACTGGGGGTTTTCCTCGCCTCGTGTCTGGGTCTGCTGTAGACTCATTGAGAGAGCGATTGCAATGATTAGTCAACAACTCCATTATCCTCGTATCATATGACTGCTTGGATGGTAGAATGCAAACTAGATATATATTAAAGAAAGAAAGAACTTGCATTTATGTAGCGCCTTTCATGACCTAAGGTCGTCCTAAAGTACTTTACAGCCAATGAAGTACTGTTTGAAGTGTGGTCACTGTTGTAATGTAGGAAACGCGGCGGACAATTTGTGCACAGCAAGATCCCACAAACAGCAATGTGATAATGACCAGATAATCTGGTTTAATGATGTTGGTTGAGGGATAAATATCGTCCAGGACACCGGGGAGAATTCTTCTGCTCTTCTTCAAAATAGGGTAATGGGGTCTCTTACATCCATCTGAGAGGGCAGATGGGACCTCGCTTTAACATCTCATCTGATAGACATTTATTTACAGTATTACTCATATACTCTATCGCATAATGTTACTTTCTGAAAGAAATCTAACTAATTTGCATTGCGATGAATCAATACCAACTGCTTCGACCATCTCCCTAGGGAGCCTGCTCCATAGATTGACCACTTGCTCACTGAAATAATGTTTCCACCCAGATTAATTCTGAATTTACCCTCCTTCGAGTGCTGGCTGTGTCCTCTAGTTCTATTAAGAAGCCAGGTTTGGGGTACTGATTGAAGGAGGGAGTACTGAGAACCTACTGTCAGCTGCACATCACCACTGTAAGGGTTAAGGGCCTTCCTTCTCACCTTATTCTCTTGGGATTTCCTCTGCTGGGACCATTAGCCACCACCTCTCGATAGACCGTTGCCTTGCCTTAAGAACGAACGCGATGTTACATACCAACAGCAGAGCTTGGCGCCGGTGCTACAACGTTAAGTGAGATTGAAGCTACTGCAACTGGAAAAACAGAGCGTCATCTCGAGAGTTGGTTTTCGTCTGTTGTGCCTGAGTCAGGCAGCACTATACGTGCTGAGCATTGGCGATGGGGAAAAAAATCAGCCAGAGTTTCTGCTCCCGATTGTTATCCACTGGAAAATCCACATGTGTGTATAATGTCCTTTAGGGATGGAAACCTGCCGTCCTTACCCGGTCTGGGCCTATAATGTGACTCCAGTCCCCACACCAATGTGGATGATTCTTTAACTGCCCTTTGAAGTGGCCCAGCGAGACACTCAGTTGTATTTAGTGGTGAGAATGTGGAACTTGCCACCACGAGGAGTAGTTGAGGCGACTAGCATAGATGCATTTAAGGGAAAGCTGGATAAACACATGAGGGAGAAAGGAGTTGAAGGACATGTTAATAGGGTTAGATGAAGGGTGGGAGGAGGCTCGTGTGGAGCATAACCACCGAATGGCCTGTTTCTGTGCTGTACATTCTATGGTTTACATAGAATCTATATAATTCTATGCAAACCACTACAGCGTTCCTTCATCATCGCTGGGTCAAGATCCTGGAACTCCCTGCCTAACAGCACTGTGGGAGAACCTTCACCACACGGACTGCAGCGGTTCAAGAAGGCGGCTCACCACCACCTTCTCAAGGGCAATTAGGGATGGGCAATAAATGCCGGCCTCGCCAGCGACGCCCACATCCCATGAACGAATAAGAAAAAAACCTTTCAAGGGACAACCACGGATGGGCAATAAATGCCAGCCTTGCCAGTGACACCCACATCCTGAGAGTGAATTAAAAAAACATTAAAGTGTTGGACCCCAAGACCCTAGGCTAAGAGAAACATGTTTAATGCCACCCAGTGTAAAGCATTTTCTCCAATTAATAATTTTCCCCAAGTGCTCCACATCCTGAGTGTGGTCACTCTGCTCCCTCCTGGTTTCCCCCCTTAAAGACACCAGTTCCTTTTTTTTATGGAGAGGCAGATTTTATTTTTTTTGGCACATTACTGGCTTCTTGTGCAGTCTGCAGTTGGAAAGAGTTCTTAATATTATTCCATCGCTGACAGAGTGGTTGAGATGTCACTGTTGTGAATCGGCTGTCTTGTTTAAACTGCCTTGTGTAGAAATTCAGATTCAGCTGCAACCCATTTCCCAAACCGCAGTGTGGCCAGTAACACTTACTGGGATTTAACTACAGTGTACAGTAGCTACAAACCCAAACCCGGAAAATGGCCAAGAAATGGCAGGAGGGTCGGTCACCAGAGGACACAGATTTAAGGTAATTGGCAAAAGAACCAGAGGAGGGAGATGTGGAGAATTTTTTTTACGCAGCGAGTTGTTACGATCTGGAATGCGCTGCCTGAAAGGGCGGTGGAAGCAGATTCAATAGTAACTTTCAAAAGGGAATCGCATAAAAACTTGAAAAGGAAAAAATTGCAGGGCTGTGAGGAAAGAGCGAAGGGGAGTGGGGCTAGCACTGGCACGATGGGCCGAATGGCGTCCTGTGTTGTATGATTCAATGAAATTGGATTCCGCCGCGCCCGTTTAACAGGCGTAAAACTGGCGCACAAGGGTCCAACATGGCGGACGGTGTGTTAGCGCTCATTCTGCGGCTGAAGTGCGCTGCCCGTCATATTGGTAAAGGCTCCTGGCGTAGGGGTCCAGAGCGTGCGCCTGAAACAGATGTTAAGGCCCTTTGCATAAGCAAATAGGGGGGTCTGGCACCTTGTTTGAGGCACCCCTTGCGAGATTCGCTTGTGACTAACCGTAGCATGTGGCGTGCGCGCTGCCGTCAGTATTCTCAGGCGCTTGGCAACCAAATCAACGGCCCTTAAAGGGACCGCTGGACGCTGCCTACCGGAAAGGTAAGATTTAATTCCTGTACTTATCTTATTGAGGAGCTCCTCTTGGCCCCACATTAAATTCGCGGGCCGCTGCCGGTCACTGATCGCTCAAACCCCACCCCTCGCCCCGGGACTCTCCTTACGACCCCAGCCGTACGACCCCAGCCGGTGTCTGAGCCGGTCAATCTTGGTGACTCCCTGGACCGGCGGAGCTGCCTCTGGGACCACGACCGGTGCCCGCAGCTCACCGGGAATATATAAATACCAATTTGCCGTGGTCTTCGTTAGGTGGGTGCACCGGGATCACGTCTCCGATTCAGGCGCGATCCAATTTCTGGACCGACGCAGCACTCAATGCTATCAGACTATCCCAACCGTAAGACATGGACGCCCAATTTTCCTCCCCTGAAGGCGTTGACTCCATGATTGGAGTAAGGTGGACTCTTACACTCTCCCAATGAGGCTCAACGTAAGCTCGAGGAACAGCACCTCACCTTTCCACTCCACCTTTAAGAAGGACTGAACCTGCCTTCATCCAGTTTATACTGTTCCTTTCATTCCTTGCTTGTCTGGCCCAGTCTTGATCTACAATGGTGGGCTATTTGACTGGAGATAGCATCGCAGTGGAATCCTATTTTCCCATCCAATGTGCATTACACAGTGGGAATCCTAGCTGATTTTATTTGCCCTTCCTTACCTGAGGGGACAATAATCTTAACATCCCCATTCCTGTCCTGGTTGAAGTAATTGAACTCAGCACAGATTGGGGATCTGATTTGGGCCCTTCCTGGCCTATCAAGCTCAGGAGGACAACAGGGAGAGCCTTCGGCCCACGACCCTATAGCAGTGAGCAATCTACTTTCACCGAGCCACATAAGGGAGATATTAGGACAGGTGACCAAAAGCTTGGTCAAAGAGGTAGGTTTTAAGGAGCGTCTTAAAGGAAGATGAGAGAGGTAGAGAGGCGGAGAGGTTTAGAGAGGGAATTCCAGAGCTTAGGGCCTAGGCAGCTGAAGGCACGGCCGCCAATGGTGAGGCCAAAGATGCACTAGAGGCCAGAATTGCAGGAACGCAGAGTCCTCGGAGGGCTATAGGGCTGGAGGAGGTTACAGAGATAGCAGCTTCTTCCCATATTCATCAAGTCCCTCTTTTGGGTCGAAGTCGCACGATGCGATATTGATCATTTTAAAGTGCATGAAATTCCCGTGTCCACCATTTAAATCAAGGCGTGAATCATTTATTTATGTTAGCACATACACATTGCAATTTCAGCCCATTTCTCCAGAAAATGTAATAGAGCTGTCTGCTTGAGTGGTCGACTTTGGTCACTTATTTCACCTATTTTCCTTGTAATTTTTGCTTGTCATCTTTCTGACTGTGCTGTTGTACTCAAAGCTGCGTGCTGCATGTGGAATCAGTGGCTGCTTGTTGGACAGACTTGAGTGTTGTAACGTGGAGTGTGTAGTGGGTATTGTGAGGTCCTTCCACCTCCAGGTGCTGGGTTTGAACACCAACATACGAACAATAACAGACAGGAAAAAACCCTCTGGTCTACCCAGCCTGTCTCTCACAACTGCGCTGCCTTGTGCATCACAATATCCGCACTCCCTGCCCCACCCACAAGCCATGCGATTTCGTGGGGAGGGGAGAAACCAGATACAAACCCAGGCCAATTTGGGGGTAAAAAAATCTGGGAAATTCCTCTCCGACACCCCTAGCCGATCGATACTGGTCCAGGAGATCACTCCGGCCATGATTAATGTTATTCGGTACCTACCTCTTGTACAAAGTGATCTCGGCCCCAGCCAGAAACAGGTCCAGCTCTCGCTTGAAGGAATTCAACGAATCTGCGTCCACCGTACGAGCCGGCAGCCTGTTCCAGAGGTTGACTATTCTCTGGGAAAAGAACCACCTCCTGACATCTGACCTCGATCTGACCTTACGCAATTTGAAATTGTGACCCCTGGTCCTCCCTGACCTATTTGATTGGAACAAACTGTCAAACTTGAACACAATCTATTCCCTTCATTATAGTCCAAATAAAACAGATCCTTTTCCCCGATGTTAAAAGGTCTGAGCTGGTTGAAAGTTGTCCATCTATCCCAGCACCTCCATCTATCAAGGGATGAGGGTTTGGCAATTCCACTCAGGAATGTGTTGGAAAGACTCATTCCTTATGTGTGGCCTGCAACTTCAAATCTATACCTAAACTCTCACTAATAACATTTTTGGAATCTGGTAAAATCATCTTGGGTCTGACCTGGGAATAGCAGAGAGTTTTCCAAATCTCCATCCTTGGAAACGTCTTAAAAATATTCGGTTATTAATGCTTTACTGAGCCGTAGAGATTCTATACACTATTTCTATACACCTTTCACAACCTCAGGATGTCCCAAAGGGCTTTACAGCCAGTGAAGTACTTTTGAAGTGTCGTCACTGTTGTGATGTAGGAAACACGCTGCACAGTAAGATCCCACAAACAGCAACGTGATAACGACCAGATAATCTGTTTTTAGTGATGTTGGTTGAGGGATAAATATTGGCCCAGGACACCGGGGAGAACTCCCCCGCTCTTTTTCGAAATAGTGCAGTGATAAAATGATAATGGATACTAAGGAGCTTTTTCCCTTCGTTGGGGGTTCTATAACAAGGGGACATAGATTCAAGGTAAAAGGCGGGAGGTTTAGAGGGGATTTGAGAAAGAACTTTTTCACCCAGAGGGTGGTTGGAGTCTGGAACTCACTGCCTGAAAGGGTTGTGGAGGCAGGAACCCTCACAACATTCAAGAAGCATTTGGATGAGCACTTGAAATGCCATAGCATACAAGGCTACGGACCAAATGCTGGAATATGGGATTAGAGTAGACAGGGCTGATGGCCGGCGCGGACACGATGGGCCGAAGGGCCTCTATCCGTGCTGTATAACTCTATGACTCTCTATGACTCTATGACTCTATGACTCTATAAAGGGATTCAATAGGGTAGATAGAGGGAGACTCTTTCTTTTGGTGCGGGAATCTAGAACAAAGGGGGCATAAACTTAAAATTGGATCTAGGCTGTTCAAGAGGTGATGTCAGGAAGCACTTCTTCACATAAAGGGGCAGTGGAAATCCGGAACTCTCTCCCCCAAAAGGATGTTGGATAATGGGGGACAACTGGAGCTTTCAAGACTGAGGTAGATAGATTTTTGTTAGGTGTTAAGGGATATGGAGCGAAGGTGGGTAAATGGAGTTGAGGTGGAGATCAGCCATGAATGTCGGAACAGGCTCGAGGGGCTGAATGGACTACTCCTGCTCCTATGTTGTTTGTTCCCATACATATGGGTGGATTTTCTGACTAGACGCACCCATCATTTTTTATTCATTGTGGCTACTTGGGTGGGGTATTGTATTTAAAGACATAGAGCTTACAACACGGAAGTAGGCTATTCGGCCCAACCAGTCCCTGTCAACATTTAGCCCCCACTCGAGCAAATAGTTCCAATCATATTTGCCCCCCTTGTTTCCCGTATCCCTTCATCCCATTTTCCCTCATCCACCTATCCAATCTCATCTTGAATATTGACAAACTGTAGTTTTCTTTCTCAACCACTAGTACGGAGCTAAACAATTCCCTCAGGGGAGTTTTAACCTGCCTCCCCCCGCCCTATCTCGTGGGAACGGTGCAGACGGACGGATGCGGGGGGGCGGCGGGGGGGGGTTAAGTTGACGGGGGTGTTTGAGCTGCATTCCACCCCCCCAACCATTTTAACACGCCTAGATTCAGGCAGGGGAAGGCCACCCACCTCAGAGGAGCAGGGTCCTAATTTCAATAGCGAATTCGCGTTAAAATTTCCCGGGCCTCACACTCTGGGGGCCGGACGGTTTGGCCCCCCGATTCCTGCCCCGAGTCACCATCGAGGCTTCTGTATGAAGCAGTTTCTCCTGCCCACAGTTCTAAGTCTCTTACGTTTAATCTTACCCCACGCTCTTGACCCCTCAACTACTGGAAACAGTCTGATTCGAAACTCCGAGATCTCTGCGCTCCTCCAATTCTGGCCCCTTGCGCATCCCCGATTTCCTTCGCCCCGCCATTGGCGGCCGTGCCTTCAGCTGCCTCAGCCCTAAGCTCTGGATTTCCCTCCCTAAACCTCTCCGCCTCTCTCTCCTCCTTTAAGACGCTCCTTAAAACCTACCTCTTTGACCAAGCTTCTGGTTACCTATCCTAATATCTCCTTATGTGGCTCGGTGTTAAATTTTGATAACGCTCCTGTGAAGCGCCTTGGGACGTTTTTACCATGTTAAAGGCGTTATGTAAATGCAAATTGTTGTTGTTGTTGTTGCTTCCATCTGCCCCCGTCTCATCCTTTCATAACGGAGGGTAACAGAACTGGAGAGACCACGGTCCAGAATTTTCACGGGACGAAGGAAGAAAGTGGAGGCGGTGAGAGGGAGATATTACAAATAAGGGAAAGTTGTGATTGAAACCGCGTCACCAGGGACAACAGTTAAATCAAACCTTGTGCTAATGCGCTCAGAGGTCAACACCTTTCAGGGGGGGTTTGGGGGAAATAGGGTGAAATGAAAGCCGTCGCTCAGACGTACTAAAAGTGTTCTGAGTGGAGTGTCCTATCACTGATCCCAACGATTAGCCAGAGAGAACCCAGACTGAGAGAGTTCCGAGATCAAAACGTATTCAAATCAATCAACTGCCAATAGAAAGCTGTTTAATTTAACGTTTTGTAGGAATTTCCTGTAAACCACTGAGTGTATTGAAAATAATTTATCGCACAAAAAAAAAAATCCACAATCACGCACCATCTCGCATAAATGTTTAGTCTGTTTATAAATCAAAACACACGTTTGTCTATATACTCCATTCAGGATGACTGATTAACTGCTGGGTGTGTTTACATTGAAACCCCCTTTCATTTTATTCCATTCCTAAGATAACAATGGCCCTTCATTCCTTCCTTGACCCTCTTCGAGGTTTTATTATTCCAGCTCTCTCCAGCGCCCCAGCTCCCCTGTCAGTCTCTTGATTCCTGCTCTGCAACTTCACGGGCTGTTAAGAACGAGTTTCTTTGTTTGTGGAGCTCGGTCCAATCGTTTGTTTTGAAACTGTTGACCTTTCCCAGTTTTCTCCACCGCTGAAGTCTCCATACGTTGCTGGGATATTGTTCCAGATGTGCCAATCTAACTCTGGCCCAAGTGGCTGTCCTTCATGTGTGAGACCAGACGTTTGAGTTGGCAGGATATTCAACAATGACAGGCTTTGCGGTCAAGCCCGATCTTGTTTTTAAGGAAGCAAGAAAGAACTTGCATTTATATAGCGCCTTTCACGACCTCAGGATGTCCCAAAGTGCTTTAACAGCCAATTAAGTACTTTTAAAGTGGAGTCACTGCTGTAATGTAGGAAACGTGTCAACTAAATTGCCCACAACCAGCAATGTGATAATGATGAGATAATCTGTTTTAGTGATGTTGGTTGAGGGATAAATATTGGCCAGGACACTGGGAGAACTCCCCTGCGAAATAGTGCCATAGGTTCTTTTACATCCATCCGAGAGGGCAGATGGAGCCCTGGTTTAATGTCTCATCTGAAAGAGGGCACCACTGACAGTGCAGCACTCCCTCAGCACTGGCACCGGGAGTGTCAGCATAGATTTTTTTTTGCTCAAGTCTCTGGAGTGGGGCTTGAGCCCACAACCGTCTGACTCAGAAGCAAGAGTGCTACCCACTGAGCCACATGTAATTGTTGAGTGAGAGTCAATTAATAACGATCGAGCGCTGGAACCTCTGGCTGATTTTATTCCTCTCAGGGCCGTAGTGGCGAATCGCAGCAACTGAACTGCTACCCTGGCCAGGGACAGTGTCAGAACTGAGCAATCACACTGGGGCCCCGAACCAGTCCAGTGAAGAGACACCTACGCTATCAGAAGGTCGCAAGTTCAAGGCCCCAGCACAAAATCTAGGCTGGCGCTACGGTGCCAGTACTGAGGGAGTGCTGCACTGTCGGAGGTGCCGTCTTTCGGATGAGACATTGAACCGAGGCCCCGTCTGTCTGCCCCCTCAGGTGGACGTTAAAGTTCCCACGGCCGCTATTTCGAAGAAGAGCGGAGGAGTTCTCCCCGGTGTCCTGAGCCAATATTTTTCCATCAACCAACATCACTAAAGTTGTTTATCTGGTCATTTATCTCATTGCTGTTTGTGGGATCTTGCTGTGCGCAAATTGACTGCCATGTTTCCCTATATTACAACAGTGACTACACTTCAAAAAGTACTTCATTGGCTGTAAAGTGCTTTGGGACGTCCTGAGCTCCTGAAAGGTGCTGTATAAATGCAGGTTCTTTCTATCTTTCCTTAAACTGAATGCCATGACTTGACACATCTTTCCTGGAATACTGTGCACAGTTTTGGTCTCCTTACCAAAGATATACTTGCCTTAGAGACAGTGCAACAAAGGTTCACTAGATTGATTCCTGGGATGAGAGGGTTGTCCTATGAGGCCGCCTACACTCTCTGGAGTTTAGAAGAATGAGAGGTGATCTCATTGAAACATATAAGATTCTGAGAGGGCTTGACAGGGTAGATGCTGAGAGGCTGTTTCCCCTGGTTGGAGAGTCTTGAATTAGAGGACATAGTCTCAGGATAAGGGATGGGCCATTTAGGAGTAAGATGAGGGGAAATTTCTTCACTCGGAGGGTTGTGAATCTTTGGAATTCTCTACCCCAGAGGCCTGCGGATGCTCAGTTGTTGAGTATTTTCAAGGCGGAGATCAATAGATTTTTGGATTGTAAGGGAATCAAGGGATATGGGGATCGGGCGGGAAAGTGGAGTTGAGGTTGAAGATCAGCCATGATCTTGTTGAATGGCAGAACAGGCTTGAGATGCCAAATGGTCCACTCCTGCACCTATTTCTTATGTTCTTATGACTCTGTAGGGACCCAAAACCAAGGCTTTGCAGGGGGCCCCTCCCCCTCCCCCTCCCCCTCAAGTCACACCCCTCTCCTGACCCTGCCTGAGATCAGTTAACTGAGATCGAAACCAGGACAATCATGGTCCGCACAGCTCAGTTCCACGCTTAGCAAGCTTGTCACCTGGAAGGCCTCATTGGATTCCGTTCCAACAATGACCCCTGGACCTCCCCTCTACCCTTGATCGGGTCCAAGGTCTTACTCACTTAAACCTCTTCACCGTCGACCTCCCTCCCCAATGCCCTCAGCCTACTTCTGACTCCTGCTCTCCTAGCTCAGAGGAAATCGCAGAAATAATCTCTTGTCTTAAAAATAAAAGAAATATGATGAATTAAAACCAGAAATTTCAATCTTTTCCAAGTTTAGTCCTTGGAGATTGTCTGAACATTTATCCACATATTTCACATCCATTGAGTTTGGGAGCAAATTGAATTTTCACTTGTTTTTTATTAATATCCTGTGAATAGTACATCACCTATTAGTGTTGGAGACACCAGTATTTGCATATATATATAAAATTCAGTCCCTTAGGGAAGATGCCTGCAAAAGGCACAGTGAATACAGCATTAGACACTCTCAGATGAAAAAGCTCAGACAAAGATTGGATAAACAGTGATTTCCAGCACAAAGCAATTAATGGTCATGATCTAACTTCGATTAAGTGGGCAGCTTCTTTTGAACCATTAAAATAAATCAATAATATTTCACTTAATGTTCCGTCTTAACGTTTTTTTGGGTGTCTAAACATAGAACATATACCACTGGCTTTGTGTGAGAGGTACAAAGATTCATGAGCAATCTGTGACTGGAGGTGGGGGTGTGATTTGAGAGTCGAGGTTAATAAATATCATTACAGCAACATCCAATTGGAGTAAGGACCCCACTCCATCCCATGAACCATCTGTAACCTGTGTCTTTATAACACATTTACACATCCTGTCTACACTTGCTGTGTGATAGTTGAACAGATATTTAGCAATTGTAAACAATTTTACAACACCAAGTTATAGTCCAGCAATTTTATTTTAAATTCACAAGCTTTCGGAGGCTTCCCCCTTCGTCAGGTGAACGATGTGAACGATATTTAGCAGTAATACAATGGCACCATTGTCTGATATTTATTTTCTAACAGTTCAATCCTTGACATTCCTTCCTCAATCAGCATCATCAACATCGTGCTGTATCTGATCTGTGAGTGCTTAAAGGGACAGTGTAGAGGGAGCTTTACTCTGTATCTAACCCGTGCTGTACCTGCCCTGGGAGTGTTTGATGGGACAGTGTAGAAGGAGCTTTACTCTGTATCTAACCCTGCTGTACCTGCCCTGGGAGTGTTTAATGGGACAGTGTAGAGGGAGCTTTACTCTGTATCTAACTCGTGCTGTACCTGCCCTGGGAGTGTTTGATGGGACAGTATAGAGGGACCTTTACTCTGTATCTAACCCTGCTGTACCTGCCCTGGGAGTGTTTGATGGGACAGTGTAGAGGGAGCTTTACTCTGTATCTAACCCGTGCTGTACCTGCCCTGGGAGTGTTTGATGGGACAGTGTAGAGGGAGCTTTACTCTGTATCTAACCCGTGCTGTACCTGCCCTGGGAGTGTTTGATAGGACAGTGTAGAGGGAGCTTTACTCTGTATCTAACCCGTGCTGTACCTGCCCTGGGAGTGTTGATGCTGATAGTATAGAGGGAGCTTTACTCTGTATCTAACCCGTGCTGTACCTGCCCTGGTTTGATGGGACAGTGTAGAGGGAGCTTTACTCTGTATCTAACCCGTGCTGTACCTGCCCTGGGAGTGTTTGATGGGACAGTGTAGAGGGAGCTTTACTCTGTATCTAACCCGTGCTGTACCTGCCCTGGGAGTGTTGATGCTGATAGTATAGAGGGTGCTTCACTCTGTATCTAAGCTCCGGGAGTGTTTGATGCTGACACTGGGTACCCAAACTGAAGAGTGCTCAACTCCTGATTATTAAAATCCTTCATTCACACACAAAAAGCTACAAATAGAAAACACATAAAATAAGGATTGCAGAAGCAATTGTATTTTGGGGTTTTTTGAATCTCGAAGGTGTCGGAGCTGGAGCTGGAATGATGAGAGAATATTAATGGAATATTTGACCTTGATCATACTTTTGTTAAGGACACGATAATTCAGAAGCAAAGATAGTTCTCGAGAAGCCTGGTGGGGGTTTCCGAACGAGACACTAAGCACGACAGGCTTATTATGCCTTGAGCATTATAAAGCGCGAAGTGTACAAAAATATATTTTTAAAAAAATCTGGCCATGCATTAGGAGTATTTAAAGGAGCTTTACCTTCCTTCTAGGGGGAGGTAGAGGAAGCAAGGGACTGTGGTAACAGCCTATGGCATTGCCTTAAGTGATGGTAATGCCCAACATAGGAAGGAACATAGGAACAGGAGGAGGCCATTCAGCCCCTCGAGCCTGTTCTGCCATTCAATTAGATTGTGGCTGATCTGTATCTTAACTCCAACTACCCGTAAAATGGTGGCTAACTGCGAGTCTCCTGTCATCCACAGAGCCTCCACTTGAAGAGTTTACCTCCGACTGTCCTCAGGAATCTTTGAAATAACCGTTAAAAAGTCAGGTTGATATATGTTGTAAACCGCTAAATTAAAATTATGGCCTTATTAAATATTACTAAGTTGCTAGTTTGTTTACATTTGGAATCTTTGGTTTGCTGATAAAGACCTTAAGTAAGGTTGCCAACCCCGGTTGGTGGCATTCCTGGAGGTTTGGTCACGTGACGTTCTGACCACGTGACGCCTGACCACGTGACACCTGATCACGTGACACCTAACCACGTGATGCCGGATCATGTAATGCCTGGTCGCATGACTTCTACAAATGTTATGGCATTTACCGTATAAAGGTTGGGTCCCCTCTGGTTCAGTATTTTTGCTCATGGTTTCGCTCCAGCAGCTGTTGTGTGAGAAATTCCAAGAACAAGGAGGCCACTCATGAGCAGGGGGAGAGGGGAAACCGAGGGAGGGGAAGAGGGGAAACCGAGGGAGGGGAAGAGGGGAAACCGAGGGAGGGGAAGAGGGGAAACCGAGGAACCCCCATTTCAGAGACCCCCCATTTCAGACCCTCCTCTGATTCCCGAGACCACCCGATTCCTGACTCTCCATCCCTTTCTTGATTGCACTCCAGCCAGTCGCGGTTCTCTGCGGGTGACCTCACTGAGATTCTCCAACAGCAGCCAGTGACATCATGGAGCGAGGGATTGGGGGGGGGGGGGCGGGGGGTCGGAGGCGGGCACACTGTGGTGGGAGATTTAAATCGTGGGAGGCAGCGCTCGGGGGACAAACCCCCGAATCCAGGAAACTCTCGGTCATTCGGGAGCGTTGGGAACACTAACCATAAGGGCATATTTTATCACTTAACAATCTCAGCTGACACTCCAGTGCAGTACTGAGGGGGTGCTGCATTGTTGAAGGTGCCGTCTTTCGAATGAGACGTTAAACCGAGGCCCCGTCTGCCCTCTCAGGTGGGCATGAAAGATCTCATGGCACTATGCAGCACAAAACCCGTCTCCCCCCCCCGCAGCAAAACAAGGGAAGATGTTGGCTGTATTCATTTCAGCTGTTGGTGATCTATGGAAACTGCCAATTTATTTGTGTATGTTTGCCCAGAAAATCTCTGCAGACTGGAGAGATGAGGGAACGCACACTAACATTGCTTTAATTTCAATGCCAATCCCAATCCGTTTATCTCACTGTCTTTATCAATTTCACACATATGAAGGAAAACACTTCCTTTGATGACTTGAGACTGTGAATTTAATCATGTCCCAAGGATTTTACAGGCGATTTGATAGCAAGGTTGCAAAGTGCCAGCCCTGGATGACTCGTGTGCGTGTGCGTGTGCGCGTGTGCACGTGCGCGTGTGCGTGTGTGTGTGTCTTTGCACGCCCAATTCTTGCCTCTTGCCCATCCCTGATTTCCTTCGCTCCACCATTGGCAGCCGTGCCTTCAGCTGCCTGGGCCCTAAGCTCTGGAATTCCCTTCCTAAATCTCTCTGCATTAAAGGCGCTATACAAATGCAAGTTGTTATTGTTGTGCAGGAGTTAGTTGACTAAAATATAACATTCATCCCAGGTATTCTGGCCCTGCGTCTTTTGATCGGCGGCCGAGGCTTTGAAGGAAAGCAGTAATCGGGAAAAGTTTGAAGTAAGCCTTACTTCAACGTAAAGTGGAAGATTAACAGTTGCCGCTACAGGGAAGGACTAGCAATCTGATTTCTCTTCTTTTGTCATCTTGTAGGTAATAAAGTTGGGAAGGTTTGGCCTGCGGAGTTGCAATGAACCACAGAGCAAGCAGCAAAGCATCTCAATGAAGGAACGCTGACAGCAAACACCCTCCCCCCTCCCCCCCCCCACCTTACTCAGTCCAGAGTCGGGGCTGGTCGGCTGCTATTGGACCTCCCAAGTCCAACTGAAGATTGTGCCTGACCCAACAAACCAAACAAAAAAAACAGAAAAGGAAAAACAAATCAAAGCAAGATGAGGCGAGACTTTTATTTACACCTTTTTCTGGCCTGCTTGAGCGTCGTTCACTGGAGTCACTCCGCGCCGGCGAAAAACTCCACTGCCTCGCGGGCCTCGAATCGATCTCGTCATGGACTGGGTGTCAAAGGTCAAGTTCTTCACAGATCCAAGAGAGGCTGGGTTTGGAATCAGTTCTTTGTGATTGAGGAGTATACAGGCCCAGATCCTGTTCTCGTGGGCAGGGTAAGGCTACTTTTCCATCGACCTTTTCTCCAGCCCCAAGCAATGCACGGAAACCCCAGGCCATTAAATGAAATTGAAAGCAAAAAAAAAAAACACACTGCGGAGGTTGGGGGATATCTGAAATATAAGCAGAAAATGCTGGAAAGCGTCCAGCAGTGTCGGGCAGCATCCGTGTGGAGAGAGTAACAGAGTTAAAATGTTTCAGGTCGACGACCTTTCATCAGAACTGGAAGATGTTGGAGACTAATAGCTTTTGAGACAGACCAAAGCCAGAGCTCCCTGGACGACAAAAGAGATAGAGAGCAAGATGAAGCAGAAAAACGGGCGTATGACAGATGTCAGGTTGATAATACAAGTGAGAACCAGGCTGAATATAGAAAGTTCAGAGGGGAAGTGAAAAAGGAAATAAGAGGGGCAAAGAGAGAGTATGAGAATAGACTGGCAACTAACATAAAAGAGAATCCAAAGGTCTTCTACTGGCATATAAATAGTAAACGGGTAGTAAAAGGAGGGGTGGGGCCAATTAGGGACCAAAAATGGTATATAGGCATGGAGGTGGAGGGCATGGCTGAGGTACTAAATGAGTACTTTGCATCTGTCTTTACCAAGGGAGAAGATACGGCCAAAGTCACAGTAAAAGAGGAGGTAGTTGAGGTACTGTATGGGATAAAAATTGATAAAGAGGAGGTACTAGAAAGGCTGGCTGTACTTAAAGTAGATAAGTCACCCGGTCCAGATAGGATGCATCCTAGGTTTCTGAGGAAAGTAAGGGTGGAAATTGCAGAGGTACTGGCCATAATCTTCCAAACATCTTTAGATACAGGGGGTGGTGCCGGAAGACTGGAGAATTGCAAATGTTACACCCTTGTTCAAAAAAGGGTGTAAGGATAAACCCAGCAAGTACAATTTAACTTCAGTGATGGGGAAGCTTTTAGAAACAATAATCTGGGACAAAATTAACAGTCACTTGGACAAGTGTGGATTAATAAGGGAAAGCCAGCATGGATTTGTTAAAGGCAAATCATGTTTAACCAACTTGATAGAGTTTTTTGATGAGGTAACAGAGAGGGTCGATGAGGGCAATGCGGTTGATGTGGTGTATATGGACTTTCAAAAGGCATTTGATAAAGTGCCGCACGGTAGGCTTGTCAATAAAATTGAAGCCCACGGAATAAAAGGAGCAGTGGCTAAATGACAGGAAACAGAGAGTAGTGGTGAACAGCTGTTTTTCAGACTGGAGGGAGGGTGTACAGTGGTGTTCCCCAGGGCTCGGTGCTGGGACCACTGCTTTTCTTGATATATATTAATGACTTGGACCTGTGTGTACAGGGCACAATTTCAAAATTTGCAGATGACACAAAACTTGGAAGTATAGGAGGATAGCGACAGACTGCAAGAGGATGTAGACAGGCTGGTGGAATGGGCGGACACGTGGCAGATGACATTTAACGCAGAGAAGTGTGAGGTGATACATTTTGATAGGAAGAACCTTGTCCATCACGACATGTACACTCCCCATTGTCCCACCCGAAAGCCATGTGATCTCCCGGGAGAGGCAAAAAGACCCAGTTAATAGATAGTAACACTTGCATCTCAAAAATATTTGTTAAAAAAAACCCTCCAGATCTGGACAAACGTAAGAGGGTAAATGTTCTGACTTGTTCCTGACATGAAGTTTCACCCCCTCGTTATTTACACACTTCCCCACTGCTCCTCGCTCCCCCCCCCCCCCACCCCCCCATTGCAGAGTGCACATTGGAAAATTTACCCCCTCCAGATGCAGGGGTTTATTTGCATAAAGATGGAAGACAGCACCCCTCGTGAGCCCGACTTCCCAATGCCCACTCACAGCTGGAGAAACTTTGCACCAGGAGCACAGCGATCAACAGATTGACCCCCGGAGCAGACTAACTGTGCTCATTGTCAACCTGTGTCGGCCCAGAGCTGTCAGGGATCAGCGAGAGGAGGCTCCCCAGCCTTGGGTTCTACACCTGAGGCACCCGTGCACGCAAGCCGAGAGAGCGGAAGAGCTGCGTCCCATCACAGGGGCCAATGGCGCCACCGTGGAAATTTCAGCACAGAAGGAGGTACCACCAGTACCAGTGCCAGCTCCACATCACGGCCACCTCACTCTAATACCATTTCCCCGCTCTTTCCCTTTAATATTTTTCTGTGTGACTCCCTCCTAAATGTCATGATGTGCCTGGCCTGCACTGATGGTATAAGAGTCTATATTCTGATAACTGTGAAAAAGTGCTTCCTGATTTCCCATCTAAATGGCCTGGCTCTTATTTTAAACTTAATGTTCCCTTTGTTTTTGGATCCCCCGTCAGAGGAAATAATTTCCACCTTCCCCTTTGTACTTTTAGTGCTGACCCTAGATTTTAAACAGTTTACGCAGCGAGTTGTTACGATCTGGAATGCACTGCCTGATAGGGTGGTGGAATTGATTCAAACAGTAACTTTCAAAAAAGAATTCTATAAATCTTTTCCCAAAGGTAGGGGAGTCTATAACGAGGGGGCATAGATTTAAGGTGAGAGGGGAGAGATGCAAAAAGGGCCCAGAGGGGCAATTTTTTCACTCAAAGGGTGGTGAGTGTCTGGAACGAGCTGCCAGAGGCAGTAGTAGAGGCGGGTACAATTTTGTCTTTTAAGAACATAAGAACATAAGAAATTGGAGCAGGAGTAGGCCAATCGGCCCCTCGAGCCTGCTCCGCCATTCAATAAGATCATGGCTGATCTGATCCCAACCACAAATCTAAAGAACACAAGAAGTCGGAGCAGGACCCGGCCACATAGCCCCTGGGCCCTCTCCGCCACCCACAGGGCATTGACCGATCCGAACTCAGCTTCATGTCCAATTTCCTGCCCGCTCCCCATAAAAAGCATTTGGACAGTTACATGGGTAAGATGGGTATAGAGGGATATGGGCCAAGTGCAGGCAATTGGGACTAGCTTAGTGGTATAAACTGGGCGACATGGACATGTTGGGCCGAAGGGCCTGTTTCCATGTTGTAAACTTCTATGATTCTATGATCTTTACTTGAAAAGGTAAAAATTGCAGGGTTATGGGGAAAGACGCAGGGGGTTTGGACTAATTGCTAACTCTTTCAGAGAGCCAGCAAGGGCACAATGGGCTGAATGGCCTCCTTCTGTGCTGTATCATTCAACAATAGCTCTACTAAAACAGCTTGTGTTCCACAGTGCAATTTTAAGAGTGTGTTGTCTGTTTTTCCCTCATTAGAGAGCAAAAGACAAAGGCTGCAATGGAGGCCTTCTATTAAAACTAAAGGCTCCATGATTTAACAAGAAGACTTTGGCTGTCACTCTGGCTATTGGGTTAAACCAGCTTCCCTCGCGAGCTGTTGCTCTCCAGCGAGCGAAAGAGGCAGCAGGAATTATTGGTGCGGTACACACAGAGATTGTGATCTCGAGGCAATACATCATGTTCTCCTGTGTGACACTACGGGAGTTTATAGGCCTGGTTCATGGTTCAGGCCCCGGTCCCTCACCCATGTAGTTTCCATTATGTCTGTGGAAGCCAACAAATTCATGGAATCGTACAGCACAGAAGGAGGCCTTTCGGCCCATCGTGCCTGTGCCGACCCTTTGAAAGAGCTATCCAATTAGTCCCACTCCCCCCTGCTCTTTCCCCATAGTCCCTTCAAATTATTTCCTTTTCAAGTATTTATCCGATTTCCTTTTGAAAGTTACTATTGAATCTGCTTCCACCGCCCTTTCAGGCAGTGAATTTCAGATCTTAACAACTTGCTGCATAAAAAAAATATTAAATTTCTCATCTTCCTTCTGGTTCTTTTGACAATTTCCTTAAATCTGTGTCCTCTGGTTACCGACCCTCCTGCCAGTGGAAACTGTTTCTCTTTAGTCACTCTATCAAAACCCGTCATAATTTTAAACACCTCTATTAAATCTCCCCTGAACCTTCTCTGCTCCATGTTGTTGTTCCATATTCAGCAGCAGTCTCACACGCATAATCTTCCATCTGTATCGTCTCTGCTGGTCACTTCCACCATTTTTCTCACTTTCTCTTTTTAATAGAGGGGTTTCACTGCTGCTATGAATGCTGGGCTACCCCTACTCCAACAGAAGATAACAATACAGTAATACTACCTGTGTTCATCACGATATCTGCTAATGCCCTTCGCACAGTGCTAAAGCATGTGGGCAAATGCAGCAGCCCATTGTGTGCACAGCAAAGAGGTGAATGGTAACTTAACCTGCGATTGTTGACCAGAACAGCATCCCGCTCGTGTTCAAGGAGCGCCATTGTGTTTTTAACATCCACCTGGGCCACAGGAACAGTCAAAACATCAAGTTTAGCATCTCATTTGAAGGATAGGACCTCCAACAATGCAGCACTCCCTCAGAGTTATCAGCTGAGATTCAGTGCTCAGTTCCTGGGGTGGGTTTCGAACCCACAAACATCTGATGCAGAGGCAAAAGTCCGACCGACTCAGCTAAGCTGACACTTAAGCGACAGTAGAAATTACTCAAGAAACTCCAGGCCGTCGTAACATAGTAACATTAGGAACAGGAGCCCCTCGAGCCTGTTCCGCCATTCGATTAGATCATGGCTGATCTGTACCTCAACTCCATTTACCCGCCTTTGCTCCATATCTCTTAATCCCCTTACCCAACAAAAACCTAGCAATCTCAGTTTTGAAATCTCCAATCGACCCTCAGCAGCCACAGCGTTTTGGGGGAGTAAAAAAGTGCTTCTTAATTTAGTTCCTAAACGGCCTGGCTCTAATTTTAAGATTATGTCCCCTTGTTCTTGATTCCCCCACCAGAGGAAATAGTTTCTCCGTATCTACCCTGTCGAATCTTTTTAAAGTTTTAAACGCCTCGATCAGATCACCCCTCAATCTTCTAAACTCAAGGAAATCCAAGCCAATTCTATGCAACCTGCCTTCATAATTTAACCCGTTAACCCCTGGTATCAATCTGGTGAAACTGCACTGCACCCCCTCCTAGGCCAATATATCCTCCTGACGTGTGGGCTTGGAACTGAACCCAGTATCTCCAGATGGGGTCTGAACAGGGCTCTGTACAACTGAAGCATAACTTCCTCCCCTTTGTATTCCAGCCCCCCCCCCCCCCTTGATATAGAGAAAAAAAACAACAAAAAGAAAAATAGTGAAAAATGGATAAGAGGGGAGGATTATAATAAATTAATTATACTTGGCATTGCTCTGTGGTCCGTGTGTCAGATGTAACTTGGCTTTTTTGGCAAGAGATGATGCCTCAGGTACACAGCTGGCAATTGCAAATATCACTTCGATGTTGTCCAATGTTGACAGCTCCGGGTGTCAAATCTGGGAAGAGAATTATTCTCTGGTATCAATATCACACATTCCCCCTGAGTCTGGGATAGCATGGCCAAGTGCAGGATAAAACAACATGGATAGGGCGTGCTGCAGAGAGAAAAGAGAATGAGACAAATTGGGAATAACATTAAACATTGGGAATCTCGTTATTAAGAGCCAGAACAGATAGTAAAAGAAAAAGAGCAAATTTTAATCTGGTCCTTAATCTTTGCAACTGATTTCTAGCTTGGTCCTGATGGTGAGACTGTTTCTTTAAAATACTTCCTGATGGTGAGACTCCCTCTTTAAAATAGATCCTGTTAGTGAGATTCCCTCTTTAAATAGTATCCTGATGATGAGATTTGCTATTTAAGACGGGTCCAGATGGTAAAATTATCTGGATTGATTGACGCCGTGCTCTGATCAGTAACAACGCATGTGTCTATTTGAAATTGCAGCTTCACACGGATCTGGACAGTGGAGGAGGAAAGATCAGGTACATCCTCTCAGGTGAGGGGGCAGGGACTATTTTTGTTATTGATGAAAAAACAGGGAACATCCACGCAACGAAGACCCTGGACCGGGAGGAGCGCGCTCAGTACACTTTGATGGCACAAGCTGTCGACCGGCTGACCAACAAACCTCTGGAACCCCCCTCCGAGTTTATTGTGAAAGTTCAGGATATTAATGACAACCCGCCCGAGTTCCTGACTGGGCCTCATCATGCTACAGTCCCAGAGATGTCCAATGTGGGTATGTACCATTTACGTTACTAAAGGCTACTCGTTCATTAATTTACTCATTCATATCTGCACTTGTTCATTATCACACACATTTATTACTCATTCATTACTATACTCATTACTATATTCATTCATTACCCATTGTGTTTATTACTATACTCATTTGTTACTGTACTCATTTGCTTTGTACTCATTCATTACTCATTTGTTCCTATACTCATCTTAGTATGTTCATTCAATACTTTACTCATTTGTTACTGCACTTCATTACTCATTCATTGCTATATGTATTTGTTAATATATTTATTCATTACTCCACTCATTAGTATACTCATTCATTACTATGCTTTGTTACTGTACACATTTGTTACAATACTTATTGGTTACTGTACTTATTCATTCCTGTACTTATCTATTACTATGCTTATTTGTTACTATACTGCTTTATTACTATACTCCTTAGTTACTATTCACCTTTGTTACTATGTTCATTCATTACTGTACTCATTTATTCATTTGTTACTGTACTGCACTCATTTATTACTATACTCATTCTTATTCTCTCGACCGCTCCGCAGTCTCTGATTTATCAAGGTGCTTGTCCAACATCCATTATTGGATGAGCTGAAATTTCCTCCAATTAAATATTGGGAAGACCGAAGCCACTGTCATCAGTCCCCTCCGCAAACCTCGCCACCAACTCTATCCCTTTCCCTGGCCACTGTCTGACACCGAACCAGACCACTCGCAACCTACTTAATCCTGAGCTTCCGACCCCATATCCTCTCCATCACTAAGACCGCCTACTACCACCTCTGTAACATCTCCCATCTCCGCCCCTGCCTCAGCTCATCTGCTGCTGAAACCCTCATCCATGCTTTTGTTACCTCTAGACTCGACTACTCCAATACTCTCCTGACCGGCCTCCCACCTTCCACCCTCTGCAAACTTATGTTTATCCAAAACTCTGCTGCCCGTATCCTAATTTGCATCAAGCCTTGTTCACCCATCACCCCTGTGTTCGCTGACCTACATTGGCTCCCGGTCCAGCAAATTTAAAATCGATTTTAAAATTCCCATCCTTGTTTTCAGATCCCTCCATGGCCTCGCCCCTCCCTATCTCTGTAACCTCCTACAAGCCCTCCAAAATCTCTGCGCTCCTCCTTTTCTGGCCTCTTGCACATGTCCGAATTTCATTGCTCCACCATTGGCGGCCGTGCCTTCAGCAGCCTAGGCCCTAAGCTCTGGAATTCCCTCCCTAAATCTCTCTGCCTCTCTACCTCTCTCTTTTAAGATGCTCCTTGAAAACTTACCTCTTTGACCAAGCCTTTCGCCCTAACTGGTCTATGCCGGTGTTTATGCTCCACACGAGCCTCCTCACACCCCACTTCATCTCACCCTATCAGCATGTCCATCTATTCCTTTCTTCCTCATGTGTTTATATAGTTTCCCCTTAAATGCATCTCTGCTATTCGCCTCAACTACTCCTTGTGGTAGTGAGTTCCACATTCTAACCACTCTCTGAATAAAGAAGTTTCTCCTGAATTCCCTATTGGATTTATTAGTGACTATCTTATATTCATGGCCCCTAGTTCTGGTCTCGCCCGCAAGTGGAAACATCTCCTCTACGTCTACCCTCTCAAACCCTTTCATAATCTTAAAGACCTCTATCAGGTCATCTCTCAGCCTTCTCTTTTCTAGAGCCTGTTCAATGTTTCCAGAGAGATATTACCTCTCAGTTTTGGTACCGTCCTTGTAAAATTTTTTTTTGCACCTTCTCCAGTGCCTCTGTATCCTCTTTTAAAGTGAGAACAGTTCTGTGCCTGATGCACTTTATAACAAAACTCTTATAGCTCAAAGATGATAGCCGAATGTACAAGGTTTGTCAGTATGATGAATGGAGATGCTCAGTTTTGGGCGCTCTACATTCTTTCATGTACCAGCTCCATTTATCACTGCCTCACTCCCTTTGACAATGTGATCATCTCCTTTCTTTCAGGTACTTCTGTCATTCAAGTCACAGCCACAGATGCCGATGACCCATCCTATGGAAACAGTGCCAGGCTGGTCTATAGCATTCTGGAAGGTCAGCCTTACTTCTCTGTTGAGCCTCAGACAGGTATGTACACAAATCATTTACAGCTAGTAGACTGGCAATGCCTCGATTTTTAAAATTCTCATCCTTGTTTTCAAATCCCTCCATGGCCTCACCCCTCCCTATCTCTGTAACCTCCTCCAGCCCCTACAACCCTCCGAGATCTCTGCGCTCCTCCAATTCTGGCCTCTTGCGCATCCCCGATTTTCATCGCTCCACCATTAGCGGCCGTGCCTTCAGTTGCCTCGGCCCGGAGTTCTGGAATTCCCTCCCTAAACCTCTCTACCTCTCTCCTCTTTTAAGACGCTCCTTAAAACCTCCCTCTTTAACCAAGCTTTTGGTCACCTGTCCTAATATCTCCTTATGTGGCTCGGTGTCAAATTTTGTTTGATAATCGCTCCTGTGAAGCGCCTTGGGACGTTTTACTACGTTAAAGGCGCTATATAAATGCAAGTTGTTGTTATTGGTACAAAACTCAATCAAAAAGGCTAATGGAAGATTCACCAGAATGATACCGGGGCTTAAAGGATTAAATTGTGAGGACAGTTTGCATAAACTGGGCTTGTATTCCCTTGAGTATAGGAGATTGAGGGGGTGATTTCATCGAGGTGTTTAAAATGTTAAAAAGGATTCGATAAGGTAGATACAGAGAAATTATTTCCTCTGATGGGGGAATGAAGATCGAGGGGGCATAATCACAAAATTAGAGCCAGACCATTCAGGAGCAAAATCAGGAAACATGTTTTAAACAGAGGGTGGTGGAAATCTGGAACTCTCTCCACCAAATGGCTGTGGATGCTGAGGGTCAATTGGAGCTTTCAAGACTGAGTTCGATAGATTTTTGTAGGGGAGGGGTATCAAGGGATATGGAGCTAAGGCGGGTAAATGGAGTTGAGGTACAGATCTGCCATGATCTAATTAAATAGCGGAGCAGGCTCGAGAGGGGCTGAATGGCCCACTCCTGTCACCAAGGTACTGACTACATTCCTGGCATGAGGTTGGCACCTGTCAGTAATCTGAATGGTTAATCCAGAAGTTTCTAAAATGGAAAACCACAAGTTTGTTTTTTAAAATGGAAGTCCACTTTTTAGCACTTTGCTTCTGTGCTTCAGCCATGACTTTCCTGCCCTCCGGAACTTTTTGCCCAGTTCCCCCCACATTCCCACCTTGCTCCCTGTGGTTAAAAACCTACTCAAAAACTTATCTGATTGTGCCTTTCGTTCCCCATCTTATCCTCTCCATTCTCCTCCCTTTATCCCACCCTAGAATCTCCATTTCCCCCCCCCCTCACCCCACCCTAGAATCTCCATTTCCCCCCCTTATCCCACCCTAGAAACTGCAATAAAGTTTCTGTATGGTTGTAACACGCATTAAATAAGACTGAACCTCAGAATACCCAGGAGTGGGAACAGAGCAACTGTAAAGCAATTTTTAAAGTTTTTGAACAATAAAACATCGTGCTTTATGTCACTCTGTTGGTTTGGAGAGAGTTATACAGAGATCTCTCATTTGCATAATTTATTCCGATGTGGGGAGTGGGAGTAATTTTCTTTTGCACTCAGCTCTTGGAACTGCCTCTGAAAAGGGTAGTTTTAGCAATTTGGCTCCGTGCTTATTGGAGAGTCCATTCCCGGGGCTCATTCAACTTATCCCACCCTAGAATCTCCATTCCCCCCCTTAACCCACCCTAGAATCTCCATTCCCCCTTAACCCACCCTAGAATCTCCATTCCCCCCTTAACCCACCCTAGAATCTCCATTCCCCCCCTTAACCCACCCTAGAATCTCCATTCCCCCCTTATCCCACCCTGGAATCTCCATTCCCCCCCTTAACCCACCCTAGAATCTCCATTCCCCCCCTTAACCCACCCTAGAATCTCCATTCCCCCCTTATCCCACCCTGGAATCTCCATTCCCCCCCTTAACCCACCCTTGAATCTCCATTCCCCCCCTTAACCCACCCTAGAATCTCCATTCCCCCCCTTAACCCACCCTAGAATCTCCATTCCCCCCTTATCCCACCCTGGAATCTCCATTCCCCCCCTTAACCCACCCTCGAATCTCCATTCCCCCCTTATCCCACCCTGGAATCTCCATTCCCCCCCTTAACCCACCCTAGAATCTCCATTCCCCCCCTTAACCCACCCTAGAATCTCCATTCCCCCCTTATCCCACCCTGGAATCTCCATTCCCCCCCTTAACCCACCCTAGAATCTCCATTCCCCCCCTTAACCCACCCTAGAATCTCCATTCCCCCCCTTAACCCACCCTAGAATCTCCATTCCCCCCTTATCCCACCCTGGAATCTCCATTCCCAAAAAGATAGAAATGCGGCAGAGTAAAATAAAATGGAAATGCCTGGGAGGAACACTATTTCTAAATGTCTGATAATAAAGTGTGTTTTGGAACTGTAACCTGGTTAGCAATAAAGTTTCTGTATGGTTGTAACACGCATTAAATAAGACTGAACCTCAGAATACCCAGGAGTGGGAACATAGCAACTGTAAAGCAATTTTTAAAGTTTTTGAACAATAAAACATTGTGCTTTATGTCACTCTGTTGGTTTGGAGAGAGTCATACAGAGATCTCTCATTTGCATAATTTATTCCAATGTGGGGAGTGGGAGTAATTTTCTTTTGCACTCAGCTCTTGGAACTGCTTCTGAAAAGGGTAGTTTTAGCAATTTGGCTCCGTGCTTATTGGAGAGTCTATTCCCGGGGCTCATTCAACTTTGGGGGGTGGGGTGGGGTGGGGGTTGTGGGTGAGCTGCGGGGAAAGATTAGGCAACGTCAAGCTTCACAGCTCAGAAGGAAGATTGCTAACGACTGATCTTGTTGTGGTCTGTGAAATGTTAAAAGCTGCAAATGTCAAACTCTTCACAAGTGAGGCAGGCTAGTAGGGCCATATGACATAAATTGATCAAAGTAAAATTAAAACAACAACAACTTGCATTTATATAGCGCCTTTAACGTAGTAAAACGTCCCAAGGCGCTTGAACAGGAGCGATTATCAAACAAAATTTGACACCACGCCACTTAAGGAGATATTAGGACAGGCGACCAAACGCTTGGTCAAAGAGGTAGGTTTTAAGGAGCGTCTTAAAGGAGGAGAGAGAGAGGTAGAGAGGTTTAGGGAGGGAATTCCAGAGCTTAGGGGTTCAGCAGCTGAAGGCACGGCCGCCAATGGTGGAGTGATGAAAATCGGGGATGAGCAAGAGGCCAGAATTGGAGGAGCGCAGAGATCTCGGAGGGTTGTTGGGCTGGAGGAGGTCACAGAGATAGGGTACAGAAACAGATATAGATCAGCCACAATATAATTGAATGGCAGAACAGGCTTGAGAGGCTGAATGGCCTACTCTCGTTCCTATGTTCCTGTGCATCACAAAGAATTACTTTACTCAAAGGAATGAGAAATGTTTGGAACAATCTACCAAGGAAGGAAATGGAGATAAACGTGCTGGGACTTTATTGAAAATAACATTCAGTGCTATTGTTCTGTCTTGATACAAGCAAGATCCTCGGTTTGATTCAGCCAGTGTGGGAGTTGGGTTGCTGTAATATGTCCTTTTCCCACAGCGGTCTTAGGAGAAAGAAATATAATCAGTTGGGGTTCCTGCTTGTAGCTGCCATCCAGGACTGCTGCTGGAGGAGTCTCTATGTGCAGGCCTTGGGTGAGGATAGGATCAGGCCCCTACAGTCGAATAGCTGGCCGATGCTCACTGCCCAGTCTTTGCCCCATGGTTCCCAGGCCTCCCAGTACCTGTGGAATTGGAGCTGAGCAGAATCACTGCCCTCAGGACGGGCGTGGAGGAAGACAAAAAGGGTTTTGAAAAAAAAAAGCATTTTCAGGTTCTGTTGCACCCACCGTAAACTTGAGCTCATCCGAAACTCAGCTGCCCCGTATCCTAACTCGCACGATGTCCCATTCACCCATCGCCCCCTGTGCTCACTGACCTACATTGGCTTCCAGTCTGTCGATGCCTCGATTTTAAAATTCTCATCCTTGTTTTCAAATCCCTCCACGGCCTCGCCCCTCCCTATCTCTGTAACCTCCTCCAGCCCTACAACCCTCCGAGATCTCTGCGCTCCTCCAATTCTGGCCACTTGCACGTCCCCGATTTTCATCGCTCCACCATTAGCGGCCGTGCCTTCAGCTGTCTGGGCCCTAAGCTCTGGAATTCCCTCCCTAAACCCCTCCGCCTCTCCACCTCTCCCTCCTCCTTTAAGATGTTCCTTAAAACCTACCTCTTTGCCTAAACTTTTGGTCACCTGTCCTAATATCTCCTTTTGTGGCTCGGTGTCAAATTTTCTTTGATAATCACACCTGTGAAGTGCCTTGGGGTGTTTTACTACGTTAAAGTTGCTATATAAATGCAAGTAGTTGTTGGTGTTTTCACAAAGTTTTTTAGTTTCTAGTAAGCAAAGCAAACCTCAGTGTTAGGCCCATCTTCTTCAATGTAGAACAGTGCCTGTGAAATACAAGGAATTAAGGTGATCTTTCCTTTCTCTTCTCTCTAGGCATTATAAGGACTGCCCTTCCGAACATGGATCGGGAGGCAAGGGAAGAGTATCTTGTGGTGATACAAGCAAAGGATATGGGAGGTCACATGGGAGGTCTCTCCGGCACGACAAAAGTGACAATCACCCTCACCGACGTCAATGACAACCCCCCAAAGTTCCCCCAAAGTAAGGAAGCTCCTCTTTACCCTTTCACCTCAGGATATTAAGGGTTACGGAACCAACGGCGGGTAATTGAAGTTGAGATGCAGATCAGCCATAATCTAATTGAATGGCAGAACAGGCTCGAGGGGCTGAATGGCCTACTCCCGATCCTATGTTCCTTCCTATGTTCGTAACACCTCGTGTAAGGAATAAAGAAGGACCAGGACTCTTTATTAAGGCTGACCCCAAAACACAGTAGGCTAAATGGCCTACTTATATTCCTATGTTCCTAAAAACCCAACTGGTTCACCAATGTTCTTTAGGGAAGGAAACCTACCATCCTTACCTGGTCTGGGCCGATATGTGACTTCAGTCACATATTCATTTTTCAAAGAATGAACATTATCTGAAAGACAGCACCTCTGACAGTGCAGCACTCACCTCATTAACTGCACTGGGAGTGTCAGCCTAGGTTTTGCGCTCAGGTCTCTGGAATGGGGCTTGAACCCATGACCTTCTGACTCAGAGGCTACCCACTGAGCTGACACTTAAGGGTGAGGGAACAGAAAACTTTCCACCATCGTTAAATGGCCCCAAGCCTTCTATGGCTCCATCATTCTTGAACCTCTTGTAGGTTGTGTGCAGATGCAGGATGGATTGTCCATCCCTTGTTATCCCCCTTGCGATCAGGCCTTTAACCTCCTGCCCAATGCGAATGTTCACCTGGATGAGACTTTACTTTATTCATTCTCGGGATGTGGACATCGCTGGCAAGGCTGGCATTTATTGCCTAATAATTGGTTGCCCTAAGAAGATGGTGGTGGGCTGCCTTCTTGAACTGCTGTAGAGGTTTGATACAGGGAACTTCAGAGGGCAGTTAAGAGTTAACCACGTCAGCGTGGGACTGGAGTCACATATCGGCCCAGACCGGGTAAGAACGGCAGGATTCCTTCCCTAAAGAACATCGGTGAACCAGTTGGGTTTTTAGGAACATAAGAATAGAAGTAGGCCATTCAGCCCCTCGAGCCTGTTCCAACAACCCAAGAGCTTCATGGCTTTTTATTTCCAGATTTTTTTTTGAAACTGAATACAAAATTCTCAAAACTGCCCTGGTGGGATTTAAACTCATGTTCACTGCGAGGCCTCTTGATTACTAATCCAGTAACATGAACACTATACCGCCATCCTACGGGAAGCTCAACCTCAGTTAACGTAAATGTGCACCACTGCAGCAATGTATGTTGAAACCTTCCTGCCCAGGTTCAGTTTGCCCTCAGTCGTTATTGGCGCAATGATTGTGATTGGTAATTAATGGCGTCGAAGTGGGCAATTCCGTTCTAAACACAACGCCCGTCATTCGTGTCCCTCCAGGCGTGTACCAGATGTCGATCTCGGAGGCTGCCGATTTAGGGGTGGTAGTGGGACGGATCAAGGCCAAAGACCCTGACATCGGGGAGAATGGGATGGTGTCCTACAGTATCATTGACGGAGACGGGAAAGATTTCTTTGAAATTACAACCGATTCACAGACCCAGGAGGGAATTATCAAGCTGAAAAAGGTACCACAACAAAATTAAGATATACCCGAATACGACTGATTGCCTGATGGGGCACTCGTAGAATTATAGAATCTTACAGAACAGTAGGAGGTCATTCGGCCCATCGTACCTGTGGCGGCTCTTTGAAAGAGCCATCCATTAGCCCCACTCCCCCTGCTCTGTCCCCACAGCCCTGCAATTTTTTTCCTTTTCAAGTATTTATCCAATTCCCTTTTGAAAGTTACTACTGAATCTGCTTCCACCGCCCTTTAAGGCAGTGCGTTCCAGATCATCACAACTCGCTGTGTAAAAAAATTTCTCCTCATCTCCCCCCTCTGGTTCTTTTGCCAATTACCTTAAATCTGTGTCCTCTGATTACCGACCCTCCTGCCACTGGAAACAGTTTCTCAAAACTCCCCACAATTTTGAACACCACTTTTAAATCTCACCGTAACCTTCTCTGCTCTAAGGAGAACAACCCCAGCTTCTCCAGTCTCTCCGGATAACTGAAGTCCCTCATCCCTGGTACCGTTCTAGTAAATCCCCTCTGCACCCTCTTAAGGCCTTGTATTCCTTCATACAGTGCGGTGCCCAGAATTGGACACAATAGTCCAGCTGGTGCCTAACCAGTGATTTATTAAAGGTTTAGCATAACTTCCTTGCTTTTGTACTCTTCATTTCTCTCTATTTATAAAGGCAAGGATCCCGTATGCTTTTTTTTAACAACTTAACACTCACAGTTGAGGAGTGGCAGTCACAGGGAGCACTACCCAGCAACTCGCAGACCTCTGTCTATTTAATTTACTGCCGAGCATTGCTCAGTGGGGAATCAGCCCTGGCTTGTGATTGCCAAGGTTCCAGGAATTGAAGATTAATTTCCAGGACGCTGCTGCAATCAACCCAGGAGAAAAATAGGAGGCATTCAAAAAATTGCTTTTATTTTCATTTCCATTAAACACTTCCATTTATTACTGGATCTCGAATACACTGCCTGAAAAGGGAGCAGATTCAGTAGTAACTTCCAAAAAGGGAATTGGAAAAATACTTGAAAGGGAAATGGGGCAAGAACAGAGGGAGTGGGACTCATTGGATAGCTCTTTCAAGGAGCCAGCACAGGCACGATGGGCTGAATGGCCTCCTTCTGTGCTGTACGATTTTATGATTCTATGATTAGTTATAAAAATATTGGTGATGGGGGAAGAAAGGCTATTTGACTGACAGCCAAGATTAATCTGATTGGGTAACAAAGAGTCTGTTCAGTTTCCAATTGGCCGTGGGAAGGCAGTGGCACCCGGAGGATGGACCAATGGATGAAACCTCCAGGAATACCCCCAAACAGAGTTGGCAACCCTAGCCTTTGCATCTCTGCATTCAGGTGATGGGTAACTATTTGGCTTTGCCTCTTTCATGTTACATTCCCACACCATTTTGTTTTTATTAATATTATTCTTAAGGAAAGGAGGATGGGACAATATTTTGCAACAGGATGGAAGATTGTCCTTTTTATTTCTGGGACTGGAATTTGAATGGTGGCCAGATTGGTGGGACGGAGATCTCTCGCTGCCAGCTGCTGCAGTCCTAGTGAAATAAATCTGTGGCAATCTCACATTGCTTCCAACTGGGCAGGAGTCCACTGCACCCAAAACTGCCCAGAACTGAGCACTAAATTGGCAGGAACTTGGCAATACCACTCGGGGCGACTGCTAGGCCATAACAAATACTCAGACCACTGCAATAGGACGGTCTCTACTGTATCCTGACTCTCACCAAGTCCCGTTCACTGATCACCCCTGTGCTCGCTGACCAACATTGGCTCCCGGTCCGGCAACACCTTGATTTTACAATACTCATCCTTGTTTTCAAATCCCTCCATGGCCCTCGCCTCCTCCCTATCTCTGTAACCTCCTCCAGCCCTACGACCCTCCAAGATCTCTGCGCTCCTCCAATTCTGGCCTCTTGTGAATCCCCCCTTCACAGGAGCGATTATCAAACAAAATTTGACGCCGAGCCACATAAGGAGATATTAGGACAGGTGACCAAAAGCTTGGTCATAGAGGTAGGTTTAAGGAGCGTCTTACAGGAGGAGAGAGAGGTGGAGAGTGGAGAGGTTTAGGGAGGGAATTCCAGAGCTTAGGGCCTAGGCAGCTGAAGGCACGGCCGCCAATGGTTGAGCGAGGCCATGGAGGGATTTGAAAACAAGGATGAGAATTTTAAAATTGAGGCACTGCCTCACCGGCTATGGTCTACAATGGGTTGGTCCAGTGGATGCATTGACTTGCTTTAGAATCCTGGATTATCCATAACTGAAGAACAGACTTGGGCTGTGTCATATTATCTCTCGTAGACCCGTCTCAGTAACTAATCCTCTGCCAACTCTATTTAATCAGCTGGAGCAAATTTAACACTATGTCTGACCTTGGAAAACAGTCTACAGGCCCCAAACACAGTGTAATCCATTATTCAGCTCTTTGAAACATCATCCTAATTAGGGCTGTCAGTTTGTATGTAAAATTCATGCTAATCTTACCATCTGTTTTTTTAACTACCCTGATCTGCCATGATAGCCGTCATACTAAACTTAAAGGTTTCTTCTTTACTTTTTTTTTCAATTATAGGTAACTGTGTGCTTTAATTTTTGGGCCCAATTAGAATTACATTGAATTTGCAGCACAGAAACAGGCCATTCGGCCCAACTGGTGTTTATGCTCCACACAAGCCTCCTCCCTCCCTACTGCATCTCACCCTATCAGCATATCCTTCTATTCCTTTTTCCCTCATCTACTTATCTAGCTTTCCCTTCAATCTATGCTATTCACCTCAGCCCCTCCTTGTGGTGGTGAGTAACATTCTCTGGGTAAAGAAGTTTCTCCTGAGTTTCCTATTGGATTCATTAGTTACTTTCTTATATTTATGACCCCTGAAAGCAGTGCCCACACAGAGACTTGAACCCTAGTCCTGCAGATTAAAAGTCTGATGATGTACTACGAACGGAGCCATCCAGGTTTCTATTTTGTTCTGCTTGTCTCTTCCTCTTCTGAGCAGTGCTAACTGGCGCTGCCGTACGCTTCAACACCTCTGTCAGAATTCGCCCGCACCTCCTTGTGTAAGCCCAAGCAATAAATGTCGATGGACCATTCCCCCACAGGTGGCATCACAGCCGAGCCCCATCTCACCCTCGCCTAAAGCCCGCACGGATGCACTTGTCCAGTCGGGGGTGCTGGATGGCCATCAGGAACGGGAACCCACACATTGACTCTTGCTCTTCCTAACCCAGAGGTACTGAGGCCAATTACAGACCCACTGCACTGATTGAGATTGGAAAATGTTGCACTGTGTACATCCTGGGACAACCAAACTACTGACCTGCAATTCGAACCCAAAGTTGGCAGCAAGCAATTCCAGAGCAGCTATAATGCAGAATCATAATCAACTTAGGTGGGCTCAGGTTACTGATTGGAATAGGTGGGGTGTTGGGGTTAATGATTGGTGTAGGTGGTGTTGGGTTAATGATTGGTGTAGGTGGTGTTGGGTTAATGATTGGTGTAGGTGGTCTTGGGGTTAATGATTGGTGTAGGTGGTGTTGGGTTAATGATTGGTGTAGGTGGTGTTGGGTTAATGATTGGTGTAGGTGGTGTTGGGTTAATGATTGGTGTAGGTGGTGTTGGGTTAATGATTGGTGTAGGTGGTGTTGGGTTAATGATTGGTGTAGGTGGTGTTGGGTTAATGATTGGTGTAGGTGGTGTTGGGTTAATGATTGGTGTAGGTGGTGTTGGGGTTAATGATTGGTGTAGGTGGTCTTGGGGTTAATGATTGGTGTAGGTGGTGTTGGGGTTAATGATTGGTGTAGGTGGTCTTGGGGTTAATGATTGGTGTAGGTGGTGTTGGGTTAATGATTGGTGTAGGTGGTCTTGGGGTTAATGATTGGTGTAGGTGGTGTTGGGTTAATGATTGGTGTAGGTGGTGTTGGGTTAATGATTGGTGTAGGTGGTCTTGGGGTTAATGATTGGTGTAGGTGGAGGGTTGGGGTTGATACTAATCCTGACAGGTGAGTGGAACTTGGACTAGGCTGTGCAGCATCACATTGCACTGGACTGCTCTGCGTGTTGGGTTTGCATTCACTCTAGACCCCAATCTACAGCCTCTCCTAACAGCGTGACTAAAATGAGGTTCTGCCCTGAACTTGATTGCTCCTGATCCCTCAATGCATTGGATGCCTTCCTTAAGGAATGATGATGTAGATGATGTCGCACACAACCGGGGAGGCGTAAACCCATCGAGAAAGACAGGTGCTCATGGAGACATAGGGACGTTTGAACTATAGCACTGAGGTTTGTTTCTAGAGGGATAGAATTGAAAAGCAGGGAAGTTATGTTAAACTTGTATAGAACCTTGGTTCGAGCACACTTGGAGTATTGTGTACAGTTCTGGTCTCCATATTGCAAAAAGGGTATAGAGGCACTGGAGAAGGTACAAAAAAAAATTCTAGGCTGATACCAAAACTGAGAGATTATACGTATGAGGAAAGAGCAAAGTGAAGACTGAGGGGTGACCTGATAGAGGCCTTTAAGATTTTGAAAGGGTTTGATAGTGTAGACGTAGGGAAGGTGTTTCCACTTGTGGGGGAGACCAAAACTAGGAGCCATAAATCTAAGGTAAACCCAATAAGGAATTCAGGAGAAACTTATTTGCCTGGAGAGTGGTTAGAATGTGTAACTTGCTACCATAAGGAATAGTTGAGGCGAATAGCATAGATGCATTTAAGGGGAAGCTCGATAAACACATGAGGGAGAAAAGAATAGAAGGATATGTTGATAGCATTAGATGAAGTAGAGTGGGAGGAGGCTTTGGGGCATAAACACCAGCATGGACCAGTTGGGCCAAATGGCCTATTTCTGTGCTGTATACTCTATGTAAATCTATGTAAACTGGTGTGACGTGTTTGAAAGGTCACTGGATAATTCACAAAATGGAAGTAAAGACAGCTTCACCCAAATCTTACAGCAATGTACAAAGGAACAGGGTAGATTTGATGACAGAAACTGTGTTGTGTTCTCTCTCTCTCTCTCTCTCGCCCAGCTTGAGTTCGGAATGAAATATTTCATCTCAGTCACTCTATAAGCAGAGCTGTTAACATCTATCATGGAGTTACCCTCAACTCCCTCCCTATTCATCAGTGTTCATTTGAGGCCAGTAGCTCTCGCTGTCAAGTTAATTCATCTCTGTCACTCCCTTCAGCAGGGCCTGGACTTTGAAACCAAAAAGTCGTATTCCCTGAAGGTGGAGGCAGCCAACGTATACTTCGATCCGCGATTCGTCAGCCGGGGACCCTTCAAGGATACGGCGACGGTCAAGATATCTGTGGAGGATGCGGACGAACCCCCTGTATTCTCCTTGCCCGTCTACTTGATGGAAGTCAATGAGAGCTCTCCGGCTGGAACCACCGTGGGTCAGGTTCACGCTATGGACCACGATTTGGGCCGCAGTCCCATCAGGTAACGTTTTCTCATCTTGTGTCACGCACAGGTCCTGCGGTTTTCTTATTCTCCAGTAAAGACCTTCTTCCTATCATGTGACCCTACGATTCAGACCACATGCCTAAGTTTCTGGAGCGAGCCTTTGGCCTACTGGTAGCATTTCTGAGTTGGAAGGTTTGATTTCTTGCTCTGGACAGTCCCGGCGAATGGAGACCGGAGCTCCGGCTCTGAATTCCGAATGACCCCCCCCACCTCATTGTACGGGTTGTAGGAGCCCATAAACTCCCCCACCCCGTCGTATAGGTCTAACCCTATTAGTCACTAATAAATCCAATCGGGAATTCAGGAGAAACTTCATTACCCAAAGAGTGGTTAGAATGTGGAACTCGCTCCCACGTGGAGTAGTTGAGGCGAATAGCATCGATACATTTAAGGGGAAGCAAGATAAATACGAGGGAGAAAGGAATAGAACATAAGAACATAAGAAATAGGAGCAGGAGTAGGCCAATTGGCCTCTCGAGCCTGCTCCGCCATTCAATAAGATCATGGCTGATCTGATCCTAACCTCAAATCTAAATTCATGTCCAATTTCCTGCCCGCTCCCCATAACCCCTAATTCCCTTTACTTCTAGGAAACTGTCTATTTCTGTTTTAAATTTATTTAATGATGTAGCTTCCACAGCTTCCTGGGGCAGCAAATTCCACAGACCTACTACCCTCTGAGTGAAGAAGTTTCTCCTCATGTCAGTTTTGAAAGAGCAGCCCCTTATTCTAAGATTATGCCCCCTTGTTCTAGTTTCACCCATCCTTGGGAACATCCTTACCGCATCCACCCGATCAAGCCCCTTCACAATCTTATATGTTTCAATAAGATCGCCTCTCATTCTTCTGAACTCCAATGAGTAGAGTCCCAATCTACTCAACCTCTCCTCATATGTCTGCCCCCTCATCCCCGGGATTAACCGAGTGAACCTCCTTTGTACTGCCTCGAGAGCAAGTATGTCTTTTCTTAAGTATGGACACCAAAACTGTATGCAGTATTCCAGGTGCGATCTCACCAATACCTTATATAACTGCAGCAATACCTCCCTGTTTTTATATTCTATCCCCCTAGCAATAAAAGCCAACATTCCGTTGGCCTTCTTGATCACCTGCTGCACCTGCATACTAACTTTTTGATTTTCTTGCACGAGGACCCCCAGATCCCTTTGAGCTGCAGTACTTTCCAGTTTCTCGCCATTAAGATAATAACTTGCCAATATGCAGATAGGGTGAGATAAAGTAGGGTAGGAGGAGGCTCATGTGGAGCATAGACCAGTTGGGCCCAGTAGCCTGTTTCTGTGCTGTAGATTCTAAACTTTATGGTATAAAGATGGTTACAGACATGGAAGGAGTGTTCACGTTGCAGCCTGTCAGACCGTTAATCTGCCTGTGAATCCTTCCACCAATTCACACTATTCTCCAAGGGAAGAAGTGAATCAGAACACAGTGTTTGGGTTTCAAATCTTGAGATTGTAGAAGGAAGGCTTGAACAAAGGCTACAGCGACAAACCTGACCTTCTTATTCCCAATTTTCCAGGGACAATACTTGAAAGCTGTCTATTTTTACAAGCTGTCTGATTTTACCTGAGGAAGGAGGAAGTCTCCGAAAGCTTGTGAATTTAAAATAAAATTGCTGGACTATAACTTGGTGTTGTAAAATTGTTTACAATTATTTTTACAATGCAGCGGGGGGGCTCGTTCTTCCACTACTGCCGTCTTAATTCCCCCTGTACTGAAAAGTCCTTTAGAAATCAAACTGAGAACCAGCTAGAAAATTGACTGATTAATTTCTAGTCATGTTCCCCAACAATCCAGCCTACCTGCAGCATAATCAAACAATTACATATTTATATCCATTATTGAATAACCTGAATGAACTTACTTAGTACAGCGAAACCCTTTCAGAATTATTTCTTAGAATGCAACTTTCTTTGTTCCATGCATCAGAAGCTGAAACTGAAATTAAGGTTGATATCAACCTTTCCCATAGCTGAGCTGGAATGAATGCTTTACATAATGGGCACAATCGGTGCATAAGCAAAAGGTTATTTCTCATCTACATGCTGCCCCTCGGTGACATCCTCTGAAAACATAGCATCAGATTCCACATGTACACTGACGGCACCCAGCTCTACCTCACCACCACCTCTTTCGACCCCCTCCACAGCCTCTGATTTGTCACGCTGCCTGTCCGACATCCAGTACTAAATGAGCAGAAATTTCCTCCAATTAAACATTGGGAAGAACTAAGTCTTGTTCTTCGGTCCCTGTCACAAACTCCGTTCCCCTAAGCCACCGACTCCATCCCCCTCCCTGGCCGCTGTCTGACGCTGAACCAAACTCTTCACAAACTCAGCGTCCTAACTGACCCTGAGATGAGCTTCCGACCCCATATCCTCTCCCATCACCAAGACCTCCTACGTCCACCTCTGTAACATCGTCCGTCTCTGCCCCTGCCTCAGCTCATCTGCTGCTGAAATCCTCACCCATGCTTTTTTTAACCTCCAGACTCGACTATTCCAACGCTCTCCTGGCCGGCCTCCCATCTCCCACCCTCCATAAACTTGAGCTCATCCAAAACTCTGCTGCCCCGTATCCTAACTCGCACCAAGTCCCGTTCACCCTTCACCCCTGTGCTCGCTGACCTCCGTTGGCTCCCGATCCACCAAAGCCTCGATTTTTAAATTCTCATGCTTTGAAGATGGCAAGATAAGTTGAGAACGCTGTTAAAAAAGCATTCGGCATCCTTTATAAATGGAGGCATAGAGTACAAAAGCAAGGAAGTTATGCTAAACCTTTGTAAATCACTGGTTAGGCCTCAGCTGGAGTATTGTGTCCGATTCTGGCCACCACACTTTAGGAAGGATGTCGAGGCCTTAGAGAGGGCCCAGAAGAGATTTACTAGAATGGTACCAGGGATGAGGGACGTCAGTTATGTGGGGAGACTGGAGAAGCTGGGATTGTTCTCCTTAGAACAGAGAAGATTAAGGGGAGGTTTGATAGAGGTGTTCAAAATCATGATGGGTTTTGATAGAGTAAATAAGGAGAAACTGTTTCCAGTGGCAGGAGGGTCAGTAACCAGAGGACACAGATTTAAGGTAATTGGTACAAGAACCCGAGGGGAGATGAGGATTTTTTTTTACGCAGCGAGTTGTTATGATCTGGAATGCGCTGCCTGAAAGGGCGGTGGAAGCAGATTCAATAGTAACTTTCAAAAGGGAATTGGATAAATACTTTAACAAGGAAAAATTTGCATCATTATGGGGAAAGAACAGGGGTGTAAGACTTATTGGATAGCTCTTTCAAAGGCACAATGGGCCAAATGGAGTCCTTCTGTGTTGTACAATTCTACGATTCTAAGAAGGGAACTGTCCATGTAGTTTCATGGTGAGTGAATTTGTGAAACAGTGATTTTACAAATGGCGTTACAGTATATCAGAGTTAGATCCTAGCAGCTTGCATGATACGCCCAGCACTCCAGTAATCTCAGCTGTATTTGATCTGTTTGACAACAGTGGTTTGCAAATCCAAACTCCCCAGAGGGCAAGACTGTGAAGTAGCTAAGTGCAGGACACATCTCTTTCTGTCATAAGACCACAACTTGCCTCCCCAGACACCCACAGAGCTGACAGCAGAGTGAGACTTACAAACCATTTCAAGGACCCACAAGCAAAAGATTTTAACTTAGAATAGTGTGGTTGCACTGACCAAATCAAAGGGTGAGCTGTTTTATTTGGGCAGGGATGGACAATGAATCAGAGTGGTTCCAACTGCAAGCTTTAAATTGTGGAACACTGTGAATTTAAATCCTGCACAGAATTTATTTTATCGATGTTTGAGAGCTCGCTGGCAGCTGTCTGGGGACTGTCAGTGCAAAGTGTTAGACTCCCAGTCTGTCAACATTGGCAGCTTTATCAGGTCTCAGCTGTGTCTATTGATGGAGGAGAGATAGTGCCACATCAGGCAAAGGGAAAACATTGTATGTGTGTATGGAGGTATTTATGGATGGAGGTGTGTGTGTTTGTATGTAGGGTTCATATGTATGGAGGATGTGTGTGTTTGTGAGTGGCGTTGGTGTGAGTGTGTGTGTGTGTGTGTGTGTGTGTGTAAGAGTTCCCCCACTGGAAGCATAGAATTTCGGCATTAACCGCACAGGGAGAGGGAGGATGGAGACTTGCACACTGGAGGCAAACCTGCTAGAACTGTGAGTGTGTAATTTTACACTAATCATGTGTCGTTACAAGGAGAAAGATGTGTAGAGCAACAGTGGTATCGATGTTGGCATCCAGCCTGCCAGCATGATCCAAGAAAGTGACACATGCTTCCTGTTTTATTAAAAACAGCCCAATCTTACCTTGCACGCTGAGAGAATGTTAGTCCAGAAACTGCGAGGTCAATACAGATACGAAGACATTTACAGCAGGACTGGCAAGGAGCCAAATGCTGGTCAGCCTGACTTTCACAATCACAGCACACGGCTGCTGATACCAGGCTTTAACTCTTTAACATGCCAACAAGTCAATGAGGCTATTAAAAATACAGAAATGGAACCACAGGTCTTTGTTGCACCATCCCAGCTGTCTCCTACTTTAAATAAATCCTTTCCAGAACCTCAAAACTATAGAACTCCTCATCTCTCTGTCTTCCCTCCCTCCTACAATCCTCAGATTTTTGAAACACTAGCATGCAATCATCTAATCACTACTTCTTGCTTTATCGTGTCTTCTCTCCTACGCTCTTCAGTCTTTGTGCTATCCTACATTGATCCATTTAATCTCCTTCCACAGTCCCTGTACATACAGTCCCTATCATAGACTCAACCCGCCCATTTAATCTCCTTCTATAGTCCATGTATCCAATCATGGACTCCACCCATCCATTTAGTGACATAGGAACAGGAGTAGGCCATTCAGCCCTTTGAGCCTGTTCTGCCACTCAATTAGATCATGGCTGATCTGTATCATAACTCCATCTACCCGCCTTGGTTCTGTAACCCTTAATACCCTTGCCTAATAAAAATCTATCAATCTCAGTTTTGAAATTTTCAATTGACCCCCAGCCTCAACAGCTTTTTGGGGGAGAGAGTTCCAGATTTCCACTCCCCTTTGTGTGAAGAGGTGCTTCCTGACATCACCCCTGAACGGCCTGGCTCTAATTTTAAAGTTATGCCTCCCTTGTTCTGCACTCCCCCCACCAAAGGAAATAGTTTCTCTCTATCTACCCTATCAATTCTTTAATCATCTTAAACTCTTCAATTACATCTCATTAATCTTCTATATTCAAGGGAATACTAAAGTAATATCCTCCCACAGCCCATGTACACTTTACCTTCTCATGGACTCAATCCATCCATTTAATCTCCTTCCCCAGCCCCTGACCGACCGACCCGATCGTGGACTCTACCCCACCCATTTAGTCTCCTGAAGGGAAGTTCTGTTTAAATTCTCCCTGCTATTCAAACAGTAATAAAGTTGTTGAAAGCCGTTTGAAGGGGGCAGGTTGAAGAAGCAACTAAATTTGCTCCTGGATAGAAGGGGTTGTGGGATATGGTGAGAAGTGGTGGGTAGCTGAGATAATATTTCAAATTGAGAATTTTGACTCAAGATCACTCAAATCACACTTTACATCCGTTCCACACCTTCCCCCATTCGCCAGAACAAAAAAAAATAATGAACTGGCTTGTTGGGCCAAATGACCTTTTCTTGTCCCAAGCATTTCTCAGGTTCTTATGATCTTCAACGTTTATCCAGCAAATATGAGGATACCTTTCAACACAAAAAGCAAAACACTGCGGATACTGGAAATCTGAAATAAAACCTGAAAATGTTGGAAATACGCAGCGGGTCAGTGCAGCACCTGTGGAGAGAGAATCAGAGTTAATGTTTCAGGTCGATGGCCTTTCGTCAGAGCTGCACATCTTGTGAGAATGCCCATTCTCCCTTCCGTCTCCGCTACTCAACTCTACTCTGCTCCCTCGAGACAACATTAACTCTCTCGTGCCCCAACAGTTTAAAAATAGTTTGTCAAGCGCACTGAATAAAGATGGACCCTTTTAAAATTAATAGTCAGATGAATATTTTACATTTCAATATTCCATTACATGATTAATAGCCAAGAAAATATGTGACATAAATTGTTGCTAATATTTTATTCTCAATCATTGGCAGGTGGCTCAAATCACACTTTTCATCCGTTCCTCACCTCCCCCATTCCCTATCAGCTTGTGCCACATGCAATGCAGTATTCCCTTCGTCCCTGGTTGCAGCTGGCCTTCCCATCTGCTTCAAACTCTCCGACTAATTAACTACCCCTCCCTCCATCTTAAAGCTAGAGAGATATTTAACCCTTACACTATCGGCAGGTCGGAGGGAAACTCTGGTGCCTCTGAGCAAGGTACCAAACTCAGAATAAGTACTAATTGTCCAGTGATAAAACTATAACTATAGGAGTTCAGAAGAATGAGAGGCGATCTTATTGAAACGTATAAGATTGTGAAGGGGCTTGATCGGGTGGATGCGGTAAGGATGTTCCCAAGGATGGGTGAAACTAGAACTAGGGGGCATGATCTTAGAATAAGGGGCTGCTCTTTCAAAACTGAGATGAGGAGAAACTTCTTCACTCAGAGGGTAGTAGGTCTGTGGAATTTGCTGCCCCAGGAAGCTGTGGAAGCTACATCATTAAATAAATTTAAAACAGAAATAGACAGTGTCCTAGAAGTAAAGGGAATTAGGGGTTTAGGGGAGCGGGCAGGAAATTGGACATGAATTCAGATTTGAGGTTAGGATCAGATCAGCCATGATCTTATTGAATGGCGGAACAGGCTCGAGGGGCCGATTGGCCTACTCCTGCTCCTATTTCTTATGTTCTTATAAAGGAAAAGTCTATTACTACAATCTCAACTCCAGACTCGATTACTCCAATGCTCTCCTGGTCAGCCTCCCATCCTCCATAGACTTCCACTCATCCAAAAACTCTGTTGTCTGTATCCTCTCCCACACCAAGCCCCTTTCACTCATCAACCCTGCCCTCGGATATCACTGTTTACACCCAACAGCCTCCATTTCACCATCGGGAGGCCACTTCTTCAGTCTCCACGCCTAACATCAGTTTATTTTCTGCCTTGTTTAAACTTATCTCTTCAGCCGTGCCTTAAGTCCCATCAACAATCCCCACCCCCACCCCCACCAACTCCCTTCCCCATTATTCCGCTGCCCATCTCCTGCTTGACATCCTCTTCTCCCTCATGGAACGCACTGAGAGACATTCCCTACATGACAGGTGCAAAATAAATACAAGTTGTTCTTGCGAAGTACTTTTCACAATGAATTACTTTCAAAGTGTAATGACTGATGTTACATAGGAAAATGTGGCAGCCATTTTGCAGCAGCAATATTCCACAACAACAACATATCGTGCCTTTAACGTAGAAAAACGTCTTGAGACACTTCACAGGGGCATAACCAGACAAAAATCGACACCAGACCAAAGAAGGTGATATTAGGACAGATGACTAAAAGCTTGGTCAAAGAGTTGGGTTTTATAGAGGGTCTTAAAGGAGGAGAGGGAGGTGGAGAGAAGGGGAGACGTCGGGAGGGAATTCCAGAGATTAGGGCCTAGACAACTGAAGGCACGGCCGCCAATGAGCAGGTGAAGAGAAGGGGTCGACGCAGGGTAAAGTCACCAATCCCGCACTGCCAGAGAGAACAGATCAGTGACTTTCCGCTGCGGACCTGTAGCCCTAGCCCTGCCCCTCACTCCGTTTGCACAATCATTAAATTCACCCACAATGTAGAGTCGGCAGTTATTTGGTAAATGAACTGAACAGTTACCTTAACTTTGGACTGTAAGATTGTTTCCTTTAAGAGGTAGGACGTGTGAAACTTTGGGATCAGGGAAGGATAGGGTGCGAGGGTGATTTTCTAATATACGAGTATTTTACACAATGCGTATGGTAACAAACCACACATTGGAATTGGAAATACATCCCAGGAATGGTCAGGATCTGTTACTCCTAACACTGCACAAACAGGGAGTGTCTGCCTCGTGGAGAGCTGAATGGGCATCTGTAAACTTTCACCAGACATTTTGCAAACAGCACATGTTAGCATTAGTAAGATCAGTAGGGTATAAATTCGTCCTGTTTTATTTTCCACTCCCTTTGATTACAGACTAATCACCACACAGAGCCAGTTAGGCACTGGTCAGCACCAGAGGGGACCATTTCCAGGAAGTTGGTAAAGAATGGAACTGTTACACAGAAAGGATGATGATCCCCAGGAACGTGTTACAGTCTAGAATCTAATCGAGAGCTTCGGGGGGTTTATATATAGAATAACAGATACCCGGGAGTGAGTTACAGGCTGGAATCTAATCGAGCGATTCGGGTTTTTTTTTTTATTCGTTCATGGGATGTGGGCGTCGCTGGCGAGGCCAGCATTTATTGCCCATTCCTAATTACCCTTGAGAAGGTGGTGGTGAGCCGCCTTCTTGAACCGCTGCAGTCCGTGCGGTGAAGGTTCTCCCACAGTGCTGTTAGGAAGGGAGTTCCAGGATTTGACCCAGCGACGATGAAGGAACGGCGATATATTTCCAAGTCGGGATGGTGTGTGACTTGGAGGGGAACGTGCAGGTGGTGTTGTTCCCATGTGCCTGCTGCCCTTGTCCTTCTAGGTGGTAGAGGTCGCGGGTTTGGGAGGTGCTGTCGAAGAAGCCTTGGCGAGTTGCTGCAATGCATCCTGTGGATGGTACACACTGCAGCCACAGTGCGCCGGTGGTGAAGGGAGTGAATGTTTAGGGTGGTGGATGGGGTGCCAATCAAGTGGGCTGCTTTGTCCTGGATGGTGTCGAGCTTCTTGAGTGTTGTTGGAGCTGCACTCATCCAGGCAAGTGGAGAGTATTCCATCACACTCCTGACTTATGCCTTGTAGATGGTGGAAAGGCTTTGGGGAGTCAGGAGGTGAGTCACTCACCGCACGATACCCAGCCTCTGACCTGCTCTTGTAGCCACAGTATTTATGTGGTTGGTCCAGTTAAGTTATATATAGAATAACAGATACCCGGGAGTGAGCTACAGGCTGGAATCTAATCGAGGGGTTTGGGGGGGTTTATATAGAGAATAACAGATACCCGAGAGTGAGTTACAGGCTGGAATCTAATTGAGGGGTTTGGGGGGTTTATATATGGAATAACAGATACCCGGGAGTGAGTTAGAAATGGAAAATTCTGGGGAGTCTGCAGCTGTGATCCTGATGTGAACTTGTGGTTGGTGAGTTTGAGTGCCGGGATTCTGATTTATTTTTGGGGGGAGTTTTTGTGTTGACCCTGGTGATGGATGTTAGTGCTGGGGAAGAGAACTTTCCATTTAATCATCCAATGTCTCCCTGTATCAGCAGCCAACACTCGCTGCTAACTTGAGTTACAAGCTGAGTAAAGCTGCTTTGACTGTGGAATTGTATCGCAGCACCTTCAGGAGAGGAAGAGGAGAGAGATAAGGGGGAGAAACATTGAAACGAATTGGTGAGAGGACATTTCCACCATGAAACATTTCTGAGCCACATAGCTCTGAGCTCTGTGACAACTCTGTTTAATTAGTCCCTTTTCTAACTCTCCTCAGGTATTCCATTGAACAACACTCATACCTGGACAGATTTTTCACCATCAATGCACAGAATGGGATTATAAAAACCACAGCGCCACTGGACAGAGAGCAAACAGCCTGGCAAAATATCTCCGTGATCGCAACGGAAGTCAGTGAGTATTGAGGTTATCCTGTTGATCCTGAGCATACGTGGAGGGAAGCCTAGTATCAAGGGTCAAGTGGCTGTTTTTTAGCAAGTTGCTATTAAGGTGTCAGCTGTGGCTCAGTAGGTAGCACCTCTTGATCTGAAGCTGTGGGTTCAAGGCCCACTCCAGAGACTTGAGCACAGAATCTACACTGATACTCCCAGTGCAATACTGAGGACCATTTAGAGACAAGTAGGGGAGTTTTCCCTGGTGTCCTTGCTAACATTTATCCCTCAATCAATGCCTAAAACAGATTATCTGCTCATTACCTCATTGCTGTTTGTGGGATCTTGCTGTGCACAATTTGGCTGCTGTGTTTCCTACATTACAACAGTGATGACACTTCAAAAGTACTCCATTGGCTGTAAAGCGCTTTAGGACGTCCTGAGGTCATGGAAGATGCTATAGAAACACAAGTCTTCCTTAAAACGGCCTTTATCAAAATACAGGGCGTGATTTTCCTCTGGGCCTGGGCGGAGCAGAAAGAGGAAAATCAGGCAGGAGTGGTAGGATGGGATGCCAATAATGAGATCTGTTCAGTTTTTGTCTCTCTGATTTACCTCTAGTATTTCTCACAGTTGAATAGGGTTAAATATTCTGGTTTCATTAACACAGAAATATGGAGAGGAGGCCGGTGCCCCCTTCCCCGCCCTTTACATTCAGAAACCTTCTACTTGACTATCTCTGACTAACTCGAAACAAAAATCAATCTGCAGATTGTATGTTGCACTCGAAAGTAATTGCTTGTCACGCTGCTTTGTAAACACTATCGATTTGGCAAAGCAGCCTCATAAAATAAAACAGGTTTTTTTTTCCCTCTTTCTTATCATTTTACTTTTATTATTCATTCCTGGGATGTGGGCATCACTGGCAAGGCCAGCATTTATTCCCCATCCCTAGTTGCCCTGAACTGAGTGACTTGCTAGGTCAGTTCAGAGGGCAGTTAAGAGTCAACCAGATTGATGTGGGGACTGGAGTCACATATAGGCCCAGACCGGGGAAGGACGGCAGGTTTCCTTCCCTAAAGGAACATTAGTGAACCAATTGGGTTTTTACGACAATCCGACAGCTTCACGGTCACTTTTACTGAAACCCAGCTTTTTATTTCCAGATGTTTTTTTTTAATTCTTGAAACTGCCACTGTGGGATTTGAGCTCCTTGTTTTTCTGGATTATTAGTCCAGGCCTTGGGATTACTAGCCCAGTAACATAACCACTACACTGCTGTTCTCCATAATTGTAGCTACCATTCAGATATACAGAGAGGAGTTTGTTTACTGGGATTTACTCAATCCTCCTCATCCTGCAGTGTGTGTCAGGGTGAGGATATTCAGCTCCCTGTCATCCAGCTCTGTGGACACCTGGCCCTCCCCTTGTACCTCGTCCGAGGGACCCTTCTTCACATGTGAGCCCAGGCACTGACCATTTGTGGACTGTTTGACTGTAGATAGCATCACGGCTTGACGTCAATGTGGTGTTAGCTGTGTCTCATTGGGTACCATTCTCGCCTCTGAGTCAGAAGGTCATGGGTTTAAGCATCACTCCTGAGACTTGAGCACAAAATCTAGGCTGATGCTCCCAGTGCAGTACTGAGGGAGTGCTGCACAGTCGGCGGTGTCATCTTTCAGATGAGATGTTAAACTGAGGCCTCATTTGCCCTCTCAGGGAGACATCAAAGATCCCATGGCACTATTTCGAAGAAGAGCAGAAGAGTTCCCCCCGGTGTCCTGGCCAATATTTATCCCTCAACCAACATCACAAAGATTAACAAGGATGATATCCTTATCAGGAAAAGCTGAACAGGCTGGGACTCTTTTCTCTAGAAAAGAGAAGGCTGAGGGGTGACCTGATAGAAGTCATTAAGATAATGAAAGAATTTGATCGGGTAGACGTAGAGAAAATGTTTCCACTTGTGGGGGAGACCAGAACTAGGGGCCATAAATATAAGATAGTCAGTAATAAATCCAATAGGGAATTCAGGGGAAACTTCCTTACCCAGAGAGTGGTGAGAATGTGGAACTCACTACCACAAGGAGTAGTTGAGGCAAATAGCGTAGATACATTTAAGGGGAAGCTCGATAAACACATGGGGGAGAAAGGAATAGAAGGATATGCTGATAGGGTGAGATGAAGAGGGGAGGGAGGAGGCTCGTGTGGAGCATAAACACTGGCATAGACTAATTGGAACACTTTCTCTCCTTCCTTTCTTTCTTTCTTTCTTTCAACTGGGTGGTGCTGCACATTAGTTCGCTTGCTGCCTGGGGCCTGTGTTTCAATCTATCCAGCCTACCTGCAGCATAGGGAGGGTAGTTTCTGCTGTCTGCTGGCCGTGAGGGGCCTCTATGGAGTGTGTCTGGAGAATGTCAATCAAGTTCTGAGTCTGGGTGAGCTCACAGCACAAAGCTGCTCCTAATTTGTCAAAGGTCACTCTGAGAATCCGTGTTATGATTGCTGCGGGAAATGAAAAGTGCCACATTGTTGCAGTAAGGGGCACTGAGGTAAATTGTTGGGACAGTGTCGAGGGAGTTGTGGTCTGTGTTGAGCCCCGCTGTACCTGTCCTGGGAGTGTTTGATGGAACATTGTAGAGGGAGCTTTACTCTGTATCTAATGCAAGCTGTATCTAACCACTGGAAGTGTTTCGTGGTACAGTGTAGAGGGAGCTTTACTCTGTATCTAACCCGTGCTGTACCTGCCCTGGGAGTGTTTCGTGGTACAGTGTAGAGGGAGCTTTATTCTGTATCTAACCCCTGGGAGTGTTTGGTGGGACAGTGTAGAGGGAGCTTTACTCTGTATCTAACCTGTGGGATTGTTTCGTGGGACAGTGTAGAGGGAGATTTACTCTGTATCTAACCTGTGGGAGTGTTTGGTGGGACAGTGTAGAGGGAGCTTTACTCTGTATCTAACCCCTGGGAGTGTTTCGTGGGACAGTGTAGAGGGAGCTTTACTCTGTATCTAACCCCTGGGAGTGTTTCGTGGGACAGTGTAGAGGGAGCTTTACTCTGTATCTAACCCCTGGGAGTGTTTGGTGGGACAGTGTAGAGGGAGCTTTACTCTGTATCTAACCCCTGGGAGTGTTTGGTGGGACAGTGTGGAGGGAGCTTTACTCTGTATCTAACCTGTGGGAGTGTTTGGTGGGACAGTGTAGAGGGAGCTTTACTCTGTATCTAACCTGTGGGAGTGTTTCGTGGGACAGTGTAGAGGGAGCTTTACTCTGTATCTAACCCCTGAGAGTGTTTCGTGGGACAGTGTAGAGGGAGCTTTACTCTGTATCTAACCCCTGAGAGTGTTTCGTGGGACAGTGACCAAAAGGGAAAATGCCCGATTCTGGCACACATCAAAAACACAAAATAAAAAGCAAAAATAAAATAAACATCCCACCAGAGAGTGAGTTGGGGGTTAAGTTGGACACCATACTGACATCAATCAGGAACGCTTTCCTCAGAGTCGCCTTTTAATAGTCCACTTTTTAATCAATTAAACAAATTATAGATTTAATCCATTAAAGGTTTGATGAATTAGTGGTTTCATTATCCTGGCACCGTTTCCCCCTGGGAGAGGTGCATTTAGATTCTCTCTCGCATTGCAGGTGGTGTCTGCATCAAATTCTGATGTTCCCTTTGACACAATTACTCACTGAACATTAACATGTTTTTAAAAAAAAACTCTTTTGGAGATTAGTGTTTTGAGGACAGTAAACAACGGTGACAGAGTCTGACTGCACGGGGAACACGTTGATGAGGACCTGCTAAGACGAGGCAGTAACTATCCCTGTCGCACCCAGCAGAAGTGGCAGATCCTACGGCAGGGTTTCAGTCCCATTCCCCTCCCGGCAGGGCAAACGGCCTGAAATTAATTCCTGACAGCCCCACGCCCATGTTATTTAAATGATGTCACAGTAGCGTCGCCAACCCAACAGAATTGTCCTGGAGTCTCCAGGAATTGAAGACTAATCTCTAGGACACTGCCGTAAGCAAAAACCTGGGAGTAAAATCATAGGGAGCATTCAAAAAAGGGTATAGTTTTCTTCATTTTCTTTGGACACTTCTGTTTATTAGTTATATAAAAAAATATTGGTGACGGGGAAAAGAAAGGCTGTTTAACTGACAGTCAAGAATGATCCAATCGGTTAACGAAGAGTCTGTTCTTTTCACTTTCCGATTGGCCATGGGAAGGCGGGGTGCCGTGACAATGGATGTTTTGGGCGACCAATGGCGGGAGTGTGTGGGGGGGGGGGGGGACGGGCCGGTTGGAAGCAGGCGGTCATGTGATTAAACCTCCAGGAATACGTTCAAGCAGAGTTGGCAACCCTAGGCCTGAGGCCCAATTTCTGGTGAGCATCAGGCCTCCTGGTTGGGGTGCACACTCTCTGCATGCTGTTGCTGCTGCGCCTGAAAACTCCCTCTCTCTTTCTTTCTCTCTCTCTCCCTCTCTCTCTCCCTCCCTCTCTCTCTCTCTCGCTTCCAATCACCCTTCAACAAGGCTCCAAGAGGGTCTTTCTCTTCCTTCCATTTGAGGAGAATATCTCTTTTTGCCTTTCCTCACTCAACAGTGCCTGTCTGTCTGTCGCTGTCTGTCAGTCTGTCTTTCTCTTTACTTCCCCCTCCCCACAGTTGGTTTCCTTTGCTTTCTTCGGCTCCCTGAGTAGACAGCCCCCCGAAGGGCGGTTCTGACTTCTCCTCAAATCTGCAGTTTTGCGTTGGTGTTCTCTTTGATGCACCAGCTGACTTGAGACAGAAGGATCTTTGATGGGAGATTTAACTGTGCCCCCCCGACTGACACTTGAGTTCATCAGCTGAAAATGGAACAGCCGGAGATGCGTGAGCTACCTACACAGCCTCAGATTTCTCAGATCCTGCAACCTCCAAGATTCCTCCTCCCAGGTCTGTGAATCCTCCAATGTGACGGTTACACTGTTCAGTAATCCTGGGAACTGAAGTCTTTTATTGTGGACAGGAGGGCCGACTTTAGTCGCCCTGGACCTTGCCCACCGACAGTGTGTATGAGGAAATCCTGCACAAATGGACGTTGTTTGATTGCTTCGAGGCTTTTACACCAGGCCTCAGTGTGTGGGGAGTCAGCATGATGGGTGGGGACTGTGAAGTGTGATGGAGAGAGTGTCCTAAAGTCCAGGATCCTCAGAGACCCAGCAGGGCAAGTCTTGCTCATTGTGGAAGGGAAGGGGGAATTGATAAGTTTGATAAGTTTGTGATTTTTTTTTTCTCTTTGTTAATTTTTTATGTCTATACTGTGTGATAAATATTATTATTAAGGGTGTAAAGTGGGTGAGTGTCATGGCAACCGTATCCCAAGATTTTTTTCTTTTGCTGGAATGTGAGTGGGTAGAATTTTTTTTGGTGGAATTTGTCTGGGGAGAAATGTTTTGGTGAGTGAACAATGAAAGTGGAAAATAACCAAGTAGAAAGGAGGAAAACACAGAGACTTAAAAACACAACCATCAAAGATAGATGAACTGGTCATTTATCTCATTTGCTGTGTTGGTTCTTGCTGTGCACAAACAGGCTGCTGCATCTGCCCACATAACAACAGTGACTGCACTCCAAAAGTAATTTATTGGTTTTGAAGCACTTTCAGATGGCCTGAGGATACAATAGACACCATATGAATGCAAGAATGCAATGGGAGTTGTGTATAGGACCCCTGGCAGCAGCTCTGAAGTGCTAGATTGTATAAATGCAGAGATTAGACAAGCGTGTAACAAAGGCATAGTGGTCTTAATGGGGGACTTTAACCTTCACATAGATTGGGAAAAGCAGACTAACAACTATCAGAAAGGTAGTGAATTTCTTGAGTGTGTCCGGGATAGTTTTCTACAGCAGTATGTCCTTGAGGCAACAAGGGGGCAAGCCATACTAGATTTAGTAATGAGTAATGAGCCAGATTTAGTTAACAGCTTAACTGTGCGTGAACATCTATCCAATTGCGATCATAACATGATCGAGTTCAATGTAATGTTTGAAAGGGAAAAAAGTGAATCAGCTGCTAAGATCTAGACTTGGGTAAGGCCGACTTCAATGGGATGAGACAGAGACTATCCACAGTAAATCTGTTAATGAGTAAAACGACTGATGATCAGTGGGAAATGTTTAGAGAAACATTTAACGTGATACAGAATCGGTTTATACCCCTGAGGGGCAAGAACTCTACTTTCCAAGAAAAACAGCCATGGACAACTAAAGAGGTAAGGGACAGTATAAGACATAAGGAAAGGGCATACAAAAAGGCAAAAAATGGCACAGATCCTGGTGAATGGGAAAGATACAAAGATCAACAAAGGGTCACAAAACAGATAGTAAGAGCTACAAAAAGAGAGTATGAAAAGAAACTTGCAAGGGATATCAAAACCAATACAAAGAGCTTTTATAGTTACATTAGGAAAAAGAGGGTGGTCAGGAGCAGTGTTGGCCCCTTAAAAACTGAAAGTGGGGATATTGTCATTGACAATGGGGAAATGGCGGGCATGTTGAACAACTACTATGCGTCAGTATTTACAGTAGAAAAAGAGGATAGCATGCCGGAAATCCCAAGAAAACTAATATTGAATCGGGGACAGGGACTCGGTAAAATTAACATAAGTAAAACAGTAATGAAGAAAATAATTGCACCAAAGAGTGACAAATCCCCAGGACCAGATGGTTTCCATCCCAGGGTTTTAAAGGAAGTAGGTGAGCACATTGCAGATGCCCTAACTATAATCTTTCAAAGTTCTCTAGATTCAGGAACTGTCCCTCTAGATTGGAAAATTGCACATGTCACTCTGCTTTTTAAGAAAGGAGAGAGAGGGAAACCAGGGAATTATAGACCAGTTAGCCTAACATCTGTTGTGGGGAAATTGCTGGAGTCTATAATTAAGGATAGGGTGACTGAACACCTCGAGAGTTTTCAGTTAATCAGAGAGAGCCAGCATGGATTTGTGAAAGGTAGGTCGTGCCTGACTAACCTGATTGAATTTTTTGAAGAGGTGACTAAGGGAGTGGACAGGGGAATGTCAATGGATGTTATTTATATGGACTTCCAGAAGGCATATTTGAAGAGGTGACTAAGGGAGTGGACAGGGGAATGTCAGTGGATGTTATTTATATGGACTTCCAGAAGGCATTTGATAAGGTCCCACATAAGAGACTGTTAGCTAAGATCAAAGCCAATGGAATTGAGGGAAAAGTATGGACTTGTTTAGGAAGTTTGCTGAGCGAAAGGCGACAGAGAGTAGGGATAATGGGTAGGTAGTCACATTGGCAGGATGTGACTAGTGGAGTCTAGCAGGGATCTGTCTTGGGGCCTCAGTTATTCACAATATTTATTAACGACTCAGATGAAGGCATAGAAAGTCTCATATCTAAGTTTGCAGATGACACAAAGATTGATGGCATTGTCAGCAGTGTGGATGGAAAACATAAAATTACAATACAATATTGATAGATTAGGTGAATGTGCAAAACTGTAGTAAATGGAATTCAATGTAGACAAATGTGAGGTCATCCACTTTGGATCAAAAAAGGACAGAACAGGGTACTTTCTAAATGGTAAAAAGTTAAAAACAGTGGATGTCCAAAGTGACTTAGGGGTTCAGGTGCATAGATCATTGAAGTATCATGAACAGGTGCAGAAAATAATCAATAAGGCTAATGGAATGCTGGCCTTTATATCTAGAGGACTGGAGTACAAGGGGGCAGAAGTTATGCTGCAGCTATACAAAACCCTGGTTAGACCGCACCTGGAGTACTGTGAGCAGTTCTGGGCACCGCACCTTCGGAAGGACATATTGGCCTTGGAGGGAGTGCAGCATAGGTTTACTAGAATGATACCCGGACTTCAAGGGTTAAGTTACGAGGAGAGATTACACAAATTGGGGTTGTATTCTCTGGAGTTTCGAAGGTTAAGGGGTGATCTGATCGAAGTTTATAAGATATTAAGGGGAACAGATAGGGTGGATAGAGAGAAACTATTTCCGCTGGTTAGGGATTTTAGGAGTAGGGGGCACAGTCTAAAAATTAGAGCCAGACCTTTCAGGAGCGAGATTAGAAAACATTTCTGCACACAAAGGGTTGTAGAAATTTGGAATTCTCTTCCGCAAATGGCAATTGATACTAGCTCAATTGCTAAATTTAAATCTGAGCTAGATAGCTTTTTGGCAACCAAAGGTATTAAGGGATATGGGCCAAAGGCAGGTATATGGAGCTAGATCACAGATCAGCCATGATCTTATCAAATGGCGGAGCAGGCACGAGGGGCTGAATGGCCTACTCCTGTTCCTATGTTCCTAAGTTCCTAAGTTCGTTCTTTCTTTCTAAAAGAAAACATTAAACGAGAAAAGCAAATTCAGCTTATTGTGCATGTTTCTTCTGTGAACCATGTACAATCTACTCCATCATGGTCTCTCCCCACCCATTTAATCTCCTTCCATAGTCCCTGTATATGTATCCAATCATGGACTCAACCCCAACCATTTAATATTCTTTCACAGCCCTGCTCAATCTGCCCTATCATGGACTCTACTCCACCCATTTACTCTCTTGAAGGAAAGTTTTTCCTCGAAGGTAATTACAGAACCCCTGTGTAATCCTACATCTGAGATCGGGCATGGCAATCTAGATCCTTATCCTGCTATTAACTGTTAATATCAAAATAATGTTACTGGAGTACGTAAATACCAAAGGAATGAGTATCCTGAGCACTGGAGGAATTACACTTACCCGCAAAGCCAGCTGGCAGCTAGCAACCTGAAAAGGGGAATTAAATAACATTTTGAATCCTATTACGAGAAACTAACTTTTTGTTTTGGACCTTATCCAGCCCTAAATATGTTAAAAACTAACTTTATTAAAGGGACACTGTTTCACAAACCTTTAACAGTTCATCTCGCATCACTTTAAATTTTAAAATAACTTTATACAAGCCAGATTTTTTCGAGATTGTTTTGCACCATAAACTGTGACGTCTGGTGTGTGACGTCTGGTGTGTGACAGACACACTGGACACAAGACTTGCCTATGGTGAATATCCTATCTTGGTAATAAGAAAGAAAGACTTGCATTTATGTAGCACCTTTTAAGCCCTTAGGACGTCCCAAATTCAGTACAGTCACTGTTGTAATGGAGGTACTTTCGACATTATGTTCTTTTATAAGGCTAGGAACATTATTCCATGTAAAGCCTGATGTATTATCCTGCCGCTAAAATGTAGGTCTCAGTCCCTTTTTAAGATTTTAAGTGAACACCAGGTTGAGTTCGTTCAAAGGTCAATTGCTATTCAGGCTGGAGATCAGAATCTGGTTTTATCTGTGGGACGGTCAATTAAGAGGTTCCAGATATTATGGCTCTGGTATTTTCTATTACTTCAGAGTATGGCTGTATTTTTCTTTATATTTTTAAAGAAAGACGGAGAAATTTGCACTGGACAGTGTTTGAAGTGTGATGGGCCCCAGAATGAAGTGTACTCATACGTACAGATTTTATAGTATAGATTGGTAGGTAAATAGATAGATAGATAAAAGCAAAATACTGCGGATGCTGGAAATCTGAAATAAAAACAGAAAATACTGGAAATGCTCAGCAGGTCAGGCAGCATCTGTGGAGAGAGAGAAACAGAGTTAATTATTGAAGTTGATGACCTTTTGTCAGAAGGATAGATAGATGGATGGATAAATAGAAAGATAAATAATTACTGGCACTGGGGAGCTAGCTCTTTGTTCTCCATTATCCCCTACTTTGGAATAAATGAGCCTCTATTTTTACCAAAATGAGAGGGAAAAAAAGGGACGAGATTCCAGATGTTATAATTCAAAGATTTTTTTCTTTGGAAATCACACAAGATAGTTTGTATTTCTGAGATGATGGAACGTTCAATATATAAGTCATAGATTGCAGCTGTTACAAAGACAAGGAGCTTCTTGCTGTTAACACGAATATCGTACTAAAAATGGAAAATTGAAAAAATATGTGGTAACATTTATGTTGTGGTGTTTGCATTCTTGTCACATACTTCAGCTGGCACTACTGTGCTGGGATGATTTATAAGCCATTTTAAGTTGTGCAATGATTGCACCTCCCATGGGCTTCCGTAGCACGATCTGAGGACACGTTCCAGCTTTTCCTTCATGTAAGGAGTTACACGGGAATTCTCTCAGCCAATTCCTGATCGTTTTTTTTTTACAGGAGAAAACATAGGGCCATTCTGCGCTCTGTAAATTAACAAAGGATCTTAGCATAAATCTTAACCAGTTCGAGCTCCAGATGTTAACTGGCCCTTCACATTCCTTCTACACAGGACCTCCTTGCTCTGTAAGACTCAATTCGTTCTCGGGATACTGGCATTTATTGTCTGTCCATCCCTAGTTGCCCAAGCAACTTTGATACAACTGAGTGGCTCGCTAGGCCACTTCAGAGGACAGTTAAGAGTCATCCATGTTGGTGTGGGACTGGAGTCACATTTAGGCCCAGACCGGGTGAGGACGGCAGGTTTCCTTCCCTGCAGGACATTAGTGAATCAGTTGGGTTTTTACAACAATCCAACAGCTTCATGGACACTTTTAGCGATACCAACTTTTTATTTCCAGATTTTTGAAAACTGAATTCAGATTCTCATGGGGGGATTCGAACTCACATTCTCTGAATTATTAGTGCCGGCCTTTAGATTGCTAGTCCAGTAATAAACACTACACGAACGTACCCCTTTAATGGTCATCTAATGTACTACTTCAGTACTTTCACAACTGAGCCGTCAGCAGTGAGTGACAATGGGGTAAATGTGACAAGTTGGGGAAAGACCTTTTTGTATGTGGAGTGAAAGCTTTATCTGCTGGTAATCTAGAGTACCTAACTCGCACCAAGTCCCGTTCACCAATCACCCCTAGTGCTCGTTGACCGACATTGGCTCCCAGTCTGGCAACGTCTCGATTTTTAAAATTACTCATCCTTGTTTTCAAATCCCTCCATGGCCTCACCACCCCCCCCACATTTCCTATCTCTGTAACCTCCTCCAGCCCTCCAAGATCTCTGCGCTCCTCCAATTCTGGCCTCTTGCACATCCCTCATTCCCTTCGTCCCACCGTTGGCGGCCGTACCTTCAGCTGTCTAGGCCCTAAGCTCTGGAATTCCCTCTCTAAATCTCACTGCCTCTCTACCTCTCTTTATACCTACCTCTTTGACCAAATTTTTGGTCACCTGACCTAATATCTCCTTATGTGGCTCGGTGTCAAATTTTATTTGATGATCGCTCCTATGAATCGCCTTGGTGTACCGTTTTACTACATTAAAGGCACTATGTAAATGTAAGTTATTATAGTTATGAGCCATTCCCTGTAGAAGAATGTAATTGCCATAATTAAGTGCACTTTCCACCAACATGGCTGACATTTGAGGCGATAATTAAAATACTGCAAACTTTTTAATTACATAGTTTAAATCGTATCTTAACACTATCAATATTAATTGTCACCTGCCCAATGCAGCCAAATATTACTGTGGCTCAGTTGGTAGTGCCTTTATTTCCATATCAGTAGGTTGTGAGTTCATGCCTCACTTCAGGATTTGCACATGTAATCTAGGCTGAGGGAGTGCTGCTTTGTTGGAGGCGCTATCCTTTATTGAGATGTTTATTTTCTTATCAAAGATTTCATGACACTATTTGAAAAATAATTTTCTAAGTAACCTGGTTGATAGCAACAAAAAAAAAGCCTATCTATCATCTTGTTGCTGTATTTTGGTGCAGAATGAATTCTGTTCTTGCTTATATAAGTCCCAGCTGCAATGGTGTGGAGCATTTTGACTTAGACTCATACAGCACAGAAGGAGCCCATTTGGCCCATCGTGCCTGTGCTGGCTCTTTGAAAGGGCTATCCAGTTAATCACACTCCCCTGCTCTTTCCTCCACCAATTGTTTTTCCTTTTCAAGTATTTATCCAATTCTGTTCTGAAAGTTATTATTGAATCTGCTTCCACCGCCCTTTCAGGCAGCACGTTCCAGATCGTAACAACTCGCTGCGTATAAACAAATTCTTCTCATCTCCCCCTTTGTTCATTTGCCAATTTATCTGTGTCCTCTGGTTGCCGACCTTCCTGCCAGTGGAAACAATTTCTCCCGACCTACTCTATCCAAAGCCCCCGTAATTTTGTAGCGTTCAAGGATGTTGAATCTAAATATTTGGTGGTTGTGAACAGCTGTGGCTTGCAGTCTAAGAAGTCCATGATTGTGTATTCAATCTTTACTGCTGTATCGTGGATGTACTTTGTGGGCCCATCCAAAACCAATAATAGAACTCAATGTAATTACTATCTACACAGCGGCCAGTCTTGTACTGTGTGTTACAATCACAGATTTTCTTCAGTAATTCCATCTGTATGGAACAGTAAGCTATCGTCAGGTCTTTCTATGATCCGTGTTAATGCCCCAAGGTCACAGATGACGATCGCGAGTTGTCTGAGTTGGTGAATGAAGCTCCCACAGCACCAGCAAACAATGAGCCAATGTCAGGAGATTTATGTCCAGATTAGGCTCGGATTTGGCCAACTCCGGAAGGCTGTCAGTTGGAGATTTCTAAGCGTTGGCTGCTCAGGAACTCCTGTGAAATACAACCAATCGCACTGGTCCTTTTCGTAACTTTAATAGACAGGTTGGACTATACAGATAATAACAGATACCCGGGAGTGAGTTACAGGCTGGAATCTAATCGAGGGGTTCTGGGGGTTTATATATAGAATAACAGATACCCGGGGGTGAGTTACAGGCTGGAATCTAATCGAGGGGTTCGGGTGGTTTTTATATATAGAATAACAGATACCCGGGAGTGAGTTATAGCCTGGAATCTAATCGAGGGGTTCGGGGGGTTTATATATAGAATAACAGATACCCGGGAGTGAGTTACAGGCTGGAATCTAATCGAGGGGTTCGGGTGGTTTTTATATATAGAATAACAGATACCCGGGAGTGAGTTATAGCCTGGAATCTAATCGAGGGGTTCGGGGGGTTTATATATAGAATAACAGATACCCGGGAGTGAGTTACAGGCTGGAATCTAATCGAGGGGTTCGGGTGGTTTTTATATATAGAATAACAGATATCCGGGAGTGAGTTACAGGCTGGAATCTATCTGACTGTCGAACACTCTCCGATTATGTAACCTCCATTCCCATCACAGGCGCTGGACCTTCATCCTAATTCCAGCGTGCTTTGTTCCGACTCCTGCTGCCAACCCTGTGCTGTTTCGAATAAACGCGGTGCCCTCTCAGAATGACCCACACTTTGTAAGTGGGGCTGATGGCGACAATTACAGCGCATTGTACAGCAAATGCTTTTATTTGAATCGACAATTACAAAGCCTTATCCTCCATGTCTCTGGCTTGCCCAATGGAAGTGATGTTCAATTGCATAGAGGCCGGAGAGCCTCTCGACTTTCTTCTCTTGTTTTTGTTTGCTCTGTGCCTTTTTGCTGGTTTGAAACGAGTGGAAGGCAGCTTGCCAGGCAGTGAATGTTTGGGGCCTCATCGATCCACTTTGTTTTGGTTCCCTCGCTTCCCGTTCCTCTCCTGCAAAGGTTCACCTCCTTGGTCTACAAACCGCTCGTTGCCTCTGGTACCTGCCCAAGCGTCTGCTCTCCGCCTGCGAACCAGAATAGTTTGGGGGGGGCGTTTATTCTGAGTTTGTGCTACCAGCAGTGCGCCCTGCCCTCTAGTTGCTCATAGAATCATAGAGTGGTTACAGCACAGAAGGAAGGCCATTCAGCCCATCGAGCCCGTGCCGGCTCTTTGTAAGAGCAATCCAGTTTGTCCCACTCCCCGGCTCTTTCCCCGCAGCCCTGCAAATTTTTTCCCTTCAAGTATTAATCCGATTCCTTTTTGAAAGTCAGGATTGAACCTGCTTCCACCGCCCTTTCAGGCAGCACATTCCAGATCATACCTACTTGCTGCTCACATCTGGAAATTGGGGTGGTGACGCTGGCTGTGATTTCCCTCTCCCCCCTCCTACACATAGTCAGTGGGTGATGATCCCTCTCGGTACGGTGAACTCAGAAAATTGTCAGTTCGCTTATCAGCAAAGGGGACATCAGAGCCAATCCCCACCCTGTTCTCCACCCATGTCCCTGCACATGGACTTTCCAGCAGGCAGTCACTGGACAGCGATCAAGGGCTGGAGCCCTGGCTAATTCTCCCTCTCCCTGATTGCCTGAGGTCCGTTGTAGAACCCACTACAGGTGCCCCAGCTTAGGCCAGCTAACACCGCACAGATTGAGGCTCAAACCCGGGACATTGCAGGTCTGTTGGTTCAGTTATGCACTGGGTAAACTCACTGTTGGAACTTTTTCTTAAATCAATAATGTGTTTGAATTACAGATAGTTTCCTGTGATTCGTTTTTCATGTTATATGTGATAGAGAAAGAAAGAATTTACATTTATATAGTGCCTTTCATGACCTCAGGACATCCCAAAGCGCTTTACAGCTAATGACGTTTAGCCACTGTTGCAATGTCAGGAAACACAGCAGCCAATTCGTGCATGAGCAAGCTCCCACAAACAGCAATGAGATGATAATCATTTTTTTTCAGTGATATTGCTTGAGGGATAAATATTGGCCTGGACATCAGGAAGAACGCCCTGTTGTTCGAAATAGCATCGTGGGATCTTTTACATCCACCTGAGAGGGCAGACGGGGCCTCGATTTAACTTCTTCTGCTGAAAGATGGCACCTCCGACAGTGCAGATCTCTCTCAGTACTGCACTGGTAGTATCAGCCTGGATTATATGCTGGAGTGGGACTCGAACCCATGACTTTCTCTGACTCAGAGGCGAGAGTGATTACCACTGAACCACAGCGGACACTGACAAAAACAGTGTGACAAAGGAAAAAACTTTCTGATCGATGCATTCAATGTTGCAGCTAACACGTCCTGGAAACTCAAGAGGAGTGGTAAAGAATCTTGAAGCATCCCCTCTGCTCCTTTAATTAAGAAGGTCCCACCTTGGCCATAGACCATGACTGTAAAATGCAGCAGCTTCATGGTGAGCAAGGGCAGGAAGTCTGGTTGATTTTGTTTCCAGCCCTGGCACACTGAGATCCATTGCAGTGCCCCAACCATTGCCCAGTTGAGACCAGCTAACTCAGGGGATGGATTCTGATCTTTACAGCTCAGTACTACACGCTCCCTGCATCTATCAAAAAAGCAGAAAGAAAGAGAGACTTACAATTATATATATAGTGCCTTTCATGACCTCAGGATGTCCCAGTGCGCTTTACAATACAACAAAGTACTTTCTTGCAGTGCAGTCACTGTTGCAATGTAGGAAACGCGGCAGCCAATTTGTGCACAGCAAGATCCCACAAACAGCAATGTGATAATCACCAGATAATCTGTTTTTAGTGATGTTGGTTGCGGGGTAAATATTGGCCCAGGACACCAGGGAAAACTCCCCTGCTCTTCTTCGAAATAGTGCCATGGGATCTTCTACATCCAATTGAGAGGGGAGACAGTTTAATGTCTCATCCAAAAGACAGCACCACTAACGGTGCAGCACTCCCTCAGTACCCCACAACCACTGACTCAGAAGCAAGTGTGATACCGAGTGAGCCATGGCTGACACCAACTGGGTGGCCATTACCTTCCCCTTTTATCAAGTTCTTTATCAAGACCTGGTTGAAAAGCAGTTAGCTTTCTATGGACGTTTCTTCAATCCAGCTGGGCTAAACACTCGATCAGACGGAGCTATCCCACGATACCTGCTTTCAATCGTCCGAACTTAAGTTTGAAACTTATTGTAATAAGCAATGGCTTGCAGCAAGTAAGGTCGTTGCCTAGAACGCTATTGTTAATGAACTCTTGGCTCACTATTTCCAACTAATAGCTTGGCAGAGTTTAGCTGAGGAGTGCTCCAACTGATCAAGTGTTTAGCCGAGGATGAATCGGATAGAAGAATCCCGGGAAGTGAGACGTACAAGGTCAAAGCCACTCAATCAACATCACTGTGGCTAAACAATAGTGTGCTGTGCTCTATAGATCTACTACAGCGTAATGTAGCTGGAAAACATTTAATTCCCATGGCATTGATTGTAGGGTCAGTCAATAAAGGGGGAAAAGGAGAAATCATTCCAGGAATAGAGGTATCCTGCGAGGAAATAGATAGTCTTTGTGGCATGGGCGGACATGTGGCAGATGAAATTTAATGCAGAGAAATGCAAAGTGTTACATTTTTGTAGGAAGAATGAGGAGAGGCAATATAAACTAGAGGGCACAACTCTAAAAGGGTTACAGGAACAGAGAGATCTGGGGGTATATGTGCACAAATCATTGAAGGTGCCAGGGCAGGTTGAGAAAATGGTTAAAAAAGCATACGGGATCCTGGGCTTTATAAATAGAGGCATAGAGTACAAGAGCAAGGAAGTCATGATGAACCTTTATAAAACACTGATTCGGCCACAACTGGAGTATTGTGTCCAGTTGTGGACTTTAGGAAAGATGTAAAGGCCTGAGAGGGGGTGCAGAAAAATTTACTAGAATGATTCCAGGGATGAAGGAGTTTAGTTACGATAGACTGGAGAAGCTGGGGTTGTTCTCCTTGGAACAGAGACGGTTCCGAGGAGATTTGATAGAATCATAGAATGATAGATAGGTTACAGCATGCAACCGTCTCTGCCACCAGCCTGTCTATATCCGCGTGAAGTCTATCACTATCCTCCTCATTGTGTACTACCCTTCCAAATTTTGTACCCCTACCAAGAAGCATTCAAAATCATGAAGGGTCTAGACAGAGTAGATAGAGAGAAACTGTTCCCATTGGCGGAAGGGGCAAGAACCAGAGACATAGATTTAAGGTGATTGGCAAAAGAACCAAAGGTGACATGAGGAAAAACTTTTTTACACAGCGAGTGGTTAGGATCTGGAATGCACTGCCCGAGGGGGTGGTGGAGGCAGATTCAATCATGGCCTTCAAAAGGGAACTGGATAAATACTTGAAAGGAAAACATTTACAGGGCTACGGGGTAGGGGGAGTGGTACTAGCTGGATTGCTTTTGCATAGAGCTTATCTACGATTCTTTCTTTGAACAGCTCCCGCAGTCTTTCTTTTGGCAAGTTGAAGTCGCTCATCACAAGTCATGAGTGCAATATTTCGTATCCAAGGGCTGTTCTTGATGAACTTCCAGCTCCTCATCCAATTTTAAATAAAAATTGGCTTAGTTCATCCCATCTTTCAGTTGCTGCACCTGTTGTGGTTAACACAAGGCACAAGGCTGCCAAGCTAATAGCTGGAAAAGTTGAGTACAGATTTAATTAAGAATAGAATCATAGAAAGTTACGTTACAGAAGGAGGCCATTCGGCCACCATGTCCGTGCCGGCCGAGAAAGAGCTATCCAGCTTAATCCCACTTTCCAGCACTTGGTCCGTAGTCCTGTAGGTTACGGCACTTCAAGTACTTGTTAAATGAGTTGAGGGTTTCTGCCTCTACCACCCTTTCAGGCAGTGAGTTCCAGACCCCCACCATCCTCTGGGTGAAAAAAATTCTCCTCAACTCCCCGCTAATCCTTCTACCAATTACTTTAAATCAATGCCCCCTGGTCACTGACCCATCTGCTAAGGGAAATAGGTCCTCCCAATCCACTCTATCTAGTCCCGTCATAATTTTATATCTCAATTAAATCTCCCCTCAACCTCATCTGTTCCAAAGAAAACAACCCCAGCCTATCCAATCTTTTCTCATAGCTAAAATTCTCCAGTCCTGGCAACATCCTCATAAATCTCCTCTGTAGCCTTTCTAGTGCAATGACATCTTTCCTGCAATGTGGTGACCAGAACTGTGCACAGTACTCAACCTCTGGCCTAACCAATGTTTTATACAGTTCCAGCATAACCTCCCTGCTCTCATATTCTATGTAAGGAGTCGCACAACGCCAGGTTATAGTCCAACGGCTTTATTTGAAATCACAAGCTTTCGGAGCTTTGCTCCTTCGTCAGGTGAACGAGGAGGACGAAGGTGAACGAAGGAGCAAAGCTCCGAAAGTTTGTGATTTCAAATAAAGCTGTTGGACTATAACCTGTAAGGAATCTTACAACACCAGGTTATAGTCCAACAAATTTATTTTAAAACCACAAGCTTTCGGAGATTATCCCCTTCGTCAGGTGAAGGGGATAATCTCCGAAAGCTTGTGGTTTTAAAATAAATTTGTTGGACTATAACCTGGTGTTGTAAGACTCCTTACGTTTGTCCACCCCAGTCCATCACCGGCATCTCCACATCATGGCTCATATTCTATGTTATGGCTAATAAAGGAAAGTATTCCATATGCCTTTTTAACCACCTTATCTACCTGTCCTGCTACCTTCAGGGATCTGTGGACATGCACTCCAAGATCCCTCACTTCCTCTACACCTCTCAGTATCCTCCCATTTATTGTGTACTCCCTTGCCTTGTTTGCCCTCCCCAAATGCATTACCTCACACTTCTCTGGATTGAATTCTATTTGCTATTTTTCTGCCCACCTGACCAATCCATTGATATCTTCCTGCAGTCTACAGCTTTCCTCACTGTCAACCACACAGCCAACTTTTGTATCATCTGCAAACTTCTTGATCAAGCCCCCCACATTCAATTCCAAATCATTAATATATTCCACAAAAAGCAATAATAATGTTGTGGGTCAGCTACCCTACACGTTGCAAACGGTTGCTTATAAATTTGCAACTTAATTTCAGATTGTTGGAAACTGCTATGTTGGATTGGAAATCCTTCCAGGCCTGAGCTGGAGTATTGTATTTAATTCTGGCCGCCATCCTTTAGGAAGGATGTCAAGGCCTTAGAGAGGGTGCAGAAGAGATTTACTAGAATGGTTCCAGGGATGAGGGTCTTCAGTTTTGTGGAGTGACCGGAGAAGCTGGGATTGCTCTCCTTAGAGCAGAGAAGGTTAAGGGGAGATTTGATAGAGGTGTTCAAGATCATGAAGGGTTTTGACAGAGTAAATAAGGAGAAACTGTTTCCAGTGGCAGAAGGGTCGGTAACCAGGGGACTCAGATTTAAGGTGATTGGCAAAAGAGCCAGAGGCGACATGAGGAAATATTTTTTTACGCAGCGAGTTGTTATGATCTGGAATGCACTGCCTGGAAGGGCGGTGGAAGCAGATTCAATAGTAACTTTCAAAAGGGAATTAGATAAATACTTGAAGGAAAAAAAATTACAGGGCTATAGGGAAAGAGGAGGAGAATGGGACTAATTGGATAGCTCTTTCAAAGAGCCGGCCCAGGCACGATGGGCCGAATGACCTCCTCCTGTGCTGTACCTATTATGATACAATGTCCTTGCAACACCAATCATGCCAGGGAACAGTTCTTTGCACTGACAGAATCTCAGCACCTTGCCACTATTTTTGTGTGCCGCTTCCCGCACAGACCATCCTTAGTTCCGTTAGAGTGGCAGTGCCAATTAGTGCTGACCTTCCTGTCAGCTGTGGCTCAGTGGGTAACGTCCTCGCCTCTGATTCAGAAGGTTGTGGGTTCATTGTCCCGCTCTGGTTTGCCTCGGTTGTTTGACCTTGGTTTGGGGTTAACTTTTTCCTGCCGCACTGCACTGCTTTTCCTCATTATTAAATCTAAGCTCTACTCGTTACAGATAACCAAATTCACACTTCCCGCGCTCAAGTGGCCATCAAAGTCCGTGACATCAACGACAACGCACCAGAATTTGCAGAGCCTTACGAGGTGGATATGTGTGAGAAGGCAAATACAGGAAAGGTGGGTCTCAGTGGGTTAAATTCAAATATTCTGGTCTCCATACTTGCTCTCGAGGCAGTACAAAGAAGGTTCACTCAGTTAATCCCGGGGATGAGGGGGCGGACATATGAGGAGAGGTTGAGTAGATTGGGACTCTACTCATCGGAGTTCAGAAGAATGAGAGGCGATCTTATTGAAACATATAAGATTGTGAAGGGGCTTGATCGGGTGGATGCGGTAAGGATGTTCCCAAGGATGGGTGAAAGTGGAACTAGGGGGCATAATCTTAGAATAAGGGGCTGCTCTTTCAAAACTGAGATGAGGAGAAACTTCTTCACTCAGAGGGTGGTAGGTCTGTGGAATTTGCTGCCCCAGGAAGCTGTGGAAGCTACATCATTAAATAAATTTAAAACAGAAATAGACAGTTTCCTAGAAGTAAAGGGAATTAGGGGTTACGGGGAGCGGGCAGGAAATTGGACATGAATTTAGATTTGAGGTTAGGATCAGATCAGCCATGATCTTATTGAATGGCGGAGCAGGCTCGAGGGGCCGATTGGCCTACTCCTGCTCCTATTTCTTATGTTCTTATATTCTGGTTAGACTTTGTGGCATTGACGGATCAGGGTGAATCGGAAAGTTTGGAAGTTCTTTAGAACAAACGTCTTTGGGAGTGTTTGCTGGGTGCCTATGTTCAATTGTGTTGGTAGCTATGGTGACCATCTAATCTATAGGTCAAGGTTAAAGGTCACACGTAAGTCGTCTTCAGAATGGGTAATAGCCAGTATTCATTAATCCCTATTCCTGAACACTGATTAGATCTTAACTCTCTGGTTCCCTTATTTCAGCTAATCCAGACAATTAAGGCTGTGGATAAGGACGAAAGTGCAAATGGGCCTAGGTTCACCTTCAGCATCGATCCGAATTCAAATTTCACAATAATGCAGAACACAGGTAAGGTGCTGAGCTTTCAAAGAGTGTGTTTATAGCAACAACAACAACTTGCATTTATATAGCGACTTTAACGTGGTAAGACGTCCCGAGATGATTCACAGGAGCGATTATCAAACAAAATTTGACACCGAACCACATAAGGAGACATTAGGACAGGTGGTCAAAGAAGTAGGTTTTAAGGAGCGTCTGAAAGGAGGAGAGAGAGAGGTGAAAACGTTTAGGGAGAGAATTCCAGAGGTTAGGGCCTCGGTAGCTGAAGTCACGGCCGCCAATGGTGGAGCGATGATGATTGGGAATGCGCAAGAGGCCAGAATTGGAGGAGCACAGAGATCACCCAGAGGGTGGTGGGGGTCTGGAACTCACTGCCTGAAAAGGTGGTAGAGGCAGAAACCTCAACTCATTTAAAAAGTACTTGGATGTGCACTTGAAGTGCCGTAACCCACAGGGCTACGGACCAAGTGGGATTAAGCTGGATAGCTCTTTGTCAGTCGGCACAGACACGATGGGCCGAATGGCCTCCTTCTCGTACCATAACTTTTATAATTCTATGATCTCGGAGGGTTGTAGGTCTGAAGGAAGTCACAAAGATAGGTAGGGGTGAGGCCATGGAGGGATTTAAACACAAGGATGAGAATTTTAAAATTGACTCCTGTCTAGAATCTTGCTGTAAGTTCTCTGTAATATTTTTACTATTATTATTGGCTGGGAGCCGATGTAAGTCAGCGAGCACAAGGGGGTGATGGGTGAACGGGGACTTAGTGGGAGTTAGGATACAGGCAGCAGAGCTGTTTCCGTTGTATTGTGTTCAGTTTATTCAGAAAATGTATTTGAATTGTTTCCTATTCCAGTCGGTATCATTGCTTTGGGCCCTGATTGAGCAGTGAGTACACGGTGAGGTGAAACTCAATGTCGGCTGGCACGCAAAACGGGTAATAACGGATCGGCCGATTCATGGCCGCTCGCTTTGTGCCTCTTGTCAAAGTTGAAAATCACCCCACGCCCCATGTTTTCAAGCTTCAATTTACAACAATGTAATATATTTCCCTCAATAGGCTCAGACTTCTTCATGAAAGTTGAGTGATCCTGACAGAGGAGCTTTTCAACAAAAAAAAAATACTGATTGAAGAGCAAGTAGTTTCGAGGGGATAGATTTTGAACTTGTGGATGAGCTGCTCCTCCCTCTCTTCCCCTCCCCTTCCCTCCTCTCTCTTCCCCCTCCCCTTCCCTCCCCTCTCTTCCCCCTCCCCTTCCCTCCCCTCTCTTCCCCCTCCCCTTCCCTCCCCTCTCTTTCTCCTCCCCTCTCTCCCTCTCTCCCACTCCCTTCCCTCCCCTCCTTCCTCCTCACCTTCCCTCCCTCTCTTCCCCCTCCTTCTCTTCCCCCTCCCCTTCCCTCCCCTCTCTTCCCCCTCCCCTTCCCTCCCCTCTCTTCCTCCTCCCCTCTCTCCCTCTCTCCCACTCCCTTCCCTCCCCTCCTTCCTCCTCACCTTCCCTTCCTCTCTTCCCCCTCCTTCTCTCCCCCTCCCCTTCCCTCCCCCCTTTCCTCCTCACCTTCCCTCCCTCTCTTCCCTCTCCCCTCCCCTCCTTCTCCTCCCCTTCCCTCTCTCTCTCTCCCTCCTCCCTCCTGGGGTGGAATGTGAGCTGTGAGGAGGATGCAAAGAGGCTCCAATGTGATTTAGACAAGTTGGGTGAGTGGGCAAGAACATGGCAGTTGCAGTATAACGTGGATAAATGTGAGGTTATCCACTTTGGTTGTAAAAACAGAAAGGCAGATTATTATTTGAATGGTGGTAGATTGGGAAAAGGGGAGGTGCAACGAGACCTGGGTGTCCTTGTACACCAGTCGCTGAAAGCGAGCAGTCAGGTGCAGCAAGCAGTTAGGAAGGTGAATGGTATGTTGGCCTTCATTGCAAGAGGATTTGAGTACAGGAGCAGGGATGTCTTACTGCAGTTATACAGGGCCTTGGTGAGACCACATCTGGAGTATTGTGTGCAGTTTTGATCTCCTTATCTGAGGAAGGATGTCCTTGCCATGGAGGGAGTGCAACAAAGGCTTACCAGACTGATTCCTGGGATGGCAGGCCTGACGTATGAGGAGAGATTGGGTCGACTAGGCCTATATTCACTAGAGTTTAGAAGAATGAGAGGTGATCTCATCGAAACATATAAAATTCTAACAGGACTAGACAGACTAGATGCAGGAAGGATGTTCCCGATGGATGGGGAGTCCAGAATCAGGGGTCACAGTCTCAGGATACGGGGTATGCCATTTAGAACCGAGATGAGGAGAAATTTCTTCACTCAGAGGGTGGTGAACCTGTGGAATTCTCTACCACAGAAGGCAGTGGAGGCCAAATTATTAGATGTATTCAAGAAGGAGATAGATATATTTCTTAATGCTAAAGGGATCAAGGGATATGGGGAAAAAGCTGGAACAGGGTACTGAGTTAGACGATCAGCCATGATCATTTTGAATGGCAGAGCAGGCCCGAAGGGCTGAATGGCCTACTCCTGCTCCTATTTTCTATGTTTCTATGTTTGCCCTCCCTCTCTTCCCCCTCCCCTCCCCTCCTTCTCTCCCCTCCCTTCCCACTCTTCTCACTTCTCTCCCCTCCCTTCCCACTCTTCTCACTTCTCTCCCCTCCCTTCCCACTCTTCCCCTTCTCTCCCCTCCCTTCCCACTCTTCCCCTTCTCTCCCCTCCCTTCCCACTCTTCTCACTTCTCTCCCCTCCCTTCCCACTCTTCCCCTTCCCTCCCCTTCCTCTCTCTAGCCAGCCTTGGTTCAGTGGGTAGCACTCTCTCTTGCCTCTGAGTCAGAAGGTTGTGGGTTTATGTCCCACTCTAGAGACTTGAGCACAAAGTCTAGGCTGACATTCCAGTGCAGTTCTGAGGGAGTGCTGCACTGTCAGAGGTGCCGTCTTTCAGATAAGATGTTGAATTGAAGGCCTGTCAGCCTGTTCAAGTAGACAGTAACGATCCCACGGCACTATTGGAAAGAGGGGCGGGGAGTTGTCCTGTTGTCCTGGCCATTATTCCTCCCTCAACACCGACCATATAATGGAAACACTCAGCAGGTGAGGCAGTCATCGTGTCGAAAGAACACAAGTCAACGTTTTGGATATGCAATCCTTCTTCAGAACTGGAGCTAACCTGAACCCTAACCCTAATTCTGAGGAAAATCTCTGTACCTGAAACATCAACTTGTGTCCTCTCAACCGATGCTGCCTGACCTGCTGGGCGTTTCCAGCATTTTCTGTTTTTTTTATTTCAGATTTCCAGAATTTTCCTCTTTTTGTCCAAAAATCGATGAAATGGCTTATTCATCCCATTTGCTGTTTGTGGGATCTTGCTGTGTGCAGATTGGCTGTTTCGTTTGTCTGCATAACAGTGACTGCTCTTCAAAAAGTAATTCATTGGATGTGAGGCACATCCTGAACATATGATAAAGTCTTTATGAATGCAAGGTCTTTCTGTTTCTTCGCTTGGGAAACTAGACAGTGAGTGTGGGCGGCTTATCTCAGCATAGGGACACATGACTGAGACCAATCCTGTCCTTACTTATCATTCACACATGCACTGTCCATTAAGGGCCATATGGTTTGACTTACAGGGAGAGGTTAGACAGACTGGGACTTTTTTCCCTGGAGAGTAGGAGGTTAAGGGGTGATCTTATAGAAGTCTATAAAATAATGAGGGGCATAGATAAGGTCGATAGTCAAAATCTTTTCCCAAAGGTAGGGGAGTCTATAACGAGGGGGCATAGATTTAAGGTGAGAGGGGAGAGATACAAAAGGGTCCAGAGGGGCAAGTTTTTCACTCAAAGGGTGGTGAGTGTCTGGAACGAGCTGCCAGAGGCAGTAGTAGAGGTGGGTACAATTTTGTCTTTTAAAAAGCATTTGGACAGTTACATGGGTAAGATGGGTATAGAGGGATATGGGCCAAGTGCAGGCAATTGGGACTAGCTTAGTGGTATAAACTGGGCGACATGGACATGTTGGGCCGAAGGGCCTGTTTCCATGTTGTAACTTCTATGATTCTATGATTCTATGATGAAAATCAGAGAGGGCAACCTTGGCCAATCTAACGCCTCCCTAACCCAGGAATTACATAGAATGTACAGCACAGAAACAGGCCATTCGGCCCCGCAGGTCTATGCCGGTGTCTATGCGTCACACCAGCCTCCTCCCTCCTTACATCATCTCACCCTATCAGCATATCCTTCTATTCCTTTTCTCCCTCATGTGTTTATCGAGCTTCCCCTTAAATGCACCTCTGCTATTCACCTCAACTACTCCTTGTGGTAGCGAGTTCCACATTCTCACCACTCTCTGAGTAAAGAAGTTTCTCCTGAATTCACTATTGGATTTATTAGTGACCATCTTACATTCATGGCCCCTTAGTTTTGGACTCCCCCACAAGCGGAAACATCCTCTCTGTGTTTACTCTATCGAACCCCTTCGTAATTTTAAAGACCCTTATCAGCTCATCGCTCAGTCTTCTCTTTTCTAGAGAAAAGAGCCCCAGCCTGTTCAGTCTTTCTTGATAGACATATCTTCAGGAACACTGAGGTGAACTGTAAATGGGCCCTGGATGGGATCATCTATCCCAATGTGGACTGTGGATGTTTCCAGTCTGTTGGACCCAATTGCACTCTGTTCAGTAGCTTCACCATCAGCCCTGTCAAGGGGGTTAAAAGGTAACCATTTATCACTTCCTCTCAGCCAGACTCTTCTGCCACACTTCTCTTCATTTCATTTCCCAATGACCTTTTGTGACCCTGCCTCTAATCACTGGCATCATGGAGACTAATTAGAAAAAAGATATTCTGATGCTTGCTTGACTCTATCACCACAAGTGATTGGGAGCTAATAAGATTTTAATGATGCTCATCTAGAATAGTCAGTATCACGGTAATCTGATAAGGACGTTCCCCAATCAATGTGAAGCAATCAAGATGATGGGACCTTGGAGATTCCCATATTTTTTTTTGATGTAATTATCAGTATAATGGGAATGTGGGATGTCAGAATGGAGATGTCAGCAGAGAAACCCAATCGAATACATTGGCACCAGATGCAACACTTCGATCTGCCTTGGATTAGCTGTGAGCTGTAGCCCAACAGCCCCATTCGTTCCTTCACCAACTCAACCTAAACCAGAGCATATATTACACCCAAGAGCCTGCCTTCGAGAATGTGCTGCCTTCGCCAGATATCAGTGGATCGATACGCATTGAAAACGGGATAATTAGGCTGAGCCGGTTAAAGCAGAGACTGAGTGAGCTGTATGGGAGAGAGCCCTTGGCTCAGTGCTAGCATTCCCACCTCGGAGTTAGAGGGTTGAGTGGTTCGAATCCTGCTCCCAGGCAGTCCCGGCGAGTGGAGACCGGAGCTCCGGCTCTGAATTCTGCGTTGACGTCCAGCGGGGATACTCGAGTCCGGTGGGTGTGGGTGGCCCTTCTCCCTCCCCCCACGCCCCACTGCCCATCATCATATGGGTTGTTGGAGTCCATAAAACCCCCCTGCCGTACAGGACTAACCTCCCTCCCCCCCATGGGCTGGTATAAAGACGGTTACGGCCGTGGAAGGGACGTTCGCATCGTGGCCGGTCAGAGTGTTAATCAGCCTGCGAGTCCTCACACCATTCTCTCCAAGGGAAGAGTGCAATGATACAAAAACAACAACTGAGTTATACAGACTAGGAAGGCTGTAGCTTCAGTCCCTGGAAAGCATTGAGTTCGCTGATACTCAGGCAGCTTCAGTTAGCCTCCGTGCCCCTGAGGAGAAAAACCAGCAGCAAACCTGGTCCTGATCACCTATCCCGTGCTCACTGTTGGAAGGTGTGAGTGTGCATTGGCCACTTTTCATGTATGTGTTGTTTAACTGCCCTTCCTATCCCTGTCCTCCTATACTATCTCCCGTTTCCATGATTCTATACACTGTCCTGATTTTAAACAATCCCTCCTGTCCCATGTTGTCGTCCTGCTCATATAAAATCCCTTCTGTCCCATGATTCTATCCCTGCCCTGCTCCTATACTATCCCATGATCCTGTCGCTGCCCCAAGCCTATCCCATCCCTCCCTCTCACTGCCCCATGACTACCCTCAACACCCCCCTCCTCCTTCCCACTCAGCGCAAGCCCTCATTAATGCACCAATGTACAGTGCCAGAGGGCCTTGGTAAAGCTTTTAATATTCAAAGCTATCACTAAACTTTAACAAACCTACAGTTCTAACCGTCCCCATTGCTGGGCCCTCCATATTAATAGCTGCACAAGGAGATGACATATCATAGCAGTGTAAGAATGATGACATTTTCTGCCCTTATTAAATAGCTTATTGCATTATACATGTTGTGCTACTGGAGATCACATTGGGGCATGGAAGTTAATGAGATGCCTTCGCACTGTGTGAGATCGGAATGCTCATTCACCGCCTCCTCCTGTTGAATATTTATGTATATGCTTCGTAAAGGAATTATTCTAATCGCAAAAGAAAAATAGCTGTGTAAGTACATTTAAACTTGGGGAATCAATTCTTGTGAAATTCAAACCGTGCCTGGCAGGCTAACCATGTGGGCAGAACAGTAAGAGAAAGGATTCCAGTTATGAGTTTGGGGAAACTGGAGTCTTGCCCATAACAGGGATAAGCTACGAGGATAATTCCTGGTCTCTGGAATTTCTGCGTGTGTTTTTATGGAAGGTTAATGAAGGTGGACTTGTTCTGTCTGGAAAGGGGAACAATCTATTCTGGTATTGGGCAGTCTGAAGAGGGTTGGCTACATGCTGATTTTTGAGAGGTGATTAGGTGGGAGGAGCTGCAACAACATGATTGGCAGGCAAGTGTGGCAGTCTAAGCAAGAAAGGACTTGCCTCGATATCCCTTTTATTGTGTCCTCATGATCTCCCAAAATTTTGAAGTGCAGCCATTGTTATTACGTAGGAAGAAATGGCCGATCCTTCTCGACCTGTCTGCAGCCTTTGACACGGTTGACCACACCATCCTCCTCCAACACCTCTCCTCCGTCGTCCAGCTGGGTGGGACTGCCCTCACCTGGTTCCATTCTTATCCACGCAGTCGTAGCCAGAGAATCTCCTGCAACGGCTTTCTCTTCTCACTCCTGCACCGTTTCCTCTGGAGTCCCCCATGGATCTATCCTTGGCCCCCTCCTATTTCTCGTCTACATGCTGCCCCTGGACGACATCATCCGAAAACACAACGTCAGATTCCACCTGTATGCTGGCAACACCCAACTCTGCCTCGCCATCACCTTTTTTTTTTATTCGTTCATGGGATGTGGGCGTCGCTGGCGAGGCCGGCATTTATTGCCCATCCCTAATTGCCCTCAAGAAGGTGGTAGTGAGCCGCCTTCTTGAACCGCTGCAGTCCGTGTGGTGACGGTTCTCCCACAGTGCTGTTAGGAAGGGAGTTCCAGGATTTTGACCCAGCGACAATGAAGGAACGGAGATATATTTCCAAGTCAGGATGGTGTGTGACTTGGAGGGGAACGTGCAGGTGGTGTTGTTCCCATGTGCCTGCTGCTCTTCTCTTTCTAGGTGGTAGAGGTCGTGGGTTTGGGAGGAGCTGTCGAAGAAGAGTTGCTGCAGTGCATCCTGTGGATGGTGCACACTGCAGCCACAGTGCGCCGGTGGTGAAGGGAGTGAATGTTTAGGGTGGTAGACGGGGTGCCAATCAAGTGGGCTGCTTTGTCCTGGATGGTGTCGAGCTTTTTGAGTGTTGTTGGAGCTGCACTCATCCAAGCAAGTGGAGAGTATTCCATCACACTTCTGACTTGTGCCTTGTAGATGGTGGAAAGGCTTTGGGGAATCAGGAGGTGAGTCACTCGCCGCAGAATACCCAGCCTCTGACCTGCTCTCGTAGCCACAGTATTTATATGGCTGGTCCAGTTAAGTTTCTGATCAATGGTGACCCCCAGGATGTTGATGGTGGGGGATTCGGCGATGGTAATGCGTTTGAATGTCAAGGGGAGGTGGTTAGATTCTCTCTTGTTGGAGATGGTCATTGCCTGGCACTTATCTGGCGCGAATGTTACTTGCCACTTATGAGCCCAAGCCTGGATGTTGTCCAGGCCTTGCTGCATGCGGGCTCGGACTGCTTCATTATTTGAGGGGTTGCGAATGGAACTGAACACTGTGCAATCATTAGCGAACATCCTCATTTCTGACCTTATGATGGAGGGAAGGTCATTGATGAAGCAGCTGAAGATGGTTGAGCCTTGGACACTGCCCTGAGCAACTCCTGCAGCAATGCCCTGGTGCTGAGATGATTGGCCTCCAACAACCACTCCACTGTCTGATTTGTCACACTGCTTATTCGATATCCCGTACTGGATGAGTAATAATTTCCTCAAACTAAATACTGGGAAGACCAAAGCCATTGTCTTTGGTCCCCGCCACAAACTCCATTCCCTAACCTCTGACTCCATCCCTCTCCCCGGCCTCTGTCTGAGGCTGAACCAGACCGTTCGCAACCTTGGTGTCCTATTTGACCCTGAGATGAGCTTCCGACCACATATCCGCTCCATCACCAAGACCGCCTACTTCCACCTCTGTAACACTACTCGTCTCCGCCCCTGCCTCAGCTCATCTGCTGCAGAAACCCTCATCTATGTCTTTGTTATCTCTAGACTTGACTATTCCAATGCTCTCCTGGCCAGCCACCTATCTTCCACCCTCCATAAACTTGAGCTGATCCAAAACTCTGCTGCCCGAACCCTAACTCGCACCAAGTCCAGTTCACCCATCGCCCCCTGTGCTCGCTGACCTACATTGGCTCCTGGTCCGGGAACACCTGGATTTTTAAATTCTCAACCTTGCTGTCAAATCCCTCCATGGCCTCGCCCCTCCCTATCTCTGCAACCTCCTCCAGCCCTACAAACCTCCGAGATCTCTGCGTTCCTCCAATTCTGGCCTCTTGTGCATCCCTGATTTTAATCCCTCCACCATTGGCGGCCGTGCCTTCAGCTGCCTAGGCCCTAAGCTCTGGAATTCTCTCACTAAACCTCTCCACCTCTCTACCCCTCTCTCCTCCATTAAGAGGCTCCTTAAAACCTATCTCTTTGACCAAGCTTTTTGTCACCTGCCCTAATATCTCCTTATGTGGCTCGGTGTCAAATTTTGTTTGATAATCGCTCCTGTGAAGCGCCTTGGGACGTTTTACTACATTAAAGGCGCTATATAAATGCAAGTTGTTGTTGTTATTATTATTGTTGATTTTCGCACAGCAAGATCCCGCAAACAGCAAATGAGATAAAGGACCAGCTAATTTGTTCCTGGTGGTATTGGGATGTGAGGAGGGGGGGGGGGGAGGGGAGGGGAAGGAGTGGTGGGGGGGGGTGCGCGCAGTTGGGTGGGGAGGAGGGAGGGAGGGAGGGGGGGGTTGCGCAGTGGGAGTTGCCGTATATCGGATGAAATAAACCGAGGCCCTGTCTGTCTGTCTGTTCAGGCCTATGGAACATCCCGTGGAAGCTGGATAAACACATGAGGGAGAAAAGATTTGAAGGTTATGCTGATAGGGTTAATTGCAGAGGGGTGGGAGGAGGCTCGTGCGTGTGGTGCATAAACACTGGCAAGGACCCGTTGGGCCGAATGGCCTGAATGGCTGTACATTCCATGTAATTCTATGTATTCAAAGAAGAGGAAGAGGGAGCTTGCTTGGCGCCTAGTCCAGCATTACTTCCTCAATCAACACCACCAAAAACAAATTAACTGGTCATTTATCTCATTTGCTGTTTGGGGGATCTTGCTGTGTGTCAATTGGCCATTTTTTCCCCACTTAACAAAAGTGGCTGCACTTCAAAATTTTGAGAGGTCATGAGGACATGATAAAAGTGATAGAAAGGCAAGTCCTTTCTTGTTTGGACTGCCACACTTGCCTGCCAATCATATTGCCTCAACCCATCACCTCTTGAAAATTAGCACGTAGCCAACCCTCTTCAGACTGCCCAAGCCCAAATAGATTGTTCCATCAGTTCCCCTGACTCAGTTTTAATGTGCACATCTGCTGGGCCCTCACACTTCACAAGATAACGAGGCCTGCTAAACCTTTATAAATCACTGGTTAGGCCTCAGCTGGAGTATTGTGTCCTATTCTGGGCACCACTTTTAGGAATGATGTCAAGGCCCTGGAGATGGTGCGGGGGAGATGTACTAGAATGGTGCCAGGGATGGGGGATTCCAGTTACGTGGAGAGACTGGAGAAGCTGGGATTGTTCTCCTTAGAGCAGAGAAGGTTAAATACACTCTCGTGTGCATGAGGTACTCAGCTAAAGTTAAAATAAGCCCATGTTCTGTGGCACTTATAGTGTGTGATTATTTGTTTTCACATCATAGGCTGTTTTTCTCAGCTGGTAGCTTTTTCGATGGTTTGGCTAGTTTTCCAGGTTGGCATGTGTGAAGGTATCGGGAATGTTCCATTGAGGTGCACAGTACAAAGGCATTCAGAGGCAATTGGCAGTGATTCTGGAGAGAGAAGGGATTGGGGAACATTGTACAGAAGGTAATTAGGTTGCTGAGCTTAGCGGCTGTTTCAAGGTACCTGAAGGATCTTGCTCCTTTATGAGCATGGTTTCTATGATATTTGAATGGTATGAAACTCCCTAAAGCTGGAATTCCAATATCTCAGTGATGCAGGATGGGCGAAGGAGAGAAATCATCAATCCGAAGCAACTGGGTGTTTATCAAAGAAGACCACCTACTTATAATGGTCACTTGCAATCCCCACGACCCATAACGAATGGTTTCAGGCACTTTACTGATATATCCACCAATTAATTAAACTTGGCATCTGATTAATGACTTTGAGTAGATAGAGTCGTTAACCCTGCTGTCCCTCCATAGAAGACTTTGGTTAATGTTTCATGGTTTAAGTTTAGAAAGTCCTCAACCACATTGGGGTTTAATGTGCCCTGAGCTGATGATTCACGTTCCAGTCTGTATTCGACCTTCGCTCGTACACGAGGACTGCCCCACAATAGTCCCAGAGGTGCTAATTATACACAAGTTTCACTATACCATTTATTTTGCTTTCTTTCTCCGAGATTCTCCACTTCTGGGCGGGAAGGCACTGCCTGTCACCGGGGCACACTTCCCGGGCATGTATGGCCATCCTTCATGCAGGAACCTGGGTAGTGTGTGTCAGCGGGGTGTTTGACTGTGGTTGGCGGCAGAGAGGGATGTCACAGCTGGGTTCGACCCTGAAGAGCATGAAAGTTAAAAAGATGTATAACCGTATTGAACAATTAGCCGCAGTGGCCGTGCAGATCTACCAGAATCGCTGTTTAATGAAATCTGCTCACAACAATGTGTTTAAACTTCCAACCCTTTAACTCATTCTTTCCCAAGACCCGGACACTGTGAGACTCTGTATCTCCCTTAGTCTGTCCTTCCTCCGACAAGGAACAGATTTTAAAGACTCGAGCTTGGAATCACATACTTGCTATTTTTTGATTTACTTCACCTTTTAGTCCTTCCAGCATCAGTGCTGTTCCTTTCATCCGAGTCTGTCAATCAATAAACAATATCACCCTCATTCTTTCCTGTCTACTTTTATTTCAATAGTGGGTGTTGATTACATAGAATAAAAGAATAGCATAGCACAAAAGGAGGCCATTCAGCCCATTGTGCCTGTGCCAGCTCTTTGAAAGAGCTATCCAATTAGTCCCACTCCCCTGCTCTTTCCCCATAGCCCTGCAAATTTTTCCTTTTCAAGTATTTATCCAATTCACGTTTAAGTTACCATTGAATCTGCTTCCACCGCCCTTTCAGGCAGTGCATTCCAGATCATAACAACTCGCGGCGTTAAAAAAAAATCTCCTCATCTCCCCTCTGGTTCTTTTGCCGATTATCTTCACTCTGTTTACCTCTGGCTACCGACCCTCCTGCCACTGGAAACAGTTTCTCCTTATTTACTCTATCAAAACCCCTCATAATTTTGAACACCTCTATCAAATCTCCCTTTAGCCTTCTCTGCTCTAAGGAGAACAATCACAGTTTCTCTTGTCTCTCCACATGACTGAAGACCCTCATCCCTGGGATGGGGAGGTTATCTTATGAGGAAAGGTTGGACAAGTTGGGCCTGTATACATTGGAGTTTAGAAGAATGAGAGGTGATCTTATTGAAACATATAAGATCCTGAGGGGACTAGAAGGGGTTGATGCTGAGGGGATGTTTCCCCTTGTGGGAGAGACTAGAACTCGGGGCCACAGTTTAAAAATAAGGGGTCTCCCATTTAAGACGGAGATGAGGAGAAATTTTTTCTCTCAGAGGGTCGTGAGTCTGTGGAACTCCCTTCCCCAGAGAGCGGTGGAGGCAGGGTCATTGAATATTTTTAAGGCTGAGTTAGATAGATTCCTGATTAACAAGGGAGTCAAAGGTTATAGTAGGTAGACGGGAAAGTAGGGTTGAGGTCACAATCAGATCAGCCATGATCTTATCAAATGGCAGATCAAGCTCGAGGGGCCGAATGGCCTACTACTGCTCTTAATTCGTATGTTCGTATGGTATCATTCTGGTAAACCTCCTCAGCACCCTCTCCAAGGCCATGATATCCTTGCCATCGCATAGGGAAAAACAAACTCGGGGGGAGAACAGAGAGTGTCTGAGCCGAGAAGCTGAACTAGAACGCACATAAATAGTTGAAATCAGTAGTTCACTGAGGCATCCAGGGTTAATGACTAATTCCCAATGATCTCATTAGCACTCACCATGCAAAAATAAAATAAAATACCCAAAAATAAACAGAAAGAGACAGAAACGAGCTTTGAAACATGTGTTTGTTTGTAACGGTTTAATTTTTCTCATGGTGAGATGGTAATCTTACATCTTCACTGCCTGGTTGGTAATCTGGTGAAGCGGATTGCCCACCCATTGTCGTGCCCACCTGATTTACATTCCATTCATTTCAGATTAAAGCCCAGGAGGTGAAGACGTAGCTTTACCCCAACCTATTTAAAAAGGGCTCCCAATGGTGAGACATACTCTATAAAAGGGGTCCTGATGGAGAGATTCCCTCCGTAAAAGGGGTCCTGATGGAGAGATTCCCTCCGTAAAAGGGGTCCTGATGGAGAGATTCCCTCCGTAAAAGGGGTCCTGATGGAGAGATTCCCTTTATAAAAGGGCTCCTGATGGAGAGATTCCCTTTATAAAAGGGGTCCTGATGGAGAGAATCCCTCTATAAAAGGGGTCCTGATGGAGAGAATCCCTCTATAAAAGGGTTCCTGATGGAGAGAATCCCTCTATAAAAGGGGTCCTGATGGAGAGATTCCCTCTGTAAAAGGGGTCCTGATGGAGAGATTCCCTCCATAAAAGGGGTCTTGATGGAGAGATTCCCTCCGTAAAAGGGGTCCTGATGGAGAGATTCCCTCCATAAAAGGGGTCCTGATGGAGAGATTCCCTCCGTAAAAGGGGTCCTGATGGAGAGATTCCCTCCGTAAAAGGGGTCCTGATGGAGAGATTCCCTCCGTAAAAGGGGTCCTGATGGAGAGAATCCCTCTGTAAAAGGGGTCCTGATGGAGAGAATCCCTCTATAAAAGGGGTCCTGATGGAGAGATTACCTCTGTAAAAGGGGTCCTGATGGAGAGATTCCCTCCGTAAAAGGGGTCCTGATGGAGAGAATCCCTCTATAAAAGGGGTCCTGATGGAGAGAATCCCTCTATAAAAGGGGTCCTGATGGAGAGATTCCCTCCGTAAAAGGGGTCCTGATGGAGAGATTCCCTCTATAAAAGGGGTCCTGATGGAGAGATTCCCTCCGTAAAAGGGGTCCTGATGGAGAGATTCCCTCCGTAAAAGGGGTCCTGATGGAGAGATTCCCTCCGTAAAAGGGGTCCTGATGGAGAGATTCCCTCCGTAAAAGGGGTCCTGATGGAGAGATTCCCTCCGTAAAAGGGGTCCTGATGGAGAGATTCCCTCCGTAAAAGGGGTCCTGATGGAGAGATTCCCTCTATAAAAGGGGTCCTGATGGAGAGAATCCCTCTATAAAAGGGGTCCTGATGGAGAAATTCCCTCTATAAAAGGGTTCCTGATGGAGAGATTCCCTCCATAAAAGGGGTCCGGATGGAGAGATTCCCTCCGTAAAAGGGGTCCTGATGGAGAGATTCCCTCTATAAAAGGGGTCCTGATGGAGAGAATCCCTCTATAAAAGGGGTCCTGATGGAGAAATTCCATCTATAAAAGGGGTCCTGATGGAGAGATTCCCTCTATAAAAGGGGTCCTGATGGAGAGATTCCCTCTATAAAAGGGGTCCTGATGGAGAGATTCCCTCTATAAAAGGGGTCCTGATAGTGTTGGAATGTAATAACCTAAGGCTAGACCAGGTGGGGGGTGACAGATTCCTTTCCCTGAAGAACATTAGTGAACCAGTTGGGTTTTTACAACAATCCGACATCTTTCATGGTCATTTTTGCTTGTGCCAGCCCACAGAGTACCAGATTTATCAAATTCACTTTCACAAGTGGGGGAATCCAGAACAAGGGGGGCATAATCTTAAAATTAGAGCTCGGCCGTTCAGGGGCGAAATCAGGAAGCACTTCTTCACACAAAAGGGGAGTGGAAATCTGGAACTCTCTCCCCCCAAAAAGCTGTTGAGGCTGGAGGTCAATTGAAAATTTCAAGACTAAGATCGATAGATTTTTGTTATACAAGGATATTGAGGGATACGGAACCAAGGCGTGCAAATGGCATTGAGTTACAGATCAGCCAGGATCTAATTGAATGGCAGAGCAGGCTCGAGGGGCTGAATGGCCCCCTACTGTCCCTACCTTCCTACAGCTCATGGTGGGATTAGAAATTCATAACCCCTGGTTACCAGTCCAGTACTCTCGCCACTAGACTATAGAACCCATTTTGTTGAGGAAGTACCATCTTCTAGTGCAGACATATTGAGGGATTCTGCCCAATGTCACTTGGTCCCTCAATCTGTGCCATTTTTTCCCCCCACACAGGTCATTCCGCTGATGTAAGGGTGCGTCGAGGAGCCATGAGCAGGCAGAAACAGGAAGTCTACCTCTTACCCGTGGTGATCTCCGATGGAGGGGTCCCCCTCATGAGTAGCACCAACACCCTCACCATCCGGGTGTGCAGCTGTAGCGCCGATGGGAGCGTGCAGTCGTGCAACACGGAACCCTTAACTTTGCCGGCTGGGCTCAGCACTGGAGCACTGATTGCCATCCTCACCTGCATCATCATACTTCTTGGTAAGTGAAGAAAGAAAGAACTTGCATTTATATAGCGCCTTTCACGACCTCAGGACGTCCCAAAGTGCTTTACAGCCAATGAAGTACTTTGAAGTGCAGCCGCTGCAGCCACTTTGCGCACAGCAAGCTCCCACAAACAGCAATGAAGATAATAACCAGATAATCTGTTTTTAGTGATGTTGGTTGAGGGATAAATATCGGCCCCAGGACACCGGGGAGAACTCCCTTGCTCTTCTTCGAAAAGGTGCTGTGGGATATTTTACATCCACCAGAGAGGGCAGACGGGTTCTCGGTTTAACGTCTCATCCGAAAGACGGCACCTCCGACAGTGCAGCACTCCCTCAGTACAGCAATGGGAGTGTCCGCCTGGATTAGGTGCTGGAGTGGAGTCAGTAAACTGAGGCCGCACCTGGTGGACATAAAAGATCCCATTGCACTATTTCGAAGAAGAGCAGGGTAGTTCTCCCCAGTGTCCTGGCCAATATTTACCCCTCAACCAACATCAGTAAAAAAAAAACAGATTTCTGGTCGTTATAACATTACGGTTTGTGGGATGGTGCTGTGTTCAAATTGACTGTCCCATATCCCTACATTACAACAATAACTGCACTTCGAAAGTACTTCAATGGCTGTAAAGTGCTTTGGGGCATCCTGAGGTTGTGAAAGGTGCTCTATAAATGCAAGTTCCTTCCTTTCCTTTAAAATACATCTTTAATTTTATGCCATACACTTCAGGGTCCTTGAAAATCTATAAAGATGAAAATCTTCACTGTGAACTACCGCAAATCTCTTTCAGCAAATTCATTTTTGCGTGAAGGTGCTGGGAGCCTCAAGCTCTGTGGTGTACTTTTTTTTTTGCATTAGTATTTCTCCATTTGCACTAAGTGCTGTCATACGTTTAATGGGACAGTTTGGGGCCACAAAGACTTGTAGCTATGACACTTGCCCCTGCTCAGTTGCGGCAGGTAATCAGTAAGGAGATGATAACCACAGACTGACCTATTTGGATTTACAATGAGTGGATTAGCATTTCCAAAGGGTGGAATTCAAAGGCATCACTCACTCCTGAGTGGTGTCATTAGGCTAATGGACACCAAAGCCATCCAGTTAGATTAAGATGAATTTTATAAAGTTGTAAAAGATCTTCACAGAAATAAATGTCTTACTTTTGTTTTTTGTTTTCCCATGAATATACAAACAAGCACAGATCTCTGTGCTGGGCAGTACATTGAATTACATCGAAACTACACCACAGAGACAGGCCATTCAGCCCAACTGCTCTATGCCTGCGTTTATGCTCCACACAAGCCTCCTCCCTCCCTACCTATTCTATTCTTTACTCCCCCATTTGTTTGTTCAGCTGCCCCTTAAATGCATCTATGCTATTTGCCTCAACTACTCCTTGTGCTAGTGAGTTCCACATTCTCACCACTCTTTGGGTATAGAAGTTTCTCCTGAATTCCCTATTGGATTTATTAGTGACTATTTTATATTTATGACCTCTAGTTTTGGACTCCCCCACAAGTGGAAACATTTTCTCTACGTCTACCCTATCAAACCCTATCATTATCTTAAAGACCTCTATCAGGTCACCCCTCAGCCTTCCCTTTTCTGGAGAAAAGAGCCCCAGCCTGTTCAGCCTATCCTGATAAGGATTTCTTCTCAGTTCTGGTATCATCCTTGTGAATCTCTTTTGCATCTTCTCTAATGTCTCTATATCCTTTCTATAATGTGGAGACTAAAACTGTGCAACGTACTCCAAGTTTGGTCCAAACAAGGTTCTATACAAGTTAAACATAACTTCTCTGCTTTTCAATCCTATCCCACTAGAAATGAACCCCAGTGCTTGATTTGCCTTTTTCATGGCCTTATTAATCTGCATTGCTACTTTTATTGAGTTGGGAGTATCAGACAAGCAATGCAAATTTCAGGTACCATTGGAGATTGGGTATCAATCTTACACGACAGAGCCAAATTCCCTTCCTCTTTACCAACGGGACCTGCAAGTCTCCTTTGGATGAGATGTTAAACTGAGGCCCTGTCTGCCCTCTCAGGTGGATGTAAAAGATCCCACGGCCACTATTTCAAAGAAGAGCAGGGGAGTTCTCCCCGGTGTCCTGGGCCAATATTTATCCCTCAATCAACATCACTTTAAAAAAAACAGATTATCTGGTCGTTATCTCATTGCTGTATGTGGGATCTTGCTGTGCGCAAATTGGCTGCCGCGTTTCCCTACATTACAACAGTGACTACACTTCAAAAAGTACATCACTGGCTGTAAAGGGCTTTGGGACATCCTGAGGTCGTGAAAGGCGCTATAGAAATGCAAGTTTGTTCTTTCTTTCTTTGGTGGGGCTTGAGCTGGAGCGGCCCGCACCAGGTGAAGTAAACGGGAGAGAGCAGCATTGAGAGATGACTGGGTAGAAATTGGATAGCGCCCGAATCGGTGCAACTAACGAGGCTGGTGGGCAGGGCCATGGCAAGTTGGTCTGCCGGCCTTTGTTTATCACGGGCAAGTCGTGAACACCAGCCGCGGCCGCAGAGGCAGCTCCCTCGATCCAAGAGGAAGGGTTCCCGAGGCAAACCCATTTACCAATCTGGGTCCCAAACGAGCGGAAGAGGCCTAGAAAAAGGCCCCCGACTAATTTAGCAGTGGCCCCAGCTGCCCCGTGCCTCTGCCCTGATAAATTGGTCATTATCACGTCCGTATCTAGGCCCACAAATAACCCAGCGGGTCTGTCAGCACCTGAGCAGAGAAAATGCAGGTTAAATGCTTCTCGGTCTCGATTCTTCATCAGAACTGTTTCCAGAATGTTCCATTTCTCTTCCTGAATTCCAGCGTTTGCAGTTTTTTTTACTTGTAATTCTCACCCGCTGCTCTGCCAGTTTGATATGAACACTCCTTATTTTCCCTTTCATTGCCAGTCAAATTAAGATTTTATAATTGGAACCTTACAATGCCATTGTGACTCATTCAATTGCCTTTTTAAAAAAAACAAATGATTTTCCACTACGGAACAACAAAAGGCACAAACAACAGCCAGACTCAGTCATTACAATAACAAGGTTCTACCCCATGTCCTAGAGCGGACAAAATGCTAAATTACTGATTGCAGTACCAGTGTATTGTGTTCCCAGACAAGGTAGCATCTTTAATAAAGGTTCTTTTGTCACAGAAGGCCCATGACAATTGTCTCAAACAATATTATTCACAGCTCACTACAGTTAGTTTCAGTTGTTCTTCATGCGGTTCCTGAATGATAACATACGAGTGTATTAAAATGTTTGGATATTAAACGGAGGAATTTCATGCAAACCCATTTGTCACTGTCAGAGCACAGTTTCAACCCTGATTCAATCCCTATATTCTTCAGCACAGAAGGAGGCCATTCGGCCCATCGTGCCCGTGCCGGCTCTTCGAAAGAGCTATCCAATTAGTCCCACTCCCCTGCTCTTTCTCCATAGCCTTGCAAATTTTTCCTTTTCGAGTATTTATCCGATTCCTTTATGAAAGTTACTATTGAATCTGCTTCCACCGCCCTTTCAGGCAGCGCGTTCCAGATCAGAACAACTTGTTGCGTAAAAATATTTCTCTTCATCTCCTCTCTGGTTCTTTTGCCAGCTATCTTAAATTTGTGTCCTTTGGTTACCGACCCTCCTGCCAGTGGAAACAGTTTCTCCCCATCTACTCCCCTATTAAATCTCCAATTAACATTCTCTGCTCTAAGGAGATCAACCCCAGCACATCTAGTCTCTCTCTAAAGCCTTGACATCCTTCTGAAAGTGTAGTGCCCAGAATTGGGATTGAAAATTCCAATCCCTCCATCCCCTCAATCGTTCTGCTTGCCCGCTTCGGTATCCTTTCAGCAGATGCAATATCCTTTTTTGTTTGTACTGCAGTGACCAGAACTGTACACGGTATAATTGCTTACATGGCTGAATTAATTATATGGTTGAATCGATTACATGAGACGTGATTGATCTGCCTAAGGATTGGTAAGGTGCACTGCCAGAGCTCAGAGGTTGCACGTGGTCTATAGGCTGTAGTCTAGGGGTCCTCTGCCATACGGTATAACCTCTTATCGAATGTAGTTCATGGAAAAAAAAAACCTCAAGTGCCTTTGTTGCAGCTTCAGATCTATGTTGGGTTGAACAACCAGATTGACTCCACCTAAAGCCCAGTGTAGAACAAGGCATCAATCACTCAACGTTGTCTTGCCTCCTCTTTGAGAAGATAAATGGGATCGAAATGCCTTTCTATTTTCAAATACAAACCCAGATGAACCACATTTGTCCTCTGAGGATGAACTTGTGCAATAGAAGGCAATCAAAGGGTTGAAATGATAAAATATTAACGATTGACGTACAACATCAATGTTTTGGGAACTCGGGAAACCCATTAGTTACACCACAAGACTGTATAAATCCCATCACTGCAACTGAAAGAATCCCTTTAGCCCGTCGATTAAGCAAGTCCTTGGGTACACTACATTTAGCACCTCTGTGAGGGCGTAGCCCTTGCATTTCACCTCCAGGAAATTGTTGCCCGCTCTCCGTAATGCTCCTTGCCGTGCCAGCCATGACTCAGTAGGTAGTACTCTCCCCTCTAAGAGTCATGAAGGTTGTGAGTTCAAGTCCCACTCCAGAGACTTGAGCACATAATCCAGGTTAACGCTCCAGTGCAGTGCTGAGGGAGTGCTGCACTGTCGGAGGTGCCGTCTTTTGGATGAGATGTTAAATCTTTTACATCCACCTGCCCTCTCAGGTGGATGTAAAAGATCCTTTGGCATTATATTGAAGAAGAGCAGGGGAGATCTCATCAGTATCCTGACCAATATTTATCCCTAAAAAACAGATTATCTGGTCAATTACCACATTGCTGTTTGTGGGAGCTTGCTGTGCGCAAATTGACTGCTGCATTTCTTACATTAGAACAGTGACTACACTTGAAAAAGTACTTCATTGACTGTAAAGTGCTTTGGGATGTCCTGAGATCGTGAAAGATGCTATAGAAATGCAAATTCTTTCTTCCTTCCATAAATAAGACCATTTCAAAAATGGTAACCTGCCTTTCCTTTCTCTTTATGCCTTTCCAGTGATTGTGGTTCTGTTTGTGACGTTGAGACGTCAAAAGAAAGAGCCCTTGATCGTATTCGAAGAGGAGGACGTGCGGGAGAACATCATTAGCTACGACGACGAGGGGGGCGGGGAGGAAGACACCGAGGCCTTTGACATTGCCACGCTGCAGAACCCCGACGGCCTCAATGGCTTTCTGCCGCGGAAGGACATCAAGCCTGAGCTCCAGTACATGCCCAGGCAGGGGTTCTGCACCGCCCGCAACAGCGTCGACGTTGACGACTTCATCAAGGTGAGGCTGCAGGAAGCTGACTGCGATCCGACCGCCCCTCCCTACGACTCCATCCAGATCTACGGCTACGAGGGCAGGGGGTCGGTGGCAGGGTCCCTCAGCTCTCTGGAATCGGCCACCACGGAATCCGACCTGGACTACGATTACCTCAACAGCTGGGGACCGCGGTTTAAGAGGCTGGCGGACCTGTACGGATCTAAAGACAACTGCGACGATTCTTAACAATAACAGATCAGCCTGGCCTTAAAATTCTTTAAAAAAAAACAAAAAAAAACAACCCTTTCGAGAGATGGAAACGCTGGACTGAAGCTCTGGTGGGATTGGGCAGATTTACAATCTTTATTTTCTTTTTTTCCTTTTTTTTATATATATATATATATATATAAATAAATGCTCAATTTTATTGAGCGCAGGTACTGATGTTAACGACTCCATCCTTTAAATGTCAAAGGACCTTTTTATTTTTCAAAGATGGATACTGTGAATCGGGTTTACTCCAACGCTAAGTAATTTCTGTTCTCCTCTCCCCCCCCACCCCTCTCACACCCTCCCCCCACCCCCCACCCCCCCCCCCAAAAAAAGAAAGAAAGAAAAGATGGGGCTGGAGGTGCCTACCTTCGAATTTCCTGCGATTGCTTCGAAGACACAGGAGGAGGAAAAGACTGAATTGGGAGATAAAGCTTTTAAGAGTAAGAAACAAACAAAATCAAAAAGTAAATTTTCGATCAATTAGCGTGGGGAGGGGAAAGAAGATCTTTTCTACAAAGCTTTGTGACTTGCAGGACACAGATTATGCCATCGGTGGCACGGACAATAACACAGTTTGAGTATTGAGCCTTAAGTATTGAATTTAGTCGCTGACTATACCTTTTAAATTAGCGATAATATTCTCCGTGGTACAGCTTGCAGTGACACTGAGGCACGAGGGGACACAGAACGAATCTGTCTTTGCAAAAACGAAAGAACAAGACATTACTCCTGTTTAAATCTTGTAAACCTTTTTATTTTATGCTTTAAGTATTGTGTTTAATATGTGTCGGGCACAGAACCTGTCCCATCACAGTGAGAAATGCCTGATTTCTACGTCATTTCTATGTGTCGATTTGTACAATCTTAAAAGTTCTTATTTTAGTAAAAAAAAACCCATGAAGTCTCAATAATCCAACACGCAACACATGTTACGGCATCACTATTCCAATTTATGGACATTGTACTGTTGCTTTATTATTGTGCTTCAGGCAGAGAAGCCGGACTTTACAATAAAAGAATTTTTCTATACGTCGTCGTCATCTGCGCAGGGGTTCTCTGGCTGCGTGTTGGGACTGGACGGAGGGTTCGAGATGTGCCAATGTGGGTCACCGATATGCCAGGTCAGGTGGAACACACGCCCTAGAGTCTGAGGGCACTTGCCTTGAGGGTGGCTCAGTTGGTAGCACCTTTGTTTTCTGAGTCGGAAGGTTGTGGGTTCAATCTGCACATAATCTCTGCTGACACTCCAGTGCAGCACTGAGGGAATGCTCTGCTGTCTTTTTGGATGAGACGCCAAACCAAGGTCCCTGGCTGCCCTCTTAGGTGGATGTAAAAGATTCCACGGGCACCGTTTCGAAGAAGAGCAGGAGAGTTTCTCCCCAGTGTCCTGGGCCAATATTTATCCCTCAACCAACATCACTAAAACAGATTTTCCAGTCATTATCAGATTGCAGTTTGTTGGATCTTGCTTTGCGCAAATTGGCTGCTCTGTTTCCCTACATTACAACAGTGACCACATTTCCAAAGTACTTGATTGACTGTAAAGTGCTTTAGAACATCCTGTGGTTATTAAAGGCACCATATAAATGCAAATCTGTTCTTTCTTACCATACCTCACCCATAAAACCTTGGGATCTCAGAGCATGAAACCCCCATCTTCTTGTACCTCATGGCAAGCAAGTAGGACAAATCCCCCAAGGCCCTGACTACTCAGAACGCAGTGTCAGTGTCATTTGCACCCTGTGCCCCTTTCACCTTTGACCCTGTGCAGATTTGCAGGTCCACGTGTTTTGCAGGGCCTCTATTCATTACCCACCTAGCTGTAGATGTTCACTGAGCTTGGATTCAGTGCCGTTCCTTCACCATTTCTTAATATCTAGCCAAAGGAGGCAAAGGAAAGTTATTGGGAGGGGAGAGTCACCCCAATTCCATGCAGCAACTGAAAGGGTCCCGTTAAAATGGAGCTGGTCAATTGAACGATTGGCACTATGATTTTTATTTTCACCGTGTTGTGCGGGGTCTGGCCGCCATTTAGAAACTCGCTATGTTGGACGCGGCCGTGCTGGGCTGTGCTGACCTGGGACCCATCACTCTACGGTGTAGCGTTCTTGAAAAAGCAAAAACAATGGGTGGGATTGTGACCCTAGACAACAAGGTAAGTGCGAATCATTGGCACAGAAGACCAGCTTGTAGTGCAATGACTAATTGGCATGTCTCTTACTTAATATTAAAGGGGCATTGTCTTTTAATCATTTGCTTACAAAAGCACGACACAAGTACCTGGACCTGCACCTAAAGAGCTGTAAGCTGCAGGGCTACGGACCGGGTGCTGGAAGGTGGGATTAGAATGGGCACCTGGTTGTTCTTCCAGCCGGCGCGGACATGATGGGCCGAATGGCCCCCTTCTGTGCTGTATCCTTTCTATGGTTCTACAACATAATGTCGACACACTTCAGCCCAAAGATCCCTGGCGATTCTCCAGTCTCCTGCGGGGAGACAAATGGAACCCTCAAGAAGGTGACAGCTAGGTGGAAGGTTCCTGGCTTCCTTATAAGGAGTTGTTCCTTCATCCGCCCCTTATAAGGCAAATGATGGCCAATGGGCGGAGCCAGGAGGGGGGATTCCATGATCCCGGACGGGGATTCTGGAGTATTAATATTGGCTGGGAACATAGTTACATTAGGAACAGAAGGAGGCCATTCAGCCCCTCGAGCCTGTTCCGCCATTCAATTAGATCATGGCTGATCTGTACCTCTGCTCCATTTACCCACCTTTGCTCCATATCCCTCGATACCCTCACCCAACAAAAATCTATCGATCTCAGTCTTGAAAATTTCAATTGAACCCCAGCGTCCACAGCCTTTCGGGGGAGAGAGTTCCAGATTTCCACTAACTTTTCTGTGAAGAGGTGCCTCCTGATGTCACTTCTAAATGGCCTAGCTCTAATTTTAAGATTGTGTCACTTTGTTCTTGAATCCCCCGTCAGTGCAATTAGTTTCTCTCTATCTACCCTATCAAATCCTTTTAACATTTTAAACACCTCGATCAGATCACCCCCTCAATTGGGACTAGCTTAGTGGTATAAACTGGGCGACATGGACATGTTGGGCCGAAGGGCCTGTTTCCATGTTGTAAACTTCTATGATTCTATGATTCTAATTTTCTATACTCGAGGGAATACAAGCCAAGTTTATGCAACCTGTCCTCATAATTTAACCCTTTTGGCCCCGGTATCATTCTGGTGAATCTGCGCTGCACCCCCTCCAAGGCCAATATATCCTTCCTGAGGTGCGGTGCCCGCAACTGAACGCAGTATCTCCAGATGGGAGCCTGACCAGGGCTCTGTATAACTGAAGCATAACTTCCTCCCCTTTGTGTTCCAGCCCCCCTTGAGATAAAGGCTGGTGTGCAGAATGAGTTGAGGCACACCGGCCTTCACAAAGGCCTAGGTAGGCTTCACGGGTGTGCGGCAGACCAGGTGAGTGGCCTGAATGCCCAGAGTTTAAAGTTTATCTTTAAAATATTTTCCAGATTTGCTCCCCCTCGCTGAGGGGGCCAATCGGATCATGGCTGGCGTTGGCAGTGGTCACCAGGAAACCCCACCCTCTACGGGCGCCGCAGTTTCGGGCAGGCGAGCACCCGAGATGCAGCCGCTCCCGCCTGACCCGTGCCAATTAGGGTGCCCTCCAGCTGCCCTGCACAGTCCGGCCGGGTCAGCACTGAGGGCACCACTGGCCACCATCCCAGCATGTGGCTCAGTGCGAGGCACTCTCACCGTCGTGTGTCCAAGTCCCGCTCCAGAGACCTAACCCAGGCTGACGTCCCCGTGGACATCACTGAGGGAGTGCTGCACTGTCAGAGGCGCAGCCTTTCGGATGAGACGTCAAACCGAGGCCCTGTCCGCCCTCTCAGCTGGACGTAAGAGATCCCATGGCACCATTGGAAAGAGGGCAGGGGAGGTGTCCCATCAAGATTTATCCCTCAACCAACACCTAAAAACAGATTATTTGGTCATTATCACATTTGCTGATTTGTGGGACCTCACTGTGCACAAATTCTTTGGCTCGGCCTCAATTTGTTTGATAATCACTCCTGTGAAGTGCTTTGGGATGTTTTATTATGGTAATTGTAAACAATTTTACAACACCAAGTTATAGTCCAGCAATTTTATTTTAAAATAAAAGTGAATTTAAAATAAAATTGCTGGACTATAACTTGGTGTTGTAAAATTGTTTACAATTGTCAACCCCAGTCCATCACCTTATTATGGTAAGGGGGCTTTATAAATGTAAGTTGTAAATGCGAAGGGCGATTTTTTAGATTTGCTTTTCCAGCAGGGACCCTCAGCTGCTGGGAGTGGATACCAGGGAACTACGAGTGTATTCCCCACAGACTTCCACTCACACGCATAGAAAATCGTAGGGACCGTCCCCACAATCTCCCAACACAGGCTCCTCGTGGACAAGATTCGTTCAAAGTAAAGAAATCGTCCCTGCAATCCATTCTTTGCTTGATGCTGGTGTTTGGTGTGTAAAATATTCTATTACACAGAACCGACCTCAAAGAATTCAAAATTCACCTGAAATAAAAAGAGTTGTCTTCGTGCTTTAGCATTCCAATGATTGAGACTGAGCGATTTGAAATTCCATTCTCAGGCAATGTATACCTCAGCTGACCCTGCTGGAATTCTCCCTCGGGCTGCATGTTAGAATCAAGAGTCCCTTGAGTTCTCTTTTCAGCCTCCTCTTCCACACAGGCAGGCATAGCTTTTAAGTAACTAGTGTAAGGTGCTCAGAGTTTTTTAAATCAGGTGAGCCTTGCACTTCCAAGAGTGCTATTTTAGAAAAAAAAGAAAGAACTTGCCTTTAATACAGCACCTTTCACGACCTCAGGACGTCCCAAGGTGCTTTACAGCCAATGAAGTACCTTTGAAATGCAGTCACTGTTGTAATGTGGAAAACATGGCAGCTAATTTGCGCACAGCAAGATCCCACAAACGGCAATGTGATAATGACTGGAAAATCTGTATTAGTGATGTTGATTGAGTGATAAATATTGGGCCAGGACACTGTGGAGAACACCCCTGCTCTTCTTCGAATAGTGCCATGGGATCTTTTGCCTGAGAGGGCAGACGTGGCCTCGGTTTAACGTCTCATCCGAAAGACAACACCTCCGACTGCTGCACGCCCTCAGTACTCCAGCTGACGCCTAACCAGTAATTTATAACGGTTTAACATAACTTCCATGCTTTTGCTTCAATCATCTCTCCCCCACATGGATCTACTTTCACAATTTCACTTGCTTTTAAGCATCGTTCTTGCATTCCAAAGTCTTGAAAACAATAACCTTCCAACTCACAAGCTGCCCCAACAGACTGCCTCTCATAGATTTTTTTTTTGTGATGGATCCTTTGTACAATTGCCCGGTGCTTTTGCGTTCTGCCTTCCCCAAAGAAAGCAAGCACTCTGCTAGACAATTTGCAGACGTCCCTTATCATCCTGGCCCACAGAGGGAAGTGTCAGCCTCAACCCAACTTTGTCAATGCAACCATGGGACGCCCCATACACCTGGACTCTGCATTAATCCTCTATCCTGACAAGACATGTATTTTTTTAATATTATCAAGAAAGGACTTTCCATTAATGACCTTTGTTGATCTTTTTCTTCAGTTTGATTCACCGTACTAATCCCACAAAGGCTGTTGCCTCGGCATATAAGACAAAAGGCATCATTAATTGACCATGTACGGGCCAATTTCAAACGGAGACACCAGTCTCCTATCAAGGGAAAGGCCAGCCACATCCATGTCAGCCCAGGCGAGTTTACTGGAAGCTCTTTGTCAATCACAGCTTCTTAGTGCTCGTTGACTAACAGTGAAGGGAACCAAACTCCATTAATTGATTTCCCAATGGCCTCTCAGTCAGATCTTGGCAGAAGGAGATTCTGTTGCCTCACAACTGTTGTCCTAATAAAGACTTTCCCTCCGTCGTGAACTTGAAGCTCTTGACAAACTTCAAAATCGATGGCGACAGGGCTGTGTGGCAAGTGGACCCTGTTGGATCATCTCATTCGTCTCACGATGGCCTTGTAATTAATTCATTAGAATCAGTACGTGGTTAGGCCGAGGAACCTAAAGCTCCCTGAAGACCAATCATTGAAGAAAAAGTCAGAAGATTGCAAGGTCGCCAGATAAATATGGATGAGGAAGCTCATCCACTCAGAATAACCAACAGTCCTTCCCCTCCCATCACAGCATTCAACCGTGTCTCACATGACTCCAAAGATCTTTGCCTACGCTGCCCTACTGCGATAAGGATAAGACTTCTATAAGAATATAGAAACTGGAGTAGGCCTTTCAGCCCCTCGGGCCTGCTCTGCCATTCAGTTAGATCACGGCTGATCTGCACCTCAACTCTATTTACCCGCCCTTAGCTCCAAATCCCTCCATACCCCTTACCCAACAAAAATCTATCATAGAATCATAGAAAGGTTACAGCACGGAAGGAGGCCATTCGGCCCATTGAGTCCATGCAAGAGGAATCCAGCTAGTTCCACTCCCCCGCCTTATCTCCGTAGCCCTGAAAATCTTTTCCTTTCACGTGTTTATTCCCTTTTGAAGGCCATGATTGAATCTGCCTTAGTCTATCGGGCTCAGTCTTGAAAGCTCCAATTGACCCCCAGCATCCATAGCCATTTGGGGGAGAGGGTTCCAGATTTCTACTACCCTCTGTGTGAAAAAGTACTTCCTGATTTCCCTCCTAAATGATCTAGCTCTAATTTTAAGATTATGTCCCCTCGTCCTTGATTCCCTAGAACCGGAGGGAATAGTTTATCTTTATCTATCCTATCGAACCCTTTTAACATTTAAAACCCCTCGATCAGATCAACCCTCAATCTTCTACACTCAAGGGATTCAGCATTCTGGGACACCATTGCCCAGTGACCACATCAGGCGAAGGATTATTCTGGGTTAGCGACATTGTGAATTCTCTGCTTGAAATTGTGAGCAAAATCGTAAAGGTATTTTATCGAAAATATGTTTTTAATTTCACTGGAGATACCATGCAGGGAAAATCTTCATCATCCCATTCACAACGTTGCTGTGTGACCACAGCAATCGTTCCTCCCAACCCTCTATCGCGTGTTTAACTTGGGTAAGGGTATCAGGGGATATGGAGCAAAGGCAGGAAGATCAAGTTGAGGTGCAGATCAGCCATGATCTAACTGAATGGCGGAACAGGCTCGAGGGGCTGAATGGCCTATTCGTGTTTCTGTATTCTTATAGAAGTCTTATTCTTATGGCAGCCATGATCTAATTGAATGGGGGAACAGGCTCGAGGGGCTGAATGGCCTATTCGTGTTTCTGTACTCTTATAGAAGTCTTATTCTTATGGCAGCCATGATTTAATTGAATGGGGGAACAGGCTCGAGGGGCTGAATGCCCTAATCCTGTTCCTAATGTTCATCTGTTCCGAACACTTGGCTGACTGAGAAAGATACATTCCAATTCCCCCATTGAAGGCAGTGGGGTAGAATTTGGGCCCACTAGCGCCCCCTTTACAGGCATTAAACGGGCGCAAACATGACCAATTTCAGGGTGCCCCAAGGAGGCCTGATTAACGTCTAACCTGAAATTGGGTCAGGCCATTTATCAGGTGTCTGGAGTGGCCACCTAGAACAGACATTAGGCCTCAGGCCCTAATGAGGGGCCTAACGCCTGATTAAGGACCCCCCAAGAAACTGGGCTGCCCTGATTCGGGGCTGCTCGGTCTCAGGTTTCGGGAATGTGGACGCGATCGAGCCATCGGCTCCTCCCAACTCCACAGTGTGCCCGATGGTCACTGCCGGCCGCAACAGCCTCCACCCGCCTCCCCCTCCCGGCTGGCCTTCCCCCCCTCCCCTGGAAATTACCTGTGGGCCTCTGCCGGCGAGGCAGGTGGACGGAAATTGCCAGCTTCCGTCAGGGGGGCGGGCTGCCTGTGGTGGCTCGACAGGCACCAGCAGCTCGCCCCGAATATGTAGACGAGGCCCAAGGACCAATTTCATGTGCTCCTTGGGCCTCCACCTTCGGGCGCTGGGATCGTTCCCTGTGACCAGTTTGCCCCGGCCTTGTGCGATTTCCACCCCGTTAGGTACCCTTGATCGATGGAGTTAAGGATTGGCTGTCACAGGAGGGCGTCAGACGATGAACGTGAAGTGTCACGAATTTTTTGTAATCGAGAGACCAAGGTGAAGGGTGAAGGTCTCCAGTGCGTGGACAGCGTATGGCATAAAAGATAAGATTAAATTGGGAAATAGTGATTAAGCATAGGTTTTAAAGGACTAGAGAATCTGGGGCTGTTCCCCTTAAAGAAGAGACGGTCAAGGGGATATTTGATAGAGGTGTTCAAAATCATGAAGTGTTTTGATAGACTAAATAAGGAGAAACTGTTTCCACCGGCAGGAGGGTCGGTAACCAGAGGACACAGATTTAAGGTAATTGACAAAAAAAAATAAGAGGCGACATGAGGAAAATATTTTTTACGCAGCGAGTTGTTATGATCTGGAATGCGCTGCCTGAAAGGGCGGTGGAAGCAGATTCAATAATAACTTTCAAAAAGGAATTGGATAAATACTTAAAGGGGGATAATTTGCAGGACTATGGGGAAAGAACAAGGGGATTGGGACTAATTGGATAGCTCTTTCAAAGAGCTGGCACAGGCATGATGGGCCGAATGACCTCCTTCTGTGCTATTTCATACAATGATAGGAAATGAGGGAAGACCGAGGGAGGTAAGGAGTTCCAAAGTCATGACGTTTCTGGGAAGAACCAAATTGGAGGAGGGCCCTCTCCAAATCCTGATGATGGGATCATTCACATAAAGGAGGCCAGGCACCCATTCCCTTAGCATCCGCCCTGCAGAGGGCACAATGGGGCAAGATCTTGCAATAGGGCCCCACCTGAACAGCTTAGCTTTAATGTATATAGTGCCTTTCACAACCTCAGGATGTCCCAAAGCGGCCAATGAAGTACTTTTTGAAGTGTAGACACTTATGTAATGTAGGGAACGCGGCAGCCAATTTGGGCACAGCAAGGTCCCACTCACAAAGAGCACATAAATGACCAGATAATCTGCTTTTAGTGATGTCGGTTGAGGGATGAATATTGGCCAGGACACCGGGGAGAACTCTTCTTCGAAATAGCGGTCGTGGGATCTTTTACGTCCACCTGAGAGGGCAGACGGGGCTTCGATTTTAATGTCTCATTCGAAAGACGGCACCTCCGACAATGCAGCACTCCCCCAGTACTGCACTGGGAGTGTCAGCCTAGATTATGTGCTCAAGTCTCTGAAGTGGGGCTCGAACCCAAAACCTTCTGTCTCTGAGGCGAGAGTGCGACCCACTGACAGATAAGATCCTTTGGGAGAGCCTCACCGATCGCTTACAGCGCGTCTGTGTCATTTGAACTTATATTCCAACGTGCACCCCAAAATTCAATTCCCCTCTTCAACAACTGTTGTACAATGAGAGATCGCCTTGAACTCCTGCTCGAACCTGGCTACCAAATTCTTGTTTCAGAATCATCTATTTGGTAACACTTATTGTACAATCATAATTGCTTTTTTTTTTGGCAGTAAATTACAATTTTTAATACAAGACCGTCTTTCAGTGCTGTAGGTGAATTTGTCCACTGTTGAACTAATTCAAAACAGATCAAGGAGATCTGTTAGGATACTTTCTGAACTGATTGGAGTCTGATCCAGTCATTGCCTCCTTTAATTGCAACTGGCCCAGCATCAGATAAGAAAGGGACAATAACAATTGCGACTCAGATGCCCAATAGTCATGCAATTTTGCAGATCAGATTTATTTATCTAACAGACACAATTCACTTTACAAGGAATTGAACGAGATGTTAATAATGTCGGTAACCAGAGGATACAAACTTCAGGTAATTGGCAAAAGAAACCAGGCGAGATGAGGAGAAATGTTTTTTTACGCAGCGAGTTGTTCTGATCTGGAATGCGCTGCCTGAAAGGGCGGTGGAAGCAGATTCAAGAGTAACTCTCAAAAGGTAATTGGATAAATACTTGAAAAGGAAAAGAATGCAAGGCCATGGGGAAAGAGCGGGGGAGTGGGACTAATTGGATAGCTCTTTCAAAGAGCAGGCACAGGCACGAGGGGCCGAATTACCTCCTTCTGTGCTGTATGATTCTATGATTCTATGACGTATCTATTTTAATTTCTCATATTTTTATGGTTATTATTCACTCAGCTGTTTTAATTTTGATTTAATTTATCTCCCTCCATTCACTCCTCTCCTATCTTGAGTCACAGTGGGATACAAAACTTTGGTTGTCAGTTGCCATTCATGTACTTACCTCGCTGTTGAGGCAATTGAAAATTTCAAAACCTGAGATTGATGGATATTTGCAAGGTATGGACATTAAGGGATACGGAACCAAGGCGGGTAGATGGAGTTAAGATACAGATCAGCCATGGCGGAACAGGCTCGAAGGGCTGAATGGCCTACTCCTGTTCCTATGGTACTTCACCCAAGTTCTCATTCTGCATCACTGAGTGTCACATGAGTCAGCTCAATCCTGCCCTCTGTGTACGTGTGTTTTCTGACAGGAAGTTACTGGACTCCAGTCATTAGCAGGAACCTTGTTGTAGTTTTTCCTCTCATAGCTCAGGAATGTTTAGGCCAACTGTAGCACCCCACTACCACCCCAGTTGAAACAGTCTAGCTCAGTATAGACAGCGGATTGGGCACTTTTTGATCTGTGTAACACATTTATAGGATGCAGTTACCAACTTGAGTGGAGCGAGCCTTTGGCTCAGCATTCCCGCTTCTCAATCAGAAGGTTTAGGTTTCAAGCCCCATTCCGGACAGTCCCGCTGAGCGGAGACCGGACCTCCGGCTCTGAGTTCTGGGATACTCGAGTCCGGTGGGTACGGGTGGCCCCCCCCACTTCATCATTTGGGTTGTTGGAGCCCATAAAACCCTCCTGCCATATAGGACTAACCCCCCCCCTATCAGCTGGTATAAAGATGGTTACGGCAATGGAGTCACACACCATCCCGACTTGGAAATATATCACCGTTCCTTCATCGTCGCTGGGTCAAAATCCTGGAACTCCCTTCCTAACAGCACTGTGGGAGAACCGTCACCACACGGACTGCAGCGGTTCAAGAAGGCGGCTCACCACCACCTTCTCAAGGGCAATTAGGGATGGGCAATAAATGCCGGCCTCGCCAGCAACGCCCACATCCCCAAGAATGAATAAAAAAAAAATGGAACGAGCGTTCACATCGTGGCCTGTCAGACTGTTAATCAGTCTGCGAATCCTCCCATTACTTCACACTGTTCTCCAAGGGAAGGGTGTGTGAAGCTATAAAATACAACCAACTTGATCAGTGAGAGACTGGCGAAGTGCAAACGGCCAAAGTTTGGCTCATTGGGTGTGACTGGAGCAGGTATTGAATCTTCATTTATCAGTTGTTCTGCATTTTGACTTTAATTTACTTAATTTTAGCTGTTCAATAGTAGGAATGGAAGAACTTACATTGATATAGCACCTTTCACAACCTCAGGACATCCCAATGCACTTTACAGCCAATGACGTACTTTTGAAGTGTAGTCACTGTTGTAATGTGGGAAACGCAGCAGCCAATCAGCACAGAGCAAGATCCCACAAACAGCAATGAAATAAATGACCCGATCATCTGTTTTAGTGATGTTGGTTGAGGGGTAAATATTGGCCAGGACACCTCTCCTATTCTTCTTCGAAATAGTGGCATGGGAGCTTTTACCTGATGGAGGCAGACAGGGCCTCAGTTTTATGTCTTATCTGAAAGACAGCATCACCAGACAGTGCAGCACTCCCTCAGTGCTGCACTGGGAGCGTCAGCTTCAACTGGGTGCTCAATGGCCTGATGAGTGGGATTATGAACCCCCAACCATTCTGGCCTAGAGGTGAGAGTGCCACTCACTGAGCCACAGCTGACACAAAGAGACACAGCGAGATATTCTTGCAGATCCTAATATGTAATCGCTGTGCCAAAACAACCAATGTTCTTGGCGCTCTGTCAGATGTGTTGAGGAGAGAGGTTTGTGGGGTGAATGATCCTCGGACGTCTCCCTCTCCCCGTGGGGTATCCTTCACGTTACAAGCTTCCCCCCCTTCCACCCATCCACCGCCAGCCTGCGCCCACTCACCTTGTGTCACCGCACACTGCAAGTTGGAGAAGCGACAGCATCCGCCGCAGCAAAGTCCAAAACAAGGAAAATCTCCCAATGCTGGAGGCTGGAGGGCTTCACCATACAAGGCCACACGGAGCAAATCTCCCAGCAGAGCAAGGATGTGAGTAAACGCTTCAAATTGAGCGTGAAGAGAAAGGGTAAGGGTTCGTCTTTAATGATTATAATAATCAAAGCAGGACTACAATATAACAAGAATTCAGATTTGCTTCTCGAACCTGCGTTTCTCTGATTTATAAAATGATGTCAAATTCGATGAGGTTCTAAGTTTAATTAGATGTAAAATTTATCCCTGAAGTTTAAAGCAGAGGTGATTTTCAGAGACTGACTTAGAGGCTGGCATACTAATGAGCTGAGGCTTTCAAGAAAAAATTATCATGAAGATGAAATAATCTTCCACCTTTTTTATTGTATTTTATCCCGGGGCGACTGAAGCATAATGGAAGGAAAATTCCACGTTTTATGGGGAAAGGTGGGAGATTGCTTCTGTCCCTGTGTAATTAACGACCCGCTAATGAAATGGTTTGATTGCAAGTCATACGGTCTAAGTCAGATGTTCTCCCGATTTGTTTAGTGGGTCATCACTTATGAGTTAGGCACCTTCCCATTTTTCATGTAGACTCATTTCATCCTGTTATCACTTCTTCATCTACCATGTAACAGGAAGGCTGATATCACAGAGCTTCTTTCATACTCATCGGTATTCTGTAACGTGGCTGTGGCTAACCAAACTGTGCAGTGTGGAGTGATGTGGAGTGGAGTGATGGGATGTGGAGTGATGGAATGATGGGATATGGAGTGATGTGGAGTGATGTGGTGTGGAGTGATGTGGTGTAGAGGGGTGTGGAGTGATTGGTGTGGAGGGGTGTGGAGTGATTGGTGTGGAGGGGTGTGGTGTGGAGTGATGTGGTGTGGAGTGATGTGGTGTGATGTGGAATGGTGTGGAGTGATGTGGTGTGGAGTGATGTGATGTGGAATGGTGTGGAGTGATGTGGTGTGGTGTTCAGGGTTGTGGAGGGGTGTGGAGTGGTGTGATGTGGAGTGATGTGGTGTGGAGTGATGTGGTGTGGTGTGCAGGGCTGTGGAGGGGTGTGGAGTGGTGTGATGTGGAGTGATGTGGTGTGGAGTGATGTGGAGTGATGTGGCGTGGAGTGATGTGGTGTGGAGTGATGTGGTGTGGAGTGATGTGGAGTGATGTGGCGTGGAGTGATGTGGAGTGATGTGGCGTGGAGTGATGTGGTGTGGAGTGATGTGGTGTGGAGTGATGTGGAGTGATGTGGCGTGGAGTGATGTGGAGTGATGTGGCGTGGAGTGATGTGGTGTGGAGTGATGTGGTGTGGAGTGATGTGGTGTGGAGTGATGTGGAGTGATGTGGCGTGGAGTGATGTGGAGTGATGTGGCGTGGAGTGATGTGGTGTGGAGTGATGTGGTGTGGAGTGATGTGGAGTGATGTGGCGTGGAGTGATGTGGAGTGATGTGGCGTGGAGTGATGTGGTGTGGAGTGATGTGGTGTGGAGTGATGTGGAGTGATGTGGCGTGGTGTGCAGGGTTGTGGAGGGGTGTGGAGTGGTGTGATGTGGAATGGTGTGGAGTGATGTGGTGTGGAGTGATGTGGTGTGGTGTTCAGGGTTGTGGAGGGGTGTGGTACTGACACATGCTCACTAGGAAGGCTCCAGGTTCACTCCGTGGTCTGTGCTGAGTTCGTTGTTCTAAGATGGAGTGGTGGAGAGAACAGCACAAGCTGTCTGAGTTTCCGAAGGCCGGTGAGAAGGAATGAATGAGCAGCTTTCCCAATGCCGATTATTACCCATTGACCCTTCCTTCCCACTGTGGAATGTGGGCGTTGAGTGAGAATGTATGAGTCCAGATATGAATACCGCCCACAGTGTGGGCTCACAAATGAGGAATGGCCATTTGGGTGAAGCAGTGGAGGCCAACGATGGACCTCCCTGCTAGTGAAAAATTGCAATGTCAAAACTGGCTCCATAGTTTCTAAGTTACGTAAACATCAGTTATGCAAGTGCATTAAAACTGAGCATTAAAGATGCATGAAAAGCCTTTCTTTCATGGTTTGAGCATACAATGCAATGATCAATCACATCGAAACACGGCATTGTAAACTATCCAGGTGCCATCCTTTCAGGAAGTTATTAATTTGTGGCAATGGAAACATAGGAACATTAGGAACAGGGCGAGGCCATTCAGCCCCTCGGGCCTGCTCCGCCATTCAATTAGATCTTGGCTGATCTGTATCTCAACTGCATTTTCCCGTCTTTGCTCCCTATCCCTTGATACCCTTATCCAACAAAAATCTATCGCTCTCAACTGGAAAGTGCTGATTGTCCCCCAGCATCCGCAGCCTTTGGGGGAGAGAGTTCCAGGTTTCCACTCCCCTTTGTGTGAAGAAGTGCTTCCTGATTTCGCTCCTGAACAGCCTGGCTCTAATTTTAAGATTATGTCCCCCTTGTTCTGGATTCCCCCAACAGAGGAAATAGTTTCTTTGCGTCTGCCCTATTGAATACTTTTTAATATTTTGAACAGCTCGATCAGATCACCCCTCAATCTCCTATGCGAAAGAGAATACAAGCCAAGTTTATGCAACCGGTCCTCGTAATTTAAGACCCTGTAAGAAACCAGGAACCAGGAGGGAGCTGGGAGTAGGCCAGACAATTGCATAGAATTACATAAAATTTACAGCACAGAAATGGGCCATTCGGCCCAACTGGTCCATGCCGGTGTTTATGCTCCAAACGAGCCTTCATCTCAGCCTATCATGATACCCTTCCATTCCTTTCTCCCCCATGTATTTATCTAGTCTCCCCTTAAATGCATCTATGCTATTCGTCTCAACTGTTCCTTGTGGCAGCGAGTTCCACATTCTGACCGTTCTCTGGGTTCCCCATTCTCTGGGGCAAGGGGGAGGCCTTGTTTGAACCCAACTTCCAATGGGAGAAGTTGAAGGTTCGGTGGTGAATGGCATCATGCTCCACTGCCTTACAAGATGATAGGATGTAAGGGGCCTTTGTGGCACATGAGCCCCTGTGCAGTAATCTCTCAGCCTTAACCGTGCCTCTGCGCTGACAAGTTCAGCTGAAGCTGCCAGTTTCAAATAATGATGTGGAGATGCCGGTGATGGACTGGGGTGGACAAATGTAAGGAATCTTACAACACCAGGTTATAGTCCAACAATTTTATTTGAAAATCACAAGCTTTCGGAGATTATCTCCTTCGTCACTTACCTGACGAAGGACATAATCTCCGAAAGCTTGTGATTTTAAAATAAAATTGTTGGACTATAACCTGGTGTTATAAAATACCCTAAGTTTCAGACGCTGAAAGACGCCCTAGTAAGAACGGGATATGACGCTCGACTCATCGATCGACAGTTCCGACGGGCCACAGCAAAAAATCGCATAGACCTCCTCAGGAGACTAACACGGGACACAACCAACAGAGTACCCTTTGTCGTCCAGTACTTCCCCGGAGCGGAGAAACTACGCCATGTTCTCCACAGCCTTCAACATGTCATCAATGAGGACAAACACCTCGCTATGGCCATCCCCACACCTCCACTACTCGCCTTTAAACAGCCACCCAACCTCAAACAGACCATCGTTCGCAGCAAATTACCCAGCTTTCAAGAGAACAGCGTCCACGACACCACACAACCCTGCCACGGTAACCTCTGCAAGACATGCCAGATCATCGACACAGATACCACCATCACACGAGAGGACACCACCCACCAGGTGCATGGTTCATACTCCTGTGACTCGGCCAACGTTGTCTACCTCATACGTTGCAGGAAAGGATGCCCCAGAGCATGGTACATCGGCGAGACCATGCAGACTCTGCGACAACGGATGAACGGACACCGCGCAACAATCGCCAAAGAGGAGGGTTCCCTCCCAGTCGGGGAACACTTCAGCAGTCATGGACATTCATCCACCGACCTTCGGGTAAGCGTTCTCCAAGGCGGCCTTCGAGACACACGACAACGCAAAATCGTCGAGCAGAAATTGATAGCCAAGTTCCGCACCCATGAGGACAGCCTCAACCGGGATCTTGGGTTCATGTCACGCTACACGTTACCCCACCAGCGAACAAATGTTATCTGTTTTTAATATAACGGGTCAGTTGCTGTCTTTTCTATGTTTCTACCTCTCTATCTCTGTTTTTTTTTGTTTGTTGTTTTTTTTTGGTGATTTGTATATTCTGTGAGACCTGGCAGGTAACACCTGTCTGTCTGCACACTGATTGCCTTGGCAACGGGCAGTTGAAAAAACTGTCTGTACTCACCAAGCATTGTTCTGTGAATTATAAATGCGATTTCATTTCGAGGATTTCATTTCACATCGTTCACCTGACGAAGGGGGAAGCCTCCGAAAGCTTGTGAATTTAAAATAAAATTGCTGGACTATAACTTGGTGTTGTAAAATTGTTTACAATAAGTTTCAAATAACAGAGAGGGAGGGAAGACTCAGAGGAAAGGAGTCGACATTTTGCTTGCTCCCTCTCTCTCCCTGCAGCAGCTAGGGGATCCTGGGAGTAGGCTGTCGGGCCATGAAGCAAAGAGGTTGCAGATGGAGAAAGTATTGAGGACAAGCAAAAATGAGACATTTGTAGTGAGAGCTTTTGAGCCTCAGCTCTGACGGGGATGATTATTTGTTGCAATTTGTCATAAGGCTGTGTGTGTAATATTTCCGAATTGTGCATGGTTTCTAGATTTATGTGGGTGTGTACGGGAATGTTGGGGTTTCAGCTCGTACGTTATTTCACACAGTCCAGGGGAGGAATGGTGACGATGAAGAGGGGTTTTAGCATCAGGATGAGAACCCGTGAATATTTATTTTTTTCCCCATTTTCTCCCGAGTATGTTCTCTCGCGAAGGTGCTGCCTTCGGGAGAGAACGTACATTCAGTGTTGCCAGCCCTCCCTGGAGTCTACAGGAATTGAAGATTAATCTCCAGGACAAAAAAAAAAACCTGAAAAATCAATGGGGTGTCTTTTCATTTATTAATCACAAAAATATTGGGGATGGGGAAGAAAGGTTGTTTCACTCACAGTGAAGATTAATCCAATCGGGTACCAAAGGGAGTCTGTCCACTTTCTAATTGGCGTCAGTGTGGCCCAGAGGATGGACCAATGGCGGGAGTGCGAGGGAGGGGCAGCTCAAGGCGGGAGGTCATGTGATGAAACCTCCCGGAATACACCCAACCAGAGGTCGTCAACCCTACGTACAGTTTATATCACATCCTTAATGGTAATAACGCATCAAAGGGGTTTCACAGAAGCGGAAAGTGGACGCTGATTAACAGGAGACTGAAGGTGGGGTCAAAGTGGGAGGTTATTGAGGGCAGCTTTTGAAGGCGGACGGTTTAGGGAGAGAGTTTCAGAGTGTGGGGCCAAGTAGCCCAGGGCCCTAAAGACTTTTGCTGGAAATACAGTTGCATGGGCAGCACAGCAGCCCTATATTACCCCAGAGGAGGTTTCTCTTCATGGGCGAGCTTGAACAAATATGTTCCTCTCTGCGTTAGTTTAGCTTAACCAGAAATAAAGTGAGCTCAGTATATAAAAAAAACAAAATAAGAGAACGGAAGAACTTGCATTTATATAGCACCTTTCACGACATCCCGAAGCGCTTCACAGTCAATGAAGTACTTTCTTGAAGTGCAGTCACTGTTGTAATGTAGGAAACGCAGCAGCCAATTTGAACAGAGCAAGATCCCACAAATAATAACCAGATAATCTGTTTTTTCTCAGTGATGTTGGTTGAGGGATAAATATTGGCCCCAGGACACAACTCCCCCGCTCTTCTTCGAAATAGTACCACGAGATTTTTTATGTCCACCTGAGAGGGCAGACTGTAAGTGGTTTTCTCGGGCGTACCGAAAGCACACCTCTTACTGTAAGTTCTGGAACGATAGGGATTATAAGGACAGATCAGACTCGGACACAGGTTTTCGGGCTCGACCGTATTGTGTTTAATAAGATTAACAATGACACCAGTAAACAGTACAAACAGTACAACCCTGGATTGTCCAATAAGCCCGACCGTGCTAAATTACCACGGCCTCATAAGAGAAACCCCTCCCGTGAAATAAACTAACACAGGACCTCCCCCCACCCAGCACTAAAACCCTCTAAGGTTTGGTTGGGACTTACAATCACCCCCTCACACAGCTCAGTGGTCTTGTGGATGTGTAGGCGCAGGCAATATGCTCACCCCGATAGCCCGTTGTTGCCTGCAGTTTCTTCCTGCACGTCTCGCTCCTGGTTCCGTACCGCCGACGCAGTATCCAAGTTCCAGTTTGAGTCGAGGTCCGTTGATGAGGGATGAAGAGCAGCGCTCAGCTCCTGGCGGTGTTCCCTTGAACCGAGCCGAGCCCCACTCGGGAGACTCGCTGTAGATTGATGCCGAGGGGAAGAGAGGAGAGCAGAGACCACAGCCCACCAGAGCCGAGAGCAGAGCTGAGCTGATACGATACTGTTCGATGTATTGACTCTCATGATCTGTCTGGCTCCCCCTGTGGCCTGGAGTGACTCATAAACTTTGAAACCTTTGTGAAAAATGCTATTTTGTTTTCCCACTCCCAGGCCTTGCACCTAGAGAGACAATGGGTGCTGATCACTGGGTGTCTGTCGTTTCCTGAGTTGATGGCCCCCATTAGCAGGTAAAGGGTTTTGACCTCAAACCAATCTTGCCTAACTGGCTTCTCTCCTGGAAGACAATGGCCCGGCGATCTCCTGCCTTCCACCAGTTCCACGAGTGTCTCTGAGTTCCCTCTCGGGGTATCGTTCCCAGTAATCATGTTGAATGTTGATGACGTCAATCGGCCTGGGTTCCCTTCCACCCAGCCTGTCAGTGTGAAATGTCCGTTTGTATATGAATGCACCTTAGTCAGGTTAGCCTGGCTCAAAACTCCTGCCAGGTCAATCCCATTCCAAGCCACTCCCACAAGCTAGCCAAACAGAACAGTTCTTTCTTGGGGGTATTGGATTTAAAATATGATTTGTAGAAACAGCCAGAACGCTGGTGCTACACAGACAGAGCCTCGGTTTAATGCCTTATGCGAAGGACAGCATCTCCGACAGCGCAGCACTCCCTCAGTACTGCACTGGGAGTGTCGGCCTGGATTATGTGCTCACGTCTCTGGAGCGGGACTTGAACTTATGACCTTCTGAACCTCGGCGGTGAGAGTGATACCCACTGAGCCACGGCTTGTATCTAATGGGTCTTGAAGTGTCTGTAAGAGGGTGGGGCCTGCCTTGAAGACACAACGGGGGGAATTTTAAACTTTGGTGGGGACATAAAGTTTGGATTTTTTTTCCCACTGACTTCGATGAAAAGGAAGAAGGGGCGCAGTGTATGCTGGGCGGCCAATCCCCCCCTACCCCGGCCTAAATTGGAAATTACATAGAATTTACAGCACAGAAACAGGCCATTCGGCCCAACTGGTCTATGCCGGCGTTTATGCTCCACACAATCCTCCTCCCTCCCTACTTCATCTCACCCTAACAGCATATCCTTCTATTCCTTTCTCCCCTCATGTACTTATTTAGCTTTCCCTTAAATGCACCCATTCTATTTGCTTCAACTACTCCTTGTGGGAGCGAGTTCCACATTCTCACCACTTTCTGAATAAAGAGGTTTCTCCTGAATTCCCTATTGGATTTATTAGTGACTCTCTTATAATTATGACCCCTAGTTTTGGTCTCCCCCCACAAGCAGAAACGTCTTCTCTCCGTCTACCCGATCGAAACCCTCCATAATTTTAAAGACCTCTATCAGTTCACCCCTCAGCCTTCTCTTTTCTAGAGAAAAGAGCCCCAGCCTGTTCGGCCTTTCCTGATAGTTGTAACCGTGATAGAATAGTTTACCAGACTGCCTAATGGGTAAGTGCAACATCTAGCTATGGTACTGAGCGACAGAGGCCGGGCAGGTCCCAGGATCGATGCCAGATCTGAGCTGAGTTAGTTAATCTCAGCTGAAGTCATTGCTAGGGTTTTATGATTGGCCTCAGTGTCCCTAGAGCATGGAGAGGAATATTCAGCTAGGGTACACTATCGGTGCTGGAAAATGAGTGGACATTGGCTGAAGGAAAGGCTGTGCTTGCCCTCCATGGTTGAATAGCCGGACAGTACCCATTTGCAAAGGGATGTGGTGCTAGAAAGTCACGGGCCACAAGCGAAACTGTACTTCAGAATGGGAGGCAAGTAATGGAGAAGGAAATAAGAGGGAACTTGGGGAATTCCCTGCTTTCTACTTAAATCTATTATTCACTAGTTAATGAGCAGAGGAGCACATAGGTGTCACAGAGAAACAGATTCCCAAGTAATTTTGTTGGGATAAGTACTTTTCTTTTATGGACATTAAAGGTCCCATTAATCCTTTGATTTTCCTGCTAATTTTCAAAGTCCGCCAGTACTTTCAGCCGTGTAACTGGCAACTTCGTTATGCTGAATATTGTAAATGGAGCCAGGGGGACTTGTTAAACCACAAACTATTTCTGGATGAGGTTTTCTCTGAGTAAAATCTATTACTTACTCCTAGTCAACTTTACAGCTGAAATGCTAACTGGAATCAACCTCTGTGCTCGCTGACCGACGTTGGCTCCCTCTCCTCCTGGTGTTCAAATCCCTCCATGGCCCTCGCCCCTCCCTATCTCTGTAACCTTCTCCAGCCTGACTACCCTCCGAGATCTCTGCGCTCTTCCAATTCTGGCCTCTTGTGCATCCCTGATTTCCATCGTCCCACCACTGGCGGCCGTGCCTTCAGCTGCCCCGGCCCTAAGCTCTGGAATTCCCTCTCTGCCTCTCTCTCCTCCTTTAAGATGCTCCTTAAAACCTACCTCTTTGACCAAGCTTTTGGCTCGGTGTCGAATTTTTTCTGATTGCGCTCCTGTGGGACGTTTTACTACATTAAAGGCGCTATATAAATGCAAGTTATTGTTGTTGCAATATACGCAGTGAAGAACCCTGATATCTTAGTTGGCATGTGCACTGCCCACCATGAGACTGAAGGCGCCAAATTCAATCGCCTGGTCTGTACTGAGTTAGCTGGTCTCAACCGAGCCAAAGGTAGAGTCTGTACCAGTGCTCTCAGCAGTCCTGGGCTAGGGAGGGGAAGAGTCAGCAAGGGATCCCCCTCCTGATGTTCTCGGGCAACTCCAGCTGCAAAGTCCGCATCAGGCAAGGCTGCGGCCAGTTCTGGTATGTGATACCCTCCCTGGTGGAATAGCCTCCCAACCGCTCCCTGTCAAGGTTCACTCATGAAGAATGGCCGCCTTCAGGAAAAGAGGAGAGTCATTTGTCAAGAAAGAACTTGCATTTATATAGCGCCTTTCACAACCTCAGAACGTCCCAAAGTACTTTACAACCAATGGAGGACTTTTGAAGTGCAGTCACTGTTGCAATGTAACGCAGCAGCCAATTTTCACACAGCAAGATCCCACAAACAGCAATGAGATAAATGACCAGATCATCTATTTTAGTGATGTTGGTTGAGGGATCAATGTTAGCCCAGGACACCGGGGAGAACTCCCCTGCTTTTCTTCAAAAAGCGTTCTCGGATCTTTTACATCCACCTCAGCCAATTAAGTACTTTTTCAAGTGTAGTCCCTGTTCTAATGTAAGAAACGCAGCAGTCAATTTGCGCACAGCAAGATCCCACAAACAGCAATGTGATAATTGACCAGATAATCTGTTTTTTAGGGATAAATATTGATCAGGATACCAAAGAGATCTCCCCTGCTCTTCATCAAAATAATGCCACAAGATATTTTACATCCAATTGAGAGGGCAGACGGGGCCTCGGTTTAATGACTCACCCGGAAGATGGCACCTCCGATAGTGCAGCACTCCCTCAGTACTGCACTGGGAGTGTCAGCCTGGATTATGTGCTAAAGTCTTTGGAGTGGGACTTCAACCCACGATCGTCTGACTCACACAAGAAATCCCAGCCCTTATTTTCAGTGAGATAACACCTTTGGAAAGGCAGTAGCGAGAGGCTTTTGTTTCGAGTGCGGTAAGGCCCGAATAATGATGTCAGCGACAGTAATGTCCACCTTTCTCTCCAATTCACACTGAGACTTGGTGGCCTCCAGGAAAAACACGATAGCATCAGTTTCATAACCACTTTTTTAACAGGACTGCTTTAATGATGCCGTTGAGGTATTGGTGGGGTTGAGGAGTAAAGCACATGAGAGGCAGATTGGCCTGAATGCTCTGGGGTAGTACAATTACCACCTTTTATAGACACTACTGAGTCCTGCTAAGTTGTCCCAGTGTGTTTACTTCCTTTCCCCCATCTAGTTATAGTCATTCTCTTGACCTCCATCTTATCTACTTCTCTCAGTCTTCTCTATAATCTAAACGTATCTTAAGTCCAAGCTTGGCAGAATCTAATCACCACCTCCTGATTTACCCTTCTCATCTCCCCCACTTCTTTTCAACTGGGTGTCAGCCTTGTCCTTTCACATAGGTTCCTCAACAGGAAACAAATGGCAATACGTCTCCCAGGGTTCAGGTTCCAGTCTCAGAAGATGTATTGTCGTGAAAGTAAGGGCCAGGCACCCTCTCATAGAATCATGAATTGATACAGCACAGAAGGAGGCCACTCGGTCCATTGTGCCTGTGCTGGCTCCTTGGAAGAGCTGTCCAATTAGTCCCACATGCCGACTCTTTTCCCGTAGCCCTGCAAATTTTTCCCCTTCGAGTATTTATCCAATTCCTTTTTGAAAGATGGCATTGAATCTGCTTCCACCGCCTTTTCAGGCAGCGCATTCTGCCTTTGGTTCTTTTGCCAATGACCTTAAATCTGTGTCCTCTGGTTACCAACCCTTCTGCCACTGGAAACAGTTTCTCTTTATTGACTTTATCAAAACCCTTCATGATTTTGAACACCTCTTTCAAATCTCCCCTTAACCTTCTCTGCTCTAAGGAGAACAACTCCAGGTTATAGAATCATAGAATCATAGAATCATAGAAGTTACAACATGGAAACAGGCCCTTCGGCCCAACATGTCCATGTCGCCCAGTTTATACCACTAAGCTAGTCCCAATTGCCTGCACTTGGCCCATATCCCTCGATACCCATCTTACCCATGTAACTGTCCAAATGCTTTTTAAAAGACAAAATTGTACCCGCCTCTACTACTGCCTCTGGCAGCTCGTTCCAGACACTCACCACCCTTTGAGTGAAAAAATTGCCCCTCTGGACCCTTTTGTATCTCTCCCCTCTCACCTTAAATCTGTGCCCCCTCGTTATAGACTCCCCTACCTTTGGGAAAAGATTTTGACTATCGACCTTATCTATGCCCCTCATTATTTTATAGACTTCTATAAGATCACCCCTTAACCTCCTACTCTCCAGGGAAAAAAGTCCCAGTCTGTCTAACCTCTCCCTGTAAGTCAAACCATCAAGTCCCGGTAGCATCCTAGTAAATCTTTTCTGCACTCTTTCTAGTTTAATAATATCCTTTCTATAATAGGGAGACCAGAACTGTACACAGTACTCCAAGTGTGGCCTCACCAATGCCCTGTACAACTTCAACAAGACATCCCAACTCCTGCATTCAATGTTCTGACCAATGAAACCAAGCATGCTGAATGCCTTCTTCACCACCCTATCCACCTGTGACTCCACTTTCAAGGAGCTATGAATCTGTACTCCCAGATCTCTTTGTTCTATAACTCTCCCCAACGCCCTACCATTAACGGAGTAGGTCCTGGCCCTATTCGATCTACCAAAATGCATCACCTCACATTTATCTAAATTAAACTCTATCTGCCATTCATCGGCCCACTGGCCCAATTTATCAAGATCCCGTTGCAATCCTAGATAACCTTCTTCACTGTCCACAATGCCACCAATCTTGGTGTCATCTGCAAACTTACTAACCATGCCTCCTAAATTCTCATCCAAATCATTAATATAAATAACAAATAACAGCGGACCCAGCACCGATCCCTGAGGCACACCGCTGGACACAGGCATCCAGTTTGAAAAACAACCCTCTACAACCACCCTCTGTCTTCTGTCGTCAAGCCAATTTTGTATCCAATTGGCTACCTCACCTTGGATCCCATGAGATTTAACCTTATGTAACAACCTACCATGCGGTACCTTGTCAAATGCTTTGCTGAAGTCCATGTAGACCACGTCTACTGCACAGCCCTCATCTATCTTCTTGGTTACCCCTTCAAAAAACTCAATCAAATTCGTGAGACATGATTTTCCTCTCACAAAACCATGCTGACTGTTCCTAATTAGTCCCTGCCTCTCCAAATGCCTGTAGATCCTGTCCCTCAGAATACCCTCTAACAACTTACCCACTACAGATGTCAGGCTCACTGGTCTGTAGTTCCCAGGCTTTTCCCTGCCGCCCTTCTTAAACAAAGGCACAACATTTGCTACCCTCCAATCTTCAGGCACCTCACCTGTAGCGGTGGATGATTCAAATATCTCTGCTAGGGGACCCGCAATTTCCTCCCTAACCTCCCATAACGTCCTGGGATACATTTCATCAGGTCCCGGAGATTTATCTACCTTGATGCGCGTTAAGACTTCCAGCACCTCCCTCTCTGTAATATGTACACTCCTCAAGACATCACTATTTATTTCCCCAAGTTCCCTAACATCCATGCCTTTCTCAACCGTAAATACCGATGTGAAATATTCATTCAGGATCTCACCCATCTCTTGTGGTTCCGCACATAGATGACCTTGTTGATCCTTAAGAGGCCCTACTCTCTCCCTAGTTACCCTTTTGCCCTTTATGTATTTGTAGAAGCTCTTTGGATTCACCTTTGCCTGATCTGCCAAAGCAATCTCATATCCCCTTTTTGCCCTCCTGATTTCTCTCTTAACTCTACTCCGGCAATCTCTATACTCTTCAAGGGATCCACTTGATCCCAGCTGCCTATGCATGTCATATGCCTCCTTCTTATTTTTGACTAGTGCCTCAATCTCCCGAGTCATCCAAGGTTCCCTACTTCTACCAGCCTTGCCCTTCACTTTATAAGGAATGTGCTTACACTGAACCCTGGTTAACACACTTTTGAAAGCCTCCCACTTACCAGACGTCCCTTTGCCTGCCAACAGACTCTCCCAATCAACTTCTGAAAGTTCCTGTCTAATACCATCAAAATTGGCCTTTCCCCAATTTAGAATTTTAACTTTTGGGCCAGACCTATCCTTCTCCATAGCTATCTTAAAACTAATGGAATTATGATCACTGGTCCCAAAGTGATCCCTCACTAACACTTCTGTCACCTGCCCTTCCTTATTTCCCAAGAGGAGGTCAAGTTTTGCCCCCTCTCTAGTCGGGCCATCCACATACTGAATGAGAAATTCCTCCTGAATACACTCAACAAATTTCTCTCCATCCAAGCCCCTAATGCTATGGCTGTCCCAGTCAATGTTGGGAAAGTTAAAGTCCCCTACTATTACCACCCTATTTTTCTTGCAGCTGTCTGTAATCTCCTTACATATTTGCTCCTCAATTTCCCGTTGACTATTTGGGGGTCTGTAGTACAATCCTATCAAAGTGATCTCTCCCTTCTTATTTTTCAGTTCTACCCATATAGACTCAGTGGGCGAACCCTCGGATATATCCCCTCTCACTACTGCCGTGATGTTCTCCCTAATCAAGAACGCAACTCGCCCTCCTCTCTTACCTCCTGCTCTATCTTTCCTATAGCATCTGTACCCTGGAACATTGAGCTGCCAGTCCTGCCCCTCCCTTAGCCATGTTTCAGTAATAGCTATAACATCCCAGTCCCATGTACCCATCCATGCCCTGAGTTCATCTGCCTTGCCCATCAGACTTCTTGCATTGAAATAAATGCAGTTTAATCTAGACTTCCCTTGGTCTTTGCCCTGCTTTCTCAGACCATCTGTCCGGTCATGTTCTGTACACTCTCCCTTACTGCCTTTTGTTTCTGTCACCACTTTATTTCCCACTGACTTCCTGCATCGGTTCCCATCCCCCTGCCACATTAGTTTAAACCCTCCCCAACAGCACTGGCAAACACTCCCCCTAGGACATTGGTTCCAGTCCTGCCCAGATGCAGACCGTCCAATTTGTACTGGTCCCACCTCCCCCAGAACCGGTTCTCCAGTCTCCCCACATAACTGAAGTCCCTCATTCCTGGTATCATTCTGGGAAATCTCTTCTGCACCGTCTCTAAGGCCTTGACATCCTTCCTAAAGTGCAGTGCCCAGAATTGGACACAATACTCCAGCTGAGGCCTAACCAGTGTTTTATAAAGTTCCATCTCATCTAGTATCTGCCCTTAGACATGTGGAGCTACGTGTGTGTTGTCGAGCTGACAGCTGTTTGGGCGCACAGCTTGTAAGTTTACATTGCATCAAGTGTGGCCCTTGGGAAAATCTGCCATCTCTTGCTATGTTGCAGCCTCTGAAAATCCTGACACACTATCTATTTGCGAATCAACATTAAGGGAGCAGGTAGTAAAGGCCCTACACCCCCCTCCTTCAGCAGGGACACAGGCGCAGCTGGTGATGAGCTGGCCAATATTCCAAGCATTGAGTTGGCAACCTTTGGCAGGGAGGATTTGGCCTTAAGTACCTTCAAAGTCTTTTAGACAAGAGCTAGGAAAGTTGCTTTTGGCAATAGTTCAATATCCACCAGCTGCCGAAGATTCCATTTTCATTTAACTGTCAAATACCATCAACGTAATTCAATCATCTACCCCGAGATGTGCTACACTCCCAATTGGGAACTTCAAATGCAACCATAATGATTAGCAAAGAAAAGAAAAATGCTTTTCATCATACCTTTGGCGTGCTCCCCTTTACAATTACTAATGGGCTCACTCAACCGGTTTGCTTTACCAACTGGAAAGTAATGGTTACTTAGATCTGACATTGTCCAGCTGCCTTGACCACCTGTAAACATTCAACAAATAACATAACAGGGGAGAAGGATAAACCAGGCAATTACAGGCAAGTCTGCCTAACGTCGGTGGTGGGAAAACTTTTAGATACAATAATCAGGGACAAAATAAATTGGCATTGGAAAAGTATGGGCTAATAAATGAAAGTCAGCACAGATTTGTAAAAGGAAAATTGTGTTTGACTAACTTGATTGAGTTCTTTGATGAAGTAACGGAGAGGGTAATGCGGTTGATGTTGTGTATATGGACTTACAAAAGGCATTTGATAAGGTACTACACAATAGACTTGTTATCAAAATTAAAGCCCAGTGACAGCGTGGATACAAAATTGGCTACGGGACAGAAAGCAGAGAGTAGTGGTGAAGGGTTGTTTTTTAGAATGGAGGGAAGTATACAGTGGTGTTCCCCAGGGGTTAGTATTAGGACCACTGCTCTTTTTGATAAATATTAATGACCTGGACTTGTGTGTAGAGGATATAATTTTAAAGTTTGCAGATGACACGAAACGGAAATGTAGTAAACAATGTGGAGGATAGTAACAGACTTCAGGAGGACATAGACAGACTGGTGAAATGGGCAGACACAAGGCAGATAGAATTTAACGCAGAGAAATGTGAGGTTATGCATTTTGGTAGGAAGAATGAGGAGAGGCAATATAAAAAAATGGTAGAATTTTAAAGGAGGTGCAGGAACAGAGAGACCTGGGGGTGCACATACACAAATCTTTGAAGGTAGCAGGACAAGTTGAGAAGGCTGTTAAAAAAGCATATGGGATCTCGGGCTTTATTAATAGAGGCATAGAGTACAAAAGCAAGGAGGTTATGCTAAACACTTAGAAAACACTGGTTAGGCCTCAGCTGAAGTATTGTGTTCAATTCTGGGCACCACACTTTAGGAAGGATGTCAAGGCCTTTGAGATGGTGCAGAAGAGATTTACTAGAATGGTACCAGGGATGAGGGACTTCAGTTATGTGGAGAGACTGGAGAAGCTGGGGTTGTTCTCCTTAAAACAGAGAAGGTTAAGGGGAGATTTGAAGGAGGTGTTCAAAATCATGGTTACGGTTTTTACAGAGCAAATAAGGAGAAACTGTTTCTGGTGGCAGAAGGGTCGGTAACCAAAGGACACAGATTTAAGGCAAAAGAACCAGAGGCGACATGAGGAAACATTTTTTTACGCAGCGAGTTGTTATGATCTGGAATGCACTGCCCGAAAGGGCGGTGGAAGCAGATTCAATAATAACTTTCAAAAGGAAATTAGATAAATACTTGACAGGGAAAGATTTGCAGGGCTACGGGGAAAGAGCTGGGGAATGGGATTAATTGGATAGCTCTGTCAAAGAGCCGACACAGGCACGATGGGCTGAATGGCCTCCTCATGTGCTGTAACTACCATGATACTATGATAAGAACATAAGAAATAAGAGCAAGAGTAGGCCATATGGCCCCTCGAGCCTGCTCCGCCATTCAATTGGATCATGGCTGGCCTTAAACCTCAACTCCACTTTCCGGTCCTATCCCCATACCCCTTGATTCCCCCTAGAGCCCAAAAATCTATCGATCTCAGTCTTGAATATCCTCAACGATTGAGCAGCCACCGCCCTCTTGGGTAGAGAATTCCAAAGATTCACAACCCTCTGAGTGAAGAAATCTTTACTTGTCTCGGTCCTAAATGGCAGACCCTTTATCTTGAGACTATGACCCCCAGGGGAAGCAGCCGCTCAGCATCTACCCTGTCAAGCCCTCTAAGAATTTTATACGTTTCAATGAGATCACCTCTCATAAAACCATGTTGACTGTGCCTGGTCATATTATGATTTTCTAAGTGCCCTGTTATTGTGTCTTTGATAATAGACTCTAGCATTTTCCCTACTACTGATGTTAGGCTAACTGGCCTGTAGTTCCCTGTTTTCTCTCTCTCTCTCCTTTTTTGACTAGCGGGGTTACATTTGCTACCTTCCAATCCACCGGGACCATTCTAGAATCTAGGCAATTCTGGAAGATCAAAACCAATGCATCCACTATCTCTGCAGCCACCTCTTTTAAAACCCTAGGATGTAGGCCATCAGGTCCAGGGGATTTGTTGGCTTTTAGTCCCATTAATTTCTCCAGTACTTTTTCTTTACTAATATTGATTACTTTAAGATCCTCACTCTCATTAGACCCTTGGTTCCCCACTATTTCCATTACGTTTTTTGTGTCTCCTACTGTGAAGACAGACACAAAATACTTGTTTAACGTCTCTGCTTCACTCAATATGTCCAATCAAGCATTCTGTCGCTGGCACCTTGAATCACCAAGCCATTTGGCTGTAAACCAGGGCTAACTGGAATGGTCTTAAAAGGGCTGTTTCTGCCTTGCACCAGCACCCAATGTCGTCAGTCAAGATATATGGTGCATCTGTGTGCCTTATCCTACCTAAGCACCTATGCATTTGTCTTGGTTCAGTGAGATATCTGGTGCAGCACTGCCTAAAAAACAAGGAACGCTCCCTGTTCTAGGACCTGCCCTAAGAGATGGATGGTTTTTTTGTGTTGTAAACCTAGCAGGTAGATATGGATTTTACATTTCCATCACAGCACGTAAACATTTGTGGCCCTCAAACCTGCCTACATCCTTCAATGTGTCGGCCATGGCTCAGTGGGTAGCACTTTTGCCTTCTGAGTTAGAAGGTCATAGGTTCACAGTCCCACTCCAGACACTTGAGCGCAAGATCTAGGCTGACACTCCAGTGCAGTACTGAGTGGGTGCTGCATTGTTGGAGGTGCTGTCTTTCGGATGAGATGTTAAACTGAAGCCCTGTCTGCCCTCTCAGGTGGACGTCAAAGATCCAATGGCACGATTTCAAAGAAGAGTAGCAGGGGAGGGTGTCCTGGTCAATATTCATCTCTCAACCAACACCTAAACTAAAGATTATCTGATCATTGTCGCATTGCTGTTTGTGGGAGCTTGCTGTATGCAAATTGGCTACCATGTTTCCCCATATTACTCTTCAAAAAAAAGAACTTCATTGGCTGTAAAGTGCTTTGGGATGTTGTGAAAGGCGCTTTATAAATGTAAGGCTTTCTTTTTTCTTTTTCTTTCACTGTTTTGCAGGTTCTGACACACCAGTTATTTGTGAATTATTGTTTGATAGATGATGGCAATCAAAAGAAAACCCAGAAGGAAACGGAGGCACCAAGTCTCATTATGAAAAGTCCACGACATCAGCGCTGCTCGAATTGAGGGGGTTAAAAGAAAATCCGCTCGACATCCCACAAGATCAGGCATCCCACGGTCGAATAGCTGGACAGCATTGTCTAGGCTCACACGTCAACTGTGGGCACTCAGATGAGGTTCGGAGAGCAGCTATCACCCATAGGACCATACCCAGCGAAAGGCAGCGGGAATGGAAAGTAGAATTAAAAATAGACATCAACTGGCTTTTATTATCCATGCGAATACACGTAAATAAGGCTGCATGAATAATTTCATTTAGCCATTCCAAGGACTCTGGTCTTTATTATTGATGAAGTAGCTGGGGGAACATCCATTGTAAAAGGTTGAAGATCAAAAGACTTGACAGGGTGATTATATTAATCTGAATGAGAAATGCTGCGTTAAAATTCCAGTCTCCTCACAAGTAATAAACAGGGACCGAAGTCAATCTCAACCAGCAGAGCATGAAATGAAAAGAGAAAACAAACTGAAATTGTAGAAATTATTGAGTATCTTTACCAAATTAAAGCACAAAATTAAGCATCAATTACAGAACAGCATCAGTTGAATCTTGTCACTTAATAGTGTTGCTAAGCATTGTTTTGGTGTTGTATAATGACTTGTACTTTGTTTCATGCACTAAATGAGGTTTACATTTCTGACTATTTTTAACTCTCAGCCTGCCAGCACATGAAGGGAAGTTTCTTCGCTCCCGAGGTCACCATTTTTGTTTTCCAGCTCACGCACTCTGTAACTGGTAGGTGTCGGCCGTGGCTCTGTTGGTAACAGTCTCACATCTGAGTTAGAAAGTTGTGGGTTCACAGCCCCACTCCTGAGATTAGGGCAGAAAATCTCGGCTGACGCTCCAGTGTAGTAGTGAGGGAGTGCTGCACTGCTGGAGGTGCTTTCAGAAGAGACGTTCAACTGAGGCCCTGTCTGCCCTCTTAGGTGGATGTAAAAGATCCATTTTGAAGAAGAGCAGGGGAGTTCTCCTTGGTGTCCTAATCAATCTCCCTCGACTAACATCGCTGCAACAGATTATCTGGTCATTATCACATTGCTGTTTGCTGTGTGCAAATTGGCTGCCGTGTTTCCGACATTACAACAGTGCAAAAAACTACACTTCAAAAAATACTTAATTGGCTGTGAAGTGCTTTGGGACATCCTGAGGTCGTGAAAGGTGTTATAGAATGATAGAGTTATACAGCACAGTTAGAGGCCCTTCGGCCCATCGTGTCCGCGCCGGCCATCAAGCCCTGTCTATAATCTAATCCCATATTCCAGCATTTGGTCCGTAGCCTTGTATGCTATGGCATTTCAAGTGCTCATCCAAATGCTTCTTGAATGTTGTGAGGGTTCCTGCCTCCACAACCCTTTCAGGCAGTGAGTTCCAGACTCCAACCACCCTCTGGGTGAAAAAGTTCTTTCTCAAATCCCCTCTAAACCTCCCGCCTTTTACCTTGAATCTATGTCCCCTTGTTATAGAACCCTCAACGAAGGGAAAAAGCTCCTTAGTATCCATCCTATCTGTGCCCCTCATAATTTTGTACACCTCAATCATGTTCCCCCTCAGCCTCCTCTGCTCCAAGGAAAACAAACCCAATCTTCCCAGTCTCTCTTCATAGCTGAAGCGCTCCAGCCCTGGTAACATCCTGGTGAATCTCCTCTGCACCCTCTCCAAAGCGATCACATCCTTCCTGTAGTGTGGCGACCAGAACTGCACACAGTACTCCAGCTGTGGCCTAACCAGTGTTTTATACAGCTCCATCATAACCTCCTTGCTCTTATATTCTATGCCTCGGCTAATAAAGGCAAGTATCCCATATGCCTTCTTTACCACCTTATCTACCTGTTCCGCCGCCTTCAGGGATCTGTGAACTTGCACACCAAGATCCCTCTGACCCTCTGTCTTGCCTAGGGTCCTCCCATTCATTGTGTATTCCCTTGCCTTGTTAGTCCCTCCAAAGTGCATCACCTCGCACTTTTCCGGGTTAAATTCCATTTGCCACTGTTCCGCCCATCTGACCAACCCATCTATATCGTCCTGCAAACTGAGGCTATCCTCCTCGCTATTTACCACCCTACCAATTTTTGTATCATCAGCGAACTTACTGATCATACCTTTTACATTCATATCCAAGTCATTAATGTAGACCACAAACAGCAAGGGACCCAGCACCGATCCCTGTGGTACCCCACTGGCCACAGGCTTCCAGTCACAAAAGCAACCTTCGACCATCACCCTCTGCCTTCTGCCACTAAGCCAGTTTTGTATCCAAAGTGCCAAGGCACCCTGGATTCCATGGGCTCGTACCTTCTTGACCAGTCTCCTGTGGGGGACTTTATCGAAGGCCTTACTGAAATCCATGTAAACCACATCCACTGCGTTACCCTCATCCACACGCCTAGTCACCCCCTCAAAAAATTCAATCAAATTAGTCAGACATGATCTTCCCTTGACAAAGCCATGTTGACTATCCCTGATTAATCCTTGCTTCTCCAAGTGGAGACTAATTTTGTCCTTCAGAATTTTTTCCAATAATTTTCCTACCACTGATGTTAGGCTCACTGGCCTGTAGTTCCCCGGTTTTTCCCTACTCCCCTTCTTGAATAATGGTACTACATTAGCGGTTCTCCAGTCCTCTGGCACATCCCCTGTGGCCAGAGAGGTTCTGAATATATGTGTTAGAGCCCCCGCAATCTCCTCCTTTGCCTCACACAGTAGCCTGGGATACATTTCGTCCGGGCCTGGGGATTTATCCATTTTTAGGCCTGCTAAAACCGCCAATACCTCCTCCCGCTCGATGTTAATATGTTCGAGTATATCACAGTCCCCCTGCCGTATTTCTATGTCTACATCGTCCTTCTCCATAGTGAAAACAGATGCAAAAAGTTCATTTAGAACCCCTCCTACATCTGCCGGCTCCACACACAGATTGCCATTTTTGTCCCTAATGGGCCCTATTTTTTCCCTAGTCATCCTCTTACCCTTAATATACTTATAAAACATCTTAGGATTTTCCTTTATTTTGCTCGCCAGTGTTATTTCATGGCCCCTCCTTGATCTCCTAATTTCTTTTTTAAGTATCCCCCTGCACTTTTTGTACTCCTCTAGGGCTTCCTCCGTCTTTAGCCTTTTGTATCTGCCAAAAGCCCTCCTTTTTTTCCTAATCCATTCTCGTATATCCCCTGACATCCAAGGTTCCCTGGAGTTCTTGGAACCACCCTTGACCTTTACGGGAACATGTTGCCATTGTATGGTCTCAATCTCCCTTCTGAAAGACTCCCATTGCTCCGATGCGGATTTTCCTACAAGCAGCTGATCCCAGTCCATTTTGGCCAGATCCTGCCTTATCCTATTAAAATCGGCCTTCCCCCAATTTAGAACCTTTATTTCCGGCCCCTCCCTATCCTTTTCCATGACCACCTTAAATCTCACCGAATTATGGTCACTGTCACCAAAGTGCTCACCTACTAGCACTTCTTCCACTTGGCCGGCCACATTCCCTAGAATTAGGTCCAGTACCGCCCCCTCTCTTGTAGGACTTTCTACATGCTGGCTCAAAAAGCTCTCCTGGATGCACGTTAAGAATTTTGTACCCTCTAAGCCTTTTACACTCTGAGTATCCCAGTTAATATTGGGGAAGTTGAAATCCCCCACTATTATTACCCTATTATTTGCACAATTTTCTGAGATTTGCCTACATATCTGTTCCTCTATCTCCCCCTGACTGTTTGGGGGCCTATAGTACACTCCCATCAAAGTGCTTGCCCCCTTTTTGTTTTTAAGCTCCACCCATATGGCCTCATTAGAGGAACCTGCTAATATATCATCCCTCCTTATGGCAGTAATTGATTCTTTAATTAATATTGCGACCCCCCCCTCCTCTTATACCTCCCCCTCTGTCTCGCCTGAAGATTCTGTACCCCGGAATATTGAGCTGCCAGTCTTGCCCCTCCCTCAACCATGTCTCTGTGACAGCAACAATATCATACTCCCATGTGTTTATCAACACCTTCAGTTCATCCACCTTATTCGCAAGACTCCTTGCATTAAAATAGATGCCATCCAGCCTTGCCCTCACATATTTGCCCTGTCTTCCAAGCTGACTTGTTTTTTTCTCTATATTTGGCTGCACATCACCCCCTATTGTAGCTCCACTCTGTATCCCATCCCCCTGCCAAGTTAGTTTAAACCCCCCCCAACAGTGCTAGCAAACCTCCCCGCAAGCATATTTGTCCCGCTCTGGTTCAGGTGCAACCCGTCCGACTTGTACAAGTCCCACCTTCCCCAGAAGCAGGCCCAGTGATCCAGGAAACTGAAACCCTCCCTCCTGCACCAACTCTTTAGCCACGCATTCATCTGTTCTATCCTCCTATTTCTATACTCACTAGCCCGTGGCACTGGGAGTAATCCAGAGATTACAACCTTTGAGGCCCTGCTCTTTAATCTGCTACCTAGCTCCCTAAATTCTTGATGCAGGACCTCATCTCCCTTCCTACCTATGTCGTTGGTCCCAATGTGGACCACGACCTCTGCCTGCTCACCCTCCCCCTTGAGAATGCCCTGTAGCCGCTCAGTGACATCCATGACCCTGGCACCAGGGAGGCAACAAACCATCCTGGAGTCACGTTTACGGCCACAGAAACGCCTGTCTGTTCCCCTTACGATAGAATCCCCTACCACTATAGCTCTTCCACTCTTTTTCCTCCCAGCCTGTGCAGCAGAGCTACCCCTGGTGCCAGGAAGTTGGCTGCTGCTGCCTTCCCCTGATAAGTCATCCCCCTCAACAATATCCAAAGCGGTATATTTGTTTGAGAGGGGGACGGCCACAGGGGACCCCTGCACTGCCTGCCTGCTCCTCTTACTCTGCCTGGTGGTCACCCAATTACTTCCTGCCTGCACAACCTTTACCTGCGATGTGACCATCTCACTAAACGTGCTATCCATGACGTTCTCAGCATCGCGAATGCTCCTTAATGAATCCATCCGCAGCTCCAGCGCCGCAATGCGGTTTGTCAGTAGCTGCAGCTGGATACATTTCCCGCACACATGGTCGTCAGGGACACCGGAAGGGTCCCTGATTTCCCACATAGAGCAGGAAGAGCATAACACGGGGCTGGGCTGTCCTGACATGACTTACCCTTTAACTAATTAATTCAAATTAAATGAATCCCACCAATTTCACTTCAATTAAAAGGTATACTCAAGGGCCCTTGCTGAACAGCAGTCCCCCACTGCACAACAGAGACCCGAGAATCCACAAACTCTAACCTCAGACAAATTCAGCAGGAAAATACTCACCAGCCAATCACTTACCTCTTCCTTGGTGACGTCCCACTTGGATTACTTTTTGCTTCTTATTTATCTTAGGTCCAGGAGTTAAGTCCCTGTGATGTCGCACAGTAGGTGCTATATAAATGTAAGTTCTTTCTACAAATTTGATGGTAAGCAGTGTCAAAGCAATGCTGGTCAGTAACTCTCGGCCATCCTGTCTGTGTCCTATCAAGTTATTTGGCCAATAATCATGAGATAGTTGTCACTTTTCACCACTGGAAACTGTATATTAAGTCGTTCAATGAATGGATTTAACCAACAATTATTTGAAGCAGCTTACGAAGGTGGGTATGAGAAGTTGGGAGGGTTAACATTCAGGAAGGAAGAAATCACGTGGGTCAAATGTTCTCATCCTCTAAACCTATCTTGCGACCCTGAAATCACAAATGCGTCATTACTATTACAACAGCAACTTGTCTTTATATAGTGTCGTTAAGTTAGAAAAGCATCACAAGGCGCTTCACAGGAACATGTACAAAAAATAAAGCGGAAGCAGAAGGAGCTATTAGGAGGGGTGAGCCAAAGATTGGTCAAAGAGGCTGGTTTTAAGGAGGGTCTTTAAAGGAGGAGAGGGAGGTGGAGAGGGCGAGGCGATTCTAGAGGGTGGGGCCTAGGCAGCTGACGGCACAGTTGCCAATGGTGGGGCAAAGGGAGGGGGGATACACAAGAGTCTGGTGTCAGAGGAATGGAGAGTTCGGGGTGGGGGAGTTATAGCAGTGGGGAAAGTTACACAAGGTTGAGAATTTTAAACATTGAGCCACCTTAATTGTGCTCACGTGTAATGCTGATATTTCAGTTGCAAAATAGTTAGCTTTTATTTTAGTCAATTACCATAATTATTGGTTCAGTTGGTGATTTGTTACATGCTCAGCGATGCTTAATCCCTGAATTAGTTCATTGTGCGAAATGTTAACAGAGTGACAATAATGGTAAAAGTAGATTTAAAGGGGCACCGTCTGTACGGGTCTGTGGGAAGGAGGAGAGGAGGAGGTGGGGGAGGGGGGAGCCAGGTGGCAAACATTTCGGTGTTTGGGAGGAGAATATATCCGTGTGGAGCGTGTGTTCTTCCATCGCGTGGAGCTGACGCAATGAGGTACATTGGGACAGAATGCAGCATCCTGCTTATGGACCACCGAAAGAAAGTTGGGCCACTTTTTAGAATCATAGAATCATAGAAGTTTACAACATGGAAACAGGCCCTTCGGCCCAACATGTCCATGTCGCCCAGTTTATACCACTAAGCTAGTCCCAATTGCCTGCACTTGGCCCATATCCCTCTATGCCCATCTTACCCATGTAACTGTCCAAATGCTTTTTAAAAGACAAAATTGTACCCGCCTCTACTACTGCCTCTGGCAGCTCGTTCCAGACACTCACCACCCTTTGAGTGAAAAAATTGCCCCTCTGGACCCTTTTGTATCTCTCCCCTCTCACCTTAAATCTATGTCCCCTCGTTATAGACTCCCCTACCTTTGGGAAAAGATTTTGACTATCTACCTTATCTATGCCCCTCATTATTTTATAGACTTCTATAAGATCACCCCTAAACCTCCTACTCTCCAGGGAAAAAAGTCTCAGTCTATCCAACCTCTCCCTATAAGTCAAACCATCAAGTCCCGGTAGCATCCTAGTAAATCTTTTCTGCACTCTTTCTAGTTTTTCATGAAGATGGTGTCACTTTAATGCCCACCTCCCCCCCCAACACAAAAACAATTTGCCGTGATAACCAAAAGCGCAGAAATAAAATATATATAGATTTGCATTTATATAGCATCTTTCACAACCTCAGGATGACCCAAAGCACTATTATAGACAATTAAGTACTTTTGAAGTGTAGTCACTGTTGTAATGTAGGAAACACAGTAACCAATTTGCACACAGCAATGAGATAATGGCAAGAAAATCTGTTTTTTTGGTGGTGTTGGTAAGGGGCAAACTCTCCTGCTGTTACTGCAAATAGTACCGTGGGGTCTTTTACATCCTCCTAAGAAGGCAGATAGAGCCTCAGTTTAACATCTAATCTGGAAGACAGCACCTCCAACAGTGCAGTGCTCCCTCGGTACTGCTCTAGGAGCATCAGCCTGGATTTTGTGCTTATATCTGTAAGTTTGGGACTTGATCCCACAACCGTGTGACGTAGAAGCAGAGAGTGCTACCCACTGAGCCAAGGCTGCCACAGAGGCAACATCAACATAAGAAATAGGAGGAAGAGTGGGCCATTCGGCCCCTCGAGCCTGCTCCGCCGTTCATTAAGATCATGGCTGATCTTCGACCTTAACTCCACTTTCCCGCCCGATCCCCATATCCCTCGACTCCCTTAGAGTCCAAAAATATATCGCTCTCAGTCTTGAATATACTCAATGACTCAGCATCCACAGCCCTCTGGGGGAGAGAATTCCAAAGATTCACAACCCTCTGAGTGAAGAAATTTTTCCTCATCTCAGTCCTAAATGGCCGACCCCTTATCCTGAGACAATGTCCCCTAGTTCTAGACTTTCCAGCCAGAGGAAACAGCCTCTCAGCATCTACCCTGTCAAGCCCTCTAAGAATTATATACGTTTTAATGTGATCATCTCTCCTTCTTCTAAACTCCAGAGAGTATAGGCCCATTCTACTCAATCTCTCCTCATAGGACAACCCTCTCATCCCAGGATTCAATCTAGTGAACAATCGTTGCACTGCCTCTTAGGCAAGTATATCCTTCCTTAGGTAAGGAGACCAAAACTGTACACAGCACTCCAGGTGTGGTCTCACCAGAGCCGGACAAAGGAATTGCAGATGGGTTTTCATATGGATAAATGTAAGTTAATGGATTTTTAAAATTCATTCTCGGGATGTGGGCGTCGCTGGCAAGGCCGGCATTTATTGCTCATCCCTGGTCACCCTTGAGAAGGTGTCGTGGTTTTGATACAACTGAGTGGATTGCTAGGCCACTTCAGAGGACAGTGAAGAGTCAACCATGTTGGTGTGGGACTGGAGTTACATATAGTACCAGACCGGGTAAGGACGTTAGGGAAAGCTTGGCTCAGCTGGTAGCACTCTCAGCTCTGGGTCTGGGGAAGTGGTGGGTACAAGTCCCTTTATATCAGACTTAAGAGGCCCACACTTCAGTGCAAGGAGTGTAGAGGTACCATGGCTATCATAGGTCACATACACAGATCACAAAGGTCCCATGGGCTTTGCTGAATTAGTTGTTGTTAGCCAGGCAATCGTGGGTGAACTACAATTGTGTACAATGTTCCCAGGATAGAGAGATGCTATCCAGTGACGACGCCTCGAGTTTCTGTGTCTCTGTGTGTATCTACAACAACAACTCCCGTTTATATAGCTCCTTTAACGTGGTCAACCGTCTCAAGGCACTTCACAGGAGCGATTATCAGCCAAAATTTGACACCGAGCCACACAAGAGGATATTAGGACAGGCGACCAAAAGCTTGGTCAAAGAGGTAGGTTTTAAGCAGCGTCTTAAAGGAGGAGAGAGTGAGGCGGAGAGGCGGAGAGGTTTAGGGAATGAATTCCAGAAATTAGGCCCTAGGCAGCTGAAGGCACGGCCACCAATGTTGGAGCGATGAAAATCAGGGATGGGCAAGAGGCCAGAATTGGAGGAGCGCAGAGATCTCGGAGCGTTGTTGGGCTGGAGGAGTTCAACGCAAGTCAAGGAGAGCACTAGGCTTGACGCTGAGGTCTCCCTCACTTCAATAGCCTGTCAATGCTTGCTCTACAGGCTCAGTCTCAAAGAATATAAGTCTCAAACAATGTATCGGAGGACTGATGGTACCTGAGGAACAGTAACCCAGCACGTGTCAGCACTTTCGAGGGGGAAAGAAATGGGATGGAGGGGAGAGAGAAAAAAGAGATAGAGACCGATTTGGGGAGAGAGAGAGAAAGTAGAAGAGGTCATAATAGAGAGATGAGATGGAGACACAGACAGACAGGGCTTGCAGACTGTAAATTAATTTGGTCGCTCTGCTAATGGAGCTAATTAACTCAGAAAGCTTGTTTACACCATTAAATAATATAAAAAATGAGTAAAGTGAACTCATTAGTTCATTGTAATTTACAACACCTAGTTCTGTAAAAGCTTAATTAAATAATTGTTGCTTCATTGCAGCTGTAATGTGATCTTGTGGGAGAGGTGAGGAGACAGTGTCATCAGGCAGGCCTCCATTCAGCACCACCACTATAGACATGTGTAACAATCAATACTGGATTCATAGGTGGAGCAAACCTGGAGAGGTTATTGAGACAACAAGGAGAGGAGCCAAGCTAGAGAAACTTCCAATCATAATTAACCCTTAATTGATCTTGGGGCCTATTTAGACCGTATCCCCGCAGAGACCAACTGAACAGAGCCCTTAAAGGGACATACCTGGCTAGCAGCTAAACATTATAATTGTGCTCCTGGCTACTGGCGAACAATGTCAAAGAAGATCAGCTAGTTTTATAAAAAGCACACGCAGGAGAAACGAAAAGGCCTATCAAAGCCCAGTCGTGTATATTTACAGTCGTACGTTGTATTTTGAATGTTCTTTCCTCTTTATCTTGTTTGGTGGGTTACTTCTGATATACCCTGTTCTAAATTTACTTGTCAGTAATTTCTATCTGTCAGCTTGGCTCAGTTGGTAGCACTCTCACCTCTGAGTCAGGTTTAAGCCCTATTCCAGGACTTCACCATGTAATTTAAGCTGAAGGTCAGATGAGCCAGCACACCGAGGCCCCGTCTGCCTTTACAGGTGGATGTGGAAGATCTCCCTGGTGTCCTGGCCAACATTCATCCCTCAACCAACATCAATAAAACAAATAAGCAGGTCATTGATCTCATTGCTGGTTGTTGGAACCTTGCTGTGTACAGAGTGGCTGCCATATTTGCCTACATAACAACAGTCCAAAGGTAATTCAAATGTCACGATGCACGGTAGGGTGTTCTGAGGTCATAAAAGTTGGCGTATAAATGCAAGTTATTTCTTCCCACGTTCTTTGATCCTGCTTTCTTGACTGTGTTAATTGGGGTTACCTTATCTATAACATCTAAAATCCAATGCACTTCAGTGGATTGATGAGACTCTGGTCATTGTTCTACTGAACTTTCTTCTCTTGTTCCTTCTAAGCTACAAATCTCACCATGTTCTACTCTAACGCTAAAACTGTGAAACTCCTTACTTCCATTGGTCTTAAAATTCTCATGCTTGTTTTCAAATCCCTCATCCCTCCCTATCTCTGTAACCTCCTCCAGCTCTACAACCCTACTGGATTTCTGCGCTTCTCTAATTCTTGCCTCTTGCACATCTTCGATTTTAATTGCGATACTATTGGCGGCCGTGCCTTCAGCTGCCTAGGCCCTAAGCTCTGGAATTCCCTCCCTAAACCTCTCTGCCAGAGGAATGGAGGATTGCAAATGTTACACCCTTGTTCAAAAAAGGGGAGAGGGATAAACCCGACAACTACAGGCCTGCCAGCCTAATGTCGGTGGTTGGGAAATTTTTAGAGACATTAATCTCATTCTCCTCCTTTCAGACGCTCCTTAAAACCTACTTCTTTGACCGAGCTATTCGTCACTTGTCCTAATATCTCCGTATGTGGCTCGGTGTCAAATTTTGTTTGATAATCGCTCCTGTGAAGCGCCTTGGGACATTTTACTACATTAAAGGCGCTATATAAATGCTTCTTCTTCTTCTTCTTCTTCTTCTTCTTCTTCTTCTTCTTCTTCTTGTTGCCATCTTCCTCTTCTTCCTTCAATCTCTGGGCTTTTAGAACCCAAGCTTGGTATCACCCGACCCCTAGATTTATCTCATTTTTTTTACTCTTTCCAAACCTGGTGGTGTGATGCACCACGGGCCTTGGTCCTTGAAGTTGGTTTCTTAATAAGACTCAATGCCCTCACTGCCAATGATTATATTGTCACCTCAGCTTACTTGATCCTTCAAAGGGTCACACAAAGCTCTGTGCGGTACTGAGCCTCAAAGACCAGGAGACCCAAAGGATTGATCCCCAATCTGTGCTGAGTTACCCGATCTCAGTTCGGCACTAGCATTATCCTTGGGTAGACTTGGAGGGGTGGGGGTGGGTCTGGTACTCCCCATAATTCCCAGCAACTTTCTCTAACAAACTGGCCCTTTTATTTAACTGTTTCATTCTTCTTTTGCCTCAAGCCCTCCATTCTAAAAGTGGGAGCAAATTTGGAAGAAAGTGGCTTTTTATTGTCTGAAAGTTCAATTTTTCTGGCTAATTGACTGCTTGGAGGACTAACATGGTCACATCACAGAATGGTCATGTCAATCCATGCCATGTTTTTACTTGTTAAAACCAGGAAAGTGGCTGCAAGCAAGCAGACGCGTAATTCCGCAGGAAGTGCATAAAAAAGAAAGAACTTGCATTTATTTACCACTTTTACATGACCTCAGGATGTACCAAAGTGCTTTACAACCAATGAAGTACTTTTGAAGTACTGTCACTGTGGTAATGTAGGAAATGCAGCAGCCAATTTGTGCACAGCAAGATCCCACAAACTGCAATGAGATAATGACCAGATAATCTGTTTTAATGACTGGTTGAGGGATAAATATTGGCCGCGACGCCAGGGAGAACATCCCTTGCTCTTCTTTGAAATAATATCATGGGATCTTTTACGCCCACCTGATAGGGCAGACGGGGCCTCGGTTTAATGTCTCGTCCGAAAAACGGCATCTCCGACAGTGCCGCACTCCCTCAGTACTGCACTGGAGTTTCTGTCACACATGCGGCGAAGTTACAGTGAAGCAGTGGGAGCAGCTCCAAGGAAATTCCCGGCCATTGGCAGCTGCTCAACCCAACAACACCTGGACGAGTAAACCGTTTTGAAAAGAATAGACTAGCGGGCAACAGAAAAGGGAACCCAAAAGTATTTTAGAAACAATATAAATAGTAAAAGAGTAGTCAAAGGAAGGGTGGGGCCAATTACATACCAAAAAGGAGATCTACGCATTGAGGCAGAGTGCATGGCCGAGGTACTAAATGAGAACTTTTCATCGGCCTTCACTAGGGAAGAGGATGCTGCCAATGTTTTTTTTTTATTCGTTCATGTGATGTGGGCGTCGCTGGCGAGGCCAGCATTTATTGCCCATCCCTAATTGCCCTCACAGTAAAGGAGGAGACAGTAATGATATTGGACAGGATAAAAATAGATAAAGAGGAGGTACTTAAAAGCTTGTCCGTTCTCAAAGTAGAAAAGTCACCTGGTCCAGATGGGATGCATCCTAGGTTGCTGAGGGAGATAAGGGTGGAGATAACGGAAACTCTGGCCACAATCTTTCAATCATCCTTAGATATGGGAGCGGTGCCAGAGGAATGGAGGATTGCAAATGTTACACCCTTGTTCAAAAAAGGGGAGAGGGATAAACCCGACAACTACAGGCCTGCCAGCCTAATGTCGGTGGTTGGGAAATTTTTAGAGACATTAATCTGAGACAAAATTAATTACCACTCGGAAAAATATGGGTTAATAAATGACAGCCAGCATGGATTTGTTAAAGGCAAATTGTGTTTGACTAACTTGATTGAGTTCTTTGATGAAGTAACGGAGAGGGTTGATGAGGGCAGTGCGGTTGATGTTATGTATTTGGACTTTCAAAAGGTGTTTGATAAAGTACCACATAATAGACTTGTTAGCAAAATTGAAGCCCATGGGATTAAAGGGCCAGTGGCTGCATGGATACGAAATTGGCTAAGGGACAGAAAGCAGAGAGTAGTGGTGAACGGTTGTTTTTCAGATTGGAGGGAAGTATACAGTAGTGTTCCTCAGGGGTCTGTATTGGGACAACTGCTGTTTTTTGATTTATATTAATGACCTGTGAAGTGATGCATTTTGGTAGGAAGAATGAGGAGAGGCAATGTAAACTAAATGGTACAATTTTAAAGGGGGTGCAGGAACAGGGAGACCTGGGGGTTTACGTACATAAATCTTTGAAAGTGGAAGGACAAGTTGAGAAAGCTGTTGAGAAAACATAGAGGATCCTGGGCTTTATAAACAGAGGGATAGAGTACAAAAGCAAGGAAGTTATGCTAAACCTTTATAAAACACTGGTTAGGCCCCAGCTGGAGTATTGTGTCCAGTTCTGGGCAGCACACTTTAGGAAGGATGTCAAGGCCTTAGAGAGGTTGCAGAGGAGATTTACTTGGAGTTGTTCTCCTTAGAGAAGAGAAGGGTTTTGATAGAGTAAATAAAGAGAAACTGTTTCCAGTGGCAGAAGGGTTGGTAACCAAAGGACACAGATTTACGGAATTGACAAAAGAACCAGAGGCAAGATGAGGCAAAATTTTTTTACACATCAAGCTGTTATGATCTGGAATGCGCTGCCTGAAAGGACGGTGGAAGCAGATTCAATAATAACTTTCCAAAGGGAATTGGATAAATACTTGAAGGGGAAAAATCTGCAAGGTTACGGGGAAAGAGCAGGGGAATGGGATGAATTGGAAAGCTCTTTCAAAGAGCTGACACAGTAACGATGGGCCGAATAGTGAATAATAATGCCACAATATCTTAAAGGACTTCACGCAATGAATTATATTTGGAGTGCGGTGATTGTTTAATAACACTCTTGTGAAGCGCCTTGGGACGTTTTACTACGTTAAAGGCATTATATAAATGCAAGTTGTTGTTGTTGTTCTTCTTCTTCTTCAATGTAGGCAAATCTGAGAGCAACCTTGCACCTGCAGGGTCCCACAACATCAATGAGATAAGTTTCTTGCGATAGTTTTGGTTGAGAGAGACATGTCGGCCAACACATTGCAAAAACTTCTTCAAATAGTGCCCTGCGATCTTTAATGTCCACCTGAACAACCAAACATGACTTCAGTTTAACGTCTTTGTCCATTGAACGTCACCTTGGACAGTGCATCACTCCTCAGCACTTCACTGAGGAGTCAGAACAAGAGTGAGTTTAAACCCCTGCTGTGGGATTTGGACCCTTAACCTTCAGACCCAGAGATGAGAGTGTTACCAACCGAGCCAAGCTGACCTAAGTCAGTTCGATGCAGCTTGAGAAATTTCTGAATGTCACCAGAGAGCCTTTGCTGGAGACCAAGGAGAAATGGATGAGTGGAAAGCACGGGAATGGGGGTAGGGACTACATATGGACATATGAAATTGACGAGCAGGAAAAAACCAGCTGGTCCACCAAACCTGCTCCATATACCATGATGGCCGGAGCATCATGATTAAACATTTTTACTCTCCCGATCACCTTCCACCCGTCCCCCGCAGCCGTGTAATCTCAAAAAAAGAGGCAAAAAAAGAGAAAAAAAACCCAGGGCCAATAAGGGAAAAAATATTCTGGAAATTCCTCTCCGATTCCCTCAGGCGATCGAAACCAGTCCAGGAGATCACACGGACCGAGTGTTATCTATAAAGACAATGACCTTCTATATGATGCGATCTCTGCCCCAGTCAGGAACTGGTCCAGCTCCCTCTCGAAGGCAGAGAGTCGGCACCCACCACACCAGCCGGGCAACACATTCCAGAGGTTATTCGGCCTCTGGATTGGTAGTAAGGGAAAGGGAAAAGAAAATGGAGAGATATCTGATCTATGACCAGACGACTGCAGATAACAAATGAATTGTAAAATAGCTTTGTCTGGACTAACGGAAATAAATGTTCCAGAAAAAATAAAACCAAGTATTTAACTTCATCAACTTACTTTCCAAAACGAGGGATAAGAGTTTTATCAAAGTTGACTCTTTCACTCCCTGAGTGAAGTGATCTGCAAGGCAACAAATACAATTAAACATAAATAAAATGATCGAATCCATCAGAGCATGTACTCAATTTTCAATCTTACTTTTTGCAAATTGGCGTGAGCTGTGGCCCAGGGGGCAGCACTCTCACCTCTGAGTCTAGAAGGTTGTGGATTCAAGTCCCACTCCAGAGACTCAAGCACAAATTTTAGGCTGGCAAGTGTGTGCAATACTGAGGGCATGCTGCACTGTCAGAAGTGCTGTCTTTCAGACAAGATATTAAACCCTCTCAGGTGGACATAAAAGACCCTCTTGGCACTATTAGAAGAAAAGCCGGGGAGTTCTCCCTGGTGTCTTGGTCAACATTTATCCCTCAACCAATGCCGAAAACAGATGATCTGGTCATTTATTTCATTGCTGTTTGTGGGATCTTGCTGTGCGCAAATTGGCTGCTGCGTTTCCTACAGTACAACAGTGACTGTACTTCATCGGCTGCAAAGCACTTTGGGACATCCTGAGGTCATGGAAGGCGCTATATAAATGCAAGTGTGTCTTTCTTTTTATATGTATAGTGTTAGTTTCATCAATACTAGGGCTCAGCTGATTTCTCTGAGGTTAGTTTTTATAAACTCTTAAAAATCAGAAATAGATCACACTAACGTCTTTGACTCTAAGTCCGAGCATGCCTTTGATAGCCAACACGCGCTACAAAAGCTATTAGTGCAACAGAAAAAAAAATAGAAAAACTGCATGCGAGCTTCAGGGAATCCCAACAATCACTCTGCGACCTCAAGCTCATAACATGGACAATAAACTTGTGAACTCCATCCGAAAACAAGGAAGAAAATAGCATCAACTGACTGCCAGCTATGGATCAAGATTAGTCACCTCTGTTCAAGGCTCAGTAATTGAAGAATTATTGAAGGAAGAAAGTAAGAACTTGCATTTATATAGCATCTTTCACAACCTCAGGTCGCACTTTACAGCCAATGAAGCACTTTTGAAATGTAGTCACTGTTGTAATGTAGGAAACACAGCAGCCAATCTGCACACAGCAAGATCCCACAAACAGCAATGAGATAAATGACCAGATAATCTGTTTTTTAGTGATGTTGCTTGAGGGATAAATATTGGCCCAGGACACCGGGGAGAACTCCCCTGCTCTTCTTCGAAATAGTGCCATGGGAACTCTTACATCCACCTGAGAGGGCGGACGGTGACTGCAGTTATGCCCGTCTGTGACTAGACCGCTTCCCACACCGGCTCCTGTCACACTGGACCGAGCTTGCAGTTCCTCACACGCGAATCCTAATGTTAAGTTCCGGGTATCTCCTGTAGTCTCGACGCAACGAAGAAAAAAAAAACCCTGCGAGCTGTAACATTTGGGCAGGTGTGAGCAGAAAGTAGAACAAGGAAAGAATGAAACAGTCTGGTACCTTTTACAAATTCGCACCGTAGCTCGAACCGATGGCCGATTATTCCAAGGAGCCTTATCAGCTAATTGAGAGGAATGATTAATTACCTGAGCTCCGTCAACTTAAATGCCTGTAGGACGAGGGAGGTGTAATTTGCAATTATGCTTGTGGTGGCTGTTCGGAGTTGAGGAGATGGGTTTGTGTTGGGACGGTGACGGGATTGTGGGTGGTGGGGGGTAGGGAGGTCCAGACAGCTCTGTCATCAGAGATAAGTGTCTACATTAACTTGGCTTTCTTTGTTGTCCATTAGAATTTAATTTTCTTGTGATTGAAGGGACCTTCCAACAGGACAAAAATAACCACAGCGGCAGAAATGCCAACAACCAAGAGTCCAGTTGGGGGACGATGCACACTCACTGAGGAGGGATTCTTTTCCCCTCCCTCCCGTTTCCTCGAACACCAATTCGGCTGGCTCTGTGACCATCTGCCGTGTTGTCGACGGTTGCTCAAGGGTCGTGCAGGCTTTGATGAGCGTCCCAGCGGCTAATCTGGAACGTGCAGAGCGAGGAGCGGCGAGGAAGTTACATCAAGGCTGAGGCTCCATCCCCTGCTGGATCCGCTCAAGACTGAGAAGCAAAAGATGCTCGTGTTGTGTGTGCCAGGAACATGAGTTGAAGTACCGTCCTTCAGAAATAAGAGCCATATGGCACCTTTGGCACAGAAACACATCCCCTGATCGGGCACAACATACATCTCAGCCATTAATTTGGATACTTCAGCCAATTTGAAGGCTGTAGCTATGAGATATTAATCATATATGGTACTTGCTACTGAATACATCAACTGATTTAATTTGCATAATTTACTCAGTTACAGGGATTTGAGATACTCTTGTTCGCCTGATTCAGCCTCCTGACCGATCTCAGTCAAAGCCCCACAAGGAGGTTATTTGAATAATTTGTCCCAGGGACTAGTTTAAGTTTCTATCTTTGTGAATCATTGATACTTCATACCCGACAGGCAAATCAATACAGCATCAGTAGCCAGGATACATTCTCCACTCCAGCTGATCTTTTAGCTGGTTAGGAAGGTCCCACTTACTGATGCTAAACGGCTACAATACAATAACAATTTGCATTTATATAGCGCCTTTAGCATAATAAAACATCCCGAGGCGTTTCATAGGAGCGATTATCAAACAAAATTTGACATCGAGCCACATAAGGAGATATTAGGACAGGTGACGTAGGTTTTAAGGGGCGTCTTCAAGTGGAACAGAGAGGCGGAGAGGTTTAGGGAGGGAATTCCAGAGCTTAGGGGCTCAGCAGCTGAAGGCACGGCCGCCAATGATGGAGCGATGGAAATCAGGGATGCGCAAGAGGCCAGAATTGGAGAAACGCTGAGACCTCGGAGGGTTGTAGGGCTGGAGGAGGTTACAGAGATAGGGAGGGATGAAGCCATGAAGGGATTTGAACACGAAAATGAGAATTTTGAATTCGAGGCGTTGCCAGTGGGGGGGGGGGCCAATGTAGGTCAGCAAGCACAGGGGTGAGGGGTGAACAGGACTTGGTGCAAGTTAGGATACGGGCAGCAGAGTTTTGGATGAGTATTGGTTGCACTGTTAAACAATATCCATTTTATTCCTCAGTTCCCTCCTGCTTCGGGTTGCCAACTCTGATTGGCATAGTCCTGGAGTCTTGATCACATGACATACCGCCTCCAACCGCCCCGCCCGGTCAAACAGCCAATTTTTCCCCTCCCTCCAATATTTTTATAACTAATAAACAAAGGTGTTAAAAAATGCATATTTTTTTAAAGGGCCCTATGATTTTTCTCCCCGGCTTTTGCTGGCAGCAGTGTCCAGGAGAATAATCTTCAGTTCCTGGAGACTCCAGGGCAATTCTGGAGGGTTGGCAACCCACCCCGCCCCTCCCCTTTCCTTCCCTGGTGGAACTGCTTCCTGCTGTGCACAAATTGACAACTCTTCTCCACTGCGTTGCCCAACGGGTCACCCTACATGTGAGACTCTAGACAGTGGACACTGGGACATCGGGAAACATTGCAGCCAAACTTAATCCTGTCTCTATCAAAGAAAGAAAGAGAGAGTTGCATTTATATATCACCTTTCACAACCTCAGGACGTCCCAAAGCGCTTCACAGCCAATGAAGTACTTTTAAAGTGTAGTCACTGATGTAATGTAGGAAACGTGGCAGCCAATTTGAACACAGCAAGATCCCACAAACAGCAATGTGATAATGACCAGATAATCTATGTGTTTTTTTTTTAGTGATGTTGGTTGAGGGATAAATGTTGGCCCAGGACACCAGGAAGAACACGCCTGTTCTTCTTCAAAAACAGTACTATGGGATCTTTTACATCCACCTGAGAGGCCAGAAAGGGCCTTGGTTTAGCACCTCCGACAGTGCAGCGCTCCCCTTAGTACTGCACAGGAGTATTAGCCTGGTTTGGGATTTGAACCCACAACCTTCTGACTCAGAGGCAAAAGTGCTGCCACTGAGCTACAACTGATATCAGGCAGCTGGATGTGAAAATTATAGGGGAAAATAAAAATCTTTCTTCATCATGGAGGCATTTTACTTCACGAGATTTGATTGACTTTTCTGATCTTCCTCTCAGGAACGGTGATTTAATCACTGGTAGGTTTTCACTGACAAATCTACCTCCATATTGGAACTGGCGTATCCTTCTGTGAGGTGCAACATGCTGTCAAGCCCGTTTGCATGTAACTTTGATATGTGCCAATTTCCTCTATACCCCGATCCCTGTTCAATAACCTCAACAGAAATGTGATTTCACGCAACATCAATGTGTGCAAATCCCATTTGGACGCAAACGATTCCCTCTTGAGCTTAACATGCTGGTAGGATTTACACTGACACGTTGTGATTTTAAATTTCCATCCAACACTCATCCTTTCGCTTCTTGGAAGCTGTGTTTGTACGGCAGGTAATGGAAATGCAAGTCAGAGTACAACAGAGGAAACAACTTATTCGTCAAAAGACATTAAGGCAAAAAAGGTACACTGGAAAAGTGACAAATCCAATGTGTAATTCCCGAAGGATCAGTGAGTTTAGATAGTGTAAACAATTTTACAACACCAAGTTATAGTCCAACAATTTTATTTTAAAATCCACAAGCTTTTGATAGTGTGGTATTGCAGCATAAAGAAAGAAGGAGAGACTTGCATTTATATAGCATTGTTCACACCTCAGGACGTCCCAAAGCGCTTTACAGCCAATTAATCATTTCTTTGAAGTATAGTCACCGTTGTAATGTAGGAAACGCAGCAGCCACTTTGCGCACAGCAAGCTCCCACAATTAACAATGTGACAATGAACAGATAATCTTTGGTTGAGAGATAGATATTGGCCAGGACACCAGGTAGAACTCCCCAGTTCTACTTCAGTAATGCCGTGGGATCTTTTGTGTCCAGGATCGGGACCAATGTCCTCGCAGGGGTGTTTGCTACTGCTGTTGGGGAAGGTTTAAACTAGGGTGGCAGGGGGATGGGAACCTGAGCGGGTAGTCAGAAGGGAGTAAAGTTGAGAGCAGCAAGAGAGGGGAAGACCCAGGGGAAATTTACAATACAAATAGTACAAACAGTTGTTCAAGAACAAGTGAAATGGAAAAGCATTGAGCAGCAGAAAGAAAGTGTACTTTAGGCACTACAGATAAAGTGAAAACTAGAAGGCATAAAGCAATTAACCCAGCGTCAAAGCTGAAGGTCAGGCTAGGGTGTGTGGCCCAACTAAGAGTTCTATATACAAATGCACGGAGTATAAGGAATAAATTAAATGAAATACAGGCGCAAATTCAAATTGGAGGGTATGACATGACAGCTATTACTGAGACATGGCTGCAGGATGGTCAGGATTGGGAACTAAATATACCGGGTTATAAGGTCTACAGGAGAGATAGGGAAAATGGAAGAGGGGGAGGAGTAGCCTTAGTGATTAGAGATTAAATCACTTCAATAATAAAGGAGGATATAATGAGGGGTAAGCAGCCAACAGAGACCTTATGGGTTGAATTGAGAAATAGGAAAGGATCTAAGACTATAGTAGGGGTTGTGTAAAGGACACCTGGCAGCAGCTCTGAAGTGCTAGATTGTATAAATGCAGAGATTAGACAAGCGTGTAACAAAGGCATAGTGGTCTTAATGGGGAACTTTAACCTTCACATAGATTTGGAAAAGCAGACTAGCAACTGTCAGAAAGGTAGTGAATTTCTTGAGTGTGTCCGGGATAGTTTTCTACAACAGTATGTCCTGGAGGCAACAAGGGGGCAAGCCATACTAGACTTAGTAATGAGTAATGAACCAGATTTAGTTAACAGCTTAACTGTGCGTGAACATCTATCCAATAGCGATCATAACATAATCAAGTTCAATGTCGTGTTTGAAAGGGAAAAAAGTGAATCAACTGCCAAGATTTGAGACTTGGGTAAGGCCGACTTCAATGGGATGAGACAGAGACTATCCACAGTAAACTGGGCAAATCTGTTAATGGGTAAAATGACTGATGATCAGTGGGAAATGTTTAAAGAAATATTTAACGTGATACAGAATCGGTTTATACCCCTGAGGGGCAAGAACTCTACTTGCCAAAAAAAACAGCCATGGACAACTAAAGAGGTAAGGGACAGTATAAGACATAAGGAAAGGGCATACAAAAAGGCAAAAAATGGCACAGATCCTGGCGAATGGGAAAGACACATAGATCAACAAAGGGTCACAAAACAGATAGTAAGAGCTACAAAAAGAGAGTATGAAAAGAAACTTGCAAGGGATATCAAAACCAATACGAAGAACTTTTATAGTTATATTAGGAAAAAGAGGGTGGTCAGGAGTGGTGTTGACCCCTTAAAAACTGAAAGTGGGGATATTGCCAATGACAATGGGGAAATGGTGGACATGTTGAACAATTACTTTGCGTCAGTATTTACAGTAGAAAAAGAGGATAGCATGCCGGAAATCCCAAGAAAACTAATAATGAATCGGGGACAGGGATTCGATAAAATTAACATAAGTAAAACAACAGTAATGAAGAAAATAATAGCACTAAAGAGTGACAAATCCCCAGGACCAGATGGTTTCCATCCCAGGGTTTTAAAGGAAGTAGGTGAGCACATTGCAGATGCCCTAACTATAATCTTTCAAAGTTCTCCAGATTCAGGAACTGTCCCTCTAGATTGGAAAATTGCACATGTCACTCCGCTTTTTAAGAAAGGAGAGAGAGGGAAACCAGGGAATTATAGACCAGTTAGCCTAATATCTGTTGTGGGGAAAATGCTGGAGTCTATAATTAAGGGTAGGGTGACTGAACACCTCGAGAGTTTTCAGTTAATCAGAGAGAGCCAGCATGGATTTGTGAAAGGTAGGTCGTGCCTGACAAACCTGATTGAATTTTTTGAAGAGGTGACTGAAGTAGTGGACAGGGGAATGTCAATGGATGTTATTTATATGGAATTCCAGAAGGCATTTGATAAAGTCCCACATAAGAGACTGTTAGCGAAGATAGAAACCCATGGAATCGAGGGAAAAGTACGGACTTGTTTAGGAAGCTGGCTGAGCGAAAGGCGACAGAGAGTAGGGATAATGGGTAGGTACTCACATTGGCAGGATGTGACTAGTGGAGTCCCACAGGGAACTGTCTTGGGGCCTCAATTATTCACAATATTTATTAACGACTTAGATGAAGGCATAGAAAGTCTCATATCTAAGTTGGCCGATGACACAAAGATTGGTGGTATTGTAAGCAGTGTAGATGAAATCATAAAATTACAAAGGGATATTGATAGATTAGGTGAATGGGCAAAACTGTGGCAAATGGAATTCAGTGTCGGCAAATGTGAGGTCATTCACTTTGGATCAAAAAAAAGGATAGAACAGGGTACTTTCTAAATGGTAAAAAGTTAAAAACAGTGGATGTCCAAAGGGACTTAGGGGTTCAGGTTCATAGATCATTGAAGTTTCATGAACAGGTGCAGAAAATAATCAAGAAGGCTAATGGAATGCTGGCCTTTATATCGAGAGGACTGGAGTACAAGGGGGCAGAAGTTATGCTGCAGATATACAAAACCCTGGTTAGACCGCACCTGGAGTACTGTGAGCAGTTCTGGGCACCGCACTTTCGGAAGGACATATTGGCCTTGGAGGGAGTGCAGCCTAGGTTTACTAGAATGATACCCGGACTTCAAGGGTTAAGTTACGAGGCGACATTACACAAATTGGGGTTGTATTCTCTCGAGTTTAGAAGGTTAAGGGGTGATCTGATCGAAGTTTATAAGATATTAAGGGGAACAGATAGGGTGGATAGAGAGAAACTATTTCCGCTGGTTGGGGATTCTAGGAGTAGGGGGCACAATCTAAAAATTAGAGCCAGATCTTTCAGGAGTGAGATTAGAAAACATTTCTACACACCAAAGTCTGGTAGAAGTTTGGAACTCTCTTCCGCAAATGGCAATTGACACTTGCTCAATTGCTAAATTTAAATCTGAGCTAGATAGCTTTTTGGCAACCAAAAGTATTAAGGGATATGGGCCAAAGGCAGGTATATGGAGCTAGATCACAGATCAGCCATGATCTTATCAAATGGTGGAGCAGGCACGAGGGGCTGAATAGCCTACTCCTGTTCCTATGTTCCTATGTCCACCTGATCTTGGCTGATCCATTTTCCCACCTTTATTCCATATCCCTTGGTATTGTTACCTAATAAAAATCTGCCAATCTCAGTCTTGAAGATTACAATTCACCCAGCATCCACAGCCTTTTAGAGGAGATAATTCCAGATTTCCACTGCCATTTCTGTAAATAAATGCTTCCTGATTTCACTCCACAAGTTGCTGGTATCTCTCCGCAACCTTCACTTGCTCTGCCCCACCATTGACGGCCGTGCCTTCAGTTGTCTCGGCCCTAAGCTCCGGAATTCCCTCCCTAAACCTCTCCGCCTCACCACCTCTGTCTCCATCTTTAAGACCTACCTCTTTGACCAAGCTTTTTGTCACCTGTCCCAATGTTCCCTTCTTTAGCTCGGTGTCAATTTTTTGCCTGATTGCGCTCCTGTGAAGCGCCTTGGGAGGTTTTACTACGTTAAAGGAGCTATATAAATCTGAGTTCTTGCTGTTGATGTAATCTGAGGTTACTGCCCAATCCATCATATCATTTGTCTCTTGATCTATTTCCATCAAACCCAGACAACTTCCCTACACAACAGTAGCATGGGATCACTTGGACCTCAAAGGCTGTGACAGTTCATGAAGAAGGCTTGCCTTCGCCGTCTCAAGGCAACTGGGAATGGACAATAAATGTGACCTTACCAGCATTGCCCGCATCGCACAAGCAAATAATAAAACAAAACTTCCCTGTGTCTCCCGGGTAATGTGTCCATGATTTGTCATCTTTCTCATCATGATCAGCCTTGTCACTTCTCTCCGTCCTTGTTCTGGTTCAAGGACCGTCTCATTAGTCGCTCGACTTGTCTGACTAATTTTCACCAGATGTCTGCGGCACCAGAACTCAATCCCCTCCAGGTTTCTTACTCCAGTGTTCAAGGTCCTATTTTCACATCTGTGCAATGCCACTGACCACACACACCTCTCTCTCTCTCGAGCATCTGATGCTTATCTCCAGCTGGACTTGGAGGTTACACAGAAATTCCTCCTTGTAAGCAACAATAAAAGAATGATAAGGTCTCATCTGAGACTGGGAAAATCCTTGAAAAACAGAAGCCACGCTGATTCAGCCAACCACAGTTTTGATTTTTCTTTCTTTCGTTTTTCATTGATTTCCTCTCCTCTTCTGATGGTGCTAACTCATGCTGAGATACGGTTCCATCGGCATCAACGCATCAACCATACTTCATGGGTTTACCATGCTGACCCTGATCCTGTCCTCACTCAGAATTTTAACAGGGGTCATTGGATAGCGGCCTAGGACAGGAACTTTAACTCCTCCCTAGCCTAGAGATACAAAGGCCTGGTCGTAGTCTCCCAATATTAAAATGAAACGCTGACAAGTCCCCAGGACCTGACGGACTTCATCCTAGGGTCTTAAAAGAAGTGGCTGCAGAGATAGTAGATGCATTGGTATTAATTTTCCAAAATTCCCTAGATTCTGGAAGGGTCTCATCAGATTGGAAAATAGCGAATGTAACTCCTCTATTCAAGAAAGGAGGGAGACAGAAAGCAGGAAACTACAGGCCAGTGAGCTTAACATCTGTCATAGGGAGAATGTTAGAATCTGTTATTAAGGAGGTTATAGCAGGACACTTAGAAAATCTCAATGCAATCAGGCAGAGTCAACACGGCTTTGAGAAAGGGAAATCGTGTTTGACTAATTCATTTGAGTTCTTTGAGGAAGTAACAAGCAACATGGATAAAGGGGATCCTGTGGATTTCCAGAAGGCTTTTGACAAGGTGCCATATCAAAGGCTACTACATAAAATAAGGGCTCACGGTGTAGGGGGTAACATATTAGCATGGATAAAGGATTGGTTAGCTAACAGGAAATGGAGAGTAGGCATAAATGGGTCATTTTCAAGATTGCAAGATGTAACAAATGGAGTGCCACAGGGATCAGTGCTGGGGCCTCAACTATTTACAATCTATATCAATAACTTGGATGATGGGACTGAATGTATGGTTGCTAAATTTGCTGATGACACAAAGGCAGGTAGGAAAGTAAGTTGTGAAGAGGACATAAGGAGTCTGCAAAGGGATATCGATAGGTTAAGTGAGTCGGCAAAAATTTGGCAGATGGAGTATAATGTGGGAAAATGTGAACTTGTGCACTTTGGCAGGAGGAATAGAAAAGCAGAATATTATTTAAATGGAGAGAGATTGCAGAACTTTCAGGTACAGAGGGATCTGGGTGTCCTAGTACATGAATCACAAAAAGTTAGCATGCAGTTTTTTTTAATATTCGTTCACGGGATGTGGGTGTCGCTGGCAAGGCCGGCATTTATTGCCCATCCCTAATTGCGCTTGAGAAGGTGGTGGTGAGCCGCCTTCTTGAACCGCTGCAGTCCGTGTGGTGAAGGTTCTCCCACAGTGCTGTTAGGAAGGGAGTTCCAGGATTTTGACCCAGCGACAATGAAGGAACGGCGATATATTTCCAAGTCGGGATGGTGTGTGACTTGGAGGGGAACGTGCAGGTGGTGTTGTTCCCATGCGCCTGCTGCCCTTGTCCTTCTAGGTGGTAGAGGTCGCGGGTTTGGGAGGTGCTGTCGAAGAAGCCTTGGCGAGTTGCTGCAGTGCATCCTGTGGATGGTGCACACTGCATCCACTGTGCGCCGGTGGTGAAGGGAGTGAATGTTTAGGGTGGTGGATGGGGTGCCAATCAAGCGGGCTGCTTTATCTTGGATGGTGTCGAGCTTCTTGAGTGTTGTTGGAGCTGCACTCATCCAGGCAAGTGGAGAGTATTCCATCACACTCCTGACTTGTGCCTTGTAGATGGTGGAAAGGCTTTGGGGAGTCAAGAGGTGAGTCACTCGCCGCAGAATACCCAGCCTCTGACCTGCTCTCGTAGCCACAGTATTTATATGGCTGGTCCAGTTAAGTTTCTGGTCAATGGTGACCCCCAGGATGTTGATGGTGGGGGATTCGGCGATGGTAATGCCGTTGAATGTCAAGGGGAGGTGGTTAGAATCTCTCTTGTTGGAGATGGTCATTACCTGGCACTTATCTGGCGTGAATGTTACTTCCCACTTATCAGCCCAAGCCTGGATGTTGTCCAGGTCTTGCTGCATGCGGGCTCGGACTGCTTCATTATCTGAGGGGTTGCGAATGGAACTGAACACTGTGCAGTCATCAGCGAACATCCCCATTTCTGACCTTATGATGGAGGGAAGGTCATTGATGAAGCAGCTGAAGATGGTTGGGCCAAGGACACTGCCCTGAGGAACTCCTGCAGCAATGTCCTGGGGCTGAGATGATTGGCCTCCAACAACCACTACCATCTTCCTTTGTGCTAGGTATGACTCCAGCCACTGGAGAGTTTTCCCCCTGATTCCCATTGACTTCAATTTTACTAGTGCTCCTTGGTGCCACACTCGGTCAAATGCTGCCTTGATGTCAAGGGCAGTAACTCTCACCTCACCTCTGGAATTCAGCTCTTTTGTCCATGTTTGGACCAAGGCTGTAATGAGGTCTGGAGCCGAGTGGTCCTGGCGGAACCCAAACTGAGCATCGGTGAGCAGGTTATTGGTGAGTAAGTGCCGCTTGATAGCACTGTCGACGACACCTTCCATCACTTTGCTGATGATTGAGAGTAGACTGATGGGGCGGTAATTGGCCGGATTGGATTTGTCCTGCTTTTTGTGGACAGGACATACCTGGGCAATTTTCCACATTGTCGGGTGGATGCCAGTGTTGTAGCTGTACTGGAACAGCTTGGCTAGAGGCGCAGCTAGTTCTGCAGCACAAGTCTTCAGCACTGCAGCTGGGATGTTGTCGGGGCCCACAGCCGTTTCTTGATATCACGTGGAGTGAATCGAATTGGCCGAAGACTGGCTTCCGTGATGGTGGGGATATCGGGAGGAGGCTGAGATGGATTTTCCACTCGGCACTTCTGGCTGAAGATGGTTGCAAACGCTTCAGCCTTGTCTTTTGCACTCACGTGCTGGACTCCGCCATCATTGAGAATGGGGATGTTTGCAGAGCCTCCTCCTCCCGTTAGTTGTTTAATTGTCCACCACCATTTACGACTGGATGTGGCAGGACTGCAGAGCTTTGATCTGATCCGTTGGTTGTGGAATCGCTTAGCTCTGTCGATAGCATGTTGCTTCCGCTGTTTAGCATGCATGTAGTCCTGAGTTGTAGCTTCACCAGGTTGGCACCTCATTTTTAGGTACGCCTGGTGCTGCTCCTGGCATGCTCTTCTACACTCCTCATTGAACCAGGGTTGATCCCCTGGCTTGTTGGTAATGGTAGAGTGAGGAATATGCTGGGCCATGAGGTTACAGATTGCGCTGGAATACAATTCTGCTGCTGCTGATGGCCCACAGCGCCTCATGGATGCCCAGTTTTGAGCTGCGAGATCTGTTCTGAATCTATCCCATTTAGCACGGTGGTAGTGCCACACAACACGTTGGATGGTGTCCTCAGTGCGAAGACGGGATTTCATCTCCACGAGGACTGTGCGGTGGTCACTCCTACCAATACTGTCATGGACAGATGCATTTGCGACAGGTAGATTGGTGAGGACGAGGTCAAGTAAGTTTTTCCCTCGTGTTGGTTCGCTCACCACCTGCCGCAGGCCCAGTCTAGCAGCTATGTCCTTCAGGACTCGGCCAGCAGTGGTGCTACCGAGCCACTCTTGGTGATGGACATTGAAGTCCCCCACCCAGAGTACATTTTGTGCCCTTGCTACCCTCAGTGCTTCCTCCAAGTGGTGTTCAACATGGAGGAGGACTGATTCATCAGCTGAGGGAGGACGGTAGGTGGTAATCAGCAGGAGGTTTCCTTGCCCATGTTTGACCTGATGCCATGAGATTTCATGGGGTCCAGAGTCAATGTTGAGGACTCCCAGGGCCACTCCCTCCTGACTGTATATCACTGTACCGCCACCTCTGGTGGGTCTGTCCTGCCGGTGGGACAGGACATACCCAGGGATGGTGATGGAAGAGTCTGGGACGTTGGCTGAAAGATATGATTCTGTGAGTATGGCAATGTCAGGCTGTTGCTTGACCAGTCTGTGGGACAGCTCTCCCAATTTTGGCACAAGTCCCCAGATGTTCGTAAGGAGGACCTTGCAGGGTCGACTGGGCTTGGTGTTTTGCCGTTGTCGTGTCCGGTGCCTCGTGGTCCGATGCCGGGTGGTCCGTCCGGTTTTATTCTTATTATGACTTTTCGTAGTGAGATTTTACAACTGAGTGGCTTGCTGGGCCATTTCAGAGGGCAATTAAGAATCAACCACATTGCTGTGGGTCTGGAGGCACATTTCGGCCAGACCGGGTAAGGGCAGCAGGCTTCCTTCCCTAAAGGACATTAGTGAACCAGATGGGTTTTTACGACAATCCGGTAGTTTCATGGCCATCATTACTGATACTAGTATTTTAATTCCAGATTTTTTATTTAGTTAATTGAATTTAATTAATTGAATTTAATTAATTGAATTTAAATTCGCCAGCTGCCGTGGCGGGATTTGAACTCATAATTCTGGATTTTAGTCCAGGCCTCTGGATTACTAGCCCAGTAACATAACCACTATGCTACCGTACCCTTACAGCAAGTGATTAGGACGGCAAATGGAATGTTGTCATTTATTGCAAGGGGGAATGGAATATAAAAGTCGAGATGTTTTGCTACAGTTGTACAGGGCATTGGTGAGACCACATCTAGAATACTGTGTGCAGTTTTGGTCTCCTTATTTAAGAAAGGACATAATTGGTTTAGAGGCGGTTCAGAGATGGTTCACTCGGCTGATTCCTGGGATGAGGGGGTTATCTTATGAGGAAAGTTTGGACAAGTTGGGCCTGTATACATTGGAGTTTAGAAGAATGAGAGGTGATCTTATTGAAACATATAAGATCCTGAGGGGACTTGAAGGGGTAGATGCTGAGGGGATGTTTCCCCTTGTGGGAGAGACTAGAACTCGGGGCCACAGTTTAAAAATAAGGGGTCTCCCATTTAAGACGAAGATGAGGAGAAGTTTCTTCTCTCAGAGGGTCGTGAGTCTGTGGAACTCCCTTCCCCAGAGAGCGGTGGAGGCAGGGTCATTGAATATTTTTAAGGCTGAGTTAGATAGATTCCTGATTAACAAGGGAGTCAAAGGTTATAGTAGGTTGACGGGTCAGTAGGGTTGAGGTCACAATCAGATCAGCCATGATCTTATCAAATGGCAGAGCAGGCTCGAGGGGCCGAATGGCCTACTCCTGCTCTTAATTCATATGTTCGTATGTACCACTGCTAGGTGACATCAACTCAATAGATCAGAGATCGAACCTGGGGTAGGGGGAAGGGTGGAGGGGCCTAAGCACATGGAACAATACCCCAGAATGAGACAGCACCTTCTGAAGGTTCAGGAAGACAATTGGTTATTATGAGTCTCTTTTTTGAAAACTTTTCCAACTCACTTGTAACACACACACTGAGGACACCATCCAACGTGTTGTGTGGCACTACCACCGTGCTAAATGATAGATTCAGAACAGATCTAGCAGCTCAAAACTGGGCATCCATGAGGCGCTGTGGGCCATCAGCAGCAGCAGAATTGTATGCCAGCACAATCTGTAACCTCATGGCCCGGCATATTCCTCACTCTACCATTACCAACAAGCCAGGGGATCAACCCTGGTTCAATGAGGAGTGCAGAAGAGCATGCCAGGAGCAGCACCAGGCGTACCTAAAAATGAGGTGCCAACCTGGTGAAGCTACAACTCAGGACTACATGCATGCTGAACAGTGGAAGCAACATGCTATAGACAGAGCTAAGCGATTCCACAACCAACGGATCAGATCAAAGCTCTGCAGTCCTGCCACATCCAGTCGTGAATGGTGGTGGACAATTAAACAACTAACGGGAGGAGGAGGCTCTGTAACCATCCCCATCCTCAACAATGGCGGAGTCCAGCATGTGAGTGCAAAACACAAGACTGAAGTGTTTGCAACCATCTTCAGCCAGAAGTGCCGAGTGGATGATCCATCTCGGCCTCCTCCTGATATCACCACCATCACAGAAGCCAGTCTTCAGCCAATTCCATTCACTCCACGTGATATGAAGAAACGGCTGAGTGCACTGGATACAGCAAAGGCGATGGGCCCCGACAACATCCCGGCTGTAGTGCTGAAGACTTGTGCTCCAGAACTAGCTGCGCCTCTAGCCAAGCTGTTCCAGTACAGCTACAACACTGGCATCTACCCGACAATGTGGAAAATTGTCCAGGTGTGTCCTGTCCACAAAAAGCAGGACAATTCCAATCCGGCCAGTTACCACCCCATCAGTCTACTCTCAATCATCAGCAAAGTGATGGAAGGTGTCGTCGGCAGTGCTATCAAGCGGCACTTGCTCACCAATAACCTGCTCACCGATGCTCAGTTTGGGTTCCGCCAGGACCACTCGGCTCCAGACCTCATTACAGCCTTGGTCCAAACATGGACAAAGAGCTGAATTCCAGAGGTGAGGTGAGAGTGACTGCCCTTGACATCAAGGCAGCATTTGACCGAGTGTGGCACCAAGGAGCCCTAGTAAAATTGAAATCAATGAGAATCAGGGGGAAAACTCTCCAGTGGCTGGAGTCATAGCTAGCACAAAGGAAGATGGCAGTGGTTGTTGGAGACCAATCATCTCAGCCCCAGGACTTTGCTGCAGGAGTTCCTCAGGGCAGTGTCCTAGGCCCAACCATCTTCAGCTGCTTCATCAATGACCTTCGCTCCATCATAAGGTCAGAAATGGGGATGTTCGCTGATGAATGCACAGTGTTCAGTTCCGTTCGCAACCCCTCAGATAATGAAGCAGTCTGAGCCCGCATGCAGCAAGACCTGGACAACATCCAGGCTTCGGCTCACAAGTGGCAAGTAACATTCGCGCCAGACAAGTGCCAGGCAATGACCATCTCCAACAAGAGAGAGTCTAACCAACTCCCCTTGACATTCAACGGCATTACCTTTGCCGAATCCCCCACCATCAACATCCTGGGGGTCACCATTGACCAGAAACTTATCTGGACCAGCCATATAAATACTGTGGCTACAAGAGCAGGTCAGAGGCTGGGTATTCTGCGGTGAGTGACTCACCTCCTGACGCCCCAAAGCCTTTCCACCATCTACAAGGCACAAGTCAGGAGTGTGATGGAATGCTGTCCACTTGCCTGGATGAGTGCAGCTCCAACAACACTCAAGAAGCTCGACACCATCCAGGACAAAGCCGCCTGCTTGATTGGCACCCTATCCACCACCCTAAACATTCACTCCCTTCACCACCGGTGCACAGTGGCTGCAGTGTGTACCATCCACAGGATGCACTGCAGCAACTCGCCAATGCTTCTTCGACAGCACCTCCCAAACCCGCGACCTCTACCACCTAGAAGGACAAGAGTAGCAGGTACATGGGAACAACACCACCTGCACGTTCCCCTCCAAGTCACACACCATCCCGACTTGGAAATATATCGCCGTTCCTTCATCGTCGCTGGGTCAAAATCCTGGAATTCCCTTCCTAACAGCACTGTGGGAGAACCTTCACCACACGGACTGCAGCGGTTCAAGAAGGCGGCTCACCACCACCTTCTCAAGGGTAATTAGGGATGGGCAATAAATGCCGGCCTCGCCAGTGACGCCCACATCCCATGAATGAATAAAAAAAAGCAAAGCATATCCATTATATGTGAAATGTCCATTACAATAAAGTATTGGTGTGAGGAGGCACTATGACAAAGGATTAACAGTGCAATTAAAAAATTAAGTCCTAGATTATCTGAGTCAGAAGGTTGTGGGTTCAAATCCCACCCCAGAGACTTGAGCACCTAATCTTGCCTGATACTTCAGTGCAGTACTGAGGGAATGCTGCACTGTCAGAGGTGCCGTCTTTCGGATGAGATGTTAAACCGAGTGCCAACCTGCCTCTCAGATGGATGTTAAAAAAGCTATGTTACTATTTGAAGAAGAACAGAGGAGTTTATCCCTCATCCATCATTAAAGCAGTTTATCTGGTCATCTATTTCACCGTTGTTTGTGGAACTGCTGCGTTTCCCACATTATGACAGTAACTATACTTCATTCGTACTTAATAGCAGTGAAGTGCTTTAGGATGCCTTGAGGTCATGAAAGGCAGTATATATATGGAAGTTCTTTCTTCTTATCCCTCCCAAACTATTTCTTATTAAAGAGCTTCATGTATGTAATTCTTTCAGATAAAACATGTGTGACTTCTTACTCTGTTTCCCAAGTCAGCTCACATTGAGTTACATCGCATCTACAGCAAAGTAACAGGCCATTCGGCCCAACAGGACTGTGCCGTCGTTTATGCTCCACACGAGTTTCCAACCTCCCTACTTCATCTAACCCTATCATCATTCCCTTCTATTCCTTTCTCCCTCATGTGCTTATCGAGCTTCCCCTTAAACGCATCTATGATATTCGCCTCAACTACTCTTTGCAGTAGCGAGTTCCACAATTTTACCCCTCTTTGGGTAGAGAAGTTTCTCCTGAATCCCCTAATTGATTTATTGATGACTATCTTATAGTTATGACCTCTAGTTTTGGACTCCCCCTCAAGCTTGGTCCATTTGGTAGCGTTCTGGCTTCCAAGACAAGCCCCACTCCGTAACTTGAGTTTACAAACCAGGTACTGCACCAGTGCAGTATTGTGATAGGTGCCATCCTTCGAACAGGATGTTAGCCCAAGCCCCCTCTGCCTGTTTCAGTGGCTCAGGTGGACATGAAAGATCCAAAGGCACCACTGAAAGAAGAGCCTGGAGCTCTCCCGGTGTCACATCGCGTTACATTGAAACTACAGCACAGAAACAGGCCATTCGGCCCAATTGGTCTATGTCGGCATTTATGCTCCACACGAGCCTCCTCCCTCCCTCCTTCAACTAACCCTATCAGGATATCCTTCTATTCCTTTCTCCCTCGTGTGTTTATCTAGCTTCCCCTTAAATGCATCGATGTTATTCGCCTCAATTACTCCATGTGGGAGCGAGTTCCACATTCTCACCACTCTGTGGGCAAAGAAGTTTCTCCTGAATTCCCTATTGGATTTATTAACTATTTTATGTTTATGACTTCTAGTTCTGGTCTCCCCCACAAGTGGAAACATTTTCTCTACGTCTACCCTATCAAACTCTTTCATTATCTTAAAGACCTCGATCAGATGAACCCTCAGCCTTCTCTTTTCTGGAGAAAAGAGCCCCAGCCTTTTTCAGCCTTTCCTGATAAGGATATCCTCTCAGTTCTGGTATCATCCTTGTGAATCTTTTTTGCAGGGAGCTCTCCCAGTGTCCTAACCATCATTCTTCCCTCAACCAAAAACATCCATCTCATCGCCGTTTACAGGATCTTACGTGTGTGTAAAATGCCTATTTGTTTGCTTACACAACAAAAGTCACTTCACTTCAAACAAACTCACTGTGTATGAAGTGCTTTGGGATGTTCTTGAGAGATATAATAAGATGCTCCCAAAATCGAGGGCTCTCCTTGTTTGCCATTTCAATATTCTCTTCTCCCCCCCTTTCCTCATAAAAGTAAGGACTTGCATTTCTAGAGGACCTTTCACAACCTCACGATGCCCCAAAGCGCTTTACAACCAAGGAAGTACTTTTTGAAGTGTAGTCACTGTTGTAATGTAGGGAACGCAGCTGCCAATTTGCGCACAGCAAGGTCCCGTTAGCAGCAATGTGATAATGATCAGATAATCTGTTTTAGTGGTGTTGTTTGAAGGTTAAATATTGGTCAGGACACCGGGGAAAACCCCTCTGCTCTTCTTCAAATTGTACCATGGGATCTTCTACATCTACCTGAGAGGTTTAACATCTCATCCAAAAGACAGCACCGCACTCCCTCAGTACTGCACTGGGAGCGTTGGCCTGGATTATGCGCTGAAGTCTCATGGAGTGGGACTTGAACCCACAACCTTGAGAATCAGAAGCAAAACTGCTGCCCACTGAGCCACAGGTGGTGCTAACTCAGGTAGCAGTACAGTTATGAAAAGTATTGATAAGGTGAACAATAACCTTTTGCTCTGGTCAGTGAGTCAGTAACTGGAGGGCAGAAATTTTAGATCACCACCAAAAAAAAAGGGGCGAGCTTAAGAGAATTGTTTGTTACGTGGAGAGTTGTTGGAACATGAAATGCCTTACTTAGAAATAAAGGTGGAAGCAGAATCCATAATCAGTCTGAAGAGGGAATTGGATAAATAGTTGAAAAAGAAAAAAAAATTAAAGTGTTGGTGAAAATGGCAGGGGAATGGGACTGAGAACATAGATTTTTCAGAGAGTCGGTACAGATATGATGTGTTGTAATATTCTACAATTCGACAGTTTATAAGATATTAAGGGGAACAGATAGGGTGGATAGAGAGAAACTATTTCCGCTGGTTGGGGATTTTAGGAGTAGGGGGCACAGTCTAAAAATTAGAGCCAGACCTTTCAGGAGCGAGATTAGAAAACATTTCTACACACAAGGAGTGGTAGAAGTTTGGAACTCTCTTCCGCAAACGGCAATTGATCCCCAGCTCCCTCAGCCTTTTGTGGGTGAAAGTTCCAGAATTCCATTACCCTTTGTGTGAAGAAGTGCTTCCTGATTTCCCTTCTGAACGGCCTGGCTCTAATTTTAAGATTATGTCCCCCTCGTTCTTAATTCACCCATCAGGGGAAGTAGTTCCTCGGTATCTACCCTATCGAATCCCTTTGGTGCTTTAAACACAATTCGCAGAAGGTAATGGTGTCAGGGCCAATTGGCAATTTTTTTATTTAAAAAGGAGCAGAATTGATCACTTTTGAGGACGGAGATTGAGGGGTGGAGAAATTTTAAAGGGCACTGCTTGACTGATTTTTTCAGGAGACATCAGAGAAGAGAATTAGTGCTCTGTTAAGTAGAGAGCACCGGGTCGGTGTAGGAGGGGGAGCCCATGATGGGATGGTATATGGACTCTGGTGTGGAGCTGGATTGATGGATTTGACGGTGAGTGTCAGCAAGTTGCAGCTTATTGTGGGGGATTCATGTTTTTTCAGGCTCTCCATTAAAGATTATTAAATGCATCAACAAGACTGTGCCTGCATGACGGTCAACCTTCAGCTAAAGATTGTTTATGAGAAACCACGGGGCATGATTTTATGTTGGAGCCGGGTACCCCGCGCGTCCGTAGATATTTGCATGGGGAGCCCAGAAGCCAGTTGATTGCAGCGCAATCTGCGATCGCAACTCAGTTGAAGATGAGTATTTGAGCTCTCGGGTTTCCTACGCGCCCGGCAGCCCGCCAGAAGGGAAAGGAGTCACGAATTAGAGAGGGGGACGGGGGGGGGGAGGGGGGAACGGGTGGGGGAGAAAGAGTTCATCGGCCTTGGAAAAAATCAGAGCGTGGGAGCTGATGGTGAGGGGGCGTGGCCGACATTGGTGGTGGTGGGGGGGCGCCAGCATTGGGAATTGGGGGGGGGGGTTAGCCAGCATCGGGGATTGGAGGTGAGTCCACCATTGGGGGGGTGGGGGGGTTGGGGTCGGCCGATCGCGGGGGTCCTGTCGCGCCAGGTGAGCTTGTTGGGCCTGGATGAAATTCTTCTGCTCTTCTGGGCCAATAGACAGTGCAATAAAGGCCCCTACCTCATGGATCCGGCCCTGCCTGCCTGCTTTCACCTGATATGAATCGGAAGCGATGGGAAACCCAAACAGGTGAGGTTAAATTCATTTTACTTTTGTAATACACAGATTATTGAGTACCTCAAGTATCTCAATGAGGTACATTGCCTCTTTAAGTGGGACTAGCTGGATTGCTCTTGCATAGAGCAGGCGCGGACTCGATGGGCCGATGAGTGTATTCAGGAGGAATTTCTCATTCAGTATGTGGATGGCCCGACTAGAGAGGGGGCAAAACTTGACCTCCTCTTGGGAAATAAGGAAGGGCAGGTGACAGAAGTGTTAGTGAGGGATCACTTTGGGACCAGTGATCATAATTCCATTAGTTTTAAGATAGCTATGGAGAAGGATAGGTCTGGCCCAAAAGTTAAAATTCTAAATTGGGGAAAGGCCAATTTTGATGGTATTAGACAGGAACTTTCAGAAGTTGATTGGGAGAGTCTGTTGGCAGGCAAAGGGACGTCTGGTAAGTGGGAGGCTTTCAAAAGTGTGTTAACCAGGGTTCAGTGTAAGCACATTCCTTATAAAGTGAAGGGCAAGGCTGGTAGAAGTAGGGAACCTTGGATGACTCGGGAGATTGAGGCACTAGTCAAAAATAAGAAGGAGGCATATGACATGCATAGGCAGCTGGGATCAAGTGGATCCCTTGAAGAGTATAGAGATTGCCGGAGTAGAGTTAAGAGAGAAATCAGGAGGGCAAAAAGGGGATATGAGATTGCTTTGGCAGATCAGGCAAAGGTGAATCCAAAGAGCTTCTACAAATACATAAAGGGCAAAAGGGTAACTAGGGAGAGAGTAGGGCCTCTTAAGGATCAACAAGGTCATCTATGTGCGGAACCACAAGAGATGGGTGAGATCCTGAATGAATATTTCACATCGGTATTTACGGTTGAGAAAGGCATGGATGTTAGGGAACTTGGGGAAATAAATAGTGATGTCTTGAGGAGTGTACATATTACAGAGAGGGAGGTGCTGGAAGTCTTAACGCGCATCAAGGTAGATAAATCTCCGGGACCTGATGAAATGTATCCCAGGACGTTATGGGAGGTTAGGGAGGAAATTGCGGGTCCCCTAGCAGAGATATTTGAATCATCCACCGCTACAGGTGAGGTGCCTGAAGATTGGAGGGTAGCAAATGTTGTGCCTTTGTTTAAGAAGGGCGGCAGGGAAAAGCCTGGGAACTACAGACCAGTGAGCCTGACATCTGTAGTGGGTAAGTTGTTAGAGGGTATTCTGAGGGACAGAATCTACAGGCATTTGGAGAGGCAGGGACTAATTAGGAACAGTCAGCATGGTTTTGTGAGAGGAAAATCATGTCTCACGAATTTGATTGAGTTTTTTGAAGGGGTAACCAAGAAGATAGATGAGGGCTGTGCAGTAGACGTGGTCTACATGGACTTCAGCAAAGCATTTGACAAGGTACCGCATGGTAGGTTGTTACATAAGGTTAAATCTCATGGGATCCAAGGTGAGGTAGCCAATTGGATACAAAATTGGCTTGACGACAGAAGACAGAGGGTGGTTGTCGAGGGTTGTTTTTCAAACTGGATGCCTGTGTCCAGCGGTGTGCCTCAGGGATCGGTGCTGGGTCCGCTGTTATTTGTTATTTATATTAATGATTTGGATGAGAATTTAGGAGGCATGGTTAGTAAGTTTGCAGATGACACCAAGATTGGTGGCATTGTGGACAGTGAAGAAGGTTATCTAGGATTGCAACGGGATCTTGATAAATTGGGCCAGTGGGCCGATGAATGGCAGATGGAGTTTAATTTAGATAAATGTGAGGTGATGCATTTTGGTAGATCGAATCGGGCCAGGACCTACTCCGTTAATGGTAGGGCGTTGGGGAGAGTTATAGAACAAAGAGATCTAGGAGTACAGATTCATAGCTCCTTGAAAGTGGAGTCACAGGTGGATAGGGTGGTGAAGAAGGCATTCAGCATGCTTGGTTTCATTGGTCAGAACATTGAATGCAGGAGTTGGGATGTCTTGTTGAAGTTGTACAGGGCATTGGTGAGGCCACACTTGGAGTACTGTGTACAGTTCTGGTCACCCTATTATAGAAAGGATATTATTAAACTAGAAAGAGTGCAGAAAAGATTTACTAGGATGCTACCGGGACTTGATGGTTTGACTTACAGGGAGAGGTTAGACAGACTGGGACTTTATTCCCTGGAGAGTAGGAGGTTAAGGGGTGATCTTATAGAAGTCTATAAAATAATGAGGGGCATAGATAAGGTCGATAGTCAAAATCTTTTCCCAAAGGTAGGGGAGTCTATAACGAGGGGGCACAGATTTAAGGTGAGAGGGGAGAGATACAAAAGGATCCAGAGGGGCAATTTTTTCACTCAAAGGGTGGTGAGTGTCTGGAACGAGCTGCCAGAGGCAGTAGTAGAGGCGGGTACAATTTTGTCTTTTAAAAAGCATTTGGACAGTTACATGGGGAAGATGGGTATCGAGGGATATGGGCCAAGTGCAGGCAATTGGGACTAGCTTAGTGGTATAAACTGGGCGACATGGACATGTTGGGCCGAAGGGCCTGTTTCCATGTTGTAACTTCTATGATTCTATGATTCTATGATTCTATAAATGGCCTCCTTCCGTGCTGTAACCTTTCTATGAATCTACGATTCTAAGTATCGGCTTGCCGGCTTTAAGTGGGGGCGGTCGCAAACCTGCCTGGGTTGCCTGGGTTAAACCCAGAAGTGGGCACATTGGAGCCGGGATTGGGGTCCTGCACCAAAAAGTTATCATTTTAACCTCCCACCCCCCCGCCAACTCACCTGTTCTTGGGGATTAAAATTACCTCCAATCCCTGATGGTGGCTGACCACCCCCCCCCTCAATCCCCGATGCTGGCTGACCAGGTCTCCATTATTATCTAATGTATATAGTGCGCCATGGAATGAGAAACTGTTAGTTGCCTGTTTTAAATATACAGAGTCAGCGGATGGTATTTGACCGACAGAGTGATTGATTGACCTGTGAGCACCAAGATTGTTCTGGATACAGTTGATTTTACTGTGTGATTATAGGTACGTAGGCAACAGCACAACATGTAGTTGTTAGGATATTCTCGGAGCAGACTGGACTGCTCGTTGATCTCAAGGTCATTCAGGTCTGATCAGCCAGAAGCCTTGTTCTTTTGTCAGGTTGTAATATTTAACATCTTACTATCGTATTTGGTATGGTAACTCTTAATTAAAACCTTTTATACTTTGAGCAAATCCAGCTGCAAGTCTTTTTTATTAAAGGCCGCACCATACACTTATCTTCCTGACATCACTGCACACTGTCTGTGCGGTGTGGACCAGTCTAATGCTTTGAAGTGCCTTGACCGAGCATTGGGTCAGAGCATTGGAGCAGAAATTCGTCGCAAATTCTGAACAGATGTTGGGAATCTGATTTACAGTTAGGAAGCAAAGGTTTGAGCACAGACTGCGGTTAGCAAAATCTGTACGGTTTCATGAAGCAGGTCGTCTTAAAGGGAATGCAAATTTTCCTCTCCAGTCCTAGAATATATCCCGGACAACTCAACTGCTTGGTGAAGTGCCTCAAAGTTGGAAATTCCTTCTGAGCTTTGATTTGACAGGTGCATTTTTCTCCAACATTTAAAAAAAAAGTTTTTCATGATTTTTGCGCTTATCAATGTGAGGGATGTTAGTGCGAGGGAGCGGAACAATCTGGCATTTCAGTATCAGCATCAAGCATTCCTAAGCCAGGTACAGCATGCGTTAGTTCCAAAGAGAAGTTCTATTTACACTTGCATTCCTAAGTACGATGTGGAGATGCCGGTGATGGACTGGGGTTGACAACTGTAAACAATTTTACAACACCAAGTTATAGTCCAGCAGTTTTATTTTAAATTCACAAGCTTTCGGAGGCTACCTCCTTCCTCAGGTGAACGATGTGGAAATCATCATTCACCTGAGGAAGGAGGTAGCCTCCGAAAGCTTGTGAATTTAAAATAAAATTGCTGGACTATAACTTGGTGTTGTAAAATTGTTTACAATTCCTAAGTACAGCATCGTAGAGATACCCAGTTAAAAAGAAAGAATTGCATTCCTACAGCACCTTTCACGACCTCAGGACGTCCCAAAACACTTCACAGCCAATGAAGTACAGTCACTGTTGTAATCTAGGAAACGTGACGTCCAATACCCACACAGCAAGATCCCACAAACAGCAATGTGAGAATAACCTAATAATCTGGTTTTTTTAGCGATATCAGTTGAGGGATGAATATTGGCCAGGACACCAAGGAGGAGTCTTCTGCTTTTCATCGAAATAGTGCTAGGGGATCTCTTACATCTACCTGAGAGGGCAGACAGGGCCTCAGTTTAACGTCTCATTTGAAAGACAGCACCTCCGACAGTGCTGCACTCCCACAGCACTGCACTGGGAGTGTCAACCTAGATTTTCTTTGTGCTCAAGTTGCTGGAGTGGGATTTGAACCCACAAATCTTAAAACGCAGAGGCGAGAGTGCTACCAATTGAACCACGGCTGACGCCTACACAAGCTTATCAAGCACTCCTAAGTCAAGTGCAACCCAGTGCAGATTAAAGCACTCTCTACCCTCTCCCAGGGCAGGTAGGCCACAAATGAATGTGGGAATTAGAAAAGCATCGCACAGGAGCATTGGAGGCTATTCCTCCAAGGTTATGGTTGCGGCATGTTTGTTGGGACAAAGTAGAGGGAGCTTTACTCTACACCTGGCCGAGCTGTACATGACTTGGGAGAGCTTAGTGACGACACTGAGCGCCTGAAATGGGAAGAGTTTCATTCCCCAACACTGACATCCCTCACTCTCATGAGCACGTTTGGTTTTTTTTTTCAGAAGAGTTGAGTTTGGGGTATGTGGCAAAGAGCAGTTGACCGTGAGAAGATGTAGAGTACAGAGTGCTGATGAGGAGGGATGAAACATTATTGACTCCTGGGAGGGCCTGCTCCTCAGCCCATAAGATCAGGCCAACTTGACCATGCAGTCACGGACATGTCCTAGGGTCAGTGTGTTGGCCAGACCTACGCAGTTAGTCCTGACAATGAAACAGCCCTTCACAGAATAAACTCTGTCTCTCCAAACAATAGAAGCGGTATGAACCACAGCCTTATACAATAACTATTAAACCAACCCCGAGCTATCAAACTGTAGAAAGGAATATATTAATGCACGGCCAGCACAATTAACACCTTTAATCTATTTTACCAGTGACTCTTGGCAATCAATATAAAAGACTTAATCAAATGGCCTGCAATGCCTGGGCAGAAATCTTTCCATTAAATTCTTTCTTAAAGCCAGGGACAGATAACAAAATAATTTCACAGTGAGTGTGTCATTATCTTTTTTAAAAAAAAATCTTAATTTAGTTTCACAAATTCTTGAATAACAGCCTTTTAAATCTGCAAAAACAGGCTTGTTCATACTTTCAAGCCCCCTGAGATGGTATTTGGCTTAGGGCTAAGATGACCTGAACTGACTTTATTTTCACCAAATCCCCAGGGGTTTATGGTGAGGTCGAGTCTCAGTCAGTTTGTGTGCTGGAAGAGTTTGAATTAATTTGGTTGTCCGATGCTTGCGTTGACATTTAATTTACAGTTTTGAATGAACTGGAGATTACATAGAATTACATAGAATTTACAGCACAGAAACAGGCCATTCGGCCCAACTGGTCTATGTCAGCGTTTATGCTCCGCACGAGCCTCCTCCCTCCCTACTTCATCTCACCCTATCAGGATACCCTTCTATTCCTTTCTCCCTCATATACTTAATTGGCTTCCCCTTAAATGCATCCATGTTATTTGTCTCAACTACTCCATGTGGTAACAAGTTCCACATTCTAAAGACTCTGGGTAAAGAAATTTCTCTTGAACTCCTTATTGGATTTATTAGTGGCTATCTCATATTTGTGTCCTCTAGTTTTGGACTCCCCCACAAGTGAAATCATCTTCTCCGCATCTACCCTATCATAATTTTAAAGACCTCTATCAGGTCACCCCTCAGCCTTCTCTTTTGTAGAGAAAAGAGCCCCAGCCTGTTCAATCTTTCCTGATAAGTATTTCCTGTCAGTTCTGGTATCATTCTTGCGAATATTTTTAGCACCTTCTCCAATGCCTCCACATCCTTTTTATAATATGGAAACCAGAACTGTGCACAGTACTCCGAGTGTGAATGTGGTATTCACACAGATTCACAACAGACACCTTCATTTCTGTGTTGCTAACCTCTTGTTTCATATTCTCAAAGGAAGTTTGCAGAGATGAGGAGACAAATAAAACTTTGTTGGGTGCTGCAAATGCAATTACTTGGCTGTGAAGCGCTTTGGGATATCCTAAGGATGTTAAAGGTACTATACCAATACAGGGTCTTTCTTTCTTTCACATTTGCTAGGTCAGAAACATCTTATGTGAGTTTATATGCCACAGAGGAGGAGAAAAGAGAGCACTGAAAGAAGAAAGAAAGAAAGTCTTGCATTTACATAGCGCTTTTTACGATGTCAGGACGACCCGAAACACTTTTCAGCCAATGAGGTACTTTTTGAAGTGCAGTCACTGTTGTAATGTAGGAAATATGGCAACCAATTTGCACACAGTAAGGTCCCACAAACAGCACTAAGATAAATGACCAGATAATCGATTTTTTAGTGATGTTGGTTGAGGGATAAATATTGGCCAGGACACCACGGAGAACTCCCCTGCTCTTCTTCGAAATGGTGTCATGTGATCTTTTACGTCCACCTGAGAAGGCAGACAGGGCATCGGTTTAACGTCTCATCCGAAAGACAGCACCTCCAATGGTGCAGCACTCCCTCAGTACTGCAATGGAGCGTCAGCTTAGATTTTGTGCTCTAGTCTCTGGAGTGGCACTTGAAACCAACTGAGTGCTACCAACTGAGCCACATCTGACTCTTGAGGCATAGATAGAGTCTTCTTCAAATAGTCTACTGGCCAAGGGCCAATTATTCAGCTGTCCCTAAGCAGTGTAGTGTGATATGTCTTGTACTTGCATATTGTGTAACTGAACATCAGAGGCCCCCACTAATGGGAGTATGTAGATTGTAACAATTACACTCCAGGGTCTCCTCTTCTTTTGCATGTTATTTCTTTGAGGAGATATTCCAGAGGGCCTGAAACAAAAGCAGCTATTGCATTACCACACCAACTTGAGTGTTTACTCAGATGTAACAGATCCACCGTGCTTTTGTCATAGTGGAGATCCTCTGGCAAACATTTCCACGCTCAATGAATCGCCATCTTCTGGTTGTTGTACCCCATTGCCTATAGTAGGGTTGCCAACTCTGGTTGGACATATTCCTGGAAGTGTCATCACATGACCTCCTGCCTCCAACAGCCCCGCCCTCACACTCCTGCCATTGGTAGCCCGACATGTCCATCCTCACGCGGCCCCACCTTTTACTTAAGACAAAAAATCACGGGATTGGGGGTAACATTCTGGCATGGGTGGATGATTGGTTATCGAACAGGAAGCAGAGAGTTGGGATAAATGGTTCATTTTCGGACTGGCAACCAGTAACCAGTGGTGTTCCACAGGGGTCGGTGCTGGGTCCCCAACTCTTTACAATCTATATTAACGATTTGGAAGAGGGGACCGAGTGCAACATATCAAAATTTGCAGATGATAGAAAAGATGGGAGGGAAAGTAGAGAGTGAGGAGGACATAAAAAACCTGCAGGGGGATATAGACAGGCTGGGTGAGTGGGCGGAGATTTGGCAGATGCAATATAATATTGGAAAATGTGAGGTTATGCACTTTGGCAGGAAAAATCAGAGAGCAAGTTATTATCTTAATGGCGAGAGACTGGAAAGTACTGCAGTACAAAGGGATCTGGGGGTCCTAGTGCAAGAAAATCAAAAAGTTGGTATGCAGGTGCAGCAGGTGATCAAGAAAGCCAACGGAATGTTGGCTTTTATTGCTAGGGGGATAGAATATAAAAACAGGGAGGTATTGCTGCAGTTATATAGGGTATTGGTGAGACCGCACCTGGAATACTGCATACAGTTTTGGTCTCCATACTTAAGAAAAGACATACTTGCTCTCGAGGCAGTACAAAGAAGGTTCACTCGGTTAATCCCGGGGATGAGGGGGCGGACATATGAGGAGAGGTTGAGTAGATTGGGACTCTACTCATTGGAGTTCAGAAGAATGAGAGGCGATCTTATTGAAACATATAAGATTGTGAAGGGTCTTGATCGGGTGGATGCGGTAAGGATGTTCCCAAGGATGGGTGAAACTAGAACTAGGGGGCATAATCTTAGAATAAGGGGCTGCTCTTTCAAAACTGAGATGAGGAGAAACTTCTTCACTCAGAGGGTGGTAGGTCTGTGGAATTTGCTGCCCCAGGAAGCTGTGGAAGCTACATCATTAAATAAATTTAAAACAGAAATAGACAGTTTTCTAGAAGTAAAGGGAATTAGGGGTTATGGGGAGCGGGCAGGAAATTGGACATGAAGCTGAGTTCGGATCGGTCAATGCCCTGTGGGTGGCGGAGAGGGCCCAGGGGCTGTGTGGCCGGGTCCTGCTCCTACTTCTTGTGTTCTTTAGATTTGTGGTTGGGATCAGATCAGCCATGATCTTATTGAATGGCGGAGCAGGCTCGAGGGGCCGATTGGCCTACTCCTGCTCCAATTTCTTATGTTCTTATGTTCTTATGTTCCCACGGCCAATCGGAAAGCGAAAAGGCTCTTCCCTGCCCAATTGGGTGATTCTTGACAGTTAGTCAAACAGCCTTTTTTCCCATGTCTAATATTTTTATAGCTAATAAACAAAAGTGTCCAAAGAAAGTTTAAAAAAGCACAATTTTTTATTGCCCCAGTGATTTTTCTCCTGGGTTTTGCTCGTAGCAGTGACAGGAGATTAGTCTTTAATTCCTGGAGACTCCAGGGCAGTCCTGGAGGGTTGGCAACCCCAGGCTGCAGTCGTGTGGAGTGATGCAATCAGCTGCCATGCCACAGGCTGCTTTCACTCTTCACGAGGAGATCTTTGGCACTGTCCAGTTGTTACCTATTAAAAGTGCATCCACTTCCAGAAACTGCTACAGCCGTGTTGGACTACCCAGCAATAGGTTTATGCCCTTCTCTGGATTCTTCCTTGTACTTACAATGGCGGATTACCCACACATCAAAACCAGGACCCCAAGGCACAATTTTCCTGTCTACATTGGTCACGGGGCCATAATATTGCCTTGACGTGCAGGTAATTAGCAATGCAAAGCGTGTAATCCTGCAAGGAAATGCTAACTTATCCCAGGAGGACTCACTGTTAATTTATTCTGAGTCGGTCTGTGTTGCCAATGCTATTTGAACAAGGGGAGTGAACAGATGGATAGTTTGTTCAAGCATCGTGCTTACAGCCTGAAGACATGGTTCTTGAGACATCTGCACTATCCTGAAACACCACAGGAGCATAGATATAATGAGGCTTGTGGCACTACAGGAGAAACTCTTAAAATATTCTTTCCATTGCCGAAGTCACACTGGAGGTGCCCTGTGGTATGTGCCTTCCCATCTCTGTAAGATGCTTACTGAGTACTGCACGCTCCACAACATTGCATTCCAGAAAGGCGTAGCTCGCAAGAGTATCCGAGGACGACCTGAGAAGGCTTTCAGTCAAGTTGCTCCAACTTCAAAAGGAACAAAGCCGAGGAGATGTCCTCTCGGTGGCAGGGGAGATAAGGGCCAATCTCCCGCAAGAGATTTCCGCCTGAAAAGCAAGCAGGAAAAAAAAATCAAGTGTCCTTTCCAGCCCAATCCTGCTGAAATAGAACCACATTAAATGAGCAAAGATTGCAACGCAGCAGAAACAGGACGAGCTAAGTCATGGTCCTGGGAAAACCACACCCGCTGATATCTTAAAGATCAGCTCCAAATGCAAGTGTTGTTTTTTATTGTTTTTCTGAACTGACTCAGATGTATAATTACAATAGCAACTGCTCATATTTCTCATTAGCACTAAGAATGACTGATATCAGGACTGATGACAAGTATGCATTCCCTGAGGTCCATGCATTCCAATCAGTTATGTAGACGAGAGAAGTTGGGATTGTTCTCCTTAGAGCAGGGAAGGTTAAGGGGAGATTTAATAGAGGGTTCAAAATTATGAGGGGTTTTGATCGAGTAAATAAGGAGAAAATGTTTCCACCAGCAGGAGGGTCGGTAACCAGAGGACACTGATTTAAGGTAATTGGCAAAAGAACCAGAGGGGGAGATGAGAATTTTTTTTTACTCAGCGAGTTGTTCTGATCTGGAATGCGCTGCCTGAAAGGGCGGTGGAAGCAGATTCAATAATAACTTTCAAAAGGGAATCGGATAAATACTTGAAGGGGGAATATTTGCAGGACTATGGGGAAAGAGCAGGGGGAGGGGGACTAATTGGATAGCTCTTTCAAAAAGCCGGCACGGGCACGACGGGCCGAATGGCCTCCTTCTGTGCTGTAAGAGTCTATGGGGGTGAAATTGGGTCGTGTAGCGCCCACTGTGTCAGCGCCTCCGGCGTGAAGTGCGCAGGACGCCATCTTTGGTAAAGGCGTTTGTGTGGCGCGCACCTTACGAACGCCGGCAGCATGTAGAGTAGGGAGATTGTGACCTGAATCAGTGTGCAACGTTGATTTGAAGCAGCCGGTGACATTTTGGGACTCCCCGCTCCAGCCGACGCACTGGCCTAACCTCGCACCGCTGAACAGGACTTAAAAACGGCATGAAGGACCCTCCGCCAGCGCTATTTAAAGGGATCATGAAGTAGTTACAGGTCAGTTGCTGGATTAGTTATTCTGGCTGCTGGTACAATTGTGGGCGTTTGTGGAAGTTTCCTACACTTGGAGAAAGTTGCAATATTATATAGAGAGTGGTCTGGGTGGTCGCGCAGCACTGTTAGTGGCATTTAAAATAGTGTGCTGACCAAAGTTGCTTCCCAACATGGGTGGCCTGCCAGGGTTTCCCCTGGGAATTGAACATGACTGGGAGCATACAGGGAGGCCACGCATAGCAGGACAGGCCGCTAGAAGAGGGAGGAGGACGAGGAGGAGGAGGAGGAGCAGGGCACTCAGCAGGAGGCCATATTCAACGAAGGCCTTCAGGGACCAATTCTCCTACCTCAAGTTCAGCGACGACCAGTGCATCAGACATCGATGGTTCACTAAAGAGGCCGTGACTAAAATTCGTCAACTGCTGCAGCCACAACTGCAGCCTCAGAGCAGGGCAAGGGCAGCATTGCCTGTGGCTGTCAAAGTAATCGTGGCGGTTAATTTTCACAGCTCTGGCTCCTTTCAGGCTGCTGCCGGAGATATAAGCAACATCTCACAGTTTGCAGTGCACTGCTATGTAAGGGAGGTCACTGAGGCTCTATACGCACTCCGAAACAGATTCATCTCATTCCCTCTTGCTAGAGACAAGCAGCGGGAGTGAGCATGAGGGTTTGCTCGCATTGTAGACTTCCTCATGGTGCAGGGTGCCATTTACCGCAAGTATATTGCCAGGCGTGCTCCACATCAGAGCTCAGCCGTATTCACGAACAGAAAGGGATTCCACTCCCTCAATGTGCAGCTGGTGTGCGACCGCACGCAGCGCATCATGCAGGTCAGTGCTCGCTATCCTGGCAGCAGTCATGACTCCTTCATTCTGTGGCAATGCCACCTATATTTCAACCAGCACGGCAAGTCAAAGGTGAGTGGGTGACAAGGGTTATCCCCTCACAAAATGGCTCATGACTCTGGTCAGGGTCGCACGCACGTGTGCACAGCAGGCGTACAACGAGAGCCACGCTGCCCACACAGAACATCATCGAGCGGCACCATAGGCATCCTCGAGCAACGCTTCTGCTGCCTGGGCCACTCTGGGGGAGCCCTGCAGTACTCTGCTGGGGCGGTGATCATGATTTGTCCTTGTAAGCTGCATGCTGCACAACCGTGGCTATTGTGAGGGAACAGCCCTTGGCACTGCCTATCAGGCGAGAGCCTAAGCAACCTGCAGCGGAAGAGGAGGAAGAGGCGGAGGAGGAAGAGATGGAGGAGGAGGAGGCGGAGGAGGAGGAGGAGAAAGAGACAGAGGAAGAAGTGGAGGAGGAGGAGGAAGAAGTGCAAGAGGCAGGGAGGCAACAAGGTAGACAGGCCCTTTCTGCCAGAGCTCTGCATGATCAGATTATGAATGAGCGATATCAGTAACCTCAACGACACCCCCCCATTCACCAACGGTCCCACACTCCTTACCTTTCCTCTCTCACACGACCATCAAATCGTCCCTCTTATGATTACACATTGCTTCATCCCTCAGCCCATTGCAGAAATGAAATTCACCACCAAATACAAATTCAAAACCACATTTATAGATTTACACATGAAGTGATTCAAACAAACTGATACTATTCACCCTTGTGCATTCCCTTAGTGCCTGTTGTCCGTGTGCCTTTACCTATCCTACTGCTCCTACGAGGTGCTTCCTCAGTGGCTGGAGCCTGGGTGGTGGGAGGCTGCTGACCTGTGTAAATCTATAAATGTGGTTTTGAATTTGTATTTGGTGGTGAATTTCATTTCTGCAATGGGCTGAGGGATGAAGCAATGTGTAATCATAAGGAAGACGATTGAGGAGAGTGCAGATGGCCTTGGAGGACGACCTCGAACAGCTGTGGGCCGGGAGGGCCCGGCTTCAGACTGCACCATCTCGGCCTGGGCTGCAGCAGCCTGGCCTGGCTGGCCGACAGGCAACAGCAAGGGGGGCACTGGCGGAGTGGCAGAGGTGGGTGCAGGAATGCTGTCGTCCTGAGAGAGGACAGCAGGTTCATCTTCCATGGGGCCACTGCCACTCCTGGTGATCTGCTGGAAAACGGATTGCTGGAGTGCTGTGATGCCCTGGAAGCCCCGTTCCACAGTGGAACCCAGAGCCATGATAGCAGCAGTGTGAGCTCCAAATACAGCAGTCAGACCTTGGACGGCAGCCGTTTGTGCTGCAATGGAAGCTGTGACATCGGTCATCAGACGCTGTATCATGGTGGGTTCTACAGGTGTGCTGATGGAGGTGACCACCCATTCCATGTGGGAAAGAATGGGCTCCAAGCTCTGGGAAAATCCCTGTGCCAAGTTGCAGCTGGACTCCTCCATGCCCCTTGACATTGTGCACAGGCTTTCTGGCAGGCTTTCCAGTGCACCAAGCATTTGGCCGTGTACGCCCATCAGTCTTCTCTTGTAGCCTAGCCCATCAAAGTCATCATCTGACTCCTCTGCAGCAGAACTAGTGAGCGACCTCACACACCAGAGAGCTGGCACCTGTGGTATCCGTTCCCCCCACCCTGGCTCCTGCGCACTTGTGCCCGGTGTCTCACCATGTGCAGATCCCTCCTCTAACCTAGCCTCTAAAGGACACGCAGTGTCTGTCTCTGAGCTGGTGGCTGTGAGTGTAAGATCGAGTGACGGTGTGTCTGCATCATCACTGCCATCTTCCTCTGCCTCCTCTGATCGGGCAGGTTCCAGTTCTTGGGAATCTGAAATGACAAAGGGGCACGAGTTGAGTTGTCGTGAGGGGAGAGGAGAAAGTAAGACGTGCGTGCTGACACCATCTGCAGCACGTGAGTCAGAAAAGATTGTGGGATGAGGGAGAAGTGGGAAGAGAGAAGGAGGATTAGGTATGCAGAGACCCTCATCATCGATACCTCCAACACTGCCAGTGGCCACAGCCGCAGTGACGGCCCGTCCAATGATGGACATCACTGCCTCCTCCAGGGGGGTGAGGACGTGTAGGCGAGCCTGTCCTCCTCCAGTTCTTTCCTGCTGCCTACTTTTGTGCGCCACCTTCTCCTTCAAGAAAGAGGGAAGTGTATCAGTGAGTGTCCTGCAAGATGTTTGGGTGATGTGGCTGTCATGGTTGAACAGCTGCCAGTGTGTGTGACCTTGTGAGTTGCGGGTATGCGGCTTGCCAGAGTGGTAATGTGTGAGGGTGTGAAGCAGCATCTGATTTGAAGAGTTGAGTACTGATGGAAAGAGTTTGTTGGTAGGTGGGTGATGGGGGTGTAGTGTGTGGAGCAGTGGATGCGGCTAGTGGTGCAGTTGGTAGGAGACGCCACTTGACAGTTGAACTCACTCACCTTGACCACTCAAGTCAAATCATTGAACTTCTTCCTGCACTGCATCCATGTTCTTGACACTATGCTGCTGCCATTGACCTCGTCCGTTTACTTCCTCCCACTGCCTCTTGAACATATGTTTGGAGGGCCTCCTGCCCCCCCCTGTGGATATAGGATGCCCCTCCTTCTGTCTACCTCCTCCACCAAGGCCTCTAGTGCATCATCCGAGAACCTTGGTGCATGCTCTCTCGCAGGCCCAGCCATTCTTCACAAAATTCCAGCACAGATTTACGTCCCAATGGACTTCCAGAATTTCCTGCAGCCACAGTACACCTCCCCTTTAAGGGGTGCAGGCTGGATTTAAGCAGAGCTAGCCACTCCCGATATTGGGGCGCCCGCTGATGTGCGCAGCCAAACAACAGCGCAGATAGCACTGGCTGCACGCAGCAATCATTGAAATCATCAGGCAGCACGAATGTTACGTGTTGCCTGCATCGCTGCAGACAGGGTGCGAGCTAATCGCGCACCATGATCCCAGCACCCGTTTTCGGGGGTTATCCAATATAGCCCCTTTGGATTCGATGATTCCTCCTCAGTATCTTCTCAGTTGGCTGGTGTGACCCCCTGCGTGTTGCCACTTTATTGTTAATTCATTCTTGGGATTTGGGCGTTGCATTTCCTGCCCGCCTTCTGTGCTGTGTGATTCTATGATTCCATGTGTGAGGGAGTCAAAGATTTCAGCAGCTCGCTGTTACTTCAAACAAGCGACAATTCTTCCTGAGTGAGCCTGGGCAGTGAGGGGCATCTGGGTATTCCACTGTTGGAGGCCTCACGGCAGAGCCAAATCCTATCCTCGTCACCCGGCATGCAAACAGAGATACTCATCAGCAGAGGTGACTGGATAATGATCAGGAGAGGGAACCCTGGCTAATCTTCCACAACCCCTCCCCCAAGCGAAGGGGCACTGAGGCCAATTATGTCACGCGTATCATCGCACTCATTGAGATCAGCACAGACTGAGGTCTTTTGCTTCAAGAGGTATGTAACTTGGACATGATACTACCACAGGCAAGATACTGTCAAATCAAACTTGACTGCATTTTTGCACTGCAGCCTGTAACTTGCTTGGGACCAGTGCATTGATGTCCTAAATGATTGTTAAGTCTTCATGCAGCAAAGATCATAGAATCATAGAATCTTACTGTAGAGAAGGAGACCATTCAGCCCATCGGTGTCTGTGCCAGCTCTCTGAAAGAGCTGTCCAATTAGTTCCACTCCCCCTGCTCTTTTCCCACAGCCTTGCAAATTTTTCCTTTTGAAGTATTTATCCAATTCCTTTTTGAAAGTTGCTATTGAATCTGCTTCCACCACCCTTTCAGGCAGCACATTCCAGATCATAACAACTCGCTGCATAAAAAAAATTCTCCTCCTCTCTGCTCTGGTTCTTTTACCAATTATTTTAAATCCGTGTCCTCGGGTTACTGACCCTCCTGCCAGTGGATACAGTTTCTCCCTAATAGCACTAAAGAGTGACAAATCCCCAGGACCAGATGGTTTCCATCCCAGGGTTTTAAAGGAAGTAGGTGAGCACATTGCAGATGCCCGAACTATAATCTTTCAAAGTTCTCTAGATTCAGGAACTGTCCCTCTGGATTGGAAAATTGCACATGTCACTCTGCTTTTTAAGAAAGGAGAGAGAGGGAAACCGGAGAATTATAGACCAGTTCGCCTAACATCTGTTGTGGGGAAAATGCTAGTCTATAATTAAGGATAGGATCATTGAAGTGTCATGAACAGGTGCAGAAAATAATCATGATGTGGAGATGCCGGTGATGGACTGGGGTTCACAAATGTAAACAATCTTACAACACCAAGTTATAGTCCAACAATTTTATTTGAAAATCACAAGCTTTCGGAGGCTTCCTCCTTCGTCAGGTGAATGTCAGGAAATCCTTGAACCTTTCGCATTTATATTCAGAGAACAATACCTGGTGATTACAGATAATCATTCCAACTGCCCGTTGTCAAGGCAATCAAAGTGTTCAGACAGAGAGGTGTTACCTACAGGACCACCGAATATACAAGCAGCCAGAACACAAGACAGAGAGAGGGAGAAACATTCGAAAGGAAGAGAAAGACTGAAAATGATCCGTTGAATTAAAAACAGATAACTTTTATTTGCTGGTGGGGTTACGTGTAGCGCGACATGAACCCAAGATCCCGGTTGAGGCTGTCCTCATGGGTGCGGAACTTGGCTATCAATTTCTGCTCGACGATTTCGCGTTGTCGTGTGTCTCGAAGGCCGCCTTGGAGTACGCTTACCCGAAGATCGGTGGCTGAATGTCCTTGACTGCTGAAGTGTTCCCCAACTGGGAGGGAACCCTCCTGTCTGGCGATTGTTGCGCGGTGTCCGTTCATCCGTTGTCGCAGTGTCTGCATGGTCTCGCCAATGTACCATGCTCCGGGGCATCCTTTCCTGCAACGTATGAGGTAGACAACGTTGGCCGAGTCACAGGAGTATGAACGGGATATGACGCTCGACTCGTCGATCGACAGTTCCGACGGGCCACAGCGAAAAATCGCATAGACCTCCTCAGAAGACTAACACGGGACGCAACCAACAGAGTACCCTTTGTCGTCCAGTACTTCCCCGGAGCGGAGAAACTACGCCATGTTCTCCGCAGCCTTCAACATGTCATCAATGACGATGAACACCTTGCTATGGCCATCCCCACACCTCCACTACTCGCCTTTAAACAGCCACCCAACCTCAAACAGACCATCGTTCGCAGCAAATTACCCAGCTTTCAGGAGAACAGCGTCCACGACACCACACAACCCTGCCACGGTAACCTCTGCAAGACATGCCAGATCATCGACACAGATACCACCATCACACGAGAGGACACCACCCACCAGGTACATGGTTCATACTCCTGTGACTCGGCCAACGTTGTCTACCTCATACGTTGCAGGAGAGGATGCCCCGGAGCATGGTACATTGGCGAGATCATGCAGACACTGCGACAACGGATGAACGGACACCGCACAACAATCGCCAGACAGGAGGGTTCCCTCCCAGTCGGGGAACACTTTAGCAGTCAAGGACATTCAGCCACCGATCTTCAGTAAGCGTTCTCCAAGGAGGCCTTCGAGACACAAGACAACGCAAAATCGTCGAGCAGAAATTGATAGCCAAGTTCCGCACCCATGAGGACGGCCTCAACCGGGATCTTGGGTTCATGTCGCGCTACACGTAACCCCAACAGCGAATAAAAGTTATCTGTTTTTAATTCAACGGGTCATTCTCTGTCTTTCTCTTCCTTTCGGATGTTTCTCCCTCTCTCTCTCTGTCTTGTGTTCCGGCCGTTTGTATATTCGGTGGTCCTGTAGGTAACACCTCTCTGTCTGAACACTTTGATTGCCTTGACAACGGGCAGTTGGAATGATTATCTGTAATCACCAGGTATTGTTCTCTGAATATAAATGCGAAAGGTTCAAGGATTTCCTGACATTCACCTGATGAAGGAGGAAGCCTCCGAAAGCTTGTGATTTTCAAATAAAATTGTTGGACTATAACTTGGTGTTGTAAGATTGTTTACAGAAAATAATCAATAAGGCTCATGGAATGCTGGCCTTTATATCTAGAGGACTAGAGTACATGGGGGCAGAAGTTATGCTGCAGCTATACAAAACCCTGGTTAGACCGCACCTGGAGTACTGTGAGCAGTTCTGGGCACTGCACCTTCAGAAGGACATACTGGCTTTGGAGGGAGTGCAGCGTAGGTTTACTAGAATGATACCCGGACTTCAAGGGTTAAGTTACGAGGAGAGATTACACAAATTGGGGTTGTATTCTCTGGAGTTTCGAAGGTTGAGGGGTGATCTGATCGAAGTTTATAAGATATTAAGGGGAACGGATAGGGTGGATAGAGAGAAACTATTTCCACTGGTTGGGGATTCTAGGAGTAGGGGGCACAGTCTAAAAATTAGAGCCAGACCTTTCAGGAGTGAGATTAGAAAACATTTCTACACACAAAGGGTGGTTGAGGTTTGGAACTCTCTTCCGCAAACGGCAATTGATACTAGCTCAATTGCTAAATGTAAATGTGAGATAGATAGCTTTTTGGCAACCAAAGGTATTAAGGGATATGGGCCAAAGGCAGGTATATGGAGTTCGATCACAGATCAGCCATGATCTTATCAAATGGCCGAGCTGGCACGAGGGGCTGAATGGCCGACTCCTGTTCCTATGTTCCTATGTACTCTATCAAAACCCCACATAATTTTGAAGACCTCTATTAAATCTCCCCTTAACCTTCTCTGCTCTGACGAGAACAATCCCAGTTTCTCTAGTCCTTCTGCATAACTGAAGTCCCTCATCCCTGGTATCATCCTGGTAAATCTCCTCTGCACCCTCTCTAAGGCCAAGATAACTGTAATCTTGGCCAAACCTTGTAACTGAAGGTACCCTAATTCCCCTGTCAGTGAAGGCCCAGAGACAATGCTGCCCATATGTCAGCACTTAAGCTAAGCAATAGTGAAACCAGCACGTACTCCATCTCTCTTATTGTTTTGATTAGCGAGCTTAAAACAATGTCACTTTGTGCTAAATGTTTGTGTTTTATAGCTTCTGAACTCAGTGCTATGTTTTACAAATTGTTAGATTCAGACAGATACAAAAAGCAAAATACTGCAGATGCTGGAAGACTGAAATAAAAGCAGCAAATGCTGGAAAAACACTCAGCAGGTCCGGCAGCACCTGTGGAGAGAGAAACGTCAAGTTAACGTTTCAGGTCGATGACCTTTCATCTGAACTGGTTCTGACACAAAGTCTTAGACCTGAAACATGAACCCTGCCTTCCCCGCTCCACGAGTGCAAACAAGTGTATGAATCGGTGATGGTTACCTTCCACTCACTCCAAGTTCCTCCTAGTTAATCTCCAAATACACTGTTCTATGTACTCCTCCCCCTCGCATCCTTCATGGGTTGAAATCAAGAACTGGGTTAAGCTCTTCCCTGACCTAGGAGTGATTAATGGGGTGGTGTAGAAGGAGCTTTACTCTGTACATGACCTGGGAGTGTTTCACGGGACGGTGTTAAAGGAGCTTTACTCTGTACGTGACCTGGGAGTGTTTGATGGGACAGTAAACCATTAATCTTTTACAACAGCTTCAGAAAGTGCTGGGACTCAGTCGGTTGAAACATTGGTTTGCAATATCAGTATCCAACATGTTAATATGTTCATACAAAATTCTTCTGTCTGTTGTTTGAACAAGGCTTAATGCAAGGCTTATGATCTGGAATGGACTGTCCAAGGAGGTGGTGGAGGCAGATTCAATCATGGCCTTCAAAAGGGAACTGGATAAATTACTTGAAAGGAAAAAAATTGCAGGGCTACGGGGATAGGGCGGGGGAGTGGGACTAGCTGGATTGCTCTTGCATAGAGCCGGCGTGGACTCGATGGGCTGAATGGCCTCCTTCCGTGCTGTAACCTTTCTATGATTCTATGATTCATTTAAAATAAGCAGGCTACTGATATCACACAGGATGAATTCAATCCCATTATACCCTTTGATTTTGTTTAATCATCTCAGTCCGCATCTCCTTGCGGCTTTCACTTCCATTGCCAAATAGATATTTATCCATCTCCTTTCTCAAGGAATGGTTCAACATAGTATGGGTTATTTTTGCTGGACTTTGACCCAGATGCGGAGAAACTATTTCCCCCAGTGGTGGAATCAAGAACAAGGGGGCACGATCTAAAAATTAGAGCTAGGCCATTTAGGAGTGAACTCAGAAAGAACTTTCTTGCACAAAAGGTAGAGGAAATCTGGAATTCTGTCCCCCAAAAGGCTGTGGATGCTGGGGGTCAATTGGAGCTTTCAAGAAGGAGATGGACAGATTTGTGTTGGGTGAGGGTATCGAGGTATAAGGAGCAAAGGTGGGTAAATGGAGTTGAGGTACAGATCAACCATGATCTAACCAGAGTGGCGAAACAGGCTCGAGGGGCTGAATGGCCCATTCCTGTTCCTATGATCTTATGTAGAAGGCCCACCATCACCTTGTCAATGAAACCAAGGCATGGTAAATAGTAATGAGACTTGGCCAGCATTGCTCGAGAACAGGTAAACAAATGCGTCTAAACATTACCCCCTTAAAAGCTGCTGTTTCACAAATACTCATGCCTTCCTCTGTCACTGAAACTATATCTCGAACAATAGTGCGTATACTTAGTTGCGACACTGGTGATGAGCTATTGATATTAGGATCGCCAACCCTCCAGGATTGTCCTGGAGTCTCCAGGAATTAAAGATTAATCTCTAGTACAGTACTGCGAGCAAAAACCCAGGAGAAAAATCATGGGGGCATTAAAAAAAATTACATTATTTTTTTTCATTCTCTTTGAACACTTTAATTTATTACTTAGAAAAATATTGGAGATGGGTCAAAAGGCTGTTTGACTGGGCGAGGCGATTGGAGGCGAGAGGTCATGTGATGAAACCTCCAGGAATATGTCAACCAGAGTTGGCACCCCTGTATGATGTTTGTGCTGGGATGATGGCCCGTGCGATCACGGCCACATCATTGGAGATGGCAACTAGACATAACGAAACTTGTAATTGCGGGGGTTTTTTTTTTTGCAGTGGTTTGTATGAAGACTGACTGTCTCAGCAGGAGGCTCCCTGATAATAAAATGATAACAGCAAACATCAAGACAGGAACTGCAGTCTTTAAAACAGGAATAGCTGACTTGCCAATCAGACACTCCAAAAGACGCAAGCACTGCCAAAGTCATTATCTTCTGGATTGGAAGGTCATTTTTTCACAAGACTGAATGAAGGTGTTCACAGCTCCATATCTGGAACGACCCTATGTGGAGCAGATAGAGTTACATCATCATTTGGAGATCAGGGTGCTTTCCACTAGCTGCACAATCCACGGTCCAGAAGGCTGTAAGAGTGGCCCTTCTTCCCACAATATATAAGGCTTTTAAAATCCAACCTTGGTGTCACCTAACCTTCTTCATGTGCCTCATCGTCCCTCCGACTTTTTTTCAATCTTGGTGCTTTCCTTGCACTAGGAACGTTGTCCCTTTGCTGAAGACCCACAGAACATCATTAAATGGACCAACCTTTTGATTTCCTGAATCCAATGCAAGGCTCTCAAAAAATTGGTGATAGGATTCTAAGTGAAAACTGATTCCATCTCTCACAAATATCCGAAGGTGTGTTGTACACAAGGAACTATTACATGGGCATTTTGTAAACAGTGAGATCCAACAATCAATGACAATTTAATCTGTTCTTGGTGATGTTGGTTGAGGGAGCAATGTTGGTTGGGAGAATTCCCTGCTCTTCTTCGAATTGTGTCGTGGGATCATTAACATCCCACTGAACAAGTAGACAGATCCTCAATTTAATTTCTCATCTGAGAGATAGCACCTGTGACAGTGCAGCAACCCTTCGGTACCGCACTGATGTCACAGCCTACGTTATAAGAAAGAAAAAACTCGCACTTATCTAGTACCTTTCACATCCTCAGGATGTCCCACAGCGCTTTACAGCCAATTAAGTACTTTTTGAAGTAAGGTCACTGTTATAATGTAGGAAACGTCGCAGCCAATTTGCACACAGCGAGATCCCACACACAGCAATGCGGTAGTGACCAGATCATCTGTTTTAGTGATGTTGGTTGAGGGATAAATATTGGCCAGAACACCAGAGAGAAATCCTCCTGCTCTTCTTCGAAATAGTGCCATGGGATGTTTTACATCCACCTGAGAGGGCAGACGGGGCCTCGGTTTGATGTCTCATCCGAAAGACAGCACCTCCGACAGAGCAGCACTCCCTCAGTACAGCACTGGGAGTGTCAGCCTGGATTTTAAGCTCAAGTCTCTGGAGTTGGACTCGAACCTCCGAGGAGCTATAAGCTGAGCTGAGTTTCATAATCCTAGATCTAACACCACATTTCCATCGGGAAAAGAAAAGATTGAACTAACAAAATGAGACCACAAACACAGGGTGCAAAGTGTGAATTAGGAAGGTCCTCTCGAAGGATTACTGATTTATTTTTGTTATTGCAAAAATACTGATGAAGACATTATTTTTTTAAAAAAGCAACAAAAATCTTATCAGGTTACATCTCCTCGACAATCTGACCTCTTGACATCGATTACACTTATCATACGAAAGGATATTGCAATACATGAGGCACAGACTTGTTTATTTATTATAGGCCGCGTTTCACCCATTGCCTTCTATAAATTTTCAATTACCCAGGAAAAGGCGGCTTTGTTCATTGACACTGTCACATTCCTTGTTTAGCGTAATCTAAATTTGAGCAGGATTCACACTGCATGCTTGTAGCCGCTTGCTGTGTTCTCTGGCACTTTGTCAGGTAGGGTGGATGGAGAGAAACTTTTTCCGCTGGTGGGGGAGTCTAGGACAAGGGGACATAACCTTAAAATCAGAGCCAGGCCATTCAGGAGAGAAGTCAGGAAACACTTCTTCACACAGAGGGTGATAGAAGTGTGGAACTCTCTCCCACAAAAAAGCAGTAGATGCTAGCTCAATTAATGATTTTCAATCTGAAATCGATAGATTTTTGCTAGCCGAGGGTATTAAGGGATATGGAGCCAAGGTGGGTAAATGAAGTTAGGATGCAGATCAGCCATGATCTCATTGAATGGCAGAACAGGCTTGAGGGGCTGAATGGCCGCCTCCTGTTCCTATGTTCTTATGAATTCAATTCTGTTGCTGACAGTTTTAAAGCTACCTTATGATGGACCTAGACCTGAATCCAATGTTGATCACCACTTAGAGTTGGATTCAGCAGATCGACAGTGCTCCCGGGCTGGTTGAGAAGGCTGAGGGGTGAGCTGATACAGGTCTTTAAGATTATGGAAGAGTTTGATAGGGTAAACGTAGAGAAGATGCAATTCTACTTGTGGGGGAGTCCAAAACTCGGGGTCATAAATATAAGATAGTCACTAATAAATCCAATAGGGAATTCAGGAGGAACTTCTTTACCCAGAGAGTGGTGAGAATGTGGAACTCGCTCCCACATGGAGTAGTTGAGATGATTAGCAGAGATGCATTTTTTAAAGGGAAGCTAGATAAATACATGAGGGAGAAAGGAATAGAAGGATATGCCGATAGGGTGAGATGAAGAGGGGTGGGAGGAGGCTCGTGTGGAGCATAAACACCGGCATAGGCCAGTTGGTCCAAATGGTCTGTTTCTATGATATACTTTTCATATAATTCTATGAAACTCTACACCGATACTGGGTCAGAAAGGCCAAAACACAAAGAGCCGATCGATACACGCAGCTTTAGATAAACACATAACTCAGCTGTGCATTGAAATTCGACAGACAAAAGCATTCTGCTGCTTTCAGGTGAAATTGCTGATAACACTCGAGTTAGTGTTGATGCTTTACCCGAAGACAGAAGCATATGTTAGAAGCTCACTGCTTTGTATGCCTTCATCTCCTCCCATAAGAGAGTTAATGGAAATCACACACTATGTGACAGTGCGATGAGGGTGAGTTAACATGTACAATGATAGCTGAAATGCTGCAGACATCCTTGATAGCGATATTAGCTCAATCCCCTCACACTCCCGCTTCAGCCTGTCTCCTTCAAGTTGGTCCAGACTGTCTCTTCGAAAGGGACACCAATCGTTCACCTCTTTATTTCAATGTTTGTCCTCTCCTCTCCCCTAAAGGCGAGACCTCACACTGGGTGCATAGGTCCGCAGATGTTAACGTCCCTCAAATACCCTGCCTGTCCTCACTCGATATCCGCGCACACGCACGTTCCAGCAAGGGATGCTGGTTCATGATCCAAAGCGGAAATTTGGCCAAATTTCCCCGCTTCCCTCCCCTTCCCTCCATTCCCACCCTGGAGACGCTGAGGCCAATTCTCATGTACTCATCACTGCCAAGCCTTAGATAAGTTAAATCAGCAACACAGTCCGTCCTGAGATCTTCCTGGTCTGGTTGAGTGCCATAACTTTAGGGATACAGTAGTGTAGTGGTCATATCACTGGACAGCAATCCAGAAGCCTGGACTAATAAAACGTGAGTTGAAATCCTAACATCGCAGTTTCAGAATTTGAATTCAGTTTGAAAATAAATCTGGCATCAGTAAAAGTAACTTTGAAGCTGTCGGATTGTCGTTCACTGATGACCTTTAGGGAAGGAAACCTGCCGTCCTCACCCGGTCTGGGCCTATATGTGACTCCAGTCCCACACCAACATGGTTGACTCTTAACTGCCCTCAGAAATGGTCGAGCAAGACACTCAGTCGTATCAAACCACTAAACTGCAGTGGCTCAATAAGAAGGCCTTTCTCAAGGGCAACAAGGGTAGGGCAATAAATGCCAGCCTTGTCAGTGACGCCCACACCCGGAGAATGAATATATAAAACAAAATAACAAAGGGTACAATTACCTCTAAAGGCTTGAATTATGATTCTCCACCAAAACAAACTACAGAAAAAACAAATCAGTAAAGGTCCATACCCTGGGCAGGGGCACTTTACATTCACCAATCATCAAGCACCACTGCAATTGCCCCCAGTTACCTCCTCGGGCCTGATTCAACCATCATCAGTAAAACAGATTATCTGCTTTTTATCTCATTGCTGCTTGTGGGATCTTGCTGTGTGCAAAATTGGCTGCCGCGTCCCTCTACATTATAACGGCGACTGTGCTTCAAAAAAAATACTTCATTGGCTGTAAATTCATTTTGGGATGTCCCAAGGTCCTGAAAGGCGCTATATAAATGCAAATTCTTTCCTTTTTCTTTTCTTTCACCTCCAGCGGCCTTGCCGATTGGGATTCAGCAGTATCGCCACAAGCCGACTGGGGTTCACAGCCACCCACCCTCTCTGACTCGCTCTGACCGAGGACTTAGCTGGATGAACGTTTCCTCCTCTTCCCTGATAAAACAAGACATCACACAAAAAAAAAACCCCTACCAAATAAAGTCTGGAGGAGCCAGCTGTCTTGCAGCACCATGTGATTGATTGCACGGTCAGGCTGTGTTAACAGAGCTGTATATCGGAATTAAAAGCTCCCCCTGCTCCCTGCTCCGAGTTGTGTATTCATCTGACTGCCTGTTGTGTGAGCCGTTCAGGGAATTTTGCCTCAGCAGCAGAGAAATACCCAGGTTTCCAAAGTCAATTTTACGCAGACTTTAAATAAAAATGAGCAACAGGCAATGACTCATGTCTTCAAAGCAGAAATTAAATGAAGTCAGTCCGTCATTTGCAGCTCTGACACGAAATTTCCCCCCAACTCTCCCCCCTTTTCCCGTGTGTGCTTTTGAAGCAGGCCGTCGCCATGCATTTCTCAGCCAGTGTCAGCTGCCGTGTGCCTCCTCTTTATTTACCGGTAATAATTAAACAAAGCAGCCAACGCCAAGAGGCCGTTCTCAATGTTACTGAAAATATCGAGATTAGAGGTGACGATAAGGTAAAGTGGTTTAGGGGAAAATGGATCTGAAATCACGTTTGTTGGTTTAATCGACATCCATCTCCTTTAAAAAGTCAGCTGGGCTGCTGAAAGGAATAATAATTACAGATAGGGAGCTGGAGCTTGTGCATGTTGTCACCATAAGTAAGCTTTAGTCCCTGCACACAATAATAAACTAATCACAATGAATACATTAAAATGCAGGACATACACAATACAGGCTGGCGTTATAAAGATGGATTGGCATATAAACCGCTGTTAAACCAGTAGCGTGCAAATTCTGGTACAGAGTTATGTGTGGCGGAGGCGAGGGAGATGCTGTAACCCATGGGTTTTCAAAACTAAGGCTGGTCAGACCTGCCTGTCTCCAGTGTAATGTCCCTAAGAATTCTCCATTTCTGCAGTTCCTCTGTATTGGTTCAACTGTGAGCAGGTTACTTCTGCTGGTATAAAACAAAGACGTTGGGGTCGATTTTGCCCCCCCCTTCGCCTGGTGTTAACGGGATGGTAACGGCCTCAAAATGAGGTTGGCAGCCTTAAGCCCACCCTCACCCCCATCCCCCCCAGTTAACACTGGCAATGAAAGGGGCCTACTGCCAGGGTCCAAAGCACCCTCCTGTTTCAAGCTACAGGCCCCGCTTTATCGTGGGAATTGGAGCTCTACGATGTAACTAGGACCCCGATTGCCATTTTAGGTCGGACTGGTCGGAGCAGGCCAGTTCCACGGGCGATGGAAGAGAAGAGGCTAAAGACAAGTGTCGAGTTATTTTTTCAGGAGCAGGAGTCCACTTCCGGGGCCCAGAAAAATAATCTGGGCCGCTGCCACCCTGGGGGCTCCCCCCATCCCCCAACCGTCCCCCTGCAGCTAGCCCGGCTAATGTAAATAAAAGTCCTCTTCACTGCCAGAATGGGTGGCCGACCAAAAATCAAACTGGACCCCAATACCTGCAGGTTTCCCTTTGAGTAGAAGAGAGGGATACAACAATGGGAAAATGAGGGACATGGACGCACATTGTGGAGAGAAAGGGACACAAAGGTATATTGGGGATAGTGATACAGAAGCATAACGGAGAAGAGATGCTCTCCAATGCTCTCCTGGCCGGCCTTCCATCTTCCACCCTCCATAAACTTGAGCTCATCCAAAACTCTGCCGCCCGTATCCTAACTCGCACCAAGTCCCGTTCACCCATCACCCCCGTGCTCGCCGACCTACATTATCTCCCAGTCCTGCAACGCCTCGATTTTAAAATTCTCATCCTTGTTTTCAAATCCCTCCAAGGCCTCACCCCTCCCTATCTCTGTAACCTCCTCCAGCCCTACAACCCTCCGAGATCTCTGCGCTCCTCCAATTCTGGCGTCTTGTGCATCCCCGATTTTAATCGCTCCACCATTGGCGGCCGTGCCTTCAGCTGCCTGGGCTCTGAGCTCTGGAATTCCCTCCCTAAACCAGTCTGTCTCTCTCCCTCTCTCTCCTCCTTTAAGACGCTCCTTAAAACCTACCTCTTTGGCCAAGCTTTAGTCACCTGTCCTAATATTTCCTTATGTGGTTCGGTGTCAAATTTTGTTTGATAATCGCTCCTGTGAAGCACCTTGGGACGTTTTACTACGTTAAAGGCGCGAAATAAATGCAAGTTGTCGTTGTTGTTGTTAATTCTTAAGGCACCGGGAGTGAGAGAGCTGCGAGCATCGTTCTCCAATTTTGTTCCTCGTTGAACGCTGCTGGACACTGACTAGGCCCGTCAGAGATTACAAGCCTGCGTTCGATGCGGCAAATTCGACGGCAGCTCTCGGGAACGACGGGGAGTTGTGTCGGAATCGCGGAGGTTGCGTCTTTTTATTCTGTGCATGAGGATCAGAAGATCCATAGGATGCCTCCAATTATTGTTGGGGCAAAGTCTTCGAACAGTGGCCCCAGTAGATCGCGGAATGAAGCCATAAGTGAATGAGAGAGCAGGGGTAGATATAAAAAAACAGGAATGTCACCCCGTTCCCAGTTTGGGTCTACATGTGACTCTGGTCCCACACTACATGGTTGAATATTAAAGTCCTCAGACCATCATTGAAATGTATAAAATTCTGACAGGGCTAGACAGACTGGATGCAGGGAGGATGTTTCCCTTGGCTGGGGGGGTCCAGATCGAGGGGTCACAGTCTCAGGATATGGGGTAGGACATTTAGGACTGAGATGAGGAGACATTTCTTCACTCAGAGGGTGGTGAACCTGTGGAATTCTCTACCACAGAAGGCTGTGGAGGCCAAGTCACTGAATATATTTAAGAAGGAGCTGGATAGATTTCTAGACACAAAAGACATCAAGGGGTCTTGGGGGAGAATATGGTATTGAGATAAAGGATCAGCCATGATCATATTGATTGGCGGAGCAGGCTCGAAGGGCCGAATGGCCTACTCCTGCTCCTGTTTTCTATGTCTATGTTTGCGATGGGAAATAAATGAAGAGTGTTCACTTGGGCAAGTCACAGAATGGTGATCAGAGCCCATGGAACCGTTTCACAGGAAGGGTCGGCGGGGAAACTGGACTCAAATTCCTGATAAGGTCATTATCTGATTACATTGAGTTACATCGACACTACAGCACAGAAACAGGCCGTTCGGTCCAACCGGTCTGTACTGGTGTTTATGCTCCACACGAGCCTCCTCCCACCCCTCTTCATCTAACCCTATCTCCATAACCTTCTTTTCTCTCTTGTGTTTATCCAGCTTCCCCTTAAATGTATCTACGCTATTTGCCTCAACTGCTCCATGTGGTAGTGAGCTCCACATTCTCACCACTCTCTGGGTAAAGAAGTTTCTCCTGAATTCCCTATTGGATTTATTAACTATTTTATATTTACGACCTCTAGTTTTGGACTCCCCCACAAGCGGAAACATTTTCTCTCCGTCTACCCAATTAGGTTTAAAGGACAGAATGGGCTAGAAATTGGAACTTCTAGCGCCCGTTGTTTCGGCGCTGCGTGGCCCCCCCGAACATCCAAGATGGTGTCTTGGATCCGCACGCACGTGTGCCGGATACCAGCTTGGTAAAGAGTTTACCGTATGTGCAAATAACGAACGCCAGCAGCAGGTAAAGTAAGGAGAAAATGCGTTCGATAGTGTGCAACGCTGATTTAAAGTGATAGACACCATTTTGGGATTTAACACTCCACTCAATGCACTGTCTTAACCACAACCCTATGAACATGTCTTAGAGAGCCTGGAGGACCCCCCCCCACCAGCGCTATTTAAAGGGACCATGCAGGATCTACAGTTTAGTTGCTGGATTATTGCTTCTGGCTGCTGATGCATTTGTACCTGTTTTTGGAGGTCTCCAAAACTTGAATACTTGGACGCGGGGACATAGCCTGACATTTAGAGGCTATGTGCAGGAGTGAAGTTAGGAAACGCTTCTACACACAAAGGGTGGAAGAACTTTGGAACGCTCTTCTTCAGACGGCAGTTGATGCTAGCTCAATTGTGAATTTTAAATCTGAGATTGATAGATTTCTGTGAACCAAGGGTATTAAGGGATATGGGGCTAAGGCGGGTATATGGAGTTAGGTCACAGATCAACCATGATCTCATTGAATAGCGGAACAGGCTCAAGGGGCTAAATGCCACTGCCACTTGCTGCCTCCTGTTATGCGCCACCTACTCCTGCAAGAAAGCGGGACGTGTGTCTGGGTGATGTGTCTGTCATGGTTGAATAGCTGCCAGTGTGTGTGGCCTGCGAGTTGTGCATGTGCAGCTCGCAGCAGTGGTAATGTGTAAAGGTGTGAGGAAGCATCTGATTTGAAGAGTTGAGTACTGATGGAAAGAGTTTGTTGGTTTGTAGGTGATGAGGGGTGTAGTGCGGGAGCAGTGGATGCGGCTAGTGGTGCAGTTGGTAGGAGACGCCACTTGACAGTTGACCTCACTCACCTTGACCACTCGTGTCAAAGCATTGAACTTCTTCCTGCACTGCATCCATGTTCATGATGCTGTGCGCCTGGCATTGACTTCGTCCCCCGCTGCCTCCCACTGCCTTTTGGGTATATGTCTGGAGAGCCTCTTGCTCCCACCCCCAACCCCACCCCCACCCCCACCGCGGATATAGGATGTCCCTCGTTCTGTCCATCTCTTGCACCAAGGTCTCTAGTGCATCAGCAGAGAACCTTGGTGCATGCACTCTCGCAGGTCTGGTACCAACTCAGATCGGCAGATTGGTGAGGTCTGGCATGCAGATTGGAGGATGTGGGATTTAGTAGTGCGCAACCTTTATTCAATGTTTTAACATAACTCATCTGTTTGTAACCATAGGGACGGGACCTGCAGCTGTGTTTTATGTGTGCGATGTCTGATCGCCGTTCAGACTCCATGCAGACAGCGGACTGTTATTTTTAGCAAATTACAGGTACCGGCTACCTTTAAAAGATTTTGGCAGGCTGTCAGTGAGACATCCTGCCTTTAAGAGATTCAGGCTTCCCCTGTTGGTGGAAATTGCAAATGTCGTGGAATCGTAGTGACAAGGCCTGGATTTTTCGCATGCACGAGGTAAGTTTCCTATCTGCGACGGGTCGGCCGGGCACAGGTTAATCGCGCAATGCGATGCCCGCACCCATTTTTGGGGGTTAACCAAATTAACCCCCAATTTCTCTCAAATAAAATCTGAAGCAAACAGAACAAAGGATGTCAGAATGTCAGCTCAAATTAACTTCAATGTATTCAATGACTCAACATCCACAGCCCTCCGAAAATTCATAACCCTCCGAGTGAAGAAATTCCTCCTCATCTCAGTTTTAAATGGCCGACCTTTTATCTTGAGACTATGCCCCCTGGTTCTAGACTCTCCAGCCCGGGGAAACAGCTTCTCAGCATCTACCCTGTCAAACTCTCTCAGAATCTTATATATTTCAATGAGATCACCTCTCATTCTTCTAAACTCCAGAGAGTGTTGGCCCATTCTACTCAATCTCTCCTCACAGGACAACCCTCTCATCCCAGGAATCAATCTAGTGAATCTTTGTTGCACTGCCTCGAAGGCGAGTATATCCTTCCTTAGATAAGGAGTCCAAAACTGTACACAGTACTCCAGGTGCGGTCTCACTAAAGCCCTGTACAATTGCAGCAAGACTTCCTTACTCTTGTACTCCAACCCATATATAGATTAGCAATCATTTTTTTTTGTTGAAGTTCTCCCGGAGATAGGCTGAGCAGGGTCAGAGAGTTTGTGGGCGCTGGGTGCCAGCTGAAAATGCGACGGGCAGTTTGTCTTTTGATAGTGCGCGATTGAGGGCAGGCCCCCTGTGCCCTAACCACCAATGGCACCCTGCAATGGAAATGACCCTGAGCTGAGCTTCTGACCCCACATCCTCTCCACCACCAAGACTGCCCACTTCCACCTCCGTAACATCGCCCGCCTCAGCCGCTGCCTCAGCTCATCTGCTGCTGAAAGCCTCCTGTGCTCTATGGCACCGATGGCACCCTGCACTGCAAACGAGTTGCACTCGGTGAGATCTGGGACCCAACTTTTTGCTCATTTCAAGAGTAGAAACCGGTGGTGCAGAACAAAAACAAAACTCCTTTTACCGTGTCAACTTGCAGTTAGGTACGGTAGTCTAATGGTTATAGTACTGGGAAGTTGGATATTGAATTCATTAAGACCTGGTGACTTGTGGGCTGGCAGCAGGTAAAAGTGACCGTAAAGCTGTCGGATTGTTGCAAAAACCCAACTGGTTCACAAATGTCCTTCCGGGAAGGGAACGTGCCGTCCCTTAGAAACATAGGAACATAGGAACAGGAGAAGGCCATTCAGCCCCTCGAGCCCACTCCGCCATTTGATAAGATCATGGCTGATCTGTGATCTAACTCCATATACCTGCTTTTGGCCCATATCCCTTAATATCGTTGGTTGGCAAAAAGCTATCTATCTCAGATTTAAATTTAGCAATTGAGCTAGTATCAATTGCCATTTGCGGAAGAGAGTTCCAAACTTCTACCACCCTTTGTGTGTAGAAATGTTTTCTAATCTCGCTCCTGAAAGGTCTGGCTCTAATTTTTAGACTGTGCCCCCTACTCCTAGAATCCCCAACCAGCGGAAATAATTTCTCTCCATCCACCATATCTGTTCCCCTTAATATCTTATAAACTTCGATCAGATCACCCCTTAACCTTCGAAACTCCAGAGAATACAACCCCAATTTGTGTAATCTCTCCTCGTAACTTAACCCTTGAAGTCCGGGTCACATTCAAGTAAACCTACGCTGCACTCCCTCCAAGGCCAATATGTCCTTCCGAAGGTGCGGTGCCCAGAACTGCTCACAGTACTCCAGATGCGGTCTAACCAGGGTTTTGTATAGCTGCAGCATAACTTCTGCCCCCTTGTACTCTTGTCCTCTAGATATAAAGGCCAGCATTCCATTAGCCTTATTGATTATTTTCTGCACCTGTTCATGAAACTTCAATGATCTATGAACCTGAACCCCTAAGTCCTTTTGGACATCCACTGTTTTTAACTTTTTACCATTTAGAAAATACCCTGTTCTATCCTTATTTGGTCTAAAGTGGATGACCTCACATTTGCCTACACTGAATTCCATTTGCCACAGTTTTGCCCATTTATCTAATCTATCAATATCCCTTTGTAATTTTATGTTTTCATCTACACTGCTTACAGTGCCACCAATCTTTGTGTCATCGGCAAACTTCGAAATGAGACTTTCTATGCCATCATCCAAGTCGTTAATAAATATTGTGAATAATTGAGGCCCCAAGACAGATCCCTGTGGGACTCCACTAGTCACATCCTGCCAATGTGAGTACCTTCCCATTATCCTTACTCTCTGTCGCCTTTCGCTCAGCCAACTTCTTAACCAAGTCCATACTTTTCCCTCGATTCCATGGGCTTCTATCTTAGCTAACAGTCTCTTATGTGGGACTTTATCAAATGCCTTCTGGAAGTCCATATGAATTACATCCATTGACATTCATCTGTCCATGACTTTAGTCATCTCTTCAAAAAATTCAATCAGGTTTGTCAGGCACGACCTACCTTTCACAAATCCATGCTGGCTCTCTCTGATTAACTGAAAATTTTCGAGGTGTTCAGTCACCCTACCCTTAATTATAGACTCCCGCATTTTCCCCACAACAGATGTTAGGCGAACTGGTCTATAATTCCCTGGTTTCCCTCTCTCTCCTTTCTTAAAAACATGTGCAATTTTCCAATCGAGAGGGACGGTTCCTGAATCTAGAGAACTTTGAAAGATTATAGTTAGGGCATCTGCAATGTGCTCACCTACTTCCTTTAAAACCATGGGATGGAAACCATCTGGTCCTGGGGTTTGTCACTCTTTAGTGCTATTATTTTCTTCATTACTGTTGTTTTACTTATGTTAATTTTTTTGAGTCCCTGTCCCCGATTCAATATTAGTTTTCTTGGGATTTCCGGCATGCTATCCTCTTTTTCTACTGTAAATACTGAAGCAAAGTAATCATTCAACATGTCCGCCAATTCCCCATTGTCAATGACAATATCCCCGCTTTCAGTTTTTAAGTGGCCAACACTGCTCCTGACCAACCTCTTTTTCCTAATATAACCATAAAAGTTCTTCGTATTGGTTTTGATATCCCTTGCAAGTTTCTTTTCATACTCTCTTTTTGTAGCTCTTACTATCTGTTTGTTGATCTTTGTATCTTTCCCATTCGCCAGGATCTGTGTCATTTTTTGCCTTTTTGTATGCCCTTTCCTTATGTCTTATACTGTTCCTTAACTCTTTAGTTGTCCATGGCTGTTCTTTTTGGCAAGTAGAGTTCTTGCCCCTCAGGGGTATAAACCGATTCTGTATCACGTTAAATGTTTCTTTAAACATTTCCCACTGATCATCAGTCATTTTACCCATTAACAGATTTGCCCAGTTTACTGTGGACAGTCTCTGTCTCATCCCACTGAAATCAGCCTTACCCAAGTCTAGAATCTTGACAGCTGATTCACTTTTTTCCCTTTCAAACACTACATTGAACTCGATCATGTTATGATCACTATTGGATAGATGTTCACACACAGTTAAGCTGTTAACTAAATCTGGTCCATTACTCATTACTAAATTTAGTATGGCTTGCCCCCCTGTTGCTTCTAGGACATACTGCGATAGAAAACTATCCCGGACACACTCAAGAAATTCACTACCTTTCTGACAGTTGCTAGTCTGCTTTTCTCAATCTATGTGAAGGTTAAAGTCCCCCATTAAGACCACTATGCCTTTGTTACACGCTTGTCTAATCTCTGCATTTATGCAATCTAGCACTTCAGAGCTGCTGCCAGGGGTCCTATACACAACTCCCACTAGAGTCTTAGATCCTTTCCTATTTCTCAATTCAACCCATAATGTCTCTGTTGGCTGCTTACCTCTCGTTATATCCTCCTTTATCATTGAAGTGATTTAATCTCTATTCACTAAGGCTAATCCTCCCCCTCTTCCATTTTCCCCATCTCTCCTGTAGACCTCATAACCTGGTATATTTCGTTCCCAATCTTGACCATCCTGCAGCCATGTCTCAGTAATATCTATCATGTCATACCCTCCATTTGAATTTGTGCCTGTGGTTCATTTAATGTATTCCTTATACTTCGTGCGTTTGCATATAGAACTCTTAATTGGGCCACACATCCTAGCCTGTCCTTGATGCTGGGTTAATCGCTTTACACCTTCTAGTTTAACATCCCCATCCTCAATGATGGCAGAGCCCAGCACATGAGTGCAAAAGACAAGGCTGAAGCGTTTGCAACCATCTTCAGACAGAAGTGCCGAGTGGATGATCCATCTCGGCCTCCTCCCGATATCCCCACCATCACAGAAGCCAGTCTTCAGCCAATTGCATTCACTCCACGTGATATCAAGAAACGGCTGAGTGCACTGGATACAGCAAAGGCTATGGGCCCCGACAACATCCCGGCTGTAGTGCTGAAGACTTGTGCTCCAGAACTAGCCGTGCCTCTAGCCAAGCTGTTCCAGTACAACTACAACACTGGCATCTACCCAACAATATGGAAAATTGCCCAGGTATGTCCTGTCCACAAAAAGCAGGACAAATCCAATCCAGCCAATTACCGCCCCATCAGTCTACTCTCAATCATCAGCAAAGTGATGGAAGGTGTCGTTGACAGTGCTATCAAGCGGCACTTACTCACCAATCACCTGCTCACCGATGCTCAGTTTGGGTTCCACCAGGACCACTCGGCTCCAGACCTCATTACAGCTTTGGTCCAAACATGGTCAAAAGAGCTGAATTCCAGAGGTGAGGTGAGATTGACTGCCCTTGACATCAAGGCAACATTTGACCGAGTGTGGCACCAAGGAGCCCGATTAAAATTGAGGTCAATGGGAATCAGGTGGAAAACTTTCCAGTGACTGGAGTCATACCTAGCTCAACAGAAGATGGTAGTGGTTGTTGGAGGCCAATCATCTCAGCCCCAGGACATTGCTGCAGGAGTTCCTCAGGGCAGTGTCCTAGGCCCAATCATCTTCAGCTGCTTCATCAATGAACTTCCCTCCATCATAAGGTCAGAAATGGGGATGTTCGCTGATGATTGCAAAGTGTTCAGTTCATTCGCAACCCCTCAGATAATGAAGCAGTCCGTGCCCGCATGCAGCAAGAACTGTACAGCATCCAGGCTTGGGCTGATAAGTGGCAAGTAACATTTGTGCCAGACAAGTGCCAGGCAATGACCTTCTCCAACAAGAGAGAGTCTAACCACCTCCCCTTGACATTCAACTGCATTACCATCAGCGAATCCCCCACCATCAACATCCTGGGGGTCACCATTGACCAGAAGCTTAACTGGACCAGCCTCATAAATACTATGGCTACAAGAGCAGGTCAGAGGCTGGGTATTCTTCGGCGAGTGACTCACCTCCTGACTCCCCAAAGCCTTTCCACCATCTACAAGCACACGTCAGGAGAGTGATGGAATACTCTCCACTTGCCTGGATGAGTGCAGCTCCAACAACGTTCAAGAAGCTCGACACCATCCAGGACAAAGCAGCCCGCTTGATTGGCACCCCATCCACCACCGTAAACATTCACTCCCTTCACCACCGGCGCACCGTGGCTGCAGTGTGTACCATCCATAGGATGCACTGCAGCAACTCGCCAAGGCTTCTTCGACAGCACCTCCCAAACCCGCGACCTCTACCACCTAGAAGGACAAGGGCAGCAGGCACATGGGAACAACACCACCTACACGTTCCCCTCCAAGTCACACACCATCCTGATTTGGAAATATATCGCCGTTCCTTCATCGTCGCTGGGTCAAAATCCTGGAACTCCCTTCCTAACAGCACTGTGGGAGAACCTTCACCACACGGACTGCAGCGGTTCAAGAAGGCAGCTCACCACCACCTTCTCAAGGGGCAATTAGGGATGGGCAATAAATGCCGGCCTCGCCAGCAACGCCCTCATCCCATGAACAAATAAAAAAAAGTTTCACTTTATCTGTAGTGCCTAAAGTACACTTTCTTTCTGCTGCTCTACGCTTTTCCCTTTCACTTTTTCTTGAATAACTATTTGTACTATTTGTATTGTAAATTTCCCCTGGTTCCTCCCCTCTCTTGCTGTTTCAATTTTACTCTCTTCTGACTCCCCGCTCAGGTTCCCATCCCACTGCCACTCTAGTTTAAACCCTCCCTTGTACAAGAGGTAGTTACTCTATGAGGTTTATCAGGGCCAGAGTGGCCTCGTGGACTCGTTTTGATTGCCTAAAGGGGGAGGTCGGAGACAAATTTTCCAGATTTTTTTTCGCTAATTGGCCTGGGTTTTTATCTTTGTTTTTTCTCCTCTCCCAGGAGAGGCAATATAAACTAATTGGTACAATTCTAAAGGTGGTGCAGGAATAGAGAGTCCTGGGGGTGCACATATACAAATCTTTGAAGTGGCAGGACAAGTTGAGAAGGCTGTTAAAAAAGCATATGGGATCCTGGGCTTTATTAATAGAGGCATAGAGTACAAAAGCAAGGAAGTTATGCTGAACCTTTAGAAAACACTGGTTAGGCCTCAGCTGGAGTATTGTGTTCAGTTCTGGGCACCACACTTTAGGAAGGATGTCAAGGCCTTAGAGACGATGCAGAAGAGATTTTCTTGAATAGAATCATAGAATCATAGAAAGGTTACAGCACGGAAGGAGGCCATTCGACCCATCGAGTCCAAGCCGGCTCTATGAAAGAGCAATCCAGCTGGTCCCACTCCTCCGCTCTATCCCCATGGCCCTACAAACTTTTTCTTTCAAGTACTTATCCAGTTCCATTTTGAAGGCCATGATTGAATCTGCCTCCACCACCCCCTCAGGCAGCGCATTCCAGATCATAGAATCGTGGAAAATTTACAGCACAGAAGGAGGCCATTCGGCCCATCGTGTCCACGCTGCCTGAGAAACGAGCCACCCAGCATAATCCCACTTTCCCACATTTGGCTCGTAGCCCTACAGGTCACGGCTCTTCAGGTGCACATCCAGGTATTTTTAAAATGAGTTGAGGGTTTCTGCCTCTACCACCCTCTCAGGCAGTGAGTTCCAGGCCCCCACCACCCTCTGGGTGAAAATTTTTTCCTAATTTCCGCTCTAATCCTTCTACCAATGGCTTTAAATCTATGCCCTTGGGTTATTGACCTCTCCGCTAAGGGAGATAGGTCCTTCCTATCTACTCTCTCTAGGCCCCTCATAATTTTGTACACCTCAATTAAATCACCCCTCAGCCTCCTCTGTTCCAAGGAAAACGACCCCAGCCTATCCAATCTGTCATCATAGCTAAAATTCTCCAGTCCTGGCAACATCCTCGTAAATCTCCTCTGCACCCTCTCTAGTGCAATTACATTCTTCCTGTAATGCGGTGACCAGAACTGTACACAGTACTCAAGCTGTGGCCTAACCAGTGTTGTATACAGTTCCAGCATAACATCCCTGCTTTTATATTCTATGCCTCGGCTAATAAAGGAAAGCATTCCATATGCCTTCTTAACCACCTTATCTACCTGTCCTGCTACCTTCAGGGATCTGTGGACATGCACTAAGGTCCCTCACTTCCTCTGCACTTTTCAGTATCCCCCCATTCATTGTGTACTCCCTTGCCTTGTTTGCCCTCCCCAAATGCATTACCTCACACTTCTCTGGATAGAACTCCATTTGCCACTTTTCTGCCCACCTGACCAGTCCATTGATATCTTCCTGCAATCTACAGCTTTCCTCCTCACTATCAACCACACGAATGGTACCAGGGATGAGGGACTTCAGTTGTGTGGAGAGACTGGAGAAGCTGGGGTTGTTCTCCTTAGAACATAGAAGGTTATGCGCATATTTGATGGAGGTATTCAAGATAATGAACGGTTTTGAGAGAGTAAATAAGGAGAAACTGTTTCCAGTGGCAGAAGGGTCAGTAACCAAAGGACACAGATTTAAGGTGATTGGCAAAAGAGCCAGAGGTGAAATGAGGAAACATTTTTTTACGCATGATCTGGGACGCGCTGCCTGAAAGGGCGGTGGAAGCAGATTCAATAATAACTTTCAAAAGGGAATTCGATAAATACTTGAAGGGAAAAAAATTACAGGTCTATGGGGAAACAGCAGGTGAATGGGACTAATTGGATAGCTCTTTCAAACAGCCGGCACAGGCATGTTGGGCCGAATGGCCTTCTCCTGTGCTGTATCTACTATGATACTATGATGCATAGCTTTTGAGTGGAGTGGGGAATGTCTGTATCGTGATACACTATGCATTGCAGTTGTGTGTGACAGGCTGGATGGACCAGAGGGTCTTTAACTGTCGTCGATGTTCGCATGTTTGTCGAAGGAAGCCTGTGGGGGACTGGGGATTTTGAGCTAAAGAGCAAAAACAAGAAAGAATTAAATTTAATTTGATTTTCCTCCTGAGCATCCAATCTACCAACATTGATCTCTCTCAGAAAACACACTGTTTGCACTGAATTGATTTGCTGACAAGTTGCGACCAACAATTAAACAAGGACACAGACGGTTTGAAATGGCTGTGTGTGATATTAGCAATAGATGCACTCATTTATCTGAAACAGCTCTTTTACTGAATACATTAAAACGGGTTAAAATAGCAGCTAAAGGAATATCGCAGGAAGGAAATGCAGAGCAGCAATTAATAGATCAAATGGATTGCATTTATATTGCCAAGTCAGCAGATATGGCTTCGGTTTTTCCAATCTCATTAAAATGAATGAGTTATCATCAGCATTACAATCATAAAACCTGGGCCTAAACGTCTCAGGCCGTTATACTGGAGCCTGTAGAGTGCTCTTGCCAGACCAGACCTTCAATGCTGTACTGCATTCAGTTCTGGTCACAAGGAAAACACCCAAGCCTTGGAAAATGGTGCGGCGAAGGGCCGCAAAAGTGATCCCTAAAAGTCTCCTCTAAATGAGGTCAGTTTAGAAAATTCAATCTTTTTAAGCCTTGAAAATAGGCAGATGAGAGGGAACTTTATGAAAGTATATTCTGGCCTCTTGTGCATCTGTCCCCACCTTCCCTTCGTCCCACCGTCGACTTCCGTGCCTCCGTCAGAACTCGCTGCCCAAGCTTCTCCGCCTCTCCATCTCCCTCTCCTCCACCTCCCTCTCCTCCCTCTCCCTCTCCTCCACCTCCCTCTCCTCCTTTAAGATTCTCTTTAAAAAGGAGGAGCTTTTGGTCACCCCTCCTAACATCTCCTTCTTTGGCTTGGCGTTCATTTATTAGGAAAATAGGAGCAGGAGGAGGCCATTCCATCCCTCAAGCCTGCTCCACCATTCTGTTCGATTATTGCTGACCTGTGCCTCAACCCCATTTACCCGCCTTTGCTCCATATCCCTTGATACCCTGACCCAACAAAAATCTATCGATCTCAGTCTTGAAAGCTCCAATTGACCCCCAGCATCTACAGCCTTTTGGGGGAGAGAGTTCCAGATTTCCACTCCCCTTTGTGTGAGAAAGTGTTTCCTGATTTCCCTCCTAAATGGCCTGGCTCCAATTTTAAGATCATGTCCCGTCATTCTTGATTCCCCCACCAGAGGAAATAGTTTCTCTTTGTCTACCCAATCAAATCCTTTTAACATTTAAGCACTTTAATTACATCACCCCTTAATCTTCTATATTCAAGTGAATACAAGTCGAGTTTATGCAATCTGCCCTCATAATTTAACCCTTTTAGCCCTGGTATCATTCTGGTGAATCTGTGCTACACCCCCTCCAAGGACAATATATCCTTCTTGAGGTGCAGTGCCCAGATAGGGTCTGAGCAAGACGCTGTATAACTGAAACATAACTTCCTCCCCTTTGTATTCCAGCCCCCTTAGAGATATAGGCCAACTCTCCAATAGCCTTTTTCATTGCTTTTTGTACCCATTCACTAGCTGTATTGCAGGTTATGACTCTGCAAAGCACCTTGGAACATTTTTCTACATTCAAGGCTCTATACAAATGCAAGCTGCTGTTGTATAAGGTACTAAGTAGGATAGAAAAGGTTAATCCAGAGGAATCAAACAAGGCTATAGGATAAGGGGACATAGGTTTAAAGAGGTAAAAGGCAGGTTCAGGGCCGATGGCAGGAGACACTTCTTCATGCAAAGGATGGCCGACAGCAGGGATGAGTAGGGTAGTGAGGGAAACGCTTTGGAGTCTGGAAGAGTCTGGTGAACGCTAATGGGAGATCTTTGGATTCCATGGAATGATGAACTAGATAGGCTCAAAGGCCTTTCTCCTCTGTACTGATCTTCGTGATCTCCATGATACTGAACTATATAGAATTACATAGAATGTACAGCACAGAAAAAGGCCATTCAGCCTAACAGGCCCAGGCTGGGGTTTATGCTCCACACAAGCCTCCTCCCACTCTTCTTCATCAATCCCATCAACATAACCTTCTATTCCTTTCTCCCTCATGTTTATCTAGCTTCTCCTTAAAGGCATCTTTGCTATTTGCCTCAACTACTCCTTGTGGGAGTAAGTTCCACATTCTCATCATTCTCTGGGTGAAGAAGTTTCTCCTGAATTTCCTATTGGATTTATTAGTGACTATCTTATATTTATGGCCCCTAGTTCTGGTCTCCCCCGCAAGTGGAAACATCTTCTCTATGTCTACCCTATCAAACTCTTTCATAATCTTAAAAACTTCTATTAGGTCACTCCTCAGTCTTCCCTTTTCTAGAGAAAAGAGCCCCAGCCTGTTCAATCTTTCCTGATAAGTATAACCTCTCAGTTCTGGTATCATCCTTATATCATCCTTCTCCAGTGCCTCTATATCCTTTTTATAATATGGAGACCAGAATTATGCACAGTAATCCAAGTGTGGTCTAACCAAGGTTCTATACAAATTTGGCATAACTTTCCTGCTCTTCAATTCTATCCCTCTAGAAATGAACCCCAGTGATTGGTTTGCCTCTTTTACGGCCTTATTAACCTGCGTCGCTGCTTTTAGTGAATTATGTATCTGTAACCCCATATTTCTCTGCTCCCCTACCTTATTTAGACTCTTATTTTCCAAGGAGTATGTGACCTCCTTACTCTCCCTACCAAAATGTGGCTCCTCACACTTATTTATATTGAAATTCATTTGCCAATTACACGCCCATTCTGCAAGTTTATTAATGTCTTCCTGTATTTTGTCGCTGTCCTCCTCAGTATTTACTATACCTCCCAATTTGGTGTTGTCCTCAAATTTTGAAATTATACTTCTGATTCCCGAGTCCAAATCGTTTATGTAAATGGTGAACAACAGTGGTCCCAGAACATTGATAAGCAATGGGGTAAGATTTCCTTGCCATGCTCAATGTAAACGAATCCTTTATAAACCCGTTTACAATTTCTCGACTTAAACTGTGCAAAGAAAATTGCCCCTTAGCGACCAATATTGCGCAGTGCAAATTTTAAACCCCAAAATGCTACAAACTATGTTCACATTGCCAGTGAAACACACTCCAGTTTATGTCTTAAGCCCTCCCCCCCCTACCCTGATCAAAGCATTAATATTATTCATGGTGGCAGTTTATCAGAGAGCAAATATGCACAAAGTATTCCCACAGTCTCGCTAAATACAGCCCCTGTCAGATTCCTTGCACGTTATGACAATGATGGAAGGCTCAACTCATCTCCCAGTTTCTCTTGTCCCATTTGTAGTATTTTATTGCTTAACTTGAAGGGCAAGAAAGGATTCATGGTGAGTCGCCTCTGTGACAATTTATGTTGCATTTCAAAAGCGTTACAACTGCTAATCTGTACAGACAGAAGAGAATGAGCAGAGCCTACAGATTCAGGACAAACATGTTAAATGCATCTTGACAAGCGCATGAACATCCAACAGCAGAACTCTGTATGGTTCGACTGACCTGCATTTATATATAACCCTTGATCACGTCTGAAAGAACCTCACCTGCATTGAGTTAGTGTGAAGTGGAGTGATTGTTGTTATGTAGGTGAACGGGTCAGCCATTTTGCGTGTTTTCGATCCTGGTGTAGCCCGGCATCGTACTACCCCGTTGCTTATCCATGTTCGCCAGTTGACAGGGAGCCGCGACATTGGTGAACCCCAGCTCGATGGGCAGCAGGAAGTGGAGGTCCTATCACAAATGGAAGAGCAAGTCAGCTGAGGGCCCCAGGTGAAGGGCGAGGGATTTTCCGTGAGTGGTACTGTATGGCCATGTTCAAAGCATCACTGCCCTAAATCCTGTTGCCTAAGTCACATCTGTATTCTTTGAAACCGAAAAAGAAGACTTGCATTTATATAGTGCTTTTTACAACCTCAGGACATCCCAAAGTGCTTTACAGCCAATGAGGTACTTTTTGAAGTGTAGTCACTGTTCTAATGTAGGAAATGCAGCAGTCAATTTGCACAGAGCCAGGTCCCACAAACAGCAATGTGATGATGACCAGATGATCTATATTGGTGATGTTGGTTGAGGGATAAATATTGGCCAGGACACCGGGGAGAATTCTCCTGCTCTTCTTTGAAATAGCACTGTGGGATCTTTTATGTCCACCTCAGAGGGCAGATGGGGCCTTGGGTTAACATCACATCCGAAAGATGGCACCTCAACAATGCAGCACTCCCTCACAATTGCACTGGAGTGTCAGCCTAGGTTATCTACTCAGGTCTCTGGAGTGGGACTTGATCCCTTGACCTTCTGATTCAAAGGCAAGAGTGCTACCACTGAGCCACGGCTAACACCCTTACAATAACCTATGTGAACATTTTCATCACTCCACCATTGGCGGCCGTGCCTTCAGCTGCCTAGGCCCTAAGCTCTGGAATTCCCTCCATAAACCTCGCTGCCTCCTTTAAGAGACTCCTTAAAACCTATCCGTTTGACCAAGCTTCTGGTCACCCGTTCTAATACCACCTTATGTGGCTCGGTGTCAAATTTTGTTTGATAATCGCTCCTGTGAAGCGCCTTGGGACGTTTTACTACGTTAAAGGCGCTGTATTAATGCAAGTTGTTATTGTTATTGTTGTTGTTAGGACTGAATAGTTTTTGAGTGAACCGAATAGTTTTTGTTGTTGTGAATAGGGCTACGTATACACCAGAAATTATGGTAATCAGTAATAGCAACAAAATGTAGCAGATGCATTTTTCCTAAAACCAGACCATAGAAAAATATACAGAAAAGATTGTGACAAATAATTCTATCTTTAACCTCACACATCTGTTTAATCACCGAACGTTTGGAGAAGCTTGTAGGAACGACTCCAAGAGATAGAGGACATTTTTTGGACCGTCTTTACATTTCTTTGTTCTTGTTTTAAACTGAGAGTGAAGCTCTTTCCGCCCACACCTCTCTCTCTCTCTGTCGGTTGAAATCTGTGGCAGTGATGAGGACATAGCTCATCTGGATAGAATGTTTACTTGCGAAAGATATTGCAAATTTAGGAATTCTATCGTGCCTGATGGAATCCAGGCCACATTAAATAGAGAATGCTTGGTGGGATTGAGAGCAGCTTTCATTTCAGTTAGTGGTTTAATGAAACTGCTCACTCAGTACAATCAAAACAGGCAAGCGTCCAATACAGCAAGGGGGCCATGTGCTACATTAAAGGGACAGTCTCACCATCGCAGCCCGCTTATAAAAAAAAAACGTCACTGTCTGTTTATTTCACCTCAGCCATGGCTGTGGTATCGCTCGAGACAGAAGGTCGTGGGTTCAAGTCCCATTCCAGAGACTTGAGCGCATAATCTAGGCTGACGCTCATCACTGCAGTACCGAGGGAGTGCTGCAGTGTCGGAGGTGCCATTTTTCGGATGAGACATTAAACCAAGGCGCTCTCAGATGCACGTAAAAGATCCCATGACACTTTTTGAAGAAGAGCAGGGGTGTACTGGCCAACATTTATCCCTCAAGAAACGTCAATAAAACAGATTATCTGGTCATTATCACATTGCTGTTTGTGGGAGCTTGCTGTGCACAAATTGGCTGCTGCATTTCCTACAATACAACAGTGAGTTCACTTGAAAAGTTCTTCATTGGTTGTTCAGTGCTTTGGGAGCTCCTGAGGCCATGAAAAGGGGCTATATAAATGGTAAAGTGCCACATAATAGACTTGTCAGCTAAATTGAAGCCAAATGGAATGAAAGGGGCAGTGGCATCATGGTTATGAAATTGGCTAAGTAACAGGAAACAGGGAGTAGTGATGAACAGTTGTTTTTCGGACTGGAAGAAGGTATATAGTGGTGCTCCCCTAGGGGTCAGCACTAGGACCACTGCTTTTTTTGATATATACTAATGACTTGGACTGGGGTATACAGGGCACAATTTCAAAATTTGCAAATGACACAAAACTTGGAAGTGTAGTGAACAGTGAGGAGGATAGTAATAGATTTCAAGAGGACATAGACAGGCTGGTGAAATGGGTGGACATATGGCAGATGAAATTTAACACAGAGAAGTGCAAAGTGGTACATTTTGGCAGGAAGAACGAGGCAATATAAACTAAATGGTACAATTCTAAAAGGGGTGCAGGAACAGAGAGACCTGGGGGTATATGTTGTCAATTCTTTGAAGGTGGCAGGACAGGTTGAGAAAGCAGTTAAAAAAGCATACGGGCTCCAGGGCTTTATAAATAGAGGCATAGATTACAAAAGTATGGAAATTTTTATGTTGAACCTTTATAAAACACTGGTTTGGCCACAACTGGAGTATTGTGTCCAATTCTGGGCACAGCACTTTAGGAAGGATGTGAAGGCCTTAGAGAGGGTGCAGAAGAGATTTACTAGAATGGTTCCAGGGATGAGGGACTTCAGTTACGTGGATAGACTGGAGAAGCTGGGGTTGTTCTCCTTAGAGCAGAGAGAGTTGACAGGAGATTTGATAGAAGTGTTCAAAATCATGAAGGGTTTAGATAAAGTAAATAAAGAGAAACTGTTTCCATTGGTGAAGGGTTTAGAACCAGAGGACACAGATTTACAGTGATTGGCAAAAGAACCAAAGGCGACATGAGGAAAAACTTTTTTACGCAGCGAGTAGTTATGATCTGGAATGCACTGCCTTAAAGGGTGGTGGAAGCAGATTCTATCGTGGCTTTCAAAAAGGAATTGGATAAATACTTGAAGGGAAAAAATTTGCAGGGCTACGGGGAAAGAACGGGGGATGGGACTAACTGGATTGCTCTTACAAAGAGCCAGCAGGGGCTCAATGGGCCGAATGGCCTCCTTTTGTGCTGTAACCATTCTGTGATTCTATGTCTTTCTTTCTTTATCTCCCCAGTTTTTCTCACTTATCTGCCTTTGCTTAGGCGTCAAAGCTGAGACCTGAGATTTTTCCGGTTTGTATTACAGCTACTCACAAAGTACAGGGAGAACTTCCTGCTCTTCCTCAACTAAAATGGTAGCATCCCCAAAGCCTCTCCTCCATCTACAAAGCACAGGTCAGGAGTGTGATGGAATACTCTCTCCATTTGCCTGGATTGGGTGCAGCTGCAACAATGCTGAAGAAGTTCGAGACCATCCAATACAAAGCAGCCCGCTTGATCGGCAGCCCATCCACCATCTTAAACATTCACCACCGGCGCACCGTGGCTGCAGTGTGTACCATCCACAGGATGCACTGCAGCAACTCGCCAAGGCTTCTTCGACAGCACCTCCCAAGCCCGCGACCTCCACCACCTAGAAGGACAAGGGCAGCAGGTGCATGGGAACAACACCACCTCCAATTCACAGACACCATCCTGACTTGGACACATATCGGCCCTTCCTTCATCGTCACAGGGTCAAATTCCTGGAACTCCCGACCTAACGGCACTGTGGGAGCACCTTCACCACACGTTCTGCAGCGGTTCAGGAAGAAGGCTCACCACCACCTTCTCAAGCGCGATTAGGGATGGGCAATTAATGCCGACCTTGCCAGCGATGCCCACATCCCACAGAATGAATCGGAAAAAATAAGATCTTTAACTTCCGCCATCAGATCAGGGGCCTCAGTTTAGTCTTGTCCAAAGGTTGGCACTTCTGACAATGTAGCACTCCTTCAGTGGTGCACTGGATCATCAGGCTGGATGACATGCTTGTGTCCCGGTTTGGGACATAGAATCATAGAATGTTACTGCGTAGAAACAGGCCACTTGGCCCATCAACTTTGGACTGGATTTTCTCCACGAGCAGCGTAGTCTAACCCCACACTTCTTGCAACCTGAAAGATTCCTTCTTTTTCAAGCAACTATCTAATTCCCTATGCCGCCCGTATCCTAACTCGCACCAAGTCCCGTTCACCCATCACCCCTGTGCTCACCGACCTACATTGGTAACGCCTCGATTTTAAAACGCTCATCCTTGTTTTCAAATCCCTCCACGGCCTCGCCCTCTCCCTATCTCTGCAACCTCCTCCAGCCCGACAACCCTCCGAGATCTCTGCGCTCCTCCAAATTCTGGCCTCTTGCAGCATCCCCGATTTTCATCGCTCCACCATTGGCGGCCGTGCCTTCGGCTGCCTAGCCCCTAAGCTCTGGAAATCCCTCCCTAAACCTCTCCGCCTCTCCATCTCTCACCCCTACTTGAAGACGCCCCTTAAAACCTACGTCACCTGTCCTAATATCTCCTTATGTGGCTCGATGTCAAATTTTGTTTGATAATCGCTCCTATGAAACGCCTCGGGATGTTTTATTATGCTAAAGGTGCTATATAAATGCAAATTGTTATTGTATTGTAGCCGTTTAGCATCAGTAAGTGGGACCTTCCTAACCAGCTAAAAGATCAGCTGGAGTGGAGAATGTATCCTGGCTACTGATGCTGTATTGATTTGCCTGTGGGGTGTGAAGTATCAATGATTCACAAAGATAGAAACTTAAACTAGTCCCTGGGACAAATTATTCAAATAACCTCCTTGTGGGGCTTTGACTGAGATCGGTCAGGAGGCTGAATCAGGCATACAAGAGTATCTCAAATCCCTGTAACTGAGTAAATTATGCAAATTAAATCAGTTGATGTATTCAGTAGCATGTACCATATATGATTAATATCTCATAGCTACAGCCTTCAAATTGGCTGAAGTATCCAAATTAATGGCTGAGATGTATGTTGTGCCCGATCAGGGGATGTGTTTCTGTGCCAAAGGTGCCATATGGCTCTTATTTCTGAAGGACGGTACTTCAACTCATGTTCCTGGCACACACAACACGAGCATCTTTTGCTTCTCAGTCTTGAGCGGATCCAGCAGGGGATGGAGCCTCAGCCTTGATGTAACTTCCTCGCCGCTCCTCGCTCTGCACGTTCCTGATTAGCCGCTGGGACGCTCATCAAAGCCTGCACGACCCTTGAGCAACCGTCGACAACACGGCAGATGGTCACAGAGCCAGCCGAATTGGTGTTCGAGGAAACAGGAGGGAGGGGAAAAGAATCCCTCCTCAGTGAGTGTGCATTGTCCCCCAACTGGACTCTTGGTTGTTGGCATTTCTGCCGCTGTAGTTATTTTTGTCCTGTTGGAAGGTCCCTTCAATCACAAGAAAATTAAATTCTAATGGACAACAAAGAAAGCCAAGTTAATGTAGACACTTATCTCTGATGACGGAGCTGTCTGGACCTCCCTACCCCCCACCACCCACAATCCCGTCACCGTCCCAACACAAACCCATCTCCTCAACTCCGAACAGCCACCACAAGCATAATTGCAAATTACACCTCCCTCGTCCTACAAGCATTTAAGTTGACGGAGCTCAGGCAATTAATCATTCCTCTCAATTAGCTGATAAGGCTCCTTGGAATAATCGGCCATCGGTTCGAGCTACGGTGCGAATTTGTAAAAGGTACCAGACTGTTTCATTCTTTCCTTGTTCTACTTTCTGCTCACACCTGCCCAAATGTTACAGCTCGCAGGGTTTTTTTTTTCTTCGTTGCGTCGAGACTACAGGAGATACCCGGAACTTAACATTAGGATTCGCGTGTGAGGAACTGCAAGCTCGGTCCAGTGTGACAGGAGCCAGTGTGGGAAGCGGTCTAGTCACAGACGGGCATAACTGCAGTCACCGTCCGCCCTCTCAGGTCATCTGTCCTAACATCTCCTAATGTGGCTTGGCGTCAAATTTTGTCTGATAGAGGCACTATATAAATGCAAGTTGTTGATGCAGCGTTTAAATGAATTAATGAAGCGTGCTCCGTCTACGCTCTGCGGCAGAGAATCCCACATTCTGATCGTTGCCTCTGTGCAAAGGATTATTTTTTTTTTCTAACCTCCCCTTTAATTCTCGAGCCCACAAGCTTCTGATTCGGAGCCGAGCCAGACTGGCTCGGCTCGGCTCTGCAGACAGTTTGAACACATTTGGCAGAGGTCACAAGCAGGGTCTTTCCACCTTGTGCCAAGTCCAAAACCAGACAGGACGTGGTGGGATCAGTGCTTGAATTCTGAGGTCCGTTCCACTGTAGGACACAACAAAGCAACAAACGACCTGTATTTTAAAAACTGACCCGATTTGCAGTGTAGTAATTCCTGGGCAGCTCACTCAAAAAACTATTCAGTCCTCACAACAACAACTTGCATTTATATAGCTACTTTAACGTACTAAAACGTCCCAAGGCGCTTCACAGGAGCGATTATCATCAGAATTTGACACCGAGCCACGTAAGGAGATATTAGGACAGGTGACCAAAAGGTTGGTCCAAGAGGTAGGTTTTAAGGAGCGTCTGAAAGGAGGAGAGAGAGGTGGAGAGGCGCAGAGGTTGAGGGAGCGAAAGAGACTGAGTGGTAGATGGGCCCCGATTTTGACTCCCTCCGCCTGGGGGAACCCTGGGGGTGGGGGGATGGGGGAGCTGTTAAAATGAGGGCAGCGACTTACCCCCTCTGATCCCGCAGCCAGCCTTCCCGCTATGTCCCGGTGTTAACCTGCTCTTTTGAGCAGGCGGACGGGACTCCCGCCTCAAGCTAGCAAGGTCTTTCTTTAAATATGCAAATCGGGATCCAATGACGTCATCGGGGCCTGAGCTGTTATTTTAGTCGGAGGCCTGAGCGGGGGAGGGGGAGGGGGAGGGGGGCAGTAACACCTTCACTCCTCCCAGGCCAGACCTGCCGGGAGGGGGATCGTAGGCCAGGAAGGGGGTGGGGGGTGCAGGAGTTCCGCCTCAGGCCTTACACATTAGTCTTGGGCCTCCCTTCCCCTGGGCTTCCCCGGGAGTTGGAGAAAATTTACCCCCCCCCACCTCCACCACAAACCCCACTCTTTAAAATCGGGGCCAGTGAAACAGAGGAGATAGAAAGAGTGTGAGACAGGTGGAGAGCTGGAAGGAGAGAAAGAGTGCTAAAGAGAAAAACAGAGAGAGAGAAGATGTGTGAGCAGGTGTGTGGAGTGGGAGTGAGAGAGGTGGAGATAGCAGGCACAAGGGAGAGTAAGTAAGGGGCACATACAGGACGGAGAGAAAGGCACGTACAGAATGTTCCAGAATCACAAAGCTGAATAAGCAAAGAGAATGCCAAAGGTCATGAAAGGGCATTTCCTGCTTTCCCTTAAATGCACTCAGTTCAGGAAGAAGAAAAATGTTATTATAAACAGGAGAAAGTCCATCTGGAACCAACTCCCGGAATCATGTGTTATTTTTAAATTGAATTGCCAGCATGAACACGGCGATGTGACCATGCTGCTGTAAACGCCTCAGAGGAGATTGCGTTACAACTAATCAGCTAGGACTGGGCAAACACGAAATAAACTAATTGTGTTGTTGTGGCACCGCAGAGGGTGAGGAGAGCAACATTAGAGGAAGTTCCTCTAAGCTCTACATATGTCGGGGCAGAGAATGTGTCTGGTGTGGTATTGAGTCACAACAGAGCTCAGTTAGTGGGGAGAACTTCAACTCATCCGCAACATCCCGTGAGCTTAGGGGCAGAGTTCAGAAAAAAACACAAGTGTGTGTGTCTGTGTGTGTGTGTGTCCATGCGTGTGTGTGTCCATGCGTGTGTGTGTGTCTGTGTGTGAGTGTGTGTCTGTCTGTGTGTGTGAGTGTGTGTCTGTGTGTCCGTGTGTGTGTCTGTGTGTGTGTCTGTGTCCATGTGTGTGTGTGTGTCCGTGTGTCCGTGTGTGTGTGTGTCCATGCGTGTGTGTGTCTGTGTGTGTGTCCCCGTGTGTGTGTGTCTGTGCATGTGTGTCTGTGTGTGTGTGTGTCCATGCATGTGTGTCCATGCGTGTGTGTCCATGCGTGTGTGTCTGTGTGTGTGTGTGTGTGTGTGTGTTTGTGTGTGTGCATGGGTGAGGACATCTTTAATTTCTTCACACAGAGAGTTGTGAGACTGTGGGATTCACTCCCAGGGTTAGTGGTTGAGGCAGAAACTTTGTCAACTTTCAAGATGAGATTGGACAGGTGGGTGGAGGAAAAGAGGAAACAGGGCGGGTAAATGACTGTTTGCTCGTGGGGAGGGTAGATGTTGGGCCGAATGGCCTGTTTCCATGTTGTAACTTCTATGTATTTCCATGACAGCATCGGGTATGGTTGTAACATCCCCCCTTGTTGAATACCCTGCTGAAACTTACGACCTAAAAGAAAGAACTTGCATTCATGTAGCGCCTTATCATGTCCTCAGGACGTCCCAAAGTGCTTCACTATCAATCAATTACTTTTGAAGTGTAGTCACTGTTGTTGGGTAGGCAAAAGTGGGAGCCATTTTGTGCACAGTAAGATCACATAATACAGCAATGAGATAAATGACCATTTTATTTTGGTGGTGATGGTTGAGGGACAAATATTGGTCGGGACATCAAGAGAACTCCCTTGCTTTTCTTTACACAGTGACATGGGATTGTTTCCATCTACCTGAATGGGTAGATGGGCTTTGGTTTAACGGCTCTTCTGAAAGTCAGCACCATCTGACAGTGCATCACTCCCTCAGCACTGCACTGAAATGTCAGCCTGTAATATGTGGGCCTGCGCTCAATCTGACAACCTTCTGACTCAGAGCTGTGAGCCACACGCACAACTTAACGAATGTCTAGGTTTGAGCTTGGCAACGGCCGCTTGGACGATGAGCTGGTGGACTGCTGCCTGTGCCCATGGAACTGTAACCCAGCAGATATCAGTGCTTTCAGCCTTGGCTCAGTGGGTAACATTCTTACCTCTGAGTGAGAAGGTTGTGGGTTCAGGTCCCAACCCAGGGATTAGAGCACATAATCTACGCTGACACTCCCAGTGCCAGTACTGAGGGAGAGCTGCACTGGCAAAGGTGCCGTCTTTCGGATGAGACATTAAACCAAGGCCCCGTCTGCCCTCTCAGGTGGATGTAAACGATTCCATGGCACGATTCGAAGAAGAAGTGGGGGAGTTCTCCCTAAAAAAAAACAGATGATCTGGTCACTTATTTCATTGCTGTTTGTGGGATCTTGCTGTGCGTAAATTGGCTGCTGCGTTTCCTACATTACAACAGTGTCTACATTTCAAAAAGTACTTGAACGGCTGTAAGTGGACATTCTGAGGTTGAGAAAGATGCAATATAAATGCAAGTCTTTCTTTCTTTTCATGGCACTATTTCGAAGAAGGGCAGGGAGTTCTCCCCGGTGTCCTGGGGCCAATATTTATCCCTCAACCAACATCACTGAAAAAACAGATGATCTGGTCATTATCATATTGTGGGATCTTGCTGTGTGCAAATTGGCTGCCATGTTTCCTACATTACAACAGTGACCACACTTCAAAAGTACTTCATTGGCTGTAAAGCGGTTTGGGTCGTCCTGAGGTTGTGAAAGACGCTATATAAATGCAAGTTCTTTCTTTCTGGAGAACAGGGGAGATGGAATAAAAAGGTGAATTAAAGCAAGAAAGAAAAAAAAGGATGGCACGTTTACCTGTCACTCAGGGAACGAACATCCCAGCTGGATGTCGCAAATCAAATGGAAGTGGATCAGAGATGTGCCAATCAATACTTTTTGATCCCTGCCGTCTGGTACAAGCCACATGTGTGAGGAAGTGATAAGGTACACATCAGATTCCACACGCATCAGAACTAGAAACAGAATCAAATGGGAGCCCGAGTCAAGACATAAGGTACACATCAGATTCCACACGCATCAGAACTAGAAACAGAATCAAATGGGAGCCCGAGTCAAGACATTTAGACTGAATCCTTCTCTGAAGACGCACTGTCCTCTCGCACTTTTATGCTGATAAGTATAGATTCCGCTGTCACATCAAACAACAGGCCCTTCCCTTTAATCGCATTCTGCCCTCCCCTCTGCTCAGGCACTCCATTGTGATCATCTCCGTTTACACATCAGTCGGATTCCAGCTGAATTGAAGGAACACAGGAACAGGAGGAGGCCATTCAGCCTCTCGAGCCTGTTCCGCCATTCAATTAGATCATAGCTGATCTGTATGTTAACTCCATCTACCCGCCTTGGTTCCATTACCCTTACCTAACAAAAATCTATCAATCTCAGTTTTGAAATTTTCAATTGACCCCCAGCCTCAATAGTTTTCTCGGGGAGAGAGTTCCAGATTTCCACTCTCCTCTGTGTGAAGAAGTGCTTCCTGACATCACCCCTGAACGGCTTCAATTTTAAGGTTATGCCCCATTGTTCTGGACTCTCCCACCAGTGGAAATAGTTTCTCTCCATCTACTCTAGCAAATCCTTTATCTGAAAAACAAAATCGCCCAGTCACAGTACAAACAGAATGAAAACTACCCACAGCAACTTTACTGAGGCAGTATCACCTCTGCTTACACGAATCGACCTCCTCCAACCTGCATAAGTTACGGGAGCCTGTTAAAAAACATGAAATATTTTTTCCAAATAACCTTCCCTTCTGATTTGGTTGGTGAATGAAGTTGAACTATTCAGACCAGGGAAGTCCCAGGGTCAAACAACAACAACTTGCATCTATACAGCGTCTACTAACATAGTAAAACGTCCCAACGTCCCCAGGAGCGATTATCAGACAAAATTTAACACCGAGCCACATAAGGAGATATTAGGACAAGTGACCAAAAGCTTGGTCAAAGAGACAGGTTTTAAGGAGCGTCATAAAGGAGGAGAGAGAGGGGTAGAGAGGCGGAGAGGTTTAGGGAGGGAATTCCAGAGCTTAGGGCCTAGGCAGCTGAAGGCACAGCCGCCAATATGGAGCGATGAAAATCGGGGAGGGCAAGAGGCCAGAATTGGCGGACAGCAGAGGGGAGAGCAGAGGTGGAGGGTTTGGGGTTGGAGGAGGTTATCTTTGAGGAGTCCTGCGTTTTCTGATCTCAACCAGAGGAGCCTTGGCAGGGCACGATTGGCTTCAGCATCCCTGGGCTGTGGCTGAAGGGGCAAATGATGCCAATCCTGATAGCATTCTGAAAGTGTATGTGGATGTTACTTGACTGTGCTCAGCTATAAATTCCCCGAAGGAACTTTAACTGAGGGGTGACCTAATAGAGGTGTTTAAAAATTATGAAGTGGTTTGATAGGGTACACTTAGAGAAGATGTTTCCACTTGTGGGGAAGACCAAAACTAGGGGCCATAAATATAAGATGGTCACCAATAAATCCCATAGAGAATTCAGGAGGAACTTCTTTACCCAAAGACTGGTTAGAATATAGAACTCTCTAGTTGAGGCGAATAGTATAGATGCATTTAAGGAGATGCTAGATAAGCACATGAGAGAGAAAGGAATAGAAGGATAGGGTTAGATGAAGAGGGGAGGGAGGAGTTTCGTGTGGAGCATAAACACTGGCATAGACCTGTACCTGTGTTATAATTTCTATGTAATTCTATATAAGTAAACTAAATGCATTACCACAGGCACATTGCATCTTTGAACCCTTCCCACACATGGTGCAAAGAAAGGGCCAGGGGGTGAGGGGAATGAGGGTCATAAGAACATAAGAACATAAGAAATTGGAGCAGGAGTAGGCCAATCGGCCCCTCGAGCCTGCTCCGCCATTTAATAAGATCATGGCTGATCTGATCCCAACCACAAATCTAAAGAACACAAGAAGTCGGAGCAGGACCCGGCCACATAGCCCCTGGGCCCTCTCCGCCACCCACAGGGCATTGACCGATCCGAACTCAGCTTCATGTCCAATTTCCTGCCCGCTCCCCATAACCCCTAATTCCCTTTACTTCGAGGAAACTGTCTATTTCTGTTTTAAATTTATCTAATGATGTAGCTTCCACAGCTTCCTGGGGCAGCATATTCCACAGACCTACCACCCTCTGAGTGAAGAAGTTTCTCCTCATCTCAGTTTTGAAAGAGCAGCCCCTTATTCTAAGATTATGCCCCCTAGTTCTAGTTTCACCCATCTTTGGGAACATCCTTACTGCATCCACCCGATCAAGACCCCTCACAATCTTATATGTTTCAATAAGATCGCCTCTCATTCTTCTGAACTCCAATGAGTAGAGTCCCAATCTACTCAACCTCTCCTCATATGTGCGCCCCCTCATCCCCGGGATTAACCGAGTGAACCTTCTTTGTACTGCCTCGAGAGCAAGTATGTCTTTTCTTAAGTATGGAGACCAAAACTGTATGCAGTATTCCAGGTGCGGTCTCACCAATACCTTATATAACTGCAGCAATACCTCCCTGTTTTTATATTCTATCCCCCTAGCAATAAAAGCCAACATTCCGTTGGCTTTCTTGATCACCTGCTGCACCTGCATACCAACTTTTTGATTTTCTTGCACTAGGACCCCCAGATCCCTTTGTACTGCAGTACTTTCCAGTCTCTCGCCATTAAGAAAATAACTTGCTCTCTGATTTTTCCTGCCAAAGTGCATAACCTCACATTTTCCAATATTATATTGCATCTGCCAAATCTCCGCCCACTCACCCAGCCTGTCTATATCCCCTTGCAGGTTTTTTATGTCCTCCTCACTCTCTGCTTTCCCTCCCATCTTTGTATCATCTGCAAATTTTGATATGTTGCACTCGGTCCCCTCCTCCAAATCGTTAATATAGATTGTAAAGAGTTGGGGACCCAGCACCGACCCCTGTGGAACACCACTGGTTACTGGTTGCCAGTCCGAAAATGAACCATTTATCCCAACTCTCTGCTTCCTGTTTGATAACCAATCCTCCACCCATGCCAGAATATTACCCCCAATCCCGTGATTTTTTATCTTAAGTAATAATCTTTCATGTGGCACCTTGTCGAATGCCTTCTGGAAGTCTAAATACACTACGTCCACTGGTTCCCCTTTATCCACCCTATACGTCATGCAAGCTTGATGCCGCTTAAATCAGCCTCCTTCATCAGCAGGGATTTTCCCGATTTCTGTGACCTTTCCTGCTCTTCCCAGTTTGGATCCAAGTGGTTCACATTCCTCTGGTAGAGTGCAGGTTAATGGGTTTCTAACGAGCTGCTTTCTGTACTATTTAACACAGTCCTTAATTAGTTACAAATCGCCTAGGCTGACAACTGTGTGTTGTAGGACACCAATATTTAATAGATTCCAACATTTAAAAAATATTCTGTTTTGCTATTCTTCCTACCAAAGTGAATGACCTCACATTTCCCCACATTATACTCCACCTGCCACCTTCTTGCCCACTCACTTAAGCTGCCCATATCCTTTTGCAGACCCTTTGCGTCCTCCTCGCTGCTTACTTTCCTAGCATTGTATCGTCAGCAAGCTTGGATACATTGTCCTAGGTCCCTTCATCTAAGCTATTAATATCGATTGTAAATAGCTGAGGCCCAAGCACCGAGCCTTGCGGCACCCGACTAGTAACAGCCTGCCAACCTGAGAATGACTCTGTTTTCTGTCTGTTAACCAATCCTCTATCCATGTTAATATATTACCTCCAACCCCATGAGCCCTTACCTTGTGTAACAACCTTTTATGTCGCACCTTATCAAATGCCTTTTGAAAATCCAAATATACAACATCCACTGATTCCCCTTTATCTACCCGATGAATTACATCCTCAAAAAACACTAATAGATTTGTCAAACACAATTTCCCTTTCATAAAACCATGTTGATTCTGCCTAATAATATTGTGATTTTCTAAGAGCCCCGTTACCACATCCTTAATAATAGATTCCAGCATTTTCCCGCCTACAGATGTCTGGCTAACTGGCCTGTAGTTCCCTGTTTTCTCTCTCCTTCCTTCCTTGAATAGCGGTGTTACATTTGCTACCTTCCAATCCACTGAGACCATTCTAGAATCTAGGGAATTTTGGAAGATCACAACCAATGCATCCACTATCTCTGTAGCCACCTCTTTTAGAACCCTAGGATGAAGGCCATCAGATCCAGGGGATTTGATGTCTTTTAGTCCCATTAATTTTTCCAATACTTTTTCTTCACGAATATTAATTACTTTAAATTCCTCATTCTCATTAGGCCCTTGGTTCCCCACTTTTTCTGGTATGTTTTTTGTGTCTTCTACTGTGAAGACAGATACAAAATATTTGTTTAACGTCTCTGTTTCCTTATTCCCCAGTAGAGCTACAACACTGGCATCAACCTGACAACGTGGAAAATTGCCCAGGTATGTCCTGTCCACAAAAAGCAGGACAAATCCAATCCGGCCAATTACTGCCCCATCAGTCTACTCTCAATCATCAGCAAAGTGATGGAAGGTGTCATCGACCTGCTCACCGATGCTCAGTTTGGTTTCCGCCAGGACCACTCGGCTCCAGACCTCATTACAGCCTTGGTCCAAACACGGACAAAAGAGCTAAATTCCAGAGGTGAGGTGAGAGTGACTACCCTTGACATCAAGGCAGCATTTGACCAAGTGTGGCACCAAGGAACCCAAGTAAAATTGAAGCCAATAGAAATCAGGGGGAAAACTCTCCAGTGCCTGGAGTCATACCTAGCACAAAGGAAGATGGTAGTGGTTGTTGGAGGCCAATCATCTCAGCCCCAGGACATCACTGCAGGAGTTCCTCAGGACAGTGTCCTAGGCCCAATCGTTTCAGCTGCTTCTCCATCATAAGATTAGAAGTGGGGATGTTTGCTGATGATTGCACAGTGTTCAGTTCCATTTGCAACCCCTCAGATAATGAAGCAGTCCATGCTCACATGCAGCAAGACCGAGACAACATCCAGATTTGGGCTTTTAAAAAATTCGTTCATGGGATATGGGTGTCGCTGGTGAGGCCAGCATTTATTGCACATCCCTAATTGCCCTTGAGAAGGTGGTGGTGAGCCGCCTTCTTGAACCACTGCAGTCGTGTGATGAAGGTTCTCCCACAGTGCTGTTAGGAAGGGAGTTCCAGGATTTTGACACAGTGACGATGAAGGAACGGTGATATATTTCTAAGTCGGGATGGTGTGTGACTTGGAGGGGAACGTGCAGGTGGTGTTTATCCCATTTGCCTGCTGCCCTTGTCCTTATAGGTGGTAGAGGTTGCGGGTTTGGGAGGTGCTGTCGAAGAAGCCTTGGCGAGTTGCTGCAGTGCATCCTGTGGATGGTACACACTGCAGGCACAGTGTGCCGGTGGTGAAGGGAGTGAATGTTTAAGGTGGTGGATGTGGTGCCAATCAAGTGGGCTGCTTTGTCCTGGATGGTGTTGAGTTTCTTGAGTGTTGTTGGAGCTGCACTCATCCAGGCAAGTGGAGAGTATTCCATCACACTCCTGACTTGTGCCTTGTAGATGGTGGAAAGGCTTTGGGGAGTCAGGAGGTGAGTCACTCACCGCAGAATACCCAGCCTCTGACCTGCTCTTGCAGCCACAGTATTTATGTGGCTGGTCCAGTTAAGTTTCTGGTCAATGGTAACCCCGAGGATGCTGATTGTGGGGGATTCGGCGAAGGTAATGCCATTGAATGTCATGGGGAGGTGGTTAGACTCTCTCTTGTTGGAGATGGTCATTGCCTTGCACTTGTCTGGCGTGAATGTTACTTGCCACTTATCAGCCCAAGCCTGGATGTTGTCCAGGTCTTGCTGCATGCAGGCACGGACTGCTTCATTATCTGAGGGCTTGCGAATGGAACTGAAAACTGTGCAATCATCAGCGAACATCCCCATTTCTGACCTTATGTTGGAGGGAAGGTCATTGATGAAGCAGCTGAAGATGGTTGGGCCCAGGACACTGCCCTGAGGAACTCCTGCAGCACTGTCCTGGGGCTGAGATGATTGGCCTCTAACAACCACCACAATCTTCCTTTGTGCTAGGTATGACTCCAGCCACTGGAGAGTTTTCCCCTGATTCCCATTGATTTCAATTTTACGAGGGCATCTTGGTGCCACACTCGGTCAAATGCTGCCTTGATGTCAAGGGCAGTCACTCTCACCTCACCTCTGGAATTCAGCTCTTTTATCCATGTTTGGACCAAGGCTGTAATGAGGTTTGGAGCCGAGTGGTCCTGGCGGAACCCAAACTGAGCATCAGTGAGCAGGTTGTTGGTGAGTAAGTGCCGCTTGATAGTGCTGTCAACGACACCTTCCATCACTTTGCTGATGATTGAGAGCAGGCCGATGGGGCGGTAATTGGCCGAATTGGATTTGTCCTGCTTTTTGTGGACAGGACATACCTGGGCAATTTTCCACATTGTCGGGTAGATGCCAGTGTTGTAGCTGTACTGGAACAGTTTGGCTAGAGGCGCGGCTAGTTCTGGAGCACAAGTCTTCAGCACTACAGTCGGGATGTTATCGGGGCCCATAGCCTTTGCTGTATCCAGTGCACTCAGCCGTTTCTTGATATCACGGGGAGTGAATCGAATTGGCTGAAGACTGGCTTCTGTGATGGTGGGGATATCGGGAGGAGGCCGAGATGGATCATCCACTCGGCACTTCTGGCTGAAGATGGTTGCAAATGCTTCAGCCTTGTCTTTTGCACTCACGTGCTGGACTCCGCCATCATTGAGGATGGGGATGTTTACAGAGCCTCCTCCTCCCGTTAGTTGTTTAATTGTCTACCACCATTCATGACTGGATGTGGCAGGACTGCAGAGCTTTGATCTGATCCGTTGGTTGTGGAATCGCTTAGCTCTGTTTATAGCATGTTGCTTCTGCTGTTTAGCATGCATGTAGTCCTGAGTTGCAGCTTCACCAGGTTGGCACCTCATTTTTAGGTATGCCTGGTGCTGCTCCTGGCATGCTCTTCTACACTCCTCATTGAACCAGGGTTGATCCCCTGGCTTGTTGGTAATGGTAGAGTGAGGAATATGCCGGGCCATGAGGTTACAGATTGTGCTTGAATACAATTCTGCTGCTGCTGATGGCCCACAGCGCCTCATGGATGCCCAGTTTTGAGCTGCTAGATCTGTTCGGAATCTATCCCATTTAGCACGGTGATAGTGCCACACAACACGTTGGATGGTGTCCTCAGTGCGACGACGGGACTTCATCTCCACGAGGACTGTGCGATGGTCACTCCTACCAATACTGTCATGGACGGATGCATCTGCGATAGGTAGATTGGTGAGGACGAGGTCAAGTAGGTTTTTCCCTCGTGTTGGTTTGATCACCACCTGCCGCAGGCCCAGTCTAGCAGCTATATCCCTCAGGACTCGGCCAGCTCGGTCAGTAGTAGCGCTACCGAGCCACTCTTGGTTACGGACATTGAATCCCCCACCAGAGCACATTCTGTGCCCTTGCTATCCTCAGTGCTTCCTCCAAGTGGTGCTCAACATGGAGGAGGACTGATTCATCAACTGAGGGAGGACGGTAGGGCTGATAAGTGGCAAGTAACATTCGCACCAGACAATTGGAAGGCAATGACTATCTCCATCAAGAGAGAGTCTTACCACCTCCCCATGACATTCAACGGCATTACCATCACCGAATCCCCCACCATCAACATCCTGGGGGTCACCATTGACCAGAAACTAAACTGGACCAGCCACATAAATACTGTGGCTACAAGAGCAGGTCAGAGGCTGGGTATTCTGCGGTGAGTGACTCACCTCTTGACTCCCCAAAGCCTTTCCACCATCTACAAGGCACAAGTCAGGAGTGTGATGGAATACTCTCCGCTTGCTTGGATGAGTGCAGCTCCAACAACACTCAAGAAGCTCGACACCATCCAGGACAAAGCAGCCCGCTTGATTGGCACCCCATCCACCACCCTAAACATTCACTCCCTTCACCACCGGCGCACTGTGGCTGCAGTGTGTACCATCCACAGGATGCACTGCAGCAACTCGCCAAGGCTGCTTCGACAGCACCTCCCAAACCCGCGACCTCTACCACCTAGAAGGACAAGGGCAGCACGCGCATGGGAACAACATCACCTGCACGTTCCCCTCCAAGTCACACACCATCCCGACTTGGGAAATATATCACCGTTCCTTCATCGTCACTGTGTCAAAATCCTGGAACTCCCTTCCTAACAGCACTGTGGGAGAACCTTCACCACACAGATTGCAGTGGTTCAAGAAGGCGGCTCACCACCACCTTCTCAAGGGCAATTAGGGATGGGCAATAAATGCCGGCCTTGCCAGCGTTGCCCACATCCCATGAATGAATAAAAAAATATATAATTTCGCCTGTCTCTGCCTCTAAGGGACCCACGTTTACTTTTGCTACTTTCTTCCTTTTAACATAATTGAAGAAGCTCCTGCAATCTGTTTTCATATTTCTTGCTGGTTTACTCTAATATTCTATTTTCTCCCTCTCTATCAATTTTTTGTTCATCCTTTGTTGGTTTCTAAAATTCTCCCAATCCTCAGGCTTACTGCTCTTCTTGGCAAGTAAGGTGGGAGGAGGCTCGTGTGGAGCATAGACCAGTTGGGCCAAATGGCCAAGTTTCTGTGCTGTAAATCCTTTGTAAAACCACTCCAGACAGTCCCGGCGAGTGGAGACTGGAGCTCCAACTCTGAATTCTGGATTGACATCCAGCGGGGGTACTTGTGTCCGGTGTGTGGGGGTGACCCCCCCCCCCCACTCATCGTATGTGTTGTGAAACCCTCCTGCCTTATGGGACTAACCCCTCTATCGGCTATAAAGATGGTTACGGCCATGGAAGGTGTGTTCACGTCGCAGCCTGTCAGACTGTGAATCAGCCTGCGAGTCTTCACACTATTCTCTCCAAGGGGGACAGTGTGAAGATACAAAAACAACAACCACCTGCTACCTGTTACCTACAGGCCTACAGTTTAGCGTCAGGTGTGGGGAAGCTGCTAGAATCTGTCATCACAGTTGAGATAATGAGAGTGAATTCACCTGATCTTATACTCCAGATTGGGGACGGGGTTGGCTGCACTCAAAAGGGAATTAGCTGCATCTCCATCTCCAAACTGTGTTCCCTTTAACCATTGCTGGGGGTCTGGCATTAGGTGAATTAATCCTGCAGTTATTAACCCTGAGGCGATTCAAGTGAGGAGTCCTTGAAAACTCGCAGAAACGGCCAGAAAATCAAATCCTTTCTGGCTTCCTTTTCGCGGTGCAAGAGGCAGATACTGTTCTATACCAGTGTACCCCACTGTAACGTGATCCACGAGCAGGCTGTGCTGAGTTTGCTTTTCCCAGCTGTTCCAGAGGTTCAGGTGGTCCGTAGGAACTGCTCGACGAAAAGAGACCAAAGTCCATCCCGTTCGCCTTCTACCATCCTGGTAGTCGCTGATATGTCGATAATGGAGTTGTTGACTAATAAATAAAGAAAGAACTTGCATTTCTATAGCGCCTTTCACAACCTCAGGGCATCCCAAACGGTTTTACAGCCAATGATGTACTTTTGAAGTGTAGTCACTGTTGCAATGTAGGAAACGGGGCAGCCAATTTGCGCACAGCAAGATCCCACCAACAGCAACGTGATAATGACCAGGTAATCTGTTTTTAGTGATGCTGGTTGAGGGGTAAATACTGACCAATCTCGATCAGTTTGTCTACAACAGGCATGAGGTGAGTAAAACCCCCAGTAGTGGAGAGCTTTGGGAACCATAGGAACGAGTTCTGATGAAAGGTCATCGACCTGAAACGTTAACTCTGTTTCTCTCTCTGCGGATGCTGCCCTGACCTGCTGAGCGTTTCCAGCATTTTCTGTTTTTACTTTTTTTTTTAACAGGTCCAAAGTCATCTTTTTCCTCACCGCGTGTCACGCCTCAAATTACTCATATACTGCATCCGAAAATGTTATTTTTTGAAAGAAATCTATCTAATTTGCATTTGAATGAATCAATACGAACTGCTTCCACCGTCTCCAGAGTAAGCCTGGTCCATAGATTGACCATAGGAGGTCAAATGGCTTGTGGACTCCCAGGCAATGGCGGAGGGGGTGGGGGCAATAATCAGCCAGGGCCCAATCATCTCATTGTCACCCTTAAAGACCACCTCTAAACCTCTTCACCTTCCTAGCTTCCTCTCCTCCTTTAAGACTGTCCTTAAAATCCAGCTGGCTGACCAAACTTTTAGTCAACCCCCCCTCATATCTCCTTCTTTGCCTCAATCTTTGTCTGATAATCGCTCCTGTGAAACGCCTAGGGACTTTTTCCCACGTCAAAGGCGCTATATAAATGCAAGTTGTTGCAGCTGTTGCTGGAAAGTCTGGGCGCTGGCAGCGTTGATGTCCGCTCTACTGGTAAATAATCTTCCGACATTCACTGCGGACTCCAGGCCCAGGCTGAGTTACGAAGAACTTCTTTACTGAATAAAAAAGTAAAAGAAAGGTTCGGATTCAGGACGGACAGATGAGGCACATTAGTGGCTTTCAAAATTGAAGTTGAATGCTTTAAAGGGAGTTGGGGGGTGGGGGGAAAGAGTTAAGCTAAGCTTCGATGGGCCAAATGGCCTTCTGTCTGCCTTTGATAAAGCCAAGGAGAGAAACCTGGAAGGAAGTCGCAATTTAAGGGGAAGCTAGATAAGCGCATGAGAGGAGAAGGGAATCGAAGGTTATGCTGATAGAGGTCAGATGAAGTCAGGTGGGAGGAGGCTCGTGTGGAGCATAAACGCCGGTATGGACCAGTGGGGCCGAATGGCCTGTTTCTGTGCTGTAGATTCGATGTAATTCAATGCAATAACCCGGAGCAATCAACACAGGGCGATGTCTCCGAAGTGTGAATTGAGAGCAAGCAGCTGTCTCCCTGAGCAACACACAAGGGACTGAGAGGCTGAGCCAAACTGGCACCGGCTATGGATGACCAAATATGGTAGCTGACTGCTCGATCTCCTAATATGGAGCAGAGTCTACTGAGAGATCCCAGGAAGTGGTGACCATCTTTTCTCAATTCCTTTTTAGGTCGTTAAAATTTTTGTTTTCTATTTTTATCCTCTCTTTATATATATATATATAATATATATCCAGAATATAGCTTTTGTCTTTTGTAAATAGATTTATCCTGCAGCCACTGTCAAATGTTAAATAATGGCACTTTTCAATAAACTACCATTGAGTTATGGAAATATACAAAATTAATCTTCAATAACTCTCTCCTCTCTTCATTCACGATCAATTCTTGTTCCGTTCCCATTGCCCCCTAAATTTAAGATTTCCTGCAAATCAGGCTGAATGATCAGAATTTATCATTCTTTCTATCCCTGTGTTACTGTTCGAGGGACGATGCTTTTCTTTGGCAGCACCTCTCAAACCTGCGACTCCACCACCTGGAAGGGCAGCAGGTCCACCGGAGCACCGTCCCCCTTCCAAGTTCCCCTCCAATTCAAGCACTGCACTGGCCCGGTCGTATACGGGTCGTTCCTTCATCGTCGCTGGGTCAATAACCTGGAAATCCCCACCTGACAGTGCTTCACCATGCGGACTGCAGCGTTTCAAGAAGAAGGCCCACCATCACCTTCTCAAGGGGCAGCTAGGGATGGGCCGATAAATGCCGGCCTCGCCAGCGAGAATTAATTTTAAAAAAGAATTTAAAGCTTTGCTCAACGGTACCGTTTCTGCAGAGATTAAGAGCTCTACCTTCGAGGCCCTGTGTGCGCACCTGCAACCCATCCCAACGAGTGACCAGAATGCACATCTCCTTTGCTGCATCAGTCTAACCCCTGTTATTTACAACAACCACTTGCACTTATAAAGCAGTTCACCGTAGTAAAACATCCCAAGGCGTTTAGGGAGGGGACTCCAGGGCTCAGAGACGAGGCAGCTGAAGGCACGGCCGCCAGTGGTGGAGCGACGAAAATCGGGGATGCGCAAGAGGGCAGAATTGGAGGAGCGCGGAGATCTCGGAGGGTTGTAAGGGCTGGAGGAGGTCACAGAGATAGGGAGGGGGGGGCGAGGCCATGGAGGGATTTGAAAACGACGATGAGAATTTTAAAAATTGAGGCGTTGCCAGACCGGGAGCCGATGTAGGTCAGCGAGCGCAGAGGGTAAAGGAGCCGTTCTCCGCTGAAGCAATGCTGGATGTGGAGGGGGAGCCGTTCTATCTGTGCAGGCGTTCTGAGGGATTACTGAAAGGATTCCCAACGAAGCGCGAGATGCTGTCTCGCCGAGCTGCGTCACCAAATCCCTCGACTCTTCACACGCCCTGACACTTGTCTGTCAACAGATTATGTGAAACGTGAGTTGCCGTGTTTTAAGACATGCTCTCTATCATTCTGACTCACTCCCAGCCCTGCTAGGTCTCAGATACATGTATATAATAGTTTGAGAGAAGTTTTTTTTCACAATGACAGGCAGCCTTCTCCACAGGGATTTTACTCCAGGGTAAATATGACTTCTGACTTGACTGTCTCTGTTCATCTCGAAAGACACATTTTTCATTAATTTTTTCTTCAAGAAGCTGTGGAGCTGACTGCATCTCATTATATTAAAAAAAATACGCTTTTCAAAGTAAACAGAATTATTGAGGTACTGGAAACTATTTTATAATCAGCCTTTACCCAGCGTCAGCTTCATGCACTCCCAGGTCAGGTACGAAAAGAACTAACATTCATATAGTGTCTATCACATCCTCAGGGTGTCTCAAAGTGCTCCACATCTAATGCATAACTTTCAACATATTGTTATGAAGGCATGAGTGCCAGCCGTTTTATGCACAGCAAGGTCTCACAAAAAGCAAATGAATGAATAACCAGACAACTTGTTTTTTTGATGAAGTTGGTTGAGGGAGGAATGTTGGCCAGGATACCATCCTTCAAGTCATAAAATCATAGAATCATCGAATGATACAGAGCAGAAGGAGGCCATTTGGCCCATCGTGCCTGTGCTGGCTCTTTGGTAGAGCTGTCCAATTAATCCCACTCCCCTATTCTTTCCCCATAGCCCTGCAAATTTTTTCTCTTCAATATTTATCCAATTCCCTTCTGAAAGTTACTATTGAATCTGCTTCCACCGCCCTTTCAGGCAGCGCATTCCAGATCATAACAACTCGCTGCTTAAAATATTCTTTCCTCATGTCTTCTCTGGTTCTTTTGCCAATCACCTTAAATCTGTGTCCTCTGGTCACTGACCCTTCTGTCATTGGAAACAGTTTCTCCTTATTTACTCCATCAAAACCATTCATGATTTTGAACAGCTCTATCAAATCTCCCCTTAACCTTCTCAACTTTAAGGAGAACAATCCCAGCTTCTCCAGTTTATCCACATGACTGAAGTCTCTCATACCTGGAACCATTCTCGTAAATCTCTTCTGCACCCTCTATAAGGCCTTGAAGTGTGGTGCCCAGAAATGAACACATTACCCCAGCTAGGGCCTAACCAGTGTTTTATAAAGGTTTATAAACAGAGCAAGATCCCACAATCTTGAGATCTTTCATGTTTACCTCAGTTTAATGCCTCGTGTAAAAGACAGCACTGCCCACAAGTCTACTGCACTGGAATATCAGCCTAGATCGCAGGGCTTCACTCCACCACCTTCTGACTCCGAAGCAAGAGTAAGCCAAGGTGACGCACAACAAAGCTATCTATGGAGTAAAGATCTCTCTACTCTGCTCGATAACCCATCTCAGCCCAGGCTTCTCAAAGGTTACCCACTATTGCGATAAATCAGAATTTGTCAGCTTGGCTCAGTTGGTAGCACTCTCTACCCTGGATCAAACGGTTATGGGTTGAATCCCAACACATGGACTTGAATGCCTCATCTTGTCTGACGCTCCAGTGCACCACTGAGGGAGTGCTGCATTGCCACTGTGCTTTAAGCTGGGATGTTAAACCGAGGTCCTGTCCGCCTGTTCAGGCAGGCATTAAAGATCCCATGGCACCATGCAGGGATCAGCAGGAATTTCTCTTTGGTCTGGCTCTCATTCATCCCTCAACCTCTACTATCAAAAACAAATGACGTGGTCACTGCTGTACAGGGGGATAAAAAGGCTGTTTGACTGACAGTCAAGATTATTCCAATTGGGCAACAAAGAGTCTGATCCCTTGCCAATTGGCCGTGGGAAGGCGGGGGCGACTGGAGGAAGGACCAATGGCAGGAGGGGGTGGGAGGTCATGTGATGAAACCTCCAGGAATACCCCCAACCAGAGTTGGCAACCCTAAGCCTGATATTTACAAAAGAATTACCCATCTCCAGTTGACCAGAGAAATTTAGAAGCAACTTTATTCCTGCTGTAAATCCACAACTTTCTGAGCCAGAGGCCGGATTGGTACCCACGAAAAGAAGAGAAAAAGCTGAAAGAACTTGTACCTATCTAACACCTTTCACATCCATAACAGGTTCCAAAGCACTTCACAGACAATGAAGTACTTTTGATGTGTCGCCACTGTTGTAATGTAGGCAACGTGGTAGCCAATTTGTGCACAGCAAGATCCCACAAACAGCAGTTGTATAAATGACCAGATAATCTGTTTTAGTGATGTTGGTTGAGGGATAAATATTGGCCCCAGGACACTGGGGAGAACTCCCCTGCTCTTCTTCGAATAGTGGCCCTGGGATCTGTTATGTTCACCTGAGAGGCCAGACGGGGCCTCGGTTTAAAGTCTGATCAAAGCACCAGGATCTTGTGCCACCTGTGGCTCAGCGGGTCGTGGGTTCAAGTCCCACTCCAGACACTTGAGCACATAACCTAGGCTGACACTCCCAGAGCAGTACTGAGGGAGTGCTGCACTGTCGGAGGTGCCGTCTTTCAGCTGAGGCGTTCAACCGAGGCCCCGTCTGCACTATTCGAAGAAGAACAGGGGAGTTCTCCCCGATGTCCTGGGGCCGATATTTATCCCTCAACCAACATCACTAAAAAAGACAGATTATTTGCTCATTATCACATTGCTGTTTGTGGGATCTTGCTGTGCGCAAATTGGCTGCCGCATTTCCTACATTACAACAGTGACTACACTTCAGAAGTACTTCATTGGCTGTAAAGCACTTTGGGACGTCCTGAGGTCATGAAAGGTGCTACATAAATGCAATCTTCCTTTCTTGTGAGGCCCTGGAGTGTGTGCGGTCAAAGAAGTCTGCCAACCATTCGATCGAGCTGCCTGCTTCTCTACCTTGCCCCAGGGGTGCAGCTAATGGCATCCCACAGACTGGTCCCACAGTTCCACTCTGTGGCAGAATCACTGAAGGGTCACTCCATCACCCCGCGAAGGGAGGTTATTATAAGGCTGTATATTCTTTTTCCCTTGTTGGAGATTATAGCCTTATTCACGATATACTGGATATCATATTATACTCCTTAATTCTTCACTTGGGTGAATTATCACTTCTTCAGGCAGCAGCAACGTAATTTGCTCCCACGGAATTAACACTGCAATCCGGGCCAACTGATTTCAATGTCTACCACCAGCCACGGAGGAGCAGGACAGTAGCCCACTGCTGTGAGCACCAGTGATTTCAGCAACGAACGAGCAAAGTCACCGGAGCGAGCGATGTCATCCTTTGTCTTCAGACAGATCAGAGCTTGTCAAGTTGAACAGCGTGAATAAAGAGGCCTCGTGGGACATTCGTACTGCACCTCAACGGAATAAGACTCAAAATTGGGATCTTCCCACCACCCTCCTCCTCCCCGCGTCCCCCCTACCCTCTTCCTTCCCTCCTCCTCTCCTCCCCTCCTCCTCCTCCCCTTCCCTCCTCCTCCTTTCTCTTGACATTGCAGTTGTTGTTAAGCTAACTTAAGGGTTAAGTCATGGCAGGAGATCCCAGAGCCGTGTCATGTTCCTCTTGTGAGATGTGGGAATTCAGGGCTCCTTCCTGTATCCCTGATTCCTTCACCTGCGGGAAGTGTGTCCAGCTGCAGCTATTGTTTGACCGCTTGACGGCTCTGGAGCTGCGGATGGACTCACTTTGGAGCATCCGCGATGCTGAGAAAGTCGTGGATAGCACGTTCAGTGAGTTGGTCACACCACAGATAAAAATTACTGAGGGAGATAGTGAATGGGTGACCAACAGACAGAGGAAGAGTAGGAAGGCAGTGCAGGGGTCCCCTGCGGTCATCTCCCTCCAAAACAGGTATACCGTTTTGGATACTGTTGGGGGAGATGGCTCACCAGGGGAAGGTGGCAGTGGCCAGGTTCATGGCACCGTGGCTGGCTCTGCTGCACAGGAGGGCAGGAAAAAGAGTGGCAGAGCTATAGTGATAGGGGACTCGATTGTAAGGGGAATAGACAGGCGTTTCTGCGGACGCAACCGAGACTCCAGGATGGTATGTTGCCTCCCTGGTGCAAGGGTCAAGGATGTCTCGGAGCGGCTGCAGGACATTCTGGAGGGGGAGGGTGAACAGCCAGTTGTCGTGGTGCATATAGGCACCAACGATATAGGTAAAAAACAGGATGAGGTCCTACAAGCTGAATTTAGGGAGTTAGGAGTTAAACTAAAGAGTAGGACCTCAAAGGTAGTAATCTCAGGATTGCTACCAGTGCCACGGGCAAGTCAGAGTAGGAATGACAGGATAGCTAAGATGAATACGTGGCTTGAGAGATGGTGCAAGAGGGAGGGATTCAAATTCCTGGGCCATTGGAACCGGTTCTGGGGGAGGTGGGACCAGTACAAATTGGACGGTCTGCATCTGGGCAGGACTGGAACCAATGTCCGAGGGGGAGTGTTTGCCAGTGCTGTTGGGGAGGGTTTAAACTAATGTGGCAGGGGGATGGGAACCGATGCAGGAAGTCAGTGGGAAATAAAATGGTGACAGAAACAAAAGGCAGTAAGGGAGAGTGTACAGAACATGACCGGACAGATGGTCTGAGAAAGCAGGGCAAAGACCAAGGGAAGTCTAGATTAAACTGCATTTATTTCAATGCAAGAAGTCTGATGGGCAAGGCAGATGAACTCAGGGCATGGATGGGTACATGGGACTGGGATGTTATAGCTATTACTGAAACATGGCTAAGGGAGGGGCAGGACTGGCAGCTCAATGTTCCAGGGTACAGATGCTATAGGAAAGATAGAGCAGGAGGTAAGAGAGGAGGGGGAGTTGCGTTCTTGATTAGGGAGAACATCACGGCAGTAGTGAGAGGGGATATATCCGAGGGTTCGCCCACTGAGTCTATATGGGTAGAACTGAAAAATAAGAAGGGAGAGATCACTTTGATAGGATTGTACTACAGACCCCCAAATAGTCAACGGGAAATTGAGGAGCAAATATGTAAGGAGATTACAGACAGCTGCAAGAAAAATAGGGTGGTAATAGTAGGGGACTTTAACTTTCCCAACATTGACTGGGACAGCCATAGCATTAGGGGCTTGGATGGAGAGAAATTTGTTGAGTGTATTCAGGAGGAATTTCTCATTCAGTATGTGGATGGCCCGACTAGAGAGGGGGCAAAACTTGACCTCCTCTTGGGAAATAAGGAAGGGCAGGTGGCAGAAGTGTTAGTGAGGGATCACTTTGGGACAAATGATCATAATTCCATTAGTTTTAAGATAGCTATGGAGAAGGATAGGTCTGGCCCAAAAGTTAAAATTCTAAATTGGGGAAAGGCCAATTTTGATGGTATGAGACAGGAACTTTCAGAAGTTGATTGGGAGAGTCTGTTGGCAGGCAAAGGGACGTCTGGTAAGTGGGAGGCTTTCAAAAGTGTGTTAACCAGGGTTCAGGGTAAGCACATTCCTTATAAAGTGAAGGGCAAGGCTGGTAGAAGTAGGGAACCTTGGATGACTCGGGAGATTGAGGCACTAGTCAAAAAGAAGAAGGAGGCATATGACATGCATAGGCAGCTGGGATCAAGTGGATCCCTTGAAGAGTATAGAGATTGCCGGAGGAGAGTTAAGAGAGAAATCAGGAGGGCAAAAAGGGGATATGAGATTGCTTTGGCAGATCAGGCAAAGGTGAATCCAAAGAGCTTCTACAAATACATAAAGGGCAAAAGGGTAACTAGGGAGAGAGTAGGGCCTCTTAAGGATCAACAAGGTCATCTATGTGCGGAACCACAAGAAATGGGTGAGATCCTGAATGAATATTTCACATCGGTATTTACGGTTGAGAAAGGCATGGATGTTAGGGAACTTGGGGAAATAAATAGTGATGTCTTGAGGAGTGTACATATTACAGAGAGGGAGGTGCTGGAAGTCTTAACGTGCATCAAGGTAGAAAAATCTCCGGGACCTGATGAAATGTATCCCAGGACGTTATGGGAGGTTAGGGAGGAAATTGCGGGTCCCCTAGCAGAGATATTTGAATCATCCACCGCTACAGGTGAGGTGCCTGAAGATTGGAGGGTAGCAAATGTTGTGCCTTTGTTTAAGAAGGGCGGCAGGGAAAAGCCTGGGAACTACAGACCAGTGAGCCTGACATCTGTAGTGGGTAAGTTGTTAGAGGGTATTCTGAGAGACAGGATCTACAGGCATTTGGAGAGGCAGGGAACAGTCAGCATGGTTTTGTGAGAGGAAAATCATGTCTCACGAATTTGATTGAGTTTTTTGAAGGGGTAACCAAGAAGATAGATGAGGGCTGTGCAGTAGACGTGGTCTACATGGACTTCAGCAAAGCATTTGACAAGGTACCGCATGGTAGGTTGTTACAGAAGGTTAAATCTCATGGGATCCAAGGTGAGGTAGCCAATTGGATACAAAATTGGCTTGACGACAGAAGACAGAGGGTGGTTGTAGAGGGTTGTTTTTCAAACTGGATGCCTGTGTCCAGCGGTGTGCCTCAGGGATCGGTGCTGGGTCCGCTGTTATTTGTTATTTATATTAATGATTTGGATGAGAATTTAGGAGGCATGGTTAGTAAGTTTGCAGATGACACCAAGATTGGTGGCATTGTGGACAGTGAAGAAGGTTATCTAGGATTGCAACGGGATCTTGATCAATTGGGCCAGTGGGCCGATGAATGGCAGATGGAGTTTAATTTAGATAAATGTGAGGTGATGCATTTTGGTAGATCGAATCGGGCCAGGACCTACTCCGTTAATGGTAGGGCGTTGGGGAGAGTTATAGAACAAAGAGATCTAGGAGTACAGGTTCATAGCTCCTTGAAAGTGGAGTCACAGGTGGATAGGGTGGTGAAGAAGGCATTCGGCATGCTTGGTTTCATTGGTCAGAACATTGAATGCAGGAGTTGGGATGTCTTGTTGAAGTTGTACAGGGCATTGGTGAGGCCACACTTGGAGTACTGCGTACAGTTCTGGTCACCCTATTATAGAAAGGATATTATTAAACTAGAAAGATTGCAGAAAAGATTTACTAGGATGCTACCGGGACTTGATGGTTTGACTTACAGGGAGAGGTTAGACAGACTGGGACTTTTTTCCCTGGAGAGTAGGAGGTTAAGGGGTGATCTTATAGAAGTCTATAAAATAATGAGGGGCATAGATAAGGTCGATAGTCAAAATCTTTTCCCAAAGGTAGGGGAGTCTATAACGAGGGGGCATAGATTTAAGGTGAGAGGGGAGAGATACAAAAGGGTCCAGAGGGGCAATTTTTTCACTCAAAGGGTGGTGAGTGTCTGGAACGAGCTGCCAGAGGCAGTACTAGAGGCGGGTACAATTTTGTCTTTTAAAAAGCATTTGGACAGTTACATGGGTAAGATGGGTATAGAGGGATATGGGCCAAGTGCAGGCAATTGGGACTAGCTTAGTGGTATAAACTGGGCGACATGGACATGTTGGGCCGAAGGGCCTGTTTCCATGTTGTAACTTCTATGATTCTATGATCCTATGATTCCCCTCCCCTCCTTCTCCCTCCCCACCTCCTCTTCCTCTTCCTCACCTCCTCCTTCTCCTCCCCCTCCCATCCTCCCCTCCTCCTCCCCTCCCCCTCCTCCTCCTCTCCCCCTCTTCCCCTCCTCCTCCCCTCCCCTCTCCTCCTCCCCCTTCCCTCCTCTCCTCCTCCTCCCCCTCTTCCCCAAGCATGGCGACTCATGCTCGGAGAGGGTTCCACAGTTGCTGGCTGCTCTCCAATACCTTACCTCCAGGATCATTCTCCAGAATTCCCTTATTGCAGCCAAGGCAGCAGTCAGGGGTCTCCTTGACTGGTTTCGGTGTCCCTGCCTGGTGGTCCAGACTCCTGATCGCTATCCAATGACTCTTGCTGGAAAGGTGTGCGTGTGTGGAGAGGACAGGGCTCAGCTGGGACGCTAACTCTCGTCGCTACGCTTAATCGAGAAGAATGGCTGCATGGGTGGGCTACCGGACGATGCCCTCGGCTCGTGGAACTGTACACCAGCAGGAGTCCAGCAAGCAGAAAATTGGAAGAGGAAGGGAAACGGAATGAAACAATACAAACTGATGGGACCATTGGCTATTCGCCAATGGAGGGCATCTCAGCTGTTTTGAACATGTCACTGAGCCACAGCACTTTGCGAATGATCACACATACGTATGTACACATGAACAGACACGCAAGTCCACACGTATGCATGCCTGTGTGCACATACACTCATACTCGGGTTGCCAACCCTCCAGGATTGTCCTGCAGTGTCCAGGAATTGAAGGTTAATCTCCAGGGCACTGCTGCGAGCAAAAACCTGGGAGAAAAATCATCAGGTGCATTAAAGCAAAATTGTGTTTTTTTTTTCATTTTCTTTGAACACTTTCATTTATTAGTTATAAAAATATTGGAGATGGGGGAAAAAGGGCTGTTCGACTGACAGTCAAGATTAATACAATTGGGTAACAAAGAGTCTGTTCCCTTTTCAATTGGCCGTGGGAAGGATGTAGCGCCTGGACGATGGACCAATGGCGGGAGTGTGGGGGTGGGGTAGTTTGAGGTGGGAGGTCATGTGATGAAACCTCCAGGATTACACCCAACCAGGGTTGGCGACTCTAACTCATGCAGACACTCACACATTCAGTAGAAATAACACTGTTAAATCCCATCAGGTATTTGTGGTGTTTGCTTATGTTATATCTGCTCCGCATTGTACAGTTGGCCTCCTCCAAGGTACAATAATATAACTCGCACTCGCTCTTTCAAGGCAAATATTGGGGAGAAAAAATCAGTAGGTAAAAGTTTGCTAAATTTAAAAGGACATTGTCTTCATGAAAAAGCCTTAACAAATCCTTTTTACAGAAAATTACATAGAATTTACAGCATAGAAACAGGCTTTTTGGCCCAACAGGTCTATGCCGGTGTTTATGCTCCACACGAGCCTCTTCCCATCCCTCTTCATCTCACCCTACCAGCATATCCTTCTATTCCTTTCTCCCTCATGCACTGATCTAGCTTCCCCTTTTGTTGATTTGTGTATGGACACATGGTGCGATAGGTCCAGCATTCAGCATCTTGGACCCTGGGCTAATGATCACAAGCTGCCATTCCAAGGTTCCCTCATTGCAACTCATTTTGGGCATGACTGTTAGTTCTTGAATGGAGCAGAGTCATGCCCAAAATGAGTTGCAATTGGAGTGCTGTATCAGGGAAAGATAGAGCTTGGGTATGACAGACTCAGCCGACGACTCTCATCTCGCCCTGGGCTGTTCACAAACTAAGGAGCTTCTAAAGTTGCTGATCCAGCATCCTCCACCCCTACAACAAAAGCAAAAACACTGCGGAGGTTCTCAACCTGAAGTAAAAAGAGGGAATGCTGGAAAACAATCAGCATCTCAGGGAGAGAGACCAGCCCGGACCTGCTGAGTATCTCCAGCATTTTCTGTTTTCGTTCCTCCATCTTCTAGACTGGATAAAGTTTCAAGGTCGTTGAGTCATATCTTTGGAAGGGAAGAGTGCAAGGATCAGGTTGCTAAATTCAGCTCAGCCATGATCTAATTGAATGGCGGAACTGGCTCGGGGGACCGAAATGCCCACTCCTGTTCCTATGTTCCATAGGGGAGAGGGCGCGTTCCCAACCTCAGGAATCTATGCTGGAGGAAAGGTTAACAAAGTCAGACTTGTGAGAATGGGAGTCTTTAAGATGATGTATTTGAAGTTTTCAGGATCTTGAAGGGATTCATAACCACTATGGTGAAGAATTAAAAATACTAGGGTTAGTTAGTTAGGAGTAAGAAGAGAATTCAGAGAGAACTTTATAAAGTAAACTTTAAGAGCGGTGAATAAATTATCAACCCAGGACTTTATAGAGGATTGTATCAATGGGTGCATGAGACAAATATATTTCTGGCATCAGTTTAGCTCTCTCTCCTCTGAGTCAGAAGGTCCACTCCAGGACTTGAGCACATAATCCAGACTGACACTCCCAGTGCAGTATTGAGGGAGTGTTGCACTGTCGGAGGTGCCATCTTTTGGATGAGACATTAAACTGTGGCCCCGTCTGCCATCTCAGGTGGGCGTAAAAGATCCTGTCTTACTTCTTGAGGAAGAGCAGGGGAGTTCTCCTGCTGTCCTAGCCAACACTCAGCCCTTAACCAATACCACCAAAGAAACATATTAACTAGCCATTCATCTCATTGCTGGTTGTGGGACCTTACTATGCATGAAATGGCTGCTGCATTTGTCTGCATAACAATATTGACAGCACTCCAAAAGTAATCCCTTGATTGTGACTTGCTTTGCGACATCCAGAGGATATGAAAGGCGTAATATGGAGGTAAATTCTTTCTTTCTGGAGAAACCAGGGATTGAGGGATATTGTGGAGGGCATTGACTTATGAATGTCACAGAAAAATGGACATCGTCATAGAAGTCAATCCCCAAAATACTAACAAAAAGCCTTGGAATTCTAAATAATAAAAATGGAATCAGTCACCATAATCCAAATGGCCCTAATTGTAAATGAAAGGAATCATGGCTTGTGAACCCCAAAACACCATTTCAAATCTTAGGGTGCCACTGTTAGGAAAGAACATGTAGGGGTTTGTGTGGCAGCCTCCTATGCCGTCTGTGACATGGAGACCTCATGGAGAGTACAAATTTCCCACTCAGCTTGGTAAAACCTCAGAAGATTGTGGGTTTGAGCCTTGTACCTGGAGTTTGAGGCCATCTTCCAGGCTGACACTTCAGTGCAGTACTGAGGGGGTGCTGCATTGTCAGAGGTTCTAGCCTTCTGATGGTTCAGGGGAATGTTTCAAGAAGAGCAGTGAATCCCTCTGGCCAGCATTCTTCCCTCAACCAACACCATCAAAAACAGGTGACTTGGTCATTCATCTCATCACTTGTTCAGAGATCTTGCTCTATTCACAATGCTTGCCTCATTTTCCTGAAGAAAGACTTACATTTATACAGCGCCTTTCATGACCTCAGGACATCCCAAAGCACTTTACAGCCAATGAAGTAATTTTGAAGTGCAGTCACTGTTCTAATGTAGGAACACAGCAGCCAATTTGCACACAGCAAGATCCCACAAACAGCAATGTGATAATGACCAGATAATCTGTTTTAACGATGTTGGTCAAGGGATAAATATTGGCCAGGATACCAAGGAGAACTCCCCTGCTCTTCTTCGAAATAGTGCCATGGGATCTTTTACATCCACTGAAAGGGCGGACAAGGCCTTAATTTAATGTCTTATTTGATAGGCGGCAACTCCGACAATGCAGCACTCCCTCAGTACTGGAGTGTCAGCCTGGATTATGTGCGCAAGTCTCTGGAGTGGGGCTATGAACCCGTGACCTTCTGACTCGGAGGGGACAGTGCTACCCGCTGACCCCCGGCTGACGTCCTTCTTTAAAAAGATTCTCTGCACTTCTAAGGAATTCATTGTATGTGCAATATTACGAGATGTTTGAGAAATATAATAAAGATACAACTTAAATTCAAGTCTTTCTTTCTATCTCCAGTTCTCGTTGGTACTAATTAAGACAGTTGGGGAGTCGCTGCACCATCAGGATTGGGTCACAGTCCACTAAATGCCATCTGCGATTAGCCCTGAGTGGTATATTTTGATGTTGAAAACCAAAGTGTACTGCTCAGGGATGGAAGCCTGATCTATTCAGCCCAGGTGCCCAACAATGGATTTCTGCTGTGTTGAGGGGGGTCATGAAATGCCACGACATTCTGTGCATCAGTCCAAATCCCTGAGCACGTTCGAACAATAAGCCACAGTCCCACATGCCTCCGAGAGGGAACAATTCTACAAATACTAAACTGTGCTGGCCACAGGACAAGCAGCCATGAGAAAATAATATAGCTGTCAATTGTCACTTAAATCATCAGTGACTAACCGAAGTTTCTATAAATAGGTTAACACTGAGTTACATCGATTGCAATGGGGCTATGTGTGAGTTGTTGTTTAAGGGAGCTGGAGAATTGAAGTGCCCTTGTTGAAAAAAAAAATAAGTTTTGTTATTTCTCTTTTTATGCAATGTTTCGGTTAGTTTATAATCCCTGTGTTTTTTTTTTGTTCTACCCAGGTAAAGGATTAAAAGCTTTCTTAATGTATCTGTCCAGTTCTGGGCACCACTCTTTAGGAAGGATGTCAAGGCCTTGGAGAGGATGGAGAGGAGATTTACTAGAATGGTACTGGGGATGAGGGGGTGATCTCTGTCCTGGGCGATAGCGCATCAGCAGCCCATTTTACAACCCGCCCAATTTCCTTTAAGATGGAAGACAATGCAAAAGAAAATCGGGCGCCGAGTGTAAAATCGCCTGTTTTGCGTTGCTGTCCAAGACGGATTTCAAGCCCAAAATCTTGAAATTGTACAGCGCAGAGGCAGGCCATTCGGCCCATTGCATCCACACTGGCCCCCTGAAGACTGATCCGTTTAGTGCGTCCTCAAGACTCTTTATAAATTCTCCTTTTTCAATTACTTATCCACTTCTCTTTTAAAAGCTACAATGGACTCTGCTTCCCCCTCGACCCCACCACTGTTTCTGGTCAGGCATCATACGTCCTAACAATACTCTACGTGAAAAAACTTTCCCCTAACGTCACTCTCTTCATCTTTTTTTTGCTGATGCCTTTAAGTTCGTGCCCTCTAGTTATTGTCTCACCAACCACTGGAAATAATTTATTTCCTGATCTACCTCATGAAAACAGCTCATGATTTTGAACACCTCAATCAGAACTTTCCTTGCTTGTTCCTACTAAGCTACAGATACACCACCACATACCCTCCCTGCTGCATCCTCACTGCATTAAATTCGAGACTGTTCACACCTACTCTCCCACTCCTATTCATTCTTTCCCAGGATCTCAAAGCTGTGAAGCTCCTGATTTATCTGAGTCTTCCCTTCCTCCTAAAATCGACAGGTTATTAAAACTCAAGCTCGCTGCCATCTAACCACCACTTCTTATCTCATCTTCTCTCCAACTCTTTTCAACCTTGCCCTTTATCCTTCATTTTTTGTCTCTAGTCAAATTTAATCTGTATCCAAGACGATACGAAGGCTCGTGTAGTTCGCCTACAGGCTAGGACTCTTTTCTCCAGAAAAGAGAAGGCTGAGGGGCTGACCTTATAGAGGTCTTTAAAATTATGAAGGGCTACGATAGGGTAGATGTAGAGAAGATGTTTCCAATTGTGGGGGAGTTCAAAACTAGGGGCCATAGATATAAGATAGTCACTAATAAATCCAATAAGGATTTCAAGAGAAATTTGTTTACCCAAACAGTGGGTTAGAATGTGGAACTCGCTACCACAAGGAGTAGTTGAGGCGAATAGCATAGATGTACTTAAGGGGAAGCTAGATAAGTACATGAGGGAGAAAGGAATAGAAGGATATGCTGATAAGGTTAGATGAAGTAAGGAGGGAGGAGGGCTCATGTGGAGCAAAAACACGGGCACAGAAAAGTTGGGACGAATCGCCTGTTTGTGTGCTGTACGTTCGATGTAATTGTATATAACCGAGGGCAGTTTGGCCGTGAAGCAGTACGTTTTTGATGTCCGTTCTCCCATCCTCCACACTCTGTAAGCTTCACCTCTGTCGCCCATATCTTATCCCACACCAAGCGCCGCTCAGCTATCACCCCTGTGCTCGCTGACCTACATTGGCTCCCAGTTCCCCCAATACCTCTGATTTAAAATTGTCATCCTCGTGTTTAAATCACTTCTTGGCCTTGCCCCCTCCCTATCTCTGTGACCTCCACCAGCCCTACCACCCTCCCAGAGCTCTGCGTTCTGCCAACTCTCTTCTGTATCCTCCTCCCCTCGCCCCACTATTGGCGGCTACACCATCAGCAATCTAGGCCCTAGGGTCTGGAATTCCCTCCCTAAACCCCTCCGCCTCTGCAGCTCCTTCTTCTCCTTTAAGACTGTCCTTAAAACCCACCTTGCTGGCCAAGATTTTGGTCACCCCTCCTAATATCTCTTTCTTTGACATCCATTTTCGGATGCTGCTGCTAAGGTTACATCTATTCTCCGCCTCCCACAAATATCGGCACTTTCCCAGGAAACCCCTCCAAATATTGACATGTTCCCAAGGACTCCTTGCAAACACACTTCTAGGAAGATCCTACAAATATTGACATACTCCCAGGGACTCCCTGCGAATTCCGACACATCTATAGGGACCCCCTTGTCCTAACTACTGATAGACAATGTCAGCTACTCAAAGGACAACACTGCTACCATTGCAGAAAACACAGGCTGGTAAGTCCAAAAATACAGAACTCTTGAGACTTTGTGCCCAAGGCATACAATCTGATTGACCACAGGTGGGCAGAAATCTGATAATCTTGCAAATTTCCTGAGATCCCCCCCATGTAGAATAAAATCAGAGAATCTTGCAGCACAGAAGGAGGCCATTCGGCCCATCCTGCCCGTGGCGGCTCTTTGAAAGAGCTATCCAATTAGTCCCACTCCCCTGCTCTTTCCCTATAGCCTTGCAAATTTTTCCTTTTTAAGTAATTATCCAATTCCCTTTTGAAAGTTATTATTGAATCTGCTTCCACCGCCCTTTCAGGCAGCGCATTCCAGATCATAACAATTCGCTGCATAAAAATATTTCTCCTCATCTCCCTCTCTGGCTTTTTTGCCAATTATTTTAAATCTGTGTCCTCTGGTTACCAACCTTCCTGTCACTGGAAACAGTTTCTCCTTATTTACTCTATCAAAAGACCTCATAATTTTGAACACCTCTATTAAATTTCCCCTTAACGTTCTCTGTTCTAGGGTCCATAGTGAGAGTAAGAGGGTAAAAGAGAGAGAGAGAGACAAAGAAAGGAGAGGGAGAGTGAGAAGATATTTATCCCATCAGCCTAAATTATATACCATATAGGGCAGCCTAGATCATATGATATCAACCAATATTTATCCCACAACAAAAATCACTAAAAACAAATGATCTGGTCATTATCACATTGCTGTTTGTGGGAGCTTGCTGTGCGCAAATTGGCTGCTGCGTTTCCCTACATTACGGCAATTGATACTAGCTCAATTGCTAAATTTAAATCTGAGCTAGATAGCTTTTTGGCAACCAAAGGTATTAAGGGATATGGGCCAAAGGCAGGTATATGGAGTTAGATCACAGATCAGCCATGATCTTATCAAATGGCAGAGCTGGCACGAGGGGCTGAATGGCCTGCTCCTGTTCCTATGTTCCTATTAAAACAGTGACTGTACTTCAAAAGTACATCATTGGTTGTAAACTGCTTTGGGACATCCTGAAGTTGTGAAAGGCGCTATATAAATGCAAGTTCTTTCTCTTTTTTTACATCACCAGTTAAATCATCTCAAGTACAAGTTCTCTCAATCATATTGTTGAACTCCACAGTTGACTTTAATTAAATAAACCTAATTTATTGTTACCACTACATTGCCATAATTAAACTGAAGGCTCTGAAATTACATTTCTTCAAGGCAATTTCATTTGTTGTGGGTGATGAGCGACAATAATCACTTTGTGCATCCAGGTAACATCAATGAAGCATGTGCACTGTGGCAGTAACTGCGTGATTGTCTCTTTGTCCCAAAGTTCTGTGGTTAATCAGACACTTACTGCTTACATTACACAGAATTACATAGAATGTACAGCACAGAAACAGGCCATTCAGCCCAACAGGACAATGCTGGTGTTTATGCTCCACACGAGCCTCCTCCCTCCTTGTTTCATCTCACCCTATCAGCATATCCTTCTATTCCTTTCTCCCTCTTGTGTTTATCTGGCTTCCCCTTAAATGCATCTCTGCCATTTGCCTCAACTACTCCTTGTGGGAGCGAGTTCCACATTCTCACCACTCTCTGGGTAAAGGAGTTTCTCCTGAATTCCCTATTGGATTTATTAGTGACTATCTTAGATTTATAACCCCTAGTTTTGGACTCCCCCACAAGTAGTAACATCTACCCTATCAAACCCTTTCATAACCTTTATCAGGTCACCCCTCAGCCTTCTCTTTTCTTGAGAAAAGAGCCCCAGCCTGTTCAGTCTTCCCTGATGGTTATAATCTCTCAGTTCTGGTATCATTCTTGAAAGGCAAGAGTTTCGTTGCTGCCTCCCTCTCCCCCCTTGCCCTCCCACAAATGCCTCGGCCTCACTGCAGAAACGAATAAGCGTCGGTTGAATTTTTTGCTGATCAAAGAAAGAAAGATTTGCATTTCTATAGTGCTTTTCACAACCTCACGATGTCCCAAAGCGCTTTACAACCAATGAAGTACTTTTGAAGCGCAGTCACTGTTGTAATGTGGGAAATGCAGCAACCAATTTGTGCACAGCAAGATCCCACAAACAGCAATATGATAATGACCAGGTAATCTGTTTTAGTGATGTTGGTTGAGGAATAAATATTGTCCAGCACACATAGAAACAGGAGTAGGCCATTCGGCCCTTCGAGCCTGCTCCGCCATTCAAAATGATCATGACTGATCTTCTATCTCAATACCATATTCCTGCTCTCTCCCCATACCTCTTGATGCCTTTTGTGTGCAGAAATCTATCTATCTCCTTCTTAAATATGTTCAGTGACTTGGACTCCACAGCCTTCTGTGGTAGAGAATTCCACAGGTTCATCACCCTCTGAGTGAGTAATTTCTCCACATCTCAGTCCTAAATATCCTACCCCACATCCTGAGACTGTGACCCCTCATCCCAAGACCCCCCCACCACCCCCCCCCCAGCCAGGGGAAACATCCTCCCTGCATCCAGTCTGTCTAGCTGTCAGAATTTCATACGTTTCAATGAGATCCCCTCTCATTCTTCTAAACTCGAGTGAGTACAGGCCGAGTCGACCCAATCTCTCCTCATACGACAGTCCTGCCATCCCAGGGATCAGTCTGGTGAACCTTTGTTGCACTCCCTCCATGGCAAGTATATCCTTTCTTAGGAAAAGAAACTCTTTTATGAAATAGTGCCATGGGATCTTTTACATTCACCTGAAGGGGCAGACGGGGCCTTGGCTTAATGTCCCACCTGAAAGGCAGCACTTTCTGACAGTGCAGTGCTGCACTGGGAGGGTCAGCTGAGATTTTGTGCTCAAGTCTCTGGAGTGGGACTATGAACCCACAACCATTGTAAGGTGAGTGTGCTACCCACTGCGCCATGGCTAACACTGTGAATGAGGTACTTTTGATGTTAGTGCTGTGCTTCCAGGTCCGGTGTTATAGTTGATTAGCAGAGTAAAGCTCTCTCCACCCTCGTCCCAACAACTTTGGTCCTTTATCAGAAAACAGGAGAAGATTTTTTTTTTTCTTCACAATTTACTGAAGTAAGAAATGGCAAATCAACTTCTCGTATTATTTTTCAGAGGTTGCCACCTCACCTCCAGAGCAAACAAGAATAACCATTGGTGCCCTGTTACAGTGTTACCCAATGATCACAACGGGCTGGGTATGTGACAGCGTTAGAAATGACCCTTGGTGAGATTAGCAGATGATGACCTGCCTCTACTATAATAGTGGATTTGAGCAGATTAAGTGCTTGTCCAGTAATTTCTTGACTTCACTTCAGCTCTCTACAACTCCTGTGCTGCTACGTTACAGCAATATTCGGGCTTTACTTTTCTGCGTGCCAGCCGTGGCTCATTTTCGCGTCCGAGTCAGAAGGTTGTGGTTTTAAATATTGGCCAGGACACCGGGGAGAACTCCCCTGCTCTTCTTCAACTAGTGCTGTGGGATCTTTTACTTCCACCTGAGAGGGCAGACAGGGCCTCAGTTTAAAATCTGATCCAAAAGGCAGCACCTCTGACAGTGCAGCACTCCCTCAGTACTGCACTGCACTGGGGAGTGTCAGTCTAGATTTTGTGCTCAAGTCTCTGGAGTGTGCCTCAAAGGCAAGCATGCTGCCCACTGAGCCACAGCTGACACCTAAATAACAGAGGACTATTACAAGGAAATAGGAAGATGATGGGGTTGGTTTTGTGGAAGGGTGAGATTTTAATGGACCAAAAGGCCTTCGTCATCCGAACATATCCAACGATTTTGTGAACTGAGCTTGAACCGGCTCAGGATGGAAGGGGTTAAGGGAGAAAGCGGGAGGGAAAATTGAAAACAGCAACATGAGAGCATCTTTTGATCTGCATCAGAAGCCGATCCAGCAGGACCTGTTGCTTGCCTCACACTGAGGAGAAATGGAAAGCGACACAATGAGGTTTCATCTTGCATCTTTGTAGGCGATGCTTGGAGTATTAATTCGAAGAAAGACTAACAGGCGTTCTTGAGAGCTGCCTAAATGAGACTTTCAATTAAAAAGTAATTAAACCAGCTGGACAAAATGCTTCCAATCGGGAGAGATCCCAGTCACTCACTTCCATCAAATAACTCTATAGGTAATTACCGCTTCAGTGATGATTAGAAATGCATGTCATTTAAGACCAGACTTGAAACTGATAAGTAAATGATCAGCCAGACAACTAACAGGAGTGGGGCAATCAGGAAGGATTTATTTCCTGTAGCATTCTCATCACATTGCTTTAATTAGTTTCCACATCCAGTTGGATTGTTCTGATTGTTGACTATGAACAGCATTCTCTCACTCCCCACCCAAACCCTTGGCTCATTAGATACATAGGAACATGGGAACATAGGAACAGGAGGAGGCCATTCAGCCCCTCGAGCCTGTTCCGCCATTCAATGGGCCGGAACTTGCTCCGACTGGCGTGGCGAGGCCGTCCGCACAAAGACGACGAAAATACTTACCTCGTGGTCTCCGACAAACACTTGCTCCATTTTAAAAAAATATTTCCAGTTCAGCGCTGTGATATCAGCGCATCGCCCTCCGTACCGATAGACTCTGTGGGAATGGAAGCCCCGCCCACAGAATCTGTCAGGAAGAGAAGTCCCGCCCACAAGCAGGCAAGTAAAACTCATTCATTTAAAGTGAACTTGTCTATGTTAGTGTAAATAAAAATTTAACATACCTTATTACAAAAAGCCAAGCAAATGATTTAATTTAATGAAATTTACAGTAGATTAAAATTTAAAATTTTAAATTTTTAAAAAAAATTTAATGATCAAAAACTATTAAAATAATAGTAATTTGACATTCCACATTTGTAAAATTTAATTTTTTGTTGTTTCGTTGTTATTAACAGTCACCGCGCTTTTAAAAAGCAGTGTAGGGCTGGTATTTTCCAGCGTGCCTTTTGGCGGTGCAACTTTTTAAAATTCATTCATGGGATGTGGGCGTCGCTGGCGAGGACGGCATTTATTGCCCATCCCTAATTGCCCCTTGAGAAGGTGGTGGTGAGCCGCCTTCTTGAACCGCTGCAGTCCGAGTGGTGAAGATTCTCCCACAGTGCTGTTAGGAAGGGAGTTCCAGGATTTTGACCCATCGACGATTAAGGAACGGCCGATATATTTCCATGATGTGGAGATGCCGGTGATGGACTGGGGTTGACAATTGTAAACAATTTTACAACACCAAGTTATAGTCCAACAATTGTATTTTAAAATCCACAAGCTTTCGGAGGCTTCCTCCTTCCTCAGGTGAATGTGGAAATGAAATCCTCGAACCTATCGCATTTATAAATCACAGAACAATGCCTGGTGATTACAGATAGTCTTTTCAACCGCCCGTTGCCAAGGCAACCAAAGTGTTCAGACAGATAGGTGTTACCTACAGGGCCACTGGATATACAAACGGCCAGAACTAAAAAAACAGATGATGTGGAGATGCCAATTAAAAAAAGAGCGAGAGAGGCAGAAACATAGAAACATCCGGAAGGAAAAGACAGCAATTGACCCGTTATATTAAAAACAGATAACATTTGTTCGCTGGTGGGGTAACGTGTAGCGTGACATGAACCCAAGATCCCGGTTGAGGCCGTCCTCATGGGTGCGGAACTTGGCTATCAATTTCTGCTTGACGATTTTGCGTTGTCGTGTGTCTCGAAGGCCGCCTTGGAGTACGCTTACCCGAAGGTCGGTGGCTGACTGTCCTTGACTGCTGAAGTGTTCCCCGACTGGGAGGGAACCCTCCTGTCTGGCGATTGTTGCGCGGTGTCCGTTCATCCGTTGTCGCAGCGTCTGCATGGTCTCGCCAATGTACCATGCTCTGGGGCATCCTTTCCTGCAACGTATGAGGTAGACAACATTGGCCGAGTCACAGGAGTATGAACCATGTACCTGGTGGGTGGTGTCCTCTTGTGTGATGGTGGTATCTGTGTCGATGATCTGGCATGTCTTGCAGAGGTTACCGTGGCAGGGTTGTGTGGTGTCGTGGACGCTGTTCTCCTGAAAGCTGGGTAATTTGCTGCGAACAATGGTCTGTTTGAGGTTGGGTGGCTGTTTGAAGGCGAGTAGCGGAGGCGTGGGGATGGCCATAGCGAGGTGTTCGTCGTCATTGATGACATGTTGAAGGCTGCGGAGAACATGGCATAGTTTCTCCGCTCCGGGGAAGTACTGGACAACGAAGGGTACTCTGTTGGTTGCGTCCCGTGTTAGTCTTCTGAGGAGGTCGGAGAGGACGCCATTATGGAGCGACGTCATAGAGTCATAGAGTTATACAGCACGGATAGAGGCCCTTCGGCCCATCGTGTCCGCACCGGCCATCAAGCCCAGTCTAATCTACTCCCATATTCCAGCATTTGGTCCGTAGCCTTGTATGCTATGGCATTTCAAGTGCTCATCCAAATGCTTCTTGAATGTTGTGAGGGTTCCTGCCTCCACAACCCTCTCAGGCAGTGAGTTCCAGACTCCAACCACCCTCTGGGTGAAAAAGTTCTTTCTCAAATCCCCTCTAAACCTCCCGCCTTTTACCTTGAATCTATGTCCCCTTGTTATAGAACCCTCAACGAAGGGAAAAAGCTCCTTAGTATCCATCCCATCTGTGCCCCTCATAATTTTGTACACCTCAATCACGTCCTCAGGTGAGTAATTTCTGGCCCAATGAGATCACGGCTGATCAGTATCCTAACTCCATCTACCCGTCTTGGCTCCATATCCCTTAATCATAGAATCATAGAATCATAGAAAATTTACAGCACAGAAGGAGGCTATTCGGCCCATCGTGTCCGCGCCGGCTGAGAAACGAACCACCCAGCCTCATCCCACTTTCCCGCATTTGGTCCGTAGCCCTACAGGTCGCGGCTCTTCAGATGCACATCCAGGTATTTTTTAAATGAGTTGAGGGTTTCTGCCTCTACCACCCTCTCAGGCAGTGAGTTCCAGACCCCCACCACCCTCTGGGTGAAAAATTTTTCCTAATTTCCGCTCTAATCCTTCTACCAATCATTTTAAACTTATGCCCCCTGGTTATTGACCTCTCCGCTAAGGTAAATTGGTCCTTCTTTTCCACTCTATCTAGGCCCCTCATAATTTTGTACACCTCAATCAAATCAGCCCTCAGCCTCCTCTATTCCAAGGAAAACAATCCCAGCCTATTCAATCTTTCCTCATAGCTAAAATTCTCCAGTCCTGGCAACATCCTCGTAAATCTCCTCTGCACCCTCTCTAGTGCAATCACATTCCTCCTGTAATGTGGTGACCAGAACTTTGGGCAGTGCTCAAGCTGTGGCCTAACTAATGTTTTATACAGTTCCAGCATAACATCCCTGCTTTTATATTCTATGCCTCGGCTAATAAAGGAAAGCATTCCATATGCCTTCTTAACCACCTTATCTACCTGTCCTGCTACCTTCAGGGATTTGTGGACATGCACTCCAAGGTCCCTCACTTGCTCTACACCTTTCAGTATCCTCCCATTTATTGTATATTCCCTTGCCTTGTTTGCTCTCCCCAAATGCATTACCTCACACTTCTACGGATTGAACTCCATTTGCCACTTTTCTGCCCACCTGACCAATCCATTGATACCTTCCTGCAGTTTAGAGCTTTCCTCCTCACTATCAACCACATGGCCTATCTTTGTGTCATCGGCAAATTTCTTAATCTTGCCCCCTACGTTTAAGTCCAAATCTTTAATATATACCACGTAAAGCAAAGGACCTAGTGCTGAGCCCTGCGGCATCCCACTGGAAACAGCCTTTCAGTCGCAAAAACACCCTTCGACCATTACCCTTTGCTTCCTGCCACTGAGCCAATTTTGGATCCAATTTGCCACTTTCCCTTGGATCCCATGGACCTTTACTTTTTTGACCATTCTGCCATGTGGGACTTTGTCAAAAGCCTTGCTAAAATCTATGTAGACTACATCAAATACACTACCCTCATCGACCCTCCTGGTCACCTCCTCGAAAAATTCAATCAAGTTAGTCAGACACGACCTCCCCTTAACAAATCCGTGCTGACTGTCCTTGATTGGTCCATGCCTTTCTAAGTGATGGTTTATCCTGTGCCTAATAATTGATTCCAATAATTTACCCACCACCGAAGATAAACTGACTGGCCTGTAATTCCTCAGTCTATCCCTCGCTCCCTTTTTAAACAACGGTACAACGTTAGCAGTCCTCCAATCCTCCGGCACTATGCCTGTATCTGGTGAAGTTTGGAAAATGATTGTTAAACCCTCCGCTATTCCCTCCCTGATTTCGTTTAACAGCCTGGGATATATTTCATCTGGCCCTGGTATTTTATCCACTTTCAAAGATGCCAAACCCCTTAATACTGCCCCTCTCACTATGTTTATCCCATCCAATATTTCACACTCCTCCTCCTTAACTACAATCTCTGTATCATCCCTCTCCTTTGTGAAGACAGATGTAAAGTATTCATTAAGAACCATACCCACATCTTCCGCCTCCACACATAGTTTACCTTTTTGGTCTCTAATAGGCCCTACTCTTTCCTTAGTTATCCTCTTGCTCTTAATGTATTTATAAAACATCTTTGGGTTTTCTTTGATTTTACCTGCTAATATTTTTTCATGCCTTCTCTTTGCTTTCCTAATTTCCTTTTTAACTTCACCCCTGCACTTTGTATACTCCTCTAAGCTTTCCGTAGTATTGAGTTCCCGGTGTCTATCATAGGCTTTCTTTTTCTGCCTTATCTTACCCTGAGTGCTTCTTTAATCCAGGGGGCTCTAGATTTGGCTCTAGATGTGGGAACATGTTTACCCTGAACCCCTTGAATCTCCCCTTTGAATGTCTCCCATTGCACTGACACCTTCAAGTAGCTGTTTCCAGTTTACTTTTCCAAATCACTTCTCAGTTTAGTAAAATTGGCCTTTCCCCAGTTGAAAACTTTAACTCCTGCTCTGTCTTTAATAATACCCTTGGCTAACAAAAATCTATCAATCCCAGATTGAAAATTATTAATTGAGCTGTTTGTTGGAGAGAGTTCCACATTTCTACTACCCTTTGCATGAAAAAGTGTTTCCTGACTTCTCTCCTGAATGGCCTGGCTCTGATTTTAAGGTTATGTCCCCTTGTCCTAGACTCCCCCACCAGCGGAAAAAGTTTCTCTGTATCTACCCTATCAATTCCTTTCAAAATGCTAAAAACCTCAATCAAGTCACCCCTTAACCTTCTACGTTCCGGGGAATACAGGCCTAGTTTATATAATCTCGCCTCATAATCTAACCCATGGAGCCTTGGTAACATTCTGGTGAATCTGCGCTGCACTCCTTCCAAGGCCAATATATCCTTTCCACGTGCGGTGCCCAGAGGTGTACACAATACTCCAGATGTGGTCTAACCAGGACTTTGTATATAGGAACATAGGGAACATAGGAACAGGAGTAGGCCATTCAGCCCCTCGTGCCTGCTCCACCATTTGATAAGATCATGGCTGACCTGTGATCTAACTCCATAAACCTGCCTTTGGCCCATATCCCTTAATACCTTTGGTTGCCAAAAAGCTATCTAGCTCAGATTTAAATTTAGCAATTGAGCTAGTGTCAATTACCGTTATCTGGAGCAGAACTTCCTCCCCTTTATATTCTGGCCCTCTAGTTATAAAGGCTAACATTCCATTAGCCTGTTTGATTTTTTTTTGTACCTGACTACTCCACTTTAGTGATCTGTGTTCATGGACCCCCAAATCTCCTTGGACCTCCACTGTTCCTAGCTTTTCACCATTTAAAAAAATACTCGGATCGATCCTTTTGTGGTCCAAAATGGATGACCTCACACTTACCTGCGTTGAAATCCATCTGCCACAGTTTTTGCCCAGGGTAGCACTCTTCCCTTTGCATTTGTTGCTAGTGAATCCAAGCCCCTCTCCAGAACACACACAACCTATGTTTGAGCACAATATTAAGGAAGAGCCGTATTGATGGGAGGTGCGAGTTACATTGTTTGGATCTTTTCTACCGAAAGTACTTTGCTTTCTGTATTTTTTAGATTATTCCTAATAGGTAAATCTCCTGTCCTCACACTCTTGACAGTATCTTTGTTGGCCCTGATATCTTAATAAGTTCTGGATAGCCCAGGGCAACTAATGTTGAAACCTTTTTGTTAATCTCTTCAGCTAAGATACTCTCAAAGCTGTGAGGACAGGAGATTTACCCATTAAGAATAATCTAAAAAATACAGAAAGCGAAGCACTATAGGTAGAAAAGATCCAAACAATGTAACTCGCACCTCCCATCAATACGGCTCTTCCTTAATATTGTACTTCAGCTATTGGGTCCAAACTGTGCCATTCCAGGAATTTCCTCCCATCTTTCAAAAGCAATAGAGCACCACCTCAGACCTTGTTTTAGGCTTTTAACTGTGTAGGGGGTGGTGGTGTGTGTCAGCTTCACCTCTGACTTCTGAGCGGTCCGAATCGCTCCCACTCCCTGGGTTCTAGACCTTGGACTTATTTGGGGGTTGTGACAAAGTTCAGCAGACAACTGGTTTTGGTGCAAGAAACTTTGACCTTTATTCAAGAGAGAAAATACAACACAACAATCTTAACACTCTAATAAAATGGGGAACACTTCGGTACACACGAGGGAAATTACAGTAGAAAGATACCTCACCCCTCCCAATCCCACTTTACTAGCTAAGTTGGACTCTAAAGGGCCAGAGATAATGCTCACCAAACGAATCTTTGACAGTAATTCACCCAGGGGTAAGTCAGAAATAGATTGTAGAGTGGAAACTTTGCGGATCTTCGGTTTTCTCCCGGGTTGGTTTTCTTTGGTCGCAGTGGCCCAATATTACCCGGTTGGTTGGTGGTAATATTCGGTTGGTTGTTTCGTAAGGCCCTTGTTGCCGCGAGGTGTCCGATGGTCACTGGGGCTGTTGCTCTGGTTTCTTCTTGTGTGTCGGCCTGCTTCTAGAGCTGCTGACCTTCCCTGTCGAACGGCTTTCCTGTTGCTCCCTCACCTTGTTGTTCGCTGGAAACTGCTTTCCTTCCAGAGACAGGCAGAACAAGACAAGCAGAACACAACAGCCAGCAAGAACCAGAGAGAGAGAGAGGTTTCGAGTTTCCACTTGTGCATCCCTCTCTTACAATGGTCTTCGACACCTTTAAAAAAAACACTTCATGTCTGTTTAAACAGTTCTTACAAAGCCCTTAAGAATCTTTGATGGCTTTGTGATGGTCCCTCATCATGTTGCAATTGCTTCTCCCGATGGGTCATTGTTAATTCCGATTTTTTTAGAGCTTGTCACACAAGGCTTCCTTTTGTATCCAACGTCCTAGGTGTTGATGGGTTTTGCTTTAAAACAAAGACATGGCCCCACCATGTCTGGAGCAGTTGTCTCTTTCAATGGCTGACTGCCTTTTGAATTCGTGCTGCGTGTCGACCACCTGCTGTCGGTTTTGCATTAAAACAGAGGCGTGTCTGAAGCAGTAAATTCTCCCACATTCCACGTGTGTAAACAATTTTTACAATTGTCAACCCCAGTCCATCACCGGCATCTCCACATCATTCCACGTGTGGGTTGTGGATTCGTCTGGTGACCTCTCACCTCTCCTTCCATCTTAGGATTTCAGTCAATGGCCAAAGTTTTCCAACCTCAAGGAAAAGGTGAATTTCTTTAGGGTTTTTCTCCGAGTTTTGGGGGATCTGTGAATTTTGAGAATCTTACAGCTGTCAAGTGAATTTATTGAACGAAACAACTTCCTTGTTTCCAAATCCCTCCGTGGTCTCACCCCTCTCTATCTCTATAACCTCCTCCAATCCTACGACCCTCAGAGATCTCTGCACTCCTCCAATTCTGACCTCTTACGCAGCCCCGATTTTCATCGCTCCACCATTGGCGGCCGTGCCTTCAGTCATCTGGGCCCTAAGCTCTGGAATTCCCTCCCTAAACCTCTCCGCCTCTCCTCCTCTCTCTCCTCCTTTACGGCGTTCCTTAAAAACTACCTCTATAACCTGTCCTAATATTTCCTTATGTGGCTCAGGTGTCAAATTTTGTTTGTTAATGCTCCTGAGAAGCGCCTTGGGACATTTTACTACATTAAAGGCGCTATACAAATGCAAGTTGTTGTTATTGTTAAATATTTAAGAGTGATGAGGTGCTATATAAATATGAATCTTTCGTTTTGAACTGATGGGGCTCGATTTCAGCACCCGCGATCGGGTGCGTTCCTGGCGGGGGGGCTACGAAAATCGGGGATTCCCGGGGCGGGTCGGGAGCCCGGCTCCAACCCGCCCCATTTCCGGGTTCCCCACAGACGCGCTGACATGCGCGCGCAGCCTCCCGCATGTGGGACTCCCGCCGGCAATTAAAGCCAGCGGGATGCCACTTAAAGTATTTATTTTGGTATTTCAGGTCGTTTAGAGACCTGATTAACATGATATTTTAGGAGGGATGGGATTTTGCAACTGAATGGGACTGTTTCCCGTACTGGGGGAAACACTCCCAGTTCAAATGGACGTGTTGCAGCCATCAGCCTGTGGCAGCTGCAAAGGTCCATTTGACAGGTGCTGGGGGGAGACCCTCACTCATTGCAGGAGGCCACTCTGTCACTTTGGACAAAGTTTGGCCTCCACCACCCTCCTCCTAACAACAAAATTCACCAACTTGCACACTTACCCCGGGGTCCAGACACATGTACCTACCTTGTGGACCCCCTCAGATGTACATCTTCCGGATGGGGGCCGCCGTAGCTGCAGTCATGACCTCCTCGGAGGGCGAACAGCATCACCAGCCCACAGCAGGAGGGAGGGCAACCGCAGAGAGAGATGCGTCGCAGAGGGCACTACCCTCGCCACAGGGTCCACAGACCAAGGCTCAGCATCCTGGACCTCTCTGAGCAGCAGTGCACACGGAGGCTCAGAGTCACACGACATGTAGTCGTGGACATCTGCAGCCTCCTTCATGCCGAGCTGCTCCCGGCTGGCCCGAGCACCATCTTCTTACCTGTCGCTGTCAAAGTCACCACTGCCCTCAACAACTTCTCCTCCGCATCCTTCCAGGTTGCCAGTGGGGACATCACCGACATCTCTCAGTCGTCTGCACAAAAGAGCCCTGCAAATACACCTACACCCACTCTGCAGTGACACAATGGGTGGCATCAGGTGTGGGTCTTCATTGTTATCCTCAGGAAAGGGCATTATTGCACAAACCAGACAAGATTCGCAAAGACGTGGCAATAGTGGTGACAATATAATATGTAATGTGAGTTGCTCAGAAATTAAATATAAGTAAAAACCATGACAAACCCTCAAACACCCTTGTGCATCCCCTTCATGCTCACGACATGTTTGCCTTACGCTGCCTACTGCACATATGTGATGCATGCCCTGTGGCTGCAGCACAGGTAGTGGCAGGTTGAGTGAGGCTGACTGTGAAAGAGATGCATGAGAGGGTGAGTATGAGATAGAGCCATGAAATTGAATGAGGATTGGGTTGAGTGGTAGTGGCAGGATGAGTACTGGCGAGGTGAGTAAGTGCAGGTAAGATGAGGATGAGGTTTGAGTGGGTGTGAGGGGTGATGTGACAGAGTAATGTTGGCAGTGCAGAAGGAGATGTGGGGTGGGGGCGGTGATGTGGCAGACGGAGTGTAGGGGAATGAGTAAGTGTACTCACTTTGGCTGACCTACTGAGGTCATTGCAGTGCCTCCTGCACTGTATGCAGGTGGGCGATATGTTGGTGGTGCTGGTGACCTCCTCTGCCACCTCGAGCCGGGCCTTCTTGGTGGCAGAGGCAGGCCGCTTCCTCACGCCCGCCAGGGGGAAGATCTCTGTCCTCCCCCTCCTCCTCCTCACCCCATCCAATAAGAGCTGGAGTGAGGCATCATTAAACCTGGGAGCAGCCTTCCCCCTGGGCTGCTCCATGCTGTAATTTTTCCTATTTCTTGCAGCATCAGTCAGTGGAGGACTGCCCCTTTAAATAGAGCTCCTCCAGCTGACAGACCTTACTGCGCATGCGCAGCCCGCCCGCCGCGCAGATCAGCAGCGGGGAACCCGGAAGACCAGGTAAGTGGATCCAATCAGCCTGCGATTGCGCGCGGGGCAGACTGATTTCACCGGGCGCGTTACCCACGCGCCCAATCTGATAGGAGGAACCCAGAGATCTCAGAGGGATGGAAGAGATCACAGAGATAGCGAGAGGGCGAGGCCATGGACGATATGAACGGAGAGCTCAAAAGTCCAAATTAAGGCAGACGCAGCCAAATACGCTGCTCCAGCAATTTCAGGCCCATTGTCACATTGGAAAGGCGGCTCCTCCAACAGTTCTCTTAGCTCTGCTCTGAAGCTGTTCTCAGTTTTTACACTGATGACTGTTAGGATCTTTCCCCTGATAACTTGCAACTTGTCAGGCACGTTTAACTGTTCCTGTATTGCCACCAATCCCTGAACCCATCTGAAAATGAAAATTAATTGCATTGTATTTGCTGGCTGGTTTTCACTTGGCCCCACAATGTAAGTGGGGCAACATAAGCAAATAGGGTTTAAATATTGCAAATAGCGGAACCTTTGAAGTCTCAGTATGGCATGGTTGGTTAGACTTTTACCTCTGATTCAAAAAGTTAAGGTTTCAAGCTCCACTGCAGTCATTGAGCGCTTAACCCAGGCTGTCACTTCAGTGCAATACTTAGGGAGTGCTGCACTGTCGGAGGAGCTGCCTTTCCAATGTGACAAATGGGCCGGAAATTGCTGGAGCAGAGTATTTGGCTCCGTCTGCCTTAATTTGGACTTTTCAGCTCTCTGTTCATATCGTCCATGGCCTCGCCCTCTCCCTATCTCTGTAATCTCTTCCATCCCTCTGAGATCTCTGCGTTCCCCCGAACAGATCTCCCGTTGACCTCCTTTCTTCTAATGGCAGGAGCACCAGTTTCTCTAGCCTCTCCTCATAACTGAAGCTTCTCAAAGTCAAAAACACACGTTGAAGGTCAGTAAAAAATGTTTATTGAAGAGTTTGGCTCCAATTGTTGTTACATTGAGTGTATTATACTTGTTACCCAATGCATCTCTGTTGTAAAAGCATAGATTCGCGAGCATTTTAATTCATCACTTTTCTAAACAAGCTATTTTTCTTCCAGCCTTTTAGCTAGCTGTAATAAAACATGTTTGGTGTAGTACTTTAATTTAAGCTATGATAGATGACCAAGATAAATATGTGTAATCAGTGAACATGATTCCAATTTATCATTAATAAAAAAAAATAAGGTAGGAAAAAGCACACTGTTAGAAATTAATGCCTTTTTGCTGTAATCAATCCTGTTTCATATTATGTACAGTGTGCTGCTGCCTTCTGGGATAGAACCTGTCACATTTATATGGTTGTCGTGTGCAGAGCAAAGTATGGAATATTTTCTTAACTTGAGGACACTTGTACCAAGGATATTGAGGTAATATATTTCAGCCTGTGCATTTTCTTTACTGGATGCAATCAGACCAGAAATTAGGCACAATTAGCGATGCGTTTTATGAATTTACCCTGTCTGCCATTTTAACAGAAGTATTGATCTGTTAATTATAAATGGTCAACACCTCCCTTAAAGTAATGGACAGAGGAATTTCAGATAAACGCATTAACCATCATGTTACTATCATTCTACAGGTTAATTAGGCATCAGCCGAGGCTCAGTGGGCAGCATGTTTGCCTCTGAATTAAAAGGTTGTGGATTTAAGCCCCACTCCAGAGACTTGAGCACATAATCCAGGCTGACACTCCCAGCGTGGTACTGAGGGAGTGCTGCACTGTTGGGGGTGCCATCTCAGGTGGACATAAAGGGCTCGATATTGCCAGGGCTGCGGGTTCGCGGCGGGGGGGGCTATTGGGCACGTGGGTAACGCGCCCGGCGAAATCAGTCTGCCCCCCGCGCGATCGCAGCCTAATTGGATCCACTTACCTGGTCTTCCGGGTTCCCCGCTGCTGATCTGCGCGTCGGGCGGGCTGCGCATGCGCAGTAAGGTCTGTCAGCTGGAGGAGCTCTATTTAAAGGGGCAGTCCTCCACTGACAGATGCTGCAACAAATAGGAAAAATTACAGCATGGAGCAGCCCACGGGGAAGGCTGCTCCCAGTTTAATGATGCCTCACTCCAGGTATCATTAGATGGGGTGAGGAGGAGGGGGAGGACAGAGATCTTCCCCCCGGCGGGCGGGAGGAAGCGGCCTGCCTCTTCCACCAAGAAAGCCTGGCTCGAGGTGGCAGAGGAGGTCACCTGCACCACCAACATATCGCCCACCTGCATACAGTGCAGGAGGCGCTCCAATGACCTCAGTAGGTCAGCCACAGTGAGTACACTTACTCATTCCCCTACACTCCATCTGCCACATCACTGCCCCCACCCCACATCTCCTTCTGCACTGCCAACACTACTCTGTCACATCACCCCTCATACCCACTCAAACCTCATCCTCATCTTACCTGCACTTACTCACCTCGCCAGTACTCATCCCACCACTACCACTCAACCCAATCCTCATACAATCTCATGGCTCTATCTCATACTCACCCTCTCGTGCATCTCTTTCAAAGTCAGCCTCACCTAACCTGCCACTACCTGTGCTGCAGCCACAGGGCATGCATCACATATGTGCAGTAGGCAGCGTAAGGCAAACGTGTTGTGAGCATGAAGGGGATGCACAAGGGTGTTTGAGGGTTTGTCATGGTTTTTACTTATATTTAATTTCTGACCAACTCACATCACATATTATATTGGCACCACTACTGCCACGTCTTTGCGAATCTTGTCTGGTTTATGCAATAATGCCCTTTCCTGAGGATCACTATGAAGACCCACACCTGATGCCACCCATTGTGTCACTGCAGAGTGGGTGTAGGTGTATTTGCAGGGCTCTTGTGTGCAGACGACTGAGAGACATCGGCGATGTCCCCGGTGGCACCCTGGAAGGATGCGGAGGAGAAGTTGTTGAGGGCAGTGGTGACTTTGACAGCGACAGGTAAGAAGATGGTGCTCGGGACAACCGGGAGCAGCTCGGCATGAAGGAGGCTGCAGATGTCCACGACTACATGTCGAGTGACTCTGAGCCTCCATGTGCACTGCTGCACAGAGAGGTCCAGGAAGCTGAGCCTCAGTCTGTGGATCCTGTGGCGAGGGTAGTGCCCTCTGCGACGCATCTCTCTCTGCAGTTGCCCTCCCTCCTGCTGTGCAGGTGGATGTGTCACAGCACTCTGTTGTGGAGCTCCATGTGTCAGAGGTGGACGGCGTGGATGGCGAGGCTGGTGAGGCTGGTGATGCTGTTCACCCTCCGAGGAGGTCATGACTGCAGCTATGGCGGCCCCCATCCGGAAGATGTACATCTGAGGGGGTCCGCAAGTTAGGTACATGTCTCTGGACCCCGGGGTAAGTGTGCAAGTTGGTGAAATTTCTTGTCAGGAGGAGGGTGGTGGAGGCCAAACTTTGTCCCAAGTGACAGAGTGGCCTCCTGCAATGAGTGAGGGTCTCCCCCACCACCTGTCAAATGGACCTTTGCAGCTGCCACAGGCTGACAGCTGCAACGTGTCCACTTCAACTGGGAGTGTTTCCCCCAGTATGGGAAACAGTCCCAGTTGTCAATAAAATCCCACCCCTCCTCACATATTCACTTAATCAGGTCTTTTAATGACCTGAAAGACGAAGATAAATATTGTTAAGTGGCACCCCGCCGGCTTTAATTGCCTGCGGGAGTCCCACATGCGGGGGTTGCGCGCGCACGTCAGCGCGTCTGTGGGGAACCCGGAAATGGGCGGGTTGGAGCCGGGCTCCGGACGCGCTCCGGGATTCCCCGATTTTCAGAGCCCCCCCCGCCAGGAACGCACCCGATAGCGGGTGCTAAAATGAAGCCCAATGTATCAGCAGTGGCTCAGTTGGTAGCACTCTCGCCTCTGAGTTGCAAAGGTTGTGGGTTCAAGTTTCACTCCAGAGACTTTACTGAGAGAGTACTGCAAGGTTGGAGGTGCTGTCTTTCAGATGGGATGTTGAACCAAGCTCTATCTGTCCTCTCAGGTGGGTGTAAAAGATCCCATGGCACTATATTGAAGTGGAGATGCCGGTGATGGACTGGGGTTGACAATTGTAAACAATTTTACAACACCAAGTTATAGTCCAGCAATTTTATTTTAAATTCACAAGCTTTCGGAGGCTTCCTCCTTCGTCAGGTGAACGATGTGAAAAATCGTTCACCTGAGGAAGGAGGAAGCCTCCGAAAGCTTGTGAATTTAAAATAAAATTGCTGGACTATAACTTGGTGTTGTAAAATTGTTTACAACTATATTGAAGAACAGCAGGGATGTTATCCCTGGTCTTCTGGCCAACATTCATTCCTCAACCAGCACCACTAAAACAGATTATCTGGTCTTTATCACATTACTGTTTGTGTGACCTTACTGTGTGCAAATTGGTTGCTGTGTTAGAACAGTGACTACACTTCAAAAGTACTTTATTGATTGTAAAGTGCTTTGGGATAGCATGAAAGGTGCTATATAAATGCAAGTCTCTCTTTTTGAATATAAAACTCTCCATTCCTTCATCCAAGTCATTGATATATATGGTGAAAAACTAAAGCCCCCAAAACAGATCCCTGGGGAACACCACTGGTCACATCCCCCCAATGAGAGACCAAACCCTTTATCCCTACTCTCTGTCTCCTACCTCCCAACCAATTACAGACACATCGCAAGATTACCTCCAATTCTGTGCGCTCTTATTGTTGCCAATAATGAAGTCTCCCTTAAAATGTGTTTCCCCCACCCTTTGGAAAAGTGAAGCTTGCTAACAGCTGCATTTTGTCTTCCTCTTGCAGCCACCCACGGAGAACCCATCAAAGGGGCAGACCCTCCACTCCGTCTTGCAAAACAAGAAGCAGAATTTTTTTTTTGCTTTGGATCCCAGCTGTTTGGCACAAGGACCGCAATGAGTGACAGCCTCACCTCAGAGTAATAACAACAGCAATCAAAACAATCACCTCAAATTTAATTCAGAAACTTTCTCCGTCTTAATCTCTCAGAACTAAATGGGTTTCAGCTGTGGATCTGAATCGACTCAAAACTGGAGCTGGTCCCTTTGTCTGCGGTCCAACATTGCAATCCCCGTCTACACTAGAAGAGCAACCACTGGAATGTGAAAAAACATTCGCTCCTCCACACAGCTTCAATCAAATGCTGTATGTTTTTTTTTCTCTCTCTGTGGTTGGCTCCCTCAAGTTGGTCGCATGTCACAGGGTAAAACTTATGCATTCTGCACACACCCCCTCCCCTTGGGACAACTGAGGACCCCCCCCTCACACAGATAGTCATTGTGAGAGCAAAGACCTTTAGGAACATAGGAACAGAAGGAGGCCATTCAGCCCCTCGTGCCTGCTCCGCCATTCAATGAGATCATAGCTGATCTGTGATCTAACTCCATATACCCGCCTTAGCCCCATATCCCTTAATACCTTTGGTTAACAAAAATCTATTAATCTCAGATTTAAATTTAACAATTGAGCTAGCATCAACTGCTGTTTGTGGAAGAGAGTTCCAAACTTCTACCACCCTTTGTGCATAGAAATGTTTCTTAACTTCATTCCTGAAAGTCCTGGCTCTAATTTTTGGGCTATGTCCCATGGTCCTGGACTCTCCAACCAGCGGAAATAGTTTCTCTCTATCTACCCTATCAGTTCCCCATAATATCTTGAAAACTTTGATCAAATCACCCCTTAATCTTCTAAATTCCAGGGAATACAACCCTAGTTTGTGTAATTGCTCCTCATAATTTAACCCTTGGAGTCCAGGTATCATTCTAGTAAATCTGCGCTGCACTCCCTCCAAGGCCAATATATCCTTCCTAAGGTGCGGTGCCCAGAACTGAACACACTACTCCAGGTGTGGTCTAACCAGGGCTTTGTATAGCTGCAGCATAAATTCTACCCCCTTGTATTCTAGTCCTCTAGATATAAAGGCCAGTGTTTCATTAGCTTTTTTGATTGTTTTCTGTACCTGTCCATGACATTTTAATGATCAATGTACATGGACCCCTAAATCTCTTTGGACCTCCACTGTTTCGAGCTTTCCCCCACACCTGCACACTATAACCCTCAAGATAGAGTATGAATGCACTCCTGGATACCTGTCCCCCTTTCACCCCCAGACACAGACAACAACTTACGTTTATCATAGGACCTTTAACGTAGAAAAATGTCCCAAGTCGCTTCACAGAGGCGTAAGGAGGCAAAAATGGACACCGAGACAAAGAGGGAGATATTAGGAGGGGTGTCCAAAAGCATGGTCAAAGAGATGGGTTCTTAGGTGGGTCATAAAGGAGGGGAGAGAGGTGGAGAGGTTTAGGGAGGGAATTCCAGAGTTTGAGGCCCATATGGCTGAAGGCACGGCCGCCAATGGTGGGGCGAAGGGAGTGGGATGCACAAAAAGCCAGCTTCAGAGCAACCTAGAGTTCAGGGGGTTGGGATGGTAGGGCTGGAGGAGGTTTCAGAGGCAGGAGTGGGGTGAGGCCATGAAAAAATTAGATCATGAGACGTTTGGCAACCAGGAGCCAATGTAGGTCAGCGCACACAGATGGGTGAGTGGGACGGAGTATGGGATTGGATACGGGCAGCAGAATTTTGGATGAGCTGAAGTGTATGGAGGGCAGAAGGTGGGAGGCAGGTCAGAAGAGCGCATTGGAATAGTCGAGTCCGGAGGTAACAAAGGCATGGATGAGGGTTTCAACGGCAGATGGGCTGAGGCAGGGGCAGAGGCGGGCGATACCACAGCGATGGTGAATATGTAGGGACGGAAGCTCAGCTCAGGGTCAAAAGGGACACTGTGTTGAAACGGAAGGGGTTATGGGGTGATTTGACAGAGGTGTATAGAATTATGAATGGATAGAACAGAACAGATAGAGACAGGCTGTTTTGCAATGGTTGAGGGGTCAAGAACAAGAGGATATAGATATCGAAATAAATGCAAGAGATTTAGGACAGCGAGCAGGAGAAACATTCTTACACAGGGGGTTGTGAGGCCATGGAATTCACTAACCGAGTTAGTGTTTGAAACACTGGGGCGATTTCAACCCTTCCTGCCTGGTGGAAACTGGACAGGTGGGCCGTTAAAAGCACCCCTGTTATGTACTGGCAAGAAAACCGCCAGGATTTCACATCCGTAATTTTAACCCGCACTCCTGAGCAGATGCCAACGGCACCCACAGAAAGAAAGAACGCAAGAAAGAAAGACTTGCATTTCTATTCACAATTTCAGGACGTCCCAAAGTGTTTTACAATCAATTAAGTACTTCTTGGCGTGTAGTCACTGTTGTGATGTAGGAAACGCGGCAACCAATTTGTGCACAGCAAGATCCCACAAACAGCAACGTGATAATGACCAGATAATCTGTCTCTTAGTGATGTTGGTTGAGGGATAAATATTGGCTAGGACACTGGGGAGAACTCCCCTGACCTTGGGATCTTTTACATCCACCTGTGAGGGCAGACAGGGCTTCGGTTTTTACGTCCCATCTGAAAGATGGCACTTCCGACAGTCAGCCTGGATTATGTGCTCAAGTCTATGCACAGTTCTGGTCTCCATATTATAAAAAGGATGCAGAGACATTGGAGAAGGTGCAAAAAAGATTCACAAGGATGATACCAGAACTGAGAAGAAATACTTATCAGGAAAGATTGAACAGGCTGGGGCTCTTTTCTCTAGAAAAAAGAAGACTGAGGGATGACCTGATAGAGGTTTTAAGATTATGAAAGGGTTTTTATAGGGTAGAATAGAGATGTTTCCACTTGTGGGTGAGACCAAAACTAGAGGTCGTAAATATAAGATGGTCACTAATAAATCCAATAGGGAATTCAGGAGAAACTTCTTTACCCAGAGAGTGGTGAGAATGTGGAACTCGTTACTACATGGAGCAGTTGAGGCAAATAGCATAGATACGTTTAAGGGGAAGCTCGATAAACACATGAGGGACAAAGGAATAGAAGGATATGCTGATAGGGTTAGATGAAGTAGGGAGGGAGGAGGCTCGTGTGCAGCATAAACACCGGCATGGGCCAGTTGGGCTGAATGGCCTGTTTCTGTGCTGTAGACTCTATGTAAGTCTCTGGAGTGGGATTTGAAACCATGACCTTCTGACTCAGCCCCACAAGTAAAGCTTAGGCCTCCCCTGCCCAGGCCTCTCCCCCTCCCCACCATCGCCCGCCTCACTTCCCGAACGTGAGACGCCCCCGGAACTCAGTCCCACCACCTGCCTTGTGTTGAGGGTGCCGCCTCCCGATCCCGCTTTCTCCAGGCGCTTCCTGCCAACTTCCCGCCTGGGACGGGTGGGACATCGGCCGGCTGCATTTAAATGAGGCCCCCCGCGAGTTAAAATAGCCGGGGCCTCATTTCTGGAACAGCAGAGGGTGTGGAGGGGGGGGGCCGAGCTCCCATTCACCTCGCTACCCACCCGAATGATTCCACACAACTGATCGCACTTTCCTGACTGAACTTCCCCTTCACTGGCTTGACCTGGTAAGGTGTTATATTAAATGCAGATTGTGGTTGTTGTTGTTGTATATCTGCGCCCAAAACCCAGCAGAAGTGATGTCCAGCTGGTGCGGGAGGGTCCGAGCTAGGGTCAGGTCTGGGCACCCCAAGGATGAGGGGCTAATAAACGTTCTATCAAACAGAGGCGGGGTGGGGGGGGGGGGCAGGGGGGGGGGGTCGCAGGGTCGATCCGCAGTAGCTTTCCGAGGTGGGGCCGGCAGGTTATCCCCAGCAATTCCGGCTTCTTCAGGTGCGGGATGGGTGCTGCTTGAGCGCCCCCAAAAAAGCCAAAGGCCCGCTCTTCGAAGACCCTCCCCCCTGACCCCTGACCCCAGTGCAGCAGCAGCTGAGTTCTGGGGAGTAATGCGGGTGTATCTGTTGTAATTCTGCCCCATCCGGGTCATTGAGACAAATCTTGACCTCAGGAAGGATATATCGACCTTGGAGGGGGTGCAGTGCAGATTCACCAGAATGATACCGGGGCTAAAAAGGGTTAAATTATCAGGACAGGTTGCATAAACTTAATTTGTAGCCCCCTTAAGTTTAGAAGATTGAGGGGTGATCTAATGGAACGATAAAGGAATTCAATAGGGTAGATATGGAGAAACTATTTCATCTGGTGGGGGAATCCAGAACAAAGGGGGCACAATCTTAAAATTAGAGCTAGACTATTCAGGGGTGATATCAGGAAGCAGTTTTTCACACAAAGGGGAGTGGAAATCTGGAACTCTCTCCCCCAAAAGTCTGTTGATGCTGGGGGTCAATTGGAGCTTTCAAAGACCGAGATCGATAGATTTTCGTTGGGTGAGGGTATCGAGGGATATGGAGCTAAGGCGGGTAAATGGAGTTGAGATACAGATCAGTCATCATCTGATTGAATGGCAGAACGGGCTCGAGGGGCTGAACGGCCTACTCCTGTTCCTATGAGGATGCGGGGGCAGGAACAGTGCGTCAGTGGTAATAAATTGAAACCTGGATGAGGCACAGGAACCATCTCCTGCAGCGGACGCGTCTAATGATGAAGAGCATATTCGAGAAAAGTCACATCGTAGGACTCAAGTGACTGCGATGTAGATCTTTAAAATGCCGATAAGCATCTCTAGAATTTAATTTGAGCAGTCTACTTAACTTAACTTAATCTGTGATTGAAAGTCACGAGGATATGCGTACATAATGAGAGATCAGAAGAATATGTATCCTTCACACAGCGGTAGGTTCAGTTGGGTTTTATCAATTAACCATTATAAAATGTCCTCTAACAACAATAACAACATCATCTTGCAAGTAAAGTGTCCCATGTTGCTTCACAGCAGCGTTATCAGGCAAAAAAATTGACGCTGAGCCAAAGAAGGAGACATTAGGACAGGCGACCAAAAATTTGCTCAAAGAGGTAAAAGACAGAACTTGCATTTATATAGCGCCGTTCACAACCTCAGGACGTCCCAAAGCACTTTACAGCCAATGAAATACTTTTGAAGTGTAGTCAATGTTGTAATTTCGGAAACACAGCAGCCAATTTGCGCACAGCAAGGTCCCACAAACAGCGATGTGATAATGACTAGATAATCTGTTTTAGTGATGTTGGTTGAGGGATAAATATTGGCCAGGACACCGGGGAGAACTCCCCTGCTCTTCTTCAAAATAGTGCCATGGGATCTTTTATGTCCACCTGAGAGGGCAGACGGGGCCATGGTTTAATGTCTCATCTGAAAGACGGCGCCTCCGACAGAGCAGCACTCCTTCAGTACTGCACTGGAGTATCAGCCTAGATTTTGTGCTCAAGTCTCTGGAGCGGGACTCAAAGGCGAGAGTGCTACCACTGAGCCAAGGCTGACGCCTTTAAGGAGTGTCTTAAAGGTGGAGAGGCTCATTAGTAAAGGCAGTGGGTAACTGGGCCACATCGACCGGGTTTGATTCCCTAGATTGGGCTGAGTTTGTTGATCATGGCCTGGGTCATATTTGAGGTTCTACTCGAGGCTTTAGTGCCACTGGGAAGGGGAAAATCCACCAGGGTTCCTGTTAGACAAGCTGTGCAAGGTAAAGTTGTATTCTGAGCCCATTTTGAATTGAGGCATCCATTTTGTGGCGAAAAGACAGTTTCTTCAGAAATTTGCTGAAACGGTTAGTATCTGCAGAATGTGAATAAGACAGTCAAATCTGCAAGTCAGGCAATGACTGTTGTCACCTGAGATGGATTTGGGTTCTTTGTGTAAGCTCTGGCCACCTAATGGATTCATCTATCTGATTGATAAGCATTTGTAAGTAGATACGGCAGTTTATGTCAGGTCCTGATTCGGTGATTTGGGGCCTTTTCATCCTCTGGTGCCACGAGACAAATGAACCTTTGGAATGTTGAGCTAAAGGGACCCTAATGTAAAGCAGGAGAAGGAGTGACAGAAGTGGGGTGAGAATGTGGAACTCGCGACCACAAGGAGTAGTTGAGGCGAATAGCATTTAAGGGGAAGCTGGATAAACACATGAGGGAGAAAGGAATAGAAGGATATGCTGATAGGGCGAGATGAAGTAGGGAGGGAGGAGGCTCGTGTGGAGCATTAACGCCGGCATAGACCTGTTGGGCCGAATGGCCTGTTTCTGTGCTGTAGTTTCGATGTAATTCTATGTAACAGCTTTACAGCAAATATAATTGCGAACGATTGTCATTGGAGGTAGGTAGAGATTGAGGGTTGGCCACCCTGCAGTTTGAGCTCAGTAACTGAAACCTGAGGTCTCCTGTTGTGTGTGCGGTGTCTGTGAGTAGCATTCTCCAATACTAAAACCAGTAAGCGAAGACTTTGGGTCCAGAGTCTTCATTCCCTGGTGCGGAGGCAACGGCTCCAAGCTCATCCCTATAGTCCTCAGATGGACATAAAGGATCCCATGGCATCATTTCGAAGAAGAGCAGCGGAGTTCTCCCCGACATCCTGGCCAATATTTATCCCTCAAACAACATCATGAAACAACAGATTATCTGGTAATTATCACGTTGCTGTTGGTGGGACCTTGCTGTGTGCAAATTGGCTGCCGTGTTTCCAACATTACAACAGTGACTAAACTTCCAAAGTTCTTCATTGGATGTAAAGCACATCAGGACGTTATATGCAAGTCTTTTTTTCCTTTTACTCACCTGTTCTGCCTAAGTCCTGCTATGTGGACAGAATTGGGCTCAGTTTTTAAAAAAATCTGGATATTAAAAGCTGGTATCAATAAAAAGTGACCACTAAGCTGTCAGATTATCATAAAAACCCAACTGGTTCACTAATATCCTTTAAGGCGGGAAACCTGCCGTCCTTACCTGACCTGGGCCTATATGTGACTCCAGTCCCACACCAGCGTGGTTGACTCTTAACTGCCCATTGATTTAGCCTAGCAAGCCAATCAATTATATCTACATGGACTGCAGCACTTCAAAAAGAAGGTCACCTCCTCAAGGGACAAACTAGGGTTAGGCAATAAATGCCGGCCTTGACACCTCACCCCAAGAAGTAATTTATGAAAAAAATACCCCGTAGGTTTACTTACGACACTCGTCCCTCACAAGGTGGTAACTGGATGCCTTCCCGAATAGCAGGGAAAATATCAGCAGGGCACTCTCCCATCTGCCCTGTCCAATTGTTGTACATAATGGGTGGCAGTACTTCCAAACATGTGCTTGATGCTGAACCAGTGAAGTCAAGACCCATTGAATCCTCAGACTTGTCTCGAACCTTGGTTAGACCACACTCGGGGTCCTGTGCACAGTTCTGGTCTCCATATTACAAAATGGATATAGAGGCACTGGAGAAGGTGCAAAAAAGATTTACAAGGATGATACCAGAATTGAGAGGTTGTAACTATCAGGAAAGATTGAACAGGCTGGGGCTCTTTTCTCTAGAAAAAGAGAAGGCTGAGGGGTGACCTGATAGAGATCTTTAAAGATTATGAAAGGGTTTGATAGGGTAGACGTAGAGAGGATGTTTCAACATATGGGGGAGACCAAAACTAGAGGGCATAAATATAAGATAGTCACTAATAAATCCAATAGGGAATTTAGGAGATTTTTTTTTACCCAGAGAGTGGTTAGAATGTGGAACTCGCTACCACAAGGAGTAGTTGAGGCGAATAACATAGATGCATTTAAGGGGAAGCTAGATAAACACGAGGGAGAAATGAATAGAAGGGTGCGCTGATAGGGTCAGATGAAGTAGAGGGGCTTGTGTGGAGCATAAACACCGGCATGGACCAGTTGGGCCGAATGGCCTGTTTCTGTGCTGGAGGCTCTATGTAATTCCATCATCCTCAGCCGCTGTCTCATCCGCATCCAGAACTCTCACACTTTGACACCCAATGATCTGTGAATCCCTTTAATATGCTTCTCCCAGTCACCCACCCAGAACTTTTGAAGGGAACAAAAACTTACCTGTTATGGGATTTGCCTTCTGTGGCCCCACCAAGGACCACTCAATGCCCAGTAGCAATAGACCGAGAATGAATGGTGATGCTGCACCCATTGGTACCTCAAACTTGCTTCTGTGTCCAACATCTAGTGTGGGATCCCAATTTGCACAGTTCTCCCGTCCAAAACAGTTCACCCAAGAGTAGGGAGTTGGGTATTAAGGGTTACAGAACCAAGGCGGGTGGATGGAGTTAAGACACAGATCAGTCGTGATCTAATTGAATGGTGGAACAGGCTCGAGGGTCTGAATGGCCTCCTCCTGTTCCCACGAAGTGCATCGACAGTAATTTTCTGAGCTTTGAAACATGAAAATGATGTAAAGCATTGCGATACTTCAAAGCTAATTCCAGATGAGCAGAAGCCTGAAATTACTGAACAGAGCAATGCACCAGCCTGGTGTTGGGAAAGATAATGAAATAAATGATTTGAGTAAATCAGCTAATTAAAAACTATAGCAGAATAGAACACTAATTATAATTAAATTTACACTTGAAATCCAATTATTGGCAAGAGGGGGTCACCTACAAAGGAACAAAACTTTCCAAGTCTACAGTAAAAGTATATGACACCTCACTTCGAAATTGATTTTTTTGGGGGGGAACTATTAAAGAGGTTACGCAGAAAATGTAATATAATTAGAGATCTACAATTGTAACATGAATATGATCAAGTCATATACAGTCAGATACTGTACTTCAGAGGGGACATTAAATCAAGACCCACCGCCACCCCATCGGAATGTTCTGGTGGTTAATGATCAGGGCTGGATTTACTGAACTGCGTGCTTCCCGGGTTTGAACGGCCATCTTTCTCCACTGCTTCCGCACGGCCAACCTCGCCAAAACCGCTGGGTTCAGTGCTCAATAATTACTCCATGTAAGGGAGCTCACACACAGGGTGGCAGGATTTTCTGCGATGGTGCATTTACCACCTGTGCTGTAGCGCTAAAGTGTTTATTTTTCACCCCCTTCCATCCATCCATCATACACTATTGAATGACTGTTACAATGTTAAGGTCTTGCCTTAGACATTCTCTTGGATACAGTAGTACTGCTCATTCCTTTAAGTGGTCCTGGTAGTCTTGTGTTCAGGAGTGCGCCCGTACTACCCAATATCTAACTGTAAGATAGCGTTGCCCATAGGTGTGACAATAGCACCCCCTTGTGACCTAACGTGGATATTGTGTCTTTTGCATGTGCCCCTTAGATGAGCTTCTCTGATCCTTTCACAAGTGGACTAAAGCACTTGATCAAACAAGGTCAGAAGCTACAAGTTGTTAGGCTGCTTTATTTCACAGACAGCAAAATCAACGTACAGAGTAACAGTCAAAGCAAGTTCGACTTGCTTAGTTCAATCTCATCTCTCTCCTAAAAAAAAGTAGGAAACATAATAATAAACCCCACACCCTGTCCCTTTCCTGGGCTGACTTTACTTGTTTTCTTTTCTGACTATTTGTAAATACAAAATCTGACCTGCAATTTTTAGTACCCAGCTCCCAGGCCAAGGGCTATGTCTCAGAGTCCGCTGTTTAAAACCTCCCGCCTCCTGTGTTCCTTTTTACTTCTGGCTCCAGGAATCAGAGTTTGTCCCTGACACGTTTCCCCATTCAGGTAAATCACCAGCAGATCTGTCAACCAAACCCAGACACCGCGCGCCATGTCGACATGACTAGAATCACCCTCGCCACGATGGATGTGAATACTTAGATCATGACATCTGTCCCTAGTCATCCTGGCCCATAGGAACATAGAAACAGGAGTAGGCCATTCAGCCCCTTGCGCCTGTTCCGCCATTCAATTGGATCATGGCTGATCTGAATATTAACTCCATATACCTGCCTTGGTTCCCTATCCTCTAACACCCTTCCCTGACATAAATCTATCAAACTCAGTTTTGAAATTTTCAATTGACCCCCAGCCTCAACAGCTTTTTGGGGGGAGAGAGTTCCAGATTTTCTCTCCCCTTTGTGTGAAGAAGTGCTTCCTGACATCACCCCCTGAACAATCTGGCTCTAATTTTAAGGTTATGCCCCCCCTTGTTCTGGACTCCCCCCCACCAGAGGAAATAGTTTCTCTCTATCTACCCTGTCAAATCCTTTAATCATCCTAAGCACCTCAATTAGATCACTGTTTGATCTTCTAAACGCAAGGGAATACAAGCCTAGTTTATGCAACCTGTCCTCGTAATTTAACCCCTTAGCCTCGGTATCGTTCTGGTGAATCTGCACTGCACCCCCTCCAAGGCCAGTATATCCTTCCTGAGGTGCAGTGCCCGGAACTGAACGCAGTGCTCTAAACTATAGCATCGTTTCCACCCCTTTCTATTCAAGCCCCCTTGAGATAACATGCCATTAACCTTTTAAATTGTGTTTTGTACCTGTCCACTAGCTTTTAGTGATTTCTGTACATGGACCCCTAAATCTCCCTGATCCTCCACAGATCCCGGCTTCTCACCATTTAGAGAATACTCTGATCTATCTTTCTTCGATCCAAAGTGGACGACCTCATACTTCCCCACTTTGAACTCCATCTGCCACAGTTTTGCCCACTCACTTAATCTATCAATGTCCCTTTGCAATTTTCAGCAACCATCTACACTGTTTACTGTGCCACCTAACTTAATCCGTCTGGATTTAATACACAGTCTGCAATGTCTGCACCCTGTCACCTTTCTTTTTAAAGCTGCCCAAATTGCACTTTGAAACACAAGACTTCGACATATCTCAACGCTCAATTTTTTTTCAGTTGAAGAAAAAAAAAATCAAATATCCTGAAACATGTCAGTAACCTTTAGAATTAAAAAAAAAAGGCAGCCTGCAAACAGGTGAGGTATATGCATAGAAGGAAGCAAGTGGGTGTTAAATTTGAAAGCTGCGATTATGTGCCTGGATTGCAATATTAACTAAATGATTGATGCAGGACAGAAAGAAAGAAGGACATGCATTGTGACTCATTGGGATGTACGTGAGCTCGGGAGGGCTTCCAAGCAAAATCTGTTTGCTCCCTTCGATGATTTCTGTCAGAGAAAATAAGAGACTGGGCTATAAAAACCGTGCAGCAGCAAAAAGAGCACACAAGCAAGGGAAGTGAGCACACAGCTATAGCCCACGTTATAGACTGACAAAATGACACGATGCTGAACACGGTGCAGTCAGACATTTTGCAACGTCAAGGTGTAGCAGCTTCCAATTATTTTGTATCACTTGTTTGCATTTTGCACTCAAAAGCACAGTAAAGCTCAGTTGCATTCGCAACCCCTCAGATAATGAGGCAGTCCGTGCCCACATGCAACAAGGCCTGGACAACATCCAGGCTTGGGCTGATAAGTGGCAAGTAACATTCGCGCCAGACAAGTGCCAGGCAATGACCATCTCCAACAAGACAGAGTCTAACCACCTCCCCTTGACATCCAATGGCATTACCATCGCCGAATCCCCCACCATCAAATTCCTGGGGGTCACCATTGACCAGAAACTTAACTGGACCAGCCATATAAATACTGTGGCTACAAGAGCAGGTCAGAGGCTGGGTATTCTGCGGCGAGTGACTCACCTCCTGACTCCCCAAAGCCTTTCCACCATCTACAAGGCACAAGTCAGGAGTGTGATGGAATAGTCTCCACTTGCCTGGATGAGTGCAGCTCCAACAACACTCAAGAAGCTCGACACCATCCAGGGCAAAGCAGCCTGCTTGATTGGCACCCCATCCACCACCCTAACCATTCACTCCCTTCTCCACCGATGCACTGTGGCTGCAGTGTGTACCATCCACAGGATGCACTGCAGCAACTCGCCAAGGCTTCTTCGACAGCACCTCCCAAACACGCGACCTCTACCACCTAAATGGACAAGGGCAGCAGGCACATGGGAACAACACCACCTGCACATTCCCCTCCAAGTCACACACCATCCCGACTTGGAAAAATATCGCCGTTCCTTCATCGTCGCTGGGTCAAAATCCTGGAACTCTCTTCCCAACAGCACTGTGGGAGAACCTTCACCTCACGGACTGCAGCGGTTCAAGAAGGCGGCTCACCACCACCATCGCAAGGGCAATTAGGGATGGGCAATAAATGCCGGCCTCGCCAGCGACGCCCAAGTCACATGAACGAATAAAAAAAAAATTATTGCTTGTGCCTCCTACACAGACCTCGGTGTGATGGGGGCACATATCAGGGGTTGGGGTCCGTGCTCCGATTTCTGATGAGGGCTGTTGGGAGAGGGTTGGCATCAAAAAGTCATAAAGTTACCACAATCAAAGAAAGAAAGAGCTTGCATTTATATAGCGCCGTTCACATCCTCAGGTCCCAAAGCGCCTTACAGCCAATGAAGTGCTTTTGAAATGTAGTCACTGTTGTAATGTAGGGAAACGCGGCAGCCGATTTGCGCACAGTAAGATCCCGCAAACAGCAACGAGATAAATGACCAGATAATGGGGGTGAAATTCAACTTCAGCCGGAGGTTCAACAGAGACAGAGGATCGGCCACCCGTTAAACACTCTGCCTGATTTTCCTTTGCATTTGAACACAATGGGAATGAAGATCGGGCGATATGTACAATGGCCAATTAGCTACCGCCCATTTGGTGCCCGCGAGAAAGTCGAATTTTACCCTCAATTTGTTTTTTTAGTGATGTTGGTTGAGGGATAAATATTGGCCAGGACACCAGGGAGATCTCCCCTACTCTTCTTCGAAATAGTGCCAGGGGATCACCTGAGTGAGCAGACGGGGCCTCGGTTTAACATCTCATCTGAACGATGGCACCTCCGACAGTAGGGTACAGGAATAGAGAGATCTGGGGATATAAATCGTTGAAGGTGGCAGGGCAGGTTGAGAATGCGGTCAAAAAAGCATACGGAATCCTGGGCTTTATAAATGGAGGCACAGAGTACAAAAGCAAGGAAGTCATGATGAACCTTTATAAAACACTGATTCGGCCACAACTGAAGTATTGTGTCCACTTCTGGGCACCGCACTTTAGGAAAGATGTGAAGGCCTTAGAGGGTGTGCAGAAGAGATTTACTAGAATGATTCCAGGGATGAGGAACTTTAGTTTCGTGGATAGACTGGAGAAGCTGGGGTTGTTCTCCTTGGAACAGAGAAGGTTGAGATGAGATTTGATAGAGGTATTCAAAATCAAGAAGGGTCCAGACAGAGTAGATAGAGAGAAACTGTTCTCATTGGCGGAAGGGTCAAGAACCAAAGGACATAGATTTAAGGTGATTGGCAAAAGAACCAAAGGTGACATGAGGAAAAACTTTTTTACACAGCGAGGGGTTATGATCTGGAATGCACTGCCCGAGGGGGTGGTGGAGGCAGATTCAATCATGGCCTTCAAAAGAGAGTTGGATAAGTACTTGAAAGGAAAACATTTGAAGGGCTACGGGGATAGGGCGGGGGAGTGGGACTAGCTGGATTGCTCTCACGTAGAGCCGGCACAGACTCGATGGGCCGAATGGCTTCCTTCTGTGCAGTAACCTTTCGATAATTCTACGACAGTGCTGCCCTGGAGTGCCAGCTTGGATTATGTCCCTGGAGTGGGGCTCAGTACCCACAACCCCCTGACTCAGAGGCGAGAGTGCTACTCACTGAGTCATGGCTGACAGCATAAAATAAAGAAATGAAAAAATCTAATCCAAAGTCAATAAATCCTTTCAATCTTTCATACAACCTGAAGGGATGGAAGTGGTTTAGAGATTCACACTATCGCTCGCCAATGGAAAGTGCATGAACATATTCCTGGACGGTGCTCTGGATTTGCTGATGCATCGATGGGGTCTGTTGGAACCCTGAACACACTCAACTTGAACCTGCCAAGACTTGTTAAAAATTGGTCTTCCCTGCGGCTGGCTTTGACGAGTCGTGCTGGTTTTATACTCAGCTTGTAGCTGGCTGTGTACGCCTTGCGCCTTGGGAATTGCCATATTATCACAGAATCCTACAGCACAGAATGAGGCCATTCGGCCCATTGTGCCTGCGCTGGCTCTTTGAAAGAGCTATCCAATTAGTCCCATTCCTCCCTGTTCTTTCCCCATAGCCCTTGCAAATTTTTTTTCCTTTTCAAGTATTTATCCAATTCCCTTTTGAAAGTTACTATTGAATCTGCTTCCACCGCCCTTTCAGGCAGCGCGTCCCAGATCGTAAAAACTCGCTGCGTAAAAAAAATTCTCCTCCTCTCCTGTATCTCATCACTGGAATGGGTCTCACACAATGTAAAATCAACTTTCACTGCCTAACAAGTGTAAAAAGTTGCACAGCCCACCCAGATGATAGAGGTAGCTAGTTTGGATCACCAAACTGTCAGTTGCCTCTACTTATAGCCTATTGGGTGTTGCAGTTTGCTCCAAACTTCTGTAAGGTTGAGTACAGGTATATCAGAAACCTCTTATTGGTGCCTGTTATTTGTTGGTAAAGACCAAGGTCCATCTAATTCACTTCTACCATCCTGGTAGTCGCATGATACAAGGATAATGGCGTTTTTGACTGATCATAGCAATCAATCTCTATCAATGAGTCTACAACAGACCCAGATGTGAGGTGAGGAAAACCCCCAGTGGTGGAGAGTTTTGGGAACCAGAGGTCCAAAGTCATCTGTTCCTCCCAAGCCTGTTGCACTCACCACATATCATGTCCCAAATTACTCATATACCGTATTCGAACATTTTATTTTATGAAAGAAATCTGTCTAATTTGCATTTGAATGAATCAGTACGATCTACTTCCATCGTCTCCCTCGGGAGTCTGTTCCATAGATTGACCACTCGCTCACTGAAATAATGTTTCCGCACAGATCAGTTTTGAATTTACCCTCCTTCGAATGCAGGCTGTGTTCTTTGGTTCTACTGTTGTGGACAAGGTGAAACAGCTTGTCACAGTCTATATTATCCAGTCCCTTTAAAATCCTAAAAACAGCAATCACATCACCTCTCAGCCTTCTCTTTTCCAATGAGAACATGCCCAATTTACATAATCGGTCCTCGCAATCCAACCCCTCCATCCCCTCAATCATTCTGGTTGCTCCTTCCTGTATCCTTTCAATATCCTTTTGGTACTGTCCCTTTAAGAAGCCGAACTTCAGTACCCTCCTTATAATGAGAGTTTCGTATAACGGAGTCCTCTCTAATACAGTTTCGACCGTAACAATCTGATTTGACTTAAAATCCGTGTGCGCATCTGCAACTATATCTGTGGATGTCAGGGCCTCCTGAATGATTTAGTCTTCTCCTGAAGCAGGCAGACGCTGGAGCCATGAGCTCTGCCTGATTTAATTTCCTCAGTTTCTCATTTCGCACCTTATCACGTTTAATCAGGCTTACTATTTGTGCGCTTTCTGTCGGAGGACGCGGGGTGGATTTTGATCGGACTGGGAGATACAGGTTCTTAAAGCCGCAGTGTCTCATAAATTGATGCTTCTTGGAACGAAGGTCAGGGTTGAAGAGAGACAAGGGATACACTGAGTGGATCAAGTACACTGCGTAACACAAAGGCTCGGTCTTTTTTAAAGGATTTTTAAGGTCACTAGACATTTATTTTGATAGATCTCAACCCCACCTTCTCGACTTATCCCTCAATCCCATTTCTCTTCCGAAATCCATCAAGTTGACCCTTCAAACTCATTCATTCTGTCTGCTTCGATATGCACCCCCCGCCCCCCCCCATTGTTCTGTACTTGATCACTACCTAGTGAGCCCCTCCCTCCCTAACACTCCCCACCACCCCAGGAAATGTGCGTGTGTGGACACTGGAGGAGGAGAGGGTCAGGCACGGCTGTGATGCCGCCTCCTTGGTCGAATAACCCGGTAGCACTGGCGGCCTAGGCTCGCACAAGAAGAACAGCCGCTTGGGTGGGGCACCGTTACGAGTCGGCAGAATCACACCTGATGCGAACCGACATCTTCCGGGAGAGGAAGGGACAAAGTCAGACGAGAAAAAGAAATGTACATTCAGTTCGCTTTTGTCTTTGAACTGAAAAAAAATGGAATGATGGAGTTACATCGAGTCTGCAGAACAGAAACAGGCCATTCGGCTGTTGTTTATACTCCACACGAGCCTCCTCCTTCCCTACTGTTTCCATGTTGTAACTTCTATGATTCTATTTGGGACTAGCTTAGTGGTATAAACTGGGCGACATGGACATGTTGGGCCGAAGGGCCTGTTTCCATGTTGTAACTTCTATGATTCTACTTCATCTAACCCTATCAAGATATCCTTCTATTCCTTTCTCCCTCATGTACTTATCTAGCTTCCCCTTAAATGCATCTCTGCTATTCGCCTCAACTATTCCTTGTGGTAGCGAGTTCCACATTCTAACCACTCTCTGGGTAAAGAGGTTTCTCCTGAATTCCCTATTGGATTTATTAGTGACTATCCTTTATTTATGGCCTCTAGTTCTGGTCTCCCCCACAAGTGGAAACATTTTCTCTACGTCCACCTTATCAAACCCTTTCATTAACTTAAAGACCTCTATCAGGTCACCCCTCAGCCTTCTCCTTTCGAGAGAGAAGAGCCCCAGCCTGTTCAGCTTATCCTAATAAGGATATCCTCTCAGTTCTGATATCGTCCTTGTGAATCTTTTTTTGTACCTTCTCCAGTGCCTCTATATCCTTTTTATAACATGGAGACCAGAACTGCGCCCAGTACTCCAAGTGTGGTCTGTACAAGTTTAGCATAACTTCTCCGCTTTTCAATTCTATCCCTCTAGAAATGAACCCCAGTGCTTTGTTTGGTTTTTTTATGACCTTATTAACCTGGGTCGCTATTTTTAGTGATTTGTGTATCTGTACCCCCAGATCCCTCTGCTCCTCTATCCCATTTAAACTCTTATTATCCAAGCAGTATGTGGCCTCCTTATTCTTCCTGCCAAATTGCACCACCACATACTTCTCTATATTGAAATTGACAATAACAGGCCCATTCTGCAAGTTTATTAATATCTTCTTGTATTTTGTCGCATTCTTCCTTTGTATTAACTACACCCCCCACCCCCCGACAATTTGACGTTGTCCTTGCATTTTGAAATTGTACTTCTGATTCCTGAGTCCAAATCAGATAATTTAAATGGAGAACTTTGAATGAAGAGGCGCAGACTGAATACTAAAACTAGATGACAAGGTCTGGGCAAGACAGGCCCACTTGCCTCACACCTGCTTGACTGAGCGTCGGTCGTTTGACGATTATACGGCAAATAATGAAAGGAAATGGTCCAAGAATAAAAATGGATGTAAAGGCTGGGCTGATAGTATGTAATTAGCTCCTTCTTAGCCCAGGCAGGGGTTACAGTTATCCCATAATGCAGCCAAGTGGTAATTTGTACCGTATCGCTAAGATGAAGCTTCAGTGCAACAATTTTCGATAATTAAGCAACGTACCGTCTGGTGATTTTTCCGGCTGGTATAGAAATCGGTGTAAGTACTGTCAGATGCATCGGAAGCGCATTGAGAGTCGCATTCTTCGCTGCTGCTATCTCACGACACGTATCACACACTGGCGTTATCACACTGAGTGGGTGAAAGACACTTTTAAAGACTTTGGAGTCGCTTCGTAATTAGATTTTTAAAAAATATATTCTTTCCCCCCAGTTATTGCAAGCTTGATTTTTAAAGGGAGGACTTACATTATTGAAGCATCTCATCACATCTCAACAGACAGATAATTACAGTAAGTAAACGCACTGTTTTTATGTAGGCAAATGCAGCAGCTATTTTGCACAGAGCTGGATCCCACCACAACAACTTGCATTTATATAGGGCTTTTAATGTCGGAAAACATCCCAAGGTGCTTCACAGTGGAGAGAGACACCAATTATGCTGCCGCTATAAATTATCGGAAGAAGGAAAGACTGAGGGAGGGAAAGGGGTTGCACAGTTTGAAGGCACTGATAAGTAACAAGTTAAAGTAAAGGGTGTGGTATTATTAATGAACCTGTCAATGAAGTCATACAAAGTTCTTTTCTGCGTCATTTAACAAACATGTAAATGTAAGTAATATTGCTCACACAATTTCAACCCATTAATCTCAAAGCGGAGGGGATTCAGGGAGGAGGAGGAGGAGGTGAGTGTAGGATGGCTTATTGGGACTTAGGAGGAACGATGCCAGGATATTATCATGGAACAATCCATTGTTCATATGCCCCTCCCTCCTCTCCGCAGTCAATGGCACAACCTTCTGCCCTTGGTCACCTCCCCTTCCCCCTGTTTGAACTTCTCCTTCCTCCCCTCTTGTAGAATGTCTTGTGACTACTCGCTACATTTAAGGTGCATATAAGCATATGTTGCTGTATCGCCAAGGGATTAACGGGCTATGATTGTAATTTCCAGGGGCTAATTACTATTAATTCTTCTAAATGGGTCAGTTTTCCTGCCTCATTATTCACTACTTACAACAGTTATCACTGTGCAAAGGTCACCCGTCCTGACTCTCATTACACACAAGACCAATTCCAAGGCTGGATGTAGTCTCCTCTCCGAACCTCCAACAGGACAACATGATCCCTCTTGTCCAAACCAAAATAATTTAAAAAAAAATCAAAAAACAAACTGAAAGAACAAAGATTTGTACGAACACAACCCGTTATCACACCTCTCTGAAATGCACCAAACGCTCTTCACCCACAGTGAATTCCTTTCAATCGCAGTGACTGTTGTTGTTATAGCAACCATTCTGTCCGGAGCAAGATCCGACAAACAGGAATAAAGTGATTGGTCAGTTGACCTGATTATGGTGCTATTTGGTTGAGGGACGAATGTTGGTCAGGACACGACATCAACAACTTGCATTTATATAAAAACAGAAGATGCTGGAAATACTCAGCAGGTCAGGGCAGCATCTGTGGAGAAAGAAACAGAGTTAACGTTTCAGGTCGATGACCCTTCGTCAGAACTTTCTGTTTTTCTGTTTGTGTTTCAGATTTCCAACATCCGCAGTATTTTGCTTTGGACTTGCATTTATATAGTGCCTTTAACGTAGTAAAACGTCCCAAGGCACTTCACAGGAGCGTAATCAGAAAAAATTTGACACCAAGCCACATAAACAGATATTAGGACAAGAGACCTAAAGCTTGGTCAGACGAGGTAAGTATTAAGGAGCGTCTTAAAGGAGGAGAGGTTTAGGGAGGGAATTCCCGAGCTTAAGGCCTAGGCAGCTGAAGGCGCGAACGCCAATGTTGGGGCAAAGAAAGTCGGGGATGATCAAGAGGCCAGAATTGAAGGGGCATAGAGTTCTCGGAGGGTTACAGAGATAGGGAGGGGGCGAGGACATGGAGCGATTTGAAAACAAGGATGAGACTAAGAGCCAACCACAACACGTGGGACTGGAATAATTTGTAGGCTCCCTTCCCTGAAGGAAATTAATGAACCAGTTGGGTTTTTTAAGACAATCCGGCAGCTTTGTTTGGTCTTTCTTGCATGATACCAGCCCAGAGATGGTCAGATTTTATTAAATTGAATTCAATTCAATTTCACAACTTGCCATGTTGGGTTCCTGAACTCACTAACCTTTAGGTTGTTTATCCAATACCAGAACTACCACACCACCAGACCTGCAAGTTTACTGTGCGATAAAACTCTCCTCATCCCCTACTGCTGTGTTCTTTTGTTGTTATTCAATTCAGTCGGAATTCACATAGAATGTTAAAAGGGACCTTAAACACTAGGATCCCCGAAGGTGTTCGAAAATTAATATGCAGAAAAATAAAAAGAATTACATGAACAATATTTGACCTACTGGATTCAGTTGAGCAGTAGAGAATGGAAATACTATGGTATGGCCATGGACTGCTGTCCCTTTTAAATTTTGTTATCTTGTGGTTGACTTATTTGCAATACATGTCATTAATGCAATTAATGAAGTAATGGAAATATATTAATATGAACTAGTATTCATAGAAAAAGATCTCATTCCCAGTTGCACTTTGCCATTTGTGTGCATGGAATTTTAAAGGGGTACCGATTAATGCCATTTTTTTTTTGTTGAATTCCTTGGCTCACATACAGTTTTTGCTCCTGTCCTGAAATAAAAATGCTAAGACGGATTTGAGTCATTGCGGGGTAGATTTTCATCTGTACAGCCTGGCCTGTACTGGAAGAATTCTCCCTTGGCAAGTGTACCGTCTTTTTTTTTTATTCGTTCGTGGGAAGTGGGCGTCGCTGGCGAGGCCGGCATTTATTGCCCATCCCTAATTGCCCCTTGAGAAGGTGGTGGTGAGCCGCCTTCTTGAACCGCTGCAGTCCGTGTGGTGAAGGCTCTCCCACAATGCTGTTAAGGAGGGAGTTCCAGGATTTTGACCCAGCGACGATGAAGGAACGGTGATATATTTCCAAGTCGGGATGGTTGTGACTTGGAGGGGAATGTGCAGGTGGTGTTGTTCCCATTACCTGCTGTTCTTGTCCTTCTAGGTGGTAGAGGTTGCGGGTTTGGGAGGTGCTGTCGAAGAAGCCTTGGCGAGTTGCTGCAGTGCATCCTGTGGATGGTACACACTGCAGCCACTGTGCACTGGTGGTGAAGGGAGTGAATGTTTAGGGTGATGGATGGGGTGCCAATCAAGCGGCTGCTTTGTCCTGGATGGTGTCGAGCTTCTTGAGTGTTGTTGGAGCTGCACTCATCCAGGCAAGTGGAGAGTACTCCATCACACTCCTGACTTGTGCCTTGTAGATGGCCTGTCTGCCCTCTCAGGTGGATGTAAACAATCCTATGGCACTATTTGAGGTCCCCTGCCCATTTCCCTTCCACCCTCCCTTGTTCCCACCGCTTCCTGTTAGAGCAAAGTCAAGCCTGGTGGTCGTCCTTGCGATAGCGCTGGGCAGGTCCCAGATGGAGGGGCGGGCTCTCTCCTTTATGGCTCACAGTATCTTTCCAAAGCCTATGTCTTGGCTTAAAATTGGGTTGGATACATGGAGAACGAAGGGCATGAGCTTATGACATTGTGATTCCATAGAGAGAGTCTGAATGGAAAAGGTGCATTGGAATTTTAAACAGCGTCAGTGAATAGGAAGAACTCAGGCGAAGTTCAATATAATGGGAATGAATGGGAACGGATTAAGTGTTTCTATGCTAGTTTCCCGCGCTGTAATTTCAGAGTCCTATTCTTTTAACAAAGAAAACAGAAGCCACAATAAGGGGTGTAGAACCCATTGTCCAATCCCAAAACCATTCACACATTCGCAAGCAGATATAAGTCAGATACTGTAACATTACTGAGCCAGGGCCTGAAGTATAAGCCTTGGCTCAGTGGCCGCATTCTTGCCTCTGAGTCAGAAGGTTGTGGGTTCAATCCAGGGACTTGAGCACATAATCCAGGCTGACACTCCAGTTCTTTCTCTCTTCCTTTCTCGTGTGGAGTCTATGTCGTCATGTGAGAATGAGTTACTCTGTGAGTGAATATTTTATGCCACTTGATGGAACTGTATTTTGCACGACCTTTAACTTCTCTCCCGACTTTCGTTAATGCCGACACACAACCGTTCTTTGTTGGTGTAATAACAGACGACCGAAGCAGCCTGTGTGGGCCTTGGTTACTGTTTAAGTGACAGATCAGAAAGTAAGCAGATGTGAGCATTTAAACAAACTGCAGAAAAAAACTTGATAATTAAGCAGATTTTCGGTCAGAATTCTTTTCACATTAGTACTGTTTTGACAAGTACTTTGGATTTTCACAAGAAGATTTACAGCAAACATGGATTTAATAGGTAGTAGGAATAACACATCTGTGATTCTTGACTCTCACACAAAGTATCTTTTTTTAAATTAAGGTTTCAATGACACAATTTCTTGGAAGCCTATTACAATCTTTTGGCTTTTTATAATTATTCCACCCCCTGCATTATTTTTAAGATATTATTGTCCGTCCTCTTTACAATAGCCAACATTTCATATCTGTGAACGTGGCCCTGAAATTATTCTGTGGCATACTAGCATATAAAAGTTTAACTCCTTCCCATTCACTCCCAATATATAGAATCATAATTAACCAAACCCCTTCCCATTCACTCCCATTGTATAGAATCCCAATGGAGCAAACCCCTTCCCATTCACTCCCATTGTATAGAATCATAATTAACCAAACCCCTTCCCATTCACTCCCATTGTATAGAATCATAATTAACCAAACCCCTTCCCATTCACTCCCATTGTATAGAATCCCAATGGAGCAAACCCTTTCCCATTCACTCCCATTGTATAGAATCATAATTAACCAAACCCCTTCCCATTCACTCCCATTGTATAGAATCCCAATGGAGCAAACCCCTTCCCATTGACTCCCATTGTATAGAATCCCAATGGAGCAAACCCTTTCCCATTCACTCCCATTGTATCCAATCCCAATGGAGCAAACCCCTTCCCATTGACACCCATTGTATAAAATCATAATTAACCAAACCCCTTCCCATTCACTCCCATTGTATAGAATCCCAATGGAGCAAACCCTTTCCCATTCACTCCCATTGTATAGAATCATAATTAACCAAACCCCTTCCCATTCACTCCCATTGTATAGAATCCCAATGGAGCAAACCCCTTCCCATTGACTCCCATTGTATAGAATCCCAATGGAGCAAACCCTTTCCCATTCACTCCCATTGTATCCAATCCCAATGGAGCAAACCCCTTCCCATTGACACCCATTGTATAGAATCATAATTAACCAAACCCCTTCCCATTCACTCCCATTGTATAGAATCATAATTAACCAAACCCCTTCCCATTCACTCCCATTGTATACAATCCCAATGGAGCAAACCCCTTCCCATTGACTCCCATTTGCAGAATTTTAATGGACCAAACGTTTCCCATTCACTCCTATTGTACAGAATCTCCATGGAACAAACCCCTTCCAATTCACTCCAACGATACAGAATCCCAATATACCAAACCCTTCCTATTCATGCTCATTGCATTGAATCCCAACCGCCTCCCAATCATAGAATCCCCATGCATCAAATCCCTTTCCATTCACTCCCACTGTACAACCTCCCAATGGACCAACTGCCTTCGTATTCACTCCCATTGTGTAGCCTCCCAATGCAACAACTATATTCCCATTCACGCAACAACAAGTTGCATTTAGAAAGTGGCCCAAGATGCGTCACAGAAGTGTAAGGAGATCCGGTGCTGAGTCAAGGAAGCAGCATTAGGAGGAGGGACAAAAGTTCAGTCAAAGAGCCGGGTATTTAAGGAGAATCTTAAAGGAGGAGAGGGAGGTGAGGAGGCAGAGCAGATTATAAAGGAAATTCCAGCAGGTGGGGCCTAAGCAGCTGAAGGCACGGCTGCCAATGGTGGGGTGAAGGGGGGGTGATGCACGAGAAGCTGGAGACAGAGCCACGGAGAGTTCAGGGGTATGGCTGTCGGGCTGAAGGGGGTTACAGTGATAGGGATGGCCGAGGATGTGGATTAATTTAAGCACGAAGATGAGAATTTTAAATTTGAGGTCTTGGACGTCCGGGAGCACAGGGGTGATAGGCGTGTGGGATTTGGTGCGAGATAGGATACGGGCAGCAGGGTTTTGGATGAGCTGAAGTTTATGGAGGATGGGAGGCTGGCCAGGAGAGCATTGGAGTCTGGATGTAACAAAAGCCTGGATGTGACAAATAGAAACATTGAAACAGAGAAAATAGGAGCAGAAGTAGGCCAGTCGGCCCTTCGAGCCTGCTCCGCCATTCACTATGATCATGGCTGATCCTCTATCTAATAAATTCTAGCATTTTCCCGACTACTGATGTCAGGCTAACTGGCCTATGGTTCCCTGTTTTCTCTCTCCCATCTTTCTTGAAGAGTGGGGTTACATTTGCTACCTTTCAATCCATCAGAATTGTTCTAGAATCTAGGGAATTTTTAAAAAATTCGTTCATGGGATGTGGGCATCGCTGGCGAGGCCGGCATTTATTGCCCATCCCTAATTGAAGTGGTGGTGAGCCGCCTTCTTGAACCGCTGCAGTCCGTGTTTTTTTTTTTTTATTCGTTCACGGGATGTGGGCGTCGCTGGCAAGGCCGGCATTTATTGCCCATCCCTAATTGCCCTCGAGAAGGTGGTGGTGAGCCGCCTTCTTGAACCGCTGCAGTCCGTGTGGTGAAGGTTCTCCCACTGTGCTGTTAGGGAGGGAGTTCCAGGATTTTAACCCAGCGACGATGAAGGAACGGCGATATATTTCCAAGTCGGGATGGTGTGTGACTTGGAGGGGAACGTGCAGGTGGTGTTGTTCCCATGTACCTGCTGCTCTTATCCTTCTGGGTGGTAGAGGTCGCGGGTTTGGGAGGTGCTGTCGAAGAAGCCTTGGCGAGTTGCTGCGGTGCATCCTGTGGATGGTACACACTGCAGCCACAGTGCACCGGTGGTGAAGGGATTGAATGTTTAGGGTGGTGGATGGGGTGCCAATCAACGGGCTGCTTTGTCCTGGATGGTGTCAAGCTTCTTGAGTGTTGTTGGAGCTGCACTCATCCAGGCAAGTGGAGGATATTCCATCACACTCCTGACTTATGCCTTGTAGATGGTGGAAAGGCTTTGGGGAGTCAGGAGGTGAGTCATTCACCACAGAATACCCAGCCTCTGACCTGCTCTTGTAGCCACAGTATTTATATGGCTGGTCCAGTTAAACCTCTGGTCAATGGTGACCCCCAGGATGTTGATGGTGGGGATTCGGCGATGGTAATGCCGTTGAATGTCAAGGGGAGGTGGTTAGACTCTCTCTTGTTGGAGATGGTCATTGCCTGGCACTTCTCTGGCACGACTGTTACTTGCCACTTATCAGCCCAAGTCTGGATGTTGTCCAGGTCTTGCTGCATGCGGGCTCGGACTGCTTCATTATTTGAGGGATTGCAAATGGAACTGAACACTATACAATCATCAGCGAACATCGCCATTTCTGACCTTATGATGGAGGGAAGGTCATTGATGAAGCAGCTGAAGATTCTGGAAGATCAAAATCAATGCATCCACTATCTCTGCAGCCACCTCTTTTAAACCCCTCGGATGTAGGCCATCAGATCCAGGGGATTTGTCGGCTTTTAGTCCCATTAATTTTTCTATACTTTTTCTTTACTAAACTAATCTTAGTTACTTTAAGTTCCTCCCTCTCATTAGACCCTTAGTTGCCCATTATTTCCAATATATTTTTTGTGTCTTCTGTGAAGACAGATATGAAATATTTGTTTAACGTCTCTGCCATTCCCTTATTCCCCATTATAATTTCTCCTGTCTCTGCCTCTACGGGATCGACGTTTACTTTCACTAATCTCTTCAATTTTATATACTTGTCGAAGCTCTTACAATCCGTTTTTATATTTCTTGCTTGTTTATTCCCATATTCTATTTTCTCCCTCTTCCTTGGTCATCCTTTGCTGATTTCTAAAACTCTCCCAATCCTCAGGCTTACTACTCTTTTTGGCAACATTGTGAGCCTCTTCTTTTAATTTAATATTATCCTTAACTTCTTTAGTTAACCATGGTTGGATCACTTTTCTTGTAGAGTTTTTATTCCTCAAGGGTATGTATATTCATTGGGAATTATGAATTATTTCTTTAAATGTTTGCCATTGCTTATCTATCATCATATCTTTTAATCTAATTTCCCAATCTACCTTAGCCAACTCACCCCTCATATCTACATAATTGTTCTTATTTAAATTTAAGACCCTAGTTTCAGACTTAACTACATCACTCTCAAACTCAATATGAAATTCTATCATATTATGATCACTCTTCCCCAGAGTATCCTTTATTATAAGATTACTAATTAATCCTGTCTCATTACACAATACTAGATCTAAAATAACCTGTTCCCTCGTTGGTTCCTCGACATATTGTTCTAGAAAACTGCCTCTGATGCATTCCATGAACTCGTCCTCCAAACTACTTTAGCTAATTTGGTTTGCCCAGTCTATATGAAGATTAAAGTCCCCCACGATTATTGCATTACCCTTGTTACATGCTCCTCTTATTTCCTGATCTATTCTCTGTCCAACACTATCATTACTGTTAGGGGGCCTGTAAACTATTCCAACCAGTGTTTTCTGCCCCTTGTTATTTCTTAGCTTCACCCAGACTGATTCCACTTCCTGATTTTCTGAGCTTTCTCACTACTGTCTTTATCTCATCCTTTATTATCAGGGCTGTCCCCCCCACCCACCTCGCCGCCCTGACCTCCTTTTCCATTTTGTCTGTTTTTTCTAAAAGTCCAGTACCCTGGAATATTTAGTTCCCAGCCTTGGTCACCCTGCAACCACATCTCAGTAATGGCTACTAGATCAAACCCATTTATCTCTATTTTTGCCATTAATTCATTTATCTTGTTACGAATGCTTCGTGCATTCAGATACATCGCCTTTAAATTTAACTTTTTACTCTGCTTGTTTTTACACAAATCGCTACTCTGCTCTACAGCCTTGAGTTATTTTTTCAGACTGATAAAATTACCCTTAACTGAACCCTCCCCTCTCTCATTAGTTTAAAGCCCTACCTACCGCCCTAGTTATTCAATTCACCAGGACTCAGGTCCCAGCCCGTTTTAAATGGAGCCCATCCCAACGGAACAGCTCCCTTCTTCCCAAGTACTGGTGCCAACGCCCCATGAATTGAAACCCCTGATTCCTCTCCTATATGTTCCTCATGATAGATTCCTCCATGTTGGCTCTTCCCAAGCCACTTGAGATGATTACTTACTTGATCTTCAGGGGACTTCTGCCCCCTTTAAGTTTGGCTTCTCCCCCTTCAGTTGCTACAGTGAGTGCCTCACATCAGAAATACTGGCCAGATCTCCCTCGCTTGTCTCTTTCAGGAAAGTGGAGTTATTGCTGGGAGACTGCCCTGAACATGTTGTGGACTCCGACCCAGAAAAATGGGTCAAGGTCACAGCAGGGTTATGGCAGTGGGCAGAGGTCCTGCCCTGACTCATTTGGGAGGAAATTCCAGCCACAAGTCATTAGGGATGTTCAACATGGAGGCGAATGCTGTAGTCGGAAGCCAGAGGAACGAGCGAGATAAGAGTTAATGGATCAAATGGAACTTTCTTTAGAAAAGAGAAGGATGAGCTGTGACCTGATAGGGGTCTTTAAGATTCCGATAGGTTTTGATAGGGTAGGCATAGAGATGTTTCCACTTGTGGTGGACACAAAAACTAGGGGGCATACAGATAAGATAGTCACCAATAAATCCAATAGGGCATTCAGGAAAAACTTCTTTACCCAAAGAGTGGTGAGAATGTGGAACTCGCTACCACAAGGAGTAGTTGAGTCGAATAGCATAGATGCATTTAAGGGGAAGCTGGATGAACACATGAGGGAGAAAGGAATAGAAGATTATGCTGATAGGGTCAGATGAAGAGGGGTGGGAGGAGGCTCGTGTGGAGCATAAACAGTTGGGGCTGCTTCATAAGAACATTAGAAATAGGAGCAGGAGTAGGCCATATGGCGTCTCGACCTTGCTCCGCCATTCAATAAGATCTTCAACCTCAACCCCACTTTCCCGCCTGATCCCCATATCCCTTGATTCCCTTACAGTCCAAAAATCTATCGATCTCAGCCTTGAATATATTCAACGACTGAGCATCCACAGCCCTCTGAGGTAGAGAATTCCAAAGATTCACAACCCTCTGAGTGAAGAAATTTCTCCTCATCTCAGTCCTAAATGGCCGACCCCTTATCCAGAGACTATGCCTCCTAGTTCTAGACTCTCCAGCAAGGGAATACAGCCTCTCAGCCTCTACCCTGTCAAGCTTCTCAGAATCTTATATGTTTCAATGAGATTGCCTCTCATTCTTCTAAACTCCAGAGAGTACAGGCCTATTCTACTCAATCTCTCCTCATCCCAGGAATCAATCTAGTGAACCTTCGTTGCACCCCCTCTAAGGCAAGTATATCTTTCTTTAGGTAAACAGACCAAAAATGTACACAGTACTCCAGGTGTGGTCTCACCAAAGCCCTGTACAATTGCAGCAAGACTTCCTTACTCTAATACTCCAACCCCCTTGCAATAAAGGCCAGCATACCATTTGCCTTCCTAATTGCTTGCTGTACCTGCATGTTAACATTCTGTGTTTCACATTTAAGGACACCCAAATCCCTCTGAACATCAACATTTAATAGTTTCTCACCATTTAAAAATATTCTGATTTTCAATTCTGTTCCAAAGTGAATAATCTCACATTTTCCCACATTATACTCCATCTGTCACCATCTCACCCATTCACTAAACCTGTTGATATCCCTTTGCAGATTCTTTGTGTCCTCCTCACAGATTACTTTCCCACCTAGATTTGTATCATCAGCAAACTTGGATACATTACACTCAGTCCCTTCATTTAAGTCATTAATATCCATTGTAAATAGCTGAGGCCCAAGCACTGATCCTTGCGGCACCCCACTAGTAACAATCTGCCAACCTGGAAATGATCCGTTTATTCCTACTCTCTGTTTTCTGTCCGTTAACCAATTCTCTGTCCATGCTAATATATTATCCCCAACCCCATGAGCCTTTATCTTGTGTAACAACCTTTTATGTGGCACCTTATCGAATGCCTTTTGAAAATCCAAACATAGTACATCCACTGGTTCCCCTTTATCTACCCTGCTAGTTACATCCTCAAAAATTCTAATAGATTTGGGAAACACAATTTCCCTTTCATAAAACCATGTTGACTCTGCCTAATCATATTATGATTTTCTAAATGTCCTATTATCACATCCTTAATAAAAGATTCCAGCATTTTCCCACCTACTGATGTCAGGCTAACTGGCCTACAGTTTTCTGATTTCTCTCTCCCTCCTTTCTTGAATAGCGGTGTTACATTTGCTACCTTCCAATCCACTGGGACCGATCTAGAATTTAGGGAATTTTGGAAGATCACAACTAATGCATCCACTATCTCTGCAGCCACCCCTTTTAGAACCCTAGGATGTAGGCCATCTGGTCCAAAGGATTTGTTGGCTTTTATTCCCATTAATTTCTCTAGTACTTTTTCTTTACTAATATTAATTACTTTAAATTCCTCACTCTTATTAGATACTTGGTCCCCTATTATTTCTGGTATGTTTTTTGTGTCTCCTACTGTGAAGACAGAATCAAAATATTTGTTTAGTATCTCTGCCATTTCCTTATTCCCCGTTATAATTTCTCCTGTCTCAGCCTCTAAGGGACTCACGTTTACTTCCTTTTTATATACTTGTAGAAGTTCTTACAATCCGTTTTTATATTTCTTGCTAGTTTACTCTCATATTCTATTTTCTCCCTCTTTATCAATTTTTTGTTCATCCTTTGTTGGTTTCTAAAACTCTCCCAATCCTCAGGGTTACTGCTCTTTTTGGCAACATTATAAGTCTCTTCTTTTAATCAAATACTATCCTGAACTGTTTTAGCTATCTACGGATGGATCACTTTTCCTGTGGAGTTTTTATTCCTCAATGGGATGTATATTCATTGAGAATTAAGAGATATTTCTTTTAATGTTCGCCATTGCTTATCTACCATCATATCTTTTAATCTAATTTCTCGATCAACCGTAACCAACTCGCCCCTCATACCTATGTAATTGGATTTGTTTAAATTTAAGACTCTAGTTTCAGACTGAAGTACGTCACTCTCGAACTCAAAAGTGAAATTATATCATATTATGATCACTCTTCCCCAGAGGATCCCTTACTATGAGATTACTAATTAACACCGTCTGATTACACAAGACAAGATCTAAAACAGCCTGTGCTGTACATTCTGTGGAATTCTATGTAATTCTTCCCCTTGACTTTTCAGATACTGTTATTGACAATGAAAACAAATTCAGTTTTAGGAACCTCTCATAATGACTCAGAACCCTCTCTCTCTCTCCCTCTCTTCTCCCCCCCCCCCTCTCTCTGTGTAATGCATCGATGTCCTATTGAAGGTTTAATGCAGACATTCCAAATGTAGCATTACCAATGATTGATAGGAGCTTAGAATAACTTGTTTCAACTTCTAATCAACTGCCCTTGAGTTGTGTCCAAGTTCTTGATTAGCCCTGTTGATTACAGCTCCACATTGATTGGATATCTTCAGCGAGTGATCAATAATCACACTCTCAGGAAACTGATAATTTTGGTCACTTGTAAAGATTGCCTCACTATCAATAATTCTTTATGAAATCAAAGCATTGAAAAGAGTTATCTTTGGAGGACGGCAATACTGCAAAGGAAGTAGTGATGTTAAGTAATCTGCCTCTCACGTCATTCTGCTTCTGGCTCTCTGTCCTATTTGTCACTCTTTCTCCCAGCCATTCCCTAATTGCCCACTTTTCTATCTTGGGTCTCAATCTCTGACTTTTTTTGTCTGTCTCTGTTGCACTTTCCTCTTATCAGCTGTGGCTCAGTGGGCAGCATTCTCACCTCTGAGTTAGAAGGTTGTGAGTTCAAGTTCCACTCCAGAGCCCTGAGTACATAATCCAGGCTGATACTCCCAGTGCAGTACTGAGGGAGTGCTGCACTGTCAGAGGTGCTGCCTTTTGGATGAGACGTTAAACCGAGTCTTTCCTCTCACGTGAAAGATCCCATGACACTATTTTGAAGAAGAGCAGGGGAGTTCTCCCCGGTGTCCTGGCCAATGTTTATCCCTCAACCAGCATCACTAAAAAACAAATGATCAGGTCATTATCTCATTGCTGTTTGTGGGACTTGGCTGCTGCACTTTCTAGATTACAACAGTGACTACATTTCAAAAGCACTTCATTGGCTGTAAAGTACGGTAGCATAGTGGTTATGTTACTGGGCTAGTAATCCAGAGGCCTGGACTAAAATCCAGAGTCATGAGTTCAAATCCTGCCACGGCAGCTGGTGAATTTAAATTCAATTAATTAATTAAAATTCAATTAATTAAATAAAATCTGGAATTAAAATACTAGTATCAGTAATGATGGCCATGAAACTACCGGATTGTCGTAAAAACCCATCTGGTTCACTAATGTCCTTTAGGGAAGGAAGCCTGCTGTCCTTACCTGGTCTGGCCTATATGTGACTCCAGACCCACAGCAATGTGGTTGATTCTTAATTGCCCTCTGAAATGGCCTAGCAAGCCACTCAGTTGTAAAATCTTGCTACACACGGACTGCAGCGGTTCAAGAAGGTGGCAATTAGGGATGGGCAATAAATGCTGGCCTCGCCAGCGACGCCCACATCCCGTGAACGAATAAAAAATAAAAGTGCTTTGGGATGTCCTGAGGTTGCGAAAGGTGCTGTAGAATTGCAAGTTCTTTCTTTCTTTCTCTTCTTGTCTGCTGTTTATCTCACTAGTTGAGTTTGGTAGACCAGTGGTCATAATACTAGACTGGCAAGTTGAGTAAATCTGACGCTTTGTGGGCCAATACCAAAAAAATGAACACAAAAGCTGCTCTATTGCTGTAAAAACCCAACGGGTTCAACTAAAGTTTTTCCCATATTTCTCCTTGCGTCCATGGCTAGGAATTTTCCTCGGAGCAGTTCCTGCTCTGCTGCCGTAACTTCACCGGAGCCAGGAAATTCCCAGCCCATGTGGTTGCTTTATAGATTTTTTTTCACCGGAAAACATCACTCATTCCTTTAATGGTGAGCAACAGCCGTATAATTGCAGCTGCATCACTGGATTTCCTGCCTCCCTCCTCCCCCTCGCTACAGCTAATCATTTTGCTGCCTGCATCCATTAACTCTGTACAGGAAGTCCATCACAAAGAGTGGGACGGGCTGCCCTTTCAAGATCTGATGATGTCAGTCCTCCTCGTGACCAGCCCAATCCTGGCCACTCTATCAATGGTCCCGGTGCTGATTTTCCCGGGATTATATAAAATCAGGGCTATTGAGCGTCCTTACTTTTAAACTTTACTTTTAAAAATAGATCACGTTTTTAAAGCAAAATAAGTGAGCGTCACTCCGATTGAGTGGAACTTGATGGCTGTCTCTGTCTGTCTGTCTCTTTTTCTGCCTACCCTTCTCTACCTGCCTCTGTCTGTCTCTCTCTATCTACTATCTCGTGCCGTCTGTCTCTCTTTCTCTGCCTACCACCTCTATCTGTCTGTCTCTTTTTCTCTACCTACATATCTCTATCTGTCTCTCTGCCTACGACCTCTCACAGTTTATTCCTCTCTCTCTGCCCATCTATCTCTACTGGCCTCTATTGGTCTCAGTGAGAGAGGTTGTGTTGATTTCTTTCTCAGTATTCTCAAGTTCCGTAACAAAAAAAATATTTTTCTCGAATTCACTTAAAGACAATGAAATCCATTTCTTTTTATAAGTGTAAATCTCTGCAGAGCAAGTTCAGTTGCAATTATTGCAATACAAAGGAACACAGGTCATATTGTCCCTCGTATCCCGGAGGTGATTGACGATTAAGAGCACTGGTGTTGGGAATTCCACTTTCTTCCTTCGGCTTCACAGGCTCAAAAGTTGGGAATTTGCAAAGTCAAAGATCTAACCCTGACCCCAATGTGTGGCACCTGAACTGCCATGGAACAGACACACACAGCTCGTGCTGTAGCACTGAGGAAAGCGGCTGATAATTACCTTTGGACAGACAGCAATAGAATAGCTCTTAGGCAAACTGTGCCGTTAAGAATTAGTGAGGAATCACAAGTCTTTAGTCTTCGCTGAACAATTCTTCAACCTTCCTTGACCTCTCCAATGGCTCACATGAATGACTTACCTACTGAGGAATTCCTCATGGAGGAGGTGGTTTGCTCTCAGAATACTGAGCACCAGTGTTCCTGCTCCTCGAAGAAGTGTTTTGTGTTTAAACGAATTGCCATTGATTGTAAAATTCAATAAAGCCTTTTCCTGTATTGAGACAAAAACAATTGTATAGCCCATTGTCTTTCTAAACACGCACTCCAGTGCTTTCATGGAAGATGCTCAAGACTGATTTTTTTTTTTAAAGCTGACACATCGATACAATGTTTTATCCACTCTGGTGGGAATCCGGCAGGACCCAAAAGAAAATGAGGGGCTGCTGTGTCTTTTTGGAAGGGAAGAGAAAGGTATTTTGTAATTACCGTCAGAAACAACGCAAAGTTCTTCACATTCATTGCCGAGGCATAGAATATAAGAGCAGGGAGGTTATCCTAGAACTGTATAAAACACTGGTTAGGCCGCAGCTAGAGTACTGCGTACAGTTCTGGTCACCACATTACAGGAAGGGTGTAATTGCACTAGAGAGAGTACAGAGGGTATTGCCAGGACTGGAGAATTTTAGCTATGAGGAAAGATTAGATAGGCTGTGGTTGTTTTCCTTGGAACAGAGGAGGGTGAGGGGAGATTTAATTGAGGTGTATAAAATTATGAGGGGGCCTAGATAGAGTGGATAGGAAGGACCTATTGCCCTTAGCAGAGAGGTCAATAACTAGGGGGCATTGATTTAAAGTGATTGGTAGAAGGATGAGAGGGGAGCTGAGGAAAAGATTTTCACCCAGAGGGTGGCGGGGGCCTGGAACTCACTGCTTGAAAGGGTGTTACAGGCAGAAACTCTCATCACATTTAAAAAGTACTCGGATATGCACTTGAAGTGCCTACAGGGCTACGGACCAAGTGCTGGAAAGTGGGATTAGGCTGGGTGGCTCATTTTCGGCCGACGCGGACACAATGGGCCGAATGGCCTCCTTCCGTGCCGTAAGTTTTCTATGATTCTATTCATTGACGTGCAGTCAGTGACTTGTAGGCACTCACTTTGCCCACAGGAAGGTCCCACAAACAGTAGTGAGGTGAACAACCATTTAAACTGAGCCCGGACTGATTGGATCGCTGAAACATGTGAAAAAAAGGAAAATCGGGCGGGAGGATCATTTGCCAACAATGGGACCCCATCCTCTCTGCCGAATTTGTGTCTGTGCCCAGATGACACACTAGATACAGGCGCATAAACAGGGAAACTCGGCCTCAGTGGTTTCAGAATCACTGAATAAGGCAGACGGAGCCTTCGCTTAACTTCTCATTCAAAGAGAGAAATGTTGACCAGGACAGCTGGGAAAAAACAAGAGGCTCTTGAACCTCTTTCAAAGAATTACTTAGAGTGTACAGCACAGAAACAGGCCATTCGGCCCAACAGGTCCATGCTGGTGTTTATGCTCCACATGAGCCTCCTCCCAACCTTCTTCATCTAACCCCATCAACATACCCTTCTGTTCCTTTCTCCCTCATGTGCTTATCTATCTTCCCCTTAAATGCATCCATGATAGTCACCTCAACTACTCCTTGTGGGAGCGAGTTCCACATTCTAACCACTCTCTGGGTAAAGACCTTTCTCCTGAATTCCCTATTGGATTTATTAGCGACTATATTATACTTATGGCCCCTAATTCTGATCTCCCCCCGCAAGTGGAAACATCTTCTCCACATTTACCCTATCAAACCCTTTCTTAATCTTAAAGACCTCTATCAGGTCACCCCTCAGTCTTCTCTTTTCTAGAGAAAAGAGCCACAGTCTGTTCACTCTTTCCTGATAGGTAGAACCTCTCAGTTCTGGTATCATCCTAATAATCTTTTTTATCCCACCCTCTCCAGTGCCTCTCTATCCTTTTTATAATATGGAGACCAGAACTGTTCACAGGACTCCAAGTGTGGCCTAACCAAGGTTCTATACAAGTTTAACAAAACTTCTCTGCTTTTCAATTCTATCCCTCTAGAAATGAACCCCAGTGCTTGGTTTGCTTTTTCATGGCCTGATTAACCTGTGTTGCTACTTTTAGTGATTTGTGTATCTGTACCCCCAGATTCCTCTGCTCCTTTATCCCATTTAGATTCTTATTTTCCAAAGAGTATGTGGCCCCCTTATTCTTCCTACCAAAATGTACCACCTCACACTTATCGATATTGAAATTCATTTGTCAATTTGCCATTCCCCTTTGTCTGAGACCTGAGTTCAAATGGCAGAGGTATCACTCACACTGCTGTTTACAGCTTCAATTTACATAGATTATTCAATGGAGGAAGCAAGCTGCTCTTACATTCAGCAGCCTCTCAGGAATAACTGAAATCTCAATTCATCCTCCATTGGCTTCTAAAACAGGTTGGAGTTTTAATAGAATGTAAATTGATTTCATATCTCAACATGTGTAGCTACTTTCTCTGGAGGCCCCTAATCTGAATTTGCTTCTCAATCTTTACGTGACAATTCTTCAGATTGCTCAGTGTTGACTGCTAGCATTGAGCTGATGGATTCTCTCCGGCCCTGTTTTCTCCTAAGCATTGGAGGCGACTTTCATGCGCTCTCCTTGGTCAATTTCAAATTCCAAAAGAGGCATTCGACTGATCAACAGCAAGCAGCGGCTTCGCATGGAGACAGAAGGAGATGGGAAGTGTCATCGAAGCTCAGGAGAATAAAAATGGACAACTTCAACCGCATATCCTTTCCATCACCCAGACCGCCTACTTCCACCTCCGTAACATCGTGTCTCCGCCCCTGCCTCAGCTCAGCCGCTGCTGAAACCCTCATCCATGCCTTTGTTACCTCTGGACTTGACTATTCCAATGCTCTCCTGGCTGGCCTCCCATCTTCTACCCTCAGTACACTCGAGTTCATCCTAATCCAACTCTGCCGCCCGTATCCTAACTCGCACCAAGTCCCGTTCTCCCATCACCCCCTGTGTTTGTTGACCTACGTTGGCTCCTGATCCGGCAACGCCTCGATTTTAAAATTCTCGTCCTTGTTTTCAAATCCCTCCAAGGCCTCGCCCCCTCCTTATCTCTGCAACCTCCTCCAGCCCCACAACCCTCCGAGATCTCTGCGCTCCTCCAATTCTGGCCTCATGCGTATCCCTGATTTTCGTCGCTCCACCATTGGCGGCCGTGCCTTCAGCTGCCTAGGTCCTAAGCTCTGGAATTCCCTCCCTAAACCTCTCCGCCTCTCTCTCCTCCTTTAAGACGCTCGTTCAAAACGACCTCTTTGGCCAAGCTTGTGGTCACCTGTCCTGTTGGCCCAAAAATTACTCGCCATCCTTGAATGGCGTCCTGTCTCTCCTCCGACGAATCCATTGTACAAGTTCGTGAAAGCGCACACGCGCAGTAAAACCCCGACATCGGGAACTTGCTGTCATTGGTGCGCCGGCAATTTGACAGTTCCGAATTAAAGGGCCACCTACGCTACAATCAATGGAATCATTAAACATTCGTAAACTTACCCATCTGCCCAGCTGGAACGAAAATACTTACACCGCCAAAAGCCAGGCCGGAAAATACCAGCCCTACACCACTTTTTAAAACACGTTGACTGTTAATGGCTGAGAAACAACAAAAAATTAAACCGTTCAAATGTGGAATGTCAAATTACTCTTATTTCAATTATTTTTGATCGTTTAAAAAAAAAATTTAAATAAAAAATTTAAAACTTTTTTTTCATTTTTAACTTCTGTCAGTGTTGTTAAATTAAATCATTTGCTTGGCTTTTTATAAAATGATATGCTAAATTTTTATTTAAACTAACATACAGAAGTTCACTTTAAATGAATGATTGTAAACAATTTTACAACACCAAGTTATAGTCCAGCAATTTTATTTTAAATTCACAAGCTTTCGGAGGCTTCCTCCTTCCTCAGGTGAACGATGTGAAAATGAAATCCTCGAAATGAAATCGCATTTATAATTCACAGAACAATGCTTGGTGAGTACAGACAGTTTTTTCAACTGCCCGTTGCCAAGGCAATCAGTGTGCAGACAGACAGGTGTTACCTGCCAGGTCTCAGAATATACAAATCACCAAAAAAAAACAACAAACAAAAAAAAACAGAGATAGAGAGGTAGAAACATAGAAAAGACAGCAACTGACCCGTTATATTAAAAACAGATAACATTTGTTCGCTGGTGGGGTAACGTGTAGCTTGACATGAACCCAAGATCCCGGTTGAGGCCGTCCTCATGGGTGCGGAACTTGGCTATCAATTTCTGCTCGACGATTTTGCGTTGTCGTGTGTCTCGAAGGCCGCCTTGGAGTACGCTTACCCGAAGGTCGGTGGATGAATGTCCATGACTGCTGAAGTGTTCCCCGACTGGGAGGGAACCCTCCTGTTTGGCGATTGTTGCGCGGTGTCCGTTCATCTGTTGTCGCAGCGTCTGCATGGTCTCACCAATGTACCATGCTCTAGTTGGAGGCAATCCTGGAGGTTTGGTCACGTGACATTCTAACCTCATGACGGCCGACCATGTGACTTCTGACCACGTGACGGCTGCGAATGTCATTGCATCTCTCTCCCTATTTCCTTGGAGCCTAGTGCCTGTAGTGCCCAGGAGATCCATTCTGGGAGGGTCCCGTCAATCTGGGAGAGTTGACAACCCTTTCCCTCAGCGGAATTGCCAATTTAGTATTGCCCGGTGCTGAATTACAGGCAGCTTTTACTACAGGCAAATCAACAAAAACAACAAATACCATTAAATGAATGAGTTTTACTTGCCTGCTTGTGGGCGGGACTTCTCTTCCGGACAGATTCTGTGGGCGGGGCCTCCATTCCCACAGAGTCTATCGGTACGGAGGGCGGTGCGCTGATATCACAGCGCTGAACTGGAAAAAAAATCGAAAGGGGAGCAAGTGGACGTCGGAGACTTTGTCCACAGCCTTGCCAAGCCGGTCGGAGCAAGTTTCGGCCCGAAATCTCCTTAAGAGGCTCGGTGTCAAATTTCGTTTGATAATCGCTCCTGTGAAGCGCCTTGGGACGTTTCCCTATGTTAAAGGCGCTATATAAATGCAAGTTGTTTTTGTTGATTTGCCTGTAGTAAAAGCTGCCTGTAATTCAGCACCGGGCAATACTAAATTGGCAATTCCGCTGAGGGAAAGGGTTGTCAACTCTCCCAGATTGACGGGACCCTCCCAGAATGGATCTCCTGGGCACTACAGGCACTAGGCTCCAAGGAAATAGGGAGAGAGATGCAATGACATTCGCAGCCGTCACGTGGTCAGAAGTCACATGGTCGGCCGTCATGAGGTTAGAATGTCACGTGACCAAACCTCCAGGATTGCCTCCAACTAGAGTTGGGAACCCTACTTAGAGAGGTAACCAGAAGACGCAGATTTAAGGTGATTGGCAAAAGAGCCAGAGGCGACATGATGAAACAGTTTTTTTCACGCAGCGAGCTGTTATGATCTGGAATGCACTGCCTGAAAGGGCGGTGGAAGCAGATTCAATAGTAACTGTGAAAAGGGAATTGGATAAATACTTGAAATGAAAAAATTGGCTGGGCTATGGGGAAAGAGCGGGGGAGTGAGACTAATTGGATGGCTCTTTCAAAGAGCCGCCACAGGCACGATGGGCTGAATGGGCTCCTTCTGTGCTGTACCCACTATGATACAAGGATGGCTGTTGTTAGATACAGAAATGCTACAGATTCGGTAGGGGGAGCCCTTGTGAGGTTGGGACGGAGACACATTGTTGAGGCAAAGTTGAGAGACTTTCATTTCAGATCCAACCATGATGAACACAAACACAAATCAAAAAGGGTGACTCCAGCCAATTAAAACAATCTCTTAAACTGAGGAGTGGGTCACTCCCTTTATGTGTCATGCATAAAAATATTGATGCACAGAGGAAATCTTCCCCCAATCAATTCTCCAAATATGGGGCGAATGGCCTCCTTCTGTTCTGTATGATTGTATGATGAGATTCCATAAGTGTGTTGGGATCTGACCTCTGCATGCCTGAGTGACCTGCGTTAACTCCGTAGAATTTCCTGCGGCTTAATTAGGATAATGAAGGCGGACTCCCTGCTGGATTAAGGGAAGTAAAATGCAGGGACCTCCCCCGCCCCAGTGTTTCCACAGCAACTGTATCTGTGAATTCCGCAGTGGAGCTCAGCACGGTCGAGAAATTAGGGAGGAGTGCAGGCTTCTAAGGAAGCCCACTTGGTTTTCTGTCCATTAGTTTATAAAGGTGGGCGTTGGAGGTTAGCCTAGTGGTTATGGAACTGGACTAGCAACCCTGGATTTAAGTGGTGAGTTCAAAATCCCACTCAAGGAAAGTTGTGAAATTGGATTAAATAATCGTAATTTGTGGGCTCACATCCCCAAGGAGGAGGAGTCATCCATGGGCACATGGTCAGATATAAACAGCAACGTGTTTGTAACACAACAAATGGGAGAAAGCACTGGGGGAGTGGGACTAATTCAGAGAACCAGCACAGGCATAATGGGCTGAATGACATGGGAACAGGAGCAGGCCATTCAGCCCCTCGTGCCTGCTCTGCCATTTGAAAAGATCATGGCTGTTCTGTGATCTAGCTCCATAGACCTGCCTTTGGCCCATATCCCTCAATACCTTTGGTTGCCAAAAAGCTATCTATCTCAGATTTAAATTTAGCAATTGAGCTCGTGTCAATTGCCGTTTGTGGAAGAGAGTTCCAAACTTCTACCACCCTTTGTGTGTAGAAATGTTTTCTAATCTCGCTCCTGAAAGGTCTGGCTCTAATTTTTAGACTGTGCCCCCTACTCCTAGAATCCCCAACCAGCGGAAATAGTTTCTCTCTATCCACCCTATCTGTTCCCCTTAATATCTTATAAACTTCGATCAGATCACCCCTTAACCTTCGAAACTCTAGAGAATACAACCCCAATTTGTGTAATCTCTCCTCGTAACTTAACCCTTGAAGTCCGGGTATCATTCTAGTAAACCTACGCTGCACTCCCTCCAAGGCCAATATGTCCTTCCGAAGGTACGGTGCCCAGAACTGCTCACAGTACTCCAGGTGCGGTCTAACCAGGGTTTTGTATAGCTGCAGCATAACTTCTGCCCCCTTGTACTCTTGTCCTCTAGATATAAAGGCCTGCATTCCATTTGCCTTATTGATTATTTTCTGCATCTGTTCATGACACTTCAATGATCTATGCACCTGAACCCCTAAGTCCCTTTGGACATCCACTGTTTTTAACTTTTTACCATTTAGAAAGTACCCTGTTCTATCCTTTTTTGATCCAAAGTGGTTGACCTCACATTTGTCTACATTGAATTCCATTTGCCACAATTTTGCCCATTCACCTAATCTATCAATATCGCTTTGTAATTTTATGTTTTCATCTACACTGCTTACAATGCCACCAATCTTTGTGTCATCGGCAAACTTAGATATGAGACTTTCTATGCCTTCATCTAAGTCGTTAATAAATATTGTGAATAATTGAGGCCCCAAGACAGATCCCTGCGGGACTCCACTAGTCACATCCTGCCAATGTGAGTACCTTCCCATTATCCCTACTCTCTGTTGCCTTTCGCTCAGCCAACTTCCTAACCAAGTCCGTACTTTTCCCTCGATTCCATGGGCTTCTATCTTAGCTAACAGTCTCTTATGTGGGACCTTATCAAATGCCTTCTGGAAGTCCATATAAATAGCATCCATTGACATTCCCCTGTCCACTACTTTAGTCACCTCTTCAAAAAATTCAATCAGGTTTGTCAGGCACGACCTACCTTTCACAAATCCATGCTGGCTCTCCCTGATTCACTGAAAATTCTCCAGGTGTTCAGTCACCCTATCCTTAGTTATAGACTCCAGCAATTTCCCCAGGGAAATTGGCTAACTGGTCTATAATTCCCCGGTTTCCCTCCTTCTGTAGTGTATGATTCAATGGGGGATAAATCGGACAAGGCCAATAATCGGGCACGGGTAGCACGATCCACAATTAACTCACGCCAGGTGTTCCCTGCACAGGCAGGATGAGGTGTTCATTCGGCCTGAGGACTTACCTGATACCAGTGTTAAATACCAGGCCTGACACAAGGATTCAAGGAAATGCACACTTTCCACCAGCAGGGGGAGCTCCAATTTCTTAAAGGGAGGGCGTCCCTTGTAAGGTAGCCGATACCTGTTATTTGCTGAAAATAACAGTCTGCTGTCTGAACGGAGATCAGACATCGCACACGAAAAACACAGATGCAGGTCCCGTCCCTATGTTTACAAACTGATGAGATATGTTAAAACATTGAATAAAGGTTGCGCACCACTAAATCCCACATCCTCCAATCTGCATGCCAGAGTTCACCAATCTGCCGTTCCGAGTTGGTACCAGGCCTGCGAGAGTGCGTACGCCAAGGTACTCTGCTGATGCACTAGAGACCTTGGTGCAAGAGATGGACAGAAGGAGGGACATCCTATATCCGCAGGGGGGGACGAAGTCAATGCCAGGCGCACAGCACCACGAACATGGATGCAGTGCAGGAAGAAGTTCAATGCTTTGACACGAGTGGTCAAGGTGAGTGAGGTCAACTGTCAAGTGGCGTCTCCAACCAACTGGACCACACACTACACCCCCATCACCCACATACCAACAAACTCTTTCCATCAGTACTCAACTCTGCCAATCAGATACTTCCTCTGACCCTTACACATTACTACTGTTGTGAGCCGGCCACACACAACTCACAGGCCACACACACTGGCAGGTATTCAACCATGACAGGCCCATCACCCAGACACACATTCCGCTTTCTTGCAGGAGAAGGTAGCGCATAACAGGAGGTGGCAGTGGCATTTAACCCCTCGGGCATTTCGCCATTCAATTAGATCATGGTTGATCTGTGACCTAACTCCATATACCCGCCTTTACCCCATATCCCTTAATACTCTTGGTGGACAGAAATCTATCAATCTCAGATTTAAAATTTACAAGTGAGCTAGCATCAACTGCCGTCTGCAGAAGAGTGTTCCAAACTTCTCCCACCCTTTGCGTGTAGAAGCATTTCCTAACTTCACTCCTGCACGTCCTGGCTCTAAATGTTAGGCTATGTCCCCGCGTCCTAGTATTCAAGTCTAGGAGACCTCCAAAAACAGGAACAAATGCATCAGCAGCCAGAAGCAATAATCCAGCCACTAACCTGTAAATCCTGCATGGTCCCTTTAAGTAGCGCTGGTGGGGAGTCCTCCGGGCACTCTAAGACACGTTCAGATGGTTGCAGTCAAGAACATGCGTTGACTGGAGCGTTAAGTCCCAAAATGGTGTCTATCACTTTTAATCAGCATTGCACACTGATTGTATCCATTTTTTCCTTCCTTTACATGCTGCCGGCATTTACACTCTGCGCATACGATAATACCTATACCAAGATGGCGTCCGGCGCACGTCACCTAGAAACGTGCGTGAGCAGCCAAGACGCCACCTTGGCAATTCGAGAGGTCGCGTAGCGCCAAGACAATGGGCGCTAGATGGCCCAATTTCTAGCCCTATGTTTCTAAATTGCCCAGGCCCCCTTACAGGCATGTGCTTCTCCCCACTCAACTTTGCTGAATTTGCTGAGTCCAGATACTCCAAACAGGCCCAGTCCCAGGTACCCCCGACAATGTTACTCTCGCTCCATCTCACTGTCTCAATTACTTCTTTCCGCCGGTATGCTCTATTACTGGCTGTCGCAACAACAAGCTGCCCTTATATAATGCCTTTAACGTTGAAAAACATCCCAAGATGCTTCACGGAGGGCGTCTTTCAGACAAAAATGGATGTTGAGACAAAGAATGAAATAGTGGGGGTGACCAAAAGCTTAGCATAGCATAGCAATCATAACAAATTTACGGCACAGAAGGAGGCCATTCGGCCCATCGTGTCCACGCCGGCCGAAAATGAGCCACTCAGCCTAAACCCACTTTCCAGCACTTGGTCCGTAGCCCTGTAGATAATGGCACTTCCAGGTGCACATCCAGGTATTTTTTTAAATGAGTTGAGGGTTTCTGCCTCTACCACTCTTTCAGGCAGTGAGTTCCAGACCCCCACCACCCTCTGGGTGAAAAAATGTTTCCTCAGCTCCCCTCTAATCCTTCTACCAATCACTTTAAATCTATGTCCCCTGCTAAGGGAAATAGGTCCTTCCTATCCACTCTATCTAGGCCCCCTCATAATTTTATACACCTCAATTAAATCACCCCTTAGCCTCCTCTGTTCCAAAGAGAGCAACCCCAGCCTATCCAATCTTTCCTCATAGCTAAAATTCTCCAGTCCTGGCAACATCCTCGTAAATCTCCTCTGTACCCTCTCTAGTGCAATCACATCCTTAATGTGGTGACCAGGACTGTACACAGTACTCTAGCTGTGACATAACCATTATTTTATACAGTTCCAGCATAACCTCCCTGTTCTTATATTCTATGCCTCGGCTAATGAAGGGAAGTATCCTGTATGCCTTCTTAACCACCTTATCTACCTGTCCTGCTACCTTCAGGGATCTGTGGACATTCACTCTAAGGTCCCTTACTTCCTTTACACCTCTCAGTATCCTCCCATTTATTGTGTATTCCCTTGCCTTGTTTGCTCTTCCCAAATACATTACCTCACACTTCTCCGGATTGAACTCCATTTGCCACTTTTCTGCCCACCTGACCAGTCCATTGATACCTTCCTGCAGTCTACAGCTTTCCTCCTCACTATCAACCACACGGCCAATTTTTGTGTCATCTGCAAACCTCTTAATCATGCCCCCCCTACATTTAAGTCCAAATCATTAATATATATCACAAAATGCAAGGGACCTAGTACTGAGCCCTACAAAACTCCACTGGAAACAGCCTTCCAGCCACAAAAACACCCGTCAAAGATGCGGGTTGCAAGGAAGATCTGAAAGGAGGAGGAGGAAGTGGGGAGGTGAAAGGAGTTTAGGGAATCAATTCCAGACTGTGGGGCTTAGATGGCTGAAGGCACGGCCACCAATAGTGGGACAAAGGGAGGGGGGGTGCACAATAGGCCAGATTCAGAGGGATGGTGATGTCGGGACGGTGGGGAGAGGGGGTTGTACGGATGGAGGGGGCTATAAGGATATGAAGGGGCAAAGCTATGAAAGGATTTAAACGCAAGGAATTTTAAATTTGAGGCATTAGGAGACTGGGAGCCAATGTACGTCTGCGAGGATGGGGTGATGGATGAGTGGGACTTGGTGTGGGATAGGATATCGGCAGCAGAGGAAAGTAAGGTCATTGACAAAAGAACCAGAGGCGAGAAGAGGAGAAATTTTTTCACGCAGCGAGTTGTTATGATCTGGAACCCGCTGCCTGAAAGGGCGGTGGAAGCAGATTCAATAGTAACTTTCAAAATAGAATTGGATAAATACTTGAAGGGGAAAAAAATTGCAGGGCTGTGGGGAAAAGAGCAGGGGAGTGGGACTAATTGGACAGCTCTTTCAAAGAGCCGGCACAGGCACAGTGGGCCGAATGGCCTCTTTCTGTGCCGTATCATTCTATGATTCTATATTAAACAGTGACTTGAGGCACAGCCCATCTACCCCCAAACATCTGGAACACTGAGCACCAGTACTGGCTCAATGAACTATTAAATCTTGTCGACTGGGCCTTTGGACTCATTTCTTTTAACTGATTGTTTCTTTTCATTGAAATTTCCCTTGAACAGACCTTAAGAGGCAATCAATATTTCCCCTTATCCCCATCCACCCGTGACGAATCCATGAACTGATCTTCGGCAAAAGCATCCTTTGCTTAAATAAAAAAAGCACGTTCAGCCCTTCCTCAAGGAGCAACTTCTATAGAGAGATTAGAAAACACCAGGGTCAGGATAAGTGGATGTCCAGCTGGCTGTGTGTACTGATATCATGGGTCCAGTTTTCCTTTAACAGGATCAGAAGTTTAGCCACAGCTGTGAAATCAGGCTAAAGGGATTAGTCTGGGCAGTACATATTACAGGATGGGCAGACTTCAGGAACCTATTATATAAGGGCCTTTGATCAATGCAAAGTAAGTATTTCATAAGTTGTACAGGACTTAATAGTTAGGACCTTTTGTTTGGAGTTGCCTCAATTAACATCTATTGAGCGAAAACTGTTACCTGAATTTTAATAGGAAACCGAGCTTAAAGAGAAATAATATATCTTTGGTACAGACAAGCATCTCTTTAATGGGACCGGAGAGATTTGCAAGGGAGACTTAAAGGATTAGCTCCAGTAAGAAAGCACAGGCAGAAGGATGAGAGATGGGCGGGTTAGATATGCTGAAGAGAGTGGAATGGCAAGTTTTGAAGCTAAACAACTTTTAGAGGTTGTATGAACAATAACAGCTTGAATTTGTATACTGCCTGTAATGGATTAAGCCTTAATGTTCATCAGATAGTTTAAAGTATAGAGGATGATGAAATTGACAATGGCGAGTCCACGACCAGTTTGGAAATTGCAAACCACTCGTTGGTTATGTGCCCTCTCCTTCACTGTGTTTCTCCCTCCATCTCCGATCTTTCACTGTGTTTCTCCCTCCATCTCCGATCTTTCATTGTGTTTCTCCCTCCATCTCCGATCTTTCACTGTGTTTCTCCCTCCATCTCCGATCCTTCACTGTGTTTACCATCCATCTCCGATCTGTTACTGTGTTTATCCCTCCATCTCCAATCTTTCACTGTGTTTCTCCCTCCATCTCCGATCTTTCATTGTGTTTCTCCCTCCATCTCCGATCTTTCACTGTGTTTCTCCCTCCATCTCCGATCTTTCACTGTGTTTCTCCCTCCATCTCCGATCTTTCACTGTGTTTCTCCCTCCATCTCCAATCTTTCACTGTGTTTCTCCCTCCATCTCCAATCTTTCACTGTGTTTCTCCCTCCATCTCCGATCTTTCACTGTGTTTATCCCTCCATCTCCGATCCTTCACTGTGTTTATCCCTCCATCTCCGATCTTTCACTGTGTTTATCCCTCCATCTCCATTCCTTCACTGTGTTTATCCCTCCATCTCCGATCTTTCACTGTGTTTCTCCCTCCATCTCCAATCTTTCACTGTGTTTCTCCCTCCATCTCCGATCCTTCACTGTGTTTATCCCTCCATCTCCGATCTTTCACTGTGTTTATCCCTCCATCTCCATTCCTTCACTGTGTTTATCCCTCCATCTCCAATCTTTCACTGTGTTTCTCCCTCCATCTCCAACCTTCCACTGTGTTTATCCCTCCATCTCCATTCCTTCACTGTGTTTATCCCTCCATCCCCGATCTTTCACTGTGTTTCTCCCTCCATCTCCGATCTTTCACTGTGTTTCTCCCTCCATCTCCAATCTTTCACTGTGTTTATCCCTCCATCCCCGATCTTTCACTGTGTTTCTCCCTCCATCTCCGATCTTTCACTGTGTTTCTCCCTCCATCTCCGATCTTTCACTGTGTTTATCCCTCCATCTCCGATCTTTCACTGTGTTTATCCCTCCATCTCCGATCTTTCACTGTGTTTCTCCCTCCATCTCCGATCTTTCACTGTGTTTATCCCTCCATCTCCGATCTTTCACTGTGTTTATCCCTCCATCTCCGATCTTTCACTGTGTTTATCCCTCCATCTCCGATCTTTCACTGTGTTTATCCCTCCATCTCCGATCTTTCACTGTGTTTATCCCTCCATCTCCGATCTTTCACTGTGTTTATCCCTCCATCTCCAATCTTTCACTGTGTTTCTCCCTCCATCTCCGATCTTTCACTGTGTTTATCCCTCCATCTCCGATCTTTCACTGTGTTTATCCCTCCATCTCCGATCTTTCACTGTGTTTCTCCTTCCATCTCCGATCTTTCACTGTGTTTATCCCTCCATCTCCGATCTTTCACTGTGTTTCTCCCTCCATCTCCGATCTTTCACTGTGTTTATCCCTCCATCTCCGATCTTTCACTGTGTTTATCCCTCCATCTCCAATCTTTCACTGTGTTTCTCCCTCCATCTCCGATCTTTCACTGTGTTTATCCCTCCATCTCCGATCTTTCACTGTGTTTATCCCTCCATCTCCGATCTTTCACTGTGTTTCTCCTTCCATCTCCGATCTTTCACTGTGTTTATCCCTCCATCTCCGATCTTTCACTGTGTTTCTCCCTCCATCTCCGATCTTTCACTGTGTTTATCCCTCCATCTCCGATCTTTCACTGTGTTTATCCCTCCATCTCCAATCTTTCACTGTGTTTCTCCCTCCATCTCCGATCTTTCACTGTGTTTCTCCCTCCATCTCCGATCTTTCACTGTGTTTCTCCCTCCATCTCCGATCTTTCACTGTGTTTCTCCCTCCATCTCCGATCCTTCACTGTGTTTCTCCCTCCATCTCCGATCTTTCACTGTGTTTCTCCTTCCATCTCCGATCTTTCACTGTGTTTATCCCTCCATCTCCGATCTTTCACTGTGTTGATCTCTCCATCTCCGATCTTTCACTGTGTTTATCCCTCCATCTCCAATCTTTCACTGTGTTTATCCCTCCAACCCCGATCTTTCACTGTGTTTATCCCTCCATCTCCGATCTTTCACTGTGTTTCTCCCTCCATCTCCGATCTTTCACTGTGTTTCTCCCTCCATCTCCAATCTTTCACTGTGTTTATCCCTCCATCCCCGATCTTTCACTGTGTTTCTCCCTCCATCTCCGATCTTTCACTGTGTTTATCCCTCCATCCCCGATCTTTCACTGTGTTTCTCCCTCCATCTCCGATCTTTCACTGTGTTTATCCCTCCATCTCCGATCTTTCACTGTGTTTATCCCTCCATCCCCGATCTTTCACTGTGTTTATCCCTCCATCTCCGATCTTTCACTGTGTTTCTCCCTCCATCTCCAATCTTTCACTGTGTTTATCCCTCCATCCCCGATCTTTCACTGTGTTTCTCCCTCCATCTCCGACCTTTCACTGTGTTTCTCCCTCCATCCCCGATCTTTCACTGTGTTTATCCCTCCATCTCCGACCTTTCACTGTGTTTCTCCCTCCATCCCCGATCTTTCACTGTGTTTATCCCTCCATCTCCGACCTTTCACTGTGTTTCTCCCTCCATCTCCGATCTTTCACTGTGTTTCTCCCTCCATCCCCGACCTTTCACTGTGTTTCTCCCTCCATCTCCGATCTTTCACTGTGTTTCTCCCTCCATCTCCGATCTTTCACTGTGTTTCTCCCTCCATCTCCGATCTTTCACTGTGTTTCTCCCTCCATCCCCGACCTTTCACTGTGTTTCTCCCTCCATCTCCGATCTTTCACTGTGTTTCTCCCTCCATCTCCGATCTTTCACTGTGTTTCTCCCTCCATCTCCAATCTTTCACTGTGTTTCTCCCTCCATCCCCGATCTTTCACTGTGTTTATCCCTCCATCTCCGACCTTTCACTGTGTTTCTCCCTCCATCTCCGATCTTTCACTGTGTTTCTCCCTCCATCTCCGATCTTTCACTGTGTTGATCTCTCCATTTCCGATCTTTCACTGTAACTCCTTCTTCATGTTCAGTATCATATTGTGTTTATTCCTCCACGCCCCCCCCCCAATTTCCCCTTGTGCCCAGCTCTCCATCTCCAAACCTTCAATGCGTCTGTCCCTTCCTGTTCTAAACTACTGCATCGGCCAGTGTTGTGCATTGCTCGTTGCGATTAAAACAAGGGGTGCCAATAGAACATAATGGTCGTATTCCAATCACTGGTGGTCTTTTAAATAGAAACATGCAAAAACTCTTTGAATCATTGAAACACCAAGTTAAGAGCAGGTCGAGGCAGTCAAGTGTTTCACAGCCACCAGTTACAAGTGGGACTATCATTTACCCCACTTAAGCAGCAACCTAAATTGTTGTTGTTCAAATGTCACTCCTGGATGGAAGGTTCAGTAAAGATTAGTCTCGGGCACAGACGCACTATTGGCTGGGTTCGAGACACCTGATCGCTACCCAATTACCTGTTGTACTTTTCAAATTTTCGTGTCAGTGGATGATTGCTGTGAATGCCTGCCGTTAAAAAGCACTTGTCACTAATGCTACCACATTGTGATACTGTTGTGTAATACGTACAGTGTGTACAGCAGAGTAAATCCCCAATACCACTGGATGTTCCTATTGTAATGCAATACATTGTTTTTAATCTGCACCTGTCAGGAGACAGCAGAGATCTGCAAGGTAAAACAAGTCTGCTCTGTGCTCAATGTGGTTCCCCACACCCCCGACACGTCTCTTGTCAGGCAGTTTAAAGACACGGGGGGGTGAATTTTTTTCTTCACCAGAGAGGGATAGACAGAGAGAGACAGAGAGAGAGAGATAGAGACAGAGAGAGAGATAGAGATAGAGAGAGGGGGAGGAGAGAGATAGAGATAGTCAGTGATACAGAGATAGAGCGAAGCAGAGAGAGAGACAGATAGACAAACAGAGAGAGAGGTAGAGAGACAGAGAGATAGAGACAGAGAGAGAAAGATATAGAGGGAGGGGGAGGATGGTCATAGAGAGACACAGTGATAGAGAGAGACAGAGAGAGAGACAGGGAGAGAGATAGAAAGAGAGAGTCAGACAGACACAGGAGACAGAGAGAGAGGGGAGGAGGGGAGAGATAGGTATAGATAGAGAGAGACAAAGACAGAGAGACAGAGATAGACAGAGAGACAGAGAGAGCACAGAGAGAATCAGAGAGAAAGAAGAAAGTGTGAGACAGAGAGAGACAGAGTGAGAAAGATTGAGGGAGATGACTAAAGACACTGCCAAGGAAGGTGGAACAAAGGGAGGGGATGGGGAAGGGACAGGCAGTAGAGCGCATTTGGAAGAGTGAAGGGCATTAAATGAAGAATCACTGGTGATAAATCACCATCCCGTATTGCAGCAACATAGAGGTAGTCAAACTCATCAACCCCACACACCATGGACCAATGACTTGGACTTGGGTGTACAGGGCACAATTCAAAATTTGCAGATGACACAAAGCTTGGAAGTGTAGTAAACATTGAGGAGGATAGTGATAGACTTCAAGAGGACATAGACAGGCTGGTGGAATGGACGGACACGTGGCAGATGAAATTTAACACAAAGAAGTGCGAAGTGATACATTTTGGGAGGAAGAAAGAGAAGAGGAAAAATAAATGAAATGGTACAATTCTAAAGGGGGTGCAAGAACAGAGAGACCTGGGGGTATATGTGCACAAATCTTGGAAGGTGGCAGGGCAGGTTGAAAAAGCATACGAGATCCCGGGCTTTGTAAATAGAGGCATAGAGTACAAAAGCAAGGAAGTTATGTTGAATCTTTACAAAACTGCCACAGCTGGAGTATTGTGTCCAATTCTGGGCATTGTACTTTAGGAAAGCTGTGAAGGCCTTAGAGAGGGTGCAGAAAAGATTTACTAGAATGGTTCCAGGGATGAGGGACTTCAGTTACATGGATAGACTGGAGAAACTGGGGTTGTTCTCCTTAGAGCAGAGAAGGTTAAGAGGAGATTTAATAGAAGTGTTCAAAATCATGAAGGGTTTAGATCAAGTAAGTAAAGAGAAACCATTCCAATTGGCGGAAGGGTCGCAGATTTAAGGTGATTGGCAAAAGAACCTAAGGTGATATGAGGAAAAACTTTTTTACGCAGCGATTGTAATGATCTGGAATGCGTTGCCTTAAAGGGCGGTGGAAGCAGATTCAATCGTGGCTTTCAAAAAGGAATTGGATAAATACTTGAAGGGAAAAAATTTGCAGGGCTACGGGGAAAGAGCGGGGGAATGGGACTAACTGGATTGCTCTTACAAAGAGCCGCCACATGCTCGATGGGCTGAATGGCTTCCTTCTGTGCTGTTACCATTCTATGATTGTATAATTCTCCTTGCATTCCCTCAACTGAGCTAACAAGACCAGCTGTTAAGTAGCAACCTAGAAAAAAAAATCTAATTTCAACAGATTCAAAGGGTGAATCAGAAACAAAACAGGAATCCCGACCATCTGCAAATCTTTCCATGACTAGTCTAAGCAACAATTTAATAATGCGCTGTGGCTCTACACAGGAAATTAATGGACTGAGAACAGAGTACAGAATATATATTGACAATAAGCCCAGGACTAGAGGGTGCAAGAACTAAATTTACAAGCCTGGAGGAAGCTTAACGATTAGAAAAAAAAAACAGGGGCCAAAATATCTCAGGGGTCTCGTACTGTAATCCCAGTGAGGGGCCGCCAGAAAACTCCAAGGAAATGGCGGAAATTCACTTGTGGCAGGTCTCCACCATCTCCAGGGAGTGTCTTACTTGACCTTGTAAAGAGAGAAAGAAAGAACTTGCATTTATATAGCGTCTTTCATTACCTCGGGACATCCCAAAGTGCTTTACAGCCAATGAAATACTTTTGAAGTGTCGTCACTGTTGTAATGTAGGAAATGCGGCAGCCAATTTGCGCACAGCAAGATCCCACAAACAGCAATGTGATAATGATCAGATCATTTGTTTTTTAGTGATTTTGGTTGAGGGGTAAATATTGGCCCCAGGACACCAGGGGAGAACTCCCCTCCCCTGCACTTCTTCAAAATAGTGCCATGGGATCTTTTACGTCACCTGAGAGGGCAGACGGGGCCTCGGCTTAAGTACTCTAAATGTGGTCTAATTAAGGTTCTATATAAGTTTAACATAACTTTTCTGCTTTTCAATTCTATCCCTCTAGAAATGAACCCCAGTGCTTTGTTTGCACTTTTTATGGTTTTGTTACTATCAGTCAGGGTTCCAGCTCCCGATGGCTGGCCAGCGACCCCTGCTGGAAAGTGCCCGCATATGGGGGACATTGGACAAAGGCACCTCCAGGCTATTCCGATGCTGGGCCTTGGGACGTTTTGTTAAAGGCGCTATACAAATCCAAGTTGTTGTGGTTGAGTCGGACAAGCCTTTGGAATTGTTGACTCAAGTCTTTGGAATTGTTGACTCAAGTCTTTGGAATTGTACCTCAGCAGAAGTCTGGAGAGGATGAGACGAGAAAATGGACCGGAGGCTAAAAAGATAGGACGTGGTCGTACGTAACTGAGGCCACATCATTATTTTGGAAGCTCATTTGTATCTGAATCACAAAGTGAGTTCTGTGGTTCCTTAACTGGGTCCTTTGACTAAATTCAATTAGACAGACCATAATTACTAAAATACTGTTTTCTTTGATTCAGTAGTGCGGGGAGAGGGAGAGAGAGAGAGCTGTAACCTTTGGAGGACTGCAGCAACATTTACACAGTCATAATGAAGTGCTTCGCATGTAGAGTAATGGATGGAGTGCAGGGACCTAGTTACCAGGGTATCATCTTTCACACAGTCGTACACTACCAGAATGTCTCCTGTTCTGAAGTGCTGGAAGGAGCCTCAAGACTGAAGTCTTTTTTGAAAAAAAAAAGGGTGGCAAACTCCCTCAGCAGCCTTTACAAAGTGATACTTCCATTGTAAATCACACTCAGAGGCAAGATTAGACTTACGTGCTGAGGTGAGTTTCTTTGGTTGAATCCCCCCTTCAATTCTTTGAAGGGTACAGAATTTCAGTGATAAAATACCACAGTACTGAACTTACCTAATAAATCTTGCACCCAGTGTTATAAGGCAGTGCACTTTTTAACTATACACAGAGTGTTACTTGCAACAACACATAGTGGTGGCACAGGCTGGGGCTCTTTTCTCTAGACCTGATAGAGGTCTTTAAAATTATGAAGGGGTTCAATAGGGTAGACGCAGAGAAAATGTTTCCACTTGTGGGGAAGTCCAAAACCAAGGGCCATAAATATAAGATAGTCACTAATAAATCCAACAGGGAATTCATGAGATGCTTCTTTACCCAGAGAGTGGTGAGAATGTGGAACTCGCTACCACAAGGAGTAGTTGAGGCAAATGGCAGAGATGCATTTAAGGGGAAGCTAAGTAAGTACATGAGGGAGAAAGGAATAGAAGGATATGCTGATAGGGTGAGATGAAGTAGGGAGGGTGGAGGCTCGTGTGGAGCATAAACACCAGTACAGACCAGTTGGGCCGAATGGCCTGATTCTGTGCCATGGCCTCAATGTAATTCTAACTCCCTTTGCCTGGCGTTAATGAGACGGTAACGGCCTCAAACTGGGGGGGTCGGTCTCCTCACTCTCCCGTTCACACCGGCAATGCGGCCAGCGCCATTTCGAATGCGACCTCCCACCGAGCGTCCAAAGCTCCCACCTGTTTCAGGCGATAGGCCTCATTTAAGGTGGTAAATCGGGGTCCTCCCATGCAGATAGATCCCCGGTTGCCATGTTAGGTCGGGACGGGTCGGAGCCTGAGCCACGCACGCACTCCGAACGTTGGCAAAAACAGGCGAGCTGCCTGTGGAAAGTGCGACAGGCACTGGCAGCTCAGCCAAGTTAAGCAAATGAGGCCCGAAGGCCTAATTTCAGGCGAGCCTCGGGGCCTCCCAGTCGGTCAAGTGCCTGAAAATCGACCGTAGCCAATTTCTACCCCACCTCTCCGTGCTTTCTCTTACTTTTCAGAGCTCAATGAAGCATCACCCTAGACTCAGTTGGCAGCACTCTCGCCTCTGAGTCATAAGTTTGTGGGTTCAAGCTCCACTGCAGGGATTTGACCACATAATCTAGGCCGATACTCCCAGTGCTGCACCGTCGAGATGCCTTTCTGATGAGACATTAAAGTGAGGCCATAAAAGCTCCCACGGCCACTTTTCGAAGAAGAGCAGGAAAGTTCTCCCTGGTGTCCTGGGCCAATATTTATTCCTCAACCAACGCCTAAAAAAAATAAAATTATCTGGTCGTTATCACGTTGCTGTTTGTGGGATCTTGCCTGTGCGCAAATTGGCTGCTGCATTTCCTACAGTGACTACACTTCAAAAAGTACTTTGTTGGCTGTAAAGCACTTTGGGACATCTTGAGGTTGTGAAAGGCGCTATATGAATGCAAGTCTTTCTTTCCTTATTAAATTTACATAAATTCTTCAGTGTTGACGAGAGAAACAAGAAGTAACGGGGCTGTAGGGTGATATTACTAGAAGAGCGACACGGAGCAAGGACTGGGGGTGAATATTGGTTCTGACGTCACTCCACTCACTTCCTGGTCTGATCCGTACAGGACCGGGCGGCGTTGAGTCGGTAGCATCTCTTTGGTAGGGCGTAAGGTAAGATTGGATCGTAGAGTGACACCTGGTGCTCCCTAACCCTTCCTGCTCAAATCTATAATCAGAGACCTGAGGGAACATTGACACCTTCCGGGGAGGGAGAGGGGGGGGGGGGTTGAGGGGGATTTCAGTACCATGCGGAGTCTTACTAGGAGCTGGTGTAATTGGTCACCGCCTTTGTTCCTTCCGACATGCCCTGCTTGGCCAGCTCCCCCGGGGCAGCAGCAGCGGGCGCATGGCGGTCTGGATCTCCGGGGAGCTGATGGTACAGCGCTTATTGTAATGGGCCAGATGGGAGACCATCACCCGCATTGTGCTCAAAAATACCATTCGCAGAGTTCACGATGCTCATGGTCTCGGAGGAGATGCCGGTGTCGGGGAGGGGAAACGGCTTCATCACTTTGTAGTCGTACCATAGTATCATAGCATGTTACAGCACAGAAGGAGACCGTTCGGCCCATCGTGCCTGTGCCGGCTCTTTGAAAGAGCTATCCAATTAGTCCCACGCCCCCAACTCTTTCCCCATAGCCCTGTAAGTGTTTCCCCTTTAAGTATTTATCCAATTGCCTTTTGAAAGTTATTATTGAATCTGCTTCCACCGCCCTTTCAGGCAGCGCATTCCAGATCATAACAACTCTGCGTAAAAAAAATGTTTCCTCATCTCCCCTCTGGTTCTTTTGCAAATCGCCTTAAATCTGTGTCCTCTGGTTACAGATCCTTCTGCCACTAAAAACAGTTTCTCCTTATTTACTGTATCAAAACCGTTCATGATTTTGAACACCTCTATTAAATCTCCCCTTAACCCTCTCTGCTCTAGAAGTAGACGGAGTAATTCTCCGTCCACGACCTTCTCCGATTCTCGCCTCCCTTCTGCTGCCGTTTTATTCAGGGCTTTCTTTGCGCCTGTCTTGGGAGCTGCTTTCTTTTCCTGGGGCATTTTCGAACTCAATTTCAGAAAGTTACTCATTCTTTGAACAGCTGTGTTTTCAAGGCTCGATGACTTAAAATGGAGGGTAGTTAGCAAAAAAAATGAGAATGAGATTGGCAAGTACATAAACAAATAGCTGCCATTGATTTTGAGGCAGTAATTTAATCTCGGAGGCTACAAACAACTCGTGTTTTGGTCTGATAGAATCCAATGACTGAATTACAGTCTTAACTCTAGCCCAGCTGTGTGTTATCGTGTATTTTATAACCAGCAGTACATGAGGCTGCAAACATTATTACCCACATGACACTCATTTGGAAATCTGTGCATTAGATTTTGCCCTCATTTCACTGTGTTGCATTTGCCTACAGATCAAAATACTGGTTCAGGATCCAACTTTAAATAGATTTATTTCTCGATTGTATTTTATTTTTTTATTTAGCGGGTTAAGGCTCAGTCAGGTTACAGAGCTGGGAGTGAGACGGAATGGTTCTGAATGTGGTTTACAGGGAATAAAAGTGGAAAAAAAAATGCATTCCTTTAGTGCCTTATTATATCTCTCGGTAACAACCCAAAATACTTTGCTTGCAATGATTCAGAGTGACTGCTATTGTGCAGGGAAACACAGCAGCCATTTTGCTCACTGCAAAATGACACAAACAGCAAATGCATGGAATTGTGCAGCACAGAAACAGACTATTTTGCCCAACAAGTCCATGCGGGGGTTTATGCTCCATGCGAGCTTCCTCCCACCTTATTTCATCTAACCCTTATCAGCCTAGCTTTTTAAAAAATTTATTCATGGGATGAGAGCATCTCTGGCGAGGCCGGCGTTTATTGCCCATCCCTAATTGCCCTTCAGAAGGTGGTGGTGAGCCGCCTTCTTGAGCCGCTGTCGTCCGTGTGGTGAAGGTGCAACTAAGCGGCTTGCTAGGCCGTTTCAGAATCAACCACATTGCTGTGAGTCTGGAGTCATGTATAGGCCAGACCGGGTAAGGACGGCAGGTTTCCTTCCTTAGAGGACCAGATGGGTTTTTACTACAATCTGGTGGAGAAATGGTCACCATTACTGAAACTAGATTTTTATTCCAGATTTTATTTATTTTTTAAAAATTTACTGAATTCAAATTTCCCAGTTGCCATGGGGGGATTCGAACTCAAGTCTCACCAAATTATTAGTCCAGGCCTACTGGATTACTAGTCCAGTGACATAACCACATATCCTTCTGCATCCTTCTATTCCTTTCTCCCTCGTGTGTTTATCGAGCTTCCCCTTAAATGCATCTACGCTATTTGCCTCAACTACTCCTTGTGGTAGCGAGTTCCACATTCTAATCACTCTCTGAGTAAAGAAGTTTCTCCTGAATTCCTTATTGGATTCATTAGTGACTATCTTATATTCATGGTCCCTAGTTTTGGTCTCCCCCACCAGCGCAAACATCTTCTCTATGTCCACCCTAACAAACCCTTTCATAATTTTAAAGACCTCTATCAGGTCACCCCTCAGCCTTCTCTTTTCTAGCGAAAAGAACCCCAGCCTGTTCAGCCTTTCCTGATAGTTATAACCTCTCAGCTCTGTGATGTGAATGACCAGCTAATTTGTTTTTTGGTGGGGCTGATCGAGGGAGTAATGTTGGCCAGGACACCAGGAGGATTCCAGCATTTACCCGAACCACCAGAACAGGCAGACAAGGTCTCAGTTTACTATGTCCCTCACTAACTGCTCCCTTAGTCTGGAGTGTCGGCTCACGTCACAGAATGGGAGGGTTGGATCCATAAACCATTTGACTCAGATACGAGTCCCTTGAATATAGAAGATTAAGGGGTGATCTAATTGAGGTGTTTAAGATGATTAAAGGATTTGATAGGATAAAATTAGATCTTGGCCATTCAGGGGTGATGTTAGGAAGCACTTCTTTGCACAAAGGGGAGTGGAAATCTGGAACTCTCTCCCCCAAAAAGCTGTTGAGGCTGGGGGTCAATTGAAAATTTCAAAACTAAGATTGATAGAAAAGGATATTAAGGGTTACGGAACCAAGGCCACAATAAATGCCAGCTTTGCCAATGATGCCCACATTCTGAGAATGCATTAAAAGCATTAGACATAGATTTATTGGTGAAATATCAATACTGAACCACTAAAATAAAGTTAAATAAAAATTTAAAAAACCAAGGCGGGTAGATGGAGTCAAGATACAGATCAGCCATGATCTAATTGAATGGTGGTACAAGCTTGAGGGGCTGAATGGCCTACTCCTGTTCCTATGCTGCCAATTGAAGCCTTTGAAAAAAAAACTTGCTCCCATATCTAAGATGGGCTTTGGGAGCAGGAAGGCAGGAGAATGAAGGTGAGAGCAAGGGCTACAGAGCAAAATAGGTGGGGAAAAAATAAAGTTTTGGTTGGACAGAGAGAAATGAAAGAGAAAGAGATAATAGGAAGGAAAATGGGATGAAAGTCCATCACAAATATATCTTTTTAAAACATTTTTATTTAACTTTATTTTAGTGGTTCAGTACTGATATTTCACCAATAAATCTATGTCTAATGCTTTTAATGCATTCTCAGAATGTGGGCGTCATTGGCAAAGCTGGCATTTATTGCCCATCCCTCGTTGCCACTTGAGAAGGTGGTGGTGGGCCTTCTTCTTGAACCACCGATAGTGGTTTGAGACAACTGAGTGCCTTGCTAGACCACTTCAGAGGGCAGTTAAGAGTGGACTGGAGTCACGTATAGGCCCAGACCGGGTAAGGACGGCAGGTTTCCTTCCCTAAAGGGACATTGGTGAACCAGTTGGGTTTTTATGACAATCCGACAGCTTCACGGTCACTCTTACTGATACCCAGCTTTCTTTTTCCAGATTTTAAAAACTGAATTCAATTCTCAAACTGTCATGGTGGGAATTGAACTGATGTGCTCTGATAATTACTGGTCCAGTAACATAACCAAAACCCTCCAAATAATATCAGTGTTTGTTTCAGAGTTACAGTGAAAACAAAAAAAAAACAAGTTGGTTGCCCCATGGATTGGCCAGCAATTCGGAAGGGACTGGAAACTTTAAATGTGCGGTTATTTCTGTTGGAGAAGGAAAAGGCCTGAAATGTGTGTCAGCTAACAGCTTCATTTGTCTGCAAGCAGTGCAATGCAGACAGAATGAAAATGTCCACTGTACTCAAGTGGAATTAATCACTCGGAGCGCGAGAGGCTGACGCTGGTGGCCAGCCAGATTGATTGAAGATACAGGCCCTCCCGATCAAGTTCTTCAATCAAGCTTCCTATCGTTAATTACAATCTGTTGTGAGATTGTGAGGAATAACTTGACGAGCTGAGGCTCCCCAGCCTTGTAAAGAGATATAGCAGAAGGGTCCATGTGGAAGTGTGGAAGGTACTCAATGAGATTGACAAAGGAAAGCTGAGAGTTATGCTTTCAAATGTGCCAGGGATGCTGGAGGAAAGGGCATGGGGGGGTCAAGGTTGTGAAGGGCAGGTTTATTACAAGATTTATATAGCCTCTTTAACGTAGTATAATGTCCCTAGGCACGTCACAGGTGTGTAATAAGACAGAAATCGACACCGAACCAAAGCAGGAGATATTAGGAGGGGTGTTTAAAAACTTGGTCAAAGAGGTAGGTTTTGAGGAGCGTTTTAAAGGAGTAGAGAGAGGTGGAGATGCAGAGAGGTTTCGGGAGGGAATTCCAGAGCTTAGGACCTAGGCAGCTGAAGACACGGCCGCCAATGGTGGAGTGATGAGAATCGGAGATGTGCAAGAGCCCAGGATTGGAGGAGCGCAGAGATCTCGGAGGGCTGTAGGGCTGGAGGAGATTACAGAGATAGGGAGGGGCGAGGCCATGGAGGGATTTGAATACCAGGATGAGAATTTTAAAATCGAGGCGTTGCCAGACTGGGAGCCAATGTAGGTCAGCGAGCACAGGGGATGGTGGATAAGGGACTTTACTTCCCATCTCTGAGGCCGACTCCATTGAACTTCCCACAAACTTTTAAAAGAGGGATCTCGTCACAATAACCTCTGGGATGGTGCATTGATTTTAACATGAGAAGGAGCGTCTGAAGATCATAAATAAAAACAGAAAATTCTGGAAAAGCTCAGCAGGTCAGGCAGCATCTGTAGAGAGAGAGAGAAACAGAGTTAACATTTCAGGTCAATGACCTTTCGTCAGAACTGGAAGAAGTTAGAGATTTAACAGTTTTTAAGCAAGTACAGGGCCAGGGAAAAGGTTGGGGGGCAGGGGGTAAGAACAAAAGGGAGGGTCTGTGATAGGGTGGAGGGCGGGAGTGATTAAATTACAAAAGGGATGATGGTGCGAGACAAAGGGGGTGGTAAAAAAATAAGAGAGACCCATCGTTTGTTCCTTTACTTGTCCCGTTACTACCCTCCAGTTCTGACGAAAGGTCATCGACCTGAAATGTTAACTCTGTTTCTCTCTCTCTCCACAGATGCTGCCTGACCTGCTGAGCGTTTCCAGCATTTTCTGTTTGTATTTCAGATTTCCCGCATCCGCAGTATTTTGCTTCTGAAGACCGTAGCCTGTGTTCAGCAGCAGGAGGTGTGGTGTTTGGAGTTAATACACAGTGTGCTGACACCCTGTGATCCTTTTTGAATTGTAAATCTAATTTCCACAAAACCCTGCATTAGATTGGACTCACCTCCCCTCTCCACAATGCACCTTCTTGTCCACTTCAATCATTCACAATGTAAAACATTCGAATGAAGGGGTGTACAAGACCACATCACAAGTCATACCATCTCTCCTGGGCCTGTAGGATAGATTGCAGTCTCGCTAATATCAAATTTAATTCTCTCGTCAAGTCGCCTTAATGTTGGACAGCACTGTGACCCTCCTCCCTCTAATCTCCCTCGCATTACCTCCGCCAGGAAATGTCGGGGAAACGTAAAGCTTTTTTAAAACCAGAGAAAATCAAATTACACCCTCGTAAGTGATCCAAAGCTTGATGAAGAGACCCATCGCCTGACTCTCCCCTGAGATTGAGAAAGCTCTTCTGTGTTACAGAATGTTTGTTTCGCAGGAACCCGAACCTTATTACCATCTGAAATTGAATCTGCACTGGACACACTAAACTCTAGCTCGAGACGGAAGCTCAAATTAAATGGATTTTTCATGTGGAGAACTTTAACCTTTTGAGCACTTGGTGCCGTCTGTGTGCTTCTAAGTGCTGGTGTTTCTAAGTGTAAGCACATTTCCCCCTCAGGAGAAAGCTGCCAAAATATTTCTCCCGTATCAATCTAGATTCGATCGGAAAGTGAGAAATGAGCCGTTATGAAATCACAACCTCGCAGCGTTCTCTTAGTGAACTTTAAAAACTTGCATGCTCTTAGAAACGGATAGCTGGGAGTGGGTTGCACAGAGAAGGATGGACACTCGGGAGCACTGCCTGGGAGTGCGTTACAAGCTGGAACCTTATCGAACCTAAAAGAAAAGAAAGGATTTCTATAGAGCCTTTCACAATCTCAGGGCGTCCCAAAGCATTTTGCAGCTAATTAAGTACTTTTGATGTGTAGTCACTGATGTTATGTTGTAAACGCAGCAGCCAATTTACGCACAGCAGGGTCCCAAAAAACAACAATGAGATAATGACCGGATAATCTGTTTCTTAGTGATGTTGGTTGAGAGATAAATATTGGCCAGGACACCGGGGAGAACTCCCCCTGCTCTTCTTTGAAACAGTGCCATGGGATCTTTTACATCCACACGAGAGGGCAGACGGGGCCTCAGTTTAACGTCTCGACCGAAAGTGCAGCACTCCCTCAGAACTGCACTGGGAGTGTCAGCCTAGATTATGTGCTCACGCCTCTGGAGTGGGGCTTGAACCCACGACGTTCTGATGAGAGTGATGGCCACTGAGCCACGGCTGAAGCCACACCTTCCAGTCATGAGACTGTGGCTTTTTGTGGATTTTGACCCAGCAACAATGAAGGATCGGCCGATATATGTCCAAGTCGGGTAGTGTGTGTGACTCGGAGGGGAATTTGGAGGCGACGGTGTTCTCATGCACCTGCTGCCCGTGTCCTTCTAGGTGGTGGATGTCAAAATCCTGGAATTCCCCCACCTAACAGCACTGTGGGAGAACCTTCACCACACGGACTGCAGCGGTTCATGAAGAAGGCGGCTCACCATCACCTTCTCAAGGGGCAACTAGGGGATGGGCAATAAATGCCGGCCTCGCCAGCGACGCCCAGAATGAATATAAAATGATTTTAAAATGCGTTTATTCGCCCTGTACCTGAGTTTTCAGTCCCCTGGTATGAGCAGCAGTAACACCAGCGATGGGAGCTATCTGCAATCTGAGGGTTTATCAAAATGGAAGTTTCAACTGGATTAAAAAGGTAACACAACAAATTCATCGCAAGTTGCCAGTAGAGTCGCCAACTCTTCTTGGACGTATCCTTGGAAGTCTCACCACATGACCGCCTGCCTCCAACCGCCCCGCCCCCACACTCTCCCACCACTGGCAGTCCTTTCTTTCCTATGTTTCTCCAGTGTTTTTATAATTCACAAGCAAGAGTGTTCAAAGAAACTTATTTAAAAAAAAACACAATTTTTTATCATCCCTATGATTTTTCTCCCGGGTTTTTGCTCACAGTAGTGTGCTGGAGATCACTCTTTAATGTCCCGGAGACTCCAGGACAATCCTGGAGCGTTGGCAACCCCTAGTCGCTATATAACTGCGCCCCTTATTTCCAGTTTTCAATGGGAGTGAGGGGCTCAGGGTTAGGGACATGAGAGGGCTGTTATTGCGACTGTTCTGAAAGGCCAGGCTTCTTGTATTACCAGGAAACGGTGTTAATGAGAGACATTTTAATCAGGGTAGGTTTTCAAAGGCTCAGCTAATATTGGAGTCAGGGCCGTGAGTTTCAAATTATTTTATCAGACGGTCTGGGGAGATGTGGGAGAAGCAGAGGGAGGAAGAGGAAGGGAGTTGAGATGTCTGGTGTGAAAGGAAGTATTCATTTTTAGAGAGGGCTTCATTCTGACAAAGGTACCTGTTGCCCATTGTTTCAATAATTCTCATTAATTGTGCCTGATTTTAATTTCATTTGCCCACAAGAGGGAACGGAAAGTCAGGAACAGGGTTAAGAAGGATGAACTATGCGTAATTGTATTTTTTTTGCCCTGCTCTCCCTTTTTAATTGAATCAAATAATAATTTCAGCTATTCTTTGTGCCCGGTCTGTCCTCTGCTGCATGTATCCTTCAAATTATTAGATTTATTTTTTTAACTCATAGACTGATGACAGGCTCAGAGAAACTCCTTTCTCTCTGGTTTAAATTATGACGACGGGTTGCGTAAAGTTCAGAAGATCAAGGGGTGAGCTGATCGAGGTCTTTAAAATTAGAGCCAGACCTTTCAGGAGCGAGATTAGAAAACATTTCTACACACAAAGGGTGGTAGAAGTTTGGAACTCTCTTCCGCAAACGGCAATTGATACTAGCTCAATTGCTAAATTTAAATGTGAGATAGATAGCTTTTTGGCAACCAAAGGTATTAAGGGATATGGGCCAAAGGCAGGTATATGGAGTTAGATCACAGATCAGCCATGGTCTTATCAAATGGCGGAGCAGGCACGAGGGGCTGAATGGCCTACTCCTGTTCCTATATTCCGGTGGATGAGCAGAAGATCCAGTGGAGTTGATCCACTGATTGGCTGAGCCATTTGGGCCACAGAGGAGCCGGATTTGATTTCCAGTCCGACCTGAGTGGCTGATCTCGGCCAGGGGGGAGGCATCGCAGTCAACCTCGGTGACCCTGGGTTGGGGAGGGGGAAATGGGCCTGGGTTTCCGGCCACCTCTCAGATCCTGCTGGAAGCGCACGTGTATGTTTGTTGGGAGAAAAGGGGGCGCAATCTTAAAATTTAGGAGGGAAATCAGAAATCACTTTTTCAGGCGGGTAAATGGAGTTGTGGTACAGATCAGCCTCGATTTAATTGAATGGAGGAGCAGGCCCAAGGGGCTGAATGGCCTCCTCCTGTTCCTATGTTGCATTGCCTCCCTGGGCTGGCTGGTTTGCTTGTTTCCTTACCTTAAAAAAAAATCCCCTTTAGATCATAAACTCTGTAAGGCCATTCAGCGCAGCAACTTTGCACCAATGCTTTCCTCCAATAATGGAATCCCGCTCCCTACTCATTCCTTTTACCCTTTAACATTCCTTTTTTTTTGCAAAATGGGCTGCACGTTCCATGGGTGTCAGCCACCCTCAGATTCCTCCCCCCCCCCACCCCGCTTGGCCATTGGTCACCACTGCTTCTGCAGGATATTCCACCATGAAGTGCGTCACAGTAACAGCCACTCAACATCCACAGGTGCGTACTCTCAAGAGGACGATATCGAGCAGCGATAAGAGACAAGGCTTATGCTTCACCTCTCCAGGCAAAAGTGCTGAGGGCCTTAAGGGTCTGTAGCCAAACCCCACGCCCACCCTTCACCTCCCCACTCTCACCAAACATTGAGACCAGTGGGACCAGCACAAAGCAGGACTCGAACCTTCCCTGTCTGTACAGGTGACGTTGGCACTGAGAAATGACCTGATCAACATCGGAGCCCTCTACTTTGTTTCGCGCTCCTGCACTGGAATGAAAAGTATAGAACCACCCAGACATCAGGAACATGTTTACACACAATTTTAACTAAAAGAAAATCCTTATCAAAGCCATGCCCTCTCCCTCTCAGCCACTTAGCGGGGGGTGGGGGAGTGCTGGGGGGGTGGGGGATGGGGGTAAATTTCCACAAGGGTTCTAATCACCATTTACCCCATTTTTCTGGCTGCAGAACTTCCGCGAATAGAATTAGAGCCAGGACTTTCAGGAGTGAAGTCAGGAAACACTTCTACACGCAAAGGGTGGTAGAAGTTTGGAACTCTCTCCCGCAAACGATGCTAGTTCAATTGTAATTCAATTTTAAATCTGAGATTGATAGATTTTTGTTAACCAAGGGTATTAAGGGATATGGGGCTAAGGTGGGTATATGGAGTTAGGTCACAGATCAGCCATGATCTCATTGAATGGCGGGACAGGCTCGAGGGGCTGAATGGCCTCCTCCTGTTCCTATATTCCGGTGGATGAGCAGAAGATCCAGTGGAGTTGATCCACTGATTGGCTGAGCCATTTGGCCACTGAGGAGCCGGATTCGATTTCCAGTCCGAACTGAGTGGATGATCTCGGCCGGGGGGGGGGGGGGGGCCATCGCAGTCAACCTCAGTGACCCTGGGTTGGGGAGGGGGAAATGGGCTTGGGTTTCCGGCCACCTCTCAGATCCTGCTGGAAGCGCATGTGTATGTTTGTTGGGAGAAAACGAGGATCAGGCTTAGCTGTGATGCACCCCACAGTCGAATAGCTTGGCAACGCTCACCATCAAGGCTAACAGGAGGGCAGTAGCTGCTGGTAAGGGGAGGCTGGGGAAGAGGTAATCAAAGTGGGAGGAGGCTCGTGTGGAGTATAAACATCAGCATAGACTAGATGGGCCGAATGACCTGTTTCTGTGCTGTAGATTCTATGTAATTCTATAGTGTGAAGGGCAGAAAAAACAATATTTTCAATAGGAAATCTTCAGCCGGAGGTGAGAGAAAAATCAATTTTTGTGTGGTGTAAATTAGGTGGAGAAACTCATCAGGGGGTCTTTCCATTACAGCTTTTAATCGCTTAGCCAAGGGGAAATTACTCTTACACTGTTAGAAATGCTTCAGAGGCTCTTCTGTTGCAACGCAAGTGGGAGATGAATTGAGATGCAGGTTCTGAAGTTGTCCCTAGTTGTAATTCATTGACTCTCTGTGTTAAATGGTAATTGAAGTCTTGGGGGGATTTTTATGAAAGCACGTGACCGCGTGGAGCCTTACCCAGAGGGAGCACACATCAGGAATTCAGGGGTGGAACCCTCCAGTCCACTTGGGCAGAAAACCGTAGGGCCCTTGTGTGCCTGAATTCCCGTTAGGTGCTCCCGGTGGGTGAGGCTCCTCGTCAGGAGTGAGATTTCATAAAATGACCCATCACTTGACCTAAGCGAGGGCAGCTGTTTATATTTATCATCCACAAGATCCCCCGTCCCCCCGCCCCACCCCATCTCACGAGGAGTCTCAGTGCCCCCGATGGCCCTGGTGTGACGTTGAGCGAATGCAGTTTATTGGAGAGTGGAAGGACGGAGAGAAATTCTAGACTTGACTGTTAGTGCAGGGGAGCCAAGATTGTTCAGGTGTATAAGACCATAAGAAATAGGAGCAGGAGTAGGCCATACGGCCCCTCGAGCCTGCTCCGCCATTCAATCAGATCATGGCTGATCTTTAACCTCAACTCCACTTTCCCGCCCGATCCCCATATCCCTTGATTCCTCTAGCATCCAAAAATCGATCCATCTCAGCCTTGAAAATACTCAATGACTGAGCATCTACAGCCCTCTGGGGTAGAGAATTCCAAATATTCATGACCCACTGAGTGACGAAATTCCTCCTCATCTCAGTTCTATATGCCTGACCTCTTATCCTGAGACTATGTCCCCCAGTTCTAGACTCTCCAGCCAGGGGAAACAGCCTCTCAGCATCTAGCCTGGCTAAGTATTGAATGGCTCGGTCTTCAATGAGCTCCGACTTGAGGCGAGTTTTGGAGCACTCCTCCTTCCTCGCCATCTTCGGTACCCTCTGAGTTATCTTCCTCCTCGTGGACAAGATCCTCCTCCAAAGTGACTCCAGGTCCTGTCCCCATTGCAATGTAAAGTAATGCAGCGTACATCCAAAGCACAACGATGCAAGACACTGTTTGTGGGGCTGGACTGCAGCACGCCATCAGGGCCTGTGCAGGTGCATCAGTCCTTGCCTTTGTCGGTCTGTTCAATGAAGGCCTTCACTGGAGGCATGGATCTGGTTGTGGCGTGGTTTAGCCAATGAGCGCGGATACCTCAGAGGTTCTATGAGCTATGTGGGCAGGGGATAGCTCTTACCGCCAAGCAGCCAACCTCTGACAGGATGTACCAACATACGAAATTGATGGGCAGCAAATGACCAGCCGGTCCATCCAGCTTGCCCCACACGCCATGATGGCTACAGCATCGTGACTAGACACTCCCTCCCTCCCTCCCCCGCCCACCCCACCTCCGCAGGCATGTAATCTCCTGGGAGAGGCAAAACATCGGAGAAAATTATATAGCATTTATATAGCGCCTTTCATGATCTCAGGATGTCCCAAAGCACTTTACAACCAATGAAGTATTTTTGAACTGTAGTCACTGTTGTAATGTAGGAAACAAGACAGCCAATTTGCGCACAGCAAGATCCCACAAACAGCAATGAGATAAATAATCTATTTTTTTAATGATGTTGGTTGAGGGATAAATAAGAAGGGGGAGTTCTGTTATGTGGAGAGACTGGAGAAGCTGGGGTTGATCTCCTTAGAGCAGAGAAGGTTAAGGGGAGATTTAATAGAGGTGATCAAAATTATGAAGGGCTGTGATTGAATAGATGGGGAGAAACTGTTTCCACTGGCAGGAGGGTCGGTAACCAGAGGACAGAAATTTAAGACAATTGGCAAAAAGTCCAGGAGGGAAATGAGGAGAAATGTTTTTAGGCAGCGAGTTGTTATGATCTGGATTCACTGCCTGAAAGGGCGGTGGAAGCAGATTCAGCAGTAACTTTCAAAAGGGAATTGGATAAATACTTGAAAAGAAGAAAATTGCAGGGTTATCGGGACAGAGAAGGGGGGAGTGGGACACCAGGGGGAGTGGGACTGGATAGCTTTGCCAAAGAGCCGGCACAGGCACGATGGGCCGAATGGCCTCCTTCTGTGCTGTACGATTCTATGAAATCTGGAACTCCCTCCCCCCAAAAGGCTGCGATTGCTGGGGGACAATTGGAGCTTTCAAGACTGAGATCGACAGATTTTTGCTAAGTGAGGCTATCAAGGGATATGGAGCAAAGGCGGGTAAATGGAGTTGAGGTACAGATTAGCCACGATCTAATTGAATGGCGGAACAGGCTCGAGGGGCTGAATGGCCTCCTCCTGTTCCTGTGATCCTACATGTTGGAAGAGCCGGGCTTTGTGGCTTCGAGGTAATTTCCCAATTTCAAGCTACCAGCGGAGAACCTTGGCCACAGAGCACGGACCCCAGGAAATAAAGGGGTACGCTGCCCGTAATGGACGGAAAATCGCGGGCACCGTGCGGCCAAATTTCCAATTTTCAACGCCACCGGCCGAGATTCCTTAAAATTTCCCCTCACGTGAGCCAGGCATGCAGAATGAGTTCCGTTCCGTTAAATTAGGAACTGTGAAGCTCCAACAAGCTTCAGCTCACCCTTGTGCCATCTGATGGCATTTCAGATCATGCGAGAATGCCAATGAATTAATATCTTCTTTGAATTCACTGAACAAACAGAGAGCCATAAGGAGTGATTAAAGCCAGGTTCATGTATTATCAAGGATCTCTTTGCTAACCACAGAGCGTTAAAGTAATAAAATCTTTTAAGCAAATGATTAACTGGAATTGTCATTAGATCAGTCGCAATGGAAAGAAGAGGCAGATGGCTTCAATTTGAATTTTACTTTGTGACTTAAATAACTGAGGAATGCTTGTCAGCTTTAGTGGACGGATTAGGAACTCAGCATCAGTGGAAAAATATCTAGAGACCTTATTAATACAGCAAGTGTAAACTTAGCTTCTGTCTCTCTCTCTCTCTCCCTCTCTCTTTCCCTCTCTCCTGACTAGAGGGTTTCGGGTTTAGGGGCATTTTTAAATTGTCAAAAATTCCACAGGTTTCTGTAGCCTGAGGGAAAATTGTCCATTTTCGTCATTGAATCTTAATTCAATATCTTAAATCTGATATTTAATTTCCTGTTTCTACATTCTTTATAAACTATGAAGGAATGCTAATTTGTCTTTATAGAATCATAGAATGGATTTGATTTGGTAGATGCAGAGAAATTATTTCCGTTAGTAGAGGAATTTAGAACAAGGGGGGCATAATCTTAAAATTAGAGTCAGGCCATTTAGCAGTGAAATCAGGAAGTACTTTTTCACACAAAGGGTAGTGGAAATCTGGAACTCTCTCCCCCAAAAGGCTGTGGATGCCGGGGGTCAATTGGAGCTTTCAAGTCAGTTATGAAAAGACTTGAGGAAAGGCTTTTCTCACTGGAGTTCAAGAGGTTATGAAAGATTTTGATGAGGTGAATAGTGATGGATTGCTTCCATTCATTAGTGAGTTGATATTGAGACTATCCTGAAGACCTTGTCAGTTACTGGGGTCCAGGTTCGAGTCCCACTCCAGAGATTTGATCACATAATCCTGGCTGATACTCCCGGTGCAGTACTGAAGGAGCACTGCGCTGTCAGAGGTGCCGTCTTTCAGATGAGACGTTAAATCGAGGCCCCGGTCTGCCCTCTCAGGTGGACGTAAAAGATCACACAGCAAGTATTCGAAGAAGAGCAGGGGAGTTCTCCCCGTGTCCTGGGCCAATATTTATCCCTCAAACAACATCACTAAAATAGATTGTCTGGTCACGATCTCATTGTCGTTTGTGGGACCTTGCTGTGCACAAATTGGCTGCCATGTTTCCTACATTACAACAGTGGCTACACTTCAAAAGTACTGCATTGGCTGTTAAGCGCTTTGGGACGTCCTGAGGTCGTGAAAGATGCTGTATAAATGCAAGCCCTTTCTTTCTTGATATGGATTACCCTACAGTACCACATCCAGATTGCCCTTCGTTCTCTGTGAGTTCAGGCATTGAGTGAGCTATTCCCACGTGGCACAGTCAACGTGCACACACACTTATGGCAGGAATCGTTGCACAATGACCGGGAGCAGGAACCCTGGCTGGTTGTTTTACTCCCTAGCACAGCTACACTGCAAGCACTGAAGCTAATTGTATATCCCCAATCCCCTCACTTCCCCGGCTGAGATAAGCAAACTGGGCACAAAATGAACCTGGAGCCTTCGTAGATTTATGGTGCTGCGAGAGACGGAGTTGCTTTTGGTTTTTGGATGTCGGCTACTTTTTGATGGTGGAATGCTTTGTGGCGACTCTGATTCACGCACATCTGGAATTCTTTAAACCTCAGATGAAGTATGTTTATTAATAGTGGCATGTTTTTGTTGATCTGAATGTTTTTGCCTTAATTTGATCAGGGTTGCAGCATGTGGCAAGAAGATTACTGGACTAAAGTGAACTCGCTGGGTTCAGATTTGCGAGTGGCTTGATGAAATACCGCACAGGACATTGTCTCCCCTTCCTTTCCCAGAACGGCTGACTCTTACATCAGGTTGGTTCAGTTGGTGGTACTTTATTTTCTGGGGCATGAGGTCATGGGTTCAAGCCCCTGTCCAGGACTTGGGCACACAATCCAGGATGGCACTGAGGGAGCACTGTATTGTCAATAATACCATCTTTCTGATGAGACATCGGGGCCCTGTCTGCCTGTTTAGGTGGATGTAAAAGATCCCATGGCATAATTTGAGAAAGAACAGGGGAAGTTCTCCTTTTGTCCTGAGCCAATGTTCCAACACCACCAAAAAAATAGATTAACTGCTCTTAATCTAATTTCCTGTGTGTGAGCTCAAACTGTGCCCAATTGACCTCCATTTTTGCCTCATAACAACAGTGACTGAAATTCAAAATAATTCATTGCATGTGAAGAGTTATCTTTCTTTTTTCCTTCTCTGTCTCTCTCTCAGAGGTAAAGTCTCCGTCTCATGCCCTTTTGGGGGAGTCAGTTCCATGGGATATTTAGCATCCACCTAGTATGACCGGAACAGGTGGACGGGAGGTCTGTTTAATGTCTCATCTGAAGGATGTAGGGTACGGTAGCGTATTGGTCATGGTACAGGACTAGTAATCCTCGAAGGTGGTGAGTTCATAATCCCACCATAGCAAGTCAGGAAGTCAAATGAAGTAAATCTGGTAACTTTGTGGAAATACTGTAATCCAAAAAACCCAACTGATTCACTACTGTCCTTCAGGGAAGGGAACCCACTGCCCTCATCCAGTGTGGGTCTACACGTGACTCCAGTCCCACACTACATGGTTGATTCTTAATGCCTTCAGGGCAACTAGGGATGGGCAATAACTGTGATCATCTACATCCTGAGATCAAATATCTCAATAAATAGCACGAACTGAGCTTGTGTAAACCCACAACCTTCTCACTCAAAGGCAAGAGCCAAGCTGACGTTTATCACGCTATTTATTTAACTATATTGCTTCTGAGCGGACCTCCTGAATGAATATTATGGGATGGGCTGGTGATCCTGTTATTGAGTGTTCTCTCTTGCCTTTATACCCGTTAGCAATGAATGGCCAAATCGCGAGACCAAACGTTGGGACCTTTTTCCAATGCAGCAGACTGAAAAAGTAAACATCCGCAGGTCTTAAACGCAAAAGTTGCATCGAATTTGTTTTCATCTCAGCAACCGCCGGGATCATTTGCAACCCTGCAAATTCCACTGGAGTCGATTGTGACTCCTTTCGCCTGGTGTTAACGGCGGCGATAACGGCCTCAAAATGGAGTCGGACACCTCCCCGCTCCCGTTGACAAACTGCCATGCGGCCATTTTGAAAGTGGCCTACCCCCGGGTGTCCAATGTGCCCGTCTGATTCGGGCGGTCGGCCCCCTTTTTAAAATGGAAATCAGGCGCCCCACCATGTAAATAGGACTCTGCTCGGCAATTCGGAGCCTGTGCTCTGACCAGTCCCCACGGGCGATGGAAGAGAAGAGGCCTGACTAAGGTAAGTCTTGAATTAATTCCATAGGAGCAGGAGCGGGGAAGGGGAGAGAGAGAGAGAGAGGGGGGGGGGAGAGCACAAAAATAATCTGGGCCGCTGCTGCTGCCCGGGGGCTCCTTCACCCTCCCCGATCCCGACTCCCACCGTGATGTGCCTTGCTGTGTCAGGACGCCTGTTTGATGCCCTGCGGCTCACCTGCCGGATTTAAACGAGGGCCGGAATGGGTGGCCGACCGAAAGTCAAAAACCGCCCCACGTTGGTGTTCGTTCCTCAGAAACAGAGAAGTATAAAGGCAGATGGATTCAACGATCGCTGGCACTCTGCGTCTCTCTCTCTGTTGTTACAGGCTGCAAGTGAAATCAGTTCAGCCAGTGTCATTTTACGTAAGAACATAAGAAATAGGAGCAGGAGTAGGTCATAATGCCCCTCGAGCCTGCTCCGCCATTCAACAAGATCGTGGCTGATCTTTGACCTCAACTCCACTTTCCCACCCGATCCCCATATCCCTTGATCCCCTTAAATTCCAAAAATCTATCGATCTCAGCCTTGAATATACTCAATGACTGAGCATCCACAGCCCTCTGGGGTAGAGAATTCCAAAGATTGACAACCCTCTGAGTGAAGAAATTCCTCCTCAACTCAGTCTTAAATGGCCGACCCCTTATCCTGAGACTATGCCCCCGAGTTCTAGATTCTCCAGCCAGGGGAAACAACCTCTCAGCATCTACCCTGTCAAGCCCCCCTCAGAATCTTACATGTTTCAATAAGATCACCTCTCATTCTTCTAAACTCCAGAGAATTTAGGCCCATTCTACTCAATCTCTCCTCTAATTCCTAAAAGACAAGAGTCCACAGCCTTTCTGCTCATCACCATTGACACTTTGATGGATTGAAGTTAAAAGCAGACACTTGCAAATCACGCAGTCAATGGCACTTCTTTAACACAAATGAGCCTCAACTCAGGAAAGCTGGCTCGGGTCAGCAGGTAAATCTAAAAGTTTGAAAGCCGGATTCCACCTTTCCTTTCAGTAAAGGGGAATTGCAAGTAAATGGGGGGGGGGGAGAAAGTGACACCCAGGGGTAAATTTTAACCCCACGAATGGGCGGGTTGGGGGCTGGTGGGAAGGTAAAAATTGTAAAAAAAATAGTAAAACCCGACCCCAACCCGCCCACTTCCGGTTTCAACAGAGGCGGGTCGAGGGGCGGGCGACCGACCCGCTCTCAGGTGGCGGGTCGGTCAGTAAAATCTTTTAAAGAGGCTGCGGGCTTCCATTTTAACGGGTTTTTTTATTTTTAACTCCTGGTGGCCGGAATTATCGGGCCTTTTGATTCTCGTCACGCAAGCGGAAGCGAGGAGGCCCAGATACGCAGGTCAGTGTCTTTATTGCACAGGTTACGGGCCCACAGGAGCAGGAGTACTTCCGCCAGGCCCAGCATGCCTACCTGCCGTGATCCCACACCTCCCCCCTCCCCATGTCCGACCTCACCCCACAGTCTCCGAACCCCACGATGTCTGACGCCCTCCCACGGTCTACACACCCGATGACCCCTGACCCCAACCACCGCATAACCGAACCCCTTCCCCCCCCCCGCCCCCCCCCGACGACTGACCACACCTCCCGATCTAAAACTTACTTGCTGGCGTCAAAATCATAAGGACGTACTTCCGGGGGTTTCCCATCAGGAACTCCCCCCCCACCACCATGCTCCTCCAGGCTACCCATTAAAATTTACCCCCCAGAGTTTGCGGGACTCTGAGCTCCTCTGGGGTCAATTTTATACTGTGCAAATGTGTCCATCTGATTTATTTCGAGGTCAATTGGACTATCGGGCAGATGTAGAATCATATCCACCCAATGTTGAAGACAGGGGAAGATAAGAGGCTACAAATTACTGTCACTGATAATAATAACTACAACAACAACTTGAATTTATATAGCACCTTTAACAAAGTAAAATGTCCCAAGACGCTTCACAGGAGCGATTATCAAACAAAATGTGACGGAGGAATGCTTGGTGCGCTCATGTGATATTCTTCTGTCCTTTAAAATGAGTGGAGAAGGGAAACAGACCTCATGTGAACTCATTAAACTTCCATCTAGGTTCCCCAAAAGGCTGTGGATTCTGAGGGTCAACTGGGGCTTTCAAGACTATCGATGTATTTTTGTTGGGGAAGGGTATCGAAGGATAGGGAGCAAAGGCGGGTAAATAGAGTTGAGGTACAGATCAGCCAGTGATCTAATTGAACGGCGGAACAGGCTCGAGGGGCTGAATGGCCTCCGCCTGTTCCTAATGCCGCTGAGAGTAATTTCCAATCTCAGCAGTGGCGATTAGGTAAGGCCTAGCTTGACCCAAGCAGGGTCAACTTTCCGACTACACATTACCAGCGGGGGCATCTTTACCCGCTGGAATGCCGATCCGGGGAAGCTGGACGTGCGCGGGAACGGCTGAGCCTCCGAGACCTGCTCCCGGTGGGTGAAGATCCCCTGCCAGAAGCACAGAGTCGGAAATCTTAAGATGGATCTCTGCGCCTGCAAATTCCTGCAGGAGATTCGCTGTCTGGAGATCGGCAGAAAATTGCAGAAACCGGGAAAAAGTTTCTTTAAAAATTCCCTTCTTCCCAGGGCCTTTTCCAGACTAATCTTGCGGGCGATCAGAAGCATCCCGTGGAAATTGTAGGGCCCTCTTCCCTCAGTTTGACGTTGCAGACAGGTCTCTCTTGCCTCCCGTCCCCTCCCACCTCAAAATACGTGATGTGGAGATGCCGGTGATGGACTGGGGTGGACAAATGTAAGGAATCTTACAACACCAGGTTATAGTCCAACAGCTTTATTTGAAATCACAAGCTTTCGGAGCTTTCCTCCTTCGTCAGGTGAGTGAAGGGTTCCATAAAGGCACAGCATATATAGTCAGAGAACAATGCCTGATGATTACAGATAATCTTTCCAACTGCCCGTTATCACACCTCGGCAGAGAGATAATCACAGCAATCAAAGGAGTGGATGGTGTTCAGACAGGTTAGTCGGGGAAACATTACATCCAAGAATACTGAATACACAAGGGGTCAGATAACAAAGACAGAGAGAGAGAGAGACCCGAAAGGCAGAGAGAGAGAGAATGACCAGTTGTATTAAAAACAGATAACTCTTTTTCGCTGGTGGGGTTACGTGTAGCGTGACATGAACCCAAGATCCCGGTTGAGGCCGTCCTCGTGGGTGCGGAACTTGGCTATCAATTTCTGCTCGACGATTTTGCGTTGTCGTGTGTCTCGAAGGCAGCCTCGGAGAACGCTTACCCGAAGATTGGAGGCTGAATGTCCTTGACTGCTGAAGTGTTCCTCGACTGGGAGGGAACCCTCCTGTCTGGCGATTGTTGCGCGGTGTCCGTTCATCCGTTGTCGCAGCGTCTGCATGGTCTCGCCGATGTACCATGCTCTGGGGCATCCTTTCCTGCAACGTATGAGGTAGACAACGTTGGCCGAGTCACAGGAGTATGAACCATGCACCTGGTGGGTGGTGTCCTCTCGTGTGATGGTGGTATCTGTGTCAATGATCTGGCATGTCTTGCAGAGGTTACCGTGGCAGGGTTGTGTGGCGTCGTGGACGCTGTTCTCCTGAAAGCTAGGTAATTTGCTGCGAATGATGGTCTGTTTGAGGTTGGGTGGCTGTTTGAAGGTGAGTAGTGGAGGTGTGGGGATGGCCTTAACGAGGTGTTCGTCCTCATCGATGACATGTTGAAGGCTGTGGAGAACATGGCGTAGTTTCTCCGCTCCGGGGAAGTACTGGACGACGAAGGGTACTCTATTGGTTGTGTCCTGTGTTTGTCTTCTGAGGAGGTCTATGCGATTTTTCGCTGTGGCCCGTCGGAACTGTCGATCAACGAGTCGAGCGTCATATCCCGTTCTTACGAGGGCGTCTTTCAGCGTCTGTAGGTGTCCATCGCGTTCCTCCTCGTCTGAGCAGATCCTGTGTACTCAAAATACATTTGCCAAAAAGAAAAAAGAAAGATGTTTTAAAGAATGAAAGCAGAGTGACACCATCCCACACATGTGCGAGGATGACGCGTTGTTAATCTTGAGCTCTGGGAAACTCTAAGGAGCCGTCAGCGTGATTGATTCCGACCTCGAATCAGTAAAGACTTTGCAACCCAGCTCTATTTTTTAAAGGGGCTGTAACCTTTTTTGGCAAAACTTTTATTCAGCTGAGTTCACGAGCCACGCAAATCAGAGGTTTTCAAACTGGGAGCCCCCGATGGAAATCCCTGGGAGGCACATGTGAGGCTATCAGGTTTTGGGTTGCTGCGACACTTCAGAAGGCAGCTAAGAGTCAACCACGTTGGTACAGGGACTGGAGTCACATAGAGGCCCAGACTGGGTAAGGACAGTAGGTTTCCTTCCCTAAAGGGATATCGGGAGCCAGTTAGGATTTTACAACAATTCCACAGTTTCATGGTCACTTTTACTGTTAGCAGCTTTTCATTTGGAAATTTATTTTTTAAACTGAATTCGAATTCTCAAACTGCCCAGGGTGGGGATTTGAACTCAAGGTCTCTGGATTTTGAGTCCAGGCCTCTGGATTACTAGTACAGCGACACTACTGTACCCCTCTCACATGAGTAGGGAAAGGCTATTTCCTCCGGTTGAGGAGAGAGTGACAAAGAATCATCAATTTTAAATGTTCACTGAGAGAGTGGAGAGAGGTGAGGAGAATTTTCTTCACACTGTTGGAACGTGCAATGTGTTGCCGCAGGGAGTGACTGAGGTAGAGTCTGGTTAGCACTAGTTTTCGGGCGCAAACCAACAGCAACAATAACTTGCATTTATATAGCGCCTTTAATGTAGCAAAACGTCCCAAGGCGCTTCACAGGAGCGATGATCAAACAAAATTTGACAACGAGCCACATAAGGAGATATTAGGACAGGTGACAACAAGCTTGGTCAAAGAGTTAGGTTTTAAGGAGCGTCTTCAAGGAGGAGAGAGAGGTAGAGCGACGGAGAGGTTTAGGGAGGGAATTCCAGAGTTTAGGGCCGAGGCAGCTGAAGGCACGGCCGCCAACGGTGGGGTGGTGGAAATCTCAACGATTCTGGCCATGATGTGGAGATGCCGGTGATGGACTGGGGTGGACAAATGTATGGAGTCGTACAACACCAGGTTATAGTCCAACAGCTTTATTTGAAATCACAAGCTTTCGGAGCTTTGCTCCTTCGTCAGGTGAGTGAAGGGTTCCATAAAGGCACAGCATATATAGTCAGAGAACAATGCCTGGTGATTACAGATAATCTTTCCAACTGCCCGTTATCACACCTCGGCAGAGAGAGATAATCATAACAATCAAAGGAGTGGATGGTGTTCAGACAGGTTAGTCGGGGAAACATTACATCCAAGAATACTGAATACACAAGGGGTCAGATAACAAAGACAGAGAGAGAGAGAGAGAGAGAGAGAGACCCGAAAGGCAGAGAGAGAGAGAATGACCAGTTGTATTAAAAACAGATAACTTTTTTTCGCTGGTGGGGTTACATGTAGCGTGACATGAACCCAAGATCCCGGTTGAGGCCGTCCTCATGGGTGTCAGGAGATGCATTAACACCAGATTCATCAGCCGCACTCACAAGACAGTCCAGAATGTCACCCGAGCACAACGCAACGCCATCAACGCTCTCAAGACCAACCGCAACATCGTCATCAAACCAGCGGACAAAGGAGGAGCCATCGTCATACAAAACAGAACGGACTATTGCAAAGAAGCATACCGACAACTGGACAACGAGGAACACTACAGACGGTTACCCGCAGATCCGACCAAAGAACACACCCACCAGCTCAACAAACTGATCAAGACCTTCGATCCAGACCTTCAAAGCATCCTACGCACTCTCATCCCACGTACTCTCCGCATGGGAGACTTCTACTGCCTCCCAAAGATACACAAAGCCAACACACCCGGACGTCCTATCGTATCAGGCAATGGAACCCTGTGTGAGAACCTCTCTGGATACGTCGAGGGCATCCTGAAACCCATTGTACAGGGAACCCCCAGCTTCTGTCGCGACACTACAGACTTCTTACAAAAACTCAGCACCCACGGACCAGTTGAACCAGGAACACTTCTCACCACGATGGACGTCTCGGCACTCTACACCAGTATCCCCCACGATGACGGCATCGCTGCAACAGCCTCAGTACTCAACACCAACAACAGCCAATCTCCAGACGCCATCCTACAACTCATCCACTTCATCCTGGATCACAATGTCTTCACCTTCAACAACCAGTTCTTTACCCAAACACGGAACAGCCATGGGGACCAAATTCGCATCCCAATACGCCAACATTTTCATGCACAAGTTCGAGCAGGACTTCTTCACTGCACAGGACCTCCAACCAACGCTATACACCAGATACATCGACGACATTTTCTTCCTATGGACCCACGGCGAAGAATCACTAAAGAGACTACACAATAACATCAACAAGTTCCATCCCACCATCAAACTCACCATGGATTACCCCTCAGAATCGGTTTCATTCTTGGACACACGAATCTCCATCAAAGACGGGCATCTCAACACCTCACTCTACCGCAAGCCCACGGACAACCTCACGATGCTCCACTTTTCCAGCTTCCACCCTAACCACGTCAAAGAGGCCATCCCCTATGGACAGGCCCTGCGAATACACAGGATCTGCTCAGACGAGGAGGAACGCGATGGACACCTACAGACGCTGAAAGACGCCCTCGTAAGAACAGGATATGACACTCGACTCGTCGATCGACAGTTCCGACGGGCCACAGCGAAAAATCGCATAGACCTCCTCAGGAGACTAACACGGGACACAACCAACAGAGTACCCTTCGTCGTCCAGTACTTCCCCGGAGCGGAGAAACTACGCCATGTTCTCCGCAGCCTTCAACATGTCATCAATGAGGACAAACACCTCGCTATGGCCATCCCCACACCTCCACTACTCGCCTTCAAACAGCCACCTAACCTCAAACAGACCATCGTTCACAGCAAATTACCCAGCTTTCAGGTGAACAGCGTCCACGACACCACACAACCCTGCCACGGTTACCTCTGCAAGACATGCCAGATCATCGACACATATACCACCATCACACGAGAGGACACCACCCACCAGGTACATGGTTCATACTCCTGTGACTCGGCCAACGTTGTCTACCTCATACGTTGCAGGAAAGGATGCCCCAGAGCATGGTACATCGGCGAGACCATGCAGACACTGCGACAACGGATGAACGGACACCGCGCAACAATCGCCAGACAGGAGGGTTCCCTCCCAGTCAGGGAACACTTCAGCAGTCAAGGACATTCAACCTCCGATCTTCGGGGAAGCGTTCTCCAAGGCGGCCTTCGAGACACACGACAACGCAAAATCGTCGAGCAGAAATTGATAGTCAAGTTCCGCACCCACGAGGATGGCCTCAACCGGGATCTTGGGTTCATGTCACGCTACACGTAACCCCACCAGCGAAAAAGAGTTATCTGTTTTTAATACAACTGGTCATTCTCTCTCTCTCACTGCCTTTCGAGTCTCTCTCTCTCTCTCTCTCTGTCTTTGTTATCTGATGTGGAGATGCCGGTGATGGACTGGGGTTGACAATTGTAAACAATTTTACAACACCAAGTTATAGTCCAGCAATTTTATTTTAAATTCACAAGCTTTCGGAGGCTTCCTCCTTCCTCAGGTGATTTTCCACATCGTTCACCTGACGAAGGAGGAAGCCTCCGAAAGCTTGTGAATTTAAAATAAAATTGCTGGACTATAACTTGGTGTTGTAAAATTGTTTACATTTGTTATCTGACCCCTTGTGTATTCAGTATTCTTGGATGTAATGTTTCCCCGACTAACCTGTCTGAACACCATCCACTCCTTTGATTGCTGTGATTATCTCTCTGCCGAGGTGTGATAACGGGCAGTTGGAAAGATTATCTGTAATCACCGGGCATTGTTCTCTGACTATATATGCTGTGCCTTTATGGAACCCTTCACCCACCTGACGAAGGAGCAAAGCTCCGAAAGCTTGTGATTTCAAATAAAGCTGTTGGACTATAACCTAGTGTTGTACGACTCCGTACATATGTATGATTCTGAGAGGGCTTGATAAGGTAGATGCTCAGAGGCTGTTTCCCCTGGCTGGAGAGAAGAGAACTAGGGGGCATAGTCTCAGGATAAGGGGTCGGCCATTTAGGACTAAGATGAGGAGGAATTTCTTCACTCAGAGGGTTGTGAATCTTTGGAATTCTCTACCCCAGAGGGCTGTGGATGCTGAGTCGTTGAGTATATTCAAGGCTGAGATCGATAGATTTTTGGACTCTCAGGGAATCAAGGGATATGGGGATTGGGTGGAAAAGTGGAGTTGAGGTCAAAGATCAGCCATGATCTTATTGAAAGGCGAAGCAGGTTCGAGAGGCCGGATGGCCTCCTCCTGCTCCTATTTCTTATGTTCTTATATAATGCTTTTAATGTAGTAAAACGTCCCAAGGCGCTTCACAGCAGCGAACATCAAACAAAACCGACCCACATAAGGAGGTATTAAGATAGGTGACCAAAAGCTTGGTCAAAGAGGTAGGTTTTAAGGAGCGTTTTAAAGGAGAAGAGAGAGGTGGAGAGGCGGAATGGTTTAGGGAGGGATTTCCAGGGCTTAGGGCCGAGGCAGCTGAAGGCACGGCCGCCAATGGTGGATCAATGAAAATCGGTGATGCACAAGTGGCCATAATTGGAGGAGCACAGAGATTTTTGTTGTTCGTTCATGAGATGTGGGCTTCGCTGGCAAGGCCAGCATTTGTTGCCCATCCCTAATTACTCTTCAGTAGGTGGTGGTGAGCCGCCTTCTTGAACCGTTGCAGTCCATGTGGTGAAGGTTCTCCCATTGTGCTGTTAGGTAGGGAGATCCAGGATTTTGACCCAGCGACGATGAAGGAACATAATAATGGAACATGGGAACATAGGAACAGGAGTAGGCCATTCAGCCCCTCGTGCCTGCTCCGCCATTTGATAAGATCATGGCTGATCTGTGATCTAACTCCATATACCTGCCTTTGGCCCCTATCCCTTAATACCTTTGGTTGCCAAAAAGCTATCTATCTCAGATTTAAATTTAGCAGTTGAGCTAGTATCAATTGCCATTTGTGGAAGAGAGTTCCAAACTTCCACAACCCTTTGTATGTAGAAATGTTTTCTAATCTCGCTCCTGAAAGGTCTGGCTCTAATTTTTAGACTGTGCCCCGTACTCCTAAAATCCCCAACCAGCGGAAATAATTTCTCTCTGTCCACCATATCCGTTCCCCTTAATATCTTATAAACTTCGATCAGATCACCCCTTAACCATCTAAACTCTAAAGAATTCAACCCCAATTTGTGTAATGTCGCCTCGTAACTTAACCCTTGAAGTCCGTGTATCATTCTAGTAAACCTATGCTGCACTCCCTCCAAGGCCAATATGTCCTTCTGAAGGTGCGGTGTCCAGAACTGCTCACAGTACTCCAGGTGCGGTCTAACCAGGGTTTTGTATATCTGCAGCATAACTTCTGCCCCCTTGTACTCCAGTCCTCTAGATATAAAGGCCAGCATTCCATTAGCCTTATTGATTATTTTCTGCACCTGTTCATGACACTTCAATGATCTATGTACCTGAACCCCTGAGTCCCTTTGGACATCCACTGTTTTTAACTTTTTACCATTTAGAAAGTACCCTGTTCTATCCTTTTTTGATCCAAAGTGGATGACCTCACATTTGTCTACATTGAATTCCATTTGCCAGTTTTGCCCATTCACCTAATCTATCAATATCACTTTGTAATTTTATGTTTTCATCTACACTGCTTACAATGCCACCAATCTTTGTGTCATTGGCAAACTTAGATATGGGACTTTCTATGCCTTCATCTAAGTCGTTAATAAATATTGTGAATAATTGAGGCCCCAAGACAGATCCCTGCAGGACTCCACTAGTCACATCCTGCTAATGTGAGTACCTTCCCATTATCCCTACTCTCTGTCGCCTTTCGCTCAGCCAACTTCCTAACCAAGTCCGTACTTTTCCCTCGATTCCATGGGCTTCTATCTTAGCTAACAGTCTCTTATGTGGGACCTTATCAAATGCCTTCTGGAAGTCCATATTAATAACATCCATTGACATTCCCCTGTCCACTATTTTAGTCACCTCTTCAAAAAATTCAATCAGGTTTGTCAGGCACGACCCATCTTTCACAAATCCATGCTGGCTCTCTCTGGTTAACTGAAAATTCTCGAGGTGTTCAGTCACCCTATCCTTAATTATAAACTCCAGCATTTTCCCCACAACAGATGTTAGGCTAACTGGTCTATAATTCCCTGGTTTCCCTCTCTCTCCCTTCTTAAAAAGTGGATGTATTTCCAAGTCGGGATTGTGTGCAACTTGGAGAGGAATGTGCAGGTGGTGTTGTTCCCATGTACCTGCTGCCCTTGTCCTTCTGGGTGGTCGAGGTCGTGGGTTTGGGAGGTGCTGTCGAAGAAGCCTTGGCGAGTTGCTGCAGTGCATCCTGTGAATGGCACAAACTGCTGCCACGGTGCGCCGGTGGTGAAGGGAGTGAATGTTTAGGGAAGTAGATAGGGTGCCAATCATGCGGGCTGCTTTGTCCTGGATGGTGTCGAGCTTCTTGAGTATTTTTGGAGCTGCAGTCATCCAGGCAAGTGGAGAGTATTCCATCACACTCCTGACTTGTGCCTTGTAGATGGTGGAAAGGCTTTGGGGAGTCAGATGAGTCACTCACTGCAGAATACTCAGCCACTGACCTGCTCTTGTAGCCTCAGTATTTATGTGGCTGATCCAGTTAAGTTTCTGGTCAATGGTGACCCCCAGGATGTTGATGTTGTGGGATAAAGCGACGGTAATGCTGTTGAATGTCAAGGGGAGGTGGTTAGACTCTCTCTTGTTGGAGATGGTCATTGCCTGGCACTTGTCTGGAGCGAATGTTACTTGCCACTTCTCAGCCCAGGTCTGGATGTTGTCCAGGTCTTGCTGCATGCGGGCTCGGACTGCTTCATTGTCTGAGGGGTTGCGAATGGAACTGAACACTGTGCAATCATCAGCGAACATCCCCATTTCTGACCTTATGATGGAGGGAAGGTCATTGATGAAGCAGCTGAAGATGATTGGGCCTAGGACACAGCCCTGAGGAACCCCTGCAGCAATGTCTTGGGCCTAAGATAATTGGCCTCCAACAACCACTACCATCTTCCTTTGTGCTAGGTATGACTCAAGCCACTGGAGAGTTTTCCCCTGATTCCCATTGACTTCAATTTTACTCGGGCTTCTTGGTGCCACACTCGGTCAAATGCTGCCTTGATGTCAAGGGCAGTCACTCTCACCTCACCTCTGGAATTCAGCTCTTTTGTCCATGTTTGGACCAAGGCTGTAATGAGGTCTGGAGCCGAGTGGTCCTGGCGGAACTCAAACTGAGCATCGGTGAGCAGGTTATTGGTGAGTAAGTGCCGCTTGATAGCACTGTCGACGACACCTTCCATCACTTTGCTGATGATTGAGAGTAGACTGATGGGGCGGTAATTGGCCGGATTGAATTTGTCCTGCTTTTTGTGGACAGGACATACCTGGACAATTTTCCACATTGTTGGGTAGATGCCAGTGTTGTAGCTGTACTGGAACAGCTTGGCTAGAGGCGCGGCTAATTCTGGAGCACAAGTCTTCAGCACTACAGCCGGGGTGTTGTTGGGGCCCATAGCCTTTGTTGTATCCAGTGTACTCAGCCATTTCTTGATATCACGTGGAGTAAATTGAATTGGCTGAAGACTGGCTTTTGTGATGGTGGGGATCTTCGGGAGGAGGCCGACATGGGTCATCTACTTGGCACTTCTGGCTGAAGATGGTTGCAAATGCTTCAGCCTTGTCTTTTGCACTCACGTGCTGGACTCTGCCATCATTGAGAATGGGGATGTTTGCAGAGCTTCCTCCTCCCATTAGTTGTATAATTGTCCACCACCATTCACGACTGGATGTGGCAGGACTGCAGAGCTTTGATCTCATCCGTTGGTTGTGGAATCGCTTAGCTCTGTCTTTAGCATGTTGCTTCCGCTGTTTAGCATGCATGTAGTCCTCTGTTGTAGCTTCACCAGGTTAGCACCTCATTTTTAGGTATGCCTGGTGCTGCTCCTGGCATGCTCTTCTACACTCCTCATTGGACCAGGGTTGATCTCCTGGCTTGTTGGTAATGGTAGAGTGAGGAATATGCCGGGCCATGAGGTTACAGATTGTGCTGGAATACAAGTCTGCTGCTGATGATGGCCCACAGCGCCTCATGGATGCCCAGTTTTGAGCGGCTAGATCTGTTATGAATCTATCCCGCTCAGCACGGTGGTAGTGCCACACAACATGTTGGACGGTGTCCTCAGTGCAAAGACGAGACTTCGTCTCCACAAGGACTGTCAGGTCAAACATCTTACATTAAATATAACAAATACGTCACAAGTGTTAATATTTGTCACGCTCAAAATGCTTGCTACTTCAATGAATAGCAGGCGACAAAAGCCATGAGGACTGTGCGGTGGTCACTCCTACCAATACTGTTATGGACAGATGCATCTGCGACAGATAGATTGGTGAGGACGAGGTCAAGTAGGTTTTTCCTTCGTGTTGGTTCTCTCACCACCTGCAGCAGGCCCAATCTGGCAGCTGTATCTTTCAGGACTCAGCCAGCTCGGTCAGTAATGGTGCTCCGAGCCAGTGGTGATGGACATTGAAGTCCCCCACCCAGAGTACATTCTGTGCCCTGGCTACCCTCAGTGCTTCTCAACATGGCGGAGGACTGATTCATCAGCTGAGGGAGGGCAGTAGGTGGTAATCAGCAGGAGGTTTCCTTGCCTATGTTTGACCTGATGCCGTGAGATTTTCATGGGGTCCGGAGTCAATGTTGAGGACTCCCAGGACCACTCCCTCCTGACTGTATATATCACTGTACCGCCACCTCTGGTGGATCTGTCCTGCCGGTGGGACAGGACATACCGAGGGATGGTGATGCAAGAGCCAGGGACGTTGGCTCAAAGGTATGATTCTGTGAGCATGGCTATATCAAGCTGTGGGACAGCTCTCCCAATTATTGGCACCATCCCCAGATGTTAGCGAGGAGGACTTTGCAGGGTCAACTGGGCATGGTTTGCCTTTGTCATGTCCGATGCCGGGAGGTCCATCCGGTTTTATTCTTATAATGACTTTTTGTGGCAAGATTGGCTTGCTGAGCCATTTCAGAAGACGATTAAGAATCAACCACATTGCTGTTGGTCTGGTGTCACATATGGGCCAGACCGGCAGGTTTCCTTTCCTAAAGAGCATTCGTGAACTAGATGGGTTTTTACGACAATCCCGTAATTTCATGGCCACCGTTACTGATACTATTTTTTTATTCCGGATTTTATTTATTTAATTAATTAATTGAATTTAAACTTCGAATTCAAGTCCAGGATCTCTGGATTACTAGTCCAGTAACATAACCGCTATGCTACCGTACTCTCAGAGGGTTACAGGGTTGGAGGAGGTTCCGGAGATGGGGCCCGAACCCAGTGGCTCTCAGCTCATCCTGAGCAGGCGAGCGGGTCTCCCGCAGGAAGGCAGCGCGTTCCTACTTTAATTATCGGCAGATCAGGGCCCAGGGAGGTCATCGGGACTAGATCTGCAATTTTAGCTGGAGGTCTGAATGAGGCGAAAAGTGACGGCTTCACCCGCCCACCACCACCTCAGGCCAGACCTATCGGGAGGGGGATCTTGGGCCTGCAGAGGCCCAGCACGGTCAGCATTAAAGCTTTATTTTTGGTTCCCTTGTGGGCCAGGGGGAGCCTCCTCACAGCTTCGCAAGGAAGCCGTGGGCCTCCCTTGCCCCAGGCTTCCCCGCGCCCCCTCCCCCTCACCCACTGATCTAGTCGAAAGCCCCTCCACCCTCCTCGCCCCCATCACCACTTACCCGTGTCCCCGGCTGCGGCCTGCCCTCGCTGACCCGCCCGCCCCTCAGCTGTGTAGCGGATCTGTCTGGGCGCGGGCGGTTCAGCGAGAACATTCATGGTACTGAGGCCCAGCCGGGCCTCCATGGCCCTGGACTTCTCGGGTTTGCTGACCACCCCTCCCCCACATTTCTGGGGACCGCGATTCCCCACCCCACCCCCCCCACCATCCCCTGCCCTTTAAAAATGGGGCCCAAGTGCAGCAGGGAGAGTCAGAGAAGATGCAGCTAGTCAGTTTGGAAGCCACATAGAAGCTGCGCAAGTCAGAGAGGAAGATTGAAAGATCACTTGTGCAACATACGCAGTGCGCTTGCACAGTTGCGACTCTGCAGGAGCTGCAATGATAGCTACACAAGGGAGGGAGTAAAAAAGCATGAGATGCACCGTAGGTTAGATCAGTGAAATCCAGCGAGGGAGATGGAGAAGACTTGAAGCAATACTCAAACGTCCCAAAAGGTTCACTTTGCCGCATTGAAGGCAGCGAGGAACAGATGCAGAGAGCAAAGCGAGTACAACACAGCCCATCATTGATCCACTAGTGTAGCACTGTCACAGCCTTGCCGCTTCATTTACCGTCAGCAGTGCAGAACGACAGATGAATGTTTACACGCAAGAACAAGGGCAACAGGCCCAAAAAGCCTGTCTCCTTTCAATTGATCAACCTGCCATCCCACCTCACCAGGCCTGCTAAAACTCCAGGATTGTCCTGGAATCCCCCTGAATTAAAGATTAATTTCCTGGACTCTGCTGCGAGAAAAAGCCCCGGGAGAAAATTGGTGTGTTTTCTTTCATTTATTGGTTATAAAAATATATTGGAAAGAAAGGGTTGTCTGACTGAGAATCGAGGCACCAGATTGAACTGATCATCAACTCAAACTTTAATCTGTCATTAAGGATTCACAAACGATAAATGTGCTTTTTGTTGTAATCTCTTTCAAACAGCACTCCCACCCCTCAATCTTCATTTTTCCTTAATGCTGGCAAGCCAGCACTTCACCCAGCTATGCCTTTGCTGTGCTCTGTGAGCAGCGAGTGTCAGGAGGCTGGCTGACGGTACAGGGCATCACGGCCAGAGCCCGAGTCCGATCCCAATTCCACCCTCACTCACTCACTCACAGCGCTCCTTCCAGCCCAGGAAAACAAACCTGGGCAAACGATTCGCAGATGGTGAAGAAGGCGGCCCACCACCATCTTTTCAGGGGCAACGAGCATCATAAAATCATGGAATCATAGAATGGTTACAGCACAGAAGGAGGCCATTCAGCCCATCGAGCCTGTGCCGGCTCTTTGTAAGAGTTATCCAGTTAGTCCCATTCCCCCGCTCTTTCCCCGTGGCCCTTCAAACTGTTTCCCTTCAAATATTTTTCCAATTCCTTTTTGAAAGCCACGATCAAATCTGCTTCCACCGCCCTTTCAGGCAGCGCATTCCAGATCATAACAACTCGCTGCGTAAAAAAAGTATTTCCTCACTTTGCCTTTGGTTCTTTTGCCAATCACCTTAAATCTGTGTCCTCTGGTCCTCCGGCAATGGGGAGAGTCTCTCTTTATTCACTTTATCTATGGGTAATAAATAAAAACAGAAAATGCTGGAAAAGCTCAGTAAGTCAGGGCAGCATCTGTGGAGAAGGAAATAGAGTTAACGTTTCAGGTCGATGACCTTTCGTCAGAACTGGGTAATAAATGCTGGCCTTACCAATGATGTCCACATTCCGAGAACGAATTTTTAAAAATTCTATCAACATCCTTCAATTATATTAAAAACCCTCTATTAAATCTCCCTCTCTGATCCAGCATCTCAAGTCACTCCTCATAACTGGCATATTGTTACATTATTCTCTCCACTACCATTTTCTGACTGATGTTAAATCTAGCAAGTTGCTCCCCTTGACTTATTTTTAGGTTCCCATGTACCACTGGGGGGCAAAGTCTCTGAGGTGGCCTCGCGAGCCGCTCAGTTGCACCAATCTGCGACAAAGAGTCACCACACAGATAGCAGCGGTTCAAGAAGGCTCACCGCCAACTCCACCTTCCCCAAGGGCATCTAGGGATGGCAATAAGTGCCGGCCTTGCCAGTGATGCCCACGTCCACAGAATGAATATCCAGAAAAGAGAAAAAAAATTAAGAGCTGGGTGAGCAGTGGGAACCACTCTCAGTGGATTTCAATACTCCACTGAAGTCTTTGAAAACGTGCAGTGCCTCTATGCTCACTGCTTTTCAAAGGCTCTGTCCTAGGGGTTGCCAACTCTGGTTGGACATATTCCTGGAGGTTTCATCACATGACCTCCTGCCTCCTCCAAGCGCCCCGCCCCCACACTCTCTCGCCATTGGTCGCCCGGAATGTCCATCATCTCAACACCCCGCCTTCCCCACGGTCAATTGGAACGTGAACAGACTCTTCGTTACCTGATTGGATGATTCTTTACTGTCAGAGTTAAACAGCTTTTATTTTCCCATGTCTGATTTTTTTTTATAACTAATAAACAAAAAATGTTCAAAGAAAATTTTTTTTAAAACTATTTTTTTAATGCCCCTATGATTTCCCTCCCGGGTTTTTGCTCACAGCGGTGTCTTGGAGATTAGTTGTTAATTCCTGGAGACTCCAGGACAATCCTTATCCTATCCTGTTCCTTGGCTATAATGATATCCACTTGGATATTGAATCTCTCCGACATCTGTTTATGCTGCAGACAGTCATCGTTACCTCACGTGCCCATCTGTGCCTTAGGACGGTGTCAACATCACAACATATTGATTATCTATCACGGATTTGTGTTTGGGTTTCTCTGATTATGCTTATTCTTATTGACGCTGATTTTGTTCCCCTTCTCTCCTGACTGCACTGACACACGCTGGGCTATGGTTGTGCTTGTGTGGGCCGTCCTCCCGTGCCTCACCCAACTGGTTTTCCTTCATGTGTGAGGACAAAGCAGAACCCGACCCTGTCCTGGCCCGATGCCTGCAACACTTACACTTTCCTGCGGAGGTCGACGGGAAAGTGATCAGGAGCGGGTAACCCCGTCCAACTTTTCCCCTCCCTAACGCAGTGGCGTCCTCTCCACTTGGAGCGATCCCATTGCCAACGCAGCTGACATCAACTGCTAAGGTCTCTATGGCTTAGTATCACATTGGGTAGGACGCTTCGACACAGCAATGAGGTAATGACCAGACTATCTGTTTTTGGTGTTGATGGTTGAGGGATAAATATTGGCCGGGACACCAGGGAGAACTGCCCTGCTCTACTTCCAGTAGTGCCTTGGGATCTTTTACGTCTATGTGAGAGGGCAGACGGGGCCTCGGTTTAACATCTCATCTAAAAGACGGTCTGCCCAACAGTGCAGCACTCCCTCAGAGCTGCACTGGAGTGTCAGCCTGGATTATGTGCTCAAGTCTCTGGAGTGGGACTTGAATCCACAACCTTCTCACTCAAATGGGAGACTGCTACCCACTGAGCCACGGCTGACACCCTACCTAAAAAGATTCTCTGCACTTCTAAGTAATTCATTGTATGTGCAATATTACGAGATGTTTGAGAAATATAATAAAGGTAGACTTAAATTCAAGTCTTTCTTTCTATCTCCAGTTCTCATTGGTACTAATTAAGACAGATGAGGAGTCACCGCACCATCAGGATTGGGTCACAGTCCGCTAAGTGCCAACTGGGATTAGCGCTGAATGGTATATTTCGATGTGTCACCCCAGTGCAGTACTGAGTGAATGCTGCACTGCCGTCTTTCGGATGAGACGTTAAACCGAGTCCCCGTCTGCCCTCTCAGGTGGACGTAAAAGATCCCTTGGTTAAACTCGAAAATAATAAGAGGAGACTGAAATGGGAACAGAAAATACTGGAAATACACAGCGGGTCAGTCAACACCTTGAAGAGAAAAGGCACGTCATGACATTTCTGATTCACGGTATGCATCCAAACTGCCATAACCTGCCTTGTTTCTGTATGGATGCTAAATGGTTAAACTATATCTCGGTTTTACTTAATTACTAAAATAAATCCATTTAGATTTGTTTCATCTATCGACTAAAGGAGGGCTGAAATTAATGCAGATTCATACAGACTTTGATTTTTTTTTAAATTGTTATTTTGAGCAAACAATACAGGAAGTTCAAAGCAGCCAAGCTGGGCATTAGCACAAATCAATAATGTCTTTGTTCCCTGACATGGGGGTATGATATCCAGATGTGAAGATGTAGGATAAAGTGACAACACAAAAAACAAATGAGTGATTCTGGTTTTATATTAAGTTAACATTGATAAAAACAGATGGAATTGATCAAAGCGACAAGGGGTCACACAGAAAAGGGAGGCTATGATCTTCCCCCTCTCACTTTCTGTGCAACTCTACAGATCCCCCCCATCACTGCATCCAACTGTTCTTGAAATGATTCCACGGCTTTTGCCTCAGTTACCCTAACCCAGAAGACCATTCTAGGTACACCATTATTTTTCTCAAGCAGGCTGGATTTCCATGGAGTGGAAGTTATGCTTCAGTTATACAGAGCCTTGATCAGACCTCACCTGGAGTCCTGCGTTCAGTTCTGGGCACCGCTTCTCAGGAAGAATATATTGGCCTTGGAGTGGGTGCAGCGCAGATTCACTAGAATGATATCGGGGGCTTTATTATGAGGACGGGTTGCATAAACTTGGCTTGTATTCCCTTGACTATAGAAGACTGAGGGGTGATCTGATTGAGGTGTTTAAAATGTTGAATGGATTCGATGGGGTAGATACAGAGAATTTCCTCTGGAGGGGAAATCAAAAACGAGGGGACATAATCTCGAAATTAAAGCTAGGCCATTTAGGAGGGAAATCAGGAATCACTTTTGCACACAAAGGGCAGTGAAAATCTGGAACTCTCTCCCCCAAAAGGCTGTGAATTCTGGGGGACGATTGGTGATTTTAAGACTGAGGTAGATTTTTGTTGGGTAAGGGTATCAAGGGATATGGAGCAGGTAAATGGAGTTGAGGTACAGATCAGCCATGATCTGACTGAATGGCAGTGCAGGCTCGGGGGACGGAATGGTCTACTCCTGTCCCTAATGTTCCTATACACTGGTGCTTTGACATTGGGGCTCCTTGTTATGTTTGTAATGACTGGTATGATCACAATGGAAGTTACTACCACACGCAGATCTCCTTCAGTCTCTCTCTCAGCCATTTCAACACCATTCGTTGAGTAACTTTTCCCGACATTACAACACTAACATACAAACGTAGAAAAATGACGAACAGGAAAAGACTTACTGGTCTATCCAGCCTATCCCACACAGTTGTGATGTGTTTTGTATCACTGTATATACACTCCCCACCCCACCTGGAGCCAAGTAACCTCCTGAGAGAGGCGAGAAAAACAGAAAGAAACCCTGGCCAATTAGTGGGGAGAAACTGGAAAATTCCTCTCCAACCCCTTTGGGCGATCAAAACCAGTCCAGGGGATCACATTGACCCTGATTTATAATACAGGATATCTACCTCTTGTGCGAGGTGATCTCCGTCCCAGCTAGAAACAGGTCCGGCTCTCGCTTGAAGCAATAACAAATCAGCGTTCACCACACGAGCCGGCAGCCTGTTCCAGAGGTCCACTATTCTCTGGGGAAAGAAGAACCACCTGACAGCCTACCTCGTCCTGCCCTCACGTAACATGTAAGCGCGATTCTTGGTCATCCCCAATATATTTAGCTCAAATAATTGATCCATATCCACACAATTTAATCCCTCCATTATTTTACAAACCTCGATCAAACCCTCTGTAACTCTACGCTTCTCTAAAGTATAGAATCCCAGCTCGTTGAGCCCACCTGGATAGCTAAGGAGTTTTAAACTGGGAAGGAAGAAAGAAAGACAGAAGGAAAGAAAGAAAGAAGGAAAAAAAGACAGAAGGAAAGAAAGAAAGAAAGAAAGACAGAAGGAAATAAAGAAAGAGAGAAAGAAAGAAAAGGAAAGAAGAAATAAAGACAGAAGGAAAGAAATAAAGAAGGAAAAAAAGACAGAAGGAAAGAAAGAAAGAAAGACAGAAGGAAATAAAGAAAGAGAGAAAGAAAGAAAGAAGGAAAGAAGAAAGAAAGACAGAAGGAAAAAAAGAAAGACAGAAGGAAATAAAGAAAGAGAGAAAGAAAGAAAGAAGGAAAGAAGAAATAAAGACGGAAGGAAGGAAAGAGAGAAAGAAAGAAAGGAGAAAGAAAGAAGGAAAGAAAGAAAGAAAGACAGAAGGAAAGAAAGAGAGAAAGAAATGAAGTGAAATGATAAATCAGCCAAGCTGCTTTCCCCGAAATAGCTTCTCGTAAAATCCCTCATTCATGTTTCCTGGCTCTAAGTGTGAGGCAAAGCCAAAAGAAATCAACATTTTCTGGAATTATGCTCCTCAGTTACAAGTAATCCACCCACCGAATAAATTCCAGTCGAGCTGGATAATCCTGAATGAGCAATTTTCTCACTTCACAATGCCAATGGGAAGCCTCACCCACTGGAAGCTCAGAACAAAACTCGAGCAAGGGCTACACTTGATCTTGCGACCATTAGGTTGTAAAAGACACGCACAAGTGTGCGCCAAAATTTCTTAATACGTTCTCCCGACGGGCGAGGCTCCCCTCCGGTCATGTGAAGTTGGAAAATGACCTCTTAAAGTTAATGCTTGGACTGCTTGTAAGACCTGGTACCCAAGAGTGAGGAGATCAGAAACAGCAGTGCACGGGAACACCAAGCACCAAGCACACTGGACTCGAGTTTGATGACGCAAGCTGTGCATGAGCTGAGAATGGCTGGCAGGCTGCTCGGGTGAGCTGGCAGAATTCCCTATGCCTGTTAGTGCAGAGGGTAAAGCAGCAGCTATGAAGGTCACGCTGGGCGACCCTTCCCTTGGAGTCACTTGATCTCAGCCTTTTGAGTCCAGCTGCCTCTTTCTGTATGTGTAAAATGGCAAGTGGCACAGTCTGTCTTCAGGTGATTCTCTTGACAGCGTTATCTGGCAGGAGGGTTATCACGATGGTGACAGGAGTTTATGCCTGGGTAGTACCCGCAATGCGGACAGGCCTTCAGAATTCCCCTGTCATCAAACATCAGCGATAGTGAGTGAAGTCTGAAGGGATAGAAACATTGGAACGGCTAGACAAAAAAAGACCGAGGCCATCTAGTTCACCTTCTACCATCCTGGTAGTCGCATGATATAAGGATAATGGAGTTGTTGATTAATCATAGTCATCAATCTCTATCAGTTAGTCTACAACAACCCCAGACATGAGACGAGGAAAATCCCCAGTGGTGGAGAGCTTTGGGAACCATAGGTCCAAAGTTACCTTTTTCCCCCCAAGCCTGTTACACTCACCACATGTACTGTCTCAAATTACTAAGATGAGGGACATTAATACTGATAACTCCTGATGCCTCGTTTCCTGTAATGCTAATCTAGGGAGAGATAAAACCAGTAGCACGCTGCTGTCATTAGGACAGTCTACCTCCAGTGTGGTAGAACATCATAATTTATAGAATGGAAGGAAGGAACTTGCATTTATATAGCGCCTTTCACAACCTCAGGACGTCCCAAAGCACTTTACAGGCAATGAAGCACTTTTGAAGTGTAGTCACTGTTGTAATGTAGGAAACGAGGCAGCCAATTTGCCCACAAACAGCAAGGTGATAATGACCAGATAATCTGTTTTTAGTGATGTTGGTTGAAGGATAAATGTTGACCAGGACACCAGGGAGAACTCCTGAGGGGGCAGACAAGACCTCGATTTAATGATCTCATCCAAAAAATGGCACCTCCAACAGTGCAGCACTCCCTGAGGCTGCACCAGGAGTGTCAGCCTAGGTTATGGGCTCAAGTGTCAGGAGGGGGACTTGAACCTACAAATTGAGAGTGCTACCCACAGAGCCACGACTGACACCAAGTGACCACCCGCAGCACTCTGCTGGCCAATGCTTTCTTTTAACTGAGAAACCGAGGCAAATCTCAGAATCTGCACCATGTTGGCTGAGTGGGAGTTGGATCGGTGCTTTAGGCCAGACCACAGTTTTATGTAGACCCTCCACATCAGGTGCTCTTGGGGTCCCGCACGCCAATGGTACCAGGGCTGAGTTGTCCTGATTAAACGTGTCATTTTAGAGGTAAGGACCTGGGTGATGGACCCAAGGCCCATAGCACAAGGCATCACCAATAAATAGTGTCACAGCTTTGCCTTAAAAGGATATCGCCGGCTGCAATCAATGGAATCAACGGACCAACGCCAACTTGCTCTCCTGCCCAGCTGGAAATGAACTAATCTCACCACAAAACAGGTACGCTCAGCTTTTTAGGTCTAAAATAAGTTTTAACAGTGAGGTAAGTCTTAATGACTGCCAAACAACCTCTCTGGCACTGAAAATAAAAGCATAGGAACAAAGAGGAGATGAATCAAGGAGCAGTCAATTAACACCAGTCTTGGATGTCTGTAGATTGTAAAAGAAAGGGATGGCTGAGACATTTAAAGAATTCAATGGTTTTGAAAGAATGAGCTCAATGAAATGGTGAAATAACCCTTGATTTCAGCAGTGTGAAAGAACGGTGCGTAGGAGTGTGTATTTGGAACGTTATTGAAAGTTAAAAGGGTCTGCAAAGATACAGATGACCAAATGCCTTGTGGAATTATGGTTCCAATAGAATTTGGACTATGGAAAGTTATCTGAAATTCAAGTGGCCAACAATTAAAAACCAGATCGATATCTTGCAATTTTTACTTGAATAATTCCTAGATGGGGAAGAAATGTCAAACATGGGCCAGAAATTGCTTTTAAAATAACGGCGCTCAGCGTTGTTAGCAGTGAAATCAAAGACCACATTCCAGTGACCGCACATTCACAGTCAAACGCGGAAATCTGGAACTTACTCTTCCTGGGTCGCCGGCGATGTGACCGCTTCGCCTTAAAGGGATATCGCCAGCTGCAATCAACAGAATCAACAGACCAGCACCAACTTACTCTCCTGCCCCGCAGGAAACTAACTAACCTCGCCACAAAACAGGAGCGCTCAGTTTTTTAGGTCTAAACTAAGTTTTAACAGCACGGTAAGTCTTAATGACTGCCAAACAATCTCTCTGACACTAAAAATTAACTTTTAAAAATGTGGAGTCTCATTACTCCTGATTTTAATAGTAAAGAAAACTTTAAATTAAAAAAATAATTTTTAAAAAACTTTTTCCTTCGTTCTCTTTTATCTCAGTCTTTTAATTATCTTATCCTCTCTTTATTTTGCTTTCTCCGTGTCATTTTATAATACCTTATCGGGTACATCATGGGTATTTAGTTTGCGCTGTTTGTGAATGAACTCCTGGTTCCTGGTTCTCACAGCGTGGCTTGCTTCCAGCTGATTGGTTGAGGGGGCCTTGGCGATCCTTCCACCGCTCACGCAGCCCGGGAAGGGACGCTGACCTTAGTTGAACTCGCAGCTCAAGGAAGTTGCTGCCAAAAAAGAACGCGGTAACTTAACGAGTGAATTTAAATCTAATGAGTGGCGCGTGCCGCTGGTTCGTCGCTCAGAGACATTTCTTGAGGTTTTTCTAATGTAAACACAAAGTATTTTTCCTTTACATTTTTCCAACCTTTAAATAATGGCATGTATTTATACAGAGACCTTGAACGTAATAAAATGCCCGAAGGCACATCACAGGGAATAGGAATGGACTGAGTGGATAAAGAAGATTAAGGAGAGCTGGTGGAAGAGAATTGTTTTGAGGAGGTTTTTAAATGCAGGAGGAAAGCTGCAGGGGTTTAGGGAGGGAGATCCAAAGGGGACTTCAACGGCTCAAAGTTCTGGCTTCGAGTGAGGAGCTGTCGGAGGGTCCCACTCGAGCCCACAAGATGGGTTCAGATGTAGAAAACCTTCAGCCCGTTAGATTGCATACTAACCCAACCATCTTTCCATTGCAGCATCCTCCTGCTTCCCACATGAACTGAGTATCCTCACACTTGTCCTAAACTTGTCAGGGGAGAGTCAAGGACAATACAAACAGTGCATGGTCTGCTGAGTGGAGTGCGTTTAATGAACCAGATGGTCTTTTACTAGTTTTGCATGCTTCTTATATACTTAATTATCAGACTAAGAAATAATTTTGCAACCAATGTGCAGAACTGTACTTTCAGACATGATCTGTTACCGGAAGTGTGAAAAGATTTAGGAAAACATTGTTCGATATTGTTATTATACTCGTGTCAACCTTGTCAAAACATTTTATGCTAGACTATCAACTAAATTAGAACTTCTATACATTGGGGGTGGGGTGGGGGGTGGGTATTTGGAACTTTACATGGAGTTGTAGATGTTGATCAGGTGGTCAGATCCCAGTGCAATGCTTTGGTACAATGTGATGTCGATGGTAACAAAGAGCTTGTTACCTGCACCGCCAGAAGTGTGGCCGAGTGTCCTGGTGAGTATTTATCCCTCAACCAACACCACTAAAACAGACTGTCTGGTCATTATCACATTGCCGTTTGTGGGAGCTTACTGTGCGCAAATTGGCTGCTGTGTTTCCTACCTTACAACACATTTTACATTTCAAAAGTACTTCATTGGTTGTAAAGTACTTTGGGGTGTCCTGAGGTCATGAAAGGCGCTATAGGAATGCAAGTTCTTCCATTCCTTCCTTTCTCCCTGCCTCACTCCCTCCCTCCCTCCTTCCTTCCTTCCTTCCTTCCATCCCTCCTTCCCCCCCCTCCCTCCCTTCCTTTCTTCCTGTCCCAATTCCGAAGGACAGGGTCATTTGCACGATGGGAGCAGGTATCCGTGCCATTAATGGCGCCCCCAGGCATTTGGAGTGGCACCCTGCCAGGGGGAAGGGGTTGGGCCGGACTGGCTGAAGCAGCCAAAGAGAAAGATTTTTAATGCTGAGCTGCTGTTTGTTGTCATTGCCACTCCTCCCAGAGTTTTGTTGGCCCCACTTACAGTCTATAATTGTGGCAACACATCTCATCGAGTTATTTTACAGACTTTGCACTTCTGGGAGAGGGGGATGCATTTCCTGCTTGAAGTGAATATTGGACACCCAGGTGTGCATTGCACACGATTTTCCAACCATTAATAGAAAATTGTGCAGCTCTCGTGCCCGGATTTCCAGTATCTTCTTCCCCTGATCATCAGTCCCTGTGTCAAGTGTGAACTCAGAAAGTCAGCCCTAAAAATCCCCAAAATCAAACTCTGCTATAATGCCTCGACTGAGAAGATCTAATATTTGGAATCGTTGTGTTGCACAAAGAACTCAAAGTGGATGACAACTCTCCCACAGCCTCACTCTAAGACACATTGATCAGCAAGGCTATATCATGAAATAAATTTAAAACAGAAATAGACAGTTTCCTAGAAGTAAAGGGAATTAGGGGTTACGGGGAGCGGGCAGGAAATTGGACATGAATTTAGATTTGAGGTTAGGATCAGATCAGCCATGATCTTATTGAATGGCGGAGCAGGCTCGAGGGGCCGATTGGCCTACTCCTGCTCCTATTTCTTTTGTTCGTATGTTCTTATGTCCCAGGTTTGATCCCTGTCTTTGCTAGTTTCAGCCAGGTCAGTGGCAGGAGAACTGTAATCAGCCTTGGAGATTCTGAGTTAGGGAGAGGGGAAAAAAAATCAATCAAGGGTCCCTGCTCCTGATCACTGTCCCGTATCGTGTGTGTGGATGTGGCTGAGGACAGCATTGTTCTTGGCTGTGCACCCGTTCATAGATTAATAGCCCGTGGACACGCACTGTCCAGGCAGTGCTGAGAATGGCCACTAGGGAGTGGAAGGAGGATGAGGCCAACACTGTGATGCCATACTTTGAAATGAGTCAATATCTTCAGCAGTGGGATGTGGAAAATTGAGAATAAAGCAGAATTCAGAACACAATAATCTGTGACCTTGAATATTCTTCATTATCGACACTGCCTCAGATTTTACACATCAGGCAATATTGATTTAGAACAATGGGAATGTCGTTACTGTTACGTTTATGAAGAACCACATTGATTAAACCCCTCGAGGTCTATTAAATTCTGCCACTGAATTATAATGCTGCCTCTTAATGGTTCAATCAGGACTCAAAAACTCCAGGGGTAAATTAAAGGGATGCACACCATTAAAGATAAGTTCCTGCAGGTCGGGACACATATTTGTTTCAGTCTTTATAAAAACTTTGAAATGAATTGCTGATATTAATCGGCCTTGGTTATGGTTAGTGGGGAGGGGGAGAAGTTTCATGTATGAATGAAGAATGGAAGGAAGTCCAATACAGAGGCACAAAACAGATTCCTTGGGCAAATGAAAAGTGGCACAGCAGCAGAGCCCTTGTGTGAAGTAGTGGACGTTCTGTTACAGCTGTACAGAGCTCTGGTTAGACCGCATCTGGAGCACTGCGTTCAGTTCTGGGCACCGCACTCCAGGAGGGATATACTGGCTTTGGAGGGGGAGCAGCACAGATTCACCGGAATAATATTGGGGCAAAAAGTGTTAAATTAATGAGGACATATAACATAGACTAGGCTTGTATCCCCTCGAGTTTAGAAGATTAAGGGGTGATCTAATTTAGGTGTTTAAGATAGTTAAAGGAGTTGATAGGGCAGATAGAAAGAAACTATTTCCTCTGGTGGGGGAGTCCAGAAAAAGGGGACATAATCTTAGAATTAAAGCTAGGTCATTCAGGGGTGATGTCAGGAAGTACTTTTTCACACAAAGGATAGTGGCAATCTGGAACTCTCTCACCCAGAAAGCTGTTGAGGCTGGGGATCAATTGACAATTTCAAAACTGAGATTGCTAGATTTTTGTTAGGTAAGGGTATTAAAGGTTATGGAACCAAGGCAGGTAGATGGAGTTAAGATCAGCCATAATCTAATTGAATGGTGGAACAGGCTCGAGGGGCTGAATGGCCTCCTCCTGTTCCTGTGTTCCTACGATGGATGGCTAAATGGGCACGTAGCTCCATGAGGCCAGTAGAAGGAGGGTTACCTAATTTGGCATTGCAGCAACCTCTTCAGAGGATGTCAGGATACCATTCCTGGCAGCGGGTGGCAAGCAGGCTCAAAGCTGTACACATTACCAAAGGGACCTGGGAATAGATGGAGAACATGGTACCATTAAAGGAATCTGGTAACGAAACAGCACCCGACAGTACCTTGGATCTTGTGGGCAGGAGTTCCAGGGTTTCGACCCAGCGACGATGAAAGACCAGCCGAAATATGGTCCAAGTCGGAATGGAGTGTGACTTGAAGGAGAACTTGGAGGTGATGATGTTCCCATGTGTAGGGGGTGGTGGTGTGTGTCAGCTTCACCTCTGACTTCTGAGCGGTCCGAATCGCTCCCACTCCCTGGCTTCTAGACCTTGGACTTATTTGGGGGTTGTGACAAAGTGCAGCAGACAACTGGTTTTGGTGCAAGAAACTTTGACCTTTATTCAAGAGAGAAAATACAACACAACAATCTTAACACTCGAATAAAATAGGGAACACTTCAGTACACACGAGGGAAATTACAGTAGAAAGATACCTCCCCCCTCCCAATCCCACTGTACTAGCTAAGTTGGACTCTAAAGGGCCAGAGATAATGCTCACCAAACGAATCCTTGACAGTAATTCACCCAGAGGTAAGTCAGAAATAGATTGTAGAGTGGAAACTTTGTGGATCTTCGGTTTTCTCCCGAGTTGGTTTTCTTTGGTCGCGGTGGCCCAATATTACCCGGTTGGTTGGTGGTAATATTCGGTTGGTTGTTTCGTAAGGTCCTTGTAGCCGCGAGGTGTCTGATGGTCACTGGGGCAGTTGCTCTGGTTTCTTCTTGTGTGTCGGCCTGCTTCTAGAGCTGCTGACCTTCCCTGTCGAACTGCTTTCCTTGTTGTTCGCTGGAAGCTGCTCTTCCTTCCAGAGACAGGCAGAACAAGACCAGCAGCACACAACAGCCAGCAAGAACCAGAGAGAGAGAGAGAGAGAGAGAGGTTTCGAGTTTCCACTTGTGTATCCCTCTCTTACAATGGTCTTCGTCACCTTTAAAAAAAACACTTCATGTCTGTTTAAACAGTTCTTACAAAGTCCTTAAGAATCTTTGATGGCTTTTTGATGGTCCCTCATCATGTTGCAATTGCTTCTCCCGATGGGTCATTGTTAATTCCGATTTTTAGAGCTTGTCACACAAGGCTTCCTTTTGTATCCAACGTCCTAGGTGTTGATGGGCTTTGCTTTAAAACAAAGACATGGCCCCACCATGTCTGGAGCAGTTGCCTCTTTCAATGGCAGCGAGTGTCAACCCCCTGCTGTCGGTTTTGCATTAAAACAGAGACATGTCTGAAGCAGTAATTCTCCCACATTCCATGTGTGTGTTGTGGATTCATCTGGTGACCTCTCACCTATCCTTCCATCTTAGGATTTCAGTCAATGGCCAAAGTTTTCCCATACTCAGGGTTTTTTAGGGTTTTTCTCCGAGTTTTGGGGGATCTGTGAATTTTGAGAATCTTACACATGCACCTGCTGTCCTTCTAGGTGGCAGACGTCACAGGTTTGGGAGGTGCTGTCGAATGAAGGAAAACTCCAGAACATCCGGATAATCTTGCTGACTGGCTTATTTATCCTTGGCCGGTTCCCTGGTCCCAATAGTTCAGGTCCCATCATGTTCCTACATTCACTGTGCACATGTCCGTCAGCCACTACTGTGCGGGAGGAACATTCCATTACTGGACTGCACAATGTGTCAAGGAAATCAAATGCTATGCCTATGTTTATTCTAGTGCTGGAATGTCCCGTGTCTCTAAGCCACGGACAGGGAGGTAATGGATGCACTTTGACATAGTGCAGGGTTTGCCAGTGTAACTTAAGGATTTCCTACAATACACCACCAAATCTAGGCCTGTCAGATTGCTGGAAGGGAGTTAATGGCTGTAAGCTGATTTCCAAGGAGTTGTATATGATGCATTGTCTTCATTCTCATGGTTTATGCAGTCATGTAAGTCTCATAGCTGTTATATGCTTGCAGTTGTTTTTGACAAGAAATTCTACATTTGCCCATTACCAAATGTTAAAAATACATTAGCTTTTCTTAGAATTGGGCCTTAACGGTTCAAACATTGTCAAGTGCGTTAGGGACCTAGAAACTCAACGATAGCCAATGATAATGGGGGCGGCTTATGTCACACAGATAAGATAAATAGCAATTACTGACCTTTTCTGTGCGATTGTAGCTTCCTTTTATAAAAATGAGAATAGCGAGATGGGTCTGGAGACTGGGTGGTCTGGATATTGGGTGGTCTGGATATTGGGTGGGTCTGGAGACTGGGTGGGTCTGGAGACTGGGTGGGTCTGGAGACTGGGTGGGTCTGGAGACTGGGTGGGTCAGAAGACTGGGTGGGTCTGGAGACTGGGTGGGTCTGGATATTGGGTGGGTCTGGATACTGGGTGGGTCTGGATACTGGGTGGGTCTGGATATTGGGTGGATCTGGATATTTGGTGGGTCTGGAGACTGGGTGGGTCTGGATACTGGGTGGGTCTGGATACTGGGTGGTCTGGATACTGGGTGGGTCTGGATCTTTGGTGGGTCTGGATATTGGGTGGTCTGGATATTGGGTGGTCTGGATACTGGGTGGGTCTGGATATTGGGTGGGTCTGGATACTGGGTGGGTCTGGATACTGGGTAGGTCTGGATATTGGGTGGGTCTGGATATTGGGTGGGTCTGGATATTGGGTGGGTCTGGAGACTGGGTGGGTCTGGATTTTTGGTGGGTCTGGATATTGGGTGGGTCTGGATATTGGGTGGGTCTGGATATTGGGTGGGTCTGGATATTGGGTGGGTCTGGATTTTTGGTTGGTCTGGATATTGGGTGGGTCTGGATTTTTGGTGGGTCTGGATATTGGGTGGGTCTGGATTTTTGGTGGGTCTGGATTTTTGGTGGGTCTGGATTTTTGGTGGGTCTGGATATTGGGTGGGTCTGGATATTGGGTGGGTCTGGAGACTGGGTGGCCTGGATACTGGGTGGGTCTGGATATTGGGTGGGTCTGGATATTGGGTGGGTCTGGATATTGGGTGGGTCTGGAGACTGGTTGGTCTGGATACTGGGTGGGTCTGGATATTGGGTGGGTCTGGATATTGGGTGGGTCTGGATTTTTGGTGGGTCTGGATTTTTGGTGGGTCTGGAGACTGGGTGGGTCTGGATATTGGGTGGGTCTGGATATTGGGTGGGTCTGGATATTGGGTGGGTCTGGATATTGGGTGGGTCTGGATATTGGGTGGGTCTGGATATTGGGTGGGTCTGGATTTTTGGTGGGTCTGGATTTTTGGTGGGTCTGGATTTTTGGTGGGTTTGGAGACTGGGTGGTCTGGAGACTGCATCCAACTGATTTATACATGAGGGGATCTCAGGTATCTTTGAACCTTCAGTGTAACCATGGTGATACCGATTGCGGGGACATGTGTAAAAGCTCAAGGATGATTTTGAAAAGTGGGTTTGAGCTCTCGAGGTGTAAGAAGAATGTTCTGCTTGCAAGAAGAACATTGGATTTATATCCCATTTTCATGGCGGATCCACTCCCAGTGGATCTAGTAAGTTTGCCTGCATTACCAATTTGCTCAGTTTACTCCATGGAGTGGATTCAGGGAACGGGGCTGAGTCTGCACCATCCGAAATTTGAGCAGTTGCTCAATTTAAAGCTTTAGTCGGCACTCCTTCCACAACGCTGGGTAAAGGTCCATAGAAGAACGAAATGTGAAATTTCACATCGCTGGCCTGTTCAGGTAGAGAGATTGAGGGAAAGCTCAGCCACATATGACCTGAATAGAATTGCAGCCCAACTCTACATTTTGAAATGGGGTGCAGGAACAGAGAGATCGAGGGATCACACACACAGGTCTTTGAAGGCGGCAGGACAAGTGGATAAAACTTTGAAGGTGACCGGACTGTACAAAAAACAAATGGGATTCTTGGGCTTTATAAATAGATGCATAGAGTCAAAAGTAAGGAAGTTATGCTAAACCATTGTAAAACACTGGTTAGGCCTCAGCTGGAGTATTAAACAACTAATGGGAGGAGGAGGCTCTGTGAACATTCCCATCCTCAATAATGGCAGAGTCCAGCACGTGAGTGCAAAAGACAAGGCTGAAGCATTTGCGACCATCTTCAGCCAGAAGTGTCGAGTGGATGATCCATCTCGGCCGCCTCCCGATATCTCCTCCATCACAGAAGCCAGTCTTCAGCAAATTCGATTTACTCCACGTGATATCAAGAAACGACTGAGTACGCTGGATACAGCAAAAGCTACGGGCCCCGACAACATCCCGGCTGTAGTGCTGAAGACTTGTGCTCCAGAACTAGCTGCGCCTCTAGCCAAGCTGTTCCAGTACAGCTACAACACTGGCATCTACTTGACAATATGGAAAATTGCCCAGGTATGTCCTGTCCACAAAAAGCAGGACAAATCCAATCCGGTCAATTACCGCCCCATCAGTCTACTCTCAATCATCAGCAAAGTGATGGAAGGTGTCGTCGACAGAGCTATCAAGCGGCACTTACTCACCAATAACCTGCTCACCGATGCTCAGTTTGGGTTCCGCCAGGACCACTCGGCTCCAGACCTCATTACAGCCATGGTCCAAACATGGACAAAAGAGCTGAATTCCAGAGGTGAGGTGAGAGTGACTGCCCTTGACATCAAGGCAGCATTTGACCGAGTGTGGCACCAAGAAGCCCGAGTAAAATTGAAGTCAATGGGAATCAGGGGGAAAGCTCTCCAGTGGCTGGAGTCATACCAAGCACAAATGAAGATGGTAGTGGTTGTTGGAGGCCAATCATCTCAGCCCCAGGACATTGCTGCAGGAGTTCCTCAGGGCAGTGTCCTAGGCCCAACCATCTTCAGCTGCTTCATCAATGACCCTCCCTCCATCATAAGGTCAGAAATGGGGATGTTCGCTGATGATTGCACAGTGTTCAGTTCAGTTCACAACCCCTCAGATAATGAAGCAGTCTGTGCCCGCATGCAGCAAGACCTGGACAACATCCAGGCTTGGGCTGATAAGTGGTAAGTAACATTCGCGCCAGACAAGTGCCAGGCAATGACCATCTCCAACAAGAGAGAGTCTAACCACCTCCCCTTGACATTCAATGGCATTACCATTGCCGAATCCCCCACCATCAACATCCTGGGGGTCACCATTGACCAGAAACTTAACTGGACCAGCCATATAAATACTGTGGCTACAAGAGCAGGTCAGAGGCTGGGTATTCTGCGGCGAGTGACTCACCTCCTGACTCCCCAAAGCCTTTCCACTATCTACAAGGCACAAGTCAGGAGTGTGATGGAATACTCTCCACTTGTCTGGATGAGTGCAGCTCCAACAACACTCAAGAAGCTCGACACCATCCAGGACAAAGCAGCCTGCTTGATTGGCACCCCATCCACCACCCTAAACATTCACTCCCTTCACCACCGGCGCACCGTGGCTCCAGTGCGTACCATCCACAGGATGCACTGCAGCAACTCACCAAGGATTCTTCGACAGCACTTCCCAAACCCGCGACCTCTACCACCTAGAAGGAAAAGGGCAGCAGGCGCATGCGAACAACACCACCTGCAACGTTCCCCTCCAAGTCACACACCATCCCAACTTGGAAATATATCGGCCGTTCCTTCATCGTCGCTGGGTCAAAATCCTGGAACTCCCTATCTAACGGCACTGTGGGAGAACCTTCACCACACGGACTGCAGCGGTTCAAGAAGGCGGCTCACCACCACCTTCTCAAGGGGCGATTAGGGATGGGCAATAAATGCCGGCCTCGCCAGCGACGTCCACATCCCATGCACGAATAAAATAAAAATTGCGTCCAATTCCGGGCACCACATTTTAGGAAGGATGTCAAGGCCTTGGAGAGGGTGCAAAGGAGATTTATTAGAATGGTGCCAGGGATGAGGGACTTAAGTTATGTGGAGAGACTGGAGAAGCTGGGCTTGTTCTCCTTAGAGCCGAGAAGGTTTAAGGTGGAGATTTAATAGAGGTGATCAATATCATGATAAGAGTGGATCGGGCAAAACCGTTTCCAGTGGCAGGAGGTGAGTGGTAAGGAGGTGGTGAGATTTGGCACTCTTGGCAATTTGCCCCCCAGCGACAGATAACAAAACCACCACATAAAATGCTGTTTGTGGCCTCTGAAGGCAGGTGCTCAATGTCATTTATAACAGAACACGGTCTCGGAAGACTGTCCCCTAAGTGTAGTGATATAAATAGTAAGAGGTTATCCCTTAAGGATGCAAACAGGGTTGAAACTGAAATGAACTAAAAATAGTTAACATGCTAAAGGATTACCTCGAAGAACAATTCACGAGAGACAACATTAGTACCATGTCTGCCATCATAGAAGAATCTACAAATAAACCAAATGATTGTGACAGGCTGAGAGGGCTCCAAAACAAATATAACCCCAGGGGCAGGCATTAAATAATCACGGGAGGAAAGTGAGTCCAAGGATGAAGTTGATGAAGTGCTGGAGGACGTCTTGAGGAAATCGACGAATTCGGGGAGGTCCCACTGGATTGGAAAAGAGCCAGGTTGGTGACTGATTAAACCTGGGTAACCAGTAGTCTTGCATCAATAACTGGCAGAACAGTGGAAATCGATTATAGGGAACAAACCTGAGGATTACCTAATGAAAATAACCCGAAAGAACTTGCATTTATAAAGCGCCTTTCACAGCCTCAGGATGTCCCAAAGTGCTTCACAGCCAATGGAGTATGTTTGAAGTGTGGTCATTGTTGTAATGTAGGAAATGCAGCAGCCAATTTGCGTCCAACAAGGTCCCACAAACAGTCATGAGATAATGATCAGATAATCTGTTTTTTTTAAGTAATGTTGGTTGAGGGATAAATACTGGCCTGGACAGTAGGGAGTATTACCATCGGATCTTTTGCATCCACCTAGCAAATGGCGTTGAACACTCCTTGAGAAGGTGAGACCTCGACTTTCTCCCCTTGACCATTTTTGAGGAAGTGATATTCCAGGTTGAGAGTACGATGCTTGGAGAAAATCCAGGAAGTCCTGCGTGAAAGCTCACTACACAAGAGTGAAAGGCAGAGAGAGCGCGAGAGACAGAGAAATAGAAAATCAGGGAGACTAATAGGTTGACAGATGCAAAGAGACAGAGAAATAGAGAGAGCAGAGAGAAAGAGGAGAGCTAGGCAAAGAAATAGAGAGACAGAGAAACAGACAGAGAGGAAGACAGAAAGAAAGAGACAGATAGAAATAGAGAGTGTGACAGAGGCAAATCTGATAAATTAAATTAACCATAGCTTCTTTAGCATAACATTTTATCATTTGTATTCACTTTTTGTTCCAATTTGCCAAGCTCATCTATGCTAAGGCCAGTCTGTTGCATGTTAGACCCCCTGTCATGTTTTATATCATTTATGCAGCTCATTTCTTCACTATAATTACACGCATATGATAAGTGAAGCTTGATGAATAATGTTTAATGAGATGCTATTCATCCAAACATAAAAGAAGCAAAGTGCTAAGTGTTTTTCCTGTCACACCAGCATTAAATCTACTCTTCCTCCTAAAATCTGCAGGCTTTCAAAGCCCAGGTTTGGCATTGCCCAGGCACTGCCACATCTATCTCACCTGCGCTTCTACGCTTTTTAACCTGGCTTACGTCGTGCACCAGAGGCTTAGCGCTTCAAATAGGCCTCTCGATTTAGAAATATGTGGATCACAAGCCCTATATAACTGGCCCACAAAGCTACTTCATATGGGAAGGCCTCCTGTCATAAGCCTGCAGTCACCCCATGTGCAAATTTTTTTTTATTCGTTCATGGGATGTGGGCGTCGCTGGCGAGGCCGGCATTTATTGCCCATCCCTAATTGCCCTTGAGAAGGTGGTGGTGAGCCGCCTTCTTGAACCGCTGCAGTCCGTGTGGCGAAGGTTCTCCCACAGTGCTGTTAGGAAGGGAGTTCCAGGATTTTGACCCAGCGACGATGAAGGGACGGCGATATATTTCCAAGTCGGGATGGTGTGTGACTTGGAGGGGAACGTGCAGATGGTGTTGTTCCCATGTACCTGCTGCTCTTGTCCTTCTAGGTGGTAGAGGTCGCGGGTTTGGGAGGTGCTGTCGAAGAATCCTTGGCGAGTTGCTGTAGTGCATCCTGTGGATGGTACACACTGCAGCCACGGTGCGCCGGTGGTGAAGGGAGTGAATGTTTAGGGTGGTGGATGGGGTGCCAATCAAGCGGGCTGCTTTGTCCTGGATGGTGTTGAGCTTCTTGAGTGTTGTTGGAGCTGCACTCATCCAAGCAAGTGGAGAGCATTCCATCACACTCCTGACTTGTGCCTTGAAAGGCTTTGGGGAGTCAGGAGGTGAGTCACTCGCTGCAGAATACCCAGCCTCTGACCTGCTCTTGTAGCCACAGTATTTATATGGCTGGTCCAGTTAAGTTTCTGGTCATTGATGACCCCCAGGATGTTGATGGTGTGGGATTCGGCGATGGTAATGCCGTTGAATGTCAAGGGGAGGTGGTTAGACTCTCTCTTGTTGGAGATGGTCATTGCCTGGCACTTGTCTAGAGTGAATGTTACTTGCCACTTATCAGCCCAAGCCTGGATGTTGTCCAGGTCTTGCTGCATGCGGGCTCGGACTGCTTCATTATCTGAGGGGTTGCGAATGGAACTGAACACTGTGCAATCATCAGCGAACATCCCCATTTCTGACCTTATGATGGAGGGAAGGTCATTGATGAAGCAGCTGAAGATGGTTGGGCCTAGATTTTCAATCCCAATTGCTAAGGGTTGGGATCCGTGTTTGCGCGCCCTGTCACAGAATGATGTATAATTTATTAGCTCTGGATTTGGACCATCGATATCGAGTGTCATGGAAAGGAGTGGCACAGGTCCACTCCTCTCACCCTCTTAAATTTCTAATCTCAGCCTTCACACAAGAGGTGAGGCATTGGCATCTTTGAGGAGGGGAAAGAGGAGAAAAAAATCAGGGAAATAATCATAACAGTGGGATAATCAAATCTATGTGTCAGCCATGGCTCAGTGGGTAGCACTTTCACCTTTGTGGGTTCAAGTCCCACTCCAGAGACTAGAGCAAATAATCCAAGCTGTTGTAATGTAGTGAAACATGGCAGTGAATTTGCAAACAGCAAGATCCCACAAACAGCAACGAGGTAATGGCCAGATAATCTGTTTTAGTGATGTTGGTTGAGGGATAAATATTGGCCAGGACTCCAGGGAAAGCTCCCCCTGCTCTTCATTGAAATAGTGGCCGTCGGATCTTTTACGTCCACCCGAGAGGGCAGATGGGGTCTCAGTTCAACATCTTGTCCCAAAGACGGCACCTCCGACAGCGCAGCACTCCCTCGGTACTGCACTGGGAGGGTCAGCCTGGATGATGTGCTCAAGTCTCTGGAGTGCGGCTTGAACTCATGAACCCTTTTGACATCAGAGTCAAGAGTGCTACTGACTGAGCCACGGCTGACACCTTAAGGTAAGAACTAACCCATTTACGTTAACAGGTTAATGCCTCGGCTAAAAAAAGTGGAACATGCTAAATGTTGGCCTGTTAATATCACCAACAGAAATTTCCAGACTTGTTTCGTTTAGATCGGAGGCACTGCCATCTGTAATGGCCCTTGTATTTCTCTGAAGCAGTGATTCCGATTGATGTGATGAAAAGCTGTGTGTTTGATCTCATCAGCTTGAGGTCGGGTTGCCAACTCTGCTTGAATGTAATCCTGGAGGTTTCATCACGTGATTTCCCCCATCTCCTTGCGACCCACCCCAGTCAAACAGCCTTTCTTCCTATCTCCAGTAATTATATAATTATTAAATGAAAACTTTCAAAGAAAATGCCCCTATGATTCTTCTCCTGGGTTGCTTTCAGCAGTCTCCAGGAGATTAATCTTTAACTCCTGGGGACTCCAGGACAATCCTGGAGGGTTGGCAACCCTAGCTCGAGGCACATTAAGTAACGGGTTGGGAAATGAGATTGGGGTGGGGGGGTGGTGGGGGGCGTGTAGAAGGTGTGTGATGATATAGCCAAGGTCACCATATTACTCCATTTCATCTGCTCCAATACATAATGAAGGATACTCTCTGCAGTGGGACTTATTAAAACATTTTATTAATTTAATGAGATGTAGAGCTAGACTGTTGTCTGACGTATTATATTCTTTAACCTGGTGAAGGGGGTCAGAACAGATCTAATTTCTAATTGCAACAACCTGTTGAGGTTAATAAATCAGACATTTTGGATCCTTCTGTTTGATCTTCGTATCCTATGGGACACTTGAAAGAACAAACGGAAAACTTGACACACACTGTGCTGCCAACCCAGCACTTAATTAAATGCTACAGCATTAAAGCAGAGACTTCTCCTGGGCATTTTTTTCTTGCCAGTTTTCTACCCTTCAAAGGGCAGAAGGTTGGGGTTTCAAGCCCCTCGACAGAGAATTAAGCACAAATTCTAGCCTGACACTTTAGTTCACTACTGCTGGTATAAGTGGGTAGCCTGTGGAGAGAGGACGAGATTGAGTGGATAAGGTAACAAGGTGGGTAGGTGGCGTCGATATGTCAAAAAGAGACATGATTGTTGAGCCTAGGAACATAGGAACAGGAGTAAGCTGTTCAACCCCTCAAGCCTCATTCCACCACACTATTAGATCATGGCTGATCTGAACCTCAACTCCATTTACCCTCCTTTGCTCCATATCCCTTGATACCCTTACCCAACAAAAATCTATCGACCTCAGTCTCAATTGATCCAGTATCTACAGCCTTTTGGGGGACAGAGTTCCAGATTTCCACTCCCCTTATGTGAAAAAATGCTTCCTGATTTCACTCCTAACAGGCCTGGCTCTAATTTTAAGTTTGTGCCCCATTGTTTATAATGGTCTTAAAAAAAAATGTCCTTAACATACTAGTTGAGGAAAGAAAGAAGGAATTTGTATATTATCAGACCTCAAAGAGTAGATGAATACTGGTTAATTTGGTTTTATTTTGGTGGTGTTGATTAGGGGATAAATGTTGCCAAGGAGAGTACTCCCCTCTCTTCTCTGAACATTGCCATGGGTTCTTGATGAGATTTCAATTTAACGTCTCATCCAAAAACAAAAGAGTTCGGGAGGAGAGTATTTACATAAAAAACTAATGAATCTCCCGTGGGCTTGCTCACAGTTCATTGGAACAAATGGTACGGCCTTTAGCCGTGCTTATTGGATGGAGCCACAGCACCACCAATGGTAGGAGGACTGAATAGGCAGGCGTGACAGTGTTACCTCATAAAAGTAATAGAAGCTGTGGCTACTGTTACACTTCAGGTGTTACCGATGTCACAAAAGTGTGACTAAACTCGTCACGCCTATTCAAAAAATAATAGGCGTGACAAGCAAGAAGTTTCAAGAATGTTATGTGCAGATCAACAACAACAACAATGTAGAAAAATGTCCCAAGGCACTTCACAGGTGCGTAATCAGCCAAAAGTGGACGGCAAGCCAAAGAAGGAGATTTAGGAAGGGGTGACTAAACGCTTGGCCAAAGAGATGGATTTTAAGGAGGGTCTTAAAGGATGAGAGAGAAAGGTGGGGTGGTTTATGGAAGGAATTCCAGAGCTTGAGGCTGAAGGCACGGCCGCCAATGTTGGGGTGAAGGAAGTGGGTAATGCACAAGAGACCAGAGTCGAATAAATGACAAATAACTCGAATATCACAACATTCAAGTTGTTTGCCTTTCACCTTTGTGGAAATTACAATATAAACTGCAGTAGAAATTAGTGTATCCAATAACAATCTGAGAGCCAAGATAATTCCCAGGAGAGCAGTCATGTTTCAGCCACAATTCCAGTTCGAGGCACATTGTCAAGACACCGTGTCAGTGTTAAACCAGTCTTACTAATTGTTTACAATGCATTGAGGAATCCTCACCCTCAATGTACTGCCACAGAGTACTGTCTGCATTGACATGTTACCTTACAATGTTTAGAAATTTTCACATCGTTCACCTGAGGAAGGAGGAAGCCTCCGAAAGCTTGTGAATTTAAAATAAAATTGCTGGACTATAACTTGGTGTTGTAAAATTGTTTACAAATGTTTAGAATGGAAGTGATAAGTGACATGCACCTTGCAAGTAAGGGGATTAAGGACACAATGCATCCTCTGGCTAATGATTCAGGAGCATGTTAAAGTACAGAAGGCAACAGGCCGATTGAGTCAAAGGTCAGATGCTGCAATTAATTAGAAAAGAACGCAGATTGAAGAACTGAGCGTCTCTCTCTCTCTCTGATGTGTGTCGGTGAATTAGAATGCTTTCACTTATTCCCCTTAAACCAGGGTTCAAATCCAGCCCAAGCTTATGAGGTGAATGTCTCTTCTCTCCACCAGCTGTACGAATCATACATAAAATATAAAAAAGCTCAGAGTGGGAAAGACACGCACTGTTCTCAGCCCATCTCTGTTTATTCCAAAGAACAGCAACAACTCGCATTTATAGGTAATTGCCCTTTAACGTAGTAAACGTCCCCCGAGGCACTCACCAGGAGCGACTTCCAGACAAAAGGTTGACTCTATTGGCTTCAGGGGAAAGGGAAAGGGAAACAGGACGCGGTGCATAACATTCGGCCAATCCGCAACGTCACGTTTTACGCCACCGTAGATGAAAGTTCCTTTCCCTAATTCCCCTGAAGAAAAGAAAGAACTTGCATTTATATAGCACCTATCATGACCTCAGGATGTCCCAATGCGCTTTACTGCCATTGAAGTATTGTCACTGTTGTAATGTAGGAAAGGCGACAGCCAATTTGCGCACAGCAAGATCCCACAAACAGCAATGTGATAATGACCAGATCGTCTGTTTTTAGCGATGTTGGTTGAGGGATAAATATTGGCCCAGGACACACGAGGGAGAACACCCCCACCTCTTCTTCAAAATAGTCCCATGGGATCTTTTGCGTCCACATGTGGCGTCTCATCTGAATGACAGCACCTCTGAGAGTACAGCACTGCCTCTGTGCTGCACTGAAAAGTCAGCCTAGATTTTGTGCTCAAGTCTCCGGATGGGGTCTTGAACCCATGACCTTTTGAATCCGAATCAGAGGCGAAAGTGTTACTAACTGAACCAAGGCTGGACTCCTCAAATAAAATCAAGCATCTCACTTCTCAGTGGGTTAAGAGGCAGAATTTATCTCATTGCTGTTTGCAGCGACATCATAAATGCGTTTAAAAAGAATGTAATTTATGATCTCACCGCTTAGCGGCCAGCGTAGGAAAGGACTTTACCTGAAATCTGATCCTAGCTGTACCCGTGGACCCTCGATGGTCACACTGGGTAATGTAAGGGAAAGGGAAACGGTTTCTTTCCCCTGGCAATGACATTGTTCACCTTCATGAGTACAAAATGTTATTAACGAGCGGAAAAGGAATAATTAAATCTGGTGTATTACGATAATTGTAAGTGGTCAGCTCCCCCACAGGCTGCTGATGAGGCCATTCAAAATGTAGCTCGCTATCAGATGGGTGGAATCTCCATTCAGTTCATTTTTGCAGTTATGAACTAATTATTATCATTATGACCCACAGCACATGTGCAAGTGAAACCGATTAGAGTATATAATGACGGTTTTCGCTATTGAGATGAGGCCCATTATAATTAAATAAATGCCTCCCCTTAAGGTTACGAACATTCCACAATTCCACAACCCATTAAAACCTCAAGATAAGTTGAAAGGTTTATTGATTTTTGAGGGCAATCGCCTCTCCTCCCTTCTGTGATAGTGACAAGTGAAATAATGGAAGGTGTAAACCATAGGACAGTCCAGGATATGGAACTGGTAGGATGCCTGTGCAATAATGGGTACCATTTAAACCAGATTGGAACCTGAGCTGCCAAAGGAAATCCAGGAAAGAACAAACTTGCATTTAATATAGCTCTTTTCAAGATCTCAGGACATCCCAAAGCACTTTACAACCAATTAAGTTTTTTTGGAGTGTAGTCACCGTTGTAATATAGGAAACACGGCAGCCAATTTGCACGCAGCAAGGTCCCACAGATAGTAGTGTGATAATGACCGGATAATCTGTTTTAGGGAGAGCTCCGCTGCTCTTCTTCGAAATAGTGCCATGGGATCTTTTCCATCCACCTGAGAGGACAAATGGGGCCTCGGTTTCACGCCTCATCAGAAAGACGGCACCTCCAACAGTGCAGCACTCCCCCAGTGCTGCACTGGGAGTTTCAGCCTGGATTAGGTGCCACAAATCCCTGGAGTGGGACTTAGAACGCACAACATTCTGACTCAGAGGCAAGAGTGCTACCCACTGAGCCACAGCTGACCAAAGCCATTGGTAGTTGGAACAAGAAGAGCAGAAGAATTTTTTAGGACAAGGACAGACCCATTTGACCCAACAAACTTGTCCCATTTTTGACTGTGAGGTAATGTCCCGGTAAGCGGTTGGGATGGACGACTACTGGAATTCAAGAATTTGTTCTTGGTACTGGTGCTGTTCATCAACAAAATGGAGGACAGAACTTCTAGCAATGTTATAGGCTGGCTAGGTGAGCGTCAGCTTGGCTCATTTGGTAGCACGCTCACCTTTAAGTCAGAAACTTGAGGGTTTAAACCCCTTTCCAGAAATTGAGCACATTGGGCTTGAATTTCCGCAGGGGTTCTCCACAACTTTGGCAGAAGATCCGCAGGAAACCCTGGGGAAACAGTACAAACGCCATTCAGGCTGTATCTCTGGGGTGAAGGATTTTTTGGACTTTTCAATGGCGGGCTTCAAGGAAACTGAAGGATTGACTAGAGCCCTGGATTAATTACCCGCTGATAGGAATTGAGTTTGGTTAAAAGAACATGTAAAAACTGACTGCTTAAGAAGGCATGCTAGGAAGGTTGGCCAAATTCAAAAAGTGTTATGCAGACTGTCTGGAAGGCTACAGATAAGGAGGCCTTGAGAGACCATCGGGAGCTGTTATCAACATCAGATGCTGGAGTTTCAACTTGTTTTAAACCATGGGAAAGAGAGAGAGGGAAAAATACCAACAGTGTGTTTTTGCCGGCAAGGAGGGTATAAAACCAGCCATTTTAGCAAATTCGAGGAGACAGCCCACAAGACCGACCAGAGACAGTCCATGAGACAGACCAGAGACAGTCCATGAGACAGACCAGAGACAGTCCATGAGACAGACCAGAGACAGTCCATGAGACAGACCATAGTCAGTCCAGAGAGAGTCCATGAGACAGACCAGAGACAGTCCAGAGACAGTCCATGAGACAGACCAGAGACAGTCCATGAGACAGACCAGAGACAGTCCATGAGACAGACCAGAGACAGTCCAGAGAGAGTCCATGAGACAGACCAGAGACAGTCCATGAGACAGACCAGAGACAGTCCATGAGACAGTCCAGACACAGTTCATCAGACAGACCAGACACAGTTCATCAGACAGACCAGACACAGTTCATCAGACAGACCAGACACAGTTCATCAGACAGACCAGAGACAGTCCATCACACAGACCAGACACAGTCCACGAGACTGAACAGAGACAATCCATCAGACAGACCAGAGACAGTTCATCAGACAGACCAGAGACAGTTCATCAGACAGACCAGACACAGTCCATGAGACTGACCAGAGACAGTCCATAGACAGACCAGAAACAGTCCATGAGACTGACCAGAGACAGTCCATCAGACAGACCAGAGGCAGTTCATCAGACAGACCAAAGACAGTTCATCAGACAGACCAGAGACAGTCCATGAGACAGACCAGAGACAGTTCATCAGACAGACCAGAGACAGTCCATAGACAGACCAGAAACGGTCCATGAGACAGACCAGAGACAGTCCATGAGACAGACCAGAGACAGTCCATAGACAGACCAGAAACGGTCCATGAGACAGACCAGAAACGGTCCATAGACAGACCAGAAATGGTCCATGAGACTGACCAGAGACAGTCCATAGACAGACCAGAGACAGTTCACGAGACAGACCAGAGACAGTCCATAGACAGACCAGAGACAGTCCATAGACAGACCAGAGACAGTCCACGAGACTGAACAGGAGAACACCACACAGGGTGTCGAGGGATTATTAACCTCTCATTCTCCCAGAGGCAGAAGAAATGGCCATTTTGAGCTTCGAGTTGTACCACTGACTTAAAGGTTGTATGAACCTCTATCTGTAAAACTTGTTGTATTTTAATGTTAATAAAACCAATTGGTTAGAAAAGTTTAAAGTCTTGGTTGATCTCATCTCTGATTACCCTAAGGAGTAAACAGAATTAAAACAATACCCGACAGGGGAGTGCACGAATCTTCGGCCAAACTTATGGCGGACGATCGACAGAACCCCCACAAAAATTCCATCCCATAATCTCAGCTGACCCTTCAATGTCAGACTGGGGAAGTGTTGCATTCTTGGAGGTGCTGTTCTTTGGATGAGATGTTACACCAATGTACTGTTTATCTGTTCAGATGGATGTTAAAGATCTCATGGCATTACTTGAGGAAGCACATCGAGTTCTCTAGCTGTCCAGGCCAAAAAACAAATTAATTGGCCATTCATTTCAATGCTAGCCATGGGATCTTGCTGTGTACAAAACGGCTGTCATCTTTATCTGCATAACAACAGTCACTGCATTTCTTTGATATATTTCTGAGAGCTATGATAAGAGGCTATACAGCCAATGAAATACTTTTGAAGTATAATCACTGTTGTAATGTAGGAAATGCAGCAGCCAATTTGTATACAGCAAGATCCCACAAACAGCAATGACCAGATAATCTGTTTTGCTGATGTTGGTTGAGGGATAAATATTGGCCAGGACACCTGCTCTTTTTTGAATGGCGCTCTTGGATCTTTCACGTCCACCGAGCGGGCAGACGGGGCTTGGTTTAACATCTCATCCGAAAGACGGCACCTCCAACAGTGCAGCACTCCTTCAGTACTGCACTGGGAGCGTCAGCCTGGATTATGTGCTCAAGTCTCTGGAGTGGGACTTGAACCCACAACCTGCTGGCTCGGAGGAGAAAGTACTGAGGTAGGAGGGTGGACTGCCTGAATACTAGACGCCTGACAACATGAATACAGATCGGAAAATCGCAGACGTTGAGCTCAATGAGTAGAAGATCCTGGATACTGCACCCACCATTTTCTGATACGCACTCCCCATGGCCCAGGTACCTCACCTCAGGCGAAAACTGGATAAATCTACCTCACAATATGTTTCACAGCAAGATCTGGGCTAAGGAATAACAGATGGATTTTGATGTGGACGCAGTGAGGCAGTTCACACCGATACAGGAAGCACAAAATTTGTGCACAGTGACAGAGCTGGAAACATTTAAGGTGCATCTGGAAGCCATTTGGTTACAAATTTGAACAAGTTATTTTAAACCTGTGCATTCCTTGAGGATGCTACGTTTGCTACGGTTCTGGGCACTCTTACCATTTGAGGAAAAGAGGCAAAGATTGCAAGCTCTCAAATGGGAAACAAAGCACTTATTTTTGTTGAAAAAGAGTAGATTAATAGGGAACATGACCCAAATCTTCAAAATGTTGAATGATATTGGCACGTGGCTCTGCCAGTGGTCAGTGCCAAGAAGTAATGGCAGTGAGTCAACGGAGGAACAGCTCAAAAGAGAATTACATCGAATCTACGGCACAGAACCAGGCCATTCAGCCCAACTGGTCCATGCCGGTGTTTATGCTCCACACGAGCCTCCTCCCTCCCTACTTCATCTAACCCTATCACCATATCCTTCTATTCCTTTCTCCCTCATGTGTTTATCTAGCTTCCCCTTAAATGTATCTGTGCTATTTGCCTCAACTACTCCATGTGGTAGTGAGTTCCACATTCTCACCGCTCTCTGGGTAAAGAAATTTCTCCTGAATTCCATATTGAATTCATCAGTGACTATTTTATATTTATTACCTCTAGGTTTGGTCTCCCCCACAAGTGGAAACATTTTCTCTACGTCTACCCTATCAAACCCTTTCATAATCTTAAAGACCTTTATTAGGTCACCCCTCAGCCTTCTCTTTTCGAGAGAGAAGAGCCCCAGCCTATCCTAATAAGGATATCCTCTCAGTTCTAGTATCGTTCCTTGTCAGTCGTTTTTGCACCTTCTCCAGTGCATCTATATCCTTTCTATAATATGGAGACCAGAAATGTGCACAGAACGTTGCTGGTCTGTGAGGTGTGAGCCCGAAACCATGGTTGTATACTTGGAACTGAGGGTGCTCAGATGTGGGAATCTGTAGAGGGTTTGTCATGCAAGAGCATGTGGAAAGTAAACATGATTTCTAATATATAGAAAAGCCTTATTAGCATTTCATAGAATCATAGAATCAATCTTACAGCGCAGAAGGAGGCCATTCGGCCCATTATGCCCGTGCCGGCTCTTTGAAAGAACTGTCCAGTAGTCCCACTCCCCCCACTCTTTCCCCATAGCCCTGCCAATGTTTCCTTTTCAAGTCTAAATATCCAATTCCCTTTTGAAAGTCACCATTTAATCTGCTTCCACCTCCCTTTCAGGCAGTGCATTCCAGATCATAACAACTCGCTGCGTAAAGAAACATTTCTTCTCATTTCCCTCCGGCTTTTTGGCCAATTATTTGAAATCTGTGTCCTCTGGTTACCGACCCTCCTGCCAGTGGAAAAAGTTTCTCCCTATTTACTCTATCAAAACCCCATCTAATTTTGAACATCTCTGTTAAATTCTCTCTTTAACCTTCTCTGTTCTAAGGAGAACAATCCCAGCTTCTCTATTCTCTCCCTGGTACCATTCTGGTAAATCACCTTTGCACCCTCTCCAAGGGCTTGGCGTCCTTCCTGGGCTAAAAGTTAATGAAGAGGAGGTATTAGAAAGGCTAGTTTCAGGATAAGGAGTTGGCCATTTAGGACTAAGATAAGGAGAAAATTTTTCACTCAGAGGTTTGTGAATCTTTAGAATTCTCTACCCCAGAGGGCTGTGGATACTCAGTCATTGAGGGTTGTCCTATGAGGAAAGATTGAGTAGAATGGGTCTATACTCCTTGGAGTTCAGAAGAATGAGAGGTGATTTCATTGAAACATAAAAAATTTTAAGAGGGCTTGACAGGGTTAATGCTGAGAGGATGTTTCCCCTGGCTGGAGAGTCTAGAACTAGGGGATAAGGGGTCGGACATTTAGGACTGAGATGAGGAGGAATTTTTTCACTCAGAGGGTTGTGAATCTTTGGAATTCTCTACCCCAGAGGGCTGTGGATACTCAGTCATTGAGTATATTCAAGTCTGAGATCAATAGATTTTTGGGCTCTAAGGGAATCAAGGGATATGGGGATCAGGTGGGAAATTGGAGTTGAGGTCGAAGATCAGCCATGGTCTTATTCAATGGTGGAGCAGGCTCAAGGGGTCGTAAGGCCTATGGTCTACCCCTGCTCCTACTCAAACTCCATTTCTTATGTTCTTATGTTCTAGCTGTACTTAAAGTAGATAAGTCACCCGGTCCGGATGGGATGCATCCTAGGTTGCTGAGGGAAGTAAGGATGGAAATTGCGGAGGTACTGACCATAATCTTCCAATCAACCTTAGATACAAGGGGTGGTGCCAGAGGACTGGAGAATTGCAATTGTTACACCGTTGTTCAAAAAAGGGTGTAAGGATAAACCCAGCAACTACAGGCCTGTCAGTTTAACCTTGGTGGTGGGAAACTTTTAGAAACGATAATCCGGGACAAAGTTATTAGTCACTTAGACAAGTGTGGATTAATTAAGGAAAGCCAGCAAGGATTTGTTCAGGCAAATCGTGTTTAGCTAACTTGATTGAGTTTTTTGATGAGGTAACAGAGAGGGTCGATAAGGGCAATGTGGTTGATGTTGTGTATATGGACTTCCAAAAGGCGTTTGATAAAGTGCCACATAATAGGCTTGTCATCAAATTGAAGCCCATGGAATAAAAGGGGCAGTGGCAGCATATATACGAAATTGGCAAAGTGACAGGAAACAGAAAGCAGTGGTGAACGGTTGTTTTTCGAACTGGAGGGAGGTGTACAGTGGTGTTCCACAGGGGTCGGTACTAGGACCATTGCTTTTCTTGATATATGTTAATGACTAGGACTTGGGTATACAGGGCACAATTTCAAAATTTGCAGATGACACAAAACTTGGAAGTATAGCGAACAGTGAGGAGGATAGTGATAGGCTTCAAGAGGATATAGACAGGCTGGTGGAATGGGCGGACACGTGGCAGATGAAATTTAATGGAGAAAAGTGTGAAGTGATACATTTTGGTAGGAAGAATGAGGAGAGGCAATATAAACTAAATGGTACAATTTTAAAAGGGGTGTAGGAACAGAGAGATCCGAGGTATATGTGCACAAATCTTTGAAGGTGGCAAGGCAGGTTGAGAAAGTGGTTAAGAAAGCATACGGGATCCTGGGCTTTATAAATAGAGGCATAGAGTACAAAAGCAAGGAGGTTATGATGAACCTTTATAAAACACTGGTTCAGCCACAACTGGAGTATTGTGTCCAATTCTGGGCACCGCACTTTCGGAAGGATGTGAATGCCTTAGAGTGCGTGCAGAAGAGATTTACTAGAATGGTTCCAGGGATGAAGGACTTTAGTTACGTGGATAGACTGGAGAAGCTGGGGTTGTTCTCCTTAGAGCAGAGAAGTTTGAGAGGAGATTTGATAGAGGTGTTCAAAATCATGAAGGGTCTAGACAGAGTAGATAGAGAGAAACTGTTTCCATTGGCGGATGGGTCAAGAACCAGAGGACGTAGATTTAAGGTGATTGGCAAAAGAATCAAAGGCGACATGAGGAAAAACATTTTTACACAGCAAGTGGTTAGGATCTGGAGTGCACTGTCTAAGGGAGTGTTGGAAGCAGATTCAATCATGGCCTTCAAAAGGGAACTGGATAAGTACTTGAAGGGAAAAAATTTGCAGGGCTACAGGGAAAGGGCGGGGGAGTGGGACTAGCTGGATCGCTTTTGCAGAGAGCTGGCATGGACTCAACTGGCTGAATGGCCTCCTTCCATTCTATGATTCTAAAGTATGGTGCCCAAAAATGGACACAATACTCCAGCTGATGAGTACCTCATGAAAACCAAAATCTTCATTTTACAAAGCAAGACAGTCGGGGATACCAGCAGAGCTATGTTAGGAGTGTCACCCCTAAATAGTTTCATTGTTATTGATATGACTCGCAACCAGAGGAACAGAGAAGTAATATCACAGAAACATGTTGGAGTATGATATGTTGTGATTCAAACATTCATTGTGTACCGTTTGACATGGTTACTTATTTAATTGTTGCTTCTAATAAATATTTGAACATGTTTATATGATTGCTACTTCCCGTAAATGGCACAAGACTCAACAATAACAACAACTTGCATTTATACAGAGCCTTAACATAGCAAAATGTCTCAAGGCTCACATTGTGTGACGCACTCTCGTGTTATAGTGGTAGCTGTGAGCAAGGGAGAAGGAGGGAAATACAATAGAGAAAGGAGAATTAATAAATAGTAAAAGAGGAGAAAGATAAAGGAAGAAAGAGAAAGTAATCAAAGGAGATTAAAATGGATGAATCTAAAAATGGCTTTTGAAACCATATGTTAGAGATGAGCTGTGTCCAATCACTTTAACTCAATTGTTTAATCCAAGGTCAAATCTGTCTATTTTCAGAGTGGAAAGATGTGTATAATACTTGCTGTATAAATGGTCGAAGGCTTCGACCCAGAATGCTAATGAGCTTTCTGTCATTTCATTAGATTACCTTCTACAATTGGTTTTAGCATCCAGCGAGAGCGCAGGAGAGAGAGGAAAACACAAAGGTCAGGGAGAAGGAAACGCAGAAAGATCAGGGAGAAAGTGGAGAGGGAAATTGAGAGAAAAATCGGAGACTAACAGAGACAAAGGGAGAGAGAAAAGAAGAGAGAGAGAAAAATTAGCAGGTAACAGAAATAAAGGGAGAAACATAGAGAGAAATCAGGGAGTGACAAGAGACAGATAGAGAGACAGGAAAAAAAGAGTAAGAGGCAAGGAGAAATACAGATATATATCAGAGAATAACAAAGGAAAAGAGAAAAGAAAAACAGGGAGTGAAAAATTAATAAGAGTCAAAGGGAGGGAATAACAGAGAAAAAATGAACAAACGATCAAATAGTAAAAGAGAGAAAGCAGCCTAGATTTTCCAATTCCACAGCCCAACAGTCACTGTGTAAAGTTTCTCCTGCCCTCTGTTCCAAATCTTTCACATTGAACCTTGTATCGATGGTCCATAGCCCCTCAACTATGGACATGTGATGCTCTGCTAGTTTGCTTCTAGTCAAAGCAGGATGCGTGAGACTTAGGCCCAAGGCTCCTCAGCCATGGAATGAGTCTCCTGATCCTCTGGTCAGCAAAGTCTTGCAAAGATGTTGCAAAGCACTTTACAATCAATGAAGTACTTTTGAAGTGTAGTCACTGTTGTAATGTAGGAAACGCAGCAGCCAATTTGCGCACAGCAAGGTCCCAAAAACAGCAATGTGATGATGACCACATAATCTGTTTTTTAGTGATGTTGGTTGAGGGATAAATATTGGCCCAGGACACAGGGGAAATAGTGGCCGTGAGATCTGTTACGCCCACCTGACAGGGCAGACAGGGTCTCGGTTTAACGTCTCATCCGAAAGACAGGAAGCTGCTGCGAGGGACCTGCAGGAACGGTCACCTGCACTCAGGTAAGTGCTTAGGAGGTGGGGGCAGCATCGCGGTTGGGGGGGGGAGAGGGAAGCCCGGGACAAGGGAGGACCATGGTTTTTGTTTGTGGGGCTTTCTTTTGGCCCCCGATTCGCTCACCGTCCGGTTCTACTGGCGGGTTCCGGCACTGCGCAGGGCAGCCATGACACTTAGTTAAAATTGCGCCGGGGTCCTAATTGTGTCGTTAGGACCCCTATTTTAATATATTCGCGAGGCCCCTCCCTGCCTGTGACGGTTAAAACGGTGGCAGGCGGAAGCGTATCGGGGACATAGCTGTAAGTCCGCTGCCACTGACCTAACCTGTTAACCCTATTTCCATTGGATGGGTTAAAATCAGGCTGGGTGGAAAACTGAGGCCAGGGAGAGTGTAATAGAGAAACGCACAGAAATAAAGAGAGACAGAGTGAGAGAGAGATAAAGTGAGAGAGAGATAGAGAGTCAAGCAGAGAGAGGAACACAGAAAGAAAGAGAGAGCGAGAGAGATAGGGAATCAGAGAGAAAGAGGGTAACAGAGACAATGGGGCCAGAGAGAAATGCAGAAAGAGAGGGTGCGAGAGATAGGGAGTCAAAGAGAAAGATAAAGACTGTAACAGAAACATTGGGAGTCAGAGAGAAACAGAGAGAGAGAGAGCAAGTTAGAGAGAGAAAGTTACAGAGACAATGGGAGTCAAACAGAGAGCGAAACACAGAAAGAGAAGGTAACAGAGAGATGGAGGTAAAGAGTGAGAAAAATACAGGGAGAGTTACAGAGAGATAGGAGTTCAAACAAAGAGAGAAAGACACAATGAAAGAGGGACAGAGTGAGAGATTTAATAAAACTTCCCTTATCATCCAATTCCATATTAGCTCTAATGGTGGTCAAAAAGGGAGAAACACAGAGAGAAAGAAGGAGATTATCTGAAAGATAGGGAATCAGAGACAGAAACACAGAGAAAGGTGTGAAACAGAGAAATACATAGATAAAGAGAGTAGTATGCACAGCCAAAGAGTAACAGAGAGAGAGAGAGAGAGAGAGATAAACTCTATTGACGTCTCTAAAAATAGGATTGGCTTCCATTCAGAACCTGATGAGATCTGTGAATGAGGTAAGTGGAGTTTGTCCAAATATAGTCTGGGGGCCCTGCTCTGCGGGATATATGTGTACATTCTATATTTAAGAGATATTAGAGTCGGGACTTGCCAGTCTAACTTCTGCAGAAGTGAACTTGTAGAATGGATAAAGAAAAGGGTACAGATGCTTTCAGAATACATCAATGAACTTTCGGGATGTTGATTTTTCTTTATCAGGTATTGTCCTCACATCTCTTGCTGATGATATTGAAATGAAACATTCACACTTCAATTTCCAGCTTCATTTCCATTTAATAAAACTTCCCTTTTCATCTGATTCCACAAAGAGATATTAGTTCTAAATGACATTGACTCTACCCATTCTAATGATGAAAAAAAAGGAAATTTAAACCTTTTTTAACCCCCCCCTTCTCCCATTGAAGTTGAGATGCCACGGAGGGATAAAGAAATCTAACAAAGGGACGGAGAATGTTTCTGAAGTGAAATTGTACAAAATGTAGATTCGCTAATCTTGCACAGGAGTCTTGCGGGGATTTTATTTTTCTGAACTAGGTTTCTATGGTATGAAACGCCTCTTAAATAATTCATGAACACCATACATTCCAGAGAAGCACATCATCCATTATCATTACTATTTATTATCATGAGCATGGAGATGAATTTTGTCCGATAGAATCCATTACCTCAATTCGAGAAAAAAATTTGCCGATTTGAATTTCATCTGCAAAGAAAGAAAGACTTGCTTTGACACAATGCCTTTCCTGACCTCAGCACAACCAAAAGTACTTTACAGCCAATGAAGTACTTTTTGAAGTGTAGCCATGTTGTAATGTGGGAAACGTGGCAGCCAATTTGCACGCAGCAAGGCCCCACAAACAGCAATGTGATAATGACCAGAAATCTGTTTTAGTGATGTTGGTTGAGGGATAAATATTGGCCAGGACACCTGGGAGAACTCCCCTGCTTTTCTTCGAAATAGTGGCCTGGGATCATTTACATACACCTGGGCCTTGGTTTAATGTCTCATCCGAAAGACAGGCCATCTCCGACAGTGCAGCACTCCCTCAGTACTGCACTGGGAGCGTCAGCCTAGATTTTAAGCTCAAGTCTCTGGAGTGGGACTTGAACTCACAACCTCTTGATTCCAAGGTGGGAGTGCTCCCCACTGAGCCATGGATGACTCAAAATTGGGGATTTTCTTCTGCAAAAACAAAAAAAAACTGCTCTCCTGGTGGCTCGGTGGGTAAGTGCACTGCCCAGTGTGGAACTGAGCTATACAGACTAGGAAAGTCCCAGGCTCAATCCTTGCTCTGTCGTGAGCTGATCTCTTGAGGAGTGATGGTAGAGGTGCCATTGTTGACCTTAGCACCCCTTGGCCTGGGCTTAGGGTTTCCCTTTCTCATTGTTATCCAATGATATCTGCTGCAAAGTGCTTGACAGCAGATGTTAGTTGAAGTCCTGGTTGCTTGAGTTTAAGTTGCCTCCACCAGCCTGTTGAGCCTCACTCCCAAGACTCACATACAGAAAGAAAGAACTTGCATTTATATAGCGCCTTGGGATGTCCCAAAGACAGTTGGAGAGTATTTAATTTGCTTTTTGCAGCTTTACTATAAAACCAAGGCAGAACGGCCAATGCAAGCATTATGGGTAGGATGAAGTGTAGCAACAGATAGTTATGCTAAGAAAGCAGTGTGCACTCCTCCACATTGCCTTTAGAAGCCTCTAGCCTGAAGATAACACGTCTTGAGCAAACCAGACAGAAAGCTTAAGATTAACATTTTAAGTAGCTTACTGTACCAGTTGCACAGGAAGACACATGAGTAATGGAAGGTGGTTAACCACAGGGACAAAGGAAAATCGGAACGTAGGAACAGGAGTAGGCCATTCAGCCCCTCAACCCTGTTCCGCCATTCAATTAGATCATGGCAGATCTGTATCTTGATTCCATCAACCCATCTTGGCTCCCTAACTTTTAAAACCCTTGCCTAACAAAAGAGTATCTATCTCAGTTTTGAAATGTAATGATAATTTAAGACAATGGAGCACAATCTGGTAGGGATGAGGCCCCTCTGGTTGTGTGTGTTCAGCAATCTGTTCGATGACCTATGGGTCATGAGCAAACTGAAGATGTTAAACTCTCCCAAGCATGCTACGCTTACCACATGTCGTGCCTCAAATTACTCATCATATAGATGCAAGTTGTTATAGAATCATAGAATCGTAGAAATTTACGGCACAGAAGGAGGCCATTCGGCCCATCGTGTCCGCGCCGTCCGACAAAGAGCTATCCAGCCTAATCTAAGACTTTCCACCATCTACAAGGCACAAGTCAGGAGTGTGATGGAATACTCTCCACTTGCCTCGATGAGTGCAGTTCCAACAACTCAAGAAGCTCGACACCATCCAGGACAAAGCAGCCCGCTTGATTGGCACCCCATCCACCACCCTAAACATTCGCTCCCTTCACCACCGGCGCACAGTGGCTGCAGTGTGCACCATCTACAGGATGCACTGCAGCAACTCGTCAAGGCTTCTTCGACAGCACCTCCCAAACCCCGACCTCTACCACCTAGAAGGACAAGAGCAGCAGGCACATGGGAACAACACCACCTGCACGTTCCCCTCCAAGTCACACACCATCCCGACTTGGAAATATATCGCCGTTCCTTCATCGTCGCTGGGTCAAAATCCTGGAACTCCCTTCCTAACGGTACTGTGGGAGAACCTTCACCACACGGACTGCAGCGGTTCAAGAAGGCGGCTCACCACCACCTTCTCAAGGGCAATTAGGGATGTGCAATAAATGCTGGCCTCGCCCATGATGCCCACATCCCATAAACGAATAAAAAAAAAATCCCACTTTCCAACTCTTCGTCCATAGCCTTGTAGGTTACGACACTTCACGTGCATATCCAAGTACTTTTTAAATGCGATGAAGATTTCCACCTCTACCACCCTTTCAGGCAGTGAATTCCAGACCCCCACCACCCTCTGGGAGAAAACATTTCTCCTCAGCTCCCCTCTAATCCTTCTACCAATTACTTTAAATCTATGTCCCCTGGTTATTGACCTCTATGCTAAGGGCAATAGGTCCTTCCCACCCACTCTATCTAGGCCACCTCATAATTTTAGACACCTCAATTAAATCTCCCCTCAGCCTCCTCTGTTCCAAAGAGAGCAACCCCAGCCTATCCAATCTTTCCTCATAGCTAAAATTCTCCAGTCCTGGCAACATTCTCGTAAATCTCCCCTGTACCCTCTCTGGTACAATCACACTAGGTTGCTGCTGATCCTAGGAAATACATTGCCCTGATGGCATAGACACTTTTCTGTTGAAAGTGTTGACCAAGGAATTAACTGTCCCAGGATCATCGATGTGTCACTAAGCTTGTTACTTAGAACGATACATCGCCTTATATATGAGTAGACTTGATGAGAATATCATCGAAACATATAAAATTCTAACAGGACTAGACAGACTAGATGCAGGGAGGATGTTCCCGATGGCTGGGGAGTCCAGAACCAGGGGTCACAGTCTCAGGATATGGGGGTATGCCATTGAGAACCGAGATGAGGAGAAATTTCTTCACTCTGAGGGTGGTGAACCTGTGGAATTCTCTACCACAGAAGGCAGTAGAGGCCAAGGCATTAAATATATTCAGGAAGGAGATAGATATATTTCTTAATGCTAAAGGGATCGAGGGATATGGGGAAAAAGCAGGAACAGGGTACTGAGTCAGACGATCAGCCATGATCACTTTGAATGGCGGAGCAGGCCCAAAGGGCCGAATGGCCTACTCTTGCTCCTACTTTCAATGATTCTATGAATCATCTACTCCAACTTCCCTGATGTGTAACTGTTACATGTTCTATGTAATTCCAGGTAATGTATCTTCAAAAGGTGTCAGCCATGGCTCAGTGGTAGCACTCTTGCTTCTGAGTTAGAAGGCTGAGAGTTTACACCCTACCATTTCAAAGACGAGCAGAGCAGTTCTCCCCGGTGTCCTGATCAATATTTATCCCTCAACTAACATCACTAAAAACAGATTACCTGGTCATTATCACATGGGCTGTTTGTGGGACCTTGCTGTGTGCAACTTGGCTGCCGTGTTTCCGACATTACAATTTTGGCTGCAGAGCTCTTTGGGATGTCCTGAGAATGTGAAAAGCAATGTATAAATGCGAGTCTTTTTTTTTTATTCATCATCCTATCGGTGTGAGCTGGACTCAATCATAGGTGCCACAGCTAAAAGCAAAATGTTGCATCACCCAATCCCTCTGATTTGTTTTATTTCAATAGAAACTCTTTCATAAATTGAACGAAGCCATTACATGGAAGATCACCCCCCTTTTCATTATCTCCAGCAGCTTAAGATGGTTGAAAGGATAGCCTTTGAATTATTCCATAAAAAGATGAATGGGAGAGCATTCATTTAAAGCCAATGATGAAAAGCCCGGGAGGAAGAATCAGAACAATTGCTTTTGCTAGTGTTCCACTCATCTGAGATTAATATTAATACTGGAACTCATGAAGGACGGGTGCTCCATAACCAAACATAATCCTTTAAGCAATGATGCATCTTAGTTGTGACTTTGAACAAGGACTCAGACCTCGATTTTCCACTTAGGCAAAATCTCCTAACCACCGAAGGTAGATGGTCTTAGCCATAGTTTCCAGAGTCAGCCCAATTTAAATAACAAAGTGAGCATTGACATCACTGAGTCAGCCAATGAGTCGGAGGCCGGTCAGGACTTACGACAGGACTCACAGCAAACAATCTATTTTACAGCAAACAGAGTCTATTTGGAAAGAGTCTCTACGGACGACAGCAAACAGAACTCATGACAGAAACTACAGCAAAATCTCCCGATAAAAGCAAGATTGTTTCTCCAGCAAAATGCAGTGAGTGGAGGCCAGTTACATAATGCAAATTATTGGCATAATATCAATCCCAGTCATTTACAGCAGTGCATTCTCCAGGCATGATAGATGGGGGAATTACCCAATCATCTCCATTCCGGCCAGGAAGAGTGGTGTCACTTCATGCAGCCTTTAAATAATGATAATTAGCACTGTGGACACCAATCACTGGGAACTGGTCACCTGGGTGGGAGGGTTTGGGAATTAGAATGCTGCTATAGGATTTAAAACCCTGCAGCAGCGTAACAGGACGTCAGAAATTGTTTTGGAAGCATAACTGAAACTTGCTTACCTCAAGAATGTCTGCCACATCTATGTGGTGTCTGCAGCGGAGCCCAACGTCCCCTGGGTCGAAGAATAAAAGTCGAAGAGTGCTCCTTCTGTGAAGCCAGGCAGAGGGAGGCACGCGCTGTTTGGACAGAGTGACCCGGGACTGCGGAGAGCAGAGGCAAGAGGTGGCTGGGAGATGGGCAGAGCCGTCAGGAAAAGTTCAAGACCCACTCCAGAAAATTGAGCACAAAATCCAGGCTGACAATCCCAGTGCGGTTCTGAAGGAGTGCTGCACTGTCGTGGGTGCCGTCTTTGGGATGAGACTTTAAACCGAGGCCCTGCCTGCCCTTTTAAGTGAACTATTTCGAAGAAGAGCGGAGGGGATTCTCCCCCGCTGTCCTGGACCAATATTTATCCTTCAGCCGACATCACTGGAACAGATGTCATGGAGGCACTGACCAGTATCAGGTGGCAGCCCGGCCTAAGCGGGTCACCCCGGCGAGTTCCTCTTTATTTTTCGGGGACCGACCGGGGTGAGTAGGAATGCTTCTCCAGGCTCCTTAAAGCCAGACTGGGCCGCTGCTTCCCCACACATCGGGCCCCTCCCCCACGTGCCTATCTTCCCCTGGCCGGGGCCGCCCAATATTGAGGCGGCCCAGAGCCCAGGGGGATGCCCCACCTCGGTGCAAAATGTAGGCCCCGTCCCTCAAAATGGGAGTTCACACCTGGTGGTGCCTTTTCCTCTTCACCTTCCTGCTCCACTGCAATATACCTGCTCATGGCTGCTACAGCCAGTGGCAAAAAATAAATCCCTGTGTACCATTCACTTCTGTGTTGATATTTTCTCATCTTCCTCTTTGGTTAACTAAAGTTCTCAGTTTGACTGTATGAATACGGAATAAGTTCACCACAAGGTTCTTGCAGGCTCTTTCCTATCGTTTGTTTGCTAAGCCAATTTTGGAAGGTTTTCAAGCCATAGGCCACAGGGTCATTCTTATTGACATCACACCCCCTTTTCAGTCATGTCTACTTTTTCCATTGAAATCATCGACCAGAACGAAAACATGGCTGCAGGGGTTCGGCAGCCACACCCGACTCTGTCACATATTATTGACTTGTGCATGAAATTATCTTAATCCAAGTGTGAAATTCTTTGCCGCTTACCAGGAACATCTCCAGCTCCACGGTCCCGCTGAAACCCCGCGCGACTACTCCATTGATTGAGTCATCAATGGCGGCTGCAAAAGAACCCAGATAAGCAATTCCTTTAACTGCAAGTCACAAGCATAATGTATAATCATAAACCCTTATCAACAGTAACACTTTACTTTTGCAGGTAGGCAGTTTAAGTACAAGAAGCATTGTTGGAGTGCCACGTTACCAATGATATCTCCTCCTTGTTGTCCCATTTCTCAAACCACTGCGGTGTGACACTTGGCTTTGCGTTTCCAGTTTGTTTATACAGTTGGAATCACGTCAAACACAACATGAGTTCACCACAATGTCTTGGCGTAGATAAAGGTTGTATGTTAATGAAGTGCTCCAAGATTTGCTTCTAGAATGAATTAGCTTAAAGCAGAGGTCAGTTGTAAAGGGGAGAGCTTCCTCTCTTTGTTTCTCCCCCATTTTTTCTCCCCTTACCCTTAGTTTTACTGTCAGGTGCTGAACCGTACTAGGTTATGCTTGCAAATATTGCCGGTGTACCTCTGCGGCGAGTGGCTCACCTTCTGACTCCCCAGAGCTTTCCCACCACCTATAAGGCACAAGTCAGGAATGTGATGGAATACTCTTCACTTACCCGGGTGGGGACAGCTGCAACAACATTCAAGAAGCTCAACACCATCCAGGACAAGGCAGTCCGCTTGATCCTTGATCGGCAGCCCATCTACCGCCTTAAACATTCACTCCCTCCACTACCGGCGCACCGTGACTGCAGTGTGTTCTATCCACAGAATGCACTGCAGCAACTCACCAAGGCTTCTTCGGCAGCACCTCCCAAACCCGCGACCTCCACCACCTGGAAGAACAAGGGCAGCAGGCGCATGGGAACAACATCACCTCCAAGTTCCCATCCTGACTTGGAGATATATCGGCCGATCCTTCATCGTCGCTGGGTCAAAAGCATGGAACTCCCGACCTAACAGCACTATGGGAGCTCCTTCACCACGCTGACTGCAGCGGTTCAAGATGAAGGCCCAACACCACCTTCTCAAGAGCAACTAAGATGGGCAATAAATGCTGGCCTTGCCAGCGATGCCCATATCCCGAGAATGAATGTATCCCACCCAAGTTGTCCTCCCTTATGTGCGAACCTAAACAGTGAATTTCGATAAGGTTCTCAAACATGGATGCTGGGGCAGGGTCCTCACACAGCAGCCCAATCTTATTCTTACTCAACCCCTGTATGTGTGCACCTCCAGCAAGAAAAGTAGTCGGGACAGAGTCCCTGGCTGTTCTTTTGTCCCCCCCCCATCTTAGTCCAGTAAAACAGAGGCCAATTTAGCATCTCTTCCAATACTATCCCAGCTGAGATTACTCGTGTGTTTACTCGACACTGACTGGAGGCCTAATCAGGCGATGAAGAGAAATACCAGCAAATGCACAGCAGGCCAATCAGCATCAGGAAAGAAAAAAGACAGGCTCACATTACACGTGTTGACATTTTGTCAGAAATGGAAACTGGAAGATCATAGATTCATAGAATCATAGAATGATACAGTACAGAAAGAGGCCATTTGGCCCATCGTGCCTGTGCCGGCTCTTTGAAAGAGCTGTTCAATTAGTCTCACTCCCCTGTTCTTTCCCCATAGCCCTGCAAATGTTTCCCCTTCAAGTATTTATCCAATTCCCTTTTGAAAGTTACTATTGAATCTGCTTCCACCGCCCTTTCAGGCAGCGCATTCCAGATCATAACAACTCGCTGCATAAAAAAAGTTCTCCTCATCTCCCCCCTGCTGAAGATAGGCTTGTAAAGATGATGTTCTAGGCCCAATTTTCCAAACGCACTCTCTTGGCATGAAGCCTGGTCTGCCATCGGCACATACCAGGAATTTATGGGGAGACTGTCCATAACTTTAGTTTGTATAGTCCAAAGTGTTTTGCTGTCAGAACTTCCTGGTGTTTTCCAATAACTCATCCAAGGGGGCAGCCTTAAGAGCTGCTTTCTTTTTTAAGGAGGTAATTTCAAATGATGAATGGCTCTTTGGATCATTTGATCTCATCTAACAAGAACCTTCTGTCAGAACAAACAAGATCTCATTTTCGGGTCATTACTGAAAGAGTGACAAGAAAGTGCTCCCTGTACTGGAGTGTCAATTGAGATCATGTCTTAAGTCCTGGTACAGGGCGCTTGAATTTACAATCGTCTAACCTAAAGGTGAGTATGCGATTAATTGAGCCAAGCTGACATATAACTCTTAGGCCCTGTTGAGGTTCCTACCATATATTCAGATTTTCATACCTAATCATCCAGCATTAGTTCAATTGTTATTTTAATTTAAAATTTAAAAATACTAATCTTCTTGTTATACTATATAAAAAAAATCCAAGTTATTTATTTACCTATTTTATTGAAGATTTATTAAATCAAACAATGTTCTCTTTAGAACAGAGAAGGTTAAGGGGAGATTTGATAGAAGTGTTCAAAATCTTTAACGATTTTGATAGAGTAAATAAGGAGAAACTGTTTCCAGTGGCAGAGGGGTCGGTAACCAAAGGACACAGATTTAAGGTGATCAGTAAAAGAGCCAGAGGGGAGATGAGGAAACATTTTTTTATGCAACGAGTTGCAATGATCCGGAATGCACTGCCTGAAAGGGCGGTGGAAGCAGATTGAAAAGGGAATTGGATAAATACTTGAAGGGAAAAAATTTACAGGGCTATGGGGAAAAAGTAGGGGAATGGGACTAATTAGACAGCTCTTTGAAAGAGCCGGCACAGGCACGATGGGCCGAGTGGCCTCCTCTTGTGCTGTACCTGCTATGATACGCTGAATGTTTTCCATCACTTCAATGTTCAGTGTCTTCCTGTTCCTCCATTCAAATGGCCACTTCAAATTTCTCATGTTACGAGGTGGTCCTGTGAGTAATACTTTGACCTTTTATAAGGTACGAGTACATGTGGCAGTCCTGCATCCCTTGGGTCCTGATGCCCTTAATGTAGGCGTGAAAAAAAAGAAAGAGGGAACTTGCATGTTTATAGCACCTTTCGCACTGTCAAGTCCCAAAGCGCTGCACAGTTAATGAAGTTAATGCTCTGGAATTTGCTCCCTAAACCTCTCCGCCTCTCCACCTCTCTCTCTCCTCCTTTAGGACACTCCTTAAAACCTACCCCTTTGATCAAGCTTTTGGTCAGCTGTCCTAATATCTCCTTCCGTGTCAAATTTTGTTTGGTAGCTCTCCTGTGAAGTGCCTTAGGATGTTAAAGGCGCTATATAAATGCAAGTTGTTGTTGTTGTAGTAGTAGTAGTAGTAGTAGTAGTAGTGGTAGTGGTAGTAGTGGTAGTAGTAGTAGTAGTAGTATTGTGGTCAATGTTGTAATGAAGGAAAACGTTTCAGCCAAATTGCACAACGCAAGGTCCCACAAACAGCAATGAGATAAATGACCAGATAATCTGTTTAAGGCAGTTGTTTGAAAGATTAACATTGAGCAGGACATCAAGGTAACTCCCCGGCTCTTCTTTGAATAGTACGATGGGATCTTTTACATCCAACTCAGAGGGCAGGCTGGGCCTTAGTTGAAAGACTGAGGCCTCATCATGAGGCAGGGCCTCCTCCCATCTGAAAGTTGGCACCTCCAACAATGCAGCACTCCCGTAGTATTGCACTGAAGTGTCAGCCTCGATTTGATGCTCAATTTTCTGGAGTAGGGCTTGAACCCATGACCCCTGACCCAGGTTCAAGCACGAGACCAATGAGCCCCAGCTGACACGTTGCAAAGGTAGAAGCTTGCCTGGTGGAAATTAATTTTTGAAAATACAATGTTGCATGGTGCTAAATAACAAATTGCGTTAATATTGTAATTACTCCATTAAATTAAATTCATGATATAATGAAGGATAATAAAGCTGTAGCAGTGAGTGAGTCACAGCAGGCTCATCTGTGAGTGAAAATTCATAGAGAATATTAAACCTTATTTCCAATTTGACTTGGATTACACATTTGAGCATCTTTCACCAAAGGACGGAACTACAGGCCGGAATTTGCTCAGAGCAGCGAACGAAGGGCACCGGCTGTTTGTTAGACTCGGACTTTTCGTGGGCTATTACAGGGCAAGTGGGGCACTCGATCCAATCCTGCCCCCTCCCCTGGGCATCTGGGACCTGTGTGAACGGGACAAGCAACTGTGTATCCCCTTGACCAATCAGGTTGAGACACCATTAATGAGCCACGCAGAGTCAGAACCAGGAAGTGTAAGTTCGAATAGTGAATTCAATATCAGATCTGGTACAGAAAGCAAAATAAACAGAGGGTGAGCAATATTGAATTAAAAGACGGAGATAAAAGAGAAAGGAAGAAAAAGTAAAAAATTAAAAATGAATTAAAAAAAAAATGTCTAACAACATTTAAAATCTGACGGAATGAGACTCCACGCTTGTAAAAGTCAATTTTCAGTGCCAGAGAGGTTTTTTGACAGCAATTAAGACTTCCCAAGCTGTTAAAAGTATGCTTAGACTTAAAAAACTTGACCGTATCTTTTTTTGGCGAGATTACTTTGTTTCCATTGGAGGTTACTTTGTTTCCATTAAACTTCACGCCATTGCAGCCATTCCAACGGCGAGTGAGCCGGTGAGATGTAGTTACGGAGGAGCAGGGCATCTGGTCGAGGAACCGGCGGATTTCCCCGTTTAACTGCACAACAGCAGTCGCCAGAAGTTGCTCAACCAGATGCACAGCAATAGCGGTGAGTGCTGTGAGCCTCAACGTTATTTTCAGAGCAAGATAAGCAGATTCAACAGTAACTTTCAAAAGGGAATCGGATAAATACTCGAAGGGAAAAAAATTTACAGGGCTATGGAGAAAGAGCAAGGGAATGGGACTAATTGGCTAGCTCTTTCAAAGAGCAGGCACAGGCATGATGGGCCGAATGGCCTCCTCCTGTGCTGTACCTACTACGATACTATGAAAATCCAGCCCAATGTGTTAACAGTTCATGTGATTTCAAAAAAAAACAATCTGTACCCTTAAGATCCCAAGGTTCCTTCGTATTACAATGTTGGTGTTGTTGGCAGGCCCGTGTTTTTTAGCGGTGCTGTAAAGTGCATGAGATGCGCTGCCTGTGCCGGTAGTTTTCTCTGGTGCCTCCGGAGGCAGTATTCTCGGCTGAGCTAGGTATGGGCTGGCATGGGGTGCGAGCTGGCTGTGGACAGGCTGGGTGCTGGGCCTTCCCAAACCGGTCAACAATCTGTTTTCCAGTTGCTGCTCTCTGGAGAAACATAGGAAGATAGGAACAGGAGGAGGCCATTCAGCCCCTCAAGCCTGCTCCGCCATTCAATTAGATCATGGCTGATCTGTATCTTTACTCCATCTACCCACCTTGGTTCTGTAACCCTTAATACCCTTACCTAACAAAAATCTATCAATCTCAGTTTTGAAATTTTCAATTGACCGCCCCAGACTCAACAGCTTTTTGGGGGAGAGAGTTCCAGATTTCCACTCCCCTTTGTGTGAAGAAATGCTTCCTGACATCACCCCCGAACAGCTCAGCTCTAATTTTAAGGTTATGCCCCCTTGTTCTGGACTCTCCCACTAGAGGAAATAGTTTCTCTCTATCTACCCTATCAATTCCTTTAATCATCTTAAACACTTCAATTAGGTCACCCCTTAATCTTCTATACTCAAGGGAAAACAAGCCTAGTCTGTGTAACCTGTAAAATTTAATCCTTTTAGCCCCATAAAATGGGGAAAATTTTATTTGTTCTCAGGATGTGGGTAACACTGGAAGGGCCACATTTTATTTCCTATCTCTAGTTGTCCTGAGACGGTGGTGGTGGGCCTTCTTTGCGATTGTTTTTACAACTGAGTGGCTTGCTAGGCCACTTCAAAGGTCATTAAGAATCAAGCACATGTTGTGGGATTGGGGCTGTGTGTAGACCAGACCAGGTAGGGGTAGCAAGTTTCCTTTCCTTACCTTTGCTTGGTGAACCAGTTGGGTTTTTAACAACTGACTCCGCCTTTGCCCCATCACTGTTGAATCACTCCTCCACGCCACCATCACTTCTGGGCTCAAGCCCTCCAATGCTCGCCTTGCTGGCTTCCAAAGTTCCAAATCGTCCAAAACTCTGCCAACCACATCCTATCCTGCAATAAGTTCCAATTCCCAGCCCTTGCCGATGTCCATTCACTCCTTCTCCCTCAAAATCCTTGTCATCTTTCATCAATTGCTCCATGACCTCATTCCACCCAACCTCTGAAACCCCCTCCTACCCTACATGCTTACTGCTCTTCTGATTCTGCCTCCTTCACCCCTACCTCCACTCCTTGAAGGACAGCCTTTAGTCATCTCGGCCCTGGTCTCTGGGGCTCTCTCCCTAATCCTCTCCACCTTGGCCACTCTCTGCCTATCTTCAAAAGCCTCCTCTAATCCTAACTCCTTGACCTGGCCTTTGGTCACCTCCTCATGCCTTCCACTCCTACTGGTTATCTAATTCTGCCTTTGTGAAGTGCCTTGTATGTGTTTTACCATTTGAAGATGCGACATAAATATGATAGATTGATGTTAGATGACGATTTGGTTTGTTCAGAAGTGCGAAAGGGTGTATCATTACAGTAAACACCTCACCTTCGTCCCTGCTAAGGCTGCACAAAATCATCCACAGCAAAATATCCTCAACAACTACCAGTTTGATTTGGATCCATTAAAGTCGATGAAAAAGGCAGAGGCAAATCTTTTTTTCACAAAAAAATTGGAAAACATGCCCCCGAAGAATACCAATGGTGACTGGTGTTAAGTGACTCCCCTAAGCCACCGTGCCCCAGTGATATCATCACCACTTCCTCTTGAGCAAGACAAAAGAAAAAGAAAAATCAACAGGAATAGGCAGAATAAATTAAGGGATGTTGCGATTAATCAGAATTCCTTGTAACACTAGATTTTTAAAAGGAGTACTTGATGGTGAGACTGTGTCATTAAAAGGAGTGCTTGACAGCGAGGTGCTTTCTTTCAAAGACAAGTGCTTTGATGTGCCAGCTTTGGATCTCCGCAGTATTTTATATTCTGCAGAGTATCCGGTGTCTGCCGTGGCTCAGTGGGTGGCACTCCCGCCCCTGAGTTAGAAGGTCGTGAGTTCAAGTCCCACTCCAAAGACTTGAGCACATAATCCAGGCTGACACTCCCAGTGCAGTATTGAGGGCGTTCCATTTTTCAGATGAGATGTTAAACCAAAGCTCTGTCTCCCTCTCGGGTGAGCGTAAAAGATCCCATGGCACTATTTCGAAGAAGACCAGGGGAGTTCTCCCCGGTGGCCTGGCCAATATTTATCCCTCAACCAACATCACTAAAACAGATTATCTGGTCATTATCTCATTGTTGTTTGTGGGATCTTGCTGTGCGCAAATTGGCTGCCGCATTTCCTACATTACAACAGTGACTACACTTCAAAAGTATTTAATTCGCTGTAAAGCTTTGAGATGTCCTGAGGTTGAGAAAGGTGCTTTAGAAATGTAAGTCTTCCTTTTATTCACACATTTTTTTCCCACAGCACGAATCCACTTAACAAAGTTTATATTTTTCATCCTGTGTCACACGATGAACCATCTGGTGAAAACGCAGTGAAGAAGCTGCTGTTCGGACCCAATTGCTTCCCTTAGAGCTAAGGTGAAGACCAGCCAAAAAATTAAAGGTGACCCTATATGAAAGTGGATGCTCGACGAACCGGACAGGTCAAGCTGAATCCCTTTGCTTACCTCTAGAGAACGTGTTTCCTGAAAAAAAGTTTCTTTCTCTGCCCCTTGATCTGTCTCTTTAAATGGAGCTTCTAAATTATCGATTCAGATTTTTGAGAATATTGAAGGGTGTGGAAAGCAAGCGAGAGATTGGACTGGGTGGGATATTAAAGGGTACGTGGAGTATGCAGGAGAGTGGGATTAGACTGGGTAGGATATTAAAGGGTACGGAGAGTGAGTAAAAGAGTGGGGTTAGACTGGGTGGGATATTAAAGGGTACTGGGAATGAGCAAGAGAGTGGGATTAGACTGGGTGGGATATTAAAGGGTACGTGGAGTGTGCAGGAGAGTGGGATTAGACTGGGTGGGATATTAAAGGGTACAGAGAGTGAGCAGGAGAGTGGGATTAGACTGGGTGGGATATGAAAGGGTACAGAGAGTGACTAAAAGAGTGGGATTAGACTGGGTGGGATATTAAAGGGTACATGGAGTGTGCAGGAGAGTGGGATTAGACTGGGTAGGATATTAAAGGGTACAGAGAGTGAGTAGGAGAGTGGGATTAGACTGGGTGGGATATTAAAGGGTACAGAGAGTGAGCAGGGGACTGGGATTCATCTGGATGGAATATTAAAGGGTACGGGGAGTGAGTAGGAGGGTGGGATTAGACTGGGTGGGATATTAAAGGGTATGGGGAGTGAGCAGGAGAGTGGGAATGGTCTACTGCTGGGACCTTGGAGGCAGTGGGTGGCTCATTGGAAAGTCACGGGCAAAGCGCCTACAATTTTCCAATAGATTGGACACTACATGAGGCCACTCCATTGGCTTGGGCTGTCAGATAGATTCCACCCGTGTTCTGTTCTAGTTTCAATGCCCACATTGAAAATTTACAGAATCAGCCGACCAGAATTAAAGAGGTGGCGAGAATGACATGAAACTAAAATGTTGGTGTTTCTTTAAAAAACAAATCAATTTTGAATATTTTTGTGGAAACTGTTAAATTATATTTAAAAATACAGGTAAGCAGTTCAATGCATTAAAAGAGAAGAAATCGGAAATGTGAATAGTTTTTTCTGTAATGAGGGATAGTGGGGGTTCTGAATCCCACACAAAGTCTTCACAAGTGAGACTCCTACTGATGTAAGATGAGCTTCTTGAACAGTTTGGGCTTATTTCGACAATGTGGTGCACCAGACTCGCCCTCATTACCTTCCTATTTGCAGTGTCCCGTGAAATGGGCCGTAATTTCCTTAATTCTGAGTCGACGCCGATATTATCTCTGTCTGAAAACCATTTCCCATGACAGCGAAAATATGCCAGTCTTGAATTGCTTGCTTTCTCATGTTAGAACATGACCACGATCCATGTTACATGCTGTTTATCATAAGAGTATCGAGACATTTCAGATAAACGGACGCCTCGTCTGAATGGGTTTTTCCTGCAGTACCGTTAGATATAATGTTTACGTACAGGAATGTGATCGAAGCGGCCCAGAATCAAGCTCTTCGGATGTTCTGCATCTCTGTATGTGTTGTCAAGTCTGCCATGAAGGCAAAGCAGCAAATGTACGAGCTATAATTTTATTTTAATTCAATCTAGGGACGTGGGCGTTGCTGGCAAGGCTGGCAATTATTGCCCAATCCCCTAGATGGGCGCCCTTGAGAAGGGGGTGATGGGCCTTCTTCTTGAACCGCTGCAGTCCGTGTGGTGAAGGTTCTCCCACGATGCCGTTAGGTCGGGAGTTCCAGGCTTTTGACCCAGCGATGATGAAGGAACGGCCGATATATGTCCAAGTCAGGATGGTGGGTGACTTGGAGGGGAACATGCAGGTGATGGTGTTCCCATTCATCTGCTGCCCTTGTCCTCCTAGATGGTGCAGGGCCCGGGTTCGGGAGGTGCTGCCGAAGAAGCCTTGGCGAGTTGCTGCAGTGCATCCTGTGGATAGAACACACTGCAGCCACGGTGCGCCGGGGATGGAGGGAGCGGATGTTTAAGATGGTGGGTGGGTTGCCAAACAAGCAGACTGCTTTGTCGGTCTCGGTTTGTATCTGTCTCGTTCTCTCTCTGTCTCTGTCTCGTTCTCTCTCTGTCTCTGTCTCTCTCTCTGTCTCTCTTTCTTTCTTTGTCAGTCTGTCACTCTCTCTCTCTTGACCTCTCACTCTCTTTCTCCCTCTCAATGGAGTCAATTTTAACCTAACCTGCCCATCGGGAAATTGATGGAATCGGGTGCAACGCTGGTTTCACGCCCAGTCCGATTTTACTCTCCATCGCAGTCAATGTAAAACCAGCATTCCACCCGATCACGAGGGTTTCCCGCCCAACGAGATAGGTGTTTCTCTCTCTGTCTGTCTCTCTGTCTCTCTGTCTGTCTCTCTGTCTGTCTCTCTGTCTGTCTGTCTCTCTGTCTGTCTGTCTCGCTGGGCTCGATTTTACAATGGTGGCGGGTTGGCAACGGTGGGGGGCGGGGGCGGGGGGGGAGGTGAAGGTGCGATTGGCAAACCCGCATGGACAAAACTTACCGCTTCCGACGCGATCGCACGGTGATTGCTGATGATTAACGTCCTCTCCGGGTTTCGGGCCCGGCAGCCAGCCTGATTGGTGAGGTGGGGTGGGGGGAGAAAGACAGAGAGCGAGACGTCATCCAGCACTGGAACGGAAGATCCCAGGGGTGGGGGGGAGAGGGGAAGATCAGGGGGGGAGAATGGAAGATCGGGGGGAGGGGAAGATTGGGGGGAGGGGAAGATTGGGGGTGACGAGGGTAATATCGGCAGGGGGGGTGAGGGGACGTTCGGGAGGACATCGGGGTGGTGAAGAGGGGGAGAGCAGAGAGGGAGACATCGGAGATCGGAGCAGGGTGGAAAGGTAGGCTCGTTTTGTGTTTTAACTTCCTCCTATGGTGTTTTATTTAATTTGTTTAGTTTCTTTTTCCCTGATCTGGCCCTTTATGCCTGGTTTCACCAGGCATGAATCAGAAGCAGTGGGCAAGCCGCCCAGGTAAATTAAAAATCTTTCTAATCACGTACTCTGTCACAGGTAAAGTGCTTTAAGTACCTCAATGAGGTATATTTGGCTCTTTAACTGTCATCCCGCCGGCTTTAATTGCTGGCGGGACTTCCGTTTTCGGGTTGCCCGCGCGCACACAGGTGGGTCCCTGGGTCCGGTGTCTCGGAGCCGGCTTCCGAACCCGAACAGGATTTCCGTGATTTTTGGTGCCCCCCTGCCCCCAACGCAATTGCCCCCTAAAATTGAGCCCTCTGTCTCTCTGTCTGTCTGTCTGTCTCTTTCTCTCTCTCTCGCTGTCTGTCTGTCTCTCTCTATCTCTGTCTTACTCTCTGTCTGTCCCTCTCTGTCTGTCTATCTCTCTCTCTCTGCCTGTCTGTCTCTCACACTCTCTCTCTGTCTGACTCTCTCTCTCTGCCTGTTTGTCTCTCATGCTCTCTCTCTGTCTCTCTTTCTCTCTGTCTGTGTCTCTCTCTCTCTCTGCCTGACTGCCTGTCTCTCTCTCTCTCTCGGTCTCTCTCTGTCTGCCTCTCTCTCTGTCTGTCTCTCTCTTTCTCCACCCTATTCATTGGGGACCAACATCCTCCATTCTTTCCAGTCTCTGAACAGATAACACTGCACCTGTCCATTCCATCACATCATCCAGCCAGGTTCCCCGTTTCCTGCCTCTTGTTCTATCACCATCAGCTTTTCCAGACAGCAACAACCTCAACATCTTCTCCAAACCTGTCAATTGCCATCTTTCTCATCATGATCAGCCTCATCACTTCTCTCCGCCCTTGTTCTGGTTCAAGGACCATCTCATTAGTCCTTCCACTTGTTCGATTAATTTTCACCAGATGTCTGCGGCACCAGAACTCGATCCCCTCTAGGTTTCTTACCCCAGTGTTCATGGTCCTATTGTCACATCTGTGTAATGCCACTGACCACACACACCTCTCGAACATCTGCTGCTTATCTCCAGTTTGATATTGAGGTTGCTTAGAAACTGCTCCATATTGTTAAGCATCCCCTTTTACGCATTTAATTTCTTTGTTGCTTTGACCCTCTGAGGTTATTGGACGACCCCAATAATCTCTCGCTCTAGTTCTCATTCTTCAGGTCAGTTTTTGGGGACCTCCTCTCTCTTTGTGATTATCATTGATTTTATCTTCTTGCCACTTAATTTCAATCAATATTCCAAAACTTTCCTGATTTACCTCCTCAAGTATCTCCTGTAATCTCGCTTTTAAACCTGCAATCAGTGCTGTATTGTTGGCCGTGCCTTGGGCTGTTTATCAATTTTCCATTGATTTTCAACCGACTTCTAAGTCATCCAGTCTGTCTCCTGTAACGATGTTGATTGTACATGGTAAGACGATTGGCTGACATAACACGTCCTTATCCGGTGCCCCTTCTGATCTATTTTTATAACTCATTATCAACTCTTTCTGTGCAATGCTGTCGTCAGTAAAGATTATGGAGCTGATGGTGGGGTGGGGGGGGCGAAACTTGAGGCTTGGTTGGTAGATCAAAATGGGTGATAGAGAGTCGACAGAAAGAATCAATCAAAACAAAATCGGGCGGCGGTTAAAACGGGCCTACCGATTCGCTATCGCCCATTTTGCTCGACTGTCCAGGGGCCAATCTCACAGCACCCTGTCCCCAACACCCCTTCGATTTTCCATGGTACGTTGATTTGGCAGCACATGCCCGAAGCGCCCTGTGCCTGTACAGACCTCAGAGCACCTGAACGTGAGGGTGGGGATTGCAGGGAGCCCAAAACGAGGAGGCGTAACCTTAAAATTAGAACTAGGTAACATTCAGCGGTGATGTCAGGAAGCACTTCTTCGCACAAAGGGGAGTGGAAATCTGGAACTCCCCCCCCCTCAAAAAGCTGTTGAGGCTGGGGGTCAATTGAAAATTTCAAAACTGAGGTTGATAGATTTTTGTTAGGTAAGGGCACGACGGATATGGAACCAAGATGGATAAATGGTGTTAAGATATAGATCAGCCATAATCTAACTGAACGGCAGATCAGGCTCGAGGGGCTGAATGGCCTACTCCTGCTCTTATGTCCCACTGTAGGTTCTTGGGGCCTTGGTCATTGCAGATCCCCAAGATGGTGCTTCTCCTTCTGCCATTGCATTCTTACCTTCAGGTATAGTTCCTGCTTTCTCTCCCTCTCCCTCCTTCTTTCTCACCTACTATTCCAGCTCCAGTAGCATTTTAACTGCTGCGGCCTGTTCCGATTTCCCTCCATCCCAGTATCAAAGATCCATTCAGGAGCAAGATTCCCACTCCAATCCCAGCCAATGTACAAAATTAACTCCCAATCCACTCCACCACCCCCCCGACCCTGCCTCTTCCCGCAAGGAAAATGCAGTCAGGTGCTGGTGGGACCAAGTTGCCGGATGAAAATCCCACCTTGACATTTTTGGGATGCTCACACCATTTTTGGCAGCCCAAGTACCACCTTAAACATTCACTCCCTCCACCATCGGCGCACTGTGGCTGCAGTGTGTACCATCCACAGGATGCCCTGCAGCAACTCACCAAGGTTTCTTCGACAGCACCTCCCAAACCTGTGACCTCCACCACCTAGAAAGACAAGGGCAGCAGTGCATGGGAACAACACCAACTGCACGTTCCCCTCCAAGTCACACACTTTTTTTTCTTAAAATATGCTTTATTCATAAAATTTGCAGCAATACATACAATACAGTTGTCACATCACATTCCAAACGTACACAATATAGATTATACAATTTGCAGGTTACATCAAGTACAGTTCAAAGAACACATTGTACATAATTACAGTTCATGACACTCTGGGGTGTCTCATTGCATTACACTCAATAAAGATTATTGATTACAGATTCATTACAGGTACGTTACAGATTCATTACAGGTACATTACATCAATTTGAATTTTACATTCTGCCTGGGGGGTTTTCCCCTGATTGTGGCCCCTCGGAATACAATGGCGGGAAGGATCTAAACAGTTGGCCCCAAGTCACACACCATCCCAACTTGGGACATATATCGGCCGTTCACCGTTACTCGGTCAAAATCCTGGAACTCTTGACCTAACGGCACTGTGGAAGCACCTTCATCACATGGACTTCAGCGGTTCAAGAAGAAGGGCCCACCACCACCTTCTCAAGGGGCAACCAGGGACGGGGCAATAAATGCCGGCCTCGCCAGCGATGCCCATGTCCCCAGAATTAATATTTTTTTTAAAAGTAAAAGCTACCCTCCACTGTCTGGGCTGACATGAATAATCATCACTTGGGTGAGCTGCAACAGGACAGTCTGTGCCTGTGGAGCCCTAATGTAGTGTGAAAGATTGGGACTGATTTTACCTCTTGTAGCCCTTGGGTGCAAAGTGTTGCTTGGGAGCAGTGCGTAGAGGAGCAGCGGGCATGAGGATTGCATGGCTGTGATGGAGCCCGGCTGATGGGCGGGGCGGTGAAGCCAGCTCCGTCACTGGCGTACGATCCTCTCTCCTCACCCGCTGCTCTTCTATGCACTGCTCCCAAGTGATGCTTTGCATTGTGCCCGCCCGGGCAGTCCTAACACCCGGGGTGGGGGGAGTGAAATCGATAGCGCAAAAATCGACAATAGCGATCGGGCGGTCTGCTTTACACCCCGCTCGAGTGGGTGAGGTGTAAAAGGGGCCGCCGATTCCCTATCGCCTCGTCCCGCGTTGCCGCTGAAGACCGATTTCGCTCCCCCCTCCCCCTCCCCATCCCCCTCCGTCTCCGGGAAGCAGTGAGGAGAGAAGGAAAGAAAATTGTGTTGATCGTTAGTGGGGGCAGGTGGGAGATTGGTTTATAAAACTGCCCATGGTGTCACCTGTGATTATACAGAAATACAATGAAAAGGCTGGCATAAAAATCCTGGGTTAATAACATGCATGAGGGAAGGTGGACAATCTGAAAGCAATGGGTAATGGGGAAGAGAGAGAGAGAGAAAGAACAATCGGCTTACAAATTGGAATTCCTGATTCTGTTCAAATTGATGAAAGGATCTTTTCAAGGCAGATTATTTCCTGCTCCTCTTTCATCCTTTTAACATGAAGCAACATGCCAACCATTAACAATTGCAACATCCAATAATGCCTCAGCCTTGGTGTCATGCTACTTACAAACAATCTGTTGTTGGATTTGAGCAACAGAGTACTTCATTAAAATGCCATCATCTCCAACCGCCTTGTGCATCTCCTAATTCGAAACGGGAGGCCAGGCGATTTTATAGTTGTTTTTTATTTGCAGCTAGCTTCTCGGCCCTGGCACGGGTTGGCGTCCAGCGGAAGTCAGTCAGAGCCAGCTCCCGAACGGCCACCGGCTTGGTTTTCCTCCCTTCCCGCACTCCCAAGCGGGGGGTGTAACACGATTGATGCAGCAGGACAATCAGCGCCTGTGGAGCATTACTATAGCCGGGAAATATTGGGACCGATTTTCTAGCTGTTTGGTGCTCTGGAGGTTCTGCTAATGGTTTTACTGCAATGAGCAAGGCCCCAAGAACCTTGCAGAGGTCATGTTGGCAGAGATGAGGGCCAGGAGACCAAGACTGTTTGGCCAGAGTGTCTGTTGACACCACTGTGTCAGCCAATGAGTTGGAGGCAGGGCAGGGCTTACGGCAGGACTCACAGCAAATGGTCTATTTTACAGCAAAACAAAGTCTATTTACTCAGCACAAATTAAAGTCAATCCCAATCACTTACAGCAGGCATGAATGACTGAGGAATTACTCAATCATCTCCATTCTGGCTGGGAATGGTGCCCTGTTTGGCTCCCACCAAGCCCCAGGAGAAGGATGTGCAGGCAGTGTGGTGGCAGGTGGCGCTGGCAATAAATGGCAATTTAGTGCTGGAAATGTTTCAATGACCTCACCAGGTTTTCCAAGGTAAGTGCAGATGCTGAGATATTGCTGGAAGCACGATTCACCTCCACACCGCCCAGCAACACAAAGAGATTAATGAGTCTCCACATGGGCATGGTATTCCTATCATATCTCATAGCTACACCTCCTCTCCTACCATTCCACTAGCCCATAATACATTTCCTGCAGCCTTTGAGTTAAGCTCTGCAGAAAGTAGAGTTTTGGGCTGGGGGACAGAGAAAAAAATTGCAGGGCTGTGGGGAAAGGGCAGAGGAGTGGGACTAATTGGATAGTTCTTTCAAAGAGCCGGCATGGGCATGATGGGCTGAATGGCCTCCTTCGGTGCTGTATCATTCTATGATTCTATGTGTTTCCCAGTGGGAACCCCTCTATTGCTGTGTTTTGAAGAGGAGGTGGATGAGGATATAAGGCCAGATCTCAAAAGATCGATAGATTTCCGTTGGGTAAGGGTATCAAAGGATATGGAGCAAAGGTGGTTAAATGGAATTGAGGTACAGTCCAGCCATGTTCGGCGGATCAGGCTGGAGGGGCTGAATGGCCTACTCCTGCTCCTTGGTTCCTTTAATCGGAGTCACTTAGAGTGAGGCATCACAGAAGATGTTTGGTTCGCTACACACAGATACCTACTCATTGGAGTTTACAGAACAAGGAGGTCTTATTTAGATTTCTCTACATGTCATTGCTTCAGAGAGCTGTGCTGCCCCCTGGAGACTATTGGGGGAGATCTATTCAGTGCTGATGGATTTAGGTCCACGTGATGGGAGAGGAAAATTGCCTGCAAACCAAAGTTAAAGGGATGGGGACAATTAAAGGGAGGTCTTATAATAGGAGGACAAAAATTCAGATAACTCTTGTAAACTCTTAAAAGCAATGTCAATCCATCAGTCACCTTTAATAAGGCTGAAGAGACAGGGGATTAAGAAGTGGCAGGCAAAAAATGAACAGATGTCATCCTTGGCTCAACGGTAGTACGGTCGTTTCTGAATCAAAAGGCCGTGGATTTAAGTCCCACTCCAGAGAATTGAGCACGCAAACTAGGCTGACACTCCCAGTGCGGTACTGAGGGAGTGCTGCACTGTCAGAAGTGACTTTCAGATGAGACGTTAATCCAAGGCCCCCATCTGAACCCCCGGGGTGGACGTAAAAGAGCCCACGGCCGCCATCCGAAGAAGATCAGGGGAGTTCTCCCCGGTGTCCAGGCCAACACTTATCCTTCAAACAGCACGTAAAAATAGAAGATGCGGCCATTTATCTCATTGCTGTTTCACTGTGCCATCCCATTTATCTCATTGCTGTTTCACTGTGCCATCCCATTGCGGGACCTTGCTGTGCAGAAATTGGCTGACGCGTTTCCTTACATTACAACAAGTGACGACACTTCAAAAAGGCACTAAGTTGGCTGTAAAGCGCTTTGGGACATCCTAAAGTCATGAAAAGCGCTTTATAAACGCAAATCCTTTCTTAGAGAGGGAGCCCTAGGTGCAGGTATGAGACTGCAGGCAGGTGAAGGAGCAGCAAGGTCTGTGATGGAGGGCGAGGCCGAGGTGGGCGGGAGGAGGCTTGCTCTCTGTGCGGCTCCGTGCCACCATCTCCACAGGTGCAGCATACCTGCGAGGGGAGGCGGGCCTTCAGGTCATTTAAAGAGCAGGAGTTTGTGATTGTGTCGACTATATTATTACAGTTCAATTCACCTGCGCCCCTTAGAATCTTGATCAGCTCAGTAAGAACATCTGAGTCTCTTTTCCAGTCGAAACATCACCAGTTTCCGTACCCTCTTCTTATAGGCCAGGTGCCTAATTTAATTTATCCTAGAGAATTACTTAATGAATATAAAAGGGAATAGGAAGAAAGAAGGAAAATGGGATTTGTTTGGGGAGAAAGGAGGTAATTAGAACTGAGTAGATTCAGCCCCCAAGGTGGGCCTAAGTCCAATGCAGATGATGAGGTCTAAATGGCCTCCTCCAGTACCAGAAATTCTATGTTTCCATGTATCAAATGTGTTGCTTTTTGCTGCATCCTCTTAAATGCTGGGATGCCTCTATTCCAGTAAGCTGGGCCAGAATTGTACTCAGTGCACCAATAAAGGAGAAACTGTTTCCACTGGCAAGTGGGTCCGTAATCAGGGGACACAGATTTAAGATAATTGGCAAAGGAACCAGAGGGGGAGATGAGGAGAATTGTTTTTACGCAGCGAGTTGTGATGATCTGGAATGCGCTGCCTGAAAGGGCGGTGGAAGCAGATTCAATAGTGACTTTCAAAAGGGAATTGGATAAATACCTGAGAAGGAAAAATTTGCAGGGCTATGGGGAAAGAGATTGGGGAGACTGGGACCAATTGGCTAGCTCTTTCAAAGAGCCAGCACAAGCACAATGGGCCGAATGGCATTCTTCTGTGGCTGGAAGATTCTATGATTTACAATTCTGCTACAAATAACAGCAAAAATTCTAACCTTCCCCCCTCCTCCATCTTGAGCGTTAGCATCAAAAGCTCCCACGCTGCAGATTAAAGCTCCCTCTGTTGTGTCCCAATAAACACATGGCATGAAAAGAGCGCCATCTGCTGCAACCGCATGACGCGTCCACTTCCCCTTTGACCAATACTGCAAATTTAAGGGGTGCTCTGTCTGCGGCCTGGCATTCCCAATGGGCAGCGGCACTATCAGGGTGCAGCCGCGATTTCCCACGGTGCGCTCCCTGTGAGTGGGACTCCCAGCTGGGAGCCCTGGACCATGAAATGACCCTTTTAGCGCTGACCTAAGGGGCTAGGACCAGGAGGAGCTGGACTGACATTCCTTAACCTAATTTCAGGATGAATCCATACACCCAGCGGAGAGAAGGGACTTCACCCCCAGACTGACACGCAGTTCACCAGAGGTGATTTGAGACAGGATATGTGGTAAGTGTAGTACGATTGGGAGGAACAGGCGTCTTTGGACCTATGGTTCCCAAAGCTCTTCATCAATGGGGGTTTTCCTCGCCTCGTGTCTGGGTCTGTTGTAGACTAATCGATAGAGATTGATTGCTATGATTAGTGAACAATTCCATTATCTTTGTATCATGCGACTACCATTTTAAAGGGGTTTCAGGAGCAGAAATACCTGTGGTTGTATGTACACAAATCTTTGAAGGTGGCAGGACAAGTTGAGAAGGCTGTTGAAAAAGCATACAGGATCCTGAGATTTATTAAAGAGGCATGAAGTATAAAAGCAAGGAAGATATGCCTTTATAAAACACTGGTTAGGCCTCAGCTGGAGTACTGTGTCCAATTCTAGGCACCACACTTTAGGAAGGATATCTAGGCCTTAGAGAGGGTGCAAAAGAGATTTACTAAAATGGAACCAGGGATGAGGGACTTCAGTTATGTGGAGACACTGGAGAAGCTGGGGTTGTTCTCCTTAGAGCAGAGAAGGTTAAGGGGAGATTTGATAGAGGCGTTTAAAATCATGATCAGTTTTGATAGAGTAAATGAGGAGAAACTGTTTCCAGTGGCAGAAGGGTCGGTAACCAGAGGACACAGATTTAAGGTAATCGGCAAAAGAACCAGAGGCAAGATGAGGAAACAGTTTTTCACGCAGCGAGTTGTTACGATCTGGAATGCACTGCCTGCAAGGGCGGTGGAAGCAGATTCAATAATAACTTTCAAAAGGGAATTGGGTAAATACTTGAAGGGAAATAATTTACAGGGCTATGGGGAAAGATCAGGGGACTGGGACCTAATTGAATAGCTCTTTCAAACAGCCGGGACAGGTACGATGGGCCGAATGACCTCCTTCTGTGCTGTAATATACTATAATACTACTATGATACTATTAAACCAGGATGGTAGAAGGCAAACTAGACGGTCCTTGGTCTTTCTTCCTCTAGCAATTCCTACGTGAAAGGACTGCATTCTAGTCGAGTGTATAACTCATTCACCAAGGCAGTGCAGCTTTCCGAAATTTGAATTACACACGTTGAATAACCAAGTTAGTTTAATTTGTGAATGTGGCCAGGATTTAGTTAAGCAATGTACACCCGGTAATGGACAGCCTTGGTTACATCGAAGATGATTGATTCTATTCTTTCCCCCCCACTCCCATATTCTCCTGTGTAACTGTAAAACGAAGGGAAGCTATTCCTTTATTAAAAGGTTAATTATACAACAGCATTGCGGTCTCTCCAGCAGTGTGGAAAATTGTTTGCACAGTTTAGCTCCGTAGCTTTCTATCTCGTTGCTGCTGACAAGCTGCATAATAACATCGCAGTTCTTTCAAACCCGTATTGAGTGCAGCCTAATCACTGCAAAAACGGCACACAAAAAAGAGATTTTTATTAACAAACCCATAATTGATCTCAGTTATGCAAAAACATGTGAATGGAGCTCTAAGATTTGAGCGTCCTCTGATTTCCCTCCAACTATTTTGCTAAACCTTTATAAAACACTGGTTTTTCCTCAGCTGGAGTATTGTGTCCAATTCTGGGCACCGCACTATAGGAAGGATGTCAAGGCCTTAGAGAGGGTGCAGAGGAGATTTACTAGAATGGTACCAGGGATAAGGGACATCAGTTATGTGGAGAGGCTGGAGAAACTGGGATTGTTCTCCTTAGAACAGAGAAGGTTAAGGGAAGATTTGATAGAGGTGTTCAAAATTATGAAGGATTTTGATAGAGTAAATAAGGAGAAACTCTTTCCACCGATGGGAGGGTCGGTAACCAGAGATTTAAGATAATTGTCAAAGAACCAGAGGGGGGAGATGAGGAGAAATGTTTTTTACGCAGCGAGTTGTAATGATCTGGAATCCACTGCCTGAAAGGGCGGTGGAAGCAGATTCAATAGTAACTTTCAAAAGAGAATTGGATAAATACTCGAAAAGGAAAAATTTGAAGGGCAATGGGGAAAGAGCAGAGGAGTGGGACTAATTGGATAGCTCTTTCAAAGGGCCAGCACAGGCATGATGGGCCGAATGGCATTCCTGTGTTGTAAAATTCTATGATTCTTTCTAATTGCTACCCAACTAGACTTCCAATCTCAGTCTATAGGAGAGAAGAGGGTGGATGAGGCAGGAGACAAATTTAAATGGTACTGTTTTATCCATGTGCCCTGATTTTAACTCAAGGCGGGTTTTGGGCGGGCAGGTAGTGAGGCGAGTTGGAAATTTGAGGGCTATTTTAACTCCTGGACCTCATTTAAATCCCTCCAGCCAACTCCCCATGCAGAACGGGCGGGAAGCTGTGGATCATCGCACGGCCCAGAGGCCACCTGCCGACATGAGGTGGGTTTCGGGATCTGCTGCCGTGGCCGTCTCGGGTGGGGTGGGGGGGTGGGGTGGGGGGGTGGGGCGGGTCTGGCGTATGGGAATGAGGGGAGGGGTGAATCCATGGCAGGGGAGACCTAAGATTTCCTTGCGGGTTCCTGGAGAGGCACTCCTGCTTCTGGCCCCACGAAGGAAAAGGAAAAGTGAAACAAAACAAACGTGCTTGGACCTCTCCTGGTCCCAGATCCTCTTCCCGCTTTCTTCACCTGGCGGCAAAAACGTTAAGGGCTTTCTTGATCAGGTTAGCAGCTAAAATTGCTGGTGGGTCCCGATGAGAATTTTTTTGTCATTTGCAAGAGGTAGGCATCGCTGGCAAGGCCGGCATTTATTGCCCATCCCTAGTTGCACCTTGAGAAGGTGGTGGTGGGCCTTCTATTTGAACCACTGCAGTCCGTGTGGTGAAGTGCTGTTAGGGAAGGGAGTTCCAAGATTTTGGCGGTGAGGGAACGGCCGATATATGTACCAAGTCGGGATGGTGTGTGACTTGGTGGGAAACTTGGAGGTGATGGTGTTCCCATGCACCTGCTGCCCTTGCCCTTCTAGGTGGTAGAGGTCGCGGGTTTGGGAGGTGCTGTCGAAGAAGCCTTGGCGAGATGCTGCAGCGCATCCTGTGGATAGAACACACTGCAGCCATGGTGCGCCGGTGATGGAGGGAGTGGGTGTTTAAGGTGGTGGATGGGCTGCCAATCGAGCGGGTCACTTTGTCCTGGATGGCGTCGAGCTTCTTGAATGTTGTTGCAGCTGCACCCAATCCAGGCAAGTGGAGAGTATTCCATCACTTGTGACTTGTAAGATGATTGGGATCCATTGGACTTGGCAAGACCTCCCCTCTACTATGGACAACTCGCCTGCTGGCAGTGACTGTCTAAGGTGTCTGAAAAAAGGAAAAGGAAAGAAAGGGTTTGTATTTATGTAGCATCTTTCATGACCTCAGAACGTCCCAAAGCGCTTTACAGCCAATGACGTACTTTTGAAGAGTAATCACTGTTGTATTGTAGGCAATTTTGGGTACAGCAAGATCCCACAAACAGCAATGAGATAAGGACGAAATAATTTTTCTTTTTTAGTGGTGTTGGTTGAAGGATAAATACTAGTCAGGACACCGGGACGAACTCCCCGTCTCTTCTTCTAGCCAGTGCCATGGGATCTTTTACATCCTCCTGAGAGAGCAGATGGGACATTGATTTAATGTCTCATCCGAAAGACGGCACCTCCGATAGTGCAGCACTCCCTCGGTACTGCGTTGGGAGTGTCAGCCTGGATTATGTGCTCAAGTCTCTGGAGTGGGACTTGAGAGTGTTGATAGGGTAGGGTTTTGCTTATAGGGTTATAATAATCTCTGGATTACTACCCGAGCCACGTGCAAATTGGCATAGGGACAAAAAGATCAGAGTGTTAAATGCGTGGCTCAAAGAGTGGTGTGGGAGACAGGGGTTTCGATTCTTGGGGCACTGGCACCAGTACCGGGGAAAGAGGGAGCTGTTCCGTTGGCACAGGCTCCACTCAAACCGGGCTGCGACCAGTGATCTGGCGAATAAAATAACTAGGGCTGTAGATAGGGCTTTAAACTAAAAAGTGGGGGGAGGGGTCAGGTGAGGGGAAATTTAGAAATCTAATGAGAAAAGTCAAGGCAACAGAGCAGTGTAGTGATTTGGGTAAAGATAAGCAGAGTGTGGCAGGGATTGACAGAGTTTACTGATAATAGAGCATTAACAAGTAAGATCAAAGCAGGAAAAAATGGTAAAAAGTCAAAATTAAAGGCTCTTTATCTGAACGCACGGAGCATTCATAACAAGATAGATGAATTAGCTGCACAAATAGAGATAAATGGGTTTGATCTAATAGCCATTACAGAGACATGGTTGCAAAGTGACCAAGATTGGAAACTAAATATTCCACAGTACATGACATATAGAAAAGAAAGGCAAAATGGAAAAGGAGGGGGTGTAGCCCTAATAATAATGGATGACATAAGGACAGTGGTGAGAAAGGATCTTGGCTTGGAGGATCAGGAAGTAGAATCAGTTTGGGTGGAAATAAAAAATAACAAGGGGCAGAAAACACTGGTAGGGGTAGTTTATAGGCCCCCTAATAGTAGCAATACTGTTGGACAGAGTATTAATCATGAAATAATAGGCACCTGTAACAAAGATAATGCAGTAATCATGGGGGACTTTAACCTTCATATAGACTTGTCAAATCAAATTGTCAAAGATAGTTTGGAGGATGAGTTCGTGGAACGCATTTGAGACGGCTTCCTAGAGCAATACATCATGGAACCATCCAGGGAACAGGCTATTTTAGATCTTGTATTGTGTAATGAGACATGGTTAGTTAGTAATCTCACAGTAAAGGATTCTCTGGGGAAGAGTGATCATAATATGATAGAATTTCACATTGAGTTTGAGAGTGACGTACTTAAGTCTGAAACTAGAGACTTAAACTTAAATAAAGCCAACTACTTAGGTACGAGGGGCGAGTTGGCTAAGGAGGATTGGGAAATTAAATTAAAGAGTATGACGGTAGATAAACAATGGCAAATACTTCAATATTCTGAACAAATATACATACCGTTGAGAAATAAATACTCCATGGGAAAAGTGATCCACCCGTGACTAACTAAAGAAGTTAAGGATAGTATTAGATTGAAAGAAGAGGTCTATAATGTTGCCAAGAAGAGTAGTAAGCCTGAGGATTGGGAGAGTTTTTTAGAAAACAGCAAAAGACGGCCAAAAAATTGATAAAAGGGAGAAAATGGAATATGAAAGTAAACCAATAAGAAATATAAAAATGGATTGTAGGAGCTTCCACAATTATGTAAAAAGGAAGAGAGTAACAAAAGTAAACATTGGTCCCCTAGAGGCTGAGACAGGAGGAATTATAATGGGGAATCAGGAAATGGCAGATGCGTTAAACAAATATTTTGTATCTGTCTTCACAGTATAAGATACAAAAGCATACCAGAAATAACGGGGAACCAATGGGCTAATGAGAGTGATGAACTTAAAGTAATTATTATCAGTAGAGAAAAAGTACTAGAGAAACTAATGGGACTAAAAGCCAATAAATCCCCTGGACCTGATGGCCTACATCTGAGGGTTCAAAAAGAGGTGGCTGCAGAGATAGTGGATTCATTGGTTATGACCTTCCAAAATGCCCTAGATTCTAGAACGGTCGCAGCAGATTGGAAACTGGCAAATATAACCCTGCTATTCAAGAAGGAGGGAAAGAGAAAACAGGGAACTGCAGGCCAGTTAGCCTGACATCAGTCCTCGGGAAAATTTTTTTAAAAATTTTTTTTATTCGTTCACGGGATGTGGGCGTCGCTGGCAAGGCCGGCATTTATTGCCCATCCCTAATTGCCCTTGAGAAGGTGGTGGTGAGCCGCCTTCTTGAACCGCTGCAGCCCGTGTGGTGACGGTTCTCCCACAGTGCTGTTAGGAAGGGAGTTCCAGGATTTTGACCCAGCGACAATGAAGGAACGGCGATATATTTCCAAGTCGGGATGGTGTGTGACTTGGAGGGGAACGTGCAGGTGGTGGTGTTCCCATGCGCCTGCTGCCCTTGTCCTTCTAGGTGGTAGAGGTCGCGGGTTTGGGAGGTGCTGTCGAAGAAGCCTTGGCGAGTTGCTGCAGTGCATCCTGTGGATGGTGCACACTGCAGCCACAGTGCGCCGGTGGTGAAGGGAGTGAATGTTTAGGGTGGTGGATGGGGTGCCAATCAAGCGGGCTGCTTTATTATTAAGAAAGTGGTAACAGGGCACTTAGAACATCATAATACTATTAGGCCTTTTATGAAAGGGAAATTGTGTTTGACAAATTTATTAGAGTTTTTTGAGGATGTAACTAGCAGGGTAGATAGAGGGGAACCAATGGATGTGGTTATATTTGAATTTTCAAAAGGCATTCGATGATGTGCCACATAAAAGGTTGTTATGCAAGATAAGGGCTCATGGGATTGGGGGTGACATATTAGCATAGATAGAGGATTGGTTAATGGACAGAAAACAGAGAGTAGGGATAAATGGGTCATTCTCAGGTTGGCAAGGTGTAAATAGTGGGGTACCGCAAGGATTGGTGCTTGGGCCTCAGCTATTTACAATCTATATTAATGACTTGGAAGAAAGGGACCGAGTGTAATGTATCCAAGTTTGCTGTCAATATAAAGCTAGGTGGGAAAGTAAGCTGTCAGGAGGACACAAAGAGTCCGCAAAGGGATATAGACAGGTTAAGTGAGTGGGCAAGAATGTGGAAGATGGAGTATACTGTGGGGAAATGTGAGGTTATTCACTTTGGTACGAAGAATAGAAAAACAGAATATTTTTTAAATCATCAGAAACTATTAAATGTTGGTATTCAGAGAGACTTGGGTGTCCTGGTACAAGAAACACAAAAAGTTAGAATGCAGGTACAGCAAGCATTAGGAAGGCAAATGGTATGTCGGCCTTTATTGCAAGGGGGTTGGAGTACAAGTGTAAGGAAGTCCTACTACAATTGTACAGGGCTTTGGTGGGACCCCACCTGGAGTATTGCATACAGTTTTGGTCTCCTTATCTAAGGAAGGATATACTTGCCTTACAGGCGGTGCAACGAAGGTTCACTAGATTGATGAGAGGGTTGTCCTATGAGGAGAGATTGAGCAGAATGGGCCTATACTCTCTTGAGTTTAGAAGAATGAGAGGTGATCTCATTGAAACAAATAAGATTCTGAGAGGGCTTGACAGGGTAAATGCTGACAGGCTGTTTGCCCTGGCTGAAGAGTCTAGAACTAGGGGGCATAGTCTCAGGATAAGGAGTCGGCCATTTAGAACTGAGATGAGGAGAAATTTCTTCACTCAGAGGGTGATGAATTTTTGGAATTCTCTATCCCAGAGGGCTGTGGATGCTGAGTCGTTGAGTATATTCAAGGCTGAGATAGATAGATTTTTGGACTCTAGGGGAATCAAGGGACATGGGAATCAGGCGGGAAAGTGGAGTAGAGGTTGAAGATCGGCCATGATCTTATTGAAAGGCTCTTGGGACCATATGGCCCACTCCTGCTCCTGTTTCTTATGTAGGAGGAATGACTTGTGAGAGCAGTGGAAACGTGGCATACTAGAGCTGGGCATGAGTACAGTTCTCCCAAGGTTTGGCTTTGCTGAGCTGCACACAGGCATCTGTGCTGCCTTGTGTGGTACAGCAAGCTGATTACACATTCATTCTGAGAAGGGACAAAGCCAAACCAGATACCAGTATCAATTTTAGCTGCAAATGTGGCTTTTTTTTTTAAATGGTGCTCGATTTTAAGGCACTGAGTGAAACATGCCAAAAAAAAATGTAAACAGAATACTGGCAGCAGTCTTATGAAACCACATTTGGGGAATAGAACAAAGGAGAATAGAAAACTTTTTGTGGTGGGATACGAGTAAATATTTCTAAGCTGTAAACAATTACAATCCCACAGATCAAATAAATGGGCCAAGACGGCATTCCCCAGACTGAGTAAAAGCCTAACTCTTCCAGCACTAATCGACAAAAGTATTGGTTAGTGATATCGGTTACGGGACATTTGTGGGATGGGAAGGGTGATTCTGCTCCCAGAGTGGGGTCTCGCTCGACGGGAGAGCGGTTCGCAGAATCTGCACATTGTCGCACATTCTCCGACTCGCTCTCCCAACTAGTGAGGCTGCACACTGGCAGCGGCGTCTCGCAAAAATATGTCAGTGTGTGTGCGAGCGCTCACGGGTGTGTGTTTGTATCCTTGTCTGTGTAATGCGTGCATTTCTGTGTATGCGTGTGTATCCATGTATGTGTGTGAGTTGGTACGTGCTCATTTGAGTGTGTGTGCGGTATGTCCACTTGTGTGTGCAGGTGTGTAGCCTCTGCGTGCAAGTGTACGTATGTGTGTGTGTATATGTGCACACACCTGTGCATATGTGTGCCCCTTTTGTCTGTGCCTGTGTATGTGTGTGTGCATGTATATATATGTAGGTGTTCATGTGTGTCTATGTATGTGCGTGTGTGTCCAGGTGTGCCTACACATCCATATATATGTCCATTTGTGCTACTGCTCCTGTTCGTGTGTGTGTGTGTGTGTGTGTGTGTGTGTGTGCGTGTGTCTGCATGTGTGGGGGCATGCATTCATGTGAGCCTGTGCATGTTCATGTGTGTTGGAAGGAGTTTAAAGACACAAATGGGATGATTGCTGGTTTTAGTTCTGAGCACCGCACTTTAGAAAAGACGTGAAGGCCTTAGAGAGGGGGCAGAAGAGGCTTACTAGAATGATTCCAGGGATGAGGGACTTCAGTTACGTGGATAGACTGGAGAAGCTGGAGTTGTTCTCCTTGGAACAGAGAAGGTTGTGAGGAGATTTGATAGAGGTGTTCAAAATCATGAAGGGTCTAGACAGAGTAGATAGAGAGAAACTGTTCCCATTGGTGGAATGGTCAAGAACCAGAGGGCATAGATTTAAGGTGATTGGTAAAAGAACCAAAGGTGACATGAGGAAAAACTTTTTTACGCAGCAAGTGGTTAGGATCTGGAATGCGCTGCCTGAGAGGGTGGTGGAGGCAGATTCAATCATGGCCTTCAAAAGGGAACTGGACAAGTACTTGAAAGGAAAAAATTTGCAGGGCTACGGGGATAGGGCGGGGGAGTGGGACTATCTGGATTGCTCTTGCATAGAGCTGGCACGGACTCGATGGGCCGAATGGCCTCTTTCTGTGCTGTAGCCTTTCTTTGATTCTAGTGCTTCCCTAAACATAGTTCAAAGGTTTCATATGTTCGCTGTTTCTAGCAAATTGATCCTGTGGTGTTTCTAATCAGGAAACCTTCCCGTAGAATATTTATGTTTGACCACATTAAAGTCTGAATTTTTCATTTTGGAAAGGGCCTAATTGACCAAAATGTGACTGAGGGTCTGATCAATCCCAATTTCCTTCCCCATTCACTCTTGATATTTAGCAGCTGAGCTACTCTCCCCGTTCACTTTCATTATATCAAACCCCCACCCACCAAGTCCCAGTCAAATTTCCAGCACATCAAATCTCTTCTCGGTTTCATCTGCCGCATGGAATTCCGGTGCTGCCAACATTGGACAAATGTTCAAGGAGAGATTTGCCATCGAGAAAATGTTGGCCAGATTGTACAAGGTCGGGAAATTGCGCTGTGCGACCTTATCGTAGGAATACTGTACGCGATCTTCACTACTTCCTCCTCCCACAAGGTTAACGGAGGCCTGAACCTGTCATGTGGGTTAATGCTTCCATTAAAATGCTGGGCAGAAGGACCGGATAAGAGCATGTTAAGGGTTCGTGCAATGATACGGCTGCAGGAGTTTATTTTTAGCAGCGAGATGCATCAAAATAGATCACATTTTAAAACCAATTGAGTGCGACTCACTCTAAATGAATGTGTTTTGATATCTCCACTCAATCATTTCCCCAACTATTGTACATCTGGTGTAGTCAGACAGTCCTTAATGGTTACTGGATAACCAATACTTTTAGGCTGACCTTACGAATTCCTTCCTCAGTTTCCCAGTTAGATAAGATTACATTGACTACGACAGAGCCCCCAAACTGTCAAATTGCCTCTCCACATGGACAGCTTATTGGGCTCTGGAACCCAGGTGTCAAATTCTTAAAGTGCCTAATCCCACCAATAAATAAGAGACCTACTTGTAAATCACAGTCCGGGATTGTGTTACTAAGTCGTAATGTGCAGGACCTGAAAACTTACCTTCCCGTAATCATGGGCCTGCTGATCCGAGAGGTCGTTCTTGCCCATGGGCATGGGAGGGTGGGCTGGCGATCTTGCTACGTGAGCAATGTTACAGCGTACAGCTGGACGTTTCTGACCCATGCTCGCTCACTGCAGTGGGGCTGAGTTATAGAATCATTGAATGATACAGCACAGAAAGAGGCATTCGGCCCATCGTGCCTGTGCTGGCTTTCTGAAAAAAGCTGTCCAATTAGTCTCACCTCACTCTGCTCTTTCCTCAAAAATCTGCTGTTTTTTTCCTTTTTAAGTATTTATCCAATTGCCTTTGGAAAGTTACTATTGAGTCTGCTTCCACCGCCCTTTCTGGCAGTGCATTCCAGATCATAAAAACTTGCTGAGTAAAAAGAAATTCTCCTCATCTCCCCTCTGGCTCTTTTGCTGATCATCTTAAATCTGTTTCCTCTGGTTACCGACCCTCCTGCCACTGGAAACAGTTTCTCCTTATTTACTCTATCAAAACCCATCATGATTTTGAACGCCTCTATCAAACCTCCCCTTAACCTTCTCTGTTCTAAGGAGAATAACCCCAGCTTATCCAATCTCATCGCATAACTGAAGTCCCTCATCCCTGGTACCATTCTAGTAAATCTCCTCTGCACCCTCTCCGAGGCCTTGACATCCTTCCTAAAGTGCGGTGCCCAGAATTGAACACAATATTCCAGCTGAGGCCTAACCAGGGATTTATAATGATTTAGCATGACTTCCTTGCTCTTGTACTCTGTGCCTCTATTTATAAAACCCAGGATCCCGTATGCTTTTATTTTTAAACAGCCTTATCGACTTGTCCTGCCACCTTCACAGATTTGTGTCTGTGAACCCCCAGGTCTCTCTGTTCCTGCAGCACCTTTAAAATTGTATCATTTTGTTCATAAATAGTTCCTTGGTGAATTGGTGAGAAACTGCACTGGGTTCCTGTCAGCCCGTGATGCCAATCAGAAAACACTGCTGCATTCTACACTTGCCATTATGTTGCTTGTGTCTGGCACAGCAGCGATTAAAAGTGTAGATACTTTCCCTACCTAAAGCAGTGATGATACACCTTTAAATGGGTTTAATGGGTTCCTGATAGGAGATAATTATGAGCTTGTTGCTGTCCTGTGACAGTGACAGGGGCAAGTCCAGGAGGACAAAGGGAATGTTCGTTTAAACCATTGTTATTTATTTCCTTCTTTGTTTCTGCAGCATGCAAAAGAACCCAGGCAGGCAGCCAACCTACTCCTGGGCATATATTAATGCCACTCTTTTATTGGCACTTCTAAGCTTTCAAACGACTTCCCTCATAACTCATATCTCCCTGATAGCTTATAACCCTTTCACCATAATCTTCCATCCTGGAAAATAAACTACTCTCCTGCACCTTCTCCAACACCAAGGGGTAAAAATCGTTCCTTGTGGTGGCCGTTTTCCACATGGCAAGAAGTGCCAATTTTGTGCGGCTATGTCCTGTGATCCCAAGGATGCCTGAATTACATCTGACCCAATATTGGGTAGGGTGATTTTTCAGGCGGCCGCCAACAGACGTTAGTCCCCTTGCGTATTTTAATGAGGGGCCTAACGCGTTTCCTACGTTACGACAGCGTAAAGCACTTTGGGACGTCCTGAAGTTGCCAAAGGTGATATATAAATAAGAACATAGGAGGAACATAGGAACAAGAGTAGGCCATTCAGCCCCTCGAGCCTGTTCCGCCATTCAATCAGATCAAGGGCTGATCTGAATCCTAACTCCATATCCCTTAATACCCTTGGCTAGCAAAAATCTATCGATCTCAGATTTAATATAATTAATTGAGCTAGCATCTACTGCTTGTTGTGGGAGAGAGTTCCATGCTTCTACCACCCTTTGCGTGAAGAAGTGTCTCCTAACTTCTCTCTTGAATGGGCCTGGCTCTGATTTTAAGGTTATGTCCCCTTGTCCCAGACTCATCCAAGTGCAAGTTTTTTCCTTCTGCCAAACTGGGCTGCCGTGAGCTGAGCAGGCGTTGGACCCACTGTCCTCAGGATTTCCGGTCCTGGATGCGGCCTGGCAAACGGCCGCCACTAATAAAGGTAAGTAAATTAATTTTTTTATGGTACGATGTGGAGCCAGGAGAAGCAGGAGCGCTCTTCCCATTTCCACAGAACTCCTGAGAGCCACTACCGCCTCCCTCCCCTCCTCTCCCTCCCTCCCTCCCTTCCAGGATTTATCTGAGGGCCGCTATATCAATGCAAGTCTTTTGTTCTTTTTTTTCTTCATTGCCGAAGAGACCAGAATCACACCGATGCACTTCCAGTAGAAGTTACCGGATGCTGATCAGGGGCGACAGCTCCCATCCTCATCCGAGAAATGTACTGCCAGAGCTAACTCCACATAGAGGACTGAACCTGGGACTTCCTGGTTTGAATGCCCCAATACCACCACAACAACAACAACTACAACTTGCATTTATATAGCGACTTTAACGTAGTAAAACGTCCCAAGGCACTTCACAGGAGCGTTATCAGACAAAATTTGACACCGACCCACATAAGGAGATATAAGAACATAAGAAATAGGAGCAGGAGTAGGCCAATCGGCCCCTCGAGCCTGCTCCGCCATTCAATAAGATCATGGCTGATCTGATCCTAACCTCAAATCTAAATTCATGTCCAATTTCCTGCCCGCTCCCCGTAACTCCTAATTCCCTTTACTTCTAGGAAACTGTCTATTTCTGTTTTAAATTTATTTAATGATGTAGCTTCCACAGCTTCCTGGGGCAGCAAATTCCACAGACCTACTACCCTCTGAGTGAAGAAGTTTCTCCTCATCTCAGTTTTGAAAGAGCAGCCCCTTATTCTAAGATTATGCCCCCTAGTTCCACTTTCACCCATCCTTGGGAACATCCTTACCGCATCCACCCGATCAAGCCCCTTCACAATCTTATATGTTTCAATAAGATCGCCTCTCATTCTTCTGAACTCCAATGAGTAGAGTCCCAATCTACTCATCCTCTCCTCATATGTCCGCCCCCTCATCCCCGGGAATAACCGAGTGAACCTTCTAATTAGGATAGGTGACCAAAAGCTTGGTCAAAGAGGTAGGCTTTAAAGAGCGTCTTAAAGGAGGAGAGAGAAGTAGAGAAATGGAGAGGTTTAAGGACGGAATTCTGGAGTTTAGAGCCTGGGCAGCAGAAAGGCACGGCCGCCAATGGTGGAAGGATTAAAATCAGGGATGCACAAGAGGTAAGAATTGGTGGACCAGAGAGATCTGAGAGGGGTTGTAGGGCTGGAGGAGGTTACAGAGATAAGGGGGGGGAGGGCGAGGCCATTGTGGGGGGGATTTGAACAATAATTCCTTAACGTAACCGGATTCCTGCAGATGACATTCACCCTTTGATGTTTGCTGTAACTTTTTCAGTTTTGACCTATGATTAAGGGTCAAGGGTGAAGAGTGAAGAGAAGTTCATTGCAATATTGAATGTCTAATGCTGAGATTGGTTACACATGAAAGACTTGTCTTTTAACTATCACTTTAAATTAATCACAGGGTAACACAAAACCAAAACAGTTTCCTTTTAGAGGCCCCAGTTTAGCCGAGCTGTCTTGTAACATCACCCTCGGGTTCATACGAACCATCATTTTGTTTTAATTAAAAAACATAAATACTGACCTTTATCCCCATCTGAAGTGTTGTGTTTCAAAATTTCATTTCCTTTAATGTCTGGCTCTCAGGAATCTGCTGTGTGAAGAATCACTGGAGGAGGCCCTAGTGTTTCCAGACCGTCCTGTCAGCTATAAAACATAAAAATTAAAGTGTGGGAGATAACAGAGGTTAACTTCGTTGATAGAGCCAGGCCAGTTAGCAGTGAAATCAGAAAGCAACTTTTCACATAAAGGGTAGTGGAAATCTAGAACTCTCTTTCCCAAAAGGCTGTGGGCGCTGGGGGTCAATTGTAATTTTCAAGACTGAGATCGATAGATTTTTGTTGGGTAAGGGTATCGAGGGATGTGGAGCAAAGGCAGGTAAAATGGAGTTGCAGTGCAGATCAGCCATGGTATGATTGAATGGGGCTGAATGGCCTCCTCCTGTTCCTATGTTTCTCTTATGTTCCTGTATTTTCTACATTATAACAGTGATTACACTTCAAATGTACTTCATCGGTTGTATAGCGCTTTGGGACGTTCTGAGATCATGAAAGGTGCTATATAAATGCAAGTCTTTCTTTTTCTTCATTCCCTCCCATCTCCTCCTGCTCACTGGGGCTCGGTGCTTCACTCTGTGATATCCCCACTCTCTCGGTAATAGCCTCCTCCTGAGTGGGCGTATCTGAGCACCTAATCTAACTGAATTGCATGCAGTTTTGGTCTCCTTATCTGAGGAAGGATGTCCTTGCCATGGAGGGAGTGCAACGAAGATTTACCAGACTGATTCCTGGGATGGCAGGACTGACGTATGAGGAGAGATTGGGTCGACTAGTCTATATTCACTAGAGTTTAGAAGAATGAGAGGTGATCTCATCGAAACATATAAAATTCTAACAGGACTAGACAGACTAGATGCAGGGAGGATGTTCCCGATGGCTGGGGAATCCAGAACCAGGGGTCACAGTCTCAGGATACGGGGTATGCCATTTAGAACCGAGATGAGGAGAAATTTCTTCACTCAGAGGGTGGTGAACCTATGGAATTCTCTGCCACAGAAGGCAGTGGAGACCAAGTCATTAGATGTATTCAAGAAGGAGATAGATATATTTCTTAATGCTAAAGGGATCAAGGGATATGGGGAAAAAGCGGGAACAGGGTACTTAGACGATCAGCCATGATCATTTTGAATGGCGGAGCAGGCCCGATGGGCCGAATGGCCTACTCTTGCTCCTATTTTCTATGTTTCTATGTTTCTATGAATGGCGGGAGAGGCTTGAGGGGCTGAATGGCCTCCTCCTGTTCCAACATGTGCTTACAAATAGAAGATAATTTAGTTAGAATGAAGCAGAGGCAGGTTTTCTGTATTCAAACCTAACAATCTTTCTTCTCTTTGCTTTTGAATTGCCTCCATCTTTTCCTGTCTAAGTCTTGTTGTCTCCTGCGGTTTCTACAGCGGAGAGGGTAGCCAGATGTGCTGATGAAAGTATTTTAAGATTTTCTAAGTGCCCCAGTGAATTCCCTACCTAACGCCACCTTGAAGGAACCATCGACACCAGGACTGCAGTGCCTCAAGGAGAAGGCCCACCACCAACTTCTCAGGGCAACTAGAATGGGCAATAAAGGTGGTCTTGCCAGCGACGCCCACATCCCGAGTGCAAATAATGGTAAAATCCTCTGTATGCCACAGAATGTTAAGACACTGCACAGACGATATAAGTTCTTATCTCAGTCATCTAATGCTTGACCAACCTTATTGAATTCTTTGAAGAAGTAACAGAAAGAGTAGACAAGGGTAATGTAGTAGATGTAAGATATTTGGATTTTCAAAAGGCCTTCGATAAGGTAACGCATTGTAGACTCATGGCTAAGGTCAGAGCATGTAGAGCCAGGGGACATGTCACAGAATGGATAGCAAGCTGTCTAAAAAACAGAAAACAGAGAGTAGGGGTTAAGGGTAGCTACTCAGACTGGCAAATGGTGGGAAGTGGTGTTCCACAGGGATCAGTGCTGGGACCACTGTTGTTCACAATTTACATTAACGATTTGGATTCGGAAATCAGAAGTAATCTCAAAATTTGCGGACGACACCAAATTGGGGGGTATAATTAATGCAAAGGAAGAATGCGTCTGAATGTAAGAGGACATCAATAAACTTGCAGAATGGGCGTGTGATTGGCAAATTAATTTCAATATAGATAAGTGTGAGGTGATGCATTTTGGTAGGAAGAATCTAGGAGGCCACATACTGCTTGGATAATAAGAGTCTAAATGAGATAGAGGAGCAAAGGGATCTAAGGGTACAGATACACAAATCATTAAAGCTGGTGACACAGGTTAATAAGGCCATAAAAAAGGCAAATCAAGCACTGAGGTTCATTTCTAGAGGGATAGAAGTGAAAATCAGAGAAGTTATGTTAAATTTGTATAGAACCTTGGTTAGACCACACTTGGAGTACTGTGCACAGTTCTGGTCACCATATTATAGAAAGGATGTAGTGGCATTGGAGAGGGTGCAAAACAGATTCACAACTGAGAGGATATACTTATCAGGAAAAGCTGAATAGGCTGGGACTCTCTTCTCTTTAGAAAAGTGAAGGCTGATGGGTGACCTGATAGAAGTCTTTAAGATAATGAAAGGATTTGATTAGGTAGATGTAGAGCAAATGTTTCCACTTTTGGGGGAGTCCAAAACTAGAGGTCATAAATATAAAATAGTCACTAATAAATCCAATAGGGAATTCAGGAGAAACTTCTTTACCGAGAGAGTGGTAAAAATATGGAACACTACCGCAAGGAGTAGTTGAGGCGAATAGCATAGATGCATTTAAGGGGAAGCTGGATAAACACATGAGGGAGAAAGGAATAGAAGGGCAAGCTGGTAGGGTTAGATAAATTAGAGAGGGAGGAGGTTCATGTGGAGCGTAAACGCTGGCATAGACCAGTTGGGCTAAATGGCCTGTTTCTGTGCTGTAGTTTCGATGTAATTCAATGTAATTGGGGAGGAATGGGCAGGGCAGGCAGAGGCGAGAGACTTGTCAAGTAGGAAAGAAATATATTAAGACTTGAATTTATATAGCGCCTTTCACGACCTCAGGACATCCCAAAGCAATGTCGCAATGAAGTACTGTTTGAAGTGTAGTCACTGTTGTAATGTAGGAAACACAGTGGACAATTTGCACACAGCAAGATCCCACAAACAGTAATGTGATAATGACCAAATAACCTGTTTTAGTGATGTTAGTTGAGGGATAAATATTGGCCAGGGCACCGGGGAAAACCCCCCTGCTCTTCTTTGAAATAGTACCATGGTATCTTTTATGTCCACCTGAGAGGGCAGACAGGGCCTCAATTTAACGTCACATCTGAAAGACGGCACCTCCGACAGTGCAGCATTGGGAACGTCAGCCACAATTTTGTGCTCAAGTCTTTGGAGTGGGGATGAACCCACGACCGTCAGACTCAAAGGCAAGAGTGCTACCCACTGAGCCACGGCTAACACTGCCAAGGAATATCCGAAGATGATCCACACAGGGTGTGCCTGGTGGTACAGACCATTTAAAAGTGGCCATTTGAAGCATTGGAACAGGAAAAGGCAATAAGATCTGTTTTTTTTAACAGCTGGACCTTACCAACCTGCTCCTTGAACCCATTCCTTCAGTGTCCTCCACGAAGGTTCCACCTGACTTTTCTTCTTATTCTAAATGATATTTTTAAATTTTATAATTTCCTATCTCCAGATATGGGCTATTCTATTCCTGTATATGGATTGACCGTATTCCATACATGGGTTGACGAAAAACAAGGGCTATTAAGTTTCTAATCTAACCATGTTTGGACGGGCTGATGGTGTACCTGAACCATTGGCCATAGTGAACCATTTCCCTGAGTTGTTCACGGTGGTTCAGATAAGCACAGATTCACAAGAGTCTTCACAATGAGACACAGAGCAATGGATAATTCAATGGCATTGCAGGTGCCTTCTGAGTTTGCACTGCCTGTTTGCTCGTCAGTCTGACAAAGGTCTACCTTTTAATATCAACAGCATCTTGCATTTATATAGCGCCTTTAATGTAGCATAAACAGCCCGAGGCGCTTCACACTAGCGTTATCAAACTAAAATTAAAACCGAGCCAACGAAGGACATAGAAACATAGAAACATAGAAAATAGCAGCAAGAGTAGGCCATTCGGCCCTTCGGGCCTGCTCCGCCATTCAAATTAATCATTGTAAGGAATCTTACAACACCAGGTTATAGTCCAACTGTTTTATTTGAAAATCACAAGCTTTCGGAGGCTTTCTCCTTCGTCAGGTGAGTGTGGGATCCCACACTCACCTGACGAAGGAGAAAGCCTCCAAAAGCTTGTGATTTTCAAATGAAACAGTTGGACTATAACCTGGTGATGTAAGATTCCTTACAAATTAATCATGGCTGATTGTCTAACTCAGTACCCTGTTCCTGCATATCCCTTGATCCCTTTAGCATTAAGAAATATATCGATCTCCTTCTTGAATACATCTAATGACTTGGCCTCCACTGCCTTCTGTGGTAGAGAATTCCACAGGTTCACCACCCTCTGAGTGAAGAAATTTCTCCTCATCTCGGTTCTAAATGGCATACCCCGTATCCTGAGACTGTGACCCCTGGTTCTGGACTCCCCAGCCATCGGGAACATCCTCCCTGCATCTAGTCTGTCTAGTCCTGTTAGAATTTTATATGTTTCGATGAGATCACCTCTCATTCTTCTAAACTCTAGTGAAAATAGGCCTAGTCGACCCAATCTCTCCTCATACGTCAGTCCTGCCATCCCAGGAATCAGTCTGGTAAACCTTTGTTGTACTCCCTCCATGGCAAGGACATCCTTCCTCAGATAAGGAGATCAAAACTGCACACAATACTCCAGATGTGGTCTCACCAAGGCCCTGTATAACTGCAGTAAGACATCCCTGCTCCTGTACTCAAATCCTCTTGCAATGAAGGCCAACATACCATTCGCCTTCCTAACTGCTTGCTGCACCTGAATGCTCACTTTCAGCGACTGGTGTACAAGGACACCCAGATCTCGTTGCACCTCCACTTTTCCCAATCTATCACCATTCAGATAATAATCTGCCTTTCTGTTTTTACAACCGAAGTGGATAACCTCACATTTATCCACGTTATACTGCAACTGCCATGTTCTTGCCCACTCACCCAACTTGTCTAAATCGCTTTGGAGCCTCTTTGCATCCTCCTCACAGCTCACATTCCACCCCAGCTTTGTGTCGTCTGCAAACTTGGAAATGTTACATTTAGTTCCCTCATCCAAATCATTGATATATATTGTGAATAGCTGGGGCCCAAGCACTGATCCCTGCGGTACCCCACTAGTCACTGCCTGCCACCTGGAAAAAGACCCGTTTATTCCTGCTCTCTGATTACTGTCTGTCAACCAATTCTCAATCCATGCCAGTATATTCCCCCCCAATCCCATGTGCTTTAATTTTGCACACTAACCTCTTGTGTGGGACCTTATCAAAAGTCTTCTGAAATCCAAATACACCACATCCACTGGTTCTCCCCTATCTATTCTACTAGTTACATCCTCAAAAAACTCCAGTAGATTTGTTAAGCATGATTTCCCTTTCATAAACCCATGCTGACTTTGTCCAATCCCATTAAAGCTTACCATGTGTTCTGTTATCACATCTTTTATAGTGGACTCTAGCATTTTCCCCACTACTGATGTTCGGCTAACTGGTCTGTAATTCCCTGTTTTTTCTCTCTTTCCTTTTTTAAATAGTGGGGTTACATTTGCCCCCCTCCAATCTGTAGGAACTGTTCCAGAGTCTATAGAATTTTGGAAGATGATCACCAATGCATCCACTATTTCCAGGGCCACTTCCTTTAGTGCTTTAGGACATATTAGGACAGGTAACCAAAAGCTTGGTCAAAGAAGTAGGTTTTAAGGAGCGTCTTAAAGGAGGAGAGAGAACCGATGAGGCGGAGAGGAGGGGAGGAAATCGCCTGTGAGATTCTTTAAAATACAGGGTGAAAATATTCACTGTATGTCCCTGTTAAACATTTCTGGCCATTTTGCGATGACAGTTTTTTTGTTGTTAATTGCGCACTTCAAACACTAAAAACTAATGAGGCAAAAGATGACTGTCAGCGGCTCAATGAGATTAATGTGGGAAAGCTACATGTAACCACTTTCTCTTTTCCGACAAAGGGATTTTCCTTTTAGCTGAGTAAAGCCCAAGGCTTGTTCCTTACCGTGCTCCATTATCTAATTGGTAAATGTAAGGCAGCGTTCTGCTTGCTGTTTTCTTAGTCTCCACAAGATCATAATTAGATGAAAAACATTCATGACTACACAGTTTTAGGCATTCAACACATTCCATAACTCAAGAGGACTGTCAGGCCTTTTCTTACACCAACATCCAGTACTGGTTGAGCAGAAATTTCCTCCAAATAAATATTGGGAAGACAGAAGCCGTTGTCTTTGGTCCCCATCATAAACTCCGTTCCCTAGCCAGCGACTCCATCCCTCTCCCTGGCCTCTGTCTGACATTGAACCACACTGTACGTAACCTTGGCGTCCTATTTGACCCTGAGCTGAACTTCCGACCTCATATCCTCTCCATCACCAAGACCGCCTACTTCGACCTCCGTAACATGGCCCGTTTCCGCCCCTGCCTCAGCTCATCGACTGCTAATATCCTCATCCATGTCTTTGTTACCTCTAGACTCAACTATTCCAATGCCCTCCTGGCCGGCCTCCCACCTTCCACCCTCCATAAAGTTGAGCTCATCCAAAACTTTGCTGCCTGTATCCTAGATCGCACCAAGTCCCGTTCACCCATCGCCCCCTTTGCTCGCTGACCTACATTGGCTCCTGGTCCTGCAACGCCTTGATGTTAAAATTCTCATCCATGTTTCAAATGGCCTCACCCCCTCCCTCTATCTGTAACCTCCTCCAGCCCTACAACCCTCTGAGTTCTCTGTGCCCCTGCAATTGTGGCCTCTTGCACATCCCCGATTTCCATCGCTCCACCATTGGCAGCCATGGCCTCCAGCTCTTTAGGCCCTAAGCTCTGGAATTCCCTACCTAAACCTCTCCCCCCGCCCCCCCTCGACCTCTCTCTCCTCCTTTAAAACGCTCCTGAAAACCTGAGACCTACCTTTTTTTTTTATTCATTCATGGGATGTGGGCGTCGCTGGCGAGGCCAGCATTTATTGCCAATCCCTAATTGCCCTTGAGAAGGTGGTGGTGAGCCACCTTCTTGAACCGCTGCAGTCCGTGTGGTGACGGTTCTCCCACTGTGCTGTTAGGAAGGGAGTTCCAGGATTTTGACCCAGCGACAATGAAGGAACGGCGATATATTTCCAAGTCGGGATGGTGTGTGACTTGGAGGGGAACGTGCAGGTGGTGTTGTTCCCATGTACCTGCTGCTCTTGTCCTTCTAGGTGGTAGAGGTCGCGGGTTTGGGAGGTGCTGTCGAAGAAGCCTTGGCGAGTTGCTGCAGTGCATCCTGTGGATGGTGCACACTGCAGCCACAGTGTGCCGGTGGTGAAGGGAGTGAATGTTTAGGGTGGTGGATGGGGTGCCAATCAAGCGGGCTGCTTTATCTTGGATGGTGTCGAGCTTCTTGAGTGTTGTTGGAGCTGCACTCATCCAGGCAAGTGGAGAGTATTCCATCACACTCCTGACTTGTGCCTTGTAGATGGTGGAAAGGCTTTGGGGAGTCAGGAGGTGAGTCACTCGCCGCAGAATACCCAGCCTCTGAACTGCTCTAGTAGCCACAGTATTTATATGGCTGGTCCAGTTAAGTTTCTGGTCAATGGTGACCCCCAGCATGTTGATGGTGGGGGATTCGGCGATGGTAATGCCATCGAATGTCAAGGGGAGGTGGTTAGACTCTCTCTTGTTGGAGATGGTCATTGCCTGGCACTTATCTGGCGCGAATGTTACTTGCCACTTATGAGCCCAAGCCTGGATGTTGTCCAGGTCTTGCTGCATGCGGGCTCGGATTGCTTCATTATTTGAGGGGTTGCGAATGGAACTGAACACTGTGCAGTCATCAGCGAACATCCCCATTTCTGACCTTATGATGGAGGGAAGGTCATTGATGAAGCAGCTGAAGATGGTTGGGCGTAGGACACTGTCCTGAGGAACTCCTGCAGCAATGTCCTGGGGCTGAGATGATTGGCCTCCAACAACCAATACCATCTTCCTTTGTGCTAGGTTTGACTCCAGCCACTGGAGAGTTTTCCCCCTGATTCCCATTGACTTCAATTTTACTCGGGCTCCTTGGTGCCACACTCGGTCAAATGCTGCCTTGATGTCAAGGGCAGTCACTCTCACCTCACCTCTGGAATTCACCTCTTTTGTCCATGTTTGGACCAGGGCTGTAATGAGGTCTGGAGCCGAGTGGTCCTGGCGGAACCCAAACTGAGCATCGGTGAGCAGGTTATTGGTGAGTAAGTGTCGCTTGATAGCACTGTCGACGATACCTTCCATCACTTTGCAGATAATTTAGAGTAGACTGATTGGGCGGTAATTGGCCGGATTGGATTTGTCCTGCTTTTTATGAACAGGACATACCTGGGCAATTCTCCACATTGTCGGGTAGATGCCAGTGTTGTAGCTGTACTGGAACAGCTTGGCTCGAGGCGCAGCTAGTTCTGGAGCACACGTCTTCAGCACTACAGCTGGGATGTTGTCGGGGCCCATAGCCTTTGTTGTATCCAGTGCACTCAGCCGTTTCTTGATATCACGTGGAGTGAATCGAATTGGCTGAATACTGGCTTCCGTGACGGTGGGGATATCGGGAGGAGGCTGAGATGGATCATCCACTCGGCACTTCTGGCTGAAGATGGTTGCAAATGCTTCAGCCTTGTCTTTTGCACTCACGTGCTGGACTCCGCCATCATTGAGGATGAGGATGTTTGCAGAGCCTCCTCCTCCCGTTAGTTGTTTAATTGTCCACCACCATTCACGACTGGATGTGGCAGGACTGCAGAGCTTTGATCTGATCCGTTGGTTGTGGAATCGCTTAGCTCTGTCTATAGCATGTTGCTTCCGCTGTTTAGCATGCATGTTGTCCTGAGTTGTAGCTTCACCAGGTTGGCACCTCATTTTTAGGTACGCCTGGTGCTGCTCCTGGCATGCTCTTCTACACTCCTCATTGAACCAGGGTTGATCCCCTGGCTTGTTGGTAATGGTAGAGTGAGGAATATGCCGGGCCATGAGGTTACAGATTGTGCTGGCATACAATTCTGCTGCTGCTGATGGCCCACAGCGCCTCATGGATGCCCAGTTTTGAGCTGCTAGATCTGTTCTGAATCTATCCCATTTAGCACGGTGGTAGTGCCACACAACACGTTGGATGGTGTCCTCAGTGCGAAGACGGGACTTCATCTCCATGAGGACTGTGCGGTGGTCACTCCTACCAATACTGTCATGGACAGATGCATTTGCGACAGGTAGTTTGATGAGGACGAGGTCAAGTAAGTTTTTCCCTCGTGTTGGTTCGCTCACCACCTGCCGCAGGCCCAATCTTGCAGCTATGTCCTTCAGGACTCGGCCAGCTCGGTCAGTGGTGGTGCTACCGAGCCACTCTTGGTGATGGACATTGAAGTCCCCCACCCAGAGTACGTTCTGTGCCCTTGCTACCCTCAGTGCTTCCTCCAAGTGGTGTTCAACATGGAGGAGGACTGATTCATCAGCTGAGGGAGGACGGTAGGTGGTAATCAGCAGGAGGTTTCCTTGCCCATGTTTGACCTGATGCCATGAGATTTCATGGGGTCCAGAGTCAATGTTGAGGACTCCTGGGGCCACTCCCTCCTGACTGTATATCACTGTACTGCCACCTCTGGTGGGTCTGTCCTGCCGGTGGGACAGGACATACCCAGGGATGGTGATGGATGAGTCTGGGACGTTGGCTGAAATGTATGATTCTGTGAGTATGGCTATGTCAGGCTGTTGCTTGACTAGTCTGTGGGAGAGCTCTCCCAATTTTGGCACAAGTCCCCAGATGTTAGTAAGGAGGACCTTGCAGGGTCGACTGGGCTTGGTGTTTTGCCGTTGTCGTGTCCGGTGCCTAGTGATCCGATGCCGGGTGGTCCGTCCGGTTTTATTCTTATTGTGACTTTTCGTAGCGAGATTTTACAACTGAGTGGCTTGCTAGGCCATTTCAGAGGGCAATTAAGAATCAACCACATTGCTGTGGGTCTGGAGTCACATATCGGCCAGACCGGGTAAGGACGGCAGGTTCAAGGACATTAGTGAACCAGATGGGTTTTTACGACAATCCGGTAGTTTCATGGCCATCATTACTGATACTCGTATTTTAAATTCCAGATTTTTATTTAATTAATTGAATTTAATTAATTAATTGAATTTAAATTCGCCAGCTGCCGTGGCGGGATTTGAACTCATGACTCTGGATTTTAGTCCAGGCCTCTGGATTACTCGTCCAGTAACATAACCACTATGCTATTGGTCATCTGCCCTAATATCTTTTTATGTTGCTCACTGTGAAATTTTTGTTTGATAATCGCTCCTGTGAAGCGCCTTGGGACGTTTTACAATGCTGAAGGCGCTATTTAAATACAAGTTGTTGTTGACATCCTTTTGATGACTGCCCGCTTTTCCACGGAGTAGCTCTGACTATCAATCTAACAAGAAACCAGTCGGCACCGACTACGTAAGCAGCTTAATAGATGCTGGTTCCTATTGAACCCGAGCAACAATCAATACCATTACACGGTCCAGCTAGCAGCGAGTGTTAAACAATGCAGAAGAATCATAAGTGATGGGAATTTCCTCGCTGCTACAAGTGAAAACACCCGGTGGGACCGGGGCTAAAAGGGTTAAATTATGAGGACAGGTTGCATCGACTAGGCTTGTACTCCCTTGAGTATAGAAGATGAAGGGGTGATGTAATTGAGGTGTTGAAGATGATGAAAGGATTTGATAGGGTAGATAGAGAGAAACTATTTCCTCTGGTGGGGGGGAGTCAAGAACAAGGGGGCATAACCTTAAAATTAGAGCTGGGCCGTTCGGGGGTGACGTCAGGAAGCACTTCTTCACACAAAGGGGAGTGGAAATCTGGAACTCTCTCCCCCAAAAAGCTGTTGAGGCTGGGGGTCAATTGAAAATTTCATAACTGAGATTGATAGATTTTTATTAGGTAAGGGTATTAAGGGTTACTGTATTCACTCGAGTTTGGAAGAATGAAAGGGGATCTCATTGAAACATATCAAATTCTGACAGGGCTAGACAGACTGGATGCAGGGAGGATGTTTCTCCTGGCTGGGCGGGGGTCCAGAACGAGGGGTCACAGTCTCAGGATACGGGGTAGGACATTTAGGACTGGGATGAGGAGAAATTTCTTCACTCAGAGGGTGGTGAACCTGTGGAATTCTCTACCACAGAAGGCTGTGGAGGCCAAGTCACTGAATATATTTAAGAAGGAGATAGATAGATTTCTACACACAAAAGGCATCAAGAGGTATGGGGAGAGAGCGGGAATATGGTATTGAGATAAAGGATCAGCCATGATTATATTGAAAGGCGGAGCAGGCTCGAAGGGCCGAATGACCTACTCCTGCTCCTATGTTTCTATGTTACGGAACCAAGGCAGGTAGAAGGAGTTCAGATACAGATCAGCCATGATCTAACTGAATGGCGGAACAAGCTCTTGGGGATGAATGGCCTACTCCTGTTCCTATGGGTCACAGGAAGGTAGCATTCGCCTGGGAGAGATCACTGAAACAACAACAAGCCAAAAATATTGAGAGTAAGAAAGGTAAAAGAGGCCCAAAAATATAGCAGTAACTTTCCTTCACAGTTCCACTGCAGTTTGCTCCCAGAATAGTGCGTGCAGAATTCCTTATGGGTTCATTTTGGACTTCCTTCCCACTCCATGTCCCTCTTCTGTGCTCCCTCGTGGTAAGGATTGCAACAGCGTTGAGGTCATGGGAAACAATTATTCGACTGTTTGATGGTGTTATTGAAGCATTTCTGCTGTTCCTTTCTCTACCTCTTAAAGTGTAAGCTGTGGCTCAGTGGATAGCACTCTGGGTGGGGGACTTCAATGTCCATCACCAAGAGTGGCTCGGTAGCACCACTACTGACCGAGCTGGCCGAGTCCTGAAGGACATAGCTGCAAGACTGGGCCTGCGGCAGGTGGTGAGCAAACCAACACGAGGGAAAAACTTACTTGACCTCGTCCTCACCAAACTACCTGTCGCAAATGCATCTGTCCATGACAGTATTGGTAGGAGTGACCACCGCACAGTCCTCGTGGAGACGAAGTCCCGTCTTTGCACTGAGGATACCATCCAAAATGTTGTGTGGCACTACCACCGTGCTAAATGGGATAGATTCAGAATGGATGTAGCAGCTCAAAACTGGGCATCCATGAGGCACTGTGGGCCATCAGCAGCAGCAGAATTATATTCCAGCACAATCTGTAACCTCATGGCCCGGCATATTCCTCACTCTACCATTACTGACAAGCCAGGGGATCAACCCTGGTTCAATGAGGAGTGTAGAAGAGCATGCCAGGAGCAGCACCAGGCGTACCTAAAAATGAGGTGCCAACCTGGTGAAGCTACAACTCAGGACTACATGCATGCTAAACAGTGGAAGCAACATGCTATAGACAGAGCTAAGCCATTCCACAACCAACGGATCAGATCAAAGCTCCGCAGTCTGCCACATCCAATCGTGAATGGTGGTGGACAATTAAACAACTAACGGGAGGAGGAGGCTCTGTAAACATCCCCATCCTCAATGATAAACAATTTTACAACACCAAGTTATAGTCCAGCAATTTTATTTTAAATTCACAAGCTTTCGGAGGCTTCCCCCTTCGTCAGGTGAACGATGTGAAAATGATCAATGATGGCAGAGTCCAGCACGTGAGTGCAAAAGACAAGGCTGAAGCGTTTGCAACCACCTTCAGCCAGAAGTGCCGAGTGGATGATCCATCTCGGCCTCCTCCCGATATCCCCACCATCACAGAAGCCAGTCTTCAGCCAATTTGATTCATTCCACGTGACATCAAGAAACGGTTGAGTGCACTGAATACAGCAAAAGCCATGGGCCCCGACAACATCCCGGCTGTAGTGCTGAAGACTTGTGCTCCAGAACTAGCCGCGCCTCTAGCCAAACTGTTCCAGTACAGCTACAACACTGGCATCTACCCGATAATGTGGAAAATTGCCCAGGTATGTCCTGTCCACAAAAAGCAGGACAAATCCAATCCAGCCAATTACCGTCCCATCAATCATCAGCAAAGTGATGGAAGGTGTCGTCGACAGTGCTATCAAGCGGCACTTGCTCACCAATAACCTGCTCACCGATGCTCAGTTTGGGTTCCGCCAGGACCACTCGGCTCCAGACCTCATTACAGCCTTGGTCCAAACATGGACAAAAGAGGTGAATTCCAGAGGTGAGGTGAGAGTGACTGCCCTTGACATCAAGGCAGCATTTGACCGAGTGTGGCACCAAGGAGCCCTAGTAAAATTGAAGTCAATGGGAATCAGGGGGAAAACTCTCCAGTGGCTGGAGTCATACCTAGCACAAAGGAAGATGGTAGTGGTTGTTGGAGGCCAAACATCTCAGCCCCAGGGCATTGCTGCAGGAGTTCCTCAGGGCAGTGTCCTAGGCCCAACCATCTTCAGTTGCCTCATCAATGACCTTCCCTCCATCATAAGATCAGAAATGGGGACGTTCGCTGATGATTGCACAGTGTTCAGTTCCATTCGCAACCCCTCAGATAATGAAGCAGCCCAAGCCCGCATGCAGCAAGACCTGGACAACATCCAGGCTTGGGCTCATAAGTGGCAAGTAACATTTGCGCCAGACAAGTGCCAGGCAATGACCATCTCCAACAAGAGAGAGCCGAACCACCTCCCCTTGACATTACCATCGCCGAATCCCCCACCATCAACATCCTGGGGGTCACCATTGACCAGAAACTTTACTGGACCAGCCATATAAATACTGTGGCTACAAGAGCAGGTCAGAGGCTGGGTATTCTGCGGCGAGTGACTCACCTCCTGACTCCCCGAAGCCTTTCCACCATCTACAAGGCACAGGTCAGGAGTTTGATGGAATAGTCTCCACTTGCCTGGATGAGTGCAGCTCCAACAACACTCATAAAGTTCGACACCATCCAGGACAAAGCAGCCTGCTTGATTGGCACCCCATCCACCACCCTAAACATTCACTCCCTTCACCACCGGCGCACAGTTGCTCTTGCCTCTGAATTAGAACAGTTGTGGGATTAAGTCCCACTCCAGGGACTTGAGCACAAAGTCCAGGCTGACACTCCACTGCAGTACTGAGGGAGTGATGCACTGTTGGATGGTGCTGTCTTTCAAATGAGACATTCAACTGATGTTCTGTCTACCCTCTCAGGTGGATGGAAATGATTCCATGGCACTATTTTGAAGACGATGAGGGGAGTTCTCCCCAGTGTCCTGTTTGAAATTGATCTCTCAACCAACATCACTAAAAAGAGATTTTCTGGTCATTATCACATTGCTGTTCGTGGGACCTTGCTGTGCTTAAATTGGCTGCCGTGTTTCCTACATTCACAACAGTGACTACGCTTCGAAAAGTACTTCATTGGCTGTAAAGCGCTTTGGGATCTCCCGAGGTCATGAAAGCTGCCATGTCAATGCAAGTCTTCTTTTCTTTCCTTTTCTTCGTACCTGGTGACGGAAATGAGAAAGTGTCACGTGGGTACAGTGAGCTGCTCGACTGAGGTTAGGACTTAGCCACATTGTTGGGGTAGAGTAGAGGGAGTTTTGCTCACATCCAGATGTGCTGCACCTGACCTGGGAGCACTTGGTGCTGACACTGGATGCCTGAAATGGAAAAGTGTTCCATCCCCCAGCAGTGACATCCCAGGGCCAACCCACCCCATGGCACCTTCGTTGGCGTGACATCCATAGGCAGGACTTCGATCTGTCCCATGCCTCGGCCCTTGGGCCCAGAAACTTTCTTGAGATCAGAGTCTATTCTATACTTTTGATCCGTTCCCGCTTGTATTGGGCGATAATATCCTCTCCTCTGCTTTGACACACTGGATTGATCCTTGTACCTTGACTGTTGACGTTGCATTGTGTGTACCTTCGCTGTTAATAATTGGAGAAAGAGAAAACTGACATTTATACAGCACCATTAACATCCTCAGGACATCCCAAAGCTAATGAATTACTTTTGTAATATTGTCACTGTTGTAATCTTGGCAAATGCAGCAGTCAAATTGCACACAGCAAGGTTCCAGAGAAAAACAATGAGATAAATGATGAATTAACCTTTTTTTGGAGGTGTTGATTGAGGGATGCGAGTTGCCTAGGAGAACTCCCCTGCTCACTTGAACAGGCAGACAGGGCTTCAGTTTAACATCTCATCCAAAAAGACAGCTCTGCCAATGTCGCACTCCCTCAGCACTGCACTGACACGACAGCTGACTAGGCCAGGTGCTCGAGTCCCCGGGTTAAAAGGATTAAATTATGAGGACAGGTTGCGTAGAATAGGCTTGTATCCTCTTGAATATAGAAGATTAAGGGGTGATCCAATTGAGGTGTTTAAGACCGATTGGACTATTTGCTAGGGTAGATAGAGAGAAACTATTTCCTCTGGTGGGAGAGTCCGGAACAAGGGGATTTAACCTTAAAATTAGAGCTAGGCCGTTCAGGGTTGATGTCAGGAAGCACTTCTTCACACAAAGGGGAGTGGAAATCTGGGCATCTGTCCCCCAAAAAGCTGTTGAGGCTGGGGGAGTTCAATTGAAAATTTCAAAACTGAGATTGATAGAATTTTGTTAAGCAAGGGTGTTAAGGGATACGGAACAAAGGCGGGTAAACGGAATTAAGATACAGATCAGTCATGATCTAATTAAATGGCGGAACAGGCTCAAGGGGGCTGTATGGCCTCCTCCTGTTCCTCTGCTCCTATGAATAGAGCTTGAACCTACAAACTTTCTCAGTCAGAGGCAAGAGTGGTGCCTCAAGGTCAATCTGAAACTTAACTGTTCAATGTTTGACTATTTCCCTGCAATCTGCCTATCTAGGTCGACTGAGCTATTGACTAGGTAATTGCTGCTATTGTATTGTACAGATCTTCAGAAATATATTTTTTTAAAGCTCTGCTCACAGCTGTCTAGTTTCCTTTCAAATCATTATATCGACGCTGCATTTTCTGGCTCATCCTCGGATTCTTCTTCCATTAACTCCGGGGTTCCTCAATCCCATCCCGCACTTTGTTCCTTTTTCCCGTATCAATGGCCTCGTCAACTCATCATCCAACATTGTCCACTTCCTTTGCTTATGCTCCACTCCACTCCAATCAACAGTGTCGATTTACTTTTTCAAATATTGAGAAAACCCAATGGGAAGGGACATGGTCCATCGTAGATTACAGCAACTAGTCCGAAAGGATGAAACGGGGTGAAGTCAATCAAGAAACGATGGTTAGGCGGCATCATAACTGAATTGTAAAAACCTGTAGGAAGACTGACATCATTTAAGGGGAAGTTAGATAAGCACTTGAGAGAGAAAGGAATAGAAGGATATGCTGATAGAGTTAAATGAAGTAGGGAGGGAGGAGGCTCATACCGGCATAGATCTGTTGGGCCGAATGGCCTGTTTCTGTGCTGTAAATTATATGTAATTCTATGACAATGGCAAGAAATGCAATAGTTTTGGGAAACAATGAGTTGGAGTAGGAGATGGTGCGATGAACTTTGATTTCAACACAATGGGAGCACAGCGAGGAATTAGTGTGTAAGGTGGTGTATTTTTTGATTGGATGGAACAAAAGAGGAAAATCCACAGGGGAGAATGGAGCACATATTGGTCACCAATTACTCTTGCACCCAAAGCAGTTCTGATAGGACCAAAGTCCGCTTCTAGATAGAAAAAGGAAGACTTCCATTTATATAGCGTCTTTCATGACCTTTTACGTCCCAAAGTACTTTACAGCCGATTAAGTTATTTTTGAAATGTAGTCACTGACGTGGTTAAAACTTCACATATTTACATATTTACCACTGTTTTGACAGAAGCGGTAGAATCATAAAATGATACAGCAACGAAGAAGGCCATTTGGCCCATCGTGCCTGTGCCCGGCTCCTTGAAAGAGCAATCGAATTAGTCCCACTCTCCTGCTTTCTCCCCATAGCCCTGCAAATTTTTCCTTATATCCAATTCCCTTTTGAAAGTTACTATTGAATCTGCTTCCACCGCCCTTTCAGGCAGCGCATTCCAGATCATAACAACTCACTGTGTAAAAAAAAATTCTCCTCATCTGTTGTTTTGAAATGGGCTGGTGCATCAATTATAGTGCACAGCAGAATATCATTTGAATGTGTGAAGGGTTTGCTAACATTGCAAATAGTAATTTCTGACTTAAAATTTTAAAACAAATTATCTCCATACCCCTTGTGCGAACAAGACCTAGAATGGGGCATCTTAGAAAACTCATTCTCTTCCACTCATCAGAGAGGCTTTGATAGTTCACCAGTGATTTCATTACTTGTAAATTATGTAATATTGCTGATTTATGGAATCGCTGATCGACACTGTGTGGCGTCCATATATCACACCCCAGAGCCCCGGGGAAGAGCATAATGGAAATTACTTTTGTGGGATGATTGGCTTGGCTTCAGTGTAAAGTAATGTGACGGGAACTATTAAAATGATTTACAAAAATTGCAAAATTATCAAAACACAGCCATTTACTTCCCTATTTGTTACAAGCGAACAGCGCCAACCCAAATTCAGCAGGTATGGGAATTGAGGAAGCCCGTAAAATGTCAGGTGACCAATGGAATGAAGCCAAAGACTGATTGATACGGGTGTGAGAATAGAAAACGGAATGAGGGACAAAGAGAAAGAAAATAGGATGAGGTAAATGAGAAAATAGGAGACAAAAAAATGGTGCCCAGGAAAGACTGGATGGGATGTAGCAATGGCCCATTTGATAAACTAGACCAGGATTTTCCATAAGGGGAGGAGATTTTCTCTGTGGATTACGTGCAACAAAATCATAAACCTGCTCTGGTGTCAGCTGTGGTTCAGTTGATAGCACTTCTCACCTCTGAGTTATAAGGTTGTAGGTTCAAGTCCCACTTTGAAGGCTTAACCTCAAAATCCAGGCTGACACTCCTAGTGCAGTACTGAGGGAGTGCTGCACTGTCAGAGGTGCTGTCTTTCTGATGAGATGTTAAACCGAGGCCCCGCCTGCCCTCTCAGGTGAATGTAAAAGATCCCATGGCATTATTTCAAAGAAGAGCAGGGGAGTTCTCCCCGGTGTCCTGGCCAATATTTATCCCTCAATCAACATCACTAAAAAGCAGATTATCTGATCGTTATCGCATCGCTGTTTGTGGGATCTTGCTGTGCGCAAATTGGCTGCCGCGTTTCCAACATTACAACAGTGATTACACTTCAAAAAGTACTTAATTGGCTGTAAAGCGCTTTGGGACGTCTTGAAGTCGTGAAAGGCGCTATATTAAATGCAAGTTCTTTACTTCTTTGAGCCAGAAGCCGGACGTGACATTCTGTGCAGATGGAGTGTCCACGCCCTGGCTCTCAACCTTCTCCATATCCGCGAATATCTGCACGGAGAGGTGGTTTATACTGAACGTTCTGGCCAGCCTGTCACCCTGCACTGGGGATCGAGCCTCAGAGAGTTATCTGTGCAAAGCCAATTATATTTGTCACCTACACAGACGCAATTCCATCCATTTATAATGAGATCTAAATGAATTACTAAGAGCTAATACTCTTTTAATCCTGTTGTATCATTAGATTTTAATTTTTTTTTATTTTATTCGCCTCGGCCCTCTGGGGGGGGACTCCATGTTTTGTTCTCAAACTGAAAAAAAAAACGATTTTGAACTGATATACTGTTAGCTGCGTGCATGCAATTCTATCCATTTCTAATTGAATATAAATGAATTTCTAACATGAACACATACTTTTAATCATGTTCTGTCATTATGCATATTTGGTGGACTTTAACCTGCAGAAATCAGCTCCGTCATAGCCAGAGAGGCTCCATTCTCTTTCTGTGGATCGGCTTATTAAAAGCTGAGCTTGAGATTACTTCCGCAGAACTGAAGATGTGTTTGTCTTAATAGGAACAGGAGTAAACCTTTATAAATCACTGATTAGGCCCCAGCTGGAGTATTGTGTCCAATTCTGGGCACCACATTTTAGGTAGGATGTAAAGGCCTTGGAAAGGCTGCAGAGGAGATTTACTAGAACGGTGCCAGGGATGAGCGACTTCGGGTATCTGGAGAAGCTGGGGTTGTTCTCCTGAGAGCAGAGAAGGCTAAGGGGAGATTTAATAGAGGTGTTCAAAATTATGAAGGGTTTTGATAGAGTAAATAAGGAGAAACTGTTTCCACTGGCAGGAGGGTCGGTAACCAGAGGGCATTGATTTAAAATAATTGGCAAAAAAGTCAGGGAAGAGATGAGGAGAAATTTTTTATGCAGCGAGATCTGGAATGCGCTGCCTGAAAGGGCGGTGGAAGCAGATTCAATGGTAACTTTCAAAAAGGAATTGGATAAATACTTAAAAAGGAAAAAATTGCAGGGTTATGGGGAAAGAGCAGGGACTAATTGTTAGCTCTTCAGAGAGCCGGCACAGGCGAGATGGGCCGAATGGCTTCCTTCTTTGCTGCATGATTATATGATTCGATGAGTGTGCCATTCAGGACTCTAGCCTTTACTGCCATTCTGTTAGATCATAGCTGATCTGTACCTCAACTCCATCTCCCGCCTTTGTTCCATATCCCTTGATACCCTTACCCAACAAAAATCTATCGATCTCATTCTTGAAAATTTCAATTCGCCCCCAGCATCCACATCTTTTTTTGGGCGGAGAGAGTTCAACATTTCCACCCTTGCAAAGCACCGCCTTCCCATACCAAATGTAAAGTGAACAGACTCTTTGTTACTCGATTGGATGATTCTTGACTATCAGTCAAACTGCCAATTTTCTCATCTCCAATAGTTTTACAACCAATAAATAAAAGTGATCAAAGAAAATGGAAAAAAAAAACACCTTTTTTTAACGCCCTTGTGATTTTTCTCCCCCTGGGCTTTTGCTCGCAGCAGTGTCCAAGAGATTAATCTTTAATTCCTGGAGACTCCAGGTCAATCCTGGAGGGGTGGCGACCCTTATTTGACCCCCGGCCAGTGTTGGACTTCCCAATGTGAGGCATGAGTCCCGCCAAAGTTATTCAAATTAGGCCGATCCCAGGGAATCCCTGGTTTTTGCAAGGAATTGTTCATTAAACAAGTGAATGTTTGAAACTGAATCGGGGTTGGAATTCCCACCTCATAAATAATTCTCAGGCCAACCGTTGGACTAAAGCGAGCAAAAAAAAAAACCAGGAAACTCGTCCTCTAATTGCCAATTTGCTGCACAACCTGAAGTAGGAGCTACATTTATAATCATTCATAAATTCAAAATGATTCATAATAAAACAACACTTGGAGGAGCCAATTACTTCCATGTTGAACCGGGGTACCCATGTTAAAAGACGCTTGTTTTCACGCAGTTCTGGAGTGGTCATGAAGGCATTCTTAATGGGGATGTGAGTGCATTCAAGTGTTATTATCATAAAATGGTACTGGTTTTCTCTGTGCACACACTGTGAACAGCTTAGGGCAGAATATCAGCAAGCAAAAAAAACAGGCATGCTGTTCAAAGAAGGAAAAGGCTTTTTTGTGGGCCTCCGGTCCTCAGCTGCAACAGTATCCAACAATCTGTTGTTCTTATATCTTCATACACTCCCCTTGGAGAACAGTGTGAGGATTCACAGGGTGATTAACAATCTGACAGGCCATGACATGAACGCTCCTTCCATGGCTGTAACCATCTTTATACCAGCCATTGGTCTGATGCGGCAGGAGGGTTTCATGGGCTCCCACAGCCCATACAATGAAGGAGGTGTCATCCACACCCACTGGACTCAAGCATCTCGCTGGGCGTCAACCCGGAATTCAGAGCCAGAGCTCCGGTCTCCACTGGCCGGGACTGTCTCCGGAGTGGGGCTTGAACGCTACACTTCCTGACTCCGAGGTGGGAATGCTACCACTGAACAAGAGGCTCTCTCCCATCCAGCAAGTAAAGTGTTCAGATTTCAGATACAACAGGACCACTGGGGGCTTCCTCTCGATCGACTATTGGGTCTGGAGCTGAGCCAGAGGTTCGAACCTCAGTCTCCGCTGAATCAGCCGATCTCAGTTGTCTGAGCATTAAGCGTTCCACAATTGCCCGGATTGCCATTGGGCTAGGAAGGAGAAAAATCAGCCAGGGTTTCCCGCTCCTGGTCACTTTCCATTAATCTCTATTGGAAGGTGCCCAGTTATGCGCCTGGGGTGAGCCTTTGACGTGACTACATAACTATGACTACATGAAGATATATGCACATGCATAAAAGTCTTGCATCTTGTTCACATACATCACACTCTCAAAAGGGGAAAACTGTACTCATTTCAAACTGGGTTCTTCTGACCTGGAGTCTAGAATTTATAAGCATCTGCCAATCTGCAAACTCCCCTCACCAAGTATAATTAATTGACCAAAAGAAAAATCACAGCAATTAGAATTTGTAGATTTAAAGGGACAGGCCAGCATAATCACAACGCCAGTTAGCAGCAGAATAATAAAGTGATATACTTAACTTCTGTGTCACGGGTGTCAGTGCAGTACTGAGGGAGTGCTGCACTGTCAGACGTGCCATCTTTCGGATGAGACGTTATAACCGAGGCCCCTTCTACCTTCTCAGGATGATCCATCTCGGCCTCCTCCCGATATCCCCACCATCACAGAAGCCAGTCTTCAGCCAATTCGATTCACTCCACATGATATCAAGAAACGGCTGAGTGCACTGGATACAACAAAGGTTATGGGCCCCGAGAACATCCCAGCTGTAGTGCTGAAGACGTGTGCTCCAGAACTAGCTGCGCCTCTAGCCAAGCTGTTCCAGTACAGCTACAACACTGGCATCTACCCGACAATGTGGAAAATTGCCCAGGTATGTCCTGTCCACAAAAAGCAAGACAAATCCAATCCGGCCAATTACCGCCCCATCAGTCTACTCTCAATCATCAGCAAAGTGATGGAAGGTGTCATCGACAGTGCTATCAAGCGGCACTTACTCACCAATAACCTGCTCACCGATGCTCAGTTTGGGTTCCGCCAGGACCACTCGGCTCCAGACCTCATTACAGCTTTGGTCCAAATATGGACAAAAGAGGTGAATTCCAGAGGTGAGGTGAGAGTGACTGCCCTTGACATCAAGGCAGCATTTGACCGAGTGTGGCACCAAGGAGTCCTCGTAAAATTGAAGTCAATGGGAATCAGGGGGAAAACTCTCCAGTGGCTGGAGTCATACCGAGCACAAAGGAAGATGGTAGTGGTTGTTGGAGGCCAATCATCTCAGCCCCAGGACATTGCTGCAGGAGTTCCTCAGGGCAGTGTCCTAGGCCCAACCATCTTTAGCTGCTTCATCAATGACCTTCCCTCCATCATAAGGTCAGAAATGGGGATGTTCGCTGATGATTGCACAGTGTTTAGTTCCACTCGCAACCCTTCAAATAATGAAGCAGTCCGAGCCCGCATGCAGCAAGACCTGGACAACATCCAGGCTTGGGCTGATAAGTGGCAAGTAACATTCGCGCCAGATAAGTGCCAGGCAATGACCATCTCCAACAAGAGAGAGCCTAACCACCTCCCCTTGACATTCAACGGCATTACCATCGCCGAATCCCCCACCATCAACATGCTGGGGGTCACCATTGATCGGAAACTTAATTGGACCAGCCATATAAATACTGTGGCTAGGAGAGTAGGTCAGAGACTGGGTATTCTGTGGCGAGTGACTCACCTCCTGACTCCCCAAAGCCTTTCCACCATCTACAAGGCACAAGTCAGGAGTGTGATGGAATACTCTCCACTTGCTTGGATGAGAGCAGCTCCAACAACACTCAAGAAGCTCGACACCATCCAGGACAAAGCAGCCCGCTTGATTGGCACCCCATCCACCACCCTGAACATTCACTCCCTTCACCACCGACGCACAGTGGCTGCAGTGTGTAACATCCACAGGATGCACTGCAGCAACTCGCCAAGGCTTCTTCGACAGCACCTCCCAAACCCGCGACCTCTACCACCTAGAAGGACAAGGGCAGCAGGCACATGGGAACAACACCACCTGCACGTTCCCCTCCAAGTCACACACCATCCCGACTTGGAAATATATTGCCGTTCCTTCATCGTCGCTGGGTCAAAATCCTGGAACTCCCTTCCTAACAGCACAGTGGGAGAACCTTCACCACACGGACTGCAGCGGTTCAAGAAGGCGGCTCACCACCACCTTCTCAAGGGCAATTAGGGATGGGCAATAAATGCTGGCCTCACCAGCGACGCCCACATCCCGTGAACGAATAAAAAAAAAGGTGGACGTAAAAGATCCCATGGCACAATTTTGAAGAAAAGCAGACGATTTCTCCTTCGTGTCCTGGCCAATATTTATCTCTGAACCAAAACAGATTATCTGGTCATTATTATATTGATATTTGTGAGTCCTTAAAGTGTGAAGATTGGCTGCCGCGTTTCCTACATTACAACAGTGTCTCTACTTCAAAAGTACTTCATTCGCTGTAAAGCACTTTGGAACATCCCTAGGTCATGAAAGGCACTGTAGAAATGCAAGTCCTTCTTTCTTTCTTCCCCTCGTCATAAAACAACACGAGCAATGCCACAGGTGATCCTGTGAAATTATAAATCATGTTTAGTTAAAGAGGTTCGGAGTAACTTTCTCAGCAAGATTAGATTAAGTTTTGAAAGCTGGCTGATGGGTATTAAAAGTTGCTTGAAATGTTCAAAAGATAATTTAGAGGTTAACATTAAGGGAATTCTTTTTTCGACTTTGAGCTTCAGAAGGGGAGACTCGGCCACTGGGAGCAGGTTTTTTGGGAAATCCTGGCTTGTGAGCATATAAGAAAGAAAGACTTGCATTTACATAGCGCCTTTCACGACCTCGGGACGTCCCAAAGCGCTTTATAGCCAAGTACTTTTTGAAATGTAGTCGCTGTTGTAATGTGGGAAAATGTGAGTCCTGTAACTGAACAAGGGCAAGAGTTGGTGAGGAGAGGTTATAACAGCAGAGGATTGGCGGGCGAGGCCCGTGAGTGATCGCTTTGTGGCTAGAACAATGTAAATAGGATAGAAGTCAGTCTTCTGGGTGTGGCGGGGGGGAGGTGGGGGGGTATGGCTGCCGATATAGAGAAGAGGGTGGACGGATGGGTGCAGTTTGTTTGATGCGATTTTTTTTTAACTTCCCTCTCCGTGGAACCCTTGAACCCCTCTGCTGCTGAAATGCGAGGGGAGTTTGGGGTGGGGGGTTGCGAGGGGGGAAATGCGATGGACCCAGCGTGAGTCCACACTTGTGCCAGTGCGCTCCTTCACTGAGTGATGAAAGCCAACCTGTCGCCCCGGCGAAACTACATCGTGTAATTGCATGTGCGCCCAACAGAGGGAGGCCCGTCTCGGAGGGATCGCTCTCATTGATTTTAGACGATCCTGGTTGAAATGCAAATGATCAACAAGTTGGGGCTTTTTCCTGCTGAAATACAATCTGCTGTTGATATTTCAAAGAATTTGTTTTGCGCTTAACGAATTTGAATGATCAGATAATTTGAATTAAGTAGCTTTGAATTAAGACTCCGTGTTCAGATCCCTCCATGGCCTCGCCCCCTCCCTATCTCTGCAACCTCATCCAGGCCTACAACCCTCCGAGATCTCTTACATTCCTCCAACTCTGGCTTCTTGAACATTCTCCACTTCCTTCACCCCACCATTTGAGGCCGTGCCTTCAGCTGTCTAGGCCCTAAGCTCTGGAATTCCCTCTCCACCTCTCTCTCCACCTGTAAGACGCTGTTTACAACCTATCTCTTTGACCAAGTGTTTGGTCTCCTGTCCTACTGTCTGCTTCTTTGGCTCAGTGTAAATTTTTGTCCAATTACACTCCTGTGAAGGGCCTTGGGACATTTTACTATGTTCAAGGCGCTGTATAAATGCAAGTTGTTGTTTTTGAATTAAAAGTAGACAGTAAACCAGAAACACTGATCCTGTAAAAGGAATGGCTTCTCTTCAATTTTATCCATATCTAGTTCCATAAACACACAATTCTGAGAACCAAAATTGGCGTGCTTAACTTCCGATGTGTAAAGTAAAGCTACAACCAGCAGCACCTTACCACACGAGCAAAGTGTTGCCAACCCTCCAGGATTGTCCTGGAGTCTCTGTAAGGGGTTTTTACTGTTTCTCGGGCTTATTATAGGTCAGCCAGTTATGTTTTCCTGAGCTGCCTGCCCGCTGTGCGGTTGCGAATCGCTTTCCCCTTCCTGATTCTGAGCTGAGGACTTATCGGGTGGTAACAAGGACAGACTAACAGACCAGTGGATTGGTACAAGAAAAAACAATGTTTATTAATAAGAAAACTAAAACTACAAGGTAAACAGTATTATACAGAAGATAAAAGAAATCGCTATGGATGCAATACAGTCTTACACTTAACGGGGTGGAAGAAACGGACACATTGAGGGAAAATTCTAAAATCACAATTTTAGCAATACCCCTTTAACTCCCACCCTTACACTTATGCTAGGTTGTCTTGTGGCGGCCAGAGAATTAATGCTCACCGGTGAAACAGATGAAAAGGCCTGGCCCCTGTGCCCCGCTGCTGCCGTCGACATGTGGTTGCGAGGTTTACTGGATGGCCTTCCTTCTTAGTTGCTAGCAGGCAGACAGGACACCGGGCCAAGAGGCGAAGAGAAGAGAGAGAGAGATACTGGGAAGCCCCAGTTATATCCTCCCGGGATCAGGTTTTTTTTTCGTGCCTCATCAGCTTGCTTCATTGTTCGATTTGAGCACGAAAACGTAAGACAAAGGACCCCAGTCTCTGGCCCATTTACATAATGGCCGTTTCCTGTACTGATCTGTCCCATAACTGCTTTCCATTGTTCCGAATGTTCCTTAATGGGCTACCTTTAGTCCTGGGATCACTCCTGCTCGAATTTTGATTGTGTAGTACGGCAACGTTGATGGCTTGAATGCAACTGCATTGTTCAAAGAAACCTGTCTGAAACACGGAGCCTGACAAGCTGTCAGAGAATGCTGCAGGCCTTTGGCCATGTGTCTGACCGCAGCCATTTTGAAAGACCCTGGATTTTTTAAAACACAGTCGCACCAGGGTTTCTTTAATAACTCCAACAAATCTTCGGGGAGAGGGGGACATGTGAAATTTTGCGAACCCCTTCACTCTCCAGAAATTGAAGATTAATCTCCAGGGTACTGCTATGGGCAAAAACCCAGGAGAAAATCATAGGGGCTTTATAAAAAATTATTTTTTTTCATTTTCTTTAATCGCTTTCATTCATTAGATGTAAAAATATTGGAGATGAGATAAAAGGCTCTTTGACATTTTTAAAATTCGTTCAGGGGACGTGGGCGTTGCTGGCGAGGCCGGCATTTATTGCCCATCCCTAATTGCCCTTGAGAAGGTGGTGGTGAGCCGCCTTCTTGAACCGCTGCAGTCCGTGTGGTGAAGGTTCTCCCACAGTGCTGTCAGGAAGGGAGTTCCAGGAATTTGACCCAGTGACGATGAAGGAACGGTGATATATTTCCAAGTCGGGATGGTGTGTGACTTGGAGGGGAACGTGCAGGTGGTGTTGTTCCCATGTGCCTGCTGCCCTTGTCCTTCTAGGTGGTAGAGGTCGCGGGTTTGGGAGGTGCTGTCAAAGAAACCTTGGTGAGTTGCTGCAGTGCATCCTGTGGATGGTGCACACTGCAGCCACGGTGCTCCGGTGGTGAAGGGAGTGAATGTTTAGGGTGGTGGATGGGGTGCCAATCAAGCGGGCTGCTTTGTCCTGGATGGTGTCGAGCTTCATGAGTGTTATTGGAGCTGCACTCATCCAGGCAAATGGAGAGCATTCCATCACACTCCTGACCTATGCCTTGTAGATGGTGGAAAGACTTTGGGGAGTCAGGAGGTGAGTCACTCGCCGCAGAATACCCAGCCTCTGACCTGTTCTTGTAGCCATAGTACTTATATGGCTGGTCCAGTTAAGTTTCTGGTCAATGGTGACTCCCAGGATTTTGATGGTGCGGGGTTCAGCGATGGTAATGCCGTTGAATGTCAAGGGGAGGTGATTAGATTCTCTCTTGTTGGAGATGGTCATTGCCTGGCACTTGTCTGGCACGAATGTTACTTGCCACTTATGAGCCCAAGATGGGATGTTGTCCAGGTCTTGCTGCATGCGGGCATGGACTGCTTCATTATCTGAGGGGTTGCGAATGGAACTGAACACTGTGCAATCATCAGCGAACATCCCCATTTCTGACCTTATGATGGAGGGAAGGTCATTGATGAAGCAGCTGAAGATGGTTGGGCCTAGGACACTGCCCTGAGGAACTCCTGCAGCAATGTCCTGGGGCTGAGATGATCGTCCTCCAACAACCACTACCATCTTCCTTTGTGCTAGGTATGACTCCAGCCACTGGAAAGTTTTCCCCCTGATTCCCATTGACTTCAATTTTACTCGGGCTCCTTGGTGCCACACTCGGTCAAATGCTGCCTTGATGACAGTCAAGAATTATCCAATCAGGTAATAAAGAGTCTGTTCCCTTTCAAATTGGTGTAGGAAGGCAGGAGGTCATGTGATGTAACCTCCAGGAATATATCCAACCAGAGATGGCAACCCTAACGGAGCGGCATGGAATAACTGTGGGACAAAACTCCCATCTTGTGTCTCCATTACATGTCACCTTAATACTTCATTTGGGACTAGATGTTTGTGAAAATGAGAAGTTTGGACCTGTCGAGTGAGAATTTACAGATCATTATTCCTTGTCCAAATCATTCTCTGAATTGAAGTATTTTTGCAGGTATCTCTGTGCAATGAGGTGAAAATGAATTTCAATTTCATTCAAATTAAACCAAGTGTGCAACACTTGTATCCTCGGGAGTTGTTTGCTGCCTGACCAAATCAACTCCATGTAAAAGAAACCTGCAATCTTGTGGCAAAGGCAAAGTGCCTCGCTGAGAGTATATCTTCTTAACTACGTAAGCTTTAAGATCCCAATGGCTTGCTGGTTGAATGCACTGCTCAGTGTGTTACTTATCCCTAGGGGCAAGGAGCTCCCTAATTCGTCTCCTGCTCTGTGGCTGAGTTAACTCGTCTCAGCTGGGACACGGTTGTGATGCTACAACTGATCTCAGTGCCCCTGGGTTAGGGAGCGGGGATATTATCCTGGGATTCCACTTGGAAAACACAAAGTGTGCAGATGTCGGGTTAGGGTTAGTCTTAGCTGTGATGCCATCTGTGGCTGAATAGCTTGCTGACCTCAATTTTTACAGGATGCATGGTAGCATGTGATGAACCCAGCAAGGTCAGGGATTATGGAGGCCCTGCTGATCTTAATTTATTCTCACTGTTGTAAGGTCGGGAAACACAGCAGCCAATTTGTGCACAGCAAGATCCCATGTGATGATGACCAGATAATCTGTCTTTTAGTGATGTTGGTTGAGGGATAAATGTTGGCCCCAGAGAGAACTCCCCATCTCTTCTCTCAAAATAGTGGCCATGGGATCCTTTACATCCACCTGAGAGCGCAGATAGGGCCTTGGGCAAACAGCTCATCTGAAAGACACCACCTCCAACAGTGCAGCATTCCCTCAGTACTGCACTGGAGTGTCAACTGGGATGATGTGCTCAAGTCTCATGTAATGGGGCCCAATCCCTCAACCTTCTGATTCAGTGGCAAGAGTGCTACCCACTGAGCCACTGCTGACACTTCTATATAAGGTATGAATGTTTCGCCAACAGATCTAAACTCTGAGGTATATTCTTTGGCAGCATCATTGACAATACGTTCCCACACCTCTGATGATTCTTATACCAGCAATCACTGCTCATGTGATCAGAGCCGAGAGATGCAATCCATTCCCAGTGTCCTTTCACACAAACCCATCTTGATCTCAATCAGTGGCTACACATATATCTCCCCTCCTCTCCTGACCCAAGAGGCAGCCCAGTGTCACTCACCAGTCCGATGCCTGCATTTGACTTAATAACACAGCCCCTGACATTACCAGCCCTGTCAGCTTTGATCAGCTCCTGTCTCACTCTCAATGAGCTACAGCTGGGCACAGTGAAAATCTCATCTCACACGACACGCTGCCTGAGAAGGAACCATCACCCTCGAGCTGAGACTTGAATGCAAAGCGGATCTGTGAATTAAATCTATGACCAGGCGTGACGTTCTGAGTTTTCTTAAAGGCGCATTGTCTGGCTCTCTTTAAAGTCTCGTTGAGTTTATCCAGTGAGCCGTTGAGCCACAAATCCCAGGTTTGATTCCTCGGTCGATGCTGACTTAACTGTAGGTGCACTGGAAATGCCCTGGGAGCCCCTGTGTCAGGGAGAGGAGATCAGTCAGAGCCCCTGCTGTTGGATGGCATCCATGCATGATAGGCAAAGGGCAGGACTTGGGCTCAGTGGTGATGCCTCCATGGTTAAATAGCCTGCAGACACTCACTGACTAGGCTGTACAGGTGAACAATGGCCATTTAGGCGAGGTATCGGGAGGGGCAACCAGCACCTGTGGAATCCCATCCCAGCAAGGAGATAAGGAACATAGGAATTGCTAGACGAGAAAAGACCAAGGTCCATCTAATTCAGCTTTTACCATCCTGGTAGTCAGACGATACAATGATAATGGAGTTGTTGACTAATCACAGCAATCAATCTCTATCAAGGAGTCTACAACAGACCCAGAGATCAGGCGAGGAAAACCCCCAGTGGTGGAGAGCTTCGGGAACCATAGGTCCAAAGTCACCTGTTCCTCCCCAGCACGTTACACTCACCACATATCCTGTCTCAAATTACTCCCATACTATATCCCAAAAATATTATTTCATGAAAGAAATCTATCCAATTTGCATCTGAATGAATCAACACGAACTGCTTCCACCATCTCCCTCGGGAGCCTGTTCCATAGATTGACCACTCACTCACTGAAATATTGCCTTTGCAGATTATTTGTGAATTTACCTCCCTTAAAGTGCAGGCCGTGTCATCTGGTTCTACTGTTCTGGACAAGGTGAAATAGAATTACATAGAATTTACAGCACAGAAACAGGCCATTCGGCCCAACAGGACCATGCTGGTGTTTATGCTTCACACGGACCTCCTCCTACCCTTTCTTCATCTAACCCTAACAGTATATCCTTCTATTTCTTTCTCCCTCATGTACTTATCGAGCTTCCTCTTAAATGCATCCATAGTATTCACCTCAACTACTCCATGTGGTAGCGAGTTCCACATTCTCACCACTCTCTGGGTAAAGAAGTTTCTCCTGAATTCCCTATTGGATTTATTAATGAAGATCTTATATTTATGGCCCCCTGGTTTTGGTCTCTCCCCCCCCCACAAGTGGAAACATCTTCTCCACATCTACCCTATCGAACCCCTTCATAAATTTAAAGATTTCTATCAGGTCACCCCTCAGCCTTCTCTTTTCTAGAGAAGAGAGACCCAGTCTGTTCAGTCTTTGCTGATAGACTCTAAACCTCTCTGCCTTGCTACTTCTCTTTCCTCCTTTAAGATGCTCCTTAAAGCCTACTTCGTTGACCCCTGTCCTAATATGTGGCTCGGGGTCAAATTTTGATTGAAAACGCTCCTGTGAAGTGCCTTGGGACGTTTTACTACATTAAAGGCGCTATATAAATGCAAGTTGTTGTTGTTGTAGTTATAACCTCCCAGAGGGATCTGGGGGTACAGATACACAAATCACTAAATGTAGCGACGCAGGTTAATAAGGCCATAAAAAAAAACAAATCAAGCACGGGGTTCATTTCTAGAGACACAGAATTGCAAAGCAGGGAAGTTTTGTTAAACTTGTATAGAACCTTGGTTAGACCACACTTGGAGCACTGTGCACAGTTCTGGTCTCCATGTTGTAAAAAGGATATAGAGGCACTGGAGAAGGTGCAAAAAAGATTTACTAGGATGAAACCAGAACTGAGAGGTTATACCTATCAGGAAAGATTGAGCAGGCTGGGGCTCTTTCCTCTAGAAAAGAGAAGATTGAGGGGTGACCTGATGGAGGTCTTTAAGATTATGAAACTGTTTGATAGGGTAGACGTAGGGAGTGGTTGGAATGTGGCACTCCCTACCACAAGGAGTAGTTGAGGCGACTAGCATAGATACATTTAAGGGGAAGCTAGATAAACACATGAGGGAGAAAGGAATCAAAGGATATATTGATAGGGTGAGATGAAGAAGGGTGGGAGGAGGCTCGTGTGGAGCATAAACACCAGCATGGACCTTCTAGGCCAAATGACCTGTTTCTGTGCTGTACATTCTATGTAATTATTTTAAATCTTCAGAAATGAACCCCAGTGCTTGGTTTGCTTTTTTTTATGACTTTATTAACCTGTGTCGCTACTTTTAGCGAACCGTTCTCGAACAAGATTTGACACTGAGCAACATGAGGAAATATTAGGACAGGTGACCAAAAGCTCGGTCAAAGAGGTAGATTTTAAAGAGGGTCTTAAAGAAGGAGAGAGAGGGAGTGGTTGAGGGAAGGAATTTTAGAGCTTAGGGCCCAGGCAGCTGAAGGCACGGCCGCCAATGGTGGAGCGATGAACATCGGGGATGCGCAAATGGCCAGAATTGGAGGAGCGCAGAGATCTCGGAGGGTTGTAGGGCTGGAGGAGGTTACAGAGATAGGGAGGGGGCGAGGCCGTCGGGGGATTTGAAAGCAAGGATGAGAATTTTAATATCTCAACCATGTATTAAAAAAAATGCCTACTTGAAAATAGCGCTGAATGAAACGGCGACAGAGAGGACAGAAGAGAATTGCAGCCAGTGCGACCTTAATGAGTCTGAGACAGGAGGAACATCCATCTTCTACGTGAATCCTTAAATTTGAAAGCGAGTCGGACGTCAATGAATTGGGTTCGAGCTCTGATCAATTTTAATGTAATGGCAATCTTTGCTTCGGAATGACCTGTGTCACATTAAGGGAGATGCAATGAAGCAGTAACCCGTTTCAGAATACCTGTGAGTAGCTTAGGGTTGCCAGCTCTGGTTGGACATATTCCTAGAGGTTTCATCACATGACCTCCCACCTCCAACACCCCCTCCCCCACCTCAGTCATACAACCTTTCCTTCCCCCAGTTCCAATATTTTTATAACGAATAAAGTAAAGTGTTCAAAGCAAATGAAAAAAAAACTGCAATTGTTTAAATACCTCTATGATTTTTTGCTCCCAGGTTTGCTCACGGCAGTGTACCGAAGATTAATTCCTGGAGACTCCAGGACAATTGGCAATCCTAGACTGGCAGCGTCAACAATACTGATTGCAATTAGTTGCTGTAATGTTCAGGGTGATTCCCAAAGCACCGTCATAAAGTGGGCAGCATAAAGGGGAGGACAAGAATTAGGGGGGAGAATTAATGTGTTCCAAATGCCCGCCAGTAACAAAAAGATAGGAAGAGGAACACTAATTGTGACGCAGATTAATACTCCAAGGAGTTTGAATAATTCCCTTTCTGTGGACCACTGTCATCCTGTGTAAGCATCTGCGTGCCGTTGTAAAACAGCAGAAAGGGGGAGACCTGTTATCGCTGAATGCTCGGTTTGAATTATGCTTTGGCCCCGTGAGGAGTTGGTGCAAAGCGACGAGCTGTTTTCGCAGATAATCCGTTTATAAATCAACCACAACAAAAGTGTCCCTCCCTTACCTCCCTGGCCCTTTGGCTGCATGCTCATGTGGCTTCAGTGGTTGCTAGGCAACGCTAACGTCGCGGTTATAAGGAGTCGAATTAGCTGGTCTGCTCTCTCCTTCAGGAATGAAGGTGTCACAGAGGAAAAGGGCTGGAGATCTCGCCCATCGATTTACCGACACAACAATATTGCACCTTAAGTTCCTAGTGACCTGAAGTGTTTGATCTGTTTCAGATTGGTCAGAATGAGGCTCCCCTCGATAAGCCATTAAAACCGTCTCATTTCATTGATGGAGTCCCTTGGCGCGTTAGCGTGTGAACTGGTAGTCTCAGATCTTCCATCCCTCCCCCACCCCATTCTTAGTTCCCTATTATTAATTGTGTTGTCAGTTGAAGAAAGCACAGCATTTATATAGCGCCTTTCATGATCTCAGGACGTCCAAAAGCGCTTTACAGCCCAATGAAATAATTTTTGAAGCGTAGCAACTGTTGTAATGTAGGAAACGCGGCAGCCAAATTGTGCACAGCAAGATCCCACAAACAGCAATGTCATAATGGCCAGATAGTCTGATTTAGTGATGTTGGTTGAGGGATAAATATTGGCCAGGACACCGGGGAGAACTCCCCTGCTCTTCTTTGAAATAGTGCCATGGGATCTTTTACATCCACCTGAGAGGGAGACATGACCTCAATTTAACGTCTCATCCGAAAGACGGCATCTCCGACTCCTTCAGCACTGCACTGAACTATCAGTCTAGATCATGTGCTCAAGTCACTGGAGAGGGGATTGTACGTACAACCACCTGACTCAGAGGAGAGAGTGCCACCAACTGGGCCAAGGCTGACATCTTGGGGCCTTTGTTTAACATCTCATCCGGAAGATGGCACCTCTGACAATGCAGGGCTCTCTGAGCGTCAGCCTAGATTTTGTGCTCAAGTCCTGGATTGATGGATGATGTTACTCAACTTGTGACTCTGATACACCACCTAGTGGGCCGCAGGTTATAGCAGCCAGAGGCTCCAGGTCTGTCCTGTTCCTCGCAAAGTGGCAAGTGATCCTAGAGGGTCCAAAGATTGAAGGAAATAAAATAATTGACGAACTTTGCAGTGGAGGAGAAAGGTATAAGGAGGAATGAATTGGAATTGTGACTGGCTCTGAGACATGCTGGCTCGGTTTTAGCAACAATAACAAAAACCTCAAACAGACAAGTCAATAAGTGAAAAGAAATGCTTGCAAACTCAGCAGGAGCTAAGTGCTTATTTACAGGATTATAAAGCGAAGATCGATAGATCGAACTCTCCTGCCTCCGCTGGTCTTACTCAGTAACTTTTTTTTGTCGTGAGACAGAACACCGAAGGATTTCTCACTTGAGGGCTGCTCTCAGTAATGGAACAACGAAACATGGCCATGCAACTGCGACTCCCCGCACCTCGAGCTCCTGATTTCAGTCACGCTGCAGTGGGAGGATGGTGAGTGAGCACCAGAACCTCTTCCCACAGGACAAGAAAGAAAGTGACTGGAGCAAGCGATAGTTCAATTTGAAAGGGGGCCCTTTTCTTGCTGTGTGGCAGCTGGAATAACTCTGTCTTCTAGTAGCTCATCTGCTGCTGAAATCCTCATCCATGCCTTTGCTACCCCGAGACTTGACTGTTCTAATGGGAAGCCGATCTCCTGCTCGGCTTCCCATCTTCCACCCTCGACAAACTTGAGCTCATCCAATACTCTGCTGCCCGTATTCTAAATCGCACCAAGTCCTGTTCACCCGTCACCCCCTGTGCTCGCTGACCTACATTGGCTCCCGGTCCAGCAACGCCTCGATTTTAAAATTCTCATCCTTGTTTTCAAATCCCTCCGTGGCCTCCCTATCTCTGTATCCTCCTTCAACCCTCCGAGATCTCTGCCCTCTTCCAATTCTGGCCTCTTGCACATCCCCAATTTTCATCCCTCCACCATTGGTGGCCGTGCCTTCAGCTGCCTGATATTTAAGCTCTGGAATTCCCTCCCTTAACCTCTCCGCCTCTCTACCTCTCTCTCCTCCTTTAAGATGCTCCTTAAAACCTACCTCTATGACCAAGCTTTTGGTCACCTGTCTTAAGGCTCAAGAGGCCAGAACTGGAGGAGCGCAGAGATCTCGGGGGGTGGGCAGGACATTAGAAGAAGAGATCAAAAAAGATATAAAGACATTTAAGATAGAAAGAGGGAAGATAATTGATAAACTGATCAAACTTAGCGAGGATAAAACCCCTGGTCCGGATGGATTGCACCCTTGCATATTAAAAGAAGTTAGGGAAGAGATAGCAGAGGCACTATTACATATATATAAAAATTCATTAGAAAAGGGAGTAAAGGGCTGGCAGACAGCTAATGTGATTCCCATATTTAAAAAGGGAGATAGAACAATTCCTGGGAACTACAGACCAACTAGCTTAACGTCGATGGTAGGAAAGATAATGGAATCCTTACTCAAAAGATGTAATAGAAAAACATCAAGAAACCGAAAATATAATAAAGGATTTCAAAAGGGAAGGTCATGCTTGACCAAACTTATTGAATTCTTTGAAGAAGTAACAGATAGGGTAGACAAGGGTAATGTAGTAGATGTAATATATTTGGATTTTCAAAAGGCTTTCGATAAGGCACAGTAGACTCATCACTAAGGTCAGAGCATGTAGAGTCAGGGGACAAGTAGCAGAATGGATAGCAAACTGGCTACAAAACAGCAAGACAGAGAGTAGGGGTTAAAGGTAGTTACTCAGACTGGCAAAAGGTGGGAAGTGGTGTTCCACAAGGATCGGTGCTGGGAACACTGTTGTTCACCATTTACATAAACGATTTGGACTCGGGAATCAGAAGTACAATTTCAAAATTTTCGGACAACACCAAATTGGGGGGTATAGTTAATACCGAGGAGGACTGCGACAAAATAGAGGAAGACATTAATACCCTTGCAGAATGGGCGTATAATTGGCAAATGAATTTCAATATACATAAGTGTGAGGAATTGCATTTTGGTACGAAGAATAGGGGGGCCACATACTGCTTAGATAATAAGAGTCTAAATGGAATAGAGGAGCTGAGGGATCTGGGGATAGAGATACATAAATCACTAAAAGTAACATTGCAGGTTATTAAGACCATAAAAAAAAGCAAACCAAGTACTGGGGTTCATTTTTAGGGGGATAGAATTGAAAAGCAGAGAAGCTATGTTAAACTTGTATCTGCCTTCCGGATGTTTCTGCCTCTCTCTGTGTTTTTTTTCTCTGTTTTTTTTCCCTGTTTGTTTTTTTGTTGAATGTGTATTCGGGGGTTCTGCAGGTGACACCTCTCTGTCTGAACACGGTGATTGCCTTGGCAACGGGCAGTTGCAGGGGCAGTCTGTAAACACCATGTATTGTTCTATATGTATAAATGCGTAGGCTTCAAGGAGCTCTTGAAATATTTGCCTGAGGAAGGAGAAAATCTCCGAAAGCTTGTGAATTTAAAATAAAATTGCTGGACTATAACTTGGTGTTGTAAAATTGTTTACAATTAAACTTGTATCGAACCTTGATTAGACCACACTTGGAGTATTGTGCACAGTTCTGGTCTCCATATTATAAAATTGGGACGATTTACTACGTTAAAGGCACTCTATAAATGCAAGTTGTTGTTCTTGTTGTTGTAACTCTTCCTTTCCGACCCATAGCTTTTCCCTTATTGGCCAGGACAACTACACCAATCTTCTCCGAATAGTATCAATGCGATCTTCTACATGCTGGAGAAAAAATGGGAGCGATAGTTAAGATCTCAAGTGGCAAGTGACAGGGAGCTCTTTGTTTGCTGCGTCCGCTGTCTGCCTACGTGACCCCATGATCCATGTCCCCCCGCCTCTTCAATTCTCCGTCCCATTCCCGCCCCGGCCTCTCTGTCCTCGGCCTCCTACGCTGTTCCAATGAAACTCAACGCAAGCTCGAGGAACAGCACCTCGTCTTTCTACTGGGCGCATCGCAGCCCTCTGACCTTATCATTGACTCGAACAACTTCAGACCTCAATCCCAGCTCCCTACCAGAGCCAAGCTGACACGATACAGACACTGCTGGAAACTGGGAAGGAATAGGAACCTCAGACAAGACTCTTTGCCAGCTTACATAAGGATTGTTCCACCAATCAAACTCTAATGGGCAACAATTTGCTACATATAAGGTGGCTGAGATGCACCAAATCTCTGAGGGATTGGTTCACATTTGATCTGTCTCAAACGCACTATAATTTTGACATAACTGTGGTATCAACATACTTGAGAGTTTTTTGCCGGTGACAATCTTTTAGGGATCTAAAAAAATAGAATTGTGGTCTCATCAGATTCTTGAATCATTGGATTATCCCAATATGTTATGAGACGCTCAATATTTTTTGAACAAATGCCCTTATTGGGTTTTACATGTTGGTGCGGGCTAGACTCTATTCCCTGTGAGAGACACATCCAGCCCTTTAGCATTGGCTATAATCTATCCCATGTGTTGTTACCGAGACAATCAGGAGACAGGAAGGAGAACAGACCTGAGCACATGAGATAGGTGCAGTTAGCTAAGGGTGGGATGGTCACCTGACCAGTCGCCCAAACAACAACAACAACAACAACAACAACTACTACTACTACTACTACTACTCACATTTATATAGCGCCTTAATGTCGTAAAATATCCCAAAATGCTTCACAGGAGTGATTATCAAACAAAATTTGACACTGAGCCACATAAGGAGATATTAAGGCAGGTGACCAAAAGCTAGGTTAAAGAGGTAAGTTTTAAGGAGCGTCTTAAAGGAGGGGAGAGAGAGGTAGAGAGGCGGAGAGGTTTAGGGAGGGAATTCCAGAGCTTAGGGCCTAAGCAACTGAAGGCACGGCCGCCAACGGTGGAGCGAAGAAAATCGGGGATGCGCAAGAGGCCAGAATTGGAGGAGCGCAGTGATCTCGGAGGGTGGTAGGGCTGGAGAAGGTTATGGAGATAGGGAGGGGCGAGGCCATGGATGGATTTGAACACAAGGATGAGAATTTTAAAATCCAGGACAGGTCTTTGAAATTCCCACCATAGAATGTTGGAGACTTCAGAAAACAGATTGGATGGGTGAAGAAACAATACATTGCCAACCTCGGATATGAAATAGTTAAAGGTTTTAGTCATAAATCTGATGATTCCAAGCCCTTTCCACAAACTGCAGCTTGCTTATAGTCCTTCAACCATTGTGGTTTAGTCATTAAACACATGATTTAAAGTTCCTGACTGGCCTGTTGCTGATTACTCGTTGCACGATTATGAGTTTAACCAGAATGCTTTATGTGGTTGAATGATTTTTTCTTTCATATAAACTGCTGGGTTTTGAAAAATGCTAAACTAAGCAGGGAGGCAATCTATTTGAACTCTGCTTTTTTTTTGCAACTAATCTTTTTTTTTTGCTCAACCGAATGTCTGACCCAATCCGATCGCATGGTTGAGAGTTTCCAAAACCAAGTTAAAAAGAAATATTCTTCATTGATATAGTGCCTTTCACCTCAGGACACCCGAAAGCACTTCATGACTGAAGATTTACTCTCTAAGTACAATACTATTAGTCAAATCATTCACATGTACAATATAGCAGTCAAAGCCTTGGCTCAGGTGTCGCGCTCTGGCTTAGAGGGTTGTGGGTTCAAGCCCCACTCCAGGACCTGACCACATAATCGAGGCTGATACTTTACTGTCCTACTGAGGGAGTGCTGCCTTATTGGAGGTGCTTTCTTTCAGATGAGGTGTTAAACTGCTGACTCCGTCTCCCCTCACAATAGGACGCTGGACCGCTTGAGCTTGCTCTTGTGACGTGTTCAGCTCCGCTCAGTCCGCAAGCGTGACCCTGACCTGCCGGTCACTTGCCATTTTAATCCCCTGTCTCACTCCCACTCTGACCTCTCTGTCCTCGGCCTCCCATGCTGTTCCAATGAAGCTCAACGGAAGCTCGAGGAACAGCACCTCATCTTTCGATTAGGCACTTTACAACCTTCCGGACTCAACATTGATTTTAATAATTTCAGATCATAACCACTGCTCCTAATTTTTCGGACAGCAGGTGCTGGTAATGGTTCTGCTGTTGCCATTTACAGCTCCTCTAGACCCATCTATTGTTTCTTTACCTGTCCCATTCCCACCCTCCTTGCCTTGCACCATCATCCCTTTTGTCATTTAATCACTCCTGCCCTCCACCCTATCACAGATCCTCCCTTTTGTTCTTTCCCCTCCTGCTTTCCCAGGTTCTGCACTTGCTTAAAAACTGTTTAATCTTCAACTTCTTCCAGTTCTGATGAAAGGTCATCGACCTGAAACATTAACTCTGTTTCTCTCTCCGCAGCTGCTGCCCTGACCTGCTGAGTGTTTTCCAGCATTTTCAGGTTTTATTTCAGATTTCCAGGATTCGCAGTATTTTCCTTTTAACTCTTTCAGAAATGGAAAGGCCGTGAGCCCTCAGCTGGGACCTGGATGGTTCCTCTAGGGTTTCTGTACTGTCTGGTTGGGGGGGCTGGAGTCGCTGCTCACCTTTATGAGGCCATGACATAAGAGGGCGGGATCGGGGATGGGGATTCCTTAGTCGGGGGGCCGGGGGTGGGGAGGGGAAGTAAATGGAAGCGTCCATGGCTGTGCCGTTATGAGATGCGGGCCATTTAACCCCTGGGCCTCGTTACCATATTGGAAGACAGACTCCGTCCTGAACCAGATGGGAATCATTACCTGGCTGATGGGGCCTCAACAGGATTTCACGCGGCAGGAGATTCATAGCCGAGGACCTGAAGGAACGGTTCCCTGACACCAAGGCAAGTGAATAGGGGGAGAGGGGTGCAGAGGGGAGGGGGGAGGGAAGTCCAGGGACAAGGGAAGCCATTGGCGGTCGTGCCTTCAGCTGCCTAGGCCCTAAGCTGTGGAATTCCCTCCCTAAACCTCTCCGCCTCTCTACCTCTCTCTCCTCCTTTAAGACGCTCCTTAAAACCTAAAGGGGACTGAGTGTAATGTATCCAAGTTTGCTGATGATACAAAGCAAGGTGGGAAAGTAAGCTGTGAGGAGGATGCAAAGAGTCTGCAAAGGGACATAGACAGGTTAAGTGAGCGGGCAAGAAGGTGGCAATTGGAGTATAATGTGGGGAGATGTGAGGTTATTCACCTTGGTAGGAAAAATAGAAAAACGGAATATTTTTTAAATGATGAGAAACTATTAAATGTTGGTGTTCAGAGGGCTTTAGGTGTACTTGTACACGAAACACAGAAAGTTAACATACAGGTACAGCAAGCAATTAGGAAGGCAAATGATATGTTGGCCTTTATTGCAAGGGGACTGGAGTACAAGAGTAAGGAAGTCTTGCTGCAATTGTACAGGGCTTTGGTGAGACCACACCTGGAGTACTGTGTACAGTTTTGGTCTCCTTACCTAAGGAAGGATATACTTGCCTTAGAGGTGGTGCAGAGAAGGTTCACTAGATTGATTCCTGTGACGAGAGGGTTATCCTATGAGGAGAGATTGAGTAGAATGGGCCTATACTCTCGGGAGTTTAGAAGAATGAGAGGTGATCTCATTGAAACATATAAGATTCTAAGAGGGCTTAACAGAGTAGATGCTGAGAGGATGTTTCCCCTGGCTGGAGAGTCTAGAACTAGGGGACATCGTCTCAGGAAAAGGTGTCGGACATTTAGGGCTGAGATGAGGAGGACTTTCTTCACTCAGAGGGTCGTGAATATTTGGAATTCTCCTCACCAGAGGGCTGTGGACACTGAGTCGTTGTTTATATTCAAGGCTGAGATCGATAGATTTTTGGACTCTAGGGGAATCAAGGGATATGGGGATCGGGCGGGAAAGTGGAGTTGAGGTCGAAGATCAGCCATGATCTGATTGAATGGCGGAGCAGGCTCGAGGGGCCGTATGGCCTGCTCCTGCTCTTATTTCTTCTGTTCTTAACCTCTTTGATTAAACTTTTGGTCACCTGTTCTAGTATCTCCGTATGTGGCTTGGTGTCAAATTTAGTTTGATGGCACTCCTGTGAAGCACCTTGGGATGTTTTACTACGTTAAAGGCGCTATATAAATGCAGGTTGTTGTTGTATTCTCAAACAGTTGAAAAGAGCCCAAAGACATCTTCAGTGTCCCGACCCACAGGATATAAACCAAGCCGTTAATCTGATTCCGCTGTCTTTCTCCTCCGAGCCCAAAGCAATTGTAATTCTTTAAATCACTTTATCCATCTTGCCCCGTCTTCTGGCTCGCTGAAATTGAATTTAACTGGTGGGCTAAATGCAGGAAGAGGCCATTTATTTGTGCGTTGAAACTGTATGCCTTTGCTTTTAATGCTTTGTAGGCCTTTTTGTTTCATTTCTTCTTTACTGAATGGTCCCTGGCGAACTCCCCCATGACCGCACTGGATGATAAATCTTTTAATAAAGAACCACCGTCACTGTCACCATATTATACTAGGTTGTGTTGGAAATCCAGCAGTATTTCATTCTGTTGTGCTTCCCTTCTGAGGGTAAGTCCAATGATCCCAAGACCAAGCAGGGAGCATTGGCACTGCTCCGTTGTAAACCTATCTCCACCTTGCGTCCCCTTTGAGCAAGGCATTTCCACGTCCTCCCAACCTTTACGTTCTGTCCATATCCAGGCCCAACTCATAGAATCGTACAGCGCAGAAGGAGGCCATGCGGCCCATCGTGTACGTGCCCGCTCTTCCAAAGCGCTAACCAATTAGTCCCACTCCTCTGCTCTTTCCCCAGAGCCCTACAATTTACTCCTTTTCAAGTATTTATCCAATTCCCTTTTGAAAGTTACTATTGAATCTGCTTCCACCGCCCTTTCAGGCAGTGCATTCCAGATCATAACTATAAAGAAATATTTAGAATTTACAGCACAGAAACAGGCCATTCGGCCCAACAGGTCTATGCTGGTGTTTATGCTCCACACGAGCCTCCTCCCACCTTACTTCATCTCACCCTATCAGCATATCCTTCTATTCCTTTCTCCCCCATGTGTTTATCTAGCTTCCCCTTAAATACATCTCTGCTATTCGCCTCAACTACTCCTTGTGGTAGCGAGTTCCACATTCTCACCACTCTCTGGGTAAAGAAGTTTCTCCTGAATTCTTTATTGGATTTATTAGTGACTCTCTTATATTTATGACCCCTAACTACTCGCTGACTTAAAAAGTGTCTCCTCATTTCCCCTCTGGTTCTTTGTCCACCTCTCCCTTCCCCTGCGATTTAATGCACTCCACATTCCCCATGCTGGCCACAACTAATTGAGAACCAGATAACCCCACAGCCTCTGAGTCTGTTGCCCCCACTTTCTACTTTTTGACGATAGACTACTGGGCCAGAAAGACAATCAGATCACCCAGTCACTGATCTTAATCACCGACTATTGACTATTAAAGTGTGCACGGTGCGAACATGAAATGGGGCGGGGGGAGGAGGGGGTTTAGGATTGGGTTGGGCTGCGATGCCCCGTATTGTCGAACAGCCGGCCGACACTCATTCTCCACCACCCCGCACTTGAAGAATGGCCAACTGGGCCAGGTGCTGTGGAGGACAGCCCCTAGCGGCAGAATTGTACCCTGGAACGAATCAGCACCTTCAGAAGAGCAGAGAGGAAAAAAAATTAGATGGGACAAAGAACAAAAAAAAATGTTCGGCCTCAGTCATTTGGTAATTACCAGCGAAAGCTTGCCGTTAAATGGCCCAAATGCTTGCTCATTGCATTTGCTACTTTTAATCAGCCAGAGCCCCAGCGCTTGGAAGCAGTAAGAGTTGTGGGAATGCTATCACTAGGGGCAGTGTGACAGGTCAGAGAGCTGGCCTTCTGGAGAGATTCTCTTCAGTTACAGGCAGGATTAAGCAGTCCATTAAAATGACCATCACGACAGAGGAAATCACAAATTAGTCAAACCCCGCTGGAGGAAGCTGCGTGGGATAAAGGCTTTCAGTAATTGGACTGTCGGAGGCAGCAAGGTGTGCGGACATTTCTCTCCCCCTCTCTCTGCTCTCTTTAAGAAGCTCCTTTAAAACCTAGCTCTTTGACCAAGCTTTTGGTCACCTGTCGTAATATCTCTTTACGTGGCCCGGGGTTTGATAATTGCTCCTGTGAAGAGCTTTGGGACGTTTTGCTATGTTAAAGGCACTGTATAAATGCAAGTTGTTGTTGTTGACATGTGATGTACAATAACCACATCATTAGCATGCTGCTTGCCATTTTAAAGCGGACCCCACTGGCTTGGGATGGCTAGTCCTTGCCGTTGGTCAGTTCGAAGCAGGAACGGAGTGGGTAAATCCCCCACTGGACGGGGGTGGGGGGGGGAAGGGTTAAAACTCCCCCCATTGAGTCATTGGGGGAGCTATTTAATTATTTACTGACACTTACTGGAATAATGTAAGTTATATTGAAGACCGTCATTGCAAATTATGCTCTAATATCACAGAATTGTCACAGCGGTTCTCGGTTCACTGAAGATTGTTTATCACAAAGCCCCTTTAAAACGTAGTTGCAATTATCATCTTTTAACTTTCTTCTAAAAATGAATGCTGCTGTTTGCCGAACCCACCGACGAACCATTGAATCACGCGAACCAAATTTCACTCATGGGAATGGGAGGAGGCCATTCAGCCCCTCGAGCCTGTCCTGCCATTTAATTAGATCATGGCTGATCGGAATCTCAGTTCCGTTCACTTGCCTTGGTTCCCTAACCCCTAATGCTTATCAAAAATCTATCGATCTCAGTTGTGAAATTTTCAATTGACCCCCAGGCACAACAGCTTTTTGGGGGAGAGAGTTCCAGATTTCCACTCCCCCTTTGTGTGAAGAAGTGCTTCCTGGCATCACCCCTGAACGGCCCGGCTCTAATTTTAAAGTCATACCTCCTTGTCAGGCTGCTCAGCGACGGTGCCCTTTATTCTCTGCAGGTGAAAAATGTCTAACTCATACAATATAGCTGCAGATTGCAGTTCTATCAATTCACTTCATCGCAAAAAACCCATTTCATTCACTCACCATGGAGCCGAGTCCTCGGGAATTTTACTGAGATACTCTGAGGCTGGGAGATAGGATCATACGTTCTGAAATGACCTACTTTCCCAGAGATTGAAGGGTGCAGTCCCATCCTGAAGCCAGGTGCAGAATTCAACACTTTGCCTCTCCACTCTCCATCTATCTCTCCATCTTAAAATTGAAAACGTTCATGGAGTGTTGGCCTTTAACTCAAGAGGGCTGGAATATAAAGGGGTGGAAGTTATGTTAGAGCTGGACAGAGCTTTGGAGTAATATATTCGGTTCTGGGCACCGCACCTCAGGAAGGATATATTGGCCTTGGAGGGGGTGCAGCGCAGATTCACCAGAATGATACCGGGGCTAAAAGGGTTAAATTATGAGGACAGGTTGCATGGATTAGGCTTGTATTCTCTTGAATATAGAAGATTAAGGGGTGATCTAATTGAGGTATTTAAGATGATTAAAGGATTTGATAGGGTAGAGAGAGAGAAACGATTTCCTCTGGTGGGGGGGAGTCCAGAACAAGGGGCATAACCTTAAAATTATAGCCAGGCCGTTCAGGGGTGATGTCAGGAAGCACTTCTTCACACAAAGGGGAGTGGAAATCTGGAACTCTCTCCCCCAAAAAGCTGTTGAGGATGAAAATTTCAAAACTGAGATTTTTGTTGGGTAAGGGTATTAAGGGTTACGGAACGATGGAGTTAAGATACAGATCAGTCATGAACTAATTGAATGGCGGAACAGGCTCGAGGGGCTGAATGGCCCACTCCTGTTCCTATGTACCTATGTTCCTGTCTACTCAAATAAACAGCTCACTTCAGCACTAAAAGAAATTAACTTAGCCAAGACTTAGTGGTGTTTTTCTCAGGCTCTGTTGAAGCAACTTCTCCTAATTTGAAATGACGTTGAATTAAGTGTTAATTGACACATTGCAATGGCATTGCAATCGCTCAGAGTTGGAAGGGTCTTGTGTGTGTGACATGGTTTGCAATGATAAAATGCCTCCAATTTATTCTCATGAAAATAGACCCTCCTAACTGGCTTGTAAAACAAATGCTATTTGCAGAGGGACAATGCACTGCAAATCATGTTACTTGTTCTGTCATTTTGGATGTTCAATTCCCCAATATGTAAATGAAAACACAACTAACTTCATCAAACTATTGATTTATAGACAGGCTGATGGTCTGAGTTAAATGTCCTAACCCCTGGGGCCCATTACTGAACCCAGTCTTGGTTGGTGGCTGTTTACAGCTGCTTGTGATACCTTTGAGGAGAGGCCACTTTACCATCGTAAGGTCAAAAACACCTGCCCGCACAGTTGACTGCAATCTTTCATCTAGACTCTCCAGCCCTATGTTCAGGGCTCCTTTCTCTTACCTGATCCACCCTGAGACAAACCGACCAGAAAGGGCTGAGATTCCCCTGTATCTGGGTTGAGTTAGCTGATCGCAGTGGGATGGTGAGAATACGAGGGCTACAGATTGCCTCCAGGCTCCTGTGTTTAGGAAGGTAAAATCAGACAGGGCTCTTGCTCATTATTGCTTTCTCGTGACCTCTCTGGTGGAAAGAGTGTGTGTGTGCATCTACGTCTGTGCGTGCGTGCATGTGAGTGTGTATACATATGTGCTTGTGTGCATGAGTGTGCATGCATGTGTGCATGTGTGTGCATGTGAGTGTGTGTGTCTATGTGTGCATGTGTGTGTACATGTGCATGCACTTGTGTGTGCATGTGCGTGTATGCATGTGTGTGCGTGTGTGTGTGTGCATGTACGTGTGTGCACACATGCATGAGCGTGCATGTACGTACGTGTGCGTGTGTGTGCGTGCGCGCATGTGTGTACTGTGTTTGTGTACTGTGTGTGTGTATGTCCGTATGTGGGTGTGTGCGCGTGAGTACGTATGTGCATGTATGCGGGTGCATGTGTGTGTGCGTGTGTGTGCGTATGTCCGTGTGCACATGTGCTAGTGTGTATGTGCATGTGCCCGCGTGTGTGCATGTGTGTGTGTGTGTGTGTGGGGTGACTTTGGGTACGAACAGGATTATGCTCGGCCGTTTTGACCCCTCTAACACCCTGAAAATGCTGCTCCCACTTAGCAGAAACCTGTCTGATGACCCACAATCTCACCGCTCTCTGGGTAAAGAAGTTTCTCCTGAATTCCCTATTGGATTTATTAGTGACTATCTTATATTTATGGCCATTAGATTTGGAATCCCCCACAGATGGAAACATTTTCTCTACGTCTACCCTATCAAACCCTTTCATTATCTTAAAGACGTCTAATAGGTCACCCCTCAGCCTTCTCTTTTCTAGAGAAAAGAGGCCCGACCTGTTCTACCGAGGCCCGAAAATCCACCTCAAATCTGTTCATGGGGTGAGGGGGGCAGGGGGGGGGGGTGGGGTGGGGGATGGGTGAGGAGTGGGGGGAGAAAAAAGAAACAGAACTGAAAATAAATCACACCAGTCCTTGTCGTTGCAACTGCCAGGTGTCCAATCCTTTGGTTTATTCAGCAGGTACTTTGCGAATGTAATGCTTTTTTTTTGTGTGGCTGCCTATATTTCTGTAATTCCATTCATTAAAGATATTTATACAGGATCTGCTAGCTAAGCTTCGAAGCCTGTTCGGAGTTGGTTTGACATTCAAGGGCAGCTCACAGATACAACATTGTGCTGGAGACATCGCAGATGATGATACACATCGACCATTAATGTTTCAAACTGCTTGGTTCAGTTAGAGTGTCATTTCATTACGGAGCCTAATCTGCTGTTTACAATTCATGAGCCCTGTTCCCCTGACTGTAAATCATCAGTAAGGAAACTATATAAAATTCTCTGCTCTCCGAGATCTCTGCGCTCCTCCAATTCCGGCCTCTTGCGCATCCTCGGTTTCCATCGCTCCATCGTTGGCGGCCGTGCCTTCAGCTGCCTAGTTCCTAAGTTCTGGAATTCCATCCCTAAACCTCTCTATCTCTCTCTCCTACTTGAAGACGCTCCTTAAAACCCACCTCTTTGACCAAGCTTGTGGTCACCTGTCCTAATATCTCCTTATGTGGCTCGGTGTCAAATTTTTGTTCGATAATCGCTCCTGTGAAGCCCCTTGGGACGTTTCATTACATTAAAAGCGCTGTATAAATGCAGGTTGTTGTTGAAAAGGGAATGGGCTGGGAGAGTTCAAAAGCTGAAAATCCACCTCAAATCTGTTCATGGGGTGAGGCGGGCGGAGGTGGGGGGGGTGGAGGACGGGCGAGGAGTGGGTTGGGGGGGGAGAAAAAAGAAACAGAACTGGAAATAAATCACACCAGTCCTGTCGTTGCGACTGCCAGGTGTCCAATCCTGGATGTTCCTAAAAAAAAAATCTCATGTTCAGTAACAATGGAATATGCAAATGACAGCAGAAATAAATATGCACAGATTAGCAATTCTAGTACGTGATTGTCTTCCTGAATTAATGGTACACCCTTGCTCACCGACTGAGATTGCAGCCATTAATTCATGCAATATGGCCTACAGAGAACAAATTAAATTCTGCTATTTACTAATGGATTATAGAAAAGATCACAATCAGATTCCTTCAGTCTTTCAAAATCATAAATGTCAAACAACACCACAGCTACAAGTTCTCACCTATTAATATGCACCCTAATAAAGTGGAGTCTTAAAGGATTTCCGGTATTGCTCTCTTTAAAGGGCAGGGACTTTCATTTTCAGATAAATGTCTTTGATAAAGAAACAAATTATCTGAAAGTGGATGTAAATGGGATATATAATGAATGATGTTGCTTCTAATGGTTTGTAAGTAGCGTTTATTCAAAGAAATTCCATACGAAATGGAGAGGGAAAATTTTAAGAAATTTTATACCTGTTTCATCTCAGAGACGCAATCAAGACCCTAATAAGTTGTATTTGGACAAACAACACATGCCCAAGGATTGGCTAATTGGAAAAAATTGAATGTCCATGTGGCAGTGTCAGTTAAAGTACATCAGGGCTCTGTACAACTGAAGCATAACTTCCTCTCCATTGTATTCCAGCCCCCGCCCCCCCCCCCCAGAGACAAAGATAAAAGTCTTGAGACAAAGCTGTTTACTCGCACATGAAAAATGGAGACTTGGGCAAGGTACTGAAGTAATGCTGACCCATTGATCCAGAGGGTAAATTCAGCACTGCCATCATAAAAGGTAGACCGAGGCAAGAAAATAAAAGGGGGGAGGGAAAGAGTAACACAGAATAGAATATTATAATGCATTTAAGGGGAAGCTGGATAACACATAAGGGAGGAAGGAATAGAAGATTAAGCTGATATGGTTAGATAAAGAGCGGTGGGAGGAGGCTGGTGTGGAGCATTGGGAATGGACCATTGAGCTGAACGGCCTGTTTCTCATAGAGTCATAGAGTCATAGAGTCATACAGCACGGATAGAGGCCCTTCGGCCCATCGTGTCCGCGCCGGCCATCAGCCCTGTCTACTCTAATCCCATATTCCAGCATTTGGTCCGTAGCCTTGTATGCTATGGCATTTCAAGTGCTCATCCAAATGCTTCTTGAATGTTGTGAGGGTTCCTGCCTCCACAACCCTTTCAGGCAGTGAGTTCCAGACTCCAACCACCCTCTGGGTGAAAAAGTTCTTTCTAAAATCCCCTCTAAACCTCCCGCCTTTTACCTTGAATCTATGTCCCCTTGTTATAGAACCCTCAACGAAGGGAAAAAGCTCCTTAGTATCCATCCTATCTGTGCCCCTCATAATTTTGTACACCTCAATCATGTCCCCCCTCAGCCTCCTCTGCTCCAAGGAAAACAAACCCAATCTTCCCAGTCTCTCTTCATAGCTGAAGCGCTCCAGCCCTGGTAACATCCTGGTGAATCTCCTCTGCACCCTCTCCAAAGCGATCACATCCTTCCTGTAGTGTGGCGACCAGAACTGCACACAGTACTCCAGCTGTGGCCTAACCAGTGTTTTATACAGCTCCATCATAACCTCCTTGCTCTTATATTCTATGCCTCGGCTAATAAAGGCAAGTATCCCATATGCCTTCTTTACCACCTTATCTACCTGTTCCGCCGCCTTCAGGGATCTGTGAACTTGCACACCAAGATCCCTCTGACCCTCTGTCTTGCCTAGGGTCCTCCCATTCATTGTGTATTCCCTTGCCTTGTTAGTCCCTCCAAAGTGCATCACCTCGCACTTTTCCGGGTTAAATTCCATTTGCCACTGTTCCGCCCATCTGACCAACCCATCTATATCGTCCTGCAGACTGAGGCTATCCTCCTCACTATTTACCACCCTACCAATCTTTGTATCATCAGCGAACTTACTGATCATACCTTTTACATTCATATCCAAGTCATTAATGTAGACCACAAACAGCAAGGGACCCAGCACCGATCCCTGTGGTACCCCACTGGCCACAGGCTTCCAGTCACAAAAACAACCTTCGACCATCACCCTCTGCCTTCTGCCACTAAGCCAGTTTTGTATCCAAAGTGCCAAGGCACCCTGGATTCCATGGGCTCGTACCTTCTTGACCAGTCTCCTGTGGGGGACTTTATCGAAGGCCTTACTGAAATCCATGTATACCACATCCACTACGTTACCCTCATCCACACGCCTAGTCACCCCCTCAAAAAATTCAATCAAATTAGTCAGACATGATCTTCCCTTGACAAAGCCATGTTGACTATCCCTGATTAATCCTTGCTTCTCCAAGTGGAGACTAATTTTGTCCTTCAGAATTTTTTCCAATAATTTTCCTACCACTGATGTTAGGCTCACTGGCCTGTAGTTCCCCGGTTTTTCCCTACTCCCCTTCTTGAATAATGGTATTACATTAGCGGTTCTCCAGTCCTCTGGCACATCCCCTGTGGCCAGAGAGGTTCTGAATATATGTGTCAGAGCCCCCGCAATCTCCTCCTTTGCCTCACACAGTAGCCTGGGATACATTTCGTCCGGGCCTGGGGATTTATCCATTTTTAGGCCTGCTAAAACCGCCAATACCTCCTCCCGCTCGATGTTAATATGTTCGAATATATCACAGTCCCCCTGCCGTATTTCTATGTCTACATCGTCCTTCTCCATAGTGAAAACAGATGCAAAAAGTTCATTTAGAACCCCTCCTACATCTGCCGGCTCCACACACAGATTGCCATTTTTGTCCCTAATGGGCCCTATTTTTTCCCTAGTCATCCTCTTACCCTTAATATACTTATAAAACATCTTAGGATTTTCCTTTATTTTGCTCGCCAGTGTTATTTCATGGCCCCTCCTTGATCTCCTAATTTCTTTTTTAAGTATCCCCCTGCACTTTTTGTACTCCTCTAGGGCTTCCTCCGTCTTTAGCCTTTTGTATCTGCCAAAAGCCCTCCTTTTTTTCCTAATCCATTCTCGTATATCCCCTGACATCCAAGGTTCCCTGGAGTTCTTGGAACCACCCTTGACCTTTACGGGAACATGTTGCCATTGTATGGTCTCAATCTCCCTTCTGAAAGACTCCCATTGCTCCGATGCGGATTTTCCTACAAGCAGCTGATCCCAGTCCATTTTGGCCAGATCCTGCCTTATCCTATTAAAATCGGCCTTCCCCCAATTTAGAACCTTTATTTCCGGCCCCTCCCTGTCCTTTTCCATGACCACCTTAAATCTCACCGAATTATGGTCACTGTCACCAAAGTGCTCACCTACTAGCACTTCTTCCACTTGGCCGGCCACATTCCCTAGAATTAGGTCCAGTACCGCCCCCTCTCTTGTAGGACTTTCTACATGCTGGCTCAAAAAGCTCTCCTGGATGCACGTTAAGAATTTTGTACCCTCTAAGCCTTTTACACTCTGAGTATCCCAGTTAATATTGGGGAAGTTGAAATCCCCCACTATTATTACCCTATTATTTGCACAATTTTCTGAGATTTGCCTACATATCTGTCCCTCGATCTCCCCCTGACTGTTTGGGGGCCTATAGTACACTCCCATCAAAGTGCTTGCCCCCTTTTTGTTTTTAAGCTCCACCCATATGGCCTCATTAGAGGAACCTGCTAATATATCATCCCTCCTTATGGCAGTAATTGATTCTTTAATTAATATTGCGACCCCCCCTCCTCTTATACCTCCCCCTCTGTCTCGCCTGAAGATTCTGTACCCCGGAATATTGAGCTGCCAGTCTTGCCCCTCCCTCAACCATGTCTCTGTGACAGCAACAATATCATACTCCCATGTGTTTATCAACACCTTCAGTTCATCCACCTTATTCGCAAGACTCCTTGCATTAAAATAGATGCCATCCAGCCTTGCCCTTACATATTTGCCCTGTCTTCCAAGCTGACTTGTTTTTTTCTCTATATTTGGCTGCACATCACCCCCTATTGTAGCTCCACTCTGTATCCCATCCCCCTGCCAAGTTAGTTTAAACCCCCCCCAACAGTGCTAGCAAACCTCCCCGCAAGGATATTTGTCCCGCTCTGGTTCAGGTGCAACCCGTCCGACTTGTACAAGTCCCACCTTCCCCAGAAGCAGGCCCAGTGATCCAGGAAACTGAAACCCTCCCTCCTGCACCAACTCTTTAGCCACGCATTCATCTGTTCTATCCTCCTATTTCTATACTCACTAGCCCGTGGCACTGGGAGTAATCCAGAGATTACAACCTTTGAGGTCCTGCTCTTTAATCTGCTACCTAGCTCCCTAAATTCTTGATGCAGGACCTCATCTCCCTTCCTACCTATGTCGTTGGTCCCAATGTGGACCATGACCTCTGCCTGCTCACCCTCCCCCTTGAGAATGCCCTGTAGCCGCTCAGTGACATCCATGACCCTGGCACCAGGGAGGCAACAAACCATCCTGGAGTCACGTTTACGGCCACAGAAACGCCTGTCTGTTCCCCTTACGATAGAATCCCCTACCACTATAGCTCTTCCACTCTTTTTCCTCCCAGCCTGTGCAGCAGAGCTACCCCTGGTGCCAGGAAGTTGGCTGCTGCTGCCTACCCCTGATAAGTCATCCCCCTCAACAATATCCAAAGCGGTATATTTGTTTGAGAGGGGGACGGCCACAGGGGACCCCTGCACTGCCTGCCTGCTCTTCTTACTCTGCCTGGTGGTCACCCAATTACTTCCTGCCTGTACAACCTTTACCTGCGGTGTGACCATCTCACTAAACGTGCTATCCACGACGTTCTCAGCATCGCGAATGCTCCATAATGAATCCATCCGCAGCTCCAGTGCCGCAATGCGGTTTGTCAGTAGCTGCAGCTGGATACATTTCCCGCACACATGGTCGTCAGGGACACCGGAAGGGTCCCTGATTTCCCACATAGAGCAGGAAGAGCATAACACGGGGCTGGGCTGTCCTGACATGACTTACCCTTTAACTAATTAATTCAAATTAAATGAATCCCACCAATTTCACTTCAATTAAAAAGGTATACTCAAGGGCCCTTGCTGAACAGCAGTCCCCCACTACACAACAGAGACCCGAGAATCCACAAACTCTAACCTTAGACAAATTCAGCAGGAAAATACTCACCAGCCAATCACTTACCTCTTCCTTGGTGACGTCCCACTTGGATTACTTTTTGCTTCTTATTTATCTTAGGTCCAGGAGTTAAGTCCCTGTGATGTCGTACAGTAGTGGTCTCTTGGTGCAGGTCTGCTGCTGCTTTTATTCCACAATCTCAGTCTTCTACTCTCAGGTCCACTACCGCTCTGCAGGAAAAGCAAGGCAAAGCAGCACTTCCTTCCCCCACTTCACCAAACTCCCACACTTACCGAACTCTCAGCACACTGTGTTGTCCTCGCACCGTGCTGTCCGCACTGACAGGCCCCTGTATTTCTGCAGTTGAGTTTCTGTGCTGTAAATTCTATGTAATTCTGGTCAAAGTGTATCTATCAATTTACATCAGTGAAATTGTATTAGACTGTATCTTGCCTCAACTTCTTTGAGAAATTATGATAACCATTGAAAGGAACTGACCTCCACTGGGGCTCTTCTAACCTTCCTGTGTCTCACGCAAGCAGCCATTCTGTAGTAGTGACTGCTGGTGGGACTAATTCACTCGTGGAAGGGTCAGGCTGAGGCCAATCCTGATCTCACCCAACATCTTTGCACAACCATTGCCCGGCAGAGGTCCCTGGAGATTGGTCAGGAGAGGGAGCCCTGGGAAATGTTTCCAATCCCTAAATCAAGGGGTGCTGAGACTCAGCAAAGTGATGGAAGGTGTCGTCGACACTGCTATCAAGCGGCACTTACTCACCAATAACCTGCTCACCGATGCTCAGTTTGGGTTCCGCCAGGACCTCTCGGCTCCAGACCTCATTACAGCCTTGGTCCAAACATGGACAAAAGAGATGAATTCCAGAGGTGAGGTGAGAGTGATTGCCCTTGACATCAAGGCAGCATTTGACCGAGTGTGGCACCAAGGAACCCGAGTAAAATTGAAGTCAATGGGAATCAGGGGGAAAACTCTCCAGTGGCTGGAGTCATACCGAGCACAAAGGAAGATGGTAGTGGTTGTTGGAGGCCAATCATCTCAGCCCCAGGACATTGCAGCAGGAGTTCCTCAGGGCAGTGTCCTAGGCCCAACCATCTTCAACTGCTTCATCAATGACCTTCCCTCCATCATAAGGTCAGAAATGGGGATGTTCGCTGATGATTGAACAGTGTTCGGTTCCATTTGCAACCCCTCAAATAATGAAGCAGTCCGAGCCCGCGTGCAGCAAGATGATAAGTGGCAAGTAACATTTGTGCCAGACAAGTGCCAGGCAATGACCATCTCCAACAAGAGAGAGTCTAACCACCTCCCCTTGACATTTAACGAATTACCATCGCCGAATCCCCCACCATCAACATCCTGGGGGTCACCATTGACCAGAAACTTAACTGGACCAGCCATATAAATACTGTGGCTACAAGAGCAGGTCAGAGGCTGGGTATTCTGCGGCGAGTGACTCACCTCCTGACTCCTCAAAGCCTTTTCACCATCTACAAGGCACAAGTCAGGAGTGTGATGGAATACTCTCCACTTGCCTGGATGAGTGCAGCTCCAACAACACTCAAGAAGCTCGACGCCATCCAGGACAAAGCAGCCCACTTGATTGGCACCCCGTCTACCACCCTAAACATTCACTCCCTTCACCACCGAGGCATCGTGGCTGCAGTGTGGACCATCCACAGGATGCACTGCAGCAACTCACCAAGGCTTCTTCGACAGCACCTCCCAAACCCGCGACCTCTACCACCTAGAAGGACAAAGGCAGCAGGCACATGGGAACACCACCACCTGCACGTTCCCCTCCAAGTCACACACCATCCCGACTTGGAAATATATCGCCGTTCCTTCATCGTCGCTGGGTCAAAATCCTGGAACTCCTTTCCTAACAGCACTGTGGGAGAACCGTCACCACACGGACTGCAGCGGTTCAAGAAGGCGGCTCACCACCACCTTCTCGAGGGCAATTAGGGATGGGCAATAAATGCTGGCCTTGCCTGCGACGCCCACATCCCATGAACGAATAATAAAAAAAAATTTCAGTGACTCAATCATTGCTTCCGATTGAAATCAGATAACTCAGGACAAATAAGAAAGTTAAACCCGGGAACTGCAGGAGGCTTTTTTTTGGATCAATGCTACCGGAGGAAGTACATTAAAAGTCTATATTGAGGGTCAGATTATCCAAAAGATGCCGAATCAAAGGTGTATCTCAGGAAGTGACAGAGTTATTAGGTGTCAGAACAAGATAGATGTCTCACAAATTTGACTTTGATGATTACTGAGATCAAAGAGTGACTTATTGATGTAACAATAGACAGGATGCCCCTCTAATTCCTGCCTCATCATGCTTGGTTCAGCAAGTGATGGTTTGAACTACTGTGTGTCAGGCATAAAATGACGACACTATCATAATATCATAGTGGGTACAACACAGGAGGAGGCCCATTCGGCCCATCATGACTGAGCCGACTCGATGAAAAGAGCTATCCAATTAGATATATTCCCCTGCTCTTTCCCCATTGCCCTGTAAATGTTTTTCCTTTAAGTATTTATCTAATTACCTTTTGAAAGTTATCATTGAATCTGCTTCCACCGTCTGGTGGAGAATCCAACAGGCAGGAGAAGGTGTTGTGTGAAGCTTCACTGCTGTTATTTTACGTAGACTCTTTGTGGTTCTTACAGAATATAGACAAGCAACTGCCTTTGGGTTCCTAACATAAACCTGGATGCTGGGTTTGGGGGCTCGCAATTCATATGCCGTTGCTGCAGTCACAGTGGCTGGCTCCATCTTTCCAACATTGGAGAGGCTGGTCTCTGGCAATGTAGTAGACCCATACCAATCAAGTCCACTGGGCTGCATATTCTATCACTGAGAACATCTAGGGCACGATTTTAAAACCAAAGTCCGGGTGCATTGGGGAAGGGGGGGTCAAACAAAATCGGGATTTTCTGGAGCGGGAAGGAATCCCGGCTCCAACCCGCTGAAAAACTTGCACGACCCAGAGCTGTCTGGCTGCGCGCGCCGTTCCCGAACCGAAAAGTTGCCGGTGGGACGATATTTAAAACAACAATTCCAGAAGTTAAAGTACTTGAAATGTGCATAAATGTAATTAGCGATGAAGGCAAGTGACTTCAACTCTGCCTCAGCGTGTTTCCCCTGCTCTGTGAAACACACCATGGGAAAGTCGGTGGGTTTCAGCCGGCAGCCATTTGGACATTTAAACCCCTGTTTGACCGATGGGGATAAAAGGTGAGTAATTGCAGCAGGGCACTCAGTTCTCTCAAGTCAAACTTTTGGCTGGGAGATCTTTGTGTTTCGGCTGAAAATTCTTGGTTCACATTCAGAATTGTTCTGTTTACACATATTTATCTACTTTTGGGCCTCCTCAAACTGATGACATCAGGATGCGGGGGGAAGAGGGGCGCATTGGCTGCATTCACCAGTACATCCGAGGAGGAGGAACATCACCATCCTCGTCAGGCACGGCTTGCACTTCTGCCATTTGCAGCTCCGCCACACAGTTGTGCGCCACAGGCACCTGCACAAGAGCACAGGGAGCAACAACAGAGGGACCAATATCGCAGGAGGCACTACCCTCGTCAGAGTGTCTACAAACCAAGGCTGAGCTCCCTGGACCTCTCTGAGGAGCAGCGCATATGGAGGCTGAGAGTAAGTCGCCAGGTGGTCTGCAGCCTCCTTCATGCCGACCTGCTCCTGGCTGGGCCTGGTGGCATCGCATTTCCCGTCGCAATTAAAGTGACCACTGCCCTCAACTTCTTCACCTCCGGATCATTCCAGGCTGTCACCAGTGACATCGCTGGGGTATCTCAGTCGTCTGCCTCCATGTGCGTGAGGCAGGTCACCGACGGCTTGTTTCGCAGGGCGTCGCACTACGTCGACTTCCCCGCGAGGCCAGGGAGTCACTAATATTTGAACGATTCTCATCAGGAGATCACAAAGTGAGAATAGTTCAGTACTCAGACCACCTGGAAAGAGCAGCACAAACACCAGCCCCATCCCCCACCCCGCCATCCCCTGTACAAAAGAGCCCTACAACTACACATACACCCACTGTAAACTCACTCATTGGGTGGCATCAAGTGTCGCACATGAAAGGACGCTATCACTAAAGGCAGTCAAGAATGGGCACGACGGGGCAGCAGTGGTGAGAATTATAACATTTAATGTGAATTTAACAGAAAACAAACATAAATGAAAAACATGACCATCTGTCAGACACCCTTGCGCAGACCCTACGTGATCACAAATCCTTAGCCTTTCTCTTCCCACTATTTCTACGTGGTGCATCCCCTGTGGCTACAGCAGAGGTAGTGGCAGGTTGCTCATGTCCATGCCCGGACTGCTAAGATGCTTTCGGCCTACGCCCTCTGGGTTTTGGAGCCGGTGAGGGCCCCTCCAAAGACTGCTCCACCTGCACCTATGCAGGGGCAGTCTTGGCCACCTGGAGAGGAGGCAGTACTGTAAGTACTGGTTGGCGGGGGGGGGGGCAACAGGTGAGATGTGGGACCCCTTTGAGTGGCGTCCCCACTTTCATGTCCCCTTTCGCCATCATCCCTCTACTGGGCCAGGCCCACATCACTCCTTCCACCCTGCTGGTCAACAGTTTGGAGGACATGTGTGATCCTTGGAAGCCCAGTTGTAAAGTTTCTGCCTGCCTGTTTAAGTGGCGGAAAGTTGTTCACCCTGAGTCCGAGCAGCCGTTGACAGGGCCTGAATGGACTCATTTGTGAGCCGTGCTTGAAGGCTAGCCTTCCCTCCATCGCAAACATTCCCGCACTCACCTGGGCTATTATCTCAGACATTCCCGCTCGTACCTGTGCCAGTATTTCACTAATGCAGGAGGTGGACTCCTCCATCCTCTCCGCTAATGTGCAGAGCGTGCATTGCACCTGTTCCAGTACCTCGCAAATGTGCTGCTGTCCCTCGATCATTCTCCTTTTAAAGAATTGCCCCAGCTGCCAACCCAACTAACTGACTACTAGGACCCACCGAGGTGTGAGTATCTGCGCTGGAGGATGGCTCGCTAAGATGTGCCCTCAGAGACCGGGAGCTCCTCCGACGAATTGCCCTGTCCCGTCACTTCTGTCATTAAAGGGCCTGGAAGAGAAGAGAAGGCAATTTTAAGCATCATCACAGATGTGTCATGTTGCGATGAGCACACTGAGGTGTTCAACATGCCAATCATTGTTAACATCAATTCTTGTTGTGTGTGATGAATGTTGAAGTTGCGTCACCAGACGTTTGCGGGGTGTCAGTCTCGGCACCCCCCGACGTCAGACACTCGAGGGTGCGGCTGATCCCCAGGGCCTCCTCCTCCGCCTCTGTGAGGACCACTATTTGTTGTGGCCCCCCCCCCGCCCAGTCCTCGCCCTCTCGCGTGTATTTTGTGCTCTCTTCTCCTACAAGGGGAGAAAGTACAGACGTGTGAGTGAGTGAGTGTGAAGTGGTCAGCCGATGAATGCATTGCTTTGGGTGAGGCCTCACATCAAAGGAGATGCATCAGAGGGCAAGTAGCAGACAGATACATCACATTGGATCAGGATTGGGGTGAGTGGTAGTGGTGGGTTCACAGATGGGGAGAGGAGGAAGTGCTTAGGAAGTGAAGGTAAAGTTGAGGATGAGTCTTAAGTGGGTGTGAGGAGTGATGTGATGGAATAGTCTTGGGAGTGCAGAATGATGTGGAGGGGAGATGATATGGAACACGGGATGCAGGAGAATCAGTAAGTGTACTCACTTTTGCTGACCTGGTTAGGTCATTGAAACGCTTCCTGCACTTGACCCAAGTGCGGGATATGTTGCTGCTACTGGTGACCTCCTCTGCCACCTCGAGCCAGGCCTTCTTGGTGGCAGAAGCAGGGCGCTTCCTCCTGTCGGCCAGGTAAAATCGTTCCCTCCTCCTCCTCACCCCGGCCAGTAGCACCTCGATGAGCCATCGCTGAATCTTGGAGCTGCCTTGCCCCTCTGCTGCTCCATTCTGTCTCGTTGTTCCTTGCTTCAGCAAAAGCCATTGGTGCAATGACTCTTTAAACCCAGACGCTACAGCTGACAGCAGGTCATGCGGGTGCGCAGTCCGCCCGCTGCGTAGCTTTTGGACGGCAAGCCCGAAAACCAGGTTAATGGCCACCAATTAAGTCGTGATCGGGCAGGGAATGGTAAGGTTTTATTATTTGCCTTTGCCATGCGCCCATCGGCCTCCTCTGCTGCCATCCCGCCGCCTTATTAAAATCATGCCCCGAGGCTTTGTAGACCTCTTGGAAGTTACCAACAATGACAAGTAAGAAAAGGCTTTTTCTGAAGATCCCCACATCTTCTGCCAGCCCGGCACCTTTGTGTCTCAGCTGAGATTAGACACGATCATCAAGCCCATCTGCTGCTGAAACTCTCATCCATGCCTTTGTTACCTCTAGACTTGACTATTCCAATGCTCTCCTGGCCGGCCTCCCATTTTCCACCTCCAAGAAACTTGAGCTCATCCAAACCTCAGCTGCCCGTATCCTAACTTGCGCCAAGCCCCGTTCACCCATCACCCCCTGTGCTCACTGACCTACATTGACTCCCGGTCCACCAATGCCTCGATTTTAAAATTCTCACCCTTGTTTTCAAATCCCCCCATAGCCTTGCTCACAACCCCCCCCCCCCCATCTCTGTAACCTCCTCCAGCCCTACAACTCTCCGAGATCTCTGCACACCTCCAATTCTGGATTCGTGCGCATCCCCGATTTTAATCGCTCCACCATTGGCGGCCGTGCCTTCAGCTGCCTAGGCCCTAAGCTCTGGAATTCTCTCCCTAAACCTCTCCGCCTCTCTTTCTCCTCCTTTAACACACTCCTTTAAACCTACCTCTCTGACCAAGCTTTTGGTCACCTGTCCTAATACCTCCTTATGTGGCTTGGTGTCAAATTTTGTTTGATAATCACTCCTGTGAAGCGCCTTGAGACGTTTTATTGTGTTAAAGGCGCTATATAAATGCAAGCTGTTATTTCTGTTGTTGTTGTTGTTGTTGTTGTTGTTGTGAAATCTTCCCGTCTTTCCAGAGTTGAGGTGAATGAACAATTGTTCTCCACAGTTTCTTGTAGAATAAGCCTTTCAAGCGCTGGGGATGAGACGCAATTTGTCCTCCTGCTGTCCACAGGAAAGGGACAGTGAGGATATCAAGAGCTTTGTGAGAGAGAGCGGGCCATGAAGGTCTGTTCATTCTTGTTCGTTCCTTATGGTTGCAACTCAAAGACGGAGAAATGATGCCGATGATCAAATTCTGTTAATGGCATCTCCCAAAACGGCCGAATAATGGAGGGAACAATGGGAACACGGTGGGGGGGGGAGGGCCTTGAATTTTCCTCATCCCCCCTCTCTGTTGCCGCCGCGATGGCTACCTCTTCCCTTACCCGCCATGTTCAAATGACGGTGGGAAGGCGGGATCTAGCAAGCTGCCCCAGCTCCCTGCCCTCTGTTCGATCCACTGCCATCCCCAGGGATTAATGCGGGGAAGGGGCGATAGTCCTTCTGATGTCCCTTTTGGAGGGAGAGCGCCCAACAGCTTCACTTTGTTGGGCCTTGGCTCATTCCACGGCCTAACATTAAAATGTTCTGCAGATACCAGAACTGAGAGGTTATAACTATCAGGGAAGACTGCACAGACTGGGGCTCTTTTCTCTGGAAAAGGAGAAGGCTGAGGGGTGACCTGATAGAGGTCTTTAAAATTATGAAGGGGTTCGATAGGGTAGATGTAGAGAAGATGTTTCCGCTTGTGGGGGAGTCCAAAACTAGGGGCCAGAAATATAAGATGGTCACTAATAAATTCAATAAGGAATTCAGGAGAAGATTCTTTACCCAGAGGGAGGTTAGAATGTGGAACTTGCCACCATGTGGAATAGTTGAGGCGAATTACGTAGATGCATTTAAGAGGAAGCTAGATAAGTACATGAGGGAGAAAGGAATAGAAGGCTATGTTGACGGGATGAGATGAAGTAGGGAGGGAGGAGGCTCGAGTGGAGCATAAACACCGGCACGGACCAGTTGGGCTGAAAGGCCTGTTTCTGAGCTGTAAATTCAATGTAATTCTATGTAAAATCTCCCACCGATATTCAGGGCCCTGTGCCCCGCTGCAAGCTGGGCTCCACCTCTTCAGCTGCTGCCCATCCCCTTCCCTTCAGCCCCGTCTTAATCTCCCTTCCAGGAGCCCACCCTACCTCCTGCCGGAAGATGGGCCAGGGTTGTGGCAGGGTTCTGCAGCTGGCAGAAGCCCCACCTCGGCCCTCCTGGGGCGGGAAACAGAAAGTCCAGGCCCACTTCTGACCAAGGAGATATGGACGAACCAGGCCTGGACGTTGGGCCATCCCTTCAACAACTATGACGATGTCCCACCATTGAGAACGCAGAAGGCCTTGTTGACTATCTGCTCCATTGAAAATGTCTAGTGTCTCTGGATTGACAGATGTTGCAAGACAACTCAAAAATATGGAGAGAATATAAAATGCATGCACATCAACAAAAAAAGTATGAGTTTCATTTTTACATTGTTACTTTATTGCATAATATTTCTCTTTACATCGCTCTCCATCTGTCAGCTCCACCAAGTACTTGTACATTTATAAATTCGTATCTCTATAAAGCATACTTATTAAAACACTAACTATCTATAAATTTGTTACAACTCTGCTCATCCTCTTTGTTTTCCTTTTTATGATTCAATTAAATTCACTGATACTTCAATGATTTGCTGTTGAGTGCCTCTCTGCACGATCTGTATTCATGAAATTTTATAACGTTGTTCTTTTAAAAGAATGGGTTTTATTTTTTGGTTTTTTAATTTCGTCCTTGAGATGTGGGCACCGCTGGTGAGGCCGACATTTGTTGCCCATCTCTCGTCCTGAAAAAGTCTTCATCTTGAACCGTTATTTTTTGTAGCGGGCTTGACGCAACTGAATGGCTTGCTGGGCCATTTCACGGGGCTGTTCAGAGTCAACCTGCAATCTGGGCTGGAGGTCAGCGGGAAATGGCGTTAAATCGTGGAGTCTGGAGGCCGCCCGGCAACACCAGGTAGATGGCGGGATCGGCCATCTTGCGGGAGGTGGATCTCTCATTTGGGAATGGTGGGGGGGTTAGGGGAGGCAGAGCAGTCCTGGGGCCCCATGCTTTCCTGCCACTAGGATAATGATAAAAACCTATCTGTTTGGGCCCCTTCTGGCCGCTTCTCCTCTTCCTCGCTGTCTTCACCTGGCGGGAAAGCAATCCCCCGTCCCCACCCCCTCTCCCCCCACCCCCTCCACCTCGCCTCAGACCATCCAGTTAAAATTGCAGTCGGGTCCCGATGATGCCAGATATAAGGAAGGACCCCGTCGGCTTTGGACGGGTGTACTTGCCGCCTGCTTAGTAGAGCCGGTTAAAATTGGGACCAGTGGGTTCCCGGCAGCTTCGAGGCAGGCAAGTAACCTGAACAATTTTAGCTCCCCGCGCGCCCTGTTTCTGCCAGGCAGGTAGGGTTAAAATCGCGGCCCCCCCACCACCCCTCAGGAGTCAAAGCTCTTTGGGCGCTGTGGAAAGTAAAATAACTTTGATATTGAAATAGTTAATCCTGATTTCTTAAACAGAGTTCAGTGCAGTTTTCAATACGATCATCACTCCTGAATGATTAATACTTGATATAAATAAATCCATAACTCCATCTGCCATTTCACTAAAGCTTTTTTAATTAAATCACAACATTTGATGACAGTCTTTTATTCTCATGAGGTACTGAGGGATATAAGAGCTTCCGATTGTTATTCTCCACGCAGTTGAGCATGAGATATTACTGCTGCAGACTGATGCAGCACTAATTAGGCCAATTGATCTGATGTAAAAACACACAGCACATATCATCATCAGGACCTTTGTCAGTGATACAGCAACGGGAATCTTAACAACTCACTTGATTCGCTTGTTGAGGAAACGTGTCTGGGAAGAGGTTTGATAATATCTGCCGTGGTGGAGACCCAGCCAGGTATGATTAGCACCGGATAACTTGGTTTAGCAAGAGAGCTTACCTGCACATCTGCCGGTCGACAACAGGGTGGCTGGAGCTCGGAATGCGTTTTTAAAAAATTTTCACCGTATCACTCGAAAGAAAAAAAGATGACTTTGGGGAAGGGTCTCATAGTGCACTATTTGGGGCACTAGTGGTCTAGTGTTCTACCACATACAGTGGGGTGGGGTATTAATTGGTAGTGAACTCCTTAAAGTACTGGGTACAGACAGACAACAGCAACAACCAATAACTTGCATTTGTATAGCTGCTTTAACATAGAAAAATGTCTCAAGGTGCTTAAGAATTTCCTCGCAAGGGAAGTTGAGGGAAAGGACTATTATTCTCCCTCCCTGGGACCTCTGTCCATTGGTGGGCACTTGGGATCAGTTTGCCCATTCACCCCTCTAGTCTGCAGATTGCAGCTGGCACAGAGAGACGGAAGGAAAGAGAAAGAAGGAAGGAAGTCGCAATTACCTCGATAATGAATAAACTGAAACGCGAGAGAGAGAGAGGTGTGGCTCTGTTCACTGGGCAATGATGTGGATTACTCATTTCTCACGTGTTACTAGTTATTTCTACTCCCAATGACAAACCTCCACCCCCACCCCCCACACCTCCCGAGTTTGTCCCCTCTTCTCCTGAAGGCATTGCTGGGGTATCGTTACATGGACACAAGTGGCTAATATTCGTGTGTCAGCACACGTTAGATCACGGAGGTATCAGAGCTGAGCCCGATCTTGCCCTCGACCAGGTCCATACACGTGTGCTTTCCAGTCACCGTGTCAGAAACATCCGTTTTTGCCTGGTAACTTTGCCTGGTAACTGGTTCACTCGGTTAATCCCGGGGATGAGGGGGCGGACATATGAGGAGAGGTTGAGTAGATTGGGACTCTACTCATTGGAGTTCAGAAGAATGAGAGGCGATCTTATTGAAACATATAAGATTGTGAAAGGGCTTGATCGGGTGGATGCGGTAAGGATGTTCCCAAGGATGGGTGAAACTAGAACTAGGGGGCATAATCTTAGAATAAGGGGCTGCTCTTTCAAAACTGAGATGAGGAGAAACTTCTTCACTCAGAGGGTAGTAGGTCTGTGGAATTTGCTGCCCCAGGAAGCTGAGGAAGCTACATCATTAAATAAATTTAAAACAGAAATAGACAGTTTCCTAGAAGTAAAGGGAATTAGGGGTTACGGGGAGCGGGCAGGAAATTGGACATGAATTTAGATTTGAGGTTAGGATCATATCAGCCATGATCTTATTGAATGGCGGAGCAGGCTCGAGGGGCCGATTGGCCTACTCCTGCTCCTATTTCTTATGTTCTTATGTTCTTAAGCCCCAAGGCATCGGAGCATTCAGTTCTTTTGACGAATGCAGTGAGAGTATGGAACTCACTACCACATGGAGTAGTTAAGGCGAATAGCATAGATGCATTTAGGGGGAAGCTCGATGAGTACTTGGGGGAAAAAGGAATTGGAGGATATTCTGATAGGGTTAGATGAAGTGGGTTTGGAGGAGGCTCGTGTGGAGCATAAACACCAGCAGAGACCTGTTGGGCCGAATGGCCTGTTTCTGTGATTTACATTCCATGTAATTCTATGTAAAGGGGTCTTTAGTGGCTCCAGCCAGGGATGTGATCCGTTGCATATTCCACCTTAATGCCCTCCGTAACCCTTTCCCTTCTCCATCGCCAAGTTTGAATGGTGTGCAGGGCACAGCTTTGTTTCAAAACAAAGGCAGTTTATTCATAAAATGATTCAACACAGGAGGAAGCCATTTGGAACCATGTGCCGGCTCTTTGAAAGAGCTGTCCAAATATAGAATTATAGAATCATAGAATCATAGAAGTTTACAACATGGAAACAGGCCCTTCGGCCCAACATGTCCATGTCGCCCAGTTTATACCACTAAGCTAGTCCCAATTGCCTGCACTTGGCCCATATCCCTTTATACCCATCTTACCCATGTAACTGTCCAAATGCTTTTTAAAAGACAAAATTGTACCCGCCTCTACTACTGCCTCTGGCAGCTAGTCCCACTTGCCTGATCTTTCCCCATAGCCCTGCAAATATTTTCCCCTTCAAGTATTTATCCAATTCCCTTTTGAAAGTTATTATTGAATCTGCTTCCACCGCCCTTTCAGGCAGCGCATTCCAGATCATAACAACTCGCTGCGTGAAAAAAATTCTCCTCATCTCCCCACTGGTTCTTTTGCCAATTACCTTAAATCTGTGTCCTCTGGTTACTGACCCTTCTGTCACTAGAACAGTTTCTCCTTATTTACTCTGTCAAAATCCTTCAGAATTTTAATCACCCCTATTAAATCTCACCTTAACCTTCTCTGCTCGAGGGAAAACAATCCCAGTTTCTCTAGTCGGTCCACATAACTGAAGTCCCTCATCCCTGGTACCATTCTAAAAGATCTCCCCTGCAACCTCACCAAGGCCTTCGTAAAGTGCGGTGCCCAGAATTAGACACATTACTGTAGCTGAGGCCTTATCAGTGATTTATTAAGGTTTAGCATAACTTCCTTACTTTATTGAGATTTGAGTAAAGTAGGCTTTGCCTCAGTTGGAACCCAAGCCACCTGTCTCACTGCCGACACTGCACACTGGCACCTATTTTCAGACTTGTTTCATCAGACTCCATGTTGGGAACTGTGTGTTTCTTACCGAGTAAATGCGAATGTATTCATTGCAGCAGATTGGTAATTGCAAAACAGCTGTGAACCTTATGCTGCTATCGTGCTGTTAATAATATACCCCAGTCATGTTCTTCAAATATTCCAATCTTGGCCTCATATTCAGCTCATAAACCAGGCTGACACCTCAGAGCAAGGATGGAAGAACTTGCATTTATATAGCACCTTTCACAACCTCACGATGTCCCAAAGCGCTTTACAGCCAATGATGTAATTTTTGAAGTGTAGTCACTGCCGCACTGCTGTAATGCAGAAAACACAGTAGCCGACTTGCGCACAATCAGCAATAAGATAAACAGCAGGCTGAACTTCCAGTGCAGTACTGAGAGAGTGCTTCACTGTTGGAGGTGCCGTCTTTCAGATGAGACCTTAAACTGAAGCCCTGTCTGCCCTCTCAAGTGGATGTAAAACATCCCATGGCACTATTCGAAGGAGAGCAGGGGAGTTCTCCCCGGTGCCCTGGCCAACATTTATCCCTCAACCAACATCACTAAAAAACAGATTATCTGGTCATTATCACATTGCTGTTTGTGGGACCTTGCTGTGCGCAAATTGGCTGCCGCATTTTCTACATTACAACAGTGACTACACTTCAAAAGTACTTCATTGGCTGTGAAGCCATTGGGACATCCTGAGGTCGTGAAAGGCACTATATAAATGCAAGTTGTTGTTATTATTGACCGCCAAAGGCGATCAATCAAACTCCAGGCTTCCTGGGTGATGCAACGTCCAATGACCTATCCACCTTCTATATGTAGAGATGTTAGCCACTTGCAGGAACTCATCCAGCTTCCCCTTTGAATGCTTGCAGCGACTTCACACTCAAAGCACACGCTGGCAACTTGTTCCAGAGGTCGACTGATTCTCCACAACAAGAGTGGAGGAGCAGAGGTCTTGGAGTGCAGTGGCCTAGATTGCTTAGAGTGGGATTGCAGGGAGAAATGGCCATAAGGAAGGCAAAATGAGCTTTGAAAAATGGGGACACTGAATATAAAAGTCAGGAGATGACGTGGAATTTGTTTGATATTGGTTAGGTCAGAGGTAGAACATTGTGGGCACCCCTTCATAGGAGGTGGAGCAAAGATTTACTGGAATGATTCTGGAAATTAAAGGATTGTTTTTTTTTACAAAAACAGAGAAGTTTAAGGAGGCAGCTAGTAGATGTTTCACAAAATTATGAAAGGTTTTGAGATGGTTAATAGTGAAAGATTATTTACACCGGTTGACAGATTGGTACGAAGGGAATCATAGACTGAGGATTATCACGAGGAGCACGAAGGAGCAACTTAGAAGAAAGTTTCCACAGCAAGAGTTATTAGAACATGGGATGCTTTAACAACAACTGCCTATTGAGGCAGAGATGATCATTTAACAGGGAGCTGGGTGAGTATTTGAGAAATGAAGAATGTAAAGGGATAGAAGGAAAGGGCAGACAACTAAGATTAGAGCAGGGAGCTCCAGCTGAATGGCTTCCTTCTGTGCTGTAATTTCTATGTCTGATTCTATAACATTTTGGACAAGGGGCTTTAAAAGACTTTGCACCTGAAGGTTTAAGCTTCTTATGGGACCCTCGGCTGCCTGGGAAGAGGAGTTTTGTTCAACAATGGCTCCTAACTATTGGACTACAGCTGAAAGCACAGGAACTCAGCCTTGCGTGTGAAACATCACAGATAAGGCTGTAAACATATTAAAAGGAATGTAATTGTGTGATTTGTGTGCAGCTGGTTTGATTTGTAAGTGTTGTTTTTCTCAGTAAGCCTTGTCAAGCCTCAAAACAATTGAAACCAAAATGATAATTCTAAAGCCAGTAGAATTAATGGTTTGAAACAATTGCCATTTAGAATGCTTTTCATCTGTTAGAGATTGCAACAAATGTTAACCAACATCAAAGTAATGTGCAATGTGCGTGAAAACTTTTTCCCCTTTTTTCCTTCCCCTTCCTCCTTCCCCCCTACCCACCCCCCCCCCCGCCCCCCCCCCCCCCGTGCCCCTCTCCCCACCACGTCCCTCCTGAAGGTGCTGCATCTTGCTGGGGTATAGTTCTGTAAGTACTGATCACCCTCTGGTACTTCACCCAAGTCTCCACTCTTCATCATCTGAGCCTTGGCAACAGGCTATTCGACCATGTGATCCTGTCCATAACCAATATCCCAATACACAACAGCATGGTGATAAAGAATGGGATGCCCCAGGTTGATTTTTCTTCTCCACCCCTGCCCCCCCCCCCCCAATGCTGAAGAGGCACTGAGGCCAATTTTAGTATGCCAAACCCCCCCCACCCTGGCTGGGATTGGCTAACCTTCCTGGTCCATATGGTTCAGTACTTCATTGGACAATATTCATTTCAACAGAGCTATTGAAGCAACTCCAGTTCAAGGGATCCATGGAGGGCAGTGCTTGGATCGCAATGCTCTATCTCTATGTGGGATAGAGAGAAAGAAAGAAAAAAAGAAAGAAAAAGAAAGAAAACAAGAAAGAAGGAAAGAAAGAAGGCTGCTGATGTTTAGCCTGGTTCAACACCTTCCAAAAGAGCGAAAAGTATGTAACATAGAAAAAATAACCCCGTCACCTCAAAAATGATCTAGGGGGTCACTGACTTCAAAGGAAAGGAAAATCGGGAACGATGTACAACGGACAACTGTTCCAGTATTGCCCGTTTTACACCATTGCCCAAAGTTAGGCCTTAGGCCTTGAACATAATCTGCACAGTATTGGTGTATGAACGGTTAAAACATTCATGTGAAGTTCTTCACAATTTTAATAGAAAAACTAACCTGTTGTGTTAAAAATAGCAGTAAATCTATACTCACTAATACCACACAATCATACAGAGAGCTGTATGATTTTGTGTTGATTGACCCTTTTGCCATGGAAGGCTTCATACACTTGCGTGAAGGAACTCGCCAAGTCCTTGAATTCCGTTTGCCACTCTTAGACAATTACACACTACTTAATTATGTTTCCACGCCATAAATTTTAATCTCCTTATATGGCCAATAAACTGACAAGAGTTTAGTGCGCTGAATGCTGTAAGTGTGAATGATTTGGAAGCATTATTTCCCTGGATCAGTCTCATGCAAATGAACAAGAAGATCAGGGAAAAGAATGAAGAATGATTTGGTACGTTGAAAGTTCATGCTTGTTTAGCAAAGTAATCCATAATTATTATGAATTTTATAGCCAAAACGATATAATTCTAGACTTCTGCCATTTTGATGCGAATCCACCATCGTGTTACATGACTCTTGGAAGCTGAGCATTATACAAGTAATAACAAGGCGTGCACTAGATTAAAGGCTATCAATGTGCAGCTGTCTCAGGAGCAAATGCCTCTTCATTTTCAGATTTGATGTACCTTTTCCCTCCCCATCTCTCCTAAAAGTGCTGACCTGTACCAGGGTAAGGTGTTGGGTAAAGAAAGAACTCGCATTTATATAGCACCTTTCACGACCTCATGACGCCCCAATGCGCTTTACAGCCAATGAAGTACTTTTTGAAGAGTAGTCGCTGTTATAATGCAGGAAACCGGGCAGCCAATTAGCGCACAGCAAGGTCCCACAAACAGCAATGAGATAATGACCGTTTTTTTTTGGTTGCGGGATAAATATTGGCCCAGGACACCAGGGCGAACTCACCTGCTCTTCTTTGAATAGCGCCATGGGAATTTTTTTTTTACATCCACCTGAGAGGGGAGACGAGGCCTCTGTTCAACATCTCATCTGAAACACGGCACCTCCGACAATGCAGCACTCCCTCAGTACGGCGTTAAGAGTGTCAGACTAGATTATCTGGCTAATCCTACCTGGGCAAAGAATACAGTTTAACGGGTGTCAGCAGTGAATTGTGGGTTCAATTCATGTTTCTCAGGAGCTGTGCGGTACCGAACCCCGGAGAGCCCTCAAGGCTGTAGGTTTTTCTTCGGATGACCTCGGAGGATGTTCTCCCAACCGTGCATTGCTTTTAAAGGATAACTGAAATATACTAAGCCTGGAGATTTAAAGGTGGGGCATAGCCTTCTAACATTAGTGTTCATGGACTCCTTTAGAAATTCAGCGGCGACGACAACAACAACAATAATAACAACAACAACATGCATTTATATAGCGCCTTTAACATAGTGAAGCGTCCCAAGGCGCTTCACAGGAGCGATTATCAAACAAAATTTGACACCGAGCCCCATAAGGAGATATTAGGACAGGTGACCAGAAAGCTTGGTCAAAGAGGTAGGTTTTAAGGAGCGTCCTTAAAGGAGGATATAATTGCAAGTTGTTGTTGTTGTTGAGAGGTAGAGAGGCGGAGGGGTTTGGGTTGGGAGGGAGTCCAGAGCTTAGGGCCTAGGCAGCTAAAGGCACGGCCGCCAATGGCGGAGCGATTAAAATCGGGGATGCACAAGAGGCCAGAATTGGAGGAGCGCCGAGATCTGAGAGCACAGAGACCAGTGCGGTGCCAGAGGACTGGAGGACTGTTGACATTGTACCGTTGTTTAAAAAGGGAGAAAGGGATGGACTGAGTAATTACCGGCCAGTCAGCCTAACCTCAGTGGTGGGCAAATTATTGGAAAAAATTCTGAGGGATAGTATTAATCATCATTTAGAAAGGCACGGATTAATCAAGGACAGTCAGCATGGATTTGTTAAGGGGAGGTCGTGTCTGACGAACCTAATTGCATTTTTTGAAGAGGTAACAAGGAGGGTCGATGAGGGTAGTGCATTTGATATGGTCTACATGGATTTTAGCAAGGCTTTTGACAAGGTCCCACATGGCAGACTGGTCAAAAAGTAAAAGCCCATGAGATCCAAGGGAAAGTGGCAAGTTGGATCTAGAATTGGCTCAGTGGCAGGAAGCAAAGGATAATGGTTAACAGCTGTTTTTGTGACTGGAAGGCTGTTTCCAATGGGGTTCTGCAGGGCTCAGTACTAGGTCCAATGCTTTTTGTACTATATATCAATAATTTAGACTTAAATGTAGGGGGGCATGATTAAGACGTTTGCAGATGATACAAAAATTGGCTGTGTGGTTGATAGTGAGGAAGGAAGCTGTAGACTGCAGGATGATATCAATGGACTGGTCAGGTGGGCAGAAAAATGGCAAATGGAATTCAATCCTGAGAAGTGTGAGGTAATGCATTTTAGGAGGGCAAACAAGGCAAGGGAGTACACAATAAATGGGAGGATACTGAAAAATGTAGAGGAAGAGAGGGACCTTGGAGTGTATATCCACAGATCCCTGAAGGTAGCAGGACAGGTAGATAAGGTGGTTAAGAAGGCATACGGGATACTTTCCTTTATTAGCCGAGGCATAAAATATAAGAGCAGGGAAGTTATGCTAGAACCGTATAAAACATTAGTTAGGCCACAGCTTGAGTACTGCATACAGTTCTGGTCACCACATTACAGGAAAGATGTGCTTGCACTGGAGAGGGGGCAGAGGAGATTTATGGGGATGTTGCCAGAAATGGAGAATTTTAGCAATGAGGAAAGATTGGATAGGCTGGTGGAACAGAGGGGACTGAGGGGTGATTTAATTGAGGTGTATAAAATTATGAGGGGCCTAGAGTGGACAGGAAGGACCTGTTTCCCTTAGCAGAGAGGTCAATAGCCAGAAGACATAGATTTAAAGTAATTAGTCAAAGGATTAGAGGGGAGTTGAGGAGAAATTTTTTCACCCAGTGGGTGGTGGGATCTGGAACTCACTGCCTGAAAGGGTGGTAGAGGCAGAAACCCTCATCACATTTAAAAGGTATTTGGATGTGCACTAGAAGTGCTATAACCCACAGGGCTACAGACCAACTGCTGGGAAGTGGGGTTAGGCTGGATAGCTCTTTTTTGGCCGGCACAGACACAATGGGCCGAATGGCCTCCTTCTGTGCCGTAAATTTCTATGATTCTATGATTCTATCTCGGAGGGTTGGAGGGCTGGATGAGGTTACAGAGATAGGGAGGGATGAGATCACGGAGGGATTTGAAAACAAGGATGAGAATTTTAAAATTGAGGCATTGTCAGACTGGGAGCCAGTGTAGGTCAACGAGCACAAGGGATCATGAGTGAATGGGACTTGATAAGAGTTAGGATACGGGCAGCAGAGTTTTGGATGAGTTGCGAGAGATTCAGAGTGGTATAACAAGCAGTCAGTTAGTGGTGAATAGGTTGACACATCCTTTGCTGCTACAGTGTTCAACATCACTGAGAAACCTCAAACCACTGAGTAACATCTTTGTCAAGACTGCAGTCTTTAATTATCTTAGGAACATAGGAACAGGAGTAGGCCATTCAGACCCTCGTGCCTGCTCCGCCATTTGATAAGATCATGGCTGATCTGTGATCTAACTCCATATACCTGCCTTTGGCCCATATCCCTTAATACCTTTGGTTGCCAAAAAGCTATCTATCTCAGATTTAAATTTAGCAATTGAGCTAGTATCAATTGCCGTTTGCGGAAGAGAGTTCCAAACTTCTACAACCCTTTGTGTGTAGAAATGTTTTCTAATCTCGCTCCTGAAAGGTGTGGCTCTAATTTTTAGACTGTGCCCCGTACTCCTAAAATCCCCAACCAGCGGAAATAGTTTCTCTCTATCCACCCTATCTGTTCCCCTTAATATCTTGGGTAAGACGGGAGCCTTGCAGCAAAGAATGATCTCTAAATAAAAGTGGCTAATGGCCTCTGTGCTCCAAGTGATTGTACCAAGGAACTGAAATTAATTTTACTAACCACAAAGCCTAGGAATTGGTCTGTGCGACTCTTGATGGAGCAGACACTATAGCAGGCGATGTGGCCATTGACTTCCTTGCCTTTTCTTGCAGCCAAAGTCACATACAAGCTAGAGTTAGAGCCTGTTAGCCAAACACTCAGCAGGGTCATGCTAAGGTCACTGTAGAATGAAGGCTGTTATACGAACATACGAATTAAGAGCAGGAGCAGGCCATTCGGCCCCTCAAGCCTGCTCTGCCGTTTGATAAGAATCTAGCACCTGTGCAAGTGAACCACATGCTTCCAGATGATATTGCCAAGGGCTAGCATGTACATAGTGAAGAGGAGAAGACAACAACACCCTACATTAAATTTCTAAGGCACTTCACCTAGGTGTAAGGAACAAAATAGATGCCGAGCCAAGGAAAGGGAGATTCGGAGGGGTGACCCAAAGCTCGGTCAAAGAGGTGGGTTTTAAGGAGGGTCATAGAGGAGCAGAGGGAGGTGGAGAGGCAGATGGGTTTAGGGAGGGATTTCCAGAGGATAGGGCCTAGACTGCTGAAGGCACGGCTGCCAATGGTGGGATGTTGCACAAGAGATTTGGAGTAACGCAGTGTTCTAGGAGGGTTGAAGGGCTGATGAAAGTCACAGGGAGAGGAAGGAGCAAGGCCATGAAGCAATTTAAACACAAGGAGGAGAATCTTTAATTTGAGGTGTCGGGAAATCAGGAGCTAAAATGTAGGCCAGCGAGGACAGAGGTGATGGATGAGCCACACTTGGTGCAGCATAGAAAATGGGCAGCAGAGTTTTCGATGAGCTGAAGTTTATGGAGGGTGGAGAATGGGAAGCCGGCCAGGAAAGCATTGGTATAGTCAAATCTGGAAATGACAAAGACACGGATCGGAGTTTCAGCAAAAGGTGGGCTGAGTCAGGGGCAGAGACGGGCGATGTTACAGAGGTGGAAGTCGACACTTTTTGTGATGGAGAGGAGATGGGGCCTGAAGATCAGCTCAGGATTGAGTAAGACGCTGAGGTTGCAAACAATCTGGATCAGCCTGGGACAGTGGCTTGAGAGAGGAATGAAATCAGTGGCGAGGGAATGAAGCTTATGGCAGGAGTCGAAGAGGATGGTTTCAGTATTCCCAATGTGTAACTCGAGGAAATTATGGCTCATCAAATTCTGGAGTTGACTGCAAGGACAGAGGAGGAGATGACATTGGAAACAATATAATGACTACAATGTGACAGATGTAAGCAGGTCCAGGAAAGATCACAAGTAGACTACAGAGCAGGAATGCTGGAGGAGGACGGACTGGTCAATAGTGTTGAAGGTGGTGGAGAAATCGAGTGGGATGACTAGAGACAGACACTCACAATCACAGGCACACAGGATGCTCTTTGTGAATTTGACTAGTGAGGTCTCAGTGCTGCGGGGGATGAGGGTGGAAGCCAGCTTGGAGTATCTCAGATAAGGAGTGATGAAAGAATTACAGAGCATTACATAGAATGCAGAGCACAGTAACAGGCCATTCGGCCCAACAGGTCCATGCTAGTGTTAATGCTCCACACGAGCCTCCTCCCTCCATACTTCATCTCACCCTATCAGCATATTCTTCTATTCCTTTCTCCCCCATGTGTTTATTCAGCTTCCCCTCAAATGTATCGATGCTATTCACCTCAACTATTCCTTGTGGTACAGAGTTCCACATTCTCACCACTCTCTGGGTAAAGAAGTTTCTCCTGAATTCCTTATTGGATTTATTAGTATCTATCTTATGTTTATAGTCCCTAGTTCTGGTCTCCCCCCGCAAGTAGAAACATTTCCTCTATGTCTACCCTATCAAACCCTTTCATAATCTTAAAGATTTCCATCTGGTCTTCTCTTTTCTGGAGTAAAGAGCCCCAGTCTGTTCAATCTTTCCTGATAGGTATAACCTCCCAGTTCGAGTATCATCCTGGAAAGTCTTTTTTTGCACCTTCTCCAGTGCCTCTATATCCTTTTTATAATATGGAGACCAGAACTGTTCACAGTACTCCAAGTGTGGTCTAACCAAGGTTCTATACAAGTTTAACATAACTTCCCTGCTTTTCAATTCTTTGCAAGAGATACAAGGCAATGATGTGTTCCGTGACTTTGGAAAGAAAGAAGGTTGGACACAGGCCAGCTGTTGGAGAGAATAGATGGGCTGAAGGTGGGTTTCCTGAGGAGGAGGTGATAACAGTGGTCTTGAAGGAGCTGGAGACAATCCCAGAGCAAGGAGATAGGTTGATGATGTCAGCAAGCATGGGGCTGATGAGATTGAGATGAAATACCTGTAAAGAGGTAGTTAAAGCCTCACCAGAGCAATTAAGAGGCAGCAGAAGGATTACAATACAGCATATCACGAGGCCAAGAATATCACTGTGGGAATGAAGCAGGATCACTGGGTTGTATCCACCCACAAGGGTGCACAATTGCACAAGAATGGTCCTAAAATATTTTATATAAAGCTTTTTCTGGACTAGTAACAATGATTGGCAAATCAGGTGCTCCTCAACAAGGTATTAATGGCATCCTCGGGATCTGGAGTAAGCACTATAGTAAGTTGGTGTCCGAGCCAAGAAGACCTAACAATATGGAGGATGCAAAAACCAGTAGAATGTGCTGCAAAGATAGAAGGTTTTAATGAACCAGGTCACTGTGGGGTACTGGACCCGATTTTAATCGCTCCACCATTGGCGGCCGTGCCTTCAGCTGCCTATGCCCTAAACTCTGGAATTCCCTCCCTAAACCTCTCCTCCTCTCTACCTCTCTCTCCTCCTTTAAGGCATTCCTTAAACCTACCTCTTTGACCAAGGTCACCTGTCCTAATATCTCCTTATGTGGCTCGGTGTCAGATTTTGTTTGATAATCGCTCCTGTGAAGCGCCTTGGGACATTTCACTACGTTAAAGGCACTGCATCAATGCGAGTAGTTGTTGTTGTTGTTGTTGTTGTTGTTGTTGTTGACAGCGTCATCCGACTAATGATAGCTGGCAGGTGTGGTTGATATTCATGTCAAATTGCTAAAAGCCGCTTTAGGTGGGAGGGGGATGGAAATGACCATGGTTTTGGAGAACAGAAACATAGGAACATAGGAACAGGTGTAGGCCATTCAGCCCCTCAAGCCTGTTCCGCCATTTATGGCTGATCTGTATCTTAACTCCATCTGCTCGCCTTTGATAATTTGTAAGGGGCACTTTCAGTGCTTGCTGCAGGCATTCCTGAAAACATTGTTGTGCATACAATATTGTGCTGTTGACATCGTTTTTTTTTGTTTGTTTATGAGATGTGGGCGTCGCTGGCAAAGCCAGCATTTATTGCCCATCCTTAATTGCCCTTGAGAAGGTGGTGGTGAGCCGCCTTCTTGAACCGCTGCAGTCCGTGTGGTGAAGGTTCTCCCACAGTGCTGTTAGGAAAGGAGTTCCAAGATTTTGACCCAGTGACGATGAAGGAACGGTGATATATTTCCAAGTCGGGATGGTGTGTGACTTGGAGGGGAACGTGCAGGTGGTGTTGTTCCCATATGCTTGCTGCCCTTGTCCTTCGAGGTGGTAGAGGTCGCGGGTTTGGGAGGTGCTGTCGTAGAAGCCTTGGCGAATTGCTGCAGTGCATCCTGTGGATGGTACACACTGCAGCCACAGTGCGCCGGTGGTGAAGGGAGTGAATGTTTAGGGTGGTGGATGGGGTGCCAATCAAGCGGGTTGCTTTGTCCTGGATGGTGTCGAGCTTCTTGAGTGTTGTTGGAGCTGCACTCACCCAGGCAAGTGGAGAGTATTCCATCACATTCCTGACTTGTGCCTTGTAGATGGTGGAAAGGCTTTGGGGCGTCAGGAGGTGAGTCACTCGCCGCAGAATACCCAGCCTCTGACCTGCTCTTGTAGCCACAGTATTTATGTGGCTGGTCCAGTTAAGTTTCTGATCAATGGTGACCCCCAGGATGTTGATGGTGGGGGATTCGGCGATGGTAATGCCGTTGAATGTCAAGGGGAGGTGGTTAGACTCTCTCTTGTTGGAGATGGTCATTGCCTGGCACTTGTCTGGCGCAAATGTTACTTGCTACTTATCAACCCAAGCCTGGATGTTGTCCAGGTCTTGCTGCATGCGGGCTCGGACTGCTTCATTATCTGAGGGGTTGCGAATGGAACTGAACACTGTGCAATCATCAGCGAACATCCCCATTGTGCGCTGCACTCACCATCTTAAACACTGGGCTAACCAATGGCGCAAGTGTAAATGCCCCAAAATGTAGCATTACGGTATTGTGCAGCTCACAAGGAGATCTTGAAGAGATTGGAGCATGTGATAGAGAAATACGGCTACAAAGTTGTAACAAGGGGGGTAATTTTGACTGTGCGCTGGTGTAAAACGGATGACAGCCCATTTTCCATCACTTGCGATTTTTATTTCCATTGAAATCAAATTGACTGCTGTGTTTCCTACATTACAACAGTGAGTACACTTCAAAAAAAAGTAGTTAATTGGCTGTAAAGCACTTTGGGACATCCTGAAGTCATGAAAGGCGCTATACAAATTTATACAAATATAAATCTTTATTTCTTCAACTTTATTTTAATCGGTTATCAAGGAAATAGGTTGCTTGTACACACCTGATTAAAACCTCAATAAGACAGTTCTCTGGTCTGTTTTTCCACAACTAGTCAACACTGTTCTTACAAATGTAAAAACTTATATTTATAAACAGTCTACTCCTTTTAATTTGAATCATCTGTTCATTTAAATTTCTTTTGAACACAATAAAACCTACATTTTAATTGGCTTTCTTAATTCAAATTAGAGGATAATTAAGTTTTTTTGTGCAGAAAAACAACTTCAGATTAATAGGGGGGAGATGAGGAGATTTTTTTTTACACACAGTGAGTTGCCATGATCGGGAAAGGACAGTGGAAGCAGAGTCAATAGTAACTTTCAAAAGGGAATTGGATGAACACTTGAAAAGGAAAAAAAAATTGCACGGGCCCTGGGGAAAGAGCAGGGGAATGGGGTTAATTGGATCGCGCTTTCAAAGAGCCGGCACAGGCACGATGGGCCGAATGGCCTCCTTCTATGCTGTATGATTCTATGAATAGAACATAGCATTTTATCGCATCTTTCCGGCTCTCTCAAAGCACTTTATATACATTAAAATAAAAGTGCAGTCTCCTTTGCAATCTCACAATCAGCAAATGAGACCAGTTAACCTGTATTTGGAGGTGTTGGTTGAGGGAGGGATATTGGGCCAGGACACTGGGAGAACTCCCTGCTCTTCTTCAAACAGTGCCATGGGATCTTTTACATCCCACACTAAGAGGGCAGCCGGGGCCTTGGTTTTATTTTTTACTGATACCAGCTTTTAATTCCCACATTTTTAAAACTGGATTCAATTCTCATACTTCTGCAGTGGGATTTGAACTGATGTGCTTTGGATTATTGGTCCAGTATTGTAACCATGGAGTGGGGCTTGGAACTCATAACTCTAGTTCAGAGTACTATAAACTGAGCCAAGCTTGTGCATTCTTAATCCTTTGGTAAAGTAGCGGGAGTGGGGAGAGGGGAAAGACGATTCATTGCTACGTTTAACTGCAATAAAAAAAAAATCTAATCTCCTAATAAAGTATTCAAGCTTTCATGAAAAATTAACTCGAGTATTGGAAGATTTGAGGCTCTTGTCTGTCTCACTGCCGTCTCTACATGAATACTGTGAGCTTAAATGCACAATGTCACCACATTCTTTTTACAGGCCTCTCATTATTACAAGCTGATAAACTCTTTAGCAAGAAAAAGGTTCATCTTTGATTTGATATACATAGGAACAGAGGAACAGGAATAGGTCATTTAGCCCCTCAATTAGATCATGACAGATCTGTATCCTAACTCCATTTACCTGCCTTGGCTCCAGATCCCTTAATACCCTTGGCTAGCAAAGATCTATCGATCTCTGATTTAAAATCATTAGTTGAGCTAGCATCGACTGCTTTCTGTGGGAGAGAGTTCCACATTTCTACCACCCTTTGTGTGAAGAAGTGTTTCCTAACTTCTCTCCTGAACGGCCTGGCTCTGATTTTAAGGTTATGGCCCCTTGTCCTAGACTCCCCCACCAGCAGAAAAAGTTTCTCTCTATCTACCCTAACCATTCCTTTCAAAATCCTAAAAATCTTAATCAAATCACCCCTTAACCTTTTATATTCCGGGGAATACACGTCGAACTCAAAGATAATTGGGTTAGAAATTGGACCTTATTTCAGCCTAAGCAGCGGCCACCGACTAAAAATAAGTTTTTGAGAATTTGCTCTTTATAAAATACCTTCCAGTGGAGTCTTGAGGAGCAGGAGTGCCTCTCACACCCGCCTCCATAGTCGTCACTGTTGCTTCCCCCCACCCCCCCGTTGCCCACTCCAGCTCCCCCTCCCGAGACTTACCTCTGAACCGTTGCCGGTGAGGCAAGCGGGCCTGATATCTTTTCTACGTCAATGCTCGAGCTGCCTGTGGAGGGGCCACAGGCGTAGGTAGCTCGCGCATAAAATGTTAATGAGGCCCAAGGCCCAATATTAGGCTGGCCTTTGTCCTACTGGTTAGGGTATGTACTGCCTAATGCAAAAGCATATTGGGATCAAACGATGTAGATACGACCCTCCAATGCCGGACGACTGCCAATTCCTGCTCTCATTCACCAACCATTGATGGAACAAGCTGGGGAAGAGTGAGATGCTAAAATGCAACCATTTCCAGTGATATTTGAAAGGCTCCTTGAAGGAAGTTCTGGGGGGATATTGTTTGGTGGTGATTTTCTTGCTATTTAGGCATTTTAAAAGTGGCTCTCAAGATTGCTGCTGGACCTTCTGAACTCTTAAGGAGCTTCTGGCACTGTATTTATTTCGTTATGGGAGTCATTCTGGGTACCCCACTCTGGCAAGAGGAGAAAGAGGAGGAGCAGGGGGAACAGTATAAAGGTGCAGCTTCAGGGCGACCTAATAGAAGGAAGCTTTGCTTGCAGGAACCCTTACCAGCCCTAAAGCTGTATCCCCGGATTCAGTTCCCACTTACCAACCTTCCATGCTGAAGGCAGAGATTTGGGCACACCTAACGCTGAATTGACCGAGTTGCTCAGACTAAACCACCTTAAAAATTTCCTCTCCATGGCCAATTCCTCCCGCTATAACAGGATTATCATGAAGGATAAGTATATTCCCAAACTCCTTTTCTCGAATGACAAATCATCTCTAGTGATCCCCTTCCTCTGCTCTCTCCATCCTCAAAAGCGTTTGGAGCATGAGGTAGCATGCAGAAGGTTGGCGAATGGACGATATACTAATGTGATATTCACTGGACTGGACATAGGTTGTCCCACACATCACCCAAATCTCCCTGAATCTATGGAAAGCACACGCCGAAAAAAAAAAAATCACTCGGCTCAGGCTAAGACTATTCATTGAGATTTATGAAGAAGTAAAATTATATGGAAGTAAGAATGATTCAGAAAATAAACATGATATATAAGGGTAAATCATATGAGGTAACTGAATACTGGCATAGGCCCTGCAGCCAACCAGAGCATATCAGAAAACTGTGGGTGTATTGCTTATTGCGTCAATTGATTTTAATCAATAGAAAATTGTAACCAGCATGCCCATAATTTTTCTGATAGCATACAAAGAATTCCTGGCAGTGTTGGGACTGGCAATAGTTACCCTGTACGCTACTTAATTTTGCATTGTTCCAAAGTGATAAAAATTCTGAAGTTTATCAGTTCTTTTCAGTAATTGTTGAACGAGAGTCCGCGATGAAAAGCTTTATGTGCGAAATGTCCTTCAGAGACCAGTACTAGCCCCTGACTCACATAGCGGCACAGTGAATAGACACAAAAAAAACATGACGAATGTGGGGATCCAGCCTGGTTCTGAAATCTTTCAGTCCTTTGATACCTAGAGCTGGCAAAATGAAAGATTGAAAGGCTTTTCCTTCACAATTGGTCAAAATGATCCCACTTTGAATTAGGTCTTGCAATAGATAGACCAGAGACAAGAGAAAAATGCAGATGTAAACACTTTCAACACACAGAGCCAAGCCAAATAGGATTTGACTTAATTCGATTCTGATACCCCTGGTGAGACAAATATTACGACTGAAGCTTTCTCGCAGCAGTAAGCTCACATGCACAGTCCGCCCATTTTGTATTAACAGGACATTGTCTACATCCAATTTATGTAAACAGAGGTGAAATATCTCTGTTTGAAGTAGGTAACTACATTTTAGACAAACCCCGCTCCTTCCCATCTACACACAAGGAGATGCTAACTGAAGCACAGTTACAGAGGACACGGATTTAAGGTGATCGGCAAAAGAACCAGAGGTGACATGAGGAAACATTTCTTTACACAGCGAGTTGTTATGATCTGGAATGCGCTGCCTGAAAGGGCGGTGGAAGCAGATTCAATAGTAACTTTCAAGAGGGAATTGGATAAATACTTGAAGGGAAAACATTTACAGGGCTATGGGGAAAGATCAGGAGAGTGGGACTAATTGGGTAACTCTTTCAAAGAGCTGGCACAGGCATGATGGGCCGAATAGCCTCCTTCTGTGCTGTACCATACTATCGTACTATGGTAATGTGAAATTGCTTACGCTACTTCATTTTTACAGAGAATTTCTTAGAATTTACAGCACAGAAATAGGCCATTCGGCCCAACTGGTCTATGCCAGTGTTTATGCTCCACACAAGCCTCCTCCTACCCTACTTCATCTCACAGTATCAACATAACCTTCTATTCCTTTCTCCCTCATGTACTCATCCAGCTTCCCTTTAAATGCATCTATGCTATTCACCTCAACCACTCCATGTGGTTGTGACTTCCACATTCTAATCATTCACTAGGTAAAGAAGCTTCTCCTGAATTCCCTATTGGATTTATCGGTGACTATCTTATATTTATGGCTCCTAGTTTTGGTCTCCCTCACAAGCGTAAACATCGTTACTACGTCTACCCTATCAAACACCTTCATAATTTTAAAGGCTTCTATCAGGTCACCCCTAGACTTCTCTTTTCTAGAGAAAAGAGCCTCAGCCTGTTCAGTCTTTCCTGATAGTTGTGCCCTCTTTGTTCTGATATCATTATTAGCAGAGTGGAACCCTACAGCCAGAAGGACTGAGAGGGGAGCTCACCGCCCTGGCCTTAGAGAACGGACCAGAGGAGGATGAGAAAGAAGAGGAAGGAGAAGTGGCCAAGGTTGAAACCATGACCAAAGAGATTGGTGCATCGAGGAAGGATTGGCAGGACTTTTAGTTGAAAGTAGAATTTCAGCCTTTACACGATTGGTCCTATGGACATCTCCATGCTACAACCCCCCGCCAAGGAGATTCAAAACTTCCTGCGCGTGTGAAAAATGCACAGGGAGCTTACTTTGCTTATGTAAAACCTGAATCCGGAAGGGCCGAGCTTCCTCCTAACCAGAGCAGATGCGCCTGGGAGTGGCAGGAGTGTAGACCATGCCAGCACTGCTTTCCTCGTCACACTTCCCCCGTCACACTTTGTTGATAGCGCTCTATTGTTATAAGTCAGCTGATCCAATGATTCACGAGCAACGCCATGGGAGATCTGCTGGTGGTCAATTAAAGATCTGTGGCAGAGCGTATCTTGGCATTACTGTGGAGATCCACCCACTGGGAGCCTCCGGCTCTCACCCCAGGAGAGTTTCCAGGGGTCAAAGTTTGGCGCCCTTCTTTGCCTACCAATGGCGGGCTCCTGCGCCACATCTCGGGGTGTCCACCGTACCAGGAAGACCGGAATATTCCGTGGGGGTTGTCGGTTCCGTGCGGGGTTTGCTGGCCATCCCTTTCAGAGACAACATGAATATGGCCCACCGGCCCCCTTTGTACCTTTGCCCAGGATCCCACTGAAGACCAGGACTGTAAGAGCTTAAGGAGTCCCTGGCCCACCCCCTCCTATGTCGATGGCCTTACTTAGGGCAGGCAACGATTCCGTCCTCCCCAGGTCATTCCAGGTGGCCATTTGGACTTGAGGCCGGGGACCTGCGCATCCGCATCCCGGCTGAATTTGCAGCCTAAACCTACGGCAGGAGTACGTCGGAAGGGCCTTGATTTTGAAGGTCGAAATATTTAAAATGATTTACAAACAAGATTCGATTTGAGTGATTCCTTCTCGCTCTCTAGATTCAGCTCTCCTTTCATTATAAGGCATGAGGCTTGTTCGTAATAAGAAGCTAGGAAAAACAATCTCAAGGTCATTGGTTCACTTTACCCCTGTTTGATTAACCATTGAAAACGTACTCTGCTCGGCAAATTCTCTCCTCACTCAGTTTAAAGTCGAACCCAATGGTTCTCCTCCTCGATTTTCTCCCTTCCTCTTCTGACCTCGCGGGCTCATGGTGGGGCCAAGTTTCTCAAGTACCAGCTACCCTCCGGTACTTGTCTTCACATGTGTAAGCCTGGATGGTAAGTGTCAGCAGGCTATTGGAAGTTGACAGCTGAGCCCAACCTTGTCTTCTCCTGCTTTTGGAAATTGGATCACGGAGCGGCCATTTTCAGGCGGAAAACGGGTGCTGAAGGATCCAATATGGCGTGCGGCGTGCACACAATATTGGTTAGAGTATGCACCACACGCCATATTGGTTAGGGTGCCCTGTAGCCAACCTGGGTGCCGGCCTGAAACAGGTGTCAGGCCTATTGTAGATTGGGGACCTTGCGCCTATTTCAGGCCCCTTCTCGAAATTGGTTGCCGCCTGACCACGGCAAGCGCCGTGCCGTACTACGGTCAGTTTTCTCAGGCTCAGAGCAGCTAAACCAACGGTCTTTAAGGTGGACCGCTGGTGGAGGTGTCCACCACAAAGGTAAGTGACAATATTCTTGTTAACCTGAATGTGAATGAGCCAGAAAGGAGCCATGAAAACTGGGGTCTGCTGCTGGCCACCACTCCAACCCCTCCCACCCACCAACCACCCCCCCTCCCCCACTTCCGATCTCCTCCCCCCTCGACCCGGCGACCCCAACACGCCGACCACATCCTGATGACGCAAGGGGACCAATTTCACACGGTCCTCTCGCGCGACAGTTGCACGCGTGGCGGTTTTGCGATTGTCGCTGGGTTCAGCCTCAAAATCAGGCCTGATCCAATTTCTCGGCCCTGACGTCTTCCTGTGCACACTTTCCAGTTAGAGTCAACAGACAAGAGTCAGGAGCTGGAGCACCAGTGGAATATTTCTCCCCTCTCTTTCGGACGCGACGTTAAACCAAGGCCCCTGCCTACTCTCTCAGGTGGATGTAAAAGATCCCAAGGCGGTATTTCGAAGAAGAGCAGGGGAGTTCTCCGCCTTGTTCCTGGCTAATATTTATTCCTCAACCAACACCTAAAAACAGATGATCTGGTCATTATCACATTGCTGTTTGTGGGATCTTGCTGTTTGCAAATTGGCTGCCGCGTTTCCTACATTACAACAGTGACAACTTCACTGGCTGTTAAGTGCTTTGGGACGTCCTAAGGTCATGAAAGACGCTATAGTAATGCAAGTCTTTCCTTCTTTCTATGTCTCTGATTCAGGGATGCCACCCCAGAGAAAAATTAGGCAACTCAACACAGATTGGGAATCGTTATTGATTCTTTTCATTACTGGTTCTTGGCTGGGGCACAGGTCGCATCAAGTAAAAGGTAAGTGGATTAACAGTTAACGTACACTCGGTCCGTGTGATCTCCTGGACTGGTTTCGATCGCCTGAGGGGGTCAGAAAGGAATTTTACAGATTATTTTGGCCCTGGCTTTCTCTGTTTTTTTTTTTGCCTCTCCCAGGCTATTACATGGCTGCGGGGTGGAGATAAGGGGGAGGAAGTATCTATTCGCGATGCTCCAGGCATCATGAATGTGGGGCAGGCTCGATGGATCAGCTGGTCTTTTGCCACCCATCATTTTTGTACATTCGTATCAAACACGGGGCCTTCTTGATCTGACCAGAACAGGGGGCTTCACTGAGCCCAGTGAGATACAAGGGCAGTACGATTTGTGTTTTGTGATGTGCCAAGCTCCTGCGTTGCTGCCCCTTTGAAGCATTGTTTATCTACTGAATATATGTGAACGGATTAAACACAACTCTTTATGGTGAATTTTTTCCTGTTTTAAAAAAAAATTATCAATACACACCTGGGTCCCTCACTCTACAAAATCACAATTGAATTCATTTCACCTTCACACGATGATTTTTTTTTCTTCAAAATTGACAAAATCGCAGTATTTGTAAATGTCACTGTTCTTGTCTTCACAGCTTCACTTAAAACGAGACGTCACATTGAGAGGAAGATATTGGTTTAATAAACCCATGCTGGCATTAACGTGCTTGAATGACTGGTGATTTGAAACGGGGTTTGCTTTTCAGAACAAACAACCACATAAAGAATTAGAAAGTCGGGTTAAGAAATTGAACCCTCTTCTTAATCTCTTTTGTAGCTTTCAAAGTGCTTTTTTATTTTCACTAACGAGACGTTCACAGAGAGTGATTCTCTGTGAATTCGTCATGTGAGCTATTAGAGAGTTGAGCTGAAGCAACAAACAAGCACAGAGCAATTAATTAGTCAGTGAATACATTGAGGGATTGGAAAAGGGAAAAAAAAAAACAAAAATAGGCTCTCTGGCTTTGTGCGATTAATGTAGGTCTCAAAACAGGAAAAGGCCCTTAGGTCTATTGATCTCAAACCCACCCTCTCACCATACCCTTTAATCCTTCTTTCCCTAGAGCCTATCTGGACTGCCTGCTTCAACGGGGTAGGTTTTAAAATGGCTACTGGCGGATCAGCCACCCATTATAGAAAACACCGATTAGGACAGGTGACCAAAAACTTGGTCAAAGAGGTAGGTTTTAAGGAGGGTCTTAAAAGGTGGAGAGGGAGGAGGAGAGGCGGGGAGGTTTAGATAGAGAATTCCAGGTGGTTGATAGCAGGGCCACAAATGATGGACCAAAGGGAGGGGGGGGATGCACAAGGTGCACAGAGTTAGAGGAACGCAGAGTTTTGGTCGGGGGGGGAGGTGTGTTGTAGGGCTGGAGGAGATTACAGAGATATGGGGGCCTTAAAGGAATTTGAAATAAAAACAGAAAATGCTGGAAACGCTCAGCAGGTCAGGGCAGCATCTACGGAGAGAGAAACGTTTCAGGTCGATGACCTTTCATCAGAACTGGAAGAAGTTAAAGATTTAACAGTTTATATGCGAGTGCAGAGCCAGGGGAAAGCGGGGCTTGGGGGGCAGGAGGGGAGTGGTGAAGGGATGATGATGCAAGGTAAAAGGGGCTGGTAATGGGACAAGTAAAGAAACAAAAGATGGATGTGGAGGAGGTGTAAATGGTCACAGCAGAACCATTACCAGCACCCGCTGTCTGAGAAAATGGGAGCTGTGGTTCTGCTCTAAAGTCGTTGAACTCAATGTTGAGTGCGGAAGGATGTAAAGAGCTGAATCGAAAGGTGAGGTGCTGTTCCTCGAGCTTGTGTTGAGCTTCATTGGAACAGTGTGAGGGGCCGAGGACAGAGAGGTCAGAGTGGGAGTGAGACAGGGAATTAAAGGATTTTGAATCCCGCAAAGCCCTAATGGCTGGTGGAGCTCATTGCCTGTCAGGACTGCTGTAAATACATGGCTCGAGCCCTGCAATCTCAGCTCCGACAGGGAGAACATGGAAGGACATTGTCCTTGTTCTTCATTTGCCCTCCGCAAACAAGCCTCACATTGATATCTCACCGTTGTCAGTCCCAGCTGCTTCAATCGCAGCCTTGTCATTCCACCTCGTTCTACAAATTTATATATATAGAAAAACTGGAACAATCCCAGCAAACTGGGATGATGGTTGCAGTGTTTACAGGAGGAAATCGCTTAAAGTTTAATGTTGAGCTTTATTGAGCATTTACATTTTTAACAGTCTGTCCATGTGACAGAGCAGCGTTCATTTGTGACTGCTGTACTGAGAATGCTCAGATTACATTCTTCAGGTCTCAAGACGTGATTTGTACATTAAATCAAGAGAAAGACTCTCTCTGCCTGTCACAGTTATTTAAAGTCCGATGCCAAATTCAGCTCCCGCTGTACGTTAGTTTGACTATCATATCAGCCACTGCTACCTGGGAATAACAGAGGACTTGTATCTAAAGACGCTGAGGTTTTAGTGTCAGCCGTGGCTCAGTGGTAGCAATGTCGCCTCTGAGTCAGAAGGTTGTGGGTTAAAGTCCAACTCCAGAGACTTGAGGACATAATCTAGGCTGGCACTCCCAGTGCGGTACTGAGGAAGGTGGTACCTTTCAGATGAGGCATTAAACTGCACTGTCGGAGGTTCCGTCTTTTGGATGAGACGCTAAACCGAGGACCCGTCTGCCCCCTCGGGTGGATGTAGGAGATCCCGTCGGACTATTTCGAAGAACATAAGAACATAAGAAATAGGAGCAGGAGTAGGCCAATCGGCCCCTCGAGCCTGCTCCGCCATTCAATAAGATCATGGCTGATCTGATCCTAACCTCAAATCTAAAGTCATGTCCAATTTCCTGCCCGCTCCCCGTAACCCCTAATTCCCTTTACTTCTAGGAAACTGTATATTTCTGTTTTAAATTTATTTAATGATGTAGCTTCCACAGCTTCCTGGGGCAGCAAATTCCACAGACCTACTACCCTCTGAGTGAAGAAGTTTCTCCTCATCTCAGTTTTGAAAGAGCAGCCCCTTATTCTAAGATTATGCCCCCTAGTTCTAGTTTCACTCATCCTTGGGAACATCCTTACCGCATCCACCCGATCAAGCCCCTTCACAATCTTATATGTTTCAATAAAAGATCGCCTCTCATTCTTCTGAACTCCAATGAGTAGAGTCCCAATCTACTCAACCTCTCCTCATATGTCCGCCCCCTCATCCCTGGGCAAGGGGAGTTCTCCCTGGTTTCCTGGGCCAATATTTATCCTTAAAACCAACATCACCAAAACAGACTATCTGGTCGTTATTGCTGTTTGTGGGATCTTGCTGTGTGCAAATTGGCTGCCGCGTTTCCCTACATTACAGCAGTGACTGCACTTCAAAAGTACTTCGTTGGCTGTGAATACTTTGGGATCCCCACCCTCTGCGATCACCCCACCCTCCCCCACCCCCTCCCCACCCCTTCCCCGCGACGTACCTTCCTGGGAGCAGCTCCGGCCCCGTTTTCCTTTCGCTGAATCTGGTGAGCTGTGTCGGGAAGCCTGCTCGATGGCCCGGCCAATGTGAGTTTGCCGAAGCCTCAAAATCGCCTGAATGATAGACCCCAAGGCCCCCCAATGTGTAAGCAGGCGGAGTTAAAATAGCTCAGTCAGAACTAACTGGAGCCCTGAACAAAAGTCCACAGACAGAATTAAACTTACTTGGACAGATTATAAAGAGGGATTTAGGAATGTGCTCCAGGATCTAACAGAACCTGCCACTGTGTAAAACACTCCAGCTTCAATCTCACGCCACAGGGTGTCTTGTTAATTTCTCATGTGTTTTAAAGCCCAGCAGCAAATTCCCAAATCTCTCTTTCTTTTCTCTGTATAATGTGCATCAGAACTGTCAGTTCTGTCTTCTGTCTGATTGGAGAGTAGCACACCGAGCCAAAGCTTTATCTGCTGAAGCACAGAGTTCTTGTGCCATTTCTCTCTTTATGTGAAGCATCAATTGATTAACTTGTTGAAGGCAGGAGCCAGTAATCTTATCAAAATCCCTTATCTGATTGATTGTCACTCACTAAACAACATAAACCTCACATTATAGTGGGATTGTGAACCATTCGCTAGTATTACATCTCCCATTATAGCGCCCTGAAAAATAAAAAGAAGGAAAGAACTTGCATTTATACAGCACCTTTCATGACCTCAGGTCCCAAAGCTCTTTTATAGCCAATGAATTATTTTTGAAGTGTAGTCACTGTTGTAATATAGGAAACGTGGCAGCCAATTTTCGCACAGCAAGACCCCACAAACAGCAATGTGATAATGACCAGATAATCTTTTTGTTTTAGTGCTGTTGGTTGAGGGATAAATATTGACCCCGGGGAGAACTCCCCTGCTCTTCTTCGAATAGCGGCCGTGGGATCTTTTTACGTCCACCTCAGAGGACAGACGGGACCTCGGTTTAACGTCTCATCCGAAAGACGGCACCTCCGACAGTGCAGCGCTTCCTCAGTACTGCACTGGGAGCGTCAGTCTGGATTATGTGCCCAAGTCTCATGGAGTGGGGCTTGAACCCATGACCTTTATGACTCAAGAGGCGAGAGTGCTACCCGACGGCTGACACGGTGTCGAGATTCGACTGCTGCTTCATTCCGCCCACCTACCCACCTACCCAACTCCCACACACGGCCCGCTGTCCCACCGACAGATGGTGCCCAACCTCCCAGGAACCATCATCATTTCCCAACATCACATTTCCTTGGTCCGTAGCCAGATGTTCCATTTTAAAGGGACGGGAATCAGGCTGACAGCGAGCAATTCAACAGTGACGCACAGATATTGGGAGACTAAAGCAGCTCTTCCCACAGTGCCCAACATTCACTGACACGTGATACTTGAGTTAAGGACACAGGGCTTTTAATGTAAACTTGTGCTTTAGTTGAGACAGACAGTTGCCGAATAAAATGTCCTGCTTGCTGTCTCTGTAGAAACAAGCGATCAAACATTTGCATAAAATCTGTGATTAAAAGCAGTACTTTTACAGATGGTGCATAAAAATTTAACGGGGTTTGATTCTTGTGTTTTCCTCGCTCTGTTAATGTAACAACTTCAAGGGCAATCCACCTGCAGGAAAATGTGCAAAATACCAAGTAATATCCAGTCTATTGATGAGTGCAACGCTGGTGAAGGGCTTTGCAGATCTTCAGAGCTCTGAGTCCACTTGGTCTATTAATATTGTCTGTTAAAAGTCTCATTCTTGGTGAAGACACCTCCAAGGGGTAATAAGTTTTAACATTAATATAATCAGCATTTGTGCGTTCTTGCTAAATAAAAGACTATGTAAAGGAGGGTAAGATCTAGTAACATTAAATACACCTATAGTAGATATCTGGCAGTATTGCACATGGGGGAGGGGTCATTTTGACTTTGGGTACCAGTGTGCAACGGGTGATTTCGGGTCAGTCACCCATTATACATCTCTCCCAATGGAAATGAAAATTGAGAATGGTGTATAACTCGCCTAGATTATCCGGTCATTATCTCGCTAATGTTTGTGGGACCTTGCTGTGAGCAAATTGGCTGTTTGCTTTTCCCTACATTACAACAGCGATTACACGTCAATAAGTATTTAATTGGCTGTAAAGTGCCTTGGCACGTCCTGAGATCAAGAAAGGTGCTATACAAATGCCAATTCTTTCTTTCATTATACATTTACGATATCTTGTGAGCAGATCTCCTGTACCTTTTTCATGGTGAGTTGGAGGATGACCAGTGAATCTCTTTTAGTGGTGTTGGTAGAGGGATAAATGTTGGCCAGGACAACTCCCTTGCTCGAACAGTGGCCATGGGATCTGTTACGTTCACCCAAGAAGGCAGACAAGGCCTCGGTTTAACATCTCATCTAAAAGACGGCACCTCCGACAGTGCAGCCCTCCCTCAGTACTGCTGAGTTGGGCTTGATCCCATAGCTTTCTGACTTAGAGGTGAGAATGCTACCAATTAGCTAAGTCAAAAGCATTTAAAAAAGGTCTCCGGCATGGTTACGTGGGAGGGAGGAGGCTCATGTGGAGCATAAACACCGGCATGGAACTGTTGGGCTGAATGGCCTGTTTCTGTGCTGTACATTCTACGGACTGACATCACCTGAAACTTTGCACAAAGAAGTTCAGATGTAGAGCTGAGCAATTCTCACTGAAGTAAGGTTACAGTAAGTGGCAAGTTTCAAAGCCAATGAAGTACTTTTGAAGTTCAGTCACTGTTTACAATGTAGGGAAACGCGGCAGCCAATTTGCGCACAGCAAGATCCCACAAACAGCAATGAGATAAATGACCAGTGAAACTCTTTTCGTGGTGTTGGTAGAGGGATCCCTAGCTAATTGGATCCCTGGCTCTGTACTTGCTTAAAAACTTTAACTCTTTAAGATTTTCCAGTTCTGACGAAAGGTCTTTGACCTGAAACGTTAACTCTGTTTCTTTCTCCACAGATGCTGCCTCACTTGCTGAGCTTCTCCAGCATTTTCTGTTTTTATTTCAGATTTCCAGCATCTGCAGTATTTTGCTTTTGATTTAGCTAATTGGTAGCATTCTCACCTCTAAGTCAGAAAGCTATGGGATCAAGCCCAACTCAGCAGTACTGAGGGAGTGCTACACTGTCGGAGGTGCCGTCTTTTAGATGAGATGTTAAACCGAGGCCCTGTCTGCCCTCTTGGGTGAACTTAACTGATCCCATGGCCACTATTCGAGCAAGGGAGTTGTCCTGGCCAACATTTATCCCTCTACCAACACCACTAAAAGAGATTCACTGGTTATTTATCTCATTGCTGTTTGTGGGATCTTGCTGTGAGCAAATTGGCTGCCACGTTTCCCTACGTTGCAATAGTGACTGAACTTCAAAAGTACTTCTTTGGCTGTGAAACACTTTGAGAATTCCTGAGGATACAAAAAGACAAAGCAGCCCATTTGATTGGCACCCCATCCACCACCCTAAACATTCACTCCCTTCACCACCGGCGCACCGTGGTTGCAGTGTGTACCATCCACAGCTGTGCACCTCCCAAACCTGCGACCTCTACCACCTAGAAGGACAAGGGCAGCAGGCACATGGGAACAACACCTCCTGCATGTTCCCCTCCAAGTCACACTCCATCCCAACTTGGAAATATATCGCCGTTCCTTCATCGTCGCCGGGTGAAAATCCTGGAACTCCCTTCCTAACAGCACTGTGGGAGAACCTTCACCACACGGACTGCAGCGGTTCAAGAAGGCGGCTCACCACCACCTTCTCAAGGGCGATTAGGGATGGGCAATAAATGCTGGCCTCGCCAGCAAACACCCACATCCCATGAACGAATAAAAAAATAATAAATGCAAGTTCTTTCTCCAGGGTGGATGGAGTTTGCATTATTGCTTTGGGCAGATCTGGAACTCTGGACAAGTTCCACCAGTTTTCCTTTGCTCCCAGCTGCCAATAAGGTCAGTTTTTGCGAGACATCCATCCCCCTTTGCTATAATTCCCTCTGACTGACTACGCTGTTATGCCACTTATTACAAAATGGCAAACATTCATCACTGGAAGATTACAAGAAAATCAATGCTGCACGAAGTTTTCTGTCGGAGGAGATGTCTACACTGTGACAGCTGAATAAATCCTTCACTGCTACAAGGAGGCTGGATGGTGCAGTCAGTTTAAATCGTTAGTCGTTCAACCCCTGGGACCTCATTTGAACTCAGCTCAGATATTTCCCCCTCTCTCTCTCCCTCTCTCTCCCTCTTTTGGCTATAATGGGACTTTGTGAAATGAGTTCAAGGAAAGCTCATTGGTTACAAATTATTTGGATACTCTGCGGGGTTCGATTTTAACTCCCCGGGCGTGAACGAGCCAGAGCGAGCGGGATCGCCCATCCGGGAGTGGAAGCAGGAAAGGCTTGGTCTGATTTTAACGTCATTAATGTCCCAATCACAAGGGCCAGGAAGCAGCTGCCCAGCTGTTATAATCGGGTGATAGGAGGCCGCTGTCGGAGACCCAGGGGTTTTCAGAGTTAGGTTGAATTTCTTACCTCTCCCAACTTAAGGGATTTTCAAAAAGGTGACTAGTGTCTTCTGGGCAAGAGCAGGAAAGCTAATTTATAACGGGCAATATTAAAATGGCCAAAAACTTATCACAATGCTTACTAAGATGCACATCAATTGCACTACTCTCTGTTTCTACTCTCTTTGTTTCTGCCTCTATCTATCTGTCTGTCTCTGTCTTTTTGTCTATGTCTTGGTCACTCTGTCTGTCTGTCATCTGTCTGTCTGCCTGTGTCTCTGTCACTCACTCTGTCTCTGGCTGGCTGTCATCTGTCTGTCTGTATGTCTGCCTGTGTCTCTGTCTCTGTCAGTCACTCTGTGTCTGTCTGTCGTCTCTCTGTCTGACTGTCTCTCCCTCCCCCAATATAGCTTGTCTGTTTTGGAGGTGGATGTCTACTGTGCTCCATCTTGTCTGGTCTTTGCGCAGGTGGATTGCAGCAACCCCTGACACTGCACCTGTCCATTCCATCACATCATCCAGCCAGGTTCCCCGTTTCCTGCCTCTTGATCTATCACCATCAGCTTTTCCAGGCAGCAACAACCTCAACATCTTCTCCAAACCTGTCAATTGTCATCTTTCTCATCATGATCAGCCTCATCACTTCTCTCCGCCCTTGTTCTGGTTCAAGGACCATCTCATTAGTCCTTCCACTTGTCCGACTAACCTCTCGGACATCTACTGCTTATCACCAGTTTGATATTGAGGTTGCATCGAAACTCCTCCACATGGTTACACAACCCTTTTGCAATTGCTATGGTCCATCTAATTCCTTTGTTACTTTGGCTGACAAGTTTTTTTTATATTCATTCCGGGGATGTGGGCGTCGCTGGGGAGACCAGCATTTATCGCCCATCCTAGTTGCCCTTGAGAAGGTGGTGGTGGGCCTTCTTCTTGAACCGCTGCAGTCCGTGTGGTGAAGGCTCTCCCACAGTGCTGTTAGGTCGGGAGTTCCAGGATTTTGACCCAGCAACGATGAAGGAACGGCCGATATATGTCCACGTCGGGATGGTGTGTGACTTGGAGGGGAACATGCAGGTGGTGTTGTTACCTGCTGCCCTTGTCCTTCTAGGTGGTGGAGGTCGGGGGTATGGGAAGTGCTGTCAAAGAAGCCTTGGCGAGTTGCTGCAGTGCATCCTGTAGATAGTACACACTGCAGCCACGGTGCACCGGTGGTGGAGAGAGTGGATGTTTAAGGTGGGTGGATGGGGTGCCAATCAAACGGACTGCTTTGTCCTGAATGATGTCGAGCTTCTTGCACTACTGCAAGTTCTATTTCTCATTCTTAAGGTCAGTTTTTTGGGAGCTCCTCTCTGTGTGATTCTCAGTGACTTTGTCTTCTTGCCACTGAATTTTGAATCAGAGTTAATAGGGTGAGATAAAGTAGGGAGGGAGGAGGCTCGTGTGGAGCATAAAAACCGGTGTGGACCTGTTGGCCGAATGGCCTGTTTCTGTGCCGTAAATTCTATGTAATTCTATGTAGACTCATCTGATTTACCTCCTCACGTATCTCCTCTTTTGTATCTGCAATCAGTGCTGTATCATCGATGTATCTGGGGTTGCTTATCAATTTTCATTGGGCTCGGAATTTCCTGGGAGCTGCTTCTGTTCTGCTGCCATAACATGACCAGATATGTGGCAGAAACGCCACTTGCGCTTGTAAACGAGATTTTCCACCTCACTTACGACAAAGTTACGGTGTCGGAGCGGGAGCAGCTCTGAATTGATTCGGAACACCCAGCTCCTAAGTTACCCTGACTGTCTCCCTTAATGACTTTGCATGTTTACTAAAAAGATTGACTGATATATAACACCCCCTTGTCTCCCTCCCCTTCTGATCTTTGTCCATTTTGTTGAATCATTATCAACTGTTCCTGTTCCCTTGTTGCCCTCACAATTCCTAATAAGTCCCGTGTCTTTCACATCAATTTCAGCTCTGTGCAGTACAATTAATAATCACTCACATGGAGCCTTGTTAAATGCTCCTCCATGTAGCATTGATCCAACTCTCTCTTCATTTCTATTGCCTGCTCACAAATCAATCTGAAACCAAATATTTATTTCTCGCTTCTAAACCCAAATCGTCCTTTACTTAGCTCCATGAGTTATACTTTATTGGTTGGTGTTACCTGATTGAATGCCCATGGCAGATGCTATCTTTTAAAAATCAGTTTAAAATCATTATTAATGGAATAGGAAACTCTCGCTCTCCTCTCCCTTGAGTATATTATCCTTTGGTTAGATTCTCTTGCTTTGTACTTATATCTAGGATTGCAACGGGACCTTGATAAATTGGGCCAGTGGGCCGATGAATGGCAGATAGAGTTTAATTTAGATAAATGTGAGGTGATGCATTTTGGTAGATCGAATCGGGCCAGGACCTACTCCGTTAATGGTAGGGCGTTGGGGAGAGTTATAGAACAAAGAGATCTAGGAGTACAGGTTCATAGCTCCTTGAAAGTGGAGTCACAGGTGGAGGTTAAGGGGTGATCCTATAGAAGTCTATAAAATAATGAGGGGCATAGATAAGGTAGATAGTCAAAATCTTTTCCCAAAGGTAGGGGAGTCTATAACGAGGGGACATAGATTTAAGGTGAGAGGGGAGAGATAGAAAAGGGTCCAGAGGGGCAATTTTTTCACTCAAAGGGTGGTGAGTGTTTGGAATGAGCTGCCAGAGGCAGTAATAGAGGCGGGTACAATTTTGTCTTTTCAAAAGCATTTAGACAGTTACATGGGTAAGATGGGTATAGAGGGATATGGGCCAAGTGCAGGCAATTGGGACTAGCTTAGTGTTATAAACTGGGCGACATAGACATGTTGGGCCGAAGGGCCTGTTTCCATGTTGTAAACTTCTATGATTCTATGATTCTATGATTCTACTTTGAATGCTTGTATTGGCAAAGGGAGCAAAATAGACCCTTTTGTCTCTGTCTGTACCTCTGTCTCTTTACATTTTTGTCTCCTTCCACCCCCCTGTATCTGCCTTTCCTCTGTCCCCTACTTTCCCTTCATTCCTCGCTCGTCTCACTCACTTCCTCTCTCTGCTCCTCTATCACCCTTCGCTCCTATCCCTTCCGTCCTCTTTTCCCTCCTATCCATACCTTCCATCTCCCTCCCTCTCTCTTCTTGCTTTCTTCCACTATCCAGTCCTCTCCTCTCCCTCCCTTTCTCTCCATTCCTTTCCTTCTCCTCTCCTTTCTGCCTCTCTTTTCTCATTTTCATCTTCATCTAAAGAAAAAAAAGAAAGCCTTGCATTTCGTGTAGCACCTTTTACTGCCTCAGGATGTCCCAAAGTGCTTTACAGCTGATGAAGTACTTTTTGAAGTGTAGTCACTGTAGGAAACGTGGCAGCCAATTTGCACACAGCAAGATCCCACAAACTGCAATGAGATAGTGACCAGAATATCCTTTTTTTTAGTGATGTTGGTCGAGGGATAAATATTGGCCTGGACACCGGGAGAACTCCCCTGCTCTTCTTCAAAATAGTACTGTGGGATCTTTTACGCCCACCTGAGAGGGCAGACGGTTTAATGTCTCATTCGAATGATGGAAGCTCCATTTCAGTTCACTTCACGTTCCTTCCCATAACTGCACAAAGATCACAGGGTAGAAATTCGATGGGTGAACTTTACGCTGAATGTCTAACACACTCATAGAACATTCACAATACATTTCTGCACCCGTTATTGGCACTAAATGAGTTAATGCCTGACTAGGAATAGCGCACACACACACACGCACACACAAACACGCGCACACACACACAAACACACACACACAAACACGCACGAATGTAGGGTAAAACACAGTAAACATTCAGATATGAGCATCTGCAATCTCTTCTCCCTTAAAACACCAGATTCCTGTCGATATGACAACGGTGGGTCTGTCCCACTTTCGGAAATAAAAAATCGAATACCCACGCTTTTCTGCGTCCCTCCCTCTATAACCCTCATCCCACCTGAAAACAAGCCTGTGTTGCATTATTCATTACCTTTTCCCTCCTTTGCAATATGGAGTAGTTATTTGAGGACATTGCGTCAAAGCTCTGACAAGGAACTCCCACGGATCCCAGTACCTTTTATTTTTTTCTCCGAGCCTTGAGCCAAAAGAACAGCTGCTGCTTTGCAGTAAATGCCAACAGTTCTGGCACCTCCGCAACCCCAAATTAAATTACCCCCGTTGTCCTGTAAGTCCAGGTGGATGGACCATCAAAGAGGATGCAGTGTAAGGATATCCTGGCACAGTGGTTCCACATTATTGATCATGCAAGCTCAAGGTCATTGGCAAAAGTCCTGGCAGGGAGCTAAGAGGAATGATTAACGGATGCAGTGCAGTAAAGGGTAGAGTTCTTAGTAAGTGTCAGCCTTGGCTCAGTGGGTAGCACTCTCTAGCGTTGATGTTAGAAGGTTGTAGGTTCAAGCCCCACTCTGTGACTTAATCACATCATCGAGGCTGCCACTTTAGTTCCATACTGTGGGAGGGCTTCATTGGTTGTGAAAGTGCTTTGGGACATCCTGAGGCTGTGAAAGGTGCTGTATAAATGCATGTTCTTCGTCTTCCCATTGGTGGACATGCAGACTCTCAGATAAAATGTTAAATTATAAGCCCCATTCAACCGCTTGGGTGGATATAAAAGATCCCACAACACTCTGAAGAAGTGCAAATTGGTATCCTGGCCAATATTCATTCTTCAACCAACACCACCGAAACAGATTTATTTGTGGGGCCTTTCTATTGCTCAAATTGACTTCTGTATTTGCCTACGTAACAACAGTGGCCACGCTTCAAAAGTAAGTTATTGGCTGTGAGGTGCTTTGGGATGTCCTGAGAACATGAAAGTGCTATATAATTCAGGCAATTTTTGATCAATTAGCATCCCCAGTGCAGGACAGATAAAGTAAGATGACTGCGACCTTCCCCTTTTCACGTTGGCACCATTGAGCCCCTTCCACTGATCACCTTCACATCTTAAATAAAATGATGAGTCTTCATTCACGTTGCACCATGTGTCTGGAACTCTCCTCATAAGCTGTTCTTGCATGTGGCCCCTCACAACTCCATCCTCTCCCATTCCAGAGTCCTTCTAGCATTTGTCCTTCTGCTTACATCAGCCACTAACTGTCACCGGGGAGATTGTTAATTTCACCAAATGCTGTTAATATTGCTCCAGGAGAAAGTGGCAAACAATGTCTGGGAGAGGCAGATCACCAGTGAGAAGATCCCAATCATAGAATCATACAGCACAGAAGGAGGCCATTCAGCCCACCTTACCTGTGCCAGCTCTTTGACAGAGCTATCCAATTAATCCCATTCCCCAGCTCTTTCCCTGTAGCCCTGCAAATTTTTTCCCTTCAAGTATTTATCCAATTCCATTTTGAAAGTTATTATTGAATCTGCCCTTTCAGACAGTGCATTCCAGATCGTAACAACTCACGCGTAAAGGAAATTACTCCCCATCTCCCCTCTGGCTCTTTTATCAATTATCTTAAATCTGTGTCCTCTGGTTACTGACCCTCCTTCCAATGAAAACAGTATCTCCTTATTTACTCTATCAAAACCCCTCATAATTTTGAACATCTCTATTAAACCTCCTCTTAACCTTCTCTGCTCTAAGGAGAACAATCCCAGCTTCCCCGGTCTCTCCATGTAACCGAAGTCCCTCATCCCTGGTACCTTTCTAGTAAAGGAGGTGACAGGCTTCGACCAACAGGCTATCGAGCTAGAGGGGAGACGAGCGGCTTCGATAATTGGGCCAGGCACAGGTGAGTAAATACTAAGAGCACCTCTTCCTGCTTCTCCACCCTAAAGGAATAAGGTACCACAGAACAGGCTTTGACTGTATCTTGTCACTCTCTCTGAATGTTGCATTTACCTCATTTCTTCTTCTTGGGCAGGTCCTGGACAACAAAGTGGGGGAGGAGGGGGATGAGTGAAAGAGGAGGAAGAAGAATAATGATGATGATAATGAGGAGGAAGTCCTTGCATATTTCTAGATGATGACTAGGATGATGAAGATGACCATCCCAATCCTTCTAACTCTAGCACCCCTGACTCCTCTCCCTCTATTGCACCACTTTTGTCACCAGCTCAGTGACTTTCCTCCAGAGGGATCTAGTGAGGATGAGGGTATCGCACCTGGTGACTCACTGCACTCATGAGGGACTCAGAGGATTGGGGAGTGGATGAGGACTTTGCGATTCCCCAGCTAGGGCTGCTGAGACATCTTCCTTTGGTGTCTGCTGGACGGCGTCCCTCCTTGCACCCTCTATAAACTTGAGCTCGTCCAAAACTCTGCTGTCTGCATTTAAACTCGCACCAAGTCCCGTTCGCCTATCACCCCCTGTGTTGGTTGACTTACATTGGCTCCTGGTCCGGCAAAGCGTGGGTTCCAAAATTCTTATCCTTGTTTGCAAATCCCTCCATGGCCTCACCCCTCCCTATCCCTGTAACCTCCTCCAGCCCCACAACCCTCCGAGATCTCTGCGCTCCTCCAATTCTGGCCTCTTGAGCATCTCTGTTTTTCATTGCTCCACCATTGGCGAACGTACCTTCAGCTGCCTCGGGCCTAAGTCCTGGAATTCCCTCCCTAAACCAGTCCGCCTCTCTACCTTCTTAGCACCTACTCACCCGTGACTGGCCTAATTATCGAAGCCCCTCGTCTCCCCTGGAGCAAGATAGCCGGTTCCTCGTAGCCTGTCAACTCCCTTATGTCTGGTAATTCCGCCCCCCCCCCCAACTCTGATGGCCTGCCTCTCCCAGGCATTGAATGGGACTGTGGGTCACCACACAGAAGGTGGCATAGCTCATCCATAATTTCCTTAGTAGTGCTAAGTTGCCAAAGGCACCGCTCCTCACTCCTCCCTCATAAGATCTGTGGGACCTTTGTACTCATTATGGGGTGGGGGGGTAATAGTGCTTTGGCCTCATCCTCCTTTGATGCTGCCTCAATTTCCTTTGCTCCTGTTTTCTCTCTTCCTCCAACTCCCCCTCCTCCATCAAGGTAGTAAAAAGTGGAATCCCCATTGGGAAACCCATGTTGCTCAATAATGTCCCTTGACATGAATGTGGGCCAAAAATGAGCTGATAACCAGACAGTTCTTCACTTGGGTCATTTGAAGTGCAGCTCAGCAGCATGATGTTCTGAAATATGCAGGCAAACATGCAATATGGGCAAAGGTTGTCCAAAGCAATGAGCCCCTTTAAATGGTTTACTTTGCCAAGTAGGTCTACTCATGAGAAGACTGTGCTTCATTTTTCTGTGGGTGAGTTACACTCATGGAAATGGTATTCAACGGGGGTGCAGATGGTGGGAATTTCTGACACCTTACAACAATGTTTGTCATTGGCATGTGCGCGTCAGTGATGGGGATGGACAGGGGAGATAGGCCCTCCTACCTGGACCGGAAATTGCAGCAGGAAGAAAATTGGAGATGGGTCCTGCCCAGAACTCCAATCCCCAAACTGTTGTCACAGTGACATTGTGCTCTTGCCTTGTCAAACCCAGAGTGGATTATCAGCCCCTTCCAAGTTTGGAATGCAGACAAGTAGATGAAAGCTTTATGTACTTTAAACTTCATCTTAACTTTCAGTCCACGTTCATCCCATATGTCCTTGGACAGCCAAGCAGACTTTCCTCAGTAGATAGGTGAAGCCAAGAATCTGAACCAACTTTTTCACGGTCTCAGGAGCCTTTCAATGATGATGGCAGGTGGTAATAAAAGGCAGCTTAGTGTGGATTAGGCGATGGTTCATCCAACAGTCAGCTCCATGCATGGTACAAGCGCTGTGTACATATTGGATGTCACGTTATTTAACATTAATGAAGTCCAAGGAGATGCCAGGAGCAAGGATAGAGCCAGGAGATTGTGTAATTATTAACTTGTTGAAATACGATGTTGCTGATCACCAGCTGATGATCAGAACTTCGGCAGGTGGAACTAATTGCTGTTGCATGATCCCAGTCTGCGTTTGCCAATGACGCTCTTCTCCATCTGTGATCCTGGACTACACAGGCAGCAGAGTCTCCAAGGAGGATGAGGTTGTGTTCTGTTGGAATAAAAGAGATGGTCAGATACAGGGCTGCATTGAATTTCTCCTGGGTCTCATCATCGCTTATGATGGAAGGCATGTAGGTTCCAATAGTGGATATCAGAGGAGTCCATTCAACTATTGGAAGGAACATAGGAACAGGAGGAGGCCATTCAGTCGCTCGAGCCTGTTCCGCCATTGAATTAAATATTGGCTGATCTGTCTCTTAACTCCATCTATCTGCCTTGGTTCCATAACTCTTAATACCCTTGCCTAACAAAAATCTATCAATCTCAATTTCAAAATTTTCAATTGACCCCCAGCCTCAACAGCTTTTTGGGGGAGAGAGTTCCAGATTTTCACTCCCCTTTGTGTGAAGAAGTGCTTCCTGACAACACCCCTGAATGGCCTAGCTCCAATTTTAAGGTTATGCCCCCTTGTTCTGGACTCCCCCACCAGAGGAAATAGTTTTCTGCTATCTACCCTATCAACTCCTTCAATCATCTTAAACACCTCAATTAAACCACCCCTTAATCTTCTATATTCAAGGGAATACAAGCCTCGTCTATGCAACCTGTCCTCATAATTTAACCCTTTTAGCTCCAGTATAATTCTGGTGAATCTGCTCTGCACCCCCGTCCTAGGTCAATATATCCTTCCTGTACACAGTCCTCTGAATGGAATCTAACCAGAGCTCTGTACAGCTGTAACATAACTTCCACCACTTTTATTCCAGCCCTCTTGCGTTAAAGGCCAACACTCCATTAGCCTTTTTAGTTATTTTTTGTACCATTCAAAAGATGGTTTCTGATACCCTTAGTGCAGGTTTTCAGTCCAAGTCACAAGTCAGGAACAAATGGCAATGATAAAGCCAAATGCACACCTACCCTCAGAAGAAGGTACATCCACTATCTGACTCAGTAAGCTGACCTTCATTAGGTATCTTGGCTTTGTTGAGGGCAGCAATGACAATATGCAGCAAGCTGTCTGGCCATAGGCAGGCAATCTCTCTGGATAGTCAGAAGACCACTGCGTACCCATTAGGGAGCACATATTCCGTGATGAGCCATTTTCCTTTTCATTGTCTCGACCCCTTGGGAGTTGGTTCAGCAGCTGCAGAAAACTGGTCTGAGCAATTTGTAGGTCACCGTTTGTAACTTCCTATTCAGAGTGAGCATCACGACCCCAACAAGGACCGTTTAGACATGCAGGATGCTGCCGGACACTGTTTTCACCATCTAACCGCAATCCAACAACAGAGAGACAAGGTCTTGGATGAGATCTCTGCGCTCCTCCAATTCTGGCCTCTTGCGCATCCCCGATTTGAATCGCTCCACCATTGGTGGCTGTGCCTTCAGTTGCCTAGGTCCTAAGCTCTGGAATTCCCTCCCTAAACCTCTCCGCCTCTCTACCTCTCTCTCCTCCATTAACAACCTCCTTAAAACCTATCTCTTTGACCAAGCTTTTGGTCACCTGTCCTAATACCTCCTTATGTGGCTCAGTGTGAAATTTTGTTTGATAATCGTTCCTGTGAAGCGTCTTGGAACATTTTACTACGTTAAAGGCGCTATATAAATGCAAGTTGTTGTTGTTGAGTGTCATCTATAACTCTCACTTCAATTATGGCCCTTTACCTCAGGACTTTCCCAGTCAAGAACCCGTGTCTAATTATTAGCAAGAGGAAGATGAATGATGGGATCTATCCCCTACCTTGACCAATAAGCCATATTTCAGTAGCAAAAGAGAGTTTGGATGACTGGAGACACGGTTGACTGCTGTGGATAACCATCAGCAGCTTAAGTGCCTGGGTTGATGCACTAAGCACTCCACAATGTCTTGCTAAAGCATCTTGACTGTGATTGAACTTACAAGTTGAAGATTCCTCGGCCAGTTATGCACTTAAGAACAGCTGTTCCTCCATATTCACTGATGGCAAGACCATCAGGCAACTCTCATAATAGTTTTGCCTGTCAGCTGATCCAATTGCTCAGGTTATGGCTGCTGCCACAGCAACAACGTCTACTGAGAGCCATAGGTGATAGACCCTCAGTGAGGTCCAGCGATCCTCATTGAGGTCCAGTGCCTGACGCTATCCGGAGCATGTGACTGCTACAGGGAGAAAGGTCCTACTGTTACCCTAAACACTGACAGAGAATTTACAGCACAGAAGCAGGCCATTCAGCCCAACTGGTCTATGCTCCACACTAGCCTTCTCCCTCCTTACTTCATCTAACACTATCAGGATAATCTTCTATTCCTTTCTCCCTCATGTACTTATCTAGCTTCCCCTTAAAGGTATCTATGCTATTTGCCTCAACTATTCCTTGTGGTAACCAGTTCCACCTTCTCACCACTCGCTGGGTGAAGATGTTTCGATACACTCCCAGCATCAGATCACCGCACGGTTTTTAAATTGCTCCCTCAGTGCCCTCCTGTTATTTACAAACCTGCAGTTTTTCAAAGCAGACATTGTATTGATCTCACTGTATTTCTTCTTAAAGTGTCTTCAACTACACCAATGACACGTGGACTAGTAATAGGGAAATATAGAAACAAGTAGTATATAGGCCCCCTAACAGTAGCTACAATGTAGGGCAAAATATAAATCAGGAAATAAGGGGGGCTTGTAAAAAAGGTAATGCAATAATCATGGGCGATTTTAACTTTCACATAGATTGGACAAATCAAATTGGCAAAAATAGCCCCGAGGAGGAGTTCATAGAGTGTATTAGGGACTGTTTCTTAGACCAATACGTCAGGGAACCAACCAGGGAACAGGCCATTTTGGATCTGGTAATGTGTAATGAAACAGGATTAATTAATGATCTCAAAGTAAAGGATCCCTTGGGAAGCAGTGATCATAACATGATAGAATTTGGAGGATCTTGGGCCTGAAACTAATGTATTAAACTTAAATAAGGGCAATTATAAAGGAATGAGGGCGGAATTGGCTAAAGTGGACTGGGTAAACAGATTAGATGGTATGATGGTGGATAAGCAGTGGCAAACATTTAAAAAGATATTTTATGACTCGCAACAAAAATATATCCCTGTGAGGAGGAAAGACCCCACAAAAAGGGTGAACCAACCATGGCTAACTAAGGAAGTCAAGGATGGTATCAGGTTAAAAGAAAAAGCATACAGCATGGCAAAGATTACTGGCAAGCTCAAAGATTGGGAAAACTTTAAAAACCATCAAAGGATGACTAAAAGAATAATAAATTGGGAGAAATTAAATTATGAGAGTAAACTAGCAAGAAATATAAAAACTGATTGTAAAAGCTTCTACAAGTATATAAAAAGGAAAAGGATAGCTAAAGTAAACATTGGTCCCTTAGAGGATGAGACTGGGGAAATAATAATGGAAAACAAGGAAATGGCAGAGGAATTGAACAGATATTTTGTATCTGTCTTCACAGTAGAAGACACCAATAATATACCAATAATAGTAGAAAATCAAGGGGTAAAGGGGAGGGAGGAACTAAAAACAATCACTATCACTAGAGAAAAAGTACTAGGTAAACTAATGGGTCTAAAGGCTGACAAGTCCCCTGGACCTGATGGCTAGCATCCGAGGGTCTTAAAGGAAGTGGCTACAGAGATAGTGGCTGCATTGGATGTAATCTTCCAGAATTCACTAGATTCTGGAAAGGTCCCAGCAGATTGGAAAACCACAAACGTAACACCCCTATTCAAGAAGGGAGTGAGACAGAAAGCAGGTAACTATAGACCAGTTAGCCTAACATGTGTCATTGGAAAAATGCTAGAATCCATTATTATGAAAGTAGTAGCAGGACATTTGGAGACTCATAATACAATCAAGGAGAGTCAACATGGTTTTATGAAGGGGAAATCATGTCTGGCAAATTTATTCGAGTTCTTTGAGGAAGTAAAGGACAGGGTGATAAAGGTGAACCAATGGATGCAGTATATTTGGATTTCCAAAAGGCATTTGATAAGGTGCCACAGAGTAGATGACTGCACAAGATAAGCGCTCATGGTGTTGGGGGTAATATACTGGCATGGATAGAGGATTGGCTAACTAACAGAAAACAAAGAGTCGGGAAAAAAGGGTCATTTTCAAAATGGCAATCTGTAATTGTGGGGTGCCGCAGGGATCAGTGCTGGGGCCTCAACTATTTACAATATATATCAATGACTTGGATGAAGGAACAGAGTGTCTTGTGACCAAATTTGCTGATGATACAAAGATAGGTGGAAAAGCAAGTTGCGATGAGGACACAAAGTGTCTGCAAAGGGATATTGACAGGTTAAGTGAATGGGCAAAAATTTGGCAGATGGAATATAATGTGGGAAAATGCGAAGTCATCCACTTTGGGAGGAAAAATAAAAAAGCAAAATATTATTTGAATGGAGAAATATTACAAAATGCTGCGGTACAGAGGGATCTGGGTGTCCTCGTACATGAAACACAAAAAGTCAACATACAGGTGCAGCAGGTAATCCGGAAGGCAAATGGAATATTGGCCTTTATTTCGAGGGGGATGGAGTATAAAAGCAGGGAGGTCATGCTACAACTGTACGGGGTGCTGGTGAGACCGCACCTGGAGTACTGCGTACAGTTCTGGTGCCCTTATTTAAGGAAGGACATACTTGCATTGGAGGCAGTTCAGAGAAGGTTCACTAGGTTGATTCCGGGTATGGAAGGGTTGTCTTATGAGGAAAGATTGAACAGGTTGGGTCTATACTCATTGGAGTTTAGAAGATTGAGAGGAGATCTTATTGAAACATATCAATATTCTGAGGGGACTCGATAGGGTAGATGCTGAGAGAATGTTACCCCTCATGGGGGAATCTAAAACTAGGGGGCATAGTCTCAGAATAAGGGGTCGCCCCAGAGGGTCGTGAATGTTTGGAATTCTTTACCCCAAAAAGCTGTGGAGGCCGAGTCATTGAATACATTCAAGGCTGAGTTAGACAAATTTTTGGTCAGCAAGGGAGTCAAAGGATATGGGGAAAGGGCGGGAAAGTGGAGTTGAGGTAAAAATCAAATCAGCCATGATCTCATTGAATGGCGGAGCAGGCTCGAGGGGCTGAATGGCCTACTCCTGCTCCTGTGTCTTATGGTCTCTTATGGTCAACTCATTGGCTCCTAGTCTTCATTGTCTCAAATTTTGAGCCTCGTGTTTAGATCCCTTCATAACCTTCACCCCCTCCCTAGTCTCTGTAACCTCCTCCAGCCCTACATCCCTACCCCTCAACTCTCCGTTCCTCTGACTTCAGACTCTTGTACATCCTCCCTTCCTTTGCCTCATCATTGGTGGTCATACTTTCAACTGCCCAGGCCTCATGCTCTGGAATTGCCTCCCTAACCCCTCCTATTATCTTTCCCTCTCCTTCTTTAGGACCATCCTTAAAACCCACCTCTTTGGCCAAGCTTATTTTTCACCCTTTCTTGGGGTACTCATGGGCTCACCTCCCCCGCCCCCCCCCCCACCTCCCAAATCTCTGTAACCTCCTCCAACCCCTACAACTCCCCGAGATCTCTGCATTCCTCTAATTCTGGCCTCTTGCGCACCCCCAATTCCCTTCGCCCCACCATTGGCGGCCGTGCCTCCAGCTGTCTAGGCCCCAATCTCTATGATTCCTTTCCTAAGCCTCTCCATCTCTCTCTCCTCCCTTAAGACGCTCCTTAAAACTTACCTCTGTGACCAAGCTTTTGGTCACCTGTCCTAATATTTCCTTATGTGGCTCGGTGTCAAATTTTGTCTGATTGCGATCCCGTGAAGCGCCTTGGGACATTTTACTACGTTAAAGGCGCTATATAAATGCAAGTTGTTGTTGTTGTTATTGCTCGACTGATGCCGGATCAGGAGGATGCAAATTCCCCCTTCTCACCTCATTAAAATTGTCCACTGTGGATGCAGGTCAAACTCTATCCCACCAGGAAATCCTGGGGGTAAGGTTAAAGGGGCTAAGTTCTTGCGATCCAGGTCTCCACTCCTTTTTCCTGATCTTTGCTCCTGGGGAGTTGGGCATTCCCTGGGGTCAAGGGTCGAGTAAATTGGCCCTAAGTCCCCTTTTGCTGTGTGTGGGAGCTTGCTGCGGGCAAATTGGCTGCCGTGCGTCCTATGTTACAACAGTGACTACACTTCAAAAAGTACTTCATTGGCTGTAAAGAGCTATGGGACGGCCTGAAGTCGTGATAGGCGATATATAAATGTAAGTTCTTCTCCTTGTTCTTCCTCTGAACTTACTTTTCTTCAGTGAAAGTGCACCGCAAGTGCTAAAAGCAAAAATTTACCCCTATATTTTCTCTAGGTTATAAAGTCAGATGGAACTTATTCACCGAAATGGCGGAGCAGGCTCGAAGGGCCGAATGGCCTGTTCCTGCTCCTATTTTCTATGTTTCAAATGGTGTGGAGCTAGCCATCGAGACAGTCATGGCAAACAGGTTGAAGAGGCAACTGGGTGTGCTTCTGGAGAAAGAAGGGGCTGATGGATGTGGAGAAAGCAGGTGGGTGGGTTTGAGATCTATTGCTGGGTCTAATGGTCCAGAAACTCTGCCGGGTTCTCCCAATAACCCGCTGTAGCCTCGGTGGGACACTGACAAAACCCCCAGAGAAACGGGAGACTCGGAGGATATGGCACTTCAGGGCCAGCGACTTTTTCCTAATCCGACAAATTCTTGGGGTAAGTTTTTGCCTTTCATGCTCCCAGAGCTGAGTTTCATGTGCCCAATTACCTGATATGTGATCCCAGCATGTGAAACCCAGACTTGAACCACTAACAATGAAAATTTGCCCCTCTAGCTTCTTCCCCATTTCGAAGATGGACACTAATTAACAACTAGTCCACGGAGATCTGTCAGTGACTTCTCCTCCGATCTGGATGTAATGGATGTGGACTAAGCAAGTGAACTGGAAAAGTTGGAAAGCTAAGAAACAGCAACACAATCCAATAAGAATGGGTCCAAGGTTAACAGTCTTGACAGCTGCTCACTGTACATATAAGCAGGAGTTTGAAGCATGCTGTGTTGTTTGGTGGCTGATCTTTAATTTCTGCTTAATTGCAGCCTCTCTGCAGCCAAGTTAAACCAAGCGTACACACGCAGAAACACTGACACACACATACAGACACACAGACACACACACACAGACTCACACACACAGACACACTGACACACACATACAGACACACTGACACACACATACAGACACACAGACACAGACACACAGACACACACATACAGACACACTGACACACACATACAGACACACAGACACACACACACAGACTCACACACACAGACACACTGACACACACATACAGACACACAGACACACACATACAGACACACTGACACACACATACAGACACACAGACACACACATACAGACACACTGACACACACATACAGACACACAGACACAGACACACAGACACACACATACAGACACACTGACACACACATACAGACACACACATACAGACACACAGACACACACACAGACTCACACACACAGACACACTGACACACACACACAGACACACGCACACAGACTCACACATACAGACACACACACACACAGACACACTGACACACACATACAGACACACACACACACAGACACACACACAAGCACACAGACACACACACAGACTCACACATACAGACACACACACACAGACACACACAGGCACACAGACACACACACAGACTCACACAAACAGACACACACACAAAGACTCACACACACAGGCACACACACACAGACACACACAGGCACACAGACACACACACAGACTCACACATACAGACACACACACACAGACTCACACATACACACACACACACACACAGACACACACACACAGACTCACACACAGGCACACATAAACAGACTCACACACAGACACACACACAGACACAGGCACACATACACAGAGACACACACACAGACACACATACAGGTACACAGACACACACACACACACACATAGACACACCCACAGGCACACATACACAGACACACACACAGGCACAAAGACACACACACACAGGCACACACACATGGACACACACATACACAGACACACACAGGCACACAGACACACGCACAGACACACACAGGCACACACAGACACACACACAGACACACATACAGGCACAAAGACACACACACACAGGCACACATACACAGAGACACACACACAGACACACATACAGGTACACAGACACACACACACACACACACATAGACACACCCACAGGCACACATACACACACACACACACAGGCACAAAGACACACACACACAGGCACACACACATGGACACACATACACAGACACACACAGGCACACAGACACACGCACAGACACACACAGGCACACACAGACACACACACAGACACACATACAGGCACAAAGACACACACACACAGGCACACATACACAGAGACACACACACAGACACACATACAGGTACACAGACACACACACACACACACATAGACACACCCACAGGCACACATACACAGACACACACACAGGCACAAAGACACACACACACAGGCACACACACATGGACACACACATACACAGACACACACAGGCACACAGACACACACACAGACACACACAGGCACACGCAGACACACACACAGACACACACACACAGGTACCACACAGGCACACATACACAGACACATAGACACACACACAGACACACAGATAGACACACACAGGCACACACAGGCACACATGCACAGACACATAGACACACACAGACACACAGATAGAAACACACACAGACACACACAGACACATACACACAGAGACACACATACATGGACACATTGACACACACGCACACACACACAGACCACATGCATGGATGCATTGACACACACACATACACACACACACACAGACACGCACACAGACATGCACACACACATATACACACACAGGTACATATATACACAGACACACATACGCATGCACACACACACACAGGCACACACATACACATAAAGATAAAAGCAGAAAAATCAGCATCTTTGAAAAGAAAAAAGAAAGAACTTGCATTTATATAGCACCTTTCACGACCTCAGGACGTCCCAAACCGCTTTGCAGCTAATGAAGTACTTTTGACGTGTCATCACTGTTGTAATGTAGGACACGCAACAGCCGATTTGCACAGAGCAAGATCCCACAAACAGAAATGAGATAATGATCAGAAAATCTATTTTAGTGATTTTGATTGAGGGATAATTATTATCCAGGACATGTGTACGTACTTCCCGGCTCTTCTTCCAAATCTTTTATATCAACCTGAGAGAGCAGACGGGGCCTCGATTTAACATCCCATCCGTAAAATGGCACCTCCAACACTCCCTCAGTGCTGCACTGGGAGGGTCAGCCGAGATTATGTGCTCAAGTCTCTGGAGTGGGACTGGAACCCACGACTGTTCTAACTCAGAGGCAAGAGTGCGACCCACTGAGCCATGGCTGACAGCTTAAATGCTTCTTTGATTGAAGTATTTAAACTGAAACTATCACGGGAGTTTTGACGGTCAATTATCAGGGTTGCTAGAAGTCAGAACAATAAAGCTGAACTAAATATCAATAATAAAATCTCTTCTTTTGCAAGCAAAAGCACGCAGTGCTTGTTTAAAAATTCAGAAACCAATCCGAAAGGCTGAGGCGCATAATGCAAGGTCGAAAAGAATAGGAGACAAGACAGGATAAATCTGCGGCACCAAGTTTGAGTTTTAACAGGCTGTCGATTGCACACCCAAGGTAAGACTGAGGGAGGCAGTTCTGAGGAAAGCATGAGTACAAGTAGAAGCTGGGGTGTGATGAGTCTGTATTTTAGCACAGTGAGTTATCGGCATCCGCATTCAATTAAATATCCAGTTGAAACAGAGTTGAAGTTGTTTCTATAGGTACAGACTGAGAATATCAAACACTCCCTGGGATACAGGGGGTCCTGTGATGTGGGGTGGAGGAGAGAAGATTGTGGAGGGCAGTAGACCAGAGTTGGAAAGGGGAGATGTGAGAATTGGTAAGTCGTTAGGAGCTTTGCTTGATACCCTTTGAAGATCAAGGAGAATTTAAACAGAGCTTTCCCTCAGGAGATTAAGTGGGTGGGGTAGAGTCCATGATGGGGTAGATTGTACATGGGTCGTGGAAGAAATGGGCTTGATAGGCTGAACAAAATGGGCTTTCTGCTTGACTTGTGCCAAAGATGTTCTGTTCCTTGCTAAGAAACCTTACTTACAGAATCTTATGTTTCCTGGCACTGAAATGTGTCCAGAATTGAGAAATCATTGCTGATTAATAGCCTTTCAACAGGAAAACACCATGCTCTGGTCACATCAATTAACATTTTCTCTCGGAGACAATGGGGCGAGTCTTTATGTATTTATTTAATCGATGATGAAAAACTCACTTAAACTGAGTAAAAGTGTGATTTTAAGAAGTTGCACCATCAATGCACCTCCCTTTTAGTTTTATTCTCTCATTCTTCACAAGTTAGGTTTGGGTGAAGAAACCCTTCGGGCCGTTTGGCTTGATGCTCGGTGAACACCTGCCTTACTGTTTCCTCATTATCACATTCAACTCTTCCTTAAATGCATTCAATGTCCTGCTCGCAACCATCCATCCCCGGCAACCTGTTCGAGCTCCATCACTCTCTGTGTAAAGAAGACATTTCTGACGCCTTCGTAAGTCTGTCCTGACCCTTCGACCTCTTGTGCTGCTACCCTGGAGGTTTGAATTTGCTTTCTTCATCCTGTTAAGGATCTTATTAACTTCCGTAAGGTTTCTTCTGAGATGTCTCTTTTGGCTTTCAAAAGTGCCAGCCGTGGCTCAGCAGGTATCGCACTCACCTCTGAGTCAGAAGGTCGTGGGTTTAAGCCCCACTCCAGAGAGTTGGAGCACATAATCTAGGGTTTGCCCTACGTGCCAGCCCCTCCCACTGATGTAAGGTAATTGGCAAAAGAACCAGAGGGGGAGATGATGAGAATTTTTTTTTTACGCAGCGAGTTGTTATGATCTGGAATGCACTGCCTGAAAGGGCGGTAGATGCAGATTCAAAATAACTTTCGAAAGGTGACTGAATAAATACTTGAAGGAGAAAAATTTGCAGGGCTATGGGAAAAGAGCAGAGGAGTGGGACTAATTGGATAGAACTGGGCACAGGCACCATGGGCTAACTAGTCTCCTTCTGTGCTGTATCATTCTTTGATTCTACGATGTCAGCTTCATGCACGTTCATTGATTTTGTGTTGAGTAGAAACAGTTGCTCATTATTAAACAGAAATAAACAGGCCCAGCTCCACTCACTCCAACGGGTTTGAAATTCAGCTCATAATAATGGTCATCACGTCATTTCAGCTGCATATAATGACACCACTATTCCCGGCCAGAATGGAGATAATTAGGTAATTGCCCCGTCAATCACGCCTGGAGACCGCATTGCTGTAAGTGACTGGGATTGATTTTAAGCACATAATTTGTAAGTAATTAATCTCCACTCAATTGCTGGATAAATAACCAATTTGTATTATGTAACTATCCTCCATTTTTCAGGAGATATCACCCTGCTTTTATTGGGAGATGTTGCTGTAGTTTTGGTCATGAGTTCTGTTTGCTGTAGTTGGTAGATACTCTTTTTAAACAGACTCCGTAACTGGACTTTATTTGTTTTGCTGTTTGCTGATTAAATAGGCACTGCTGTTAAATAGACCGTTTGCTGTGAGTCCCGCCCCGTCTCCAACTCATTGGCTGACACAGTGCTGTCAATAGACACTTTGCATCATATCACTGACGATCACCTTATCTTTGCGAATGCTTCTGATCTGTCTCTCTCGGTAGCACAGAGAAAGCTGATAGGGCCAATCCTTGTTCGACAGGCGTGATCGCAGCTTACGCACAGAAATAGCAGATCGATCCTGGACCATGTTCTTCTTTTCCATGTCCAGCTGGATATGGGTCGGCTTTGCATTTACAAAACGCCTTGCCACATCTTGCTTTGCCACTGGTTGCCGTTTGGTGTGACACTTTCCCAGAAGTTAATGAGAATATTACACACAGGTCAGACGCTGTTTATAACCATCTCTATTTCTCTTACGATGGCCTTCATGACTGTATTTATCTCCTTTTACCAATAATGTAGCTCCCTCTTTGGTACCTGTCCACCGGCTCTCCTCGTAGTATCATTTTGACGGTAGTACTCCTGTTCTCAGTGGAAAGAGCCACACTTGCAGGGAGAGTTAGTTTATGCTAAATTTTTATCTCTCCCTACCTCCCAAAGTAAGATATTCTTAATACATCTCACCGGTCAGACAAAGACTTGTGTCAAATGGCGGGGCTGAAGAGTAAAACTGGACCAGAATCCCACATTTGAAGTTTACGAATCATTTCAACTGCAATCACACCACGGTGCCACTTGACTGCTTTCCAGAGATTGCTGTGACCTTGGAGAATCAAAGAACACACTTAACCAGTAGATGAGCTCTAACAAAAGCAAGTCTTCCTCAGCAGATGGATGTGTGTGCACGACCACACACACACAACTGTACACACACACCACACACACACAACTGTACACACACACCACACACACACACCTGTACACACACACCACACACACACAACTGTACACACACACCACACACACACACACCTGTACACACACACCACACACACACAACTGTACACACACCACACACACAACTGTACACACACACCACACACACACCTGTACACACACACCACACACACACAACTGTACACACACACACCACACACACACAACTGTACACACACACCACACACACACCTGTACACATACACCACACACACACCTGTACACATACACCACACACACACAACTGTACACACCCACCACACACACAAAACTGTACACACCCACCACACACACAAAACTGTAAACATACACCACACACACACAACTGTACACGCCCACCACACACACAAAACTGTACACAATCACCACACACACACAACTGTACACACACACCACACACACAAAACTGTACACACTCACCACACACACACAACTGAACACACACACCATGCACACACACACAAATGTGCACAGATCACACAAAACTGTATACATACTACACACATACACAAATGTACACACACAAACATACACATACACCACGCACAACTGTGCACACACCACACACAATTGTACACACAAACCATTCACAAATGTACACACACACACACCAAACACAACTGTATACACACACACAAACATACACATACACCACACACAACTGTGCACACACCACACACAATTGTACACACAAACCATTCGCAAATGTACACACACAACTGTACACACACACCACACACACCCACAGATGTATACACACATCACACGCATGCACACACAAATGTACACACACACACACACACACAAAGGGTTGAAGTACAGTAATGCAGCTCAGGTCTGACAGGCAGAGACTCCTCAACTTGATGTTATGGAGCTGAAAAGGCATTGCACCGAAGTAGAGAGAGAGAGTCAGAGAGCAAGGGAGCAGATACAATTATATGAATTGAGGGCCTCAGAGGCAAGATTAAAGACTGTATTGATTGATTTTAGTGCGGATCACTGGAGCAGCACGAGGCTCCTTTCTCTCCTCACTACAAAATCTCCTGTACCCTTGGTACTCGGCCATTGGAGAGTGGTGGAAAGAAAAATTAAAATGAGCTGGACCATTGTCAGTCTGAAATGAAACCTGCTCGCCTGCATCTCCTTCTCTCTTTGTCTTTTATTTCCACACCTCTCGCTCCGTCCCTGCTGAGCTCTCTCTCTCTTTATCTGTCCTAACTTCTCTGATGCTCTCTTTCTTCTTCCCCCTCTCTCTCACCCTGCTGGTCTGCCTGACTCGGTACAAAGTGTGAGAGGTGCACTAAACAATGGGACCTCCGAGGGGGTCATAAGGCAATGCCTTTTCAAGAAAAAGTGTTTGTAATTAAGCCTCACACATGAATGTTTGCGACAAAAAAATTCGTCAAAGCACAATTTCATCGTAGATCACTAAATAAGTCCCCAATGAGACCCATCAAGCACATTCCCGACCAAAGGCTGTGTGCTGCTTATGGGTCAATTTCTTGCCTTGGATAAAAAATTAAATTGGAGGCCTAGGACGATGGGAGACAATCACAGAGCACAAACTAGAGGGGTCCTGGAAGGCAGAGGCCAGGTAACTCTGTAGGGGGTGGTGGTGTGTGTCAGCTTCACCTCTGACTTCTGAGCGGTCCGAATCGCTCCCACTCCCTGGATTTGAGACCTTGGACTTATTTGGGGGTTGTGACAAAGTGCAGCAGACAACTGGTTTTGGTGCAAGAAAAAAAAAACTGGGTTTATTGAAGTCACAAATGAACTTATAACATTAGGATTACGCTGAGATTATACAGACCTACAAAGTACACTTAGTTAAGAATGGGGAACACACGGCATAACGAGGGAAAATCACGCTACTAATCCCCTTACCCTTGTCCCACCCCCAAAACCTAACTAAATTGAACTAGGAGAGGTCAGGGATCATGCTCACCAAACCAGGGTTCCTTGACAGTTCGAAATCCAGCCAGGTAAGCCGGTTGCAGTTTTGGGGTACGCTCTTTGTGTCCTCTGGGCCCTGCCGTCCCCACGTGGTCCTGGGTCTGTGGAATCTGCGAAGGTTCTTCAGTTGGGTAGAGTCTGTTGGTGCGGTAAGGCGCAGTTGTGGGTGGGCGATCTTCATGGAGGGCTGCGGTTGCGGCCTTGTTGTCTTCGGTTGAGCCTGCCACGCCTTGCCCCTCGCCGTGATGTTGCCTGCGGGCCTGCGAACCTCCAGATTTCCCTCCTCCGCTTGGCTCAGCTACCTCTCCCTGCTTAAACTCTGCTTCAACCGCTTAACACCTGCTTACAACCTCTGCTTAAAACCTGCTCCAAAACAGCTCCCCCTTCGTAACTGGTGGCCCAGTTATACAGTTTTTCGAATTTCTTATCTGAATCCAAATCAAGGTTAGTTCTTCGTCTGATTATGATGGGCTTCTTCAGGTGATTGTTGTCTCGTTGTTTATAATGGGCTCGCATAATGTTTATCGTTGGCTTCGTGTCCCCGTAACTAGTCTTGAACTGAAAGCCATTGTATATGTGAAGTATTGATGGGTTCACACAATTGCATTGATTGCTACCTTCCTGCTTTAGTAGTTAGTAGCGATTATTTATGCAAGGTTTTGATGGGCTTTAGTTTCGTGTAAGATGAAGTCTTTCTCTGGGTTGATTGTTTTAAAGGGAAGAAAGCGTATTCTGTCTCCTCTCGTTGTCTGGTTTCAGGCAACAATTCGCACTGCACCCAACAAGCCCGGGCATGTCCAGTCCCAGGCCCTCATGGGCCTAGCCTTCTGTCTGCAGGGTTCCACACTTAACCCAGCAGTTGGGTCCTCTGCCATAAAAGTCCAAAAGTAATATCCTTGTTGATGATATGAAAAATGTGGGAATTTTGAGAACCCTTCAGCCCCTGTAATACTGCTTGAAACCAAAGAGTGATGATGCGGACAACGACGACGACAACAACAACAACAACAACAACAACAACAACAACAACCTGCATTTCTATGGCACCTTTAACATAGTTAAACACCCCAAGGTGCTTAACAGGAGCGATTATCAGACAAAATTTGACACCGAGCCACATAAGGAGACATTAGGGCAGGTGACCAAAAGCTTGGTCAAAGAGGTAGGTTTTAAGGAGCATCTTAAAGGAGGAGAGGAAGAGAGGCAGAGAGTTTTAGGGACGGAATTCCAGAGCTTAGGGCCTAGAAAGCTAAAGGCACGGCCGCCAATGGTGCAGCGATGAAAATCGAGGATGTGCAAGAGGGCAGAATTGGAGGAGCACAGAGATCTTGGAGGGTTTTAGGGCTGGAGAAGGTTATAGAGATAGGGAGTGGACGAGGCCATGGAGGGATTGGAAAACAAGGATGAGAATTTTAAAAGCAAGAATTTTAAGATCAGGAGGACAAGTGGACACATGTGACCTCCTGAGCAGCCAAACCTTCCCGACACCAGGCCTTTCCACGGCAGGGTTACTGACAACGGAAACCCTACAATTCAATGAGTGAGTTTGCTGGGATTTCAGGCTGGCCAATCGCCAACAGAGATGCAACTCCTGGGATCAAGGCACAGGCGTTTCAGCCAATCCCCAGACAGGGTACAGGTGCAGGAGAAATGGGCATGGTTTCAAATAGTTCTGGGAACTGTTACGGTCAAGGTGAGGTGGGCTGTTTATCCTGTCAGTGAAAGGGTTGCCTATGACATGGCACTGATACAGATCCGTCTCCACCCATTATACGAACATGAATCGCAGGAAGAAGACCATTAAGCCTGTCCCATAATCGTGCAGTGCAACTTATGCACAAGATGAACACTATTTGCCCCTCCGCAAAAAAAAAGCCATGCAATCTTCTGGGAGAAGCAATAAAAAAAAACAGAGGAGAAAACCATAGGCCAATTTATGAGGGGACAAAAAGGGACATTCCTCTCCGACCCCCAAAGGGAATCAAACAAGTTCGAGGAGACAACAGTGATCGGGAGATACATCCGTAATTCCCCATCCAGTGGTGTTCTCCACAGTCCGGAATTTGTCCAGCTCCCTTTTGAATGGTTACAGCGAATCCGCACTTACTTCATGAACCGGCAACTTATTCCATAGGTTGATGACCTTCTGACAATTGTTGTCATTCGTCTAGCCAGGCAACAGTATTGGTTTACAAAGAAAGAAGGGCAAATTCAGCAGTACCGTGGTGCCAGAGTTGAGCCCCAGTGAGATGGGAGCTATAACACTATAGATCATATTCTCCGACCTGCACTCCCGTCAAGAAAGTGCTCCATGCTAAGACCACAGCCTCACTAAATCCCACTTCAGAGACTTGAGCGCATAATTCAGACTGACACTCCCCAGTGCCAGTACTGAGGGAGTGCTGCATTATCGGAGGTGCCATCTTTCGGATGAGTCGTTAAACTGAGGCCCTGTCTACACTCGAAGGTGGATGTGAAATATCCCACGGCATTATTCGAAGAAGATTAGGGAGGATCTCCCTGACGTCCTGGTAAATATTGATCCCCCAATCAAAACATAAAGGAGATTATCTGGTCACGTATCTCATTGTTGTTTGTGGGAACTTACTGTGCACAAATTGGCTGTCATATTTTCTGCATACAGTTTTGGTCTCCATACTTAAGAAAAGACATACTTGCTCTCGAGGCAGTACAAAGAAGGTTGACTCGGTTAATCCCGGGGATGAGGGGGTGGACATATGAGGAGAGGTTGAGTAGATTGGGACTCTACTCATTGGAGTTCAGAAGAATGAGAGGCGATCTTATTGAAACATATAAGATTGTGAAGGGGCTTGATCGGGTGGATGCGGTAAGGATGTTCCCAAGGATGGGTGAAACTAGAACTAGGGGGCATAATCTTAGAATAAGGGGCTGCTCTTTCAAAACTGAGATGAGGAGAAACTTCTTCACTCAGAGGGTAGTAGGTCTGTGGAATTTGCTGCCCCAGGAAGCTGTGGAAGCTACATCATTAAATAAATTTAAAACAGAAGTAAACAGTTTCCTAGAAGTAAAGGGAATTAGGGGTTATGGGGAGCGGGCAGGAAATTGGACATGAATTTAGATTTGAGGTTAGGATCAAATCAGCAATGATCTTATTGAATGGCGGAGCAGGCTCGAGGGGCCGATTGGCCTACTCCTGCTCCTATTTCTTATGTTCTTATGTTCTTATTACAACAGTGACTATCCATCAAAAGTATTTCATTGATGAGGTAGATGAGGGCAATACAGTTGATGTGGTGTATATGGACTTTTAAAAGGCGTTTGATAAAGTGCCACACGATAGGCTTATCATCAAGACTGCGGCCCATGGAATAAAGGGGGCAGCAGCAACATGGATACAGAATTGGCTAAGTGACAGGAAACAGAGAGTAGTGGTGAACGGTTACTTTTCAGACTGGACGGAGGTGTACAGTGTTGTTCCCCGGGGTTCGATGCTGGGACCATTGCTTTTCTTGATATATATTAATGACTTGGACTTGGGTGTACAGGGTACAATTTCAAAATTTGCAGATGACACAAAACTTGGAAGGGTAGTAAACAATGAGGAGGATAGTGATAGACTTCAAGAGGATATAGACAGGCTGGTGGCATGGGCGGACGGTGGCAGATGAAATTTAACGCAGAAAAATGCAAAGTGATACATTTCGGCAGGAAGAACGAGGAGAAGCAATATAAACTGGAGGGCACAACTCTAAAAGGGGTACAGGAACAGAGAGATCTGGGGGTATATGTGCACAAATCGTTGAAGGCAGCAGGGCAGGTTGAGAAAGTGGTTAAAAAAAATACGGGATCCTGGGCTTTATAAATAGAGGCATAGAGTACTTTCTTTTATTCGTTCATGGGATGTGGGTGTCGCTGACAAGGCCAGCATTTATTGCCCATCCCTAATTGCCCTTGAGAAGGTGGTGGTGTGCCGCCTTCTTGAACCGCTGCAGTCCGTGTAGTGAAGGTTCTCCCACAGAGATGTTAGGAAGGGAGTTCCAGGATTTTGACCCAGCGACGATGGAGAAACGACGATATATTTCCAAGTTGGGATGGAGTGTGACTTGGAGGGGAACGTGCAGGTGATGTTGTTCCCATGTACCTGCTGCCCTTGTCCTTCTAGGTGGTAGAGGTTGCGGGTTTGGCAGGTGCTGTCGAAGAAGCCTTGGCGAGTTGCTGCAGTGCATCCTGTGGATGGTACACACTGCAGCCACAGTGCGCCGGTGGTGAAGGGAGTGAATGTTTAGGGTGGTGGATGGGGTGCCAATCAAGCAGGTTGCTTTGTCCTGGATGGTGTCGAGCTTCTTGAGTGTTGTTGGAGCTGCACTCATCCAGGCAAGTGGTGAGTATTCCATCACATTCCTGACTTGTGCCTTGTCGATGGTGGAAAGGCTTTGGGGAGTCAGGAGGTGAGTCACTCGACGCAGAATACCCAGCCTCTGACCTGCTCTTGTAGCCACAGTATTTATGTGGCTGGCCCAGTTAAGTTCCTAGTCAAAGATGGCCCCCAGGACGTTGATGGTGGGGGATTCGGCGATGGTAATGCCGTTGAATGTCAAGGGGAGGTGGTTAAACTCTCTCTTGTTGGAGATGGTCATTGCCTGGCACTTGTCTAGAGTGAATGTTACTTGCCACTTATGAGCCCAAGCCTGGATGTTGTCCAGGTCTTGCTGCATGCGGGCATGGACTGCTTCATTATCTGAGGGGTTGCGAATGTAACTGAACACTGTGCAATCATCAGCGAACATCCCCATTTCTGACCTTATGATGGAGGGAAGGTCATTGATGAAGCAACTGAAGATGGTTGGGCCTAGGACACTGCCCTGAGGAACTCCTGCAGCACTGTCCTGGGGCTGAGATGATTGGCCTCCAACAACCACTACCATCTTCCTTTGTGCTAGGTATAACTCCAGTACAAAAATATGGAAGTCATGATGAACCTTTAAAAAGCACTGGTTCGGCCACAAATGGAGTATTGTGTCCAGTTCTGGGCACCGCACTTTAGGAAGGATGTTAAGGCCTTAGAGAAAGTGCAAAGGCGATTTAATGAATGGTTCCAGGAATGAGGGACTTTAGTTATGTGGAGAAGCTGGGGTTGTTCTCCTTGGAACAGAAATGGTTGCGAGGAGATTTGATAGAGGTATTCAAAATCATGAAGGGTCTAGAGTTGATAGAGAGAAACTTTTCCCATTGGCAGAAGGGTCAAGAACCAGAGGGCATAGATTTAAGGTGATTGGCAAAAGAACCAAAGGTGACATGAGGATAAACTTTTTTACACAGCAAGTGGTTAGGATCTGGAATGCATTGCCCGAGGGGGTGGTGGAGGCAGATTCAATCATGGCCTTCAAAAGGGAACTGGATAAGTACTTGAAAGGAAAGAATTTGCAGGGCTACGGAGATAGGGCGGGGGAGTGGGACTAGCTGGATTGCTCTTGCATAGAACCGGCATGGACTCGATGGGCCGAATGGCCTCCATTCATGCTGTAACCTTTCTGTAATTCTACGATTGGCTGTAAAATGATTCGGGACAACCTGAGGTCATGATCGGTGCTATTTAAATGAAAGTTCTTTCCTTTCCTTTATTTTTTCTAGTGCCCTTTTAAAGCAGAAACTAAAGCAGTTGAAAAGCCACCTCCAGCACGACAATCTATTCCTAACATTCCCTCGAATTCCCTGATGCTGACAATGCCTCAGTTGGGCTCAATAATACAGATGCAATCTATTGATTCAATATTTCTCAAAAATCCCAAGAATGTTCACCAGGAGGTTAAGATTATGAGGGGAGATGAGGAGAACTTTTTTTACGCAGTGAGTTGTTATGATCTGGAATGCGCTGCACTGAAAGGGCGGTGGAAGCAGATTCAATAGTAACCTTCAAAAGGGAATTGGTAAATACTTGAAAAGGAAAAATTTGCAGGGCTACAGGGAAAGAACAGGGGTAGTGGGACTAATTGGATGGCTCTTTCAAAGGGCCGGCACAGGCACGATGGGCCGAATGGCCTTCATCTGTACTGTAAGATTCTATGATTATGAATTGGCAAAGCTGAAATAGGTGGGTTGATTACTGTGGAAGAGGGTTCAAATCCCAGGGGGACACGGGATAGAAATTAGGAGCCCATTTTATCCAGACTTTTGGAATAAGGCTTAGGGAAAGGCTTTTTTGCACTGACAGTATCAATGGACGCAATTTTGAAATGGTGGCGGGAGAGAAAGAGAGAGAGCGAGACGTCATCCGGAGCTGGAACGGAAGATTGTGTGGGGGGGGGAGAGTGGAAGATTGGGTGGGGGGGGGTGAGGGGAAGGTCGGGGGGGGAGAGGGAAATATCTATCGGGGGGGGAGAGGGGAAGATCAGGGGGAGAGGAGAAGATCGGGGGGGGAGAATGGAAGATCAGGGGGGGAGAGTGGAAGATCGGGGGGGAGAGTGGAAGATCGGGGGGCAGAGTGGAAGATCGGGGGGGGAGAGGGGAAGATCGGGGGGGAGAGGGGAAGATCGGGGGGGAGAGGGGAAGATCGGGGGGGAGAGGGGAAGATCAGGGGGGGAGAGTGGAAGATCAGGGGGGGAGAGTGGAAGATCAGGGGGGGAGAGTGGAAGATCAGGGGGGGAGAGTGGAAGATCGGGGGGGAGAGGGGAAGATCGGGGGGGAGAGGGGAAGATCAGGGGGGGAGAGTGGAAGATCGGGGGGGAGAGTGGAAGATCGGGGGGAGAGGGGGACATCGGGAGGACATTGGGGGGTGAAGAGGGGGACATCGGGGGGGGTGTGAAGAGAGGGACATCGGGAGGACATTGGGGGGTGAAGAGGGGGACATCGGGGGGTGAAGAGGGGGACATCGGGGGGTGAAGAGGGGGACATCGGAGGGGGTGAAGAGGGGGACATCGGGGGGGTGTGAAGAGGGGGACATCGGGAGGACATCGGGGGGGTGAAGAGGGGGACATTGGGGGGGTGAAGTGGGGGACATCGGGAGGACATCGGGGGGGTGAAGAGGGGGATATCGGGGGGTGAAGAGGGGGACATCGGGAGGACATCGGGGGGGGTGAAGAGGGGGACATTGGGGGGGTGAAGTGGGGGACATCGGGAGGACATTGGGGGGGTGAAGTGGGGGACATTGGGGGGGTGAAGTGGGGGACATCGGGGGGTGAAAAGGGGGACATCGGGGGAAGATCAGGGGGGTGAAAAGGGGGACATCGGGGGGGGTGAAGAGGGGGACATTGGGGGGGTGAAGTGGGGGATATCGGCGAGGGAGACATTGCACATCGGAGCAGGGTGGAAAGGCAGATTGATTTTGTGTTTTAACTTCCTTCCAAGGTTTTTATGTAATTTATTTTGTCTCTTCTTCCCTGATCTGACCCCACCAGGCGTGAATCAGAAGCCGTGGGCAAGCCGCCCAGGTAAGTTAAAAATTGTTAGACTCACGTAACCTGTCACAAGTAAAGTGCCTTAAGTACCTCAATGAGGTACATTTGGCTCCTTAACTATCACCCCGCCAGCTTTAATTGCCGGCGGGACTTCCGTTTTCGGGTCGCCCGCGTGCACAAAAGTGCGTCCTTGGGAAAGTCGGGAGTCGACGGGTTGGAGCCGGCTTCCGATCCCGAACGGGATTTCCGCGATTTTCAGAGCCCTCCCACCCCAACGCACCCGCAATTTCCCCCTAAAGTTGAGTCCAATGGGTGGAAAAGACAATTTAGCGTCTTTCTGGAGGGAGAAGGGATTATGAGGTACGGTGAGCATGTGGGTGCAGTGACTGAGCTCGATCAGAAAGGAACAAGCTTATTAGGCCAAGTGACATTTTGCTGCTCCTATATGAATTTTCATGTTGTTAGCAACTGTTACTACACACTGGCAAAAGAAGCAATTACATGTGGGGTGAAGAAGGTTAAGATACATATTATTGGTTGTACAAGCTCTAGTACACAAATGGCCTCCTGGTGAATATAGAGCTCATTGAGGGTTGCACTTGCTGAGAAACAGAATAATTTTCCTCAAGGCTACTCTTAGGCAGAACTTCAGTCACTGGCAATGTAGAGATCCCCAAAGGTGCAGGTGCATCCTATTCATACAAGAGCAACCAAGAGCAACATAGGAACGGGAGGAGGCCATTCAGCCCCTCGAGCCTGCTCTGCCATTCAATTAGATCATGGCTGAAACGTACCTCGACTCCACTTACCTGCCTTTCGTCCCTACCATCTGCTGCTGAAACCCTCATCCACGCCTTTGACACCTCTAGACTTGACTATTCCAACGCTCTCTGGGCCGGCCTCCCCTCTTCCACCCTCCATAAACTTGAGCTCATCCAAAACTCTGCTGCCCGTATCCTAACTCGCACCAAGTCCCGTTCTCCCATCGCCCCCCTGTGCTCACTGACCTACATTGGCTCCTGGTCCTCGATTTTCAAATTCTCATCCTTGTTTTCAAATCCCTCCATGATCTCACCCCTACCTATCTCTGTAACCTCCTCCAGTTCTACAACCCTCCGAGATCTCTGCGTTCCTTTAATTCTGGCCTCTGGCGCATCCCCGATTTCCATCGCTCCATCATTGGCGGCCGTGCCTTCAGCTGCCTAGGCCCTAAGCTCTGGAATTCCCTCCCTAAACCTCTCCGCCTCTCTCTACCTCTCTCTCCTCCTTTAAGATGCTCCTTAAAACCTACCTCTTTGACCAAGCTTTTTGGTGACAAAAAGCAGTAGATGTTGGCTCAATTAATAATTTTAAATCTGAGGTCGATAGATTTTAGCTAGCCAAGGGTATTATGGGATATGGAGCTAAGGCAGTTGGTGGAGTTAGGATACAGATCAGCCATGATCACGTTGAATGGCGGAGCAGGCTCGAATGGCTGAATGGCCTTCCTATGTTACTGAAAGCTCATCGACCTGACTTCTTGGGCCCGATGTTAGCAGGGCTGCGGGTTCTCGGCGGGGGGGCTATCGGGGGCGTGGGTAACGCGCCCGGTGAAATTAGTCAGCTTCCCGCACGATCGTCGCATCCAATCCACTAATTGGATCCACTTACCTGTTCTTCCGGGTTCCCCGCTGCTGAGCTGCGCGTCGGGCGGGCTGCGCATGAGCAGTAAGATCTGTCAGCTGGAGGCGCTCTATTTAAAGGGGCAGTCCTCCACTGACAGATGCTGCAACAAATAGAACAAATTACAGCATGGAGCAGCCCAGGGGGAAGGCTGCTCCCAGTTTAATGATGCCTCACTCCAGGTATCAATACATGGGGTGAGGAGGAGGGGGAGGACAGAGATCTTCCCCTCGGCAGGCGGGAGGAAGCGGCCTGCCTCTGCCACCAGGAAGGCCTGGCTCGAGGTGGCAGAGGAGGTCACCAGCGCAACCAACATATCGCCCACCTGCATACAGTGCAGGAGGCGCTGCAATGACCGCAGTAGGTCTCAGCCGAAGTGAGTACACGTAGTCTTTCCCCTACACTCCGTCTGCCACAACACTGCCCCCACCCCACATCTCCTTCGGCACCGCCAACACTACTCTGTCACATCACCCCTCACACCCACTCAAACCTCATCCTCATCTTACCTGCACTTACTCACCTCGCCAGTACTCATCCCGCCACTACCACTCAACCCAATCCTCATACAATCTCATGGCTCTGTCCCATACTCACCCTCTCGTGCATCTCTTTCACGGTCAGCCTCACTCAACCTGCCACTACCTGTGCTGCAGCCACAGGGCATGCATCACATATGTGCAGTAGGCAGCGTAAGGCAAATGTGTCGTGAGCATGAAGGGGATGCACAAGGGTGTTTGAGGGTTTGTCACGGGTGTTACTTATATTGAATTTCTGACCAACTCACATTACATATTATATTGGCACCACTACTGCCATGTCTTCGCGAATCCTGTCTGGTTTGTGCAATAATGCCCGCTCCTGAGGATCACTATGAGGTCCCACAACTGATGCTACCCATTGTGTCACTGCAGAGTGGGTGTAGGTGTATTTGCAGAGCTCTTTTGCGCAGACGACTGAGAGACATCGGCGATGTCCCCGGTTGCACACTGGAAGGATGCGGAGGAGAAGTTGTTGAGGGCAGTGGTGACTTTGACAGCGACAGGTAAGAAGATGGTGCTCGGGCCAGCCGGGAGCAGCTCGGCATGAAGGAGGCTGCAGATGTCCACGACTACATGTCGAGTGACTCTGAGCCTCCGTGTGCACTGCTGCTCAGAGAGTTCCAGGAAGCTGAGCCTCAGTCTGTGGATCCTGTGGCGAGGGTAGTGCCCTCTGCGACGCATCTCTCTCTGCGGTAGCCCTCCCTCCTGCTGTACAGGTGGATGTGTCACAGCACTCTGTTGTGGAGCTCCACGTGTCAGAGGTGGACGGCGTGGCTGGCGAGGCTGGTGAGGCTGGTGATGCTGTTCGCCCTCTGAGGAGGTCATGACTGCAGCTACGGCGGCCCCCATCCGCAAGATGTACATCTGAGGGGGTCCGCAAGGTAGGTACATGTCTCTGGACCCCGGGGTAAGTGTGCAGGTTGGTGACTTTGACTGTCAGGAGGAGGGTGGTGGAGGCCAAACTTTGTCCCAAGTGACTGAGTGGCCTCCTGCAATGACTGAGGGTCTCCCCCACCACCTGTCAAATGGACCTTTGCAGCTGCCACAGGCTGACAGCTGCAACACGTCCATTTGACCTGGGAGCGTTTCCCCCAGTGTGGGAAACAGTCCCAGTTTGCTCTAATATCCCACCCCTCTTCGCATAATCCCTTAATCAGGTCAGTTAATGACCTGAAACACCAAGGTAAATACTCTCAAGTGGCATCCCGTTGGCTTTAATTGCCTGCGGGATTCCCACCAGCGGGGGCTGCCCTCGCACGCCGGCGCGTCAGCGGGGAACCCGGAAGTGCGCGGGTTCGGGGCGGGCTCCGGTCCAGCTCCGGGATCCTCCGATTTTCGTAGCCCCCCCCCCCCCCGCCAGGAACGCACCCGATAGCGGGTGCTAAGATGACGCCCATTAACTCTGTTTCTCTCTCCACAGACGCTGCCTGACCTGCTGAGTGTTTCCAGCATTTTCTGTTTTTATTTTAGATGACCAGCATCCGCAGTATTTTGCTTTAGTTCTAATATTTCCTTATGTGGCTCGGTGCCATGTTCGGTTTACGGTCCTGCTCCCACCTCTCGGATTGCAGTAGGAAAGGAAAACCGAGGGCAATGAAAGCTCGTCTTTATAATTTTTGAGTCGAGGGTTATTCTACGACTTACGCAGTTCTGCAATTCTATTATTTAATATTCACCTTTATCAAACAGAGATCTACTCCCACATCCTGTCTATACACATTTGTGTAAATTTGGGTAGAAGCTTAGAAAAAACAGAACTATAGATATTTACAGCACAGAAGGATGCCATTCGGACCATCGTGTCTGTGCCAGCCCTTAGGTACAACAACCCAAAAAACTAATCCCACGGCCCCACTTGCTCCGTATCTTCCTCTGCTTCCAATATGTATCCAATTTTCATTTAAAAGATGCCTCAAGCACTCCCTGTAGCTAAGCATTTCATGCTCTGCGCAAAGGAATTTCTGTCCTCACACACTTAGTGATAAATTTTAAATCGTGAGGCCCCTCCTCACTCACTCGCCAACCAGAGGAAGTAATCTTTCTCAATTCACTCTCCCAAAACCCTTCACAATTTTTAAAAATCATCTGATAATCCTTTGTGAAGTCGTGGATCTTTTGAAGTCTATCATTCGGGACAATTTTGGTGAAAGTAGGTGAAATTACCCTTTCAAAGTTTAATTAAAGCTGGCACACACATTCTGAACCCTTCACTCCTCCTGGTTCAATTTCAGGTAGTTGCATAAATGTTTCTAATCGAATGTCACATTCTATTGATAAATATAATACAAGGCTGAAGTGTGGTACAGATCATGATTTTTTTCGATATTTATTTCACTTCTAAGTGAGTCACTTTGTGTTGCGGGGGAGTAAAGCTTTGTTACTTTGGTTGTGAAAGACTAAATCAAACATGAAAGTAGTAAACGTCAACCGAATTATCAGAAAAATTGCAGATTGTTGCAGAAAATATTCTCCGATGATGCACTTTATTTATTTATTCATTCATTTCGATGCGTGAGGGAGGCAAGATTGCTGATGTTTGAGACTTGCATTAGAAGTGCAGTCTGGGAAAAAGGCTGATAAATCACATTACCAAAGCTTCACACATAATCCTCTCTCATTCTGGTGTGAAATCGAACTGCAGCAATGTTTCAATTACAAAGAGAGAGAAAAAATGAAATAAGAAAATGATAGGTCCAGAAAACATAGAAGGAAAAGTGTTTAACGGTAAATCTTTCAGGCGCTAATCCGAGGCCCCGTCTACCTTTTCAGGTGGGCGCAAATGATCCTGTGACATTATTCGGTGAAGAGCAAGGGAATTCTCCTCGGTTCCCTGGCCAACATTTATCCCTCAAGCAACCCCCAACAAAACAGATTAACTGGTCATTTACCTCACTTCTGGTTTGTGGAACCTTGCTATGTGCAAATTGGCTGCCGTGTTTGCCTACATTACATCTACATTTCAAAGTAAATCACTTTGGAACACCCTGAGGAGCTGAAAGGCGCTGTATGAATGCAAATTCTTCCTTCCCTCCCTTCCTTCTTTCTTTCCTTCCTTTATTTATATCATATTATTCATCATATGAAGGACTTTGAGACATTTTGACATGAGAGGGCATCATGGGCACATTTTTCTAAGACCCCACATCACTAGCAGCACCTCACACCCAGCGAGTATTTTTATGAGCGAATCCTGGGTGCACTCCATGGGAATTTTTGTCCACTTAACATCAATAGATGGAGAATCTTGAGCACCGGACCTGTGATTATCTGGATGTTTGAGAATTTAATTCAATTTAAAAAGTCTTGAAATAAAAAAACTCATATCAGTAAAAGTGATCATATTTGGATAGTCATAAAATATTCAACGGGTTCACTAATGTCCTTTAGGGAAGGAAACCTGCCGTCCTTACCCGGTCTGGGCCTATGTGTGACTCCAGGCCCACACCAATGTGATTGACTCTTAATTGCCTTCTGAAGTGGCCTAGCAAGACACTCAGCTGCATCGAACCGCTACAAAGAACTGCAGCACTTCAAGAATAAGACCCACCACCACCTTCTCAGGGCAACTAGGGATGGGCAATAAATGCCCACATCCCAAGAGCGAATGAAAAAGAATTGTGGTGGGCTTGGTTAAGAGGACTGCTTGTGGCAGAGTACAAATGGTAACAAATAGATGGTCACAGACCTCCATCCGATACCATCTCTGCCACCTTTTTCTGACAAAGCCTTGATGTGATGGATCTGATAAAGGAGCTTACAAAATGGCTTCAGTAGATCCTTGGCCAATGCTATGGATTCTAGGGCAGCCATCTTGGGTGCCCCTGATCTTTGGGAGCTGTGTCCTCGATTTCTGGTTCTGTAGGTCAACTCATATTGTCTAATCGGTGCTGTTTCGATGGGTGCACTTGTACCAGCTTTTGTTAGCAGGCATTAGCCTGAAATGGGTTAACGTGGTGCAGACAGGAATTTGGTAAACGTGAGATAAGCATTTGTGCTAAAAAAAAATAATGATGGTTGGAAAATACATCGGTGTCCTCCGTGTGAGACCCAAACTTCAATCAGTGTGACACAGTGGTGTGACTGACATGGGTCTGGATGGCGATAATCTGAATCAACACTGTGTACATCCACATTGGGTCACCCAGCAAACTAGATAGCTGTGTTGGAGTTCTAAATTCACTTTGACGTCTGGAGGTGTGTCGAATGGGGCACTTCACACAAATTGCCAGTAATTTTGTGCCACAAATGCAGACATTTTTCCCTGTCTCTCACACACACACACACGCACACGCACACACACCAGAGGCTATTTTGTCAGTAACTGGAGACAGTACTAAAATGGAAGTGTAACCTTGTGGCACATATTTTAAAAAAATATATTGGTTGGAGTTCCTGCTTCTGATTGCCATCTAGTGACCTCTGCTGGAAAGTGCAGGTATGTGGGCGTCGGGTGAAGATTGGAGAGGACTTGGCTGGAGCACCTCGGCAACAACAACAACAACACGCATTTATAGAGCACCTTTAACTCAGTAAAACGTCCCAAGGCTCTTCACAGGAGCGATTATCAAACAAAATTTGAGACCATGCCACATAAAGAGATATTCCTTGTACACCAGTCGCTGAAAGCGAGCATTCAGGTGCAGCAAGCAGTTAGGAAGGCGAATGGTATGTTGGCCTTCATTGCAAGAGGATTTGAGTACAGGAGCAGGGATGTCTTACTGCAGTTATACAGGGCCTTGGTGAGACCACATCTGGAGTATTGCGTGCAGTTTTGGTCTCCTTATCTGAAGAAGGATGTCCTTGCCATGGAGGGAGTGCAACGAAGGTTTACCAGACTGATTCCTGGGATGGCAGGACTGACGTATGAGGAGAGATTGGGTCGACTCGGCCTTTATTCACTAGAGTTTAGAAGAATGAGAGGTGATCTCATCGAAACATGTAAAATTCTAACAGGACTAGACAGACTAGATGCAGGGTGGATGTCCCAGATGGCTGGGGAGTCCAGAACCAGGGGTCACAGTCTCAGGATACGGGGTATGCCATTTAGGACTGAGATGAGGAGAAATTTCTTCACTCAGAGGGTGGTGAACCTGTGGAATTCTCTACCACAGAAGGCAGTGGAGGCCAAGTCATTAGATGTATTCAAGAAGTAGATAGGTGTATTTCTTAATGCTAAAGGGATCAAGGGAAATGGGGAAAAAACGGGAACAGGGTACTGAGTCAGACGATCAGCCATGATCATTTTGAATGGTGGAGCAGGCCCGAAGGGCCGAATGGCCTACTCTTGCTCCTATTTTCTATGTTTCTATATTAAGTCAGGTGACCAAAAGTTTAGTCAAAGAGGTAAGTTTTAAGGAATGTCTTAAAGGAGGAGAGAGAGGTGGAGAGGAGGAGAGGTTTAGGGAGGGAATTCCAGAGCTTAGGGCCTCGGCAGCTGAAGGCATGGCCGCCAATAGTGGACCGATTAAAATCGGGGATGCGCAAGAGGCCAGGACTGGAGGAGCGCAGAGATCTTGGAGGGTTGTAGGGCTGGAGGAGGTTACAGAGATAGGGTGAGGCTTTCGAGGGATTTGAAAACAAGGATGAGAATTTTAAAATCGAGGCGTTGCCCGACTGGGAGGTCAATGAGCACAAGCAATGGGGTAGATTGGGCCAGAATGGTCCATTCCTGCGTGTGTGTTTCTACAGCTTTACCTGACCCAGTTTTGCCTGAGTCCCCAATAGACACAGCAACGGAAGTCAACAAGTGCAGAAATCTATTGACAGCTGGATAGGAACACTGGAATCCTCTCGAGTATGTTAATAATCAAAGAATGTATTCATAGCATGTGGTATGCCTGTCGACAGATGTACTCAAACCTGATGAACCTTGCAGACCCTGGTTTGATGTCCTTGGGAACCTCTGGAGCCACATCCCAACACCTGCATGAAAGGAGAGGGAGAAAATTGGGGAAAAAAATGAAACGTAATTTCAAAAGTTTTGGATCATAACGATATCCCACAGGGGACGATACCCATTGGCTTCCAAACCCAAAGGAATAATACTTATTGGCTTCTAATCCCACAGGGATAATACTCATCAGATTGCAAACTTTGAGTCACCTCTATTAGGTTAAAAGACGGGCGCGTTAAGACTGCAAGTTGCTAATTGCATGGCCGTCTTTCATTCACTGCTCACTGACCCTTTTCTTTGCTGATGGCTTTTAAATGAACACCTGTTTCATGCAGGAAGAGAAATGATGGTTGCCCACCCCAGCAGTGATAGTCGCAGTGAGGTGAGAGCTGCTGTACAGCCTGCTAATGTTCCACTGACTGGGCTCAACTGCAGCACTTGTTAAATAGGCAACAAATTATTCCAACCCTTGCAATTATACACACATAACAACAAGATTAATGAGGTGGTTTTAAAACACTAAATGCAGCGGGGCTAAACTGCAACTGTGACATATTAACAGGGAGAAAGCGCTGAGACAGCGGAGACCATCGATACCAATTGGTTGCCCTTAGCTGCCATCAGACATATCTCATTAAATGTACGCCACAACAACTTTCATTTATATAGCACCTTTAACATAGTAAAACGTCCCAAGGCGCTTTACAGGACCGTTATCAAACAACTGAACCACATAAGGAGGTAATATTTACAGGTGACCAAAAGCTTGGTCAAAGAGGTAGGATTTAAGGAGCGTCTTAAAGGGGGTGAGAGAGAGATGGACGCACACTGAATCCTGTCCTTCCACTAGGTTGTCACCAAGTGAAGGCCCCCGCCCCTCCTCCCATCTCCTTCCTGCAGTTACTTCCAGGGGTTGCTAACATTGCATTTGTAACTCTTCTCCCCTGCCCCGCCCTTTATCCTCTAATTGAGGTACGGTTCCTCGGGCATTCTTCATGCAGTGCTGCACCGTCGGAGGGGTCGTCTTTCGGATGAGACGTTAAGCCCCGTCTGCCTTCCCAGGTGGATGTAAAAGATCCCACTGCACTGTTCGAAGAAGAGCTGGGGTTTCCTTCTGGTTCCTGCCCAATGTTTATCCCTCACACAACGTCGCCAAAACATATTAGGGCCAATTTTATCCCTATCCCCGAGAATACCCTCCTTCATAACAAATTGCAATTGTTATTATTCACCCTCCACCCCTCTCTCATGATGGATCAGTCTACTGACCCTCGTCGTCTAGGCTGACAGGTAAAGGATGGTCATTTGGGTGAAGGAGCAGAGAGCCGTGTTGGGGGGGGATGTCACCCACAGCCCCCGCGAGGACAGGACGCTGCTGCCTTCTCATCTCCACCGCCCCCCCCCACCGTCGTTGGGTGGGGGGTGGGATTTATTCATTCTCAGGATGTGGGGGTCACTGGCAAGGTCAGCATTTATCGTCCACCCCCAATAACCCCGAATAAGTGACTTGCTAGGCCACTTCAGAGGGCAGTTAAGAGTCAACCACGTTGGTGTGGGACTGGAGTCTGTGTGAGGGGGTGTGGGGGGTACGAGGTGGGGCTGGGAGAAGTAGGGGAAACCGCTATGCCAGTGGTGAGCTGAAGACAGCTAGTGGGAGTGCACAGCAAGATCCCAACCTTATCAGATGGTAGGGGGAGAGCACAGCATAGCAAGATCCCAACCTTATTTGATGGTAGGTGAGTAGCATAGCACAGCAAGATCCCAACCTTATCTGATGGTAGGGGGAGAGCACAGCATTGCAAGATCCCAACCTTATTTGATGGTAGGTGAGTAGCATAGCACAGCAAGATCAAGGCCGCTATCAGGGGGTGGATTAAGGGCTGATTGCGAGATGAGTTGATGGATGCTTCTGAGTTTCAGATGAAGACTATCAGTGACTTCTGTGGCAGCGGGTGCGTTGTCGAAACTGATACGGACCGCCAAGACATTCTGCTTGGCCCCCACCCCACCCCGTTCGCAAATTAACGGGGCAGGTCGTGAGGAGACAAGAAGATCAAACTAATTCAAATTGCTTTCGCAGCGAGGAAAGTCGGTAACGGTCTCCGTGTAAAAAAACCTTCAACGGAGGCAATCCTGACTGGAACAATCCGTCAACAAGAAAGAGGAACCGGGCATTCCCCGCGCAGGCCTCCAGTTAAAATTGCAGCTGGGTCTCGATGACGTCATTGGAGCTCAATCTGCATGTTTAAAGAAGGAACGGAGCCATTTTAACTACCCACCCAGCCCTAATATGTTTTGGGTGAGGGATAAATATTGGGCAGGAACCAGGAGAAAACCCCAGCTCCTCTTCGAGCAGTGCGGTGGGATCTTTTACCTCCACCTGAGAGGGCAGGCGGGGCCTCGGTTTAACGTCTCATGTGAAAGACGGCACCTCCGACAGCGCAGCACTCCCTCAGCACTGCGCCAGAGTGTCGGCCTCTATTATCTCCTCAAACTTGGAGTGGGACTTAAACCCAGGACCTTCCAACTCAAACTTTCCACGCCCTTAGCATCCTTTCTCTCTCATTATTTTTATTGCAATACTTTCCACACGAGGCGGAAATCGTGTTGAGGTGATTAAAATACGTTGCGCTCAGCTTTTCACAAAAAAAAACCCATCAAATTCTGTCATGAGTTTATGTCTGCGTTTCAGTCATAAACAATTACCAAATGAGGAAAATGTGGGTCAGAATCATTAAATATCACAGCAGTACCATATTTTAATATCATTTTAATAAGACATTAATTGTTAATTTACCACGTTGCATTATTAAATGCTTGCTTGTATCTCCTGAAATATCCCAATATTTATACAGAGTAAGTACAAACAATTATGTCACAGTTGCACCAGACATGAATCATTAGCTGATCCGATTAGCCAGCTTACAGTTAATGTCTGAGCAGAGCAAGCCCTGTTGGCAAAGGAGTATTTGCATACAAGGGATTTACTGAGAATGAAGCATCTCCGCCTGACAAGAAGACTCGATGTTGGTGAATCCTTTGCCTGTAACAGGCGAAAGAAAAGAAAGAAGGACTTGCATTTGTATAGCGCCTTTCACAACCTCCGGACGTCCCAAAGCTCGTTGCAACTAATTAAGGTTCTTTTTGAAACATCGTCACGGTTGTAATGCAGGAAACGCAGCGGCCAATTTGCGCACAGCAAGATCCCACAAACAGCAATGAGATAATGACCAGATAATCTGTTTTAAGTGTTAGTCGTGGGATAAATGTTGGCCCAGGACACCGGGGAAAACTCCCCTGTTCTTCTTGGTACTCCTGCTGTTCCTCGTGGGATCTTTTACATCCACCTGAGAAAGCAGACGGGGCCTCGGATTAACATCTCATCTGAAAGACGGACCAGATGTAGACCAGCAAGGTCTCAAGTTGGGACCCCAATCTGAGCTAAGTTAGTTGAGTTAGTCAACTGGAGGTCCCACTCCTGATCACTATAGCATCACCCTGCTAGAATGGGGTTGGGGTCTTGCTGTGCTGTGTGCCTCACCTACCATCAAATAAGGTTGGGATCTTGCTATGCTATGCTACTCACCTACCATCAAATAAGGTTGGGATCTTGCTATGCTGTGCTCTCCCCCTAACATCAGATAAGGTTGGGATCTTGCTGTGCTATGCTACTCACCGACCATCAAATAAGGTTGGGATTTTGCTGTGCTGTGCTCTCCCCCTACCATCATATAAGGTTGGGGTCTTGCTGTGCTATGCTACTCACCTACCATCAAATAAGTTTGGGATCTTGCTATGCTGTGCTCTCCCCCTACCATCTGATAAGGTTGGGATCTTGCTGTGCTGTGCGTCTCACCTACCATCAAATAAGGTTGGGATCTTGCTGTGCTGTACACCTCACGAAACACCAGATGTCCTGCAGACCGTTGGGGTGATTTTGTGAGTTTGAGGTCCCATTGACAAGCCCCTCCAGCAGACTGGCAGTTCAGCCATGCGCCGCCAATGACTGTAGGGTTTACAGTAGACTGTAGAAAACCGTAGTACACAAGGTTGCCAACTCTGGTTGGACATATTCCTGGAGGTGTGATCACATGACTTCCCGCCTCCGAGCGCCCCACACTCTCCCACCATTGGTCGCCCGGCATGTCCATCCTCGCGATGCCTCGCCTTCCCACGGCCAATCGGAAATCGAACAGACTCTTCATTACACGATTGGATGATTTTGGACTGACAGTCAAACAGCCTTTTATCCCATCTCAGATATCGGGCGCCACGGCCAATTGGAAGGGGGGCAGCCTCTTAGTTACCCAATTAGATTAATCTTTGACTGTCAGTCGAACAGCCTTTTCTTTTCCCCATCTCCAATACTTTTACAACTAATTTAAGAAAATATTCAACAGAAAAAAGGAAAAAGAAACACGATGTTTTTTAATGCACTGTATGATTTTTCTCTCCTGCGTTTTTTCCTGGGTTGTCATGGAGATTAATGTTCTATTCCTGGAGAATCCTGGAGAGTTGGCAACCCCTAACTCCACATGAAGACTGTGCAGTTGGGCGAAGTTACAGGAGGATTGCGGGTGCCCAAGGAACTGTAGCCCGGCATGAGCTATCACCTTCGGGAGAGCAGGGGGAAGAATTTGGGAAAGATCAAGTAACTGGAATGTGCTGCCTGAAAGGGCGGTGGAAGCAGATTCAATAACAACTTTCAAAAGGGAATTGGATAAATACTTGAAGAGGAGAAATTTGCAGGGTCTATGGGGGAAAGAGCAGGGCGGAGTGGGACTAATCGGCTAGCTCTTTCAAAGAGCCGACACGGGAGCGATGGGTCGAATGGCCGTCTTCTGTGCTGTAAGAATCTATGATTCTATGAAGGAAATTTAAATTGAATTAATAAATGTAGGCCATTGGTTCATTTCGTGTTTAACTTTATGCCAATGGCTGCTGCCTTGGGAAAGCTTTAGGACCCAGGGGGGAAGCTGCAGATTATATTGAGCGAGAACTGACTCATTGTTGTGACTCCAGTGCTCGCTTCAGCAAAGAGTGACAGATGTGGAGCAGCCATTTTTCTGAATGTGCACATCAGCGACCTTGAGCTCAGCGTCTTTGCCACAGCACAAATAAGCAGGCTGGCTTTTCTCTGGCCACAAGGCAAACATGGGGAGAATTGCATAGAATTACATAGAAACTACAGCACAGAAACAGGCCATTCGGCCCAACTGGTCTATCTCGGTGTTTATGCTCCACGTGAGCCTCCTCCCACCCCTACGTCATCTCACCCTATCAGCATATCCTTCTATTCCTTTCTCCCTCATGTGCTTATCCAGCTTCCCCTTGGTTCAGAATGCCCCTGAAGCAATACGATCACTTATGTCACTTCAAATGGCTTCTCACTCACCCTGTGCCTGTCAGTACTTCCCACAGCAGCTTAAGTTGAAGCTTAGTGAAGTAGTGGAGACTGACCCCACATTTCTCAACAAATGTCCTGCACAAATTATCATAAATTACACATTCACATCCACATATGCAGCCATGCTCATTAACTTCCCTCATCCCCATGACACTTGGTGCTGTTATATTGACCAGTTGTCTTCCTCCTTTCTATGGAGGCCATAGTCCCCTTGTCCTAGACTCCCCCCACCAGCGGAGAACGTTTCTCTCTATCTAGCCTGTCAATTCCTTTCAAAACCCTAAAAACCTCAATCGAATCACCGCTCTACCTTCTATATTCCAGGGAACACAAGCCTAGTTTATATAATCGCCCCTCATAATTTAACCCTTGGAGTCCTGGAAACGTTCTGGTGAATCTGCACTGCACTCCTTCCAAGGCCAATGTATCCTTTCCAAGGTGCGGTGCCCAGGACTGTACACAGTATTCCAGATGTGGTCTAACCAGGGCTTTGTATAGCTGGAGCAAAACTTCCTCCCCTTTATATTCTTGCCCTCTAGTTATAAAGACTAACATTCCATTAGTTGCCTCAGTCACAAGAAAAAGACCTACAACAACAACTTGCATTTATATAGCACCTTTAACGTAGTAAAACATCCCAAGGCGCTTCACAGGAGCGATTATCAAACAAAATATGACACCGAGCCACGTAAGGAGAGATTAGGACTGGTGACCAAAAGCTTGGTCAAAGAGGTAGGTTTTTTAAGGACCGTCTTAAAGGAGGAGAGAGAGGTGGAGAGGTTTAGGGAGGGAATTCCAGAGCTCAGGGCCGAGGCAGCTGAAGGCACGGCCGCCAATGGTGGAGCGATGAAAATCGGGGATGCGCAAGAGGCCAGAATTGGGGGAGCGCAGAGATCTCGGAGGGTTGTCGGGCTGGAGGAGGTCACAGAGATAGGGAGGGGGCGAGGGCCATGGAGGGATTTGAAAACAAGAATGAGAATTTTAAAAACTTGCCGTTCCGGGACCGGTGTGCTGAGGGACCCAGTTTCTGTGTGAGTGGAAAACATGAGGTGGGGAGGTAATGTCTGTAGGGGGAAACCAGCCCTCCTGTGTTTACTTTCCAGTAACTGACCCCCACATCCGTAGACCCCACACTTTCGTGGAGGCACGGTACCATCGGTTTCCCCAGAGCACGGGGCGGGGGCAACGTTTTATACGACAGACCGTAGCGGCATTCCCGCATCTTCTGCTGGCTACACCTGTAATGTAAAAAAAAAACGTCCCCAGGGTGGGCTTGCAGAGATAAAACGTTTGGTTGTGGCAGATTTTTTTAAAAAAAGGCAAAGATCTGATTACAACGGCCCTCCATTTCTTGGGGGAGTCTATCCGGGCCTGAGCAGTAAGGTGCCCCAGAGTACGACACCAGGCTTTAATACTCTTCTTAATCTCTCTCTAACACCCAGATGGTGATGCTTTATTTTGGTATCGAGGTCCCAAGGTATGTTTTCAAGGCGGCTTTGAAGTTGATGAACCAGCATCTGCTTCTCTACTTCCTGTACCTCAGTGGCGCGCAGTTTTATGACAGTAATCTGTTTCAATTTGCCTAATTGCACACAGATAGTTTCTCACCCGTGTCCCAATTTTAATTTTATTTTAACTCATTCGTTTTGGTTCGTGAATTTTGCGTGGGACCTGAGCACTGGGAATCAAACGCGTTCGGTTCAAGTCACCCAGGGGGTGGAATTCCTTGTGGTGGGGGGAATCTTCCGATCAATCGGCGGAGGGTCGGCGAATACCCTGTTTACGTGTCTAAATGGGGCTTCCGTATAATATGACGGCCGGTCGGGAGAATCTTCAAGGAAACTCCCGGTGCCAATGGCGTTATGTACGGAGGGTAAAATTCAGGTCAGTAATTTCCTCGGGAGCGGCTCCTACCTCGCTGCTGTCGATTCGTCGGATGTCAGTGTAAACCCTGTTTGCGCCCGTAAACCAGATTTCCGCCGCACTTCCGGGGAATGTTACGGTGGCGGAGAGGGAGCGGCTCCCAGGAAATTCCTGGCCTAAGTCTTAAATGCATCACTTACACACACCTGAAGGACAATGACGCTGGCTCGACGGAAGAGGCTCAAAGTGGGAAACGCACCCGGGCCAGATTTAACTTAGAAAGAACTTGTATTTATACATCGCCTATCGCGGCCTCAGGACGTCCCAAAGTGCTCTTCAGCCAATGAAGTACTTTGAAAGTGTAGTCACTGTTGCAATGTAGGAAACACGGCAGCCAATTTGCCAACAAACAGCAATGTGATAATGACCAGATAATCTGTTTTAGTAACGTTGGTTGAGGGATAAATATTGGCCAGGACACCGGGGAGAACTCCCTTGCACTTCTTTGAAAAAGTGCCCTTGGAATCTTTTACAACCACCTGAGAGGGCAGACGGGGCCTCGGTTTAACGTCTCATCTGACGGACCACCTGCGACAGCACAGCACTCCCTCGGTACTGCACTGGGAGTGTCAGCCCAGATTACGTGCTCAAGTCTCTGGAGTGGGACTTGAACCCACAACCATCTGACTCAGAAGCGTGCACGTCCGCACGATTTCACAGAAAATCATGAGCAGTGTGTGCCTGAGTTTCCGGTTTGTGTTCTGGGTGTTTGTGTCAGGTGCGTGAAAGACAGAAAATTACCCTTTCACTATACAAACACAAAATAAATGGGAGTAATAATTGCTAATTAATCGAGCTGTAAGGGTATGCTGATCACGACACACTGTTTATTCGTTGCTAATAGCACCATATAACGTAAATGCATATTGAACTGACAGCATCTTATTTACAAATTGTAGTAAACAGGACTTTACATGAGTATTGGCAAGCACTCATTGGGGGGGGGTCGTGAGAAATTAGCCTAAGGACAAGCCATTGCAACCCCACAGTTCCCTTCTTGGAGTGTGCACATATCTGAGAATCTCTGGGGTCAGAGGGATCTCAGCCCCCTATCTCCCTCCAGCTGTGAGGCAATGCTGGAGGAGATATTAACTAGGTTGGTAGTAAGCGTTCCAGCGAGGGCGCAGAGAGCTGATTAACATCTTGCTCAGCTTTTCGAAAGCTGGATCCGCCCAACCTGTGTGAGAGTTCACTGAATCCGAGATGCGCATTGTAAACGATCCCAGTCAGCGTCCTGACTCCAAGTTAGCTGGACGTCTGCACCAGTCCGAGGCCCTGACCTACTGGGAGCAGTAAAAGGCCACACATATCCTGCTTGTTTCTCATCCTGTTCCTTAAAGCTTTTCTACACTTGTTTACCCCTGTCAGTTGTTCTCCCCTCCTCTCCTGAAGGTGCTGACTCAGACTGGGGTACAGCTCCATGGTCGATGGTCACTCTCCAGTACCTCCGTCTAAATGATCACTCTTCTTTGCGCGAGCCAGTACAGTGAGGCCTCAATCTTCCATATCCGGCAAAAAAAAACCTAATTGGAAAAATGGCGGAGCGTGATCCGGTGTCGACCCGTCGAGGATGGGCTGATCCCCAACGGAATTCCCAGGGTCAGCAGTCAACTCCCAGTGTCAGGAACGCCACTCAGTGGGAGCTCATCATTTGGGGAGGGTGGAAACGTGTTTGCTGCTGCTGCAGGTGTTAAAGGGCTGCAGCAGCTAAAAGGGGCAGCTCACCAAACACAATTGAGCTTGGGCAGCAGCCCTGAAAGTTTCCGAGTGAAAGATTGTGTTATACGTCTGCAAGAGGCGCGAGAGACCCCCAGGTCAGTGAGGAGTTAGGTGGAAGTTGGGCAGGGGAGGGAGGCATTTGTTTTGGCAACCAGTGACATCGGCCCAGAAGGAGATCTGCACAGTAGCAGTGGCAGGAGTAAGCCGCGGGCCTCACACACCAACTCAATGCCCCAAGATAAGAGGAGCCATTTTCACCATCAAAGAATTGCAGCCATCCCCCTCCCACAGGGATAATATTCCACAATTGGAATGCGCTGCCTGAAAAGGCGGTGGAAGCAGATTCAATAGCAACCTTCTAAAGGCAATTGGATAAATACTTGAAGGGGAGAAATTTTCAGGGCTCTGGGGCAAGAGCCGGGGAGTGGGACTAGTTGGATAGCTCTTTCAAAGAGCTGACACAGCCACGATGGGCTGAATGGCCTCCGTCTGTGCTGTAAGATTCTATGCATTGCTTACTATTAATATGCATGAGTTATTGTGGGGTCCTTTACAGCTCCAACCTTCACCTGGAAGTGTTCCATCGCTCAAGTCTTGTCATACGTTCACCCCACTTGGAAAGGACGGGGATGACAGACATGAAATGTTCATTATTGGTTACTGCTGCTTTCAAGAATAGAAGTATATTTAGGAACAAGGTCATCAGACACTTTTTGCTAAATCAATCCCAATTACCCTTACCATATCCCTCAATCCCTTCTCTCTCCAGAAACAGATTGCAGTTGCCTCTTGAACCCATTTAAACTGTTCCACTTCAATAGCCTTCTTGATTCATGACTCCATTGCTCCTTTGGGTGAAGACGTTCTGTTTTGACTTTGCATCTTATTCCTAACTGCCTTGTTTTTATCGTGTTGCTCCTGGTGTTTGAATCCCTTTAGCTCAGCTTTTTCTGTTGGGCCAATCTAGTCAATCTAACTCATCATCCTCTGTGCTCATTGACCTACATTGGCTCCCGGTCCAGCAGCGCCTCGATTTTAAAATTCTCATCCTTGTTTTCAAAGCTCTCCAGGGCCTCTCCCCTCCCTAACTCTGTGACCTCCTCCAGCCCCTACAACCCTCCGAGATCTCTGCGCTCCTCCAATTCTGGCCTCTTGCTCATCTCCGATTTTCATCGCTCCAACATTGGTGGCCGTGCCTTCAGCTTCCCGGGCCCTAAGCTCTGGAATTCCCTCCCTAAACCTCTTTGCCTTTCTACCCCTCTCTCTTCTCCTTTAAGATGCTCCTTAAAACCTACCTCTTTGACCAAGCTTTTGGTCACTTCTTAAGTGGCTCAGTGTCAAATTTTGTTTGACAATCGCTCCAGTGAAGTATCTTGGGATCTTGAAGCATCTTACTATGTTAAAGGCGCTATATAAATGCAAGTTGTTGTTGTCTTTATATTCTGTCTCTATATTCTGTCCATTTGCAATAATCTGTAGGAAACCGGCAAAGAAATCAGCCTCACTTTCATTTGTAGGGAGACATCTAAGACTTGCCTTCTGATGGATCATCACCCAAAACAAATTTGTTCGACATCAGTGTTCCTCAGGTCTCTCTACGTAACCTTTTTCTCTTCCTTTCTTACACTAATGACCTGTCAAAGCTCGCCACTCAGCCATCAAAGGCCATTTATAGACAGGTGATGTGGTTATATCATAATATAGACATGTAACAACGTTGGAGAAATGTTAACTGATGATGTGGCTAAAGGTGATTCTGTTTGAACTACTCCCTGATGTGAAACACAAGAGAGCAACTAAATCATAATTAAACAGTACAGAAATCAGCAACAATCACAGGTGAATAAATCACAAATACAGAAATCAGCAACAATCACAAGTAAATAAATCATAAATAAATACAAGTACAGAAATCAGCAAAATTCACAGTTGAATAAATCACAAATAATTACAGGCACAGAGATCACTAATAATCACTAATACAGAAATCAGCACTAATCATAAGTAAGGAAATCACCATAATCTCAACTACACAAAGGCAGGGAATGATCCCATGTGTTACTGGGTTATTAATCCTTATCTCTGATGGAAATTGTCACTGGCTGTGAAGTTAAACAGCTACCACTGTCAGTCTCTGTTGCCGGGTCAGTCATTTCGGGACAGGCTTCCCAGACAAACCAAAGAGGGTTTAAAATGCACTTTTAGCGTTGTTGGTCTGTGTGGACCATCCCGCTATCAGGAGCTGTCTAAAGTTAGACCTGCAGAAGACGATTCTATACTGACTTGGGAGTCGCTACATGTGTTCAGTGATTCTATAGCAGCTGAATCTGCCCTGCCCTGCCCTGAACTCATAAATTCAGCAACCAGGACCCACTCAGGGAAGCACGATTACTGAACATTCCGTCAACAATTACATATTTATCCGGCACCATTCAATAAGAAAGAAAGACCTGCATTTATATAGCTCCTTTCATGACTGCAGGACGCCCCAAAGTGCTTTACAGCCAATTGAGTACTTTTGAAGTGTTGTCACTATTGTAAAGTGTGCAATTTGCGCACAGCAAGGTCCCACAAACAGCAAGGAAATAAATAACCAGATAATCTGTTTTAATGGTGTTGACCGGAGGGTAAATATTGGCCAGGACACTGTGGAGAACTCCCCTGTTCTTCTTTGAATAGTGTCATGGGATCTTTTACATCTACCTGGGAGGGCAGATGGCACCTCGGTTCAGCGTCTCATCCGAAAGACAGCATCTCTGACAGTGCAGCACTCCCTCGATACTGCACTGGAGCGTCAGCCTAGATTTTGTGCTCAAGTTTCTGGAGTGGGACTCAGAAGCAAGAGTGCTACCAACTGAGCCACAGCTGAGGTCTATTTCACAAAGAAACTAGCCAGTGAGACTACATTCATTCCACAGGATCTACCCCTGGTCTTGCTTACTCTTGAAATGATGAACACAAAATGGTCTTATTGATTATGAATTGTCACCCACATTGCCAGTTGTCATCTGAACAGGCAGCTGCCTGAATTTCAAACATTGACCTATATTCTGATGTGAACTTCACTATTTGATGAAGAACATATTAAAATTCACAATGGATCCTTGGCGGAGCCCAGCTGAGGAGACTCTTTGCAAAGGGGGAACATCGAGAAGGTTAACTTGCCCCTGACAATTCCAACGGCCAATGGTTTCTTTCAGCTTAGTTGAGCAAATGTCATTTCAGAGCCATTTTAATCCACAATAAATACCATTTCCTGTCTTTGGCTCATTATTTTATTCAGAAAAATAATAATTTCTGTCTTGTAAAAGTCACAGGGATTATATGTGAGTTCAAAGACAGCAAATGGAATGTGGAAAATTGTCATATGCTTGACCATGTATTGAGATTCAAACAGAGAGAGCTAGACCCTCCATCTTGTGTGCTACTGGCCATACTGACCAGAAGAGCCTTAGGCTTTGATTCCTGAGCCTGGGCGGATTTCAGCTGAGCCTCCAGTTAAAGGGGCTCTACAATTGACCATAGAAACACCGACCAATCAACCAGGGTTTCTGCTCCAGAGTTTGACCTCAAACGAGGACAGGGCTTGGCCGTCCCTTCACGGCGGAATAGCCTCCCGCCATTTGTGGACCAAGCTCATGTGCAAAGAATCATAGAATCATAGAAGTTTACAACATGGAAACAGGCCCTTCGGCCCAACATGTCCATGTCGCCCAGTTTATACCACTAAGCTGGTCCCAATTGCCTGCACTTGGCCCATATCCCTCTATACCCATCTTACCCATGTAACTGTCCAAATGCTTTTTAAAAGACAAAATTGTACCCACCTCTACTACTGCCTCTGGCAGCTCGTTCCAGACACTCACCACCCTTTGAGTGAAAAAATTGCCCCTCTGGACCCTTTTGTATCTCTCCCCTCTCACCTTAAATCTATGCCCCCTCGTTATAGACTCCCCTACCTTTGGGAAAAGATTTTGACGATCGACCTTATCTATGCCCCTCATTATTTTATAGACTTCTATAAGATCACCCCTTAACCTCCTACTCTCCAGGGAAAAAAGTCTCAGTCTATCCAACCTCTCCCTATAAGTCAAACCATCAAGTCCCGGTAGCATCCTAGTAAATCTTTTCTGCACTCTTTCTAGTTTAATAATATCCTTTCTATAATAGGGTGACCAGAACTGTACACAGTATTCCAAGTGTGGCCTTACTAATGTCTTGTACAACTTCAACAAGACATCCCAACTCCTGTATTCAATGTTCTGACCAATGAAACCAAGCATGCTGAATGCCTTCTTCACAACCCTATCCACCTGTGACTCCACTTTCAAGGAGCTATGAATCTGTACTCCTAGATCTCTTTGTTCTATAACTCTCCCCAACGCCCTAGCCACTTAGGTGAGATACCAGAGGGAGGACCAATGCGGTGGAATCATGGCCCCAGCGAGAGTTAACACCCTCAAGGAAGGAGGGGAGAAAATTAGAGGGGAAAAAAATCACCAGTTGCGTTTGCCGTCTGTGAGGTTGGGCCGGGTGAAGAACGGGGAATGACAACGCACGGTAGTGGGAGGTGCAATTCGAAACCCTCAGCACACTGCCGGGAATGTGTCATTTGATCCACTCGTTGGCAGTTAGGCTCTCGACAAGCTACATTGAAGCATTTTCAACTCCCGAGTTCAGACAAAGCACAACGCTATCACTCCCAAAATCAGATAAGACACAGCACTAACACTCCCAAAATCAGACAAAACGCAGCGCTAACACTCCCAAAATCAGACAATGCACAGCACTAACACTCCCAAAATCAGACAAAACACAGCGCTAACACTCCCAAAATCAGACAAAACACAGCGCTAACACTCCCAAAATCAGACAATGCACAGTGCTAACACTCCCAAAATCAGACAAAACACAGCGCTAACACTCCCAAAATCAGACAAAACACAGCGCTAACACTCCCAAAATCAGACAAAACACAGCGCTAACACTCCCAAAATCAGACAAAACACAGTGCTAACACTCCCAAAATCAGACAAAATACAGCACTAACACTCCCAAAATCAGACAATGCACAGCACTAACACTCCCGAGTTCAGACAATGCACAGTGCTAACACACCCGAGTTCAGACAATGCACAGAGCTAACACACCCGAGTTCAGACAATGCACAGTGCTAACACACCCGAGTTCAGACAATGCACAGAGCTAACACTCCCAAAATCAGATAAGACACAGCGCTAACACTCCTGAGTTCAGACAAAACACAGCGCTAACACTCCTGAGTTCAGACAAAACACAGCGCTAACACTCCTGAGTTCAGACAATGCACAGTGCTAACACTCCTATGTTCAGACAATGCACAGCACTAACACTCCTGAGTTCAGACAAAACACAGCGCTAACACTCCTGAGTTCAGATAATGCACAGTGCTAACACTCCTGAGTTCAGAGAATGCACGGCACTAACACTCCCGAATTCAGACAATGCACGGCACTAACACTCCCGAGTTCAGACAATGCACAGTGCTAACACTCCTGAGTTCAGACAATGCACAGCGCTAACACTCCTGAGTTCAGACAATGCACAGTGCTAACACTCCTGAGTTCAGACAATGCACAGCGCTAACACTCCTGAGTTCAGACAATGCACAGTGCTAACACTCCTGAGTTCAGACAATGCACAGCGCTAACACTCCCGAGTTCAGACAATGCACAGCACTAACACTCCTGAGTTCAGACAATGCACAGTGCTAACACTCCCGAGTTCATACAATGCACAGCACTAACACTCCTGAGTTCAGACAATGCACAGTGCTAACACTCTTGAGTTCAGTCAATGCACAGCACTAACACTTCCGAGTTCAGACAATGCACAGCACTAACAATCCTGAGTTCAGACAATGCACAGTGCTAACACTCCTGAGTTCAGACAATGCACAGTGCTAACACTCCTGAGTTCAGACAATGCACAGCGCTAACACTCCTGAGTTCAGACAATGCACAGTGCTAACACTCCTGAGTTCAGACAATGCACAGTGCTAACACTCCTGAGTTCAGACAATGCACAGTGCTAACACTCCTGAGTTCAGACAATGCACAGTGCTAACACTCCTGAGTTCAGACAATGCACAGCGCTAACACTTCTGAGTTCAGACAATGCACAGTGCTAACACTCCTGAGTTCAGACAATGCACAGAGCTAACACTCCCGAGTTCATACAATGCACAGCACTAACACTCCTGAGTTCAGACAATGCACAGCACTAACACTCCTGAGTTCAGACAATGCACAGCACTAACACTCCCGAGTTCAGACAATGCACAGCACTAACACTCCTGAGTTCAGACAATGCACAGTGCTAACACTCCTGAGTTCAGACAATGCACAGCACTAACACTCCTGAGTTCAGACAATGCACAGTGCTAACACTCCTGAGTTCAGACAATGCACAGCACTAACACTCCCGAGTTCATACAATGCACAGCACTAACACTCCTGAGTTCAGACAATGCACAGTGCTAACACTCCTGAGTTCAGACAATGCACAGCACTAACACTCCTGAGTTCAGTCAATGCACAGCACTAACACTCCTGAGTTCAGACAATGCACAGTGCTAACACTCCTGAGTTCAGACAATGCACAGTGCTAACACTCCTGAGTTCAGTCAATGCACAGTGCTAACACTCCTGAGTTCAGACAATGCACAGTGCTAACACTCCTGAGTTCAGTCAATGCACAGCACTAACACTCCTGAGTTCAGACAATGCACAGTGCTAACACTCCTGAGTTCAGACAATGCACAGTGCTAACACTCCCGAGTTCAGACAATGCACAGTGCTAACACTCCTGAGTTCAGACAATGCACAGTGCTAACACTCCCGAGTTCAGTCAATGCACAGTGCTAACACTCCTGAGTTCAGACAATGCACAGTGCTAACACTCCCAAGTTCAGTCAATGCACAGTGCTAACACTCCTGAGTTCAGACAATGCACAGTGCTAACACTCCTGAGTTCAGACAATGCACAGTGCTAACACTCCCGAGTTCAGACAATGCACAGTGCTAACACTCCTGAGTTCAGACAATGCACAGTGCTAACACTCCCGAGTTCAGACAATGCACAGCACTATCACTCCTGAGTTCAGACAATGCACAGCACTAACACTCCTGAGTTCAGACAATGCACGGCGCTAACACTCCCGAGTTCAGGCAACAAACAAGGCAGCCAGTCTTAGTGCCTAAGGCTGTAATGCATTACATGGAGAGTGAAGTGACATCTGTTAAACAGACCTAATATTACATTATCAATATTTATTTAAATGCTCCTTTCAATAAACACTTGCATCCAAAATTATAATTGTCTTTTCAAATCATGCACTTCAGAAAGAAAGATTGGACGTATGCCTGTAAAGAAAATACGACTGCAGATCACGATGAACTATTTAGATGCTAATGGGGTTTTTACATATGCTAAATTAACCTCTTGGAATCCTGGAATGACATTTATGAGCAGTACAATGTACAAAACTTGTTTTATTTGAAACAACCACTACCATAGGTTTTAACCTTTGTGCAGGAGAGATGCAAATTAAATAATGGAGGCAATAAATAATATGAACAGCTTCTACTGGAATAAAGAAATAAAAAATCAGAATCAATAATGGATTTGAGACCTGCACCATTATTAATATGTCATATAACAGTCTAGACCCATACTATTATTAGTACTTCATATACCAGTCTAGACCTGTACCATTATTAGTACTTCATATACCAATCTAGACCTGTACCATTATTAGTACTTCATATAACAATCTAGACCTGTACCATTATTAGTATTTCATATACCAGTCTAGACCTGTACCAATATTAGTACATCATATGCCAGTCTAGAGCTGTACCATTATTAGTACTTCATCTACCAGTCTAGACCCATACCATTATTGGTACTTCATACACCAGTCTAGGCCCATACCATTATTAGTACTACATACACCAGGTTAGACACATACCATTATTAGTACTTCATACATTAGTCTAGACCTGTACAATTATTAGTGTTTCATATACCAGTCTAGACCTGTACCATTGTTAGTACTTCATATACCAGCCTAGACCTGTACCATTATTAGTACTTCATATACAAGTCTAGACCTGTACAATTATTAATACTTCATATACCAGTCTCGACCCATACTATTGTTAGTACTTCATATACCAGTCTAGACGTGTACCACTATTAGCACTTCATATACCAGTCTAGACCTGTACCGTTATTAGTACTTCATATACCAGTCTAGACCTGTAGCATTATTAGTACTTCATATACCAGTCTAGACCTGTACCATTATTAGTACTTCATATACCAGTCTAGACCTGTATCATTATTAGTACTTCATATACCAGTCTAGACCTGTACAATTATTAGTACTTCATATACCAGTCTAAACCTGTACAATCATTACTACTTCATATACCAGTCTAGACCTGTACCATTATTAGTACTTCATATATCAGTCTAGACCTGTACCATTATTAATACTTCATACACCAGTCTAGACCCATACCATTATTAGTACTTCATATACCAGTCTAGAATTGTACAATTATTAGTACTTCATATACTGGTCTAGACCTGTACCATTATTAGTACTTCATCTACCAGTCGAGACCCATACCATTATTGGTACTTCATACACCAGTCTAGGCCCATACCATTATTAGTACTACATACACCAGGTTAGACCCATACCATTATTAGTACTTCATACACCAGTCTAGACCTGTACAATTATTAGTGTTTCATATACCAGTCTAGACCTGTACCATTGTTAGTACTTCATATACCAGTCTAGACCTGGACCATTATTAGTACTTCATATACAAGTCTAGACCTGTAAATTATTAATTCTTCATATACCAGTCTCGACCCATACAATTGTTAGTACTTCATATACCAGTCTAAACCTGTACAATCATTACTACTTCATATACCAGTCCAGACCTGTACCATTATTAGTACTTCATACACCAGTCTAGACCCATACCATTATTAGTACTTCATATACCAGTCTAGACTTGTACAATTATTAGTACTTCATATACCAGTCTAGACGTGTACCATTATTAGTACTTCATATACTAGTCTAGACCTGTACCATTATTCGCACTTCATATATCAGTCTAGACCTGTACCATTGTTAGTACTTCATATACCAGTCCAGAGCTGTAACATTATTAGTACTTCATATACCAGTCTAGACCGGTACCATTATTAGTACTTCATATACCAGTCTAGACCTGTACCATTATTAGTACGTCAAATACCAGTCTAGATCCATACCATTATTGGTACTTCATACACCAGTCTAGACCCATACCATTGTGAGTACTTCATACACCAGTCTAGACCTGTACAATTATTAGTACTTCATATACCAGTCTAGACCTGTACCATTATTAGTACTTCATATACCAGTCTAAACCTGTACAATCATTACTACTTCATATACCAGTCTAGACTGTACCATTATTAGTACTTCACATACCAGCGTAGACCTGAACCATTATCAGTACTTCATATATCAGTCTAGACCCATAACATTATTGGTACTTCATACACCAGGCTGGACCCATACCATTGTTAGTACTTCATATACCAGTCTAGACCTGTACAATTATTAGTACTTCATAACCAGTCTAGACCTGTACAATTATTAATACTTCATATACCAGTCTAGACCCATACCATTATTAGTACTTCATATACCAGTCTAGACTTGTACCATTATTAGCACATCATATACCAGTCTAGACCTGTACCATTATTAGTACTTCATATACCAGTATAGACACAAAGCATTATTAGTACTTCACATACCAGTCTAGACCTGCACCATTATTAGTACTTCATACGCCAGTCTAGACCCATACAATTATTAATGCTTCATATACCAGTCTAGACCTGTACCATTATTAATACTTCATATACCAGTCTAGAGCTCTACAATTATTAATACTTCATATACCAGTCTAGACCCATACCATTATTAGTACTTCATATACCAGTCTAGACCTGGACCATTATTAGTACTTCATATACCAGTCTAGACCTGTACCAATATTAGTACTTCATATGCCAGTCTAGACCTGTACCATTATTCGCACTTCATATATCAGTCTAGACCTGTACCATTGTTAGTACTTCATATACCAGTCCAGAGCTGTAACATTATTAGTACTTCATATACCAGTCTAGACCGGTACCATTATTAGTACTTCATATACCAGTCTAGACCTGTACCATTATTAGTACGTCAAATACCAGTCTAGATCCATACCATTATTGGTACTTCATACACCAGTCTAGACCCACACCATTGTGAGTACTTCATACACCAGTCTAGACCTGTACAATTATTAGTACTTCATATACCAGTCTAGACCTGTACCATTATTAGTACTTCATATACCAGTCTAAACCTGTACAATCATTACTACTTCATATACCAGTCTAGACTGTACCATTATTAGTACTTCACATACCAGCGTAGACCTGAACCATTATCAGTACTTCATATATCAGTCTAGACCCATAACATTATTGGTACTTCATACACCAGGCTGGACCCATACCATTGTTAGTACTTCATATACCAGTCTAGACCTGTACAATTATTAGTACTTCATAACCAGTCTAGACCTGTACAATTATTAATACTTCATATACCAGTCTAGACCCATACCATTATTAGTACTTCATATACCAGTCTAGACTTGTACCATTATTAGCACATCATATACCAGTCTAGACCTGTACCATTATTAGTACTTCATATACCAGTATAGACACAAAGCATTATTAGTACTTCACATACCAGTCTAGACCTGCACCATTATTAGTACTTCATACGCCAGTCTAGACCCATACAATTATTAATGCTTCATATACCAGTCTAGACCTGTACCATTATTAATACTTCATATACCAGTCTAGAGCTCTACAATTATTAATACTTCATATACCAGTCTAGACCCATACCATTATTAGTACTTCATATACCAGTCTAGACCTGGACCATTATTAGTACTTCATATACCAGTCTAGACCTGTACCAATATTAGTACTTCATATGCCAGTCTAGACCTGTACCATTATTCGCACTTCATATATCAGTCTAGACCTGTACCATTGTTAGTACTTCATATACCAGTCCAGAGCTGTAACATTATTAGTACTTCATATACCAGTCTAGACCGGTACCATTATTAGTACTTCATATACCAGTCTAGACCTGTACCATTATTAGTACGTCAAATACCAGTCTAGATCCATACCATTATTGGTACTTCATACACCAGTCTAGACCCACACCATTGTGAGTACTTCATACACCAGTCTAGACCTGTACAATTATTAGTACTTCATATACCAGTCTAGACCTGTACCATTATTAGTACTTCATATACCAGTCTAAACCTGTACAATCATTACTACTTCATATACCAGTCTAGACTGTACCATTATTAGTACTTCACATACCAGCGTAGACCTGAACCATTATCAGTACTTCATATATCAGTCTCGACCCATACCATTATTGGTACTTCATACACCAGGCTGGACCCATACCATTGTTAGTACTTCATATACCAGTCTAGACCTGTACAATTATTGGTACTTCATAACCAGTCTAGACCTGTACAATTATTAATACTTCATATACCAGTCTAGACCCATACCATTATTAGTACTTCATATACCAGTCTAGACTTGTACCATTATTAGCACATCATATACCAGTCTAGACCTGTACCATTATTAGTACTTCATATACCAGTATAGACACAAAGCATTATTAGTACTTCACATACCAGTCTAGACCTGCACCATTATTAGTACTTCATACGCCAGTCTAGAAACATACAATTATTAATGCTTCATATACCAGTCTAGACCTGTACCATTATTAATACTTCATATACCAGTCTAGAGCTCTACAATTATTAATACTTCATATACCAGTCTAGACCCATACCATTATTAGTACTTCATATACAAGTCTAGACCTGTACAATTATTAGTACTTTATATACCAGTCTAGACCTGTACCATTATTAGTACTTCATATGCCAGTCTAGACCCATACCATTATTAGTACTTCATATACCAGTCTAGACCTGGACCATTATTAGTACTTCATATACCAGTCTAGACCTGTACCATTATTAGTACTTCATATACAAGTCTAGACTTGTACAATTATTGGTACTTCATGCAACAGTCTAGACCTGTACCATTATTAGTACTTCATATACCAGTCTAGACCTGTACCATTATTAGTACTACATATACCAGTCTAGACCAAAACCATTATTAATACTTCATATACCATTCTAGACCTGCACCATTATTATTACTTCATATACCAGTCTAGACCCATACCATTATTAGTACTTCATACACCAGTCTCGACCCATACCATTGTTAGTACTTCATACACCAGTCTAGACCCATACAATCATATACCAGTCTAGACCATTATTAGTACTTCATATCCCAATCTAGACCTGTACCATTATTAGTACTTCATATAGCAGTCTAGATCTGTACCATTATTACTGCTTCATATACCATTTTAGATCTCTACATTAGTAGTACTTCATATACCAGTCTAGACCTGTACCATCATTAGTACTTAATATACCAGTCTAGACCTGTACCATTATTAGTACTTCATATACGAGTCTAGACCTGTACCATTATTAGTACTTCATATACCAGTCTAGACCTGTACCTTTATTAGTACTTCATATACCAGTCTTTACCTGTACCATTATTCGTACTTCATATACCAGTCTAGACCCATACTATTATTAGTACTTCATATACCAGTCTAGACCCATACTATTATCAGTACTTCAAATGCCAATCCAGACCTATAACATTATTCACACTTCATATACCAGTCTAGACCTGTACCATCATTAGTACTTCATATACGAGTCTAGACCTGTACCATCATTAGTACTTCATATACGAGTCTAGACCTGTACCATTATTAGTACTTCACATAACAATCTAGACCTGTACCATTATTAGTACTTCATATGCCAATCTAGACCCATACCGTTATTAGTACTTCATATACCAGTCTAGACCTGTACCATTATTAATACTTCATATACCAGTCTAGACCTGTACAATTATTAGTACTTCTTATACCAGTCTAGACCCATACCATTATTAGTACTTCATACACAAGTCTAGACCCATACAATTATTAATACTTCATATACGAGTCTAGACCATTATTAATACTTCATATACCAGTCTAGACCTGCACCATTATTAGTACTTCTTATACCAGTCTAGACCCATACCATTATTAGTACTTCATACACAAGTCTAGACCCATACAATTATTAATACTTCATATACGAGTCTAGACCATTATTAGTACTTCATATACCAGTCTAAACCTGTACCATTATTAGTACTTCATATACCAGTCTAGACCGGTGCAATTATTCGTACTTCATATACCTGTCTGGACCCATACCATTATTAGTACTTCATATACCAGTCTAGACCTGTACCATTATTATTACTTCATATACCAGTCTAGACCCATACCATTATGAGTACTTCATACACCAGTCCAGACCAATACCATTATTAGTACTTCATACACCAGTCTTGACCCATACCATTATTAGTACTTCATATACCAGTCGAGACCCATACCATTATTAGTACTTCATACACCAGTCTAGACCTGGACCATTATTAGTACTTCATATACCAGTCTAGACCTGTACCATTATTAGTACTTCATATACCAGTGTAGACTTGTTCCATTATTAGTACTACATATACCAGTCTAGACCCAAACCATTATTAGTACTTCATATACCAGTCTAGACCTGTACCATTATTAGTACTTCATATACCAGTGTAGAACTGTTCCATTATTAGTACTACATATACCAATCTCGACCCAAACCATTATTAGTACTTCATACACCAGGCTAGGCCCATACCATTGTTCGTACTTCATACACCAGTCTAGACCTGTACCATTATTAATACTTCATATACCAGGCTAGGCCCATACCATTGTTAGTACTTCATACACCAGTCTAGACCTGTACCATTATTAATACTTCATATACCAGTCTAGACCTGTACCATTATTAGTACGTCATATACCAGTCTAGACCTGTACAATTATTAATACTTCATATACCAGTCTAGACCATTATTGGTACCTCACATACCAGTCTAGACCTGTACCATTATTAGTACTTCATATACCAGTCTAGACCTGTACCATTATTAGTACTTCATATATGAGTCTAAACCTGTACAATCATTGCTACTTCATATACCAGTCTAGACCTGTACCATTATTAGTACGTCATATACCAGTCTGGACCTGCACCATTATTAGTACTTCATATACCATTCTAGACCTGTACCATTATTAGTACTTCATATACCAGTCTAGACCTGTATATTATTAGTACTTCATATACCAGTCTAGACCTGTACAATTATTCGTACTTCATATACCTGTCTAGACCCATACCATTATTAGTACTTCATATACCAGTCTAGACCCGAACCATTATTATTACTTCATACACCAGTCTAGACCTGGACCATTATTAGTACTTCATATACCAGTATAGACCTGTACCATTATTAGTACATCATATACCAGTCTAGACCCGAACCATTATTATTACTTCATACACCAGTCTAGACCTGGACCATTATTCGTACTTTATGTACCAGTCTAGACCTGTACCATTATTAAAACTTCATATACCAGTCTAGACCTGGACCATTATTAGTACCTCATATACCAGTCTAGACCTGTACCATTATTAGTACTTCATATATCAGTGTAGACCTGTTCCATTATTAGTACTTCATACACCAGTCTAGACCAATACCATTATTAGTGCTTCATACACCAGGCTAGACCCATACCATTGTTTGTACTTCATACACCAGTCTAGACCCATACAAATATTAATACTTCATATACCAGTCTAGACCATTATTAGTACTTCATATACCAGTGTAGAACTGTTCCATTATTAGTACTACATATACCAGTCTAGACCTGTACCATTATTAGTACTTCATATACCAGTGTAGACTTGTACAATTATTCGTAATTCATGTACCAGTCTGGACCTGTACCAATATTAGTACTTCATATATCAGTGTAGACCTGTTCCATTATTAGTACTACATATACCAGTCTAGACCCAAACCATTTTTTGTACTTCCTATACCAGTCTCGACCTGTACCATTATTATTACTTCATATGCCAGTCTAGACCCATACCATTATTAGTACTTCATACACCAGTCTGGACCAATACCATTATTAGTACTTCATACACCAGTCTAGACCCATACAATTATTAATACTTCATATACCAGTCTAGACCATTATTAGTACTTCATATACCAGTCTAGAACTGTACCATTATTAGTACTTCATATACCAGTCTAGACCCATACCATTATTAGTACTTCATACACAAGTCTAGACCCATACCATTATTCATCCTTTATACACCAGTCGAGACCCATACTATTATTAATACTTCATATACCAGTCTAGACCCATATTATTATTAGGTCTTCATAAACCAGTCTAGACCTGTACCATTATTAGTACCTCATACGCCAATCTAAACCCATACCATTATTAGTACTTCATATACCAGTCTAGACCTGTAGCATTATTAGTACCTCATATACCAGTCTAGACCTGTACCATTTTTAGTACTTCATATACCAGTCTAGACCCATACCATTATTAGTACTTCATACACAAGTCTAGACCCATACCATTATTAGTACTTCATATACCAGTCTAGACCCATACCATTATTAGTACTTCATATACCAGTCTAGACCCATACCATTATTAGTACTCCATATACCAGTCTAGACCCATACCATTATTAGTACTTCATCCACCAGTCTAGACCCATACCATTATCAGTACTTCATATACCTGTCTAGACCCATGCCATTATTTGTTCTTCATATACCAATCTTGACCCATACCATTATTTGTACTTCATATACCAGTCTAGACCCGTACCATTATTTGTACTTCATATACCAGTCTAGACTCATACCATTATTCGTACTTCATACACCAGTCTAGACCCATGCCATTATTAGTACTTTGAGTACAGTTTCTAGATTCTTCGAGTACCATTTCTAGAGCTGCACCATTACTGGTACTTCATTCACCAGTTCCAGATCTGAATTGGTAGTTCACATACCAGTTCTAGACTTTTACCATTGTGGGTTTTTTGTGTACCATTTCTAGATGTGTCCTATCACTGGTATTAAAGTCCCCTCTTACCACATTTACTTGTCACTATGTACAAAAGCCCTGGCCTCATGTAGCCACCTCTGATTAGGGTGCAGGGGTAAGTTTTGCTCAAGTTAAAGCTTTTAGCACCTCTGTCAGCACTGCCTTATCAACAGGGGTAGGCTATTCGACTCATCAATCCTGCTCCAACATTATTCTTAGCCACGACAGCTCAATCTTTTCATTCTCAATTCCTTGGACATTCTCCTTATCTTCACTTCGCTCTCTGTCACAACATTCCTTACCCTCTTCCATCCTGTCTTGACCTTTACCTTCTCAATCAAATCAAAGCCTCCAAGTGTCACAGTTAAATCACGTAACATACCCTGTGGGACGTTGCTTTCTGCCTGCCTTTGATGTGTTCCTCCCATCTGTCTCGGCTGGATCTGAGGCCACATCTGAGAGCCAGAAAGATCTCCATTCTAAATTCATGGGCCACCCAATACCCCTATCTCACCCTTTCCCCTACCGGTTGGTTCCTATTGGCTGTTTACACCATGTCATATACCAAGGGGCTCAGAGGGTTCAATTATGAGTACAGGTTGCATAAACTTGGCTTGTATTCCCTCCAGTATAGAAGATTGAGGGGTGATCTGATCGGGATGTTTGAAACTTTAAAAGGATTTGATAGGGTAGATATGGAGAAACTAATGGGGGAATCAAGAATGAGGGGACACAATCTTAAAACTAGAGCCAGGTCATTTAGGAAGGAAATCAGGAATCGCTTTTTCACACAAAGAGTAGTCGAAATCTGGAATTCTCTCCCCCAAAAGGCTGTGGATACTCGAGTCAATTGGAGCTTTCAAGACTGAGATCGATAGATGTTTGTTGGGTAAGGGTATCGAGGGATATGGAGCAAAGACAAGTAAATAGAGTCAAGGTACAGATCAGCCATGATCTGAATGGCGGAACAGGTTCAGGGGCTGAATGGCCTTCTACTGTCCCTATGTTCCAAAGACCTTCCTGGTTTGTATGGCTCGGTACCACACCTGGTAGTCACGCACTGAGACATCGAGGACAGCGTAGAATGCGTTAGCTTATTGGAAGCAAATCACATGAAAAAAATTCAGAAAGGAGTGGCTTTGGATATTCAATCTCGGTTTGCTCAGCTAATTGGAGTCAACTATCTGACAAGGAAGCAAGGATCAGTTTTGAAGCCTTAAACATTAATTAAATATCAGTACACCAGTTTTCTTGCTGTTTCACCCAGGAATTTATTTATGAAATGATCCCAGAATAATGAATCTACTGGGTTGCTGTTCCATAGGTTGTGTGTACACTCAAACACTCTCACACACATACACACACTCACAAACTCTCACACACACACTCACACACTCACACACACATAAACACATTCACACAATCCACGCACACTCACACACGCTCACACACACATACATCACACTCACACACATACTCACACACATACACACATACACTCACACTCACACACACATACACTCACACTCACACTCACACACACATACACTCACACTCACACACACACTCACATTCACACACACACTCACACACACATACACTCACACTCACACTCTCACACACACATGGGCCCCGATATTTGCGGAGATGCGGGATCGCAGCGGGGGGGAGGGGGGGCGATTGGGTGCGTGGGTAATGCTTGGCACGATAAAATCCGTCCGTCCCCCACGCGATCACAGGTAAATTGGAGCCACTTATCGTGGCTTCCGGGTTTGGCGTCCGAAACCTGCGCAGCGGGCGGACTGCACACCCGCATCACAGGCTGTCAGCTGGAGGAGCCCGATTTAAAGGGGCAGTCCTCCACTGGCTGCTCCTGGAGGAAACACCCAAATAACACAATGGAGCAGCCCAGGGGAAAGGCTGCTCCTCGATTCAGTGATGCCTCACTCCAGGTGCTACTGGATGGGGTGAGGAGGAGGAGGGATATTTTCTACCCGGCGGACGGGAGGAAGTGGCCTGCCTCTGCCACCAAGAAGGCCTGGCTCGAGGTAGCAGAGGAGGTCAGCAGCAGCAGCAACATCTCCCGCACCTGGATCCAGAGCAGGAAGCGCTTCAATGACCTAACTAGGTCAGACAAAGTGAGTACACTTACTCATTCTCCTATATTCCATCTTCCACCCCCAACTCATTCTGCATTGCCAACACTACTCTATCACATCACTCCTTACACCCACTCAAAGCTCATCCTCAACTTACCTGCACTTCCTCACCTCCCCAGTACTCACCCCACCACTACCACTCAACCCAATCCTCATACAATGTCATGGCTCTGTCTCATACTCACCCTCTGATGCATCTCTTTCACGGTCAGCCTCACCCAAACCAATGCATTCATCGGTTGGCCACGTCACCATCACTCACTCACGTGTCTCTACTTTCTCCCCTTATAGGATAAGAGAGCCCAGAATGCACGGGAGAGGGTGAGGACCGGAGGGGGGGCCGCAACATGTAGTCGTGTTTACAGACGCGGAGCAGGAGGCGCTGGAGCTGAGCCACACCCTCGAGTGCCTGTCCGTCGAGGATGCCCCGACAAACGTCTGGTGATAGAACTTTAACATTCAGCACACACAATATCAATTGATGTTAACATGCCTTGCCATCTTCAGCACCTCAACATCTGTCATCATGCTTAATATTGCCTTCTGTTCTCTTACAGGGCCTTCAGCGACCGCTGTGACAGCGGAGGGCCATTCCTCAGAGGACCTGCCGGCCTCTGAGGGTGCACCATCACATCTGAGCGAGCCATCCACCCGCGCAGATGCACACACCTCGGTGGGTCCCCGTCCGCAGTTAGTTGGGGTCGCACATGGTGAGTCACCACACACATGTGAGCACGAGCAGACACTGGTGACAGGGGCAGCTGTGGAGAGTCCGTGTCGGTGAGAGCATTCTTCTCCAGGCTCTGCTCAGTTGGACACAGATGCTGAACCCTGGGGGCCATCCTTTAAAAGGAGAATGATCGAGGGGCAGCAGCACATTTGCGAGGTGCTGGAACAGGTGCCACGCGCACTCTCCATAATTGCGCTGAGGATGGAGGAGTCCAACTCCTGCATGAGAGGAATGGTGGCACAGGTACAGGAGGGGATCTCTGAGATGCTGTCACAGGGATGTGAGGGTCCATTCAGGCCCTGACAACGGCCGTTCGGACTCAGGTTGAACAACATTCAGCCGCCTTAAGCAGGCAGGCAGATACTCTAGCATTGGCCTTACAAGGCTTCACACATGTCCTCCAAACTGTCGTCCAGCATGGTGGTAGGAGTGGTATGGGCCTGGCCCAGAGGAGGGATGATGGCGAAAGGGGACATGGAAGTGGGGACGCCACTCAAAGCGCTCCCACGTCTCACCCGTTGCCCCCCTCTCAACCAGTACCCGCAATGCTGCCTCCTTTCCAGGTGGCTGAGTCTGCAGGAGGAGCAGTCTTTGGAGGTGCCCTCATGGGTACCGAAACCCAGAGGGTGTAGGCCCAAAGCATCTAATCGGTTATGGCATGAACAAGAGCAACCTGCCACTACCTCTGATGCAGCCACAGGGGAAGCACCACGTCGGAGTAGTCAGAAGCGAAAGGTGAAGGTTTTGTAAGCACAAAGGGGATGCAAAAGGGTGTTTGACGGTTCATCATGTGTTTTATTTATATTTGCTTTTTGTTAAACTCACATTAAATATTATTATTGTCACCACTACTGCCACATCTTGTCCATTCTTGACTGGCTTCTGTAATAAGGCCCTTTCATGAGGTTCATCATGAATGCCCACACTTGATGCCACCCATTGGGCGTATGTGTAATTGCAGGACCGTTTTGTGCAGGGAGTGGAGGGGAGGGGGCTGGTGTGGGCGCTGCTCGATCCAGGTGGTGAGGGCTGGACTCTTCACACTGTCTGATGTTAGGAGAACCGTTCACATATCAGTGACTCCCTGGCCTCATGAGCAGCCAGGTGAGCCGCTGTCTCCCCCACGAGTTGCTCCTCCTCCTCCTCCTCCATCTCCTCCGTCTCCTCCTTCTCAATCTCCTCCGTCTCCTCCGCCTCCTCCTCCTCAATGTGGGTGGCAGACGTGGATGGGGCCTCCTCAAGCGGTACCCCTCTCTGTTGTGCCCTGTCGTGCAGGGCACAACAAACGACTATAATGCGTCCCACTCTGTCTGGTGCGTATTGAAGGGCCCTCCCAGAACGATCAAGGCAGCCCTATAGCATGCTTAATTGTAGACCTGGTAGCGATGTGGCTGTCGTCATATCGATGCTGTTGCTCGTGGTGGGGTTCCTCAGAGGTGTCATGAGCCACATGTCCAGGGGGTATCCCATGTGCTTGCGGGTGTTGGGTGCCTGGAAGGGGGGTGGAATGTTGGACTCCCGGAGGATGAAGGAATCGTGGCAGCTGCCAGGGTATCTGGCGCACACGTGAAGGAATCTCTTGCGGTGGTCACAAACAAGCTGAGTGTTGATGGAGTGATAGCCCTTCCTGTTGATGAACAGTCCTGGCTCGTGTGGAGGTGCTCGGATTGTTATATGGGTGCAATCGATTACACCCTGCACCCACGGGAAGCCAGACACAGCGTGGAATCCCATTGTCCTCCCTGTCTGGCTGAGGTCGTCCATGGGGAAGTTGATGTAGTGCGAGGCCCTGTGAAGCAAGCCATCGGTGACCTGCCTTATGCACTTGTGTGCAGATGACTGAGAGACCCCGGCGATGTCCCCGGTGGCACCCTGGAATGATCCAGAGGCAAAGAAGTTGGGGGCAGTTATGACTTTGACAGCGACAGGTAAGGAGATGCTGCTCGGCCCAGCCGGGAGCAGCTCGGCATGAAGGAGGCTGCAGATGTCTGCGACTACCTGGCGACTGACTCTGAGTCTCCGTATGCACTGCTCCTCAGAGAGGTCCAGGAAGCTGAGCCTCGGTCTGTAGACCCTGTTACGAGGGTAGTGCCTCCTGCGACATCGCTCTATCTGCTGTTGCCCTCCCTGCTGTTGTGCAGGTGCCTGTGGCGCAGCACTGTGTTGTGGAGTTCCACGTGGCAGAGGTGGACAGCGTGCCTGGTGAGACTGGTGATGTTGCTCGTCCTCGGATGAAGTGATGAATGCAGCCATGGTGCCTCCCGTCCTGACGGTGTGAGTTTGAGGGGGTCCGCAAAGTAGGTAAATGTGTTTGCACAGCAGAGTTTTGGGTTGAAAGTAAGAATTTTGAGTGGAAACACAGAGGTCTTGCAGCCAAAACTTTGTCTGAAGTGACAGAGTGCCCTGCTGCAATAAATGAGGTTTCCCCCCACCTGTTAAATAATCCTTTGCATCTCCCACTGGCAGCTGGCTGAAACACGTCTGTTGCAACAGGGAGTGTTTCCCACAGCACGGGAAACACACTGAGGATCCTTCAAAATTGCACCCCTGCCAAAATGTCCACTCAATCAGGTATCTCAAGTCCTCTAACTCTCAAACACACAGACACACACTCACACTATCCACACACACACATACACTCACACTCACACACTCTCAAACACACAAACACACACTCACACTATCCACACACACACATACACTCACACTCACACACTCTCACACACACAAACACACACTCACATTATCCACACACACACATACACTCACACTCACACACTCTCACACACACGAACACACACTCACACTATCCACATACACACTGACACACTCTCACGATCACACACACACATATTCTCACGCTCATTCACTCACGCCAGAGACACATGCACACACTCTCACACATACATGCAGACAAACACACTCTCACACAGACACACTCACTCACAGACACACACAGACAAATGCATAAACACACAGACAAACACACACACTCTCACACATACACACATACACAAACACACACACACACACACAGACAAATGCATAAACACACAGACAAACACACACACTCTCTCACATACACACATACACAAACGCACACACACACACACACAGACACACACACAGACAAAAGAGCTGAATTCCAGAGATGAGTCTCTGTCCTTAACATCAAGGCAGCATTCTACTGAGTGTGGCACCAAGGAGCCCTAGTAAAATCGAAGTCGATGGAGATCAGGGGGAAAACTCTCCAGTGGCTGGAGTCATACCCGGCACATAGAAAGATGGTAGTAGTTATTGGAGGCCAATCATCTCAGCCCCGGCACATCACTACAGGAGTTCCTCAGGGCAGTGTCCTAGGCCCAACTATCTGCAGCTGCTTCATCAATAACTTTCCCTCCATCATAAGGTCAGGAGTGGGGCTGTTTACTGAGGATTGCTTAGTGTTCAACTCTATTGGCAATTCCCCAGTTAATGAAACAGTTCATGCCTGTAAACAGCAAAACCTGGACAACATCCAGGCTTGGGCTAAGAAGTGGCAAGTAACATTCGCACAAGACAAGTGCCAGGCAATGACTATCTCCAACAAGAGAGAGTCTACCCACCTTCCCTTGACAATCAATGTCATTACCAACGCCCATATGCCCGGAATGAAAACACACACGCTGTGAACGGCCAGCAACTAGCTGTCAGGAATAAGAACCCTTGCTGATTTTTTCGTCCAGCTTGTTTCAAAAGCAATTGTGGCATTAGGACCATTGCTCCAACTGAGATCAGACTCAGGATCAAAGCTGAGACAACCCGACTTAGGTTTTTCCGATCCTAATGCTGCTGGCAACTCATTATGATTGGAAAACCTAGGTCTCCTTGCCTTTTTGGCTCAGAGTCATATTGGACCATGCATTCACTCACTTTGCTATTGCAGGAGTTCTAACATTATATGGGTCTTAAGACCGACATCATTGTCTTTCGGTCCCCACCGCAAACTCAAGTTTTCTTTGATAACGTTCCTGTGAAACGCCTTGGGATGTTTTACTACATTAAAGGCGCTATATAAATGCGAGTTGTTGTAGTTGTTGACTGTTGGATCTCAAGCTATGCCCCAAGGTGGAAGAGTGATTATACTCTGAGGGCCGAATTCTCCTTTGCTATCTTGCCCGAAATCATGCAGAACAGTGGCTGAAACGGCAGGAAAAATGAGGGGGTGAGGCCTACCAGTGTCTCCCCACCCAGCCCTCGATTAACCCCCTCCCCCACCCCTCAACACCCCTGACAGAACCACCGCTGACTGTCCCTTCCCCGCCTACCTGGTGCAAAAGACAGCAGAGGTTGGAGCCTGGCCTCTGGTCCCACTTCGCTCCTGCCCACCCTTGTTATCAGTGGGCCTGGGGTAATGGCAGTAATGGCCTAAATGGAGAGAGGGTGCCTTGCAGTGAGCTCATCTCACTCCATGCAGGCCCAAGAAATGTAGCGTCTTTAGGCCTCTGTCTTGACTGAAAAACAGGTTTTCCTCTCTCCTCTTTAGAGTGTTAGAGGGGCATCTCTTCTGGTCCACAGCAGGGTCTACCTCATGGTGGCAGAGTTCTCTCTGGGACCCTGCCCGGAATAACAGATGACCTCTCCCCCCAACCCAGGAAAATGGGGGTCGGGGTTGGCGATGGGGTTGGAAGGTTGGGCCGAAAGTCCCACCCTGTCGCCCCGTGGAAACTGTAGCTCTGAAACCCTTGAAGGGCTATTGTTTAGAACATAAGCACATAAGAAATAGGAGCAGGAGTAGGCCATACGGTCCCTCGACCCTGCTCAACCATTCAATAGGATCATGGCTGATCTTTGACCTCAACTCCACTTCCCCATATCCCTTGATTCCCTTAGTGTCCAAAAATCTATCGATCTCAGTCTTGAATACATTCAACGACTGAGGATCAACAGCCCTCTGGGGTAGAGAATTCCAAAGATACACAACCCTCTGAGTGAAGACATTTTTCCTCATCTCGGTCCTAAATGGCCGACCCCTTATCCTGAGACTATGCCCCCTAGTTCTAGACCTTCCAGCAAGGGGAAACAGCCTCTCAGCATCTACCTTGTCAAGCCCTCTAAGAATTTTTTACGTTTCAATGAGATCACCTCTCATTTTTCTAAACTCCAGAGAGTATAGGCCCATTCTACTCAATCTCTCCTCATAGGACAACCCTCTCATCCCAGGAATCAATCTAGTGAACCTTTGTTGCACCCCCTCTAAGGCAAGTATATCCTTCCTTAGTTAAGGAGACCAAAACTGTACACAGTAGTCCAGGTGTGGTCTCCATACTCTTATACTCCAACCCCCTTGCAATAAAGGCTAACATACCATTTGCCTTCCTAATTGCTTGCTGTACTTGCATGTTAATTTTCTGTGATTCATCTACAAGGACACCCAAATCATTCTGATTACAAACATTTCTTAGTCTCTCACCTTTTAAAAAATATTCCACTTTTCTACTCTTCCTACCAAAGTGGATAATTTCACATTTCCCCACTGCCACCTTCTCGTCCACTCACTTAATCTGTCTATATCCCTTTGCAGCCTCTTGCTTCATCCTCTCAGTATACTTTCCCACCTAGCTTTGTATCATTAGCAAACTTTCATACATCACACTCGGTGCCCTCATCTAAGTCATTGATGTATACTGTAAATAGCTGAGGCCCAAGCACTGATCCTTGCGGCACCCCACTAGTTACAACCCGTTTATTTCTACTCCCCGTTTTCTGTCCATTAACCAATCCTCAATCCATTCTAATATATTACTCCCAATCTCATGAGCCCTAATCTTGTGTAACAACCTTTTATATGGCATCTTATCGAATGCCTTTTGAAAATCTAAATATACGACATCCACTGGTTCCCCTTTAGCTACCCTGTTAGTTACACCTTCAATAAACTCTAATAGATTTGTCAAACACGATTTCCCTTTCATAAAACCGTGTTGACTCTGCCTAATCATATAATGATTTTCTAAGTGCCCTGTTACTATGTCCTTAATAATAGCATTTTCCCTATCACTGATGTCAGGCTATAATTCAACTAGCCTATAATTCCCTGTTTTCTCTCTCCCTCCTTCTTTGAATAGCAGGGTTACATTTTCTACCTTCCAATCCACGGGGACCATTCTAGAATCTAAGGAATTCTGGAAGATCAAAACCAATGCATCCACTATTTCTGCAAGCCACCTCTTTTAAAATCCTAGGATGTAGGCCATCAGATCCAGGAGATTTGTCGACTTTTAGTCCCATTAATTTGTCCAATATTTTTTCTTTACTAATATTAATTACATTAACTTCCTCACTCTCATTGGTCCCATGGTTCCCCACAATTTGCAATGTGTTTAAAAGTTTCTGATCCTCAACCATCTAGCTAGTGAAATATATTCAATCTCCTGTCTCTGAACAATAACAACAACAATTTGTGTTTATATTGCACCTTTATCATAAGAAAACGTCCCAAGGCGCTTCACAGGAGCGTTAATCAGACAAAATTTGAAACCGAACCACATTAGGAGAAGTGAGCAAAAAGCTTGGTCAAGGAGGTAGGTTTTAAGGAGCATCTTAAAGGAGGAGAGGTAGAGAGTCGGAGAGGTTTAAGGAGGGAATTCCGGAGCTTAGGGACGAGGCGGTTGAAGGCACGGCCGCCGATGGTGATGCGATGAAAATTGGGGATGCCCAAGTGGCCAGAATTGGAGGAGCTTAGATAGGGTCTCGGAAGGTTCAAGGGCTGGAGGAGCTTACAGGGATAGGGAGGCCATGGAGGGAATTTGAAAACAAGGATGAGAATTTTAAAGTCGAGAGGTTGCCGGACCGGGACAATAAGAACCTGAGCTGTTGCAAGTCAGGAAGATCCCAGGTTCAATTACCCCGATGGGATGTGGAGTCAAAGTCTCAGTCAGGCAGCAGGTGGGGGGGGGGGCTACAATCAGTCTCGGTGTCAGGGGAAAGAATCAGATTCCTGCTCCTGACTGCCATCCAACAACCTCTGATGGAAAGTACATACCATAGAAGAATCTTACAGCACAGAAGGAGGTCACTCGGCCCATTGTGCCTGTGCAGACTCTTTGAAAGAGCGATCCAATTAGTCCCACTTCCCCTGCTCTTGCCCCCATAGCCCTGCACATGTGTGGTGTTGAGTGAAGATCGGATTCTGCATTGATTCTGATGCCTCCCATTGTTTAATAGTACACTCGCACCTCATTGTTTGAGCTCATGAAGAATGGTCTATTAAGCAAGTTAGTGAAGGCCGGGCTGATACCTGTGGAACTGAAAGGAAAGATCTTGCATTTATGTAGTGCCTTTCACCTCCTCAGGACATCCCAAATTGCTTCACAGCTAATGAAGCACGTTAGAAGTGCAATCACTGTTGTAAAGTGGGGTAACACATTTGCACATGGTAAGATCCCACAAACAGCAATGAGATAAATTGCCAGATAATATGTTTGCTTGGCGATGTTGGCTGAGGGATAAAGATTGTCCATGACACCGGGGAGAACTCCCCTGCCAAACTTCAAAAAGTTTTTTTTTAATTATTCATTCATGATATGTGGGCATCACTGGCAAGGTCGGCATTTATTGCCCACCCCTAAACTGAGTGGCTGGCTAGCTCACTTCAGAGGACAGTTAAGGGTCAACCACATCAGTGTGGGACTGGAGTCACATGTAGGCCCAGACTGGGTAAGGACGGCAGGTTTCCTCCCAGACAATTTGTGCACAGTAAGGTCCTAATAACAGTGTGGTAGCATAAAGGTTACGTTACTGAACTAGTAATTTAGAGGCCTGGAGTTATGAGCTCAAATCCTGCCATTGCAGCTAGGGAATTTAAATTCAATTAATTAAATAAAAATCTGGAATTAAAAAAGCTAGTATCAGTAATGATGGCCATGAAACTACTTGGATTGTTATAAAAACCCACCTGGTTCACTAATGCCCTTTAGGGAAGGAAACCTGCCGTCCTTACCCAGTCTGGCCTATATGTGACTCCAGACCCACAGCAATGTGGTTCTTTCTTAATTGCCCTCTGAAATGGCCTAGCAAGCCACTCAGTTGTTCAAGAAGGTGGTTCACCACCACCTTCTCTAAGGGCAATTAGGGATGGAACAATAAACGCTGGCCTTACCAGCGATGCCCACATCCCATGAATGAATAATAAAAAAAAAATCAGATAATCTGTTTTTATTGATGTTGGTTGAGGGATAAATATTAGCCACGTTATCAGGGAGAACTCCCCTGCTCTTTTTGGAAACGTGCCATGGAATTTTCCACATCCACCTAAGAGGGCTGACGGGGCCTCGGTTTAATGTCTCATCGGAAAGATAGTACAGCACTCCCTCAGTACTGCACAGGGAATATCAGTCCAGATTATGTGCTCGAGTCTCTGGAGTAGGGCTTGAACCCACAACCTTCTGAGTCAAAAGTAAGAGTGCTACTCACTGAGCCAAGGCTGACATGGAACTATAGCTCTACTCCAGGACGAGCCAGCTTCTTCATTAGAGGAGAGGGAGTGGAGGAGACAAAACGAGCGGTAGAAAGAACTTGCATCATGTGGTGTCTTTCACATCTCTGGGACATCCCAAAGCACTTCACAGCCAAAGAATTAGTTTTGAAGTATTATACCTCAGGATATCTGGAGGATAGGAGAGGAAAAGGGAGACTTGCACGTATCCAATGCAAATAACACGCCAGTCCGCTGGCTCTTGTTTCTTGTTCTCAAAATAATTGGAAACACTTCATTAAAAATAAATTTTCCTTTCGCAGTGAAAAGAGATGAAACTGGGACAGAGCGAGGAACTGAAAGCTTTCCAAGATGGCCAGCATCAGTCCACTGAGAGATGACAATTGCAAATGGTATATTCTTTGAAAGCGAAAGAAAGTTCCCAATAGACATGACGATCTTGTCCTTTAATTACATCTCTGCTTGGCGCTTGAACATAAATTACCTTAGGATGTTCATTATTCCACATTAGTAAACGGTTGAATGATCATTAATTCCTGTTGCAGACAGTTGGATTGGAAAGCAAGTTCCAAATTCTCAAGAGTCCACTGGGAAAAAAAGAGATTTATATAACACTGTATCAGAGCTCTAAGAAATATCTCAAAGACCTTGACGTGCACTGAGTTTCTTTGAAGTGTAGCCACTGTTATTATGCAGGCAAACACAACAGCCGTTTCACACACACAGTACAATCCCACAAACAGCAAATGAGATGGATGGCACATTTAGTCTGTTCTGGTGGCATCGGTTGTGTGGGGGAATGATAGCCAGGAAGAGTATAAGAGGGAGAATGGGAGAGAGAATGAGAAAGAGAATGAGAGAGAGTGTGAGAAAATGAGAGTATGAGAGAGAGAGTGAGAGAGAATGAAAGGCAATATGAGAGGGAGCATGAGAGGTGGAATGAGGAAGAATTGGAGAGTAAAAGAGAGAATATGAGAGAGAGTGTAAGAGGGAGAATGAGGGAGTATGGGAGTGAGCAAGAAAAGGAATATGAGAAAGAAGGAAACAATTTTTCTTGAAATCTGGATAAATGCAAACTCGTGTCCCTGAGGTGAAAGGTCAATGCTCTGAACCCTGCTCTGTCTCGTTCTATAATGCAATGACCTGGTAAATAATGCTGGCCCTTCCTGTAGTATTGGTGCTACATTCATCCTTTTATTACTGTTTGAGCCTTGATTTCCCTTTTACCATGTTGTACTTTTCAATTTCAGACGAATTTAAGAAGTCTCCTAGTGTAGGGACTGAAATACAATCAGCGGTGACACAAAATATATTGCTGCAATATAAATTTAAATAACTTTGTAAAGAAAACCGAACAGGATAAATTAATACATAAATTCTAGGGAATATTAAACAGAAGCAATTATAACTTTTTTTTTTCAAAAAAGAGATTTCAATATAAGAGATACAGGAGTATTGAATACTGGAACTTTAATCAAGCAAATGATCGAGGAGTAAGAAAGATAAATGACCCCATTAACAAGGCAATGTAGAGCAAATGATAGTGATCAGCAGTTGTAACATGAATAGTTATTAAAGAAAACACTGAATGGGAAAAAGGAGCTGCAGAATGGGTCTGATTAGTAAAGGCACTCACTGTCCTGTGGAGTACATCGAGTTACACAGAGCCTACAGCACAGAAACAGGCCATTCGGCCCAACTGGTCTATGCCAGTGTTTATGCTCTACACTAGCCTCCTCCCTCCCTACTTCATCTAATGCTATCAGCATATCCTTCTATTCCTTTCTCCCTCTTGTGTTTATCGAGCTTCCCCTTAAGTGCATCTGTGCTATTCGCCTCAACTACTCCTTGTGATAGCGAGTTCCACATTCTCACCACTCTCTGGGTAAAGAGGTTTCTCCTGAATTCCCTATTGGATTTATCAGTGACTATCTTATATTTATGACCTCTAGTTTTGGATTCCCCACAAGTGGAAACATCTTCTCCACATCGACTCTATCAAACATTTTCATTATCTTAAAGACCTCTATCAGGTCACCCCTCAGCCTTCTCTTTTCTGGAGAAAAGAGCCCCAGCCTGTTCAGTCTTTCCTGATAGTTATAACCTCTCAGTTCTGGGAGGTCCGACCGATGGATCTGCGCTAGGGGCTGGTGTCCCATTGGGCCAATGGAAAACCTGATGAGTGGGGGCATCTTTTAAAACCAAACACACTCGGGTAAAGCAAACTGAATCACACGTTTTTTAAAAACTTCATTTTCGGGTGTCGCTGGCAAGGCTGGCGTTTATCATCCATCCCTACTTGCCCTGAGAAAGTGGTGGGCCTTCTTCTTGAACCACTGGTAGCAGTTTGATACAACTGAGGGACTTGCTGGGCCACTTCAGAGAGCGGTTAAGAGTCAACCACGTTGATGTGGGACTGGAGTCACATGTAGGCTAGTCCCAAGTAAGGACAGCAGGTTTCCTTCCCTAAAGGACATTAATGAACCAGTTGGGTTTTTACAACAATCCAGCAGCTTCATGGTTACTTTTACTGATTCCAGCTTTTTATTGAACTGAATTCAAATTCTCAAACTGCCATAGGTGGGACTATGAACTCATGTTCTACTGGATCACTAGTCTAGGTTTCTGGATTACTAGCCCAGTAACATAACCACTACACTACTGTACCCTATAGTGCACATCTGGGATCTCCGACAACTCAGGTAAGGTTTCCCACCAGCTTCCATTTTTTGGCGTACACTTCTCTGAATCAAATACCCGGATGGTTCTTGAAGAGAATTATTAATGTTGAGAGTCCACATGTAATACTGTTGGATTGCTTATCAAACAGAAACACATTTGATGGAAGCTGAATGTAAAATATATTGCCTGCAGACACTTACTGTATAAACTAGACAGTGGATAATGGATGCCAGTAAGTGAATCTTAAGTCAGAAATACAATTGAGGCTTTCAGACAATATTATAAGTAGTGACAGCAAAGCTCAAGCAGTTTATATATTCCTCATCCACACACTGAGTTACTACCTTGTAATTCACTTATAAAAGTGCCACATCTCCAGCCTGTCTCCCCAGTTCCAGACTCCAACCTCACTGAGACACAAGGTGGGGAGTGAAACTAGTCTTCGTCAGGAGATCAAAACAGGCTCACAGAGAACTGGCAGCCCATTTTACACCGCACCCGATCTGCTTTTCCACAATGGATTCGCTACGAGACAGTTTTGCGTTACTGGTAAAGCCCAATTTCAATCCCAAAGCCCTCTGCACTGCCTTATCTGCTGCCTGGCCTCAGATGTGGTTTTTTGGCACAGGGCAGCTGGCTCTACACTAGCGTCATGTATTTACATTATATTACATACAAATATCTTCAGGGTATGGCCCACCCCGCATTCTGTTGCTGGCACTGGAGACTTAGCAAGTCCACTTTTAATGGACTCAGTGGTGGAGACGGCTGCTTCCATCTCCAGCCCATATGGATGGACTGTGGGATGGATGGCAGTTCAGTTGTGATTGATGTCAAGCCTGAATGAGAACCCACTTCAGGTGAAACTTAGAATCCAACGTCTTTGGTGTCTGCTGTATTGAGATACTTCATGACTCATTATGAGGATTGGCTGAGGATGAAAGATATAGACCATCATGGCCATGCAGCACTTTTTTCTTTGTGGTTGCCTAATTAGTTTGTCCTTCCAACTACATGTAATGTCCACTCATTTGAACATTAGAACAGGAGTAGGCCATTCAGCCCATTGGGCCAATTTCGCCATTCAGTTAGATCATGGTTGATATGTATCTCAACTGCATTTACCTGCTTTGGTTCCTTAACCCTTAATACCCCTACCTATCAAAATTCACTGAAATACATGACTCATCTAAATGTGGTTAACAATGTAAAGCTGGCATGTCTGCCCTCTATTCGATCTGCAGCCACCCAATTAGTACAAGAAAAGCAAACATTGCCATCAAAATTGTTATTGCACACAATCTAGTGACAAAGGAGTTTTAGGAGCGTGGATTCTTAGATCGCTATGTGAGGAACTAGCTGTCCCTTGGCTTATCTATGTCAACTGTTCTTGTCAGCCAGTACTGTCCTGTCTGTTTGACCAACACACAAGGGATCAAAGTCAGTCGCTGAGGTCTACAGATCAGTGTCCCGACTACCAATCATGTTGAAGGTCATGGAAACCATAGCGAAGGTTAAGCAGCTGGGGTTCAGTACTTCAGTGTGCTTGGCCGGTATCAAATATATAAATAAACAAAATAGAGCAATTCTCTGGATCAGTCTGAAGGAGTGAAAGTTTGTTGATACTCACTGATTGGGGCCAATCACTGATGGAGCATATGGTTGATGCCAAGTCGCTGTCTCTTCTAGAACTTCCCAAATGAAATGTTCCCATAGGGTTGCAAAGATGGAATTCAGAGGGAGATTTTATAAAGAAACAAAGAAAAACTTGCATTTATTTAGCACCTTTCAGAATTTCCTAAAGCGTTTCACAGCCAATGAATACTTTTGAAGTGTAGTCACTGTTGTAATATAGGATACACAGCAGCAAATTTTCACACAGCAAGATCCCATAAATAGCAATGTGATAATGACCAGATCACCTGTTTTTTAGTGATGTTGGTTAACGTATAAATATTGGCCAGGGCACTGGCAGAACTCCCCTGCTCTTTTTCCAATTAGTACTGTGTGATCTTTTCCACCCACCTGAGAGGGCGGACAGGGCCTCAGAATAACATTTCATTTGAAAGTCGCCATCTCCGACAGTGTAGCACTCCCTCGGTACTGAACTGAAGTATCAGTCTAGATTTTGTGCTCAGGTCTCATGGAGTGGGACTCTAAACCCACAACATTCTGACTCAGAGGCGAGAGTGATACCACTGAGCCACTGCTTGGGGGGCGGGGAGGGGCAATGGGGTGGGGATGCACGACAGCGAAACCCATCGTGTCCACACACGCACGGTTCCCATCAGGGGGAGTTGAACAGCGATCAGCAGCAGGAACACCGGCTGATTTTCTACTCTGCAACCTTTGAGCACCTCTATCATTGCCACCAGCTGACATGGGCACAGGCCAGGGAAATCGAATCTGAGATAATCCTGGTCTTGCAAGGCTCAGCCCTGTCCTGCGTTAACCAGCCGAACCATCAGAGGAGCTTACCGTGCTCTGATTTAAGGGAAAGTGTTGATCAAGAAGTCAATCCTCTAATGAGCAGACATCGTCGGAATTTTACTGATTGCGACAGTGCTAACATTCATTTGTTTACCATGAATCACTGTGAGTTTTAAGCAAGTGGTCCCATTAGTCAGGACAGGGCACTTGCTCAATAATTTATGCAGTGACTTTCTTGTACTGAGTAAGAGCTCATCCTCTCCGGGACCCAAGGTGACCCCAAAAATCCTCATCCGTCTCACTAATCACTAATCATTGATTTTGTGTAAAATATATTTAATTAATCAGACAACTCACTGCATTGCCAAATGTAGGCACTGGGGATTTAAGAAGGAAAATAGCCTCCACTCATTCTCCCATCTTTCTGTGTTTTTCGGTGTCAGCTGTGGCTCAGTGGGTAGCAGTCCTGCCTCTTGAGTCAGAATGTTGTGGGTTACAAAGCCCCACTCCAAAGATTTCAGCACAGAATCACAGTTATATAAGGTATTGGTGAGACCGCACCTGGAATACTGCATACAGTTTTGGTCTCCATACTTAAGAAAAGACATACTTGCTCTCGAGGCAGTACAAAGAAGGTTCACTCGGTTAATCCCGGGGATGAGGGGGTGGACATATGAGGAGAGGTTGAGTAGATTGGGACTCTACTCATTGGAGTTCAGAAGAATGAGAGGCGATCTTATTGAAACATATAAGATTGTGAAGGGGCTTGATCGAGTGGATGCGGTAAGGATGTTCCCAAGGATGGGTGAAACTAGAACTAGGGGGCATAATCTTAGAATAAGGGGCTGCTCTTTCAAAACTGAGATGAGGAGAAACTTCTTCACTCAGAGGGTAGTAGGTCTGTGGAATTTGCTGCCCCAGGAAGCTGTGGAAGCTACATCATTAAATAAATTTAAAACAGAAATAGACAGTTTCCTAGAAGTAAAGGGAATTAGAGGTTACGGGGAGCGGGCAGGAAATTGGACATGAATTTAGATTTGAGGTTAGGATCAGATCAGCCATGATCTTATTGAATGGCGGAGCAGGCTCGAGGGGCCGATTGGCCTACTCCTGCTCCTATTTCTTATGTTCTAATGTTCTAATCTAGGCCGATGCTCTAGTGCAGTACTGAGGGAGTGCAGCACTATTGGAGGTGTTGTCTTTTGGATGAGGTGTTAAACTGAGGCCATTCCTGCCCTTGCAGGTGGATGTAAAAGATTCCATGGCACTGTTTTGAAGAAGCATGAGGCAGTTCTCCCTGATTTCTAAGACAATGTTTATCCCTCAACCAACACCACTGATTATCTTGTCATTATCTCATTGCTGTTTGTGGGCCCTTGCTGTGTGCAAATTGGACGCTGCATTTCCTACAGTTCAAAAGTAGTTCATGGGCTGTAAAGTGCTTTGGGACGTCCTGAGGTTGTTAAAGGTGCTGTATAAATGCACGTTATTTCTATATATGTGCCAAAGAGTCCTTGAGTGACCTGGTACTGGTCCAAACTTGCTGCAATGTTACTCTGGAGCACTTGGAGGCTAAAATGACCAGATCCAATCAGGCAATCCCTTTAAATGTACCAAATAAGGTAAATTTTACAATATATGCACTTGTGAGGTGGACATCACTCCTCAGGGTGACGACTGGAATATCGCGGGCGAGCTCCATTAATGGATAGAAAATCATGGGCACCTTGCCCAGGCAGGGCGCGTTTGTAAAATTTACCCTCTGGCCTTTTTAAGGGGCGAGATCATTTTTTTGAGGTAATTTTTCTCTTTCCCCATCCTTCCATTGCTTCACAACACGTTGCATCATTGGTTGAAATGGCCTCTCTTCTCCAGGCCTCTCCCCTGGTGTTCTGAAATTGGTTGCTAGGAGACATAAGAACATAAGAAATAGGAACGCGAGTAGGCCATACGGCCCCTCGAGCCTGCTTCGCCATTCAATAAGATCACGGCAGATCTTCGACCTCAATTCCCCTTTCCCGCCCGATCCCCATATCCCTCGATTCCCCTAGAGTCCAAAAATCAATCGATCTCAGCCTTGAATATACTCAACGACTGAGCATCCACAGCCCTCTGGGGTAGAGAATTCCAAAGATTCACAACCCTCTGAGTAAAGAAATTCCTCCTCAGCTCAGTCTTAAATGACCGACCCCTTATCCTGAGACTATGCCCTCTAGTTCTTGACTCTCCAGCCAGGGGAAACATCCTCTCAGCGTCTGACACGTAGCAGAGACTCCGAACGACTGCCCTCAGTTTTTTGTAAGGGAACGCACGGCCCTTGATTTATCCCTCGCAAGTTCACACCGATTAAATTGTTGAACCAATGAGAGATTGTAGGTGTTCACCTGTGTGTGTTACCATATGACATACTGCTTGAAGAGCTTTTGCATCCTTAACATGTACATTACAAACATGAGTACTGTTCACAGCTATGAGCTTAAGATGTTGCACAGTTCTATTTTATCAGCTATCCATTTATATACTTTTATTTTCAGATCCTTCTTGCGCCTTTGACCTCCTTCCTCTTTCCCTGTTGTAATCTTTCTGGTCTCCCTTTCTTCGATTTTATCTATTCTACTGTGGCCTTTAGTCCTGTCAGCTTTCAGCTTTATTCTTTTGTTCCTCTAAAAAGTGCTGACCTACATGCTTATGTTGCAACCTTCATTCTCACTGCGCTGAGTTCAATCATAGAATCTTACAGCACAGAAGGAGGCCTTCCCACGCCAATTGGAAAAAAAAACACCTCTTTGGTACCAGATTAAATAATCCCTGGCTGTCAATCAAACAGCCTTTTCTCCCCCCATCTCCAATATTCTCATAACTAATAAACAAAAGTGTTTAAAGAAAATGAAAAATAAAACCATTTTTTTTAATGCCCCCAAGATTCTTTCTGGAGTTGCTCGCAACAGAGCGCTCGAGATTAGTCTTTAATTCCTGGTGTCTCCAGGGCAATCCTGGAGGGTTGGCAACCCTAGTGATATCCAAAAGTGCAGTCTCACTGAGTCTTCCCTTATACGTTAAACCTTGCCCGCTCAATGATTATCAGTTACAATAAGTCTGCTCCAATGAAATGCTCAAGTAGGTATATACCAATTGTGGCATGCTGTCTTTTCAATAATAAAGAAAGAAAGAACTTGCATTTTTATAGCACCTTTCATGGCTTCAGGATATCTGAAAGTGCTTTGCAGCCAAAGAAGTATTTTGAAGTGTAGTCACTGTTATGGTGTAAGCAAACGCGGAAGCCAATTTGTGCACAGCAAGATCCCACAAACAGCAACGAGATAAACAACCAGATTATCTGTTTTTAAATGATATTCATAGAACCATACAGCACAGAAGGAGGCCATTCGGCCCATCGTGCCTGTGCCTACTCTTTGAAAGACCTGTCCAATTCGTCCCACTCCCTCTGCCCTTTCCCAAAGCCCTGCAAATTTTCTACTTCAAGTATTTAAGAGGGACAGACGGATAGAATTGAAAAGCAGAGAAGTTATGCTAAACTTGTACAGCACCTTGGTTAGACCACGCTTGGAGTACTGCAAACAGTTTTGGTCTCCACACTATAAAAAGGATATAAAGGCATTGGAGAAGGTGCAAAAAGGATTTACTAGGATGATATCAGAAATGAGAGGTTATACCAATCAGGAAAGATTGAAGAGGCTGGGGCTGTTTTCTCTGGAAAAGAGAAGACAGAGGGGTGACCTGATAGAGGTCTTTATGATTATGAAAGGGTTTGGTAGGGTAGACATGGAGAAGATGTTTCCACTTGTGGGGGAGACCAGAACTAGGGGCCATAAATATAAGATAGTCACTAATAAATCCAATGGGGAATTCAGGAGAAACTTGTTTACCCAGAGAGTGGTGAGAATGTGGAACTCGCTACCACAAGGAGTAGGTGAGGCGAATAGCAAAGATGCATTTAAGGGGAAGCTGGATAAACACATGAGGGAGAAAGGAATAGAAGGATATGTTGATAGGGTGAGATGAAGAAGGGTGGGAGGAGGCTCGTGTGGAGCAAATTGCGACAGTTGTGTTGTTTTCACTTCATGCTTCCCTGCACTCATCGTACCCACTGGTTTGAGTCTGTGCTTTTTAGATAAGCAAAGAGAACAATGATGTAACTATCCACAACACCCTTAGAGCAAGATCACTAAGATATTGGAGCAATACAATTGGCACCACGTCAGTGCTGTGCTTCGATTAGCTTGGTCTTCTCTCCGGGATTGGTGTCTCGTACTGTGAGGTCTTGGCCCTTCACCAAATTTTCTCAATAAGATGGGCCAGTAATGTGCAACGGTTCTATTTCAATATTTCACTAGCGCAATGGAAACTTATGAGTGTAATTCATCTGTGTGACATTTTCATTCCCTGTCCTGGACTTCTAACTTTTCTATTTTAAATCATTATTTCTTCACCGATATTTGAAAAGTGCAATGACCAAACTATGAAATGAATATCATTATAATATAGAAAGTCTGGTAGAATAAGGGCTAAGGTTAGATGTAAAGCTACAATTTTAATTAGGGTTACGCCTAGAGTTAGGGTTATGGTTAGGGTTATGGTTAGGGTTATGGTTAGGGTTATGGTTAGGGTTATGGTTAGGTCTAAAGATTTAGGATTTGTTGTTCATCCGAATGTTGTATTTAATTTTTTTTTTACTTATTCAGAATTTTATATTGTGCAGATTTTTTTTCAAATTAACAACCATTGAACTTTGGGACTCTGGACTCGCCTTAACTTTATTGTTTAACCAGTGTGCCTGAGGCTTAGGTTGTGGAAGAGCAATTATTCCAGAACAATTTTTGTGAGCAATGCGAATTCTCAGCCGTGGTTAAGTGACAGTGAAAGCATTAACTGAATAAGAAACTAAACCAAGCGTGAGATGATGCGACATCTCATTCTGATTTTTTCCCCCAACCTTTTTTTTAATTATTCAGCAACCTAATTGTAGAAAATGAGTCTAGAGTGCAAGCCACTACTGAGCTTGTAATGAGTACATTAGAAGATGAGACTGTCATTATTCTAACGCTGAACTTCTTTTAGGGTTCATTAAAATACAAGACTGAATAATAAAGGAATAGATTTATTGAAGTTTAAAAGAGCTCCACATATAGCAGCATTCAGCAGCTTCTTGTTAGCTAACAAACTTTGTTTTGCAGGCTGACTAACTGACGCAGTCTGGATCGAACCAGTTACTTAAATTACAAGGTCAACTTAGTACTTAAAAGACAGACTTGAAAGAAAGAGCTTGCATTTATATAGCGCCTTTCATGACCTCAGGACAACCCAAAGCGCTTTACAGCCGATAAAGCACTTTTTGAAGTGTAGTCACTGTTGCAATGTAGGAAACACGACAGCCAATCCCACAATCCCACAAACAGCAATGTGACAATGACCAGACAATCTATTTTTGAGTGATGTCGGTTAAGGGAGAACTCCCCCTGCTCTTCTTCAAATAGTGCCATGGAATCTTTTACATTTAAGGTAGGGGAGTCTATAACGAGGGGACATAGATTTAAGGTGAGAGGGGAGAGATAGAAAAGGGTCCAGAGGGGCAATTTTTTCACTCAAAGGGTGGTGAGTGTCTGGAACGAGCTGCCAGAGGCAGTAGTAGAGGCGGGTACAATTTTGTCTTTTAAAAAGCATTTGGACTAGCTTAGTGGTATAAACTGGGCGACATGGGCATGTTGGGCCGAAGGGCCTGTTTCTATGTTGTAAACTTCTATGATTCTATGATTCTATGATTCCCCTGAGAAGGCCGACGACTTATTGGCTTTAAAAGAATATCTCCAAATTCTTATACTCAAACTGACATAGCATTACAAAGATACATCAAGAAGTATGAGCAGAAGAATTTCCAGGACCAGCAAAAGACCATTAGACTCAACAAGCCTGTGCCTTTTTGACATATCAATCGATACCTTTAAAATAATTTTTTACCAACTTGCACCGATAAATTCTCGGGTACTTCCGGGTTGGTGGGGCAGCTAAACAAAAAACGATTTGTGCTTGAGCCTAACCTCTCAAAAGCACGAGTTCTCTTGCTCATAGTGGAGCTAGAGGTGTGAGCACATCACACTGGAGTGTGCATTTAACGTGTGCAATGACCTCCAATAGTGCAATGCACACATTTCCTGGGACCAATTTTCAGCACCAAATCTTGGAGCTGAAGCCACTTTAGGTAAGTTGACTTGCTGATATTGTTTAAAGGGATTGGTTAGTCAGGACAGAATGGGCCAAAAGGCAATGCTTATTTATGGCCTGATGTTTAAAATCTGATTTAGAAGTTTCAATTTGATGCTCATTCTCGAACATCATAACCGTTTCCAACCTGGAGAGTTCCACTGCTGATTTCTGATAGGGTTTCTTGGCTGTGTGTGGGCAAAAGAGAGGCTTAAACTATCCAGGATATAGTGTCCTGACAGTGGAGGATATATTGGCCTTGGAGGGAGTGCAGTGCAGATTCACCAGCACGATACCAGGGCTAAAAGGATTAAATTATTGCTTCAATTACCTTTGATAACTTATCTAATATTTTTTGAAGGAAGAGAATGATTATATTATAAAAAAGGAAATAATCACTCACAGATTGAAATTGTACTGCGATATATAAGTAACAAATAGTTTAACACATTCAGGTGAATTTCCATTGTCCGCTATTTTAATGAAGGTGGGTTAACACCTCCATTAAAAATGGTGAACAGAGGACATTAGTGTGTTGGTCTCTAATATGAATCAGTTCAACTCCTCACCATAACTGCCACCTCATCATGCTAATCTCAGTTATGCCTTACATAGAAATTACAGCATAGAAACAGGCCATTCGGCCCAACTGGTCGATGCTGGTGTTTATGCTCCACACGGGCCTCCTCCCACCCCACTTCATCTGACCTTATCAGCATAACCTTCTATTCCTTTCTCCCTGATGTACTTATCTCACTTCCTCATAAATGCATCAATGTTAGTCATCCTATCACTTGGATAAGATTCTGTCTGTAAGATATATCTTTGAGATGTGTAGCGTGTTTTTTCACACATTGAGGTGGTAAGGCGGAGAATTTCCTTGAAGAATCTACCGTTGAGCTGCCGTAACCTCGGTTACGCGCACGAGCGGGGTTTTCCTCCAAAGTTACAGGGGCGGAGCGGGGAGAAGCCCCAAGGACACTGACCCTCTAAGTGTCTAGAAGTTGCTGTTGGGGAACTAATCATTGAATGATACGAAGGAAACTGGTCCATGGGTGATCTGATTTCAGTAGGTGAACACAGTAGGTGTCTTTTAGCCCCAACGCTGTGGGCTATTCAATGGGGAGGTACATTAATTAACCGGGAGTAGCACTTGTTAAGTGCACTGATCATTCATTTAAACAACAACAACAACTTGCATTTACATAGCGCCTTTAGGAGATAATGGGGCAGGTTGGCCAAAGAGGTAGGTTTAAAAGAGCGTCTTAAAAGAGGAGAGAGAGGTAGGAGGGGCAGTGAGGTATAGGGAGGGAATTCCTGAGCGTAAGGCCACGGCAGCTGAAGGCACGGCCACCAGTGGTGGAGCAAAGGGAGTGGGGGACGCGCAAGAGACCAGAATTGGAGGAACGCAGAGATCTCGGGGGGTTGTAGGGCTGGAGAAGGTGACAGAGATAGGGAGGGGTGGGGAGCGAGGCCGTGGAGGGAATTGAAAACAAGGATGAGAATTTTAAAATCCACCTCTGAAATAGGACAGGAGAGACCAGTGCAGCAGGTAATTCTGAAGTTTCACTTGAGTATGAAGCATACAAGGGCAACATAAAATCATTTCAATGACCAGGTGCTGGAAGAACAGCTTGAAGGGGTACGAGAAAGGAAGGATACAATCTAGGTGAGGGGAGGGGGAAGGAGCCAAGAATGATGGATTGGTGTGAACTGTTTGATATTGTAGGTCCAGAGGGAAAATGGAATATATTCAGAGACATTAGAGAACTGCAAAATTACATTACAACTCTCCATCAGGTAAAAAGCACAGTAGAGTCAGTAGCAAACCAATGGGGCATTCAGAGAAGGAATGCAAGTGATAAGAGTTAATAAAAGTTTTTTTTCATTATTTGTTCTTGGGATGTGTGACACACTGGCAAGGCAATATTTACTGCCCAATCCCTAAGTGCCCTGCGGGCATCAAGAATCAACCACATGGTATAGGGTTGGACTCACATGTAGACCAGACCAGGTACGGATGACTGTTTCTTTTCCCCGAAAGACACTGAATCATAGAATCCCACAGCACAGATGGAGGCCATTCGGCCCATCATGCCTCTGAAAGAGCTACCAATTAATCTCACTCCCCTGCTCTTTCCCCATAGCCCTGCAAATTTCTCCTTTTCAAGTATTTATCCAATTTCTTTTTGAAAGTTACTATTGAATCTGCTTTCAGGCAGTGCATTCCAGATCATAACAACTTGCTGAGTAAAAAAAAATTCTCATCAGCCTTTTGGTTCTTTTGCCAATTATCTTAAATCTGTGCCCTCTGGTTACTGACCCTCCTGCCAGTGGAAACAGTTTCTCCCTATCTACTCTATCAAAACATCTCATAATTTTGATCACCTCCATTAAATCTCCCCTTAACCTTCTCTGCTCTGAGGAGAACAGTCCCAGCTTCTCCAGTCTCCCCACATTGGTGAATCAGTTGGATTTTTACAACAAAAAAATCCAGTAACTTTCATTGTCATTTTCTGGTGCCAACCCACAAATTACCAAGTTTATTGCATTTAATTTTACAACTTGCTACACTGGGATTTGATCTCATTGTTATGTCCAAATAAACACTCTAATTGGTGTGGTAATAACTAGCTGCTTTTACTTCCAGAACCTCTGGAATAGTCCCGTCAAAGAATAACAAAAACAAAAAATGAGAGACCTCGGAGTGTCATCAGTGCTTACCCTCAACAGGACCCATCTAGTGTTCAGTTAACAATACGCAAGCACCATACATATCAGTCATGACTGCTAAGGAGCTAGTCCAGGACCAGAACCTCTAGGCTACTGCACCCTTCCGCCATTAAGTATAAAACTACATAAACGATCAAAGAGATAAGTACAGGAAAAAAAGTGAAAGATTAAATTATTGGACGGAAAATTGTAGGTCTATGAATCGGAGACAAGTCTGAACTTCCAACAAGCAGCCCTGGTGCTAAGTTTTGCGTCAAAAGACGCTAAAGGTAAAAATTTACCCTATAAAAGCCAACAAGGAGAGAAACAAATATAAAGAACAAATTCCTATAAAAATATTTTGAGAATTACATAGAATTTACAGCATGGGAACAGGCCATTCGGCCCAACAGGTCTATGCCGGTGTTTACATTCCACTTGAGCCTCCTCCCACCTTATTCATCTCACCCTATCAACATTTCCTTCTATTCCTTTCTCTCTCATGAATTTATCTAGCTTCCCTTTAAATGTATCTGTGCTATTCACCTCAACTACTCCATGTGACAGCGAGTTCCACATTCTCACCACTCTCTGGATAAAGAGGTTTCTCCTGAATTTCCTATTGGATTTATTAGTGACTATCTTATATTTATGGCCCCTAGTTTTGGGCTGGCCCAAAAGTGGAAACATCTTCACTACGTCTATCCTATCGAACCCATTCATAATTTTAAAGGCCTCTATTAGGTCACCTCTCAGCCATCTCTTTTCTAGAGAAAATCGTCCCAGCCTGTTCAGGTTATAACCTCTCAGTTCTGGTATCACCCTTGTAAATCTTTTTTGCATCTTCTCCAGTGCCTATATATTCTTTTAGTAATATGAAAAAACATGTCAAAGGAAACACTTATGAATCTGAGGACATAATAGCAAATAACTAAAGAATAATAGAAGCCTTTAATGGTTGCTTTGAGTCAGTGCTTATAAATGAGGACAGCCTGACCCACACAGGGTTAGAATTGAAAGGCCAATAGAAGCAAAAATTGATATAGAAATTAACCACAAAGAAATTACAATCCAAGGACACTAAAGGAGAGAATTTCTTCTACCTGTACATGTATATCAGGAAATTGCACACAACCAGCTCATGATTTCCTGTCCCTTCATTTTAATGGACTACATAGCAGATTATTAAAGGAGGTGGCAAGTCAAATCAGGCACATATTGGTCGATCTTTTTAAAGAAATCACCGTATATACATGTTGTGCTAAGGAACCGGAGAAAGCCTAACATAGTAGGAAAAAATCAAAATCTTAGCCTAGAACGCACCATGGAACTGATTTCTTCCTATCCTGTTCACTCACAGACACTGGCTCAACTTAGAATCATAGAATCATAGAAGTTACAACATGGAAACAGGCCCTTCGGCCCAACATGTCCATGTCGCCCAGTTTATACCACTAAGCTAGTCCCAATTGCCTGCACTTGGCCCATATCCCTCTATACCCATCTTACCCATGTAAATAGGGTAAGATGGGTATAACAGCCCATGGGTATAACTTGTTACAACAGCCTCAACAGCAACAACAAGTCGAGTCTATATAGCGCCTTTAACGTAGTAAAACGGCCCAATGCGCTTTAGACGAGCGTAATCAAACAAAATTTGACTCTGTGCTATATAAGGAGACATTAGGACAGGTGACCAAAAAGCTTGGTCAAAGAGGTAGGTCTAAAAGAGAGTCTTAAAGGAGGAGAGAGAGGCAGAGAGGCTGAGAGGTTTAGTGAGAGAATTCCAGAGCTTAGGGCCCAGCAGCTGAAGGCACGGCCACTGCTGGTGGGGCGAAGGAAGTGGGTGATACACGTGAGGATCGGAATCGGGGGAATGCAGGGATCTCGAAGGATTGAAGGGTTGGAGGAGGTTACAGAGATAGGGAGGGACGATGGGGGACAAATCTCTGAAACTTGGCTCAACTCAAATTGACATGTCGTGCATGGCACAGGATCAGTAAATTGGGTCTGTTTGTTTGCTGACTTCTTTCCAACTTTTGACATCGACACTTGTTTTAAGTTAGTCAAGTTTAGTCAGCAGGGTAGAATCTGTGTCATATGTGTCCTAACAGTTTGCAGGCATCTGTTAGATTAAATCTAATATTTTTTTTTGTGGGCAGACCCAATCAAACTACATTGAATAAAAGTTCAAAATGAATCAAAAACAAAGCATCAATTAACATGCCAGAAGAATGTCTGACTAAACCACATTCATGTCAATCATCTGTGCAAAGAGAAAGAACTTGCATTTATATAGCACCTTTCATGATCTCAGGAGGTCCCAAAGTGCTTTACAGCCAATTAAGTACTTTTGAAGTGCAGCCACTGTTGTAAAGTCGGAAAACACAACAGCCAATTTGCGCACAGCAAGGTCCCACAAACAGCAATGAGATGATGACCAGATAATTTGTTTTAGTGATATTGTTTGAAGGATAAATATTGGCCCAAGACATCAGGAGAATTCTTCTGTTCTTATTCAAAAATTGGTTTTCTGTCCACTTCAGAGGGCAGACAGGGCTTCGGTTTAAAGTCTCACCTGAACGACAGCATCTCCAACAGTGCAGCACTCCCTCAGTACTGCACTGTTAGCCTGGATTATGTGCTCAAGTCTCTGGAGTGGGACTTGAACCCACAACCTTCTGACTCAGAGGCGAGAGTGACACCACTGAGCCACAGCTGACACCTCTGCCTGCCCGCTTCTTGTGGAACATCCCAGAAGTGATGGTGGTCAGCAGGAAGCTGGCGGAATGGCTTCCCGGCCACATCCCCCGCCCCGGCTCAACCCAAAAAAAAACAGGCGATAGTCCCGCAGCAAATTAGAGCTTCATGGTGGAGCCCGATCGGGGAAGGATGGCCATTTGGATAAAGTAGCAGAGGACTGTTGGTGCCAATGGAGTTATACTTGCAAATGAGTCAGTGCCTTTGGGGATTGGGGGGGGTGGGGGTGGAGATTGAGAGGAGGGAGAAAAACATCCTGTGCAAGTTATTTCCCCCCTCCCCCCACTCTTGAATATGAACTCAGCCACTTGGCAACCTGGATCTGAATGAAGAACTTGATCCTAATTAGAGCAAGCAAATTTGAGTGACCCCCCCATCACCCCCTCCACTCAGGGCTAAAATACTATGATCATCTCTGATCATGTCCTGTTGGCGGGGTTACTGCTGACTGCCGGTGTTTACTTCCGAGCCCTGGTTTCCAGTCTCTTCTTTCCTATCATGGCAGCCAGAGTTAACAAAGAGCGCAAAATGAAGGATAATCAACCCTGTCCTGGGACTTCTAAAACACTCTGTCTATGATGTGGAGATGCCGGTGACGGACTGGGGTGGACAAATGTAAGGAATCTTACAACACTAGGTTATAGTCCAACAGTTTTATTTGAAAATCACAAGCTTTCGGAGGCTTTCTCCTTCGTCAGGTGAGTGTGAGATTCCATGAAGAATACCGCATATATAGTCAGAGAACAATGCCTGGTGATTACAGATAATCTTTCCAACTGCCCGTTGTCAAGGCAATCAAAGGAGTGTTCAGACAGAGAGACATTACATACAGTACTACTGAATATACAAACGGTCAGAACCCAACGACAGAGAGAGAGAGAGAGAGAGAGAAACATCTGAAAGGAAGAGAAAGAGAGAGAATGACCAGTTGTATTAAAAACAGATAACTCTTTTTTTCGCTGGTGGGGTAATCTGCTTTTAATACAACTGATCATTCTCTCTCTTTCTCTTCCTTTCAGATGTTTCTCTCTCTCTCTCTGTTGTTGGGTTCTGACCATTTGTATATTCAGTAGTCCTGTATGTAATGACTCTCTGTCTGAACACTCCTTTGATTGCCTTGACAACGGGCAGTTGGAAAGATTATCTGTAATCACCAGGCATTGTTCTCTGACTATATATGCGGTACCCTTCATGGAATCTCACACTCACCTGACGAAGGAGAAAGCCTCCGAGAGCTTGTGATTTTCAAATAAAACTGTTGGACTATAACCTGGCGTTGTAAGATTCCTTAGTCTGTCTATGCACAGTACTGCTAGGGCCTCTTGGTGCAATTCTTCCGTGACTGGTCGATAAACTGACTGGTGATCGTTTGTGACATGTTTGTGACATGTTAGTTAAGTCAGTATTTCAAACACTGAACTGGTTCCAGCATCTTGCATGTTTGCAGCTTTTTCCCATTAAATGTTTTGCTCCAAGTTGAACTTTTTTTGTATAAAAGAATTATAGAAATTTTATCTCAAAGCAAATCTAATGACAGCACTTTTCTTGTTTTCACATGTGGAAGTAGTTTACATGCCGGGGAGATATAATGGGAGACAGTTACGGTGTATGATGGATAATCGAAACACTGAAAGTAGCAGCTGTTTTCCATTCCTGTTACCAGACTGACATATAATTTTTTCCACCCATCTGAGACCAAGGTCCACAGCTAATAATTCATAATAATTAAAACGAGTAACTAAGATTAGAGTTCATTTTAAAGAAAATCATCAAGGTTGTGGCAAAACTGGATTTACATCTCCTAAAGTCAGCATACTACTTGGAGAATGTTGCAGTCTTCCTTACTATGTCATTTAGATAAAGATAAAGAAAGGCTTGCATTTATATAGCACCTTTCATGACTTTAGGACGTCCCAGAGCGCTTCACGGCCAATGAAATGTAGTCACTGTTGTAACGTAGGGAAACGCAACAGCTGATTTGCGCACAGCAAGCTCCCACAAACAGCAATGTGATAGTGACCAGACAATCTGTTTTCTTTAGTGGCTTCGGTTGAGGGATAAATATTGGCCAGGACACCGGGGACAACTCCCCTGCTCTTCGTTGAAATAGTGCCATGGGATCATTTAGGTCCACCCGAGAGGGCAGTCGGGGCCTTGGTTTAACAGCTCATCTGAAGGACGCTGATCGTTGTTCAGGTCTGTGACTTTCCGTGTCTGTGTCTTTTCCGCACAACTGCGGAATGAGGGTCCCAGTGTAAAGGCTTCAGTCATGCAGGAATGGGAAAAGTTTCAGAGTCGCACTGGGCTTGGTCACAAAGGCCAGAAGCAGAGATAGGCAGCGTGGGTCCAACTACAGTCTGGGAGAGTGGGCATGCCAAAGTAAAGGCTTTACACATGGAATGAGGGTGACAGATTGGAGATTTTGACTTCGGCAAGCTGAGATTCTGTATTTTTTTCCCTTTGATTTCCTTCTCTATGAAAAAGGAACAAGTTTGTCGGGCTTAATGGCCTTTTCCTGTTGCTAAAAGCTCCAATGTACCCCTCTCATAGAATCATTGAATGATACAGCACAGAAGAAGGCCATTTGGCCCATCGTGCCTGTGCCATCTCTTCTGACTCATGAAGTATAGCAGTGACAACAATTCTCTAGCACCTCAGCTAAGAAGCCATTCTTCATGTGTGAACCTGGACAGTAAGGGAAGGGTTTCCTTTAATGATGGGAAATTCAGAGTTATCATGGCCTGGGTGTTTAGAAAAGAGATAAACTGTTTACTACTATTAATAAAGTACTAGATTAAGTGTGCAATGGGATAGAAAGAGCTAATCCAGAGCACTATAGCTGTAGGGCTGCCAAGAGATGAAAAAGGCAAGTTTGTACTGGAGAGATACTAAATAAGTATTTTGCTTCAGTTTTCACTGAGGAGGAGGATATTTGAATGACCAGAGGTGGGTCTAGAACAGTTAGTGCAAGTTGTTATCCAAATAGAGATTGGACTATAGAAGTTATACACACGTAGAGTAGACAAATCACTTGGACCTCATGGTTTACATCCAAGGATCCTGAGGAAAGCTTGAGAAGAAGTAATGGTGGTTATAACTGAGAGATTTATACTGAGGGTGGGGTGTGTAACACAGAGAGTGTTATAACTGTGAGATTTATACTGAGGGTGGGGTGTGTAACACAGAGAGTGTTATAACTGTGAGATTTATACTGAGGGTGGGGTGTGTAACACAGAGAGTGTTATAACTGAGGGTCTTATACTGAGGGTGGGGTGTGTAACACAGAGAGTGTTATAACTGAGGGATTTATACTGAGGGTGGGGTGTGTAACACAGAGAGTGTTATAACTGAGGGTCTTATACTGAGGGTGGGGTGTGTAACACAGAGAGTGTTATAACTGAGGGTCTTAAACTGAGGGTGGGGTGTGTAACACAGAGAGTGTTATAGCTGAGAGATTTATACTGAGGGTGGGGTGTGTAACACAGAGAGTGTTATAACTGAGGGTCTTATACTGAGGGTGGGGTGTGTAACACAGAGAGTGTTATAACTGAGGGTCTTAAACTGAGGGTGGGGTGTGTAACACAGAGAATGTTATAACTGAGAGTCTTATACTGAGGGTGGGGTGTGTTGGACATGTGGGAGAGTTAAGAGTAAATAACCAATCTAACCTGTATAACTACATTTAGTCATGAAAGCAACCGGCTTTCTAAGATAAACAGTAAACCAGCAGAGTTTCAGGGAGAGGAAAGGATGGATTATATGGCACACTTCAAAGATCTGATAACAATCTACAAGGGATGCATGTGCAAAGAGATAGTAACTGGGATGACATCGGTCATGAGTATAGTGAATAAGGCAAATGAGCTGAGGGCACAGATAGACATGTGGCAGTACGATATCTTAGCTATTATTGAAACATGGCTTAAACAGGGGCAGGAATGGCAGCTCAACGTTCCTGGTTACAGGGTTTTCAGATAAGATAGAGAGGGGGATAAAAAAGGAGGGAGGGTGGCAATATTGGTTAAAGAAACAATTACAGCTGTGAAGAGAGATGATATGTTAGAAGGATCATCAAATGAGGCCATATGGGTTGAGTTAAAGAACAAAAAAGGGGCAGTCACACTGCGGGGAATGTACTATAAACCCCCAAACAGTCAGAGGGAGATAGAAGAGCAAATACGTGGGCAAATTTCTGAGACGTGCAAAAACAGTAGGGCAGTGATAGTAGGGGATTTCAACTACCCTAATATTAACTGGGATACAATCAGTGTAAAAGGTATAGAGGGTGCAGAATTCTTAAATTGCATTCACAAGAACTTTTTTAGTCAGTATGTAGCAAGCCCAACAAAGGTGGGGCGGGGGGTGCAGTTCTGGATTTAGTTTTAGGGAATGAAGCTGGGCAGGTGGAAGGAGTATCAGTGGGAGAGCATTTTGGTGGTTGTGATCATAATTCAGTTAGTTTGACCATAGTTATGGAAAAGGACACAGATAGAACAGGAGTAAAAGTTCAAAATTGGGGAAAGGCCAATTTTGCTAAGCTGAGAAGTGATTTAGCAAAAGTGGACTGGAAACAGCTACTTGAAGGTAAATCAGTGTCAGAGCAGTGGGAGGCATTCAAGGGGGAGATTCAAGGGGTTCAGAGTAAACATGTTCCCACAAAGAAAAAGGGAGGGGCTGCCAAATCTAGAGCCCCCTGGATGTCAAGGAGCACACAGGGTAAGATAAGGCAAAAAAGGGAAGCTTATGTCAGACACCGAGAGCTCAATACTGCAGAAAGCCTAGAGGAGTATAGAAAGTGCAGGGGTGAAATTAAAAAGAAAATTAGGAAAGCAAAGAGAGGGCATGAAAAAATACTGGCAAGTAAAATTAAAGAAAACCCAAAAATGTTTTATAAATACCTAAAGAGCAAGAGGATAACTAAGGAAAGAGTAGGGCCTATTAGAGACCAAAAAGGTAACCTGTGTGTGGAGGCGGAAGATGTGGGTATGGTTCTTAATGAATACTTTGTGTCTGTCTTCACAAAAGAGAGGGACGATGCAGAGATCGTAGTTAAGGAGAAGGAGTATGAAATATTGGATGGCATAAACACAGCACGAGAGGAAGTATTAAGGGTTTTAGCGTCTTTGAAAGTAGATAAATTGCAAGGCCCGGATGAAATGTATCCCAGGCTGTTAAAAGAAGCAAGGGAGGAAATAGCGGAGGCTCTGACCATCATTTTCCGATCATCCCTGGTTACAGGCGTGGTGCCAGAGGATTGGAGGACTGCCAACATTGTACCATTGCTTATAAAGGGAGAAAAGGATAGACCGAGTAATTACAGGCCAGTCAGTCTAACCTCAGTTGTGGGCAAATTATTGGAATCAATTCTGAGGGACAGGATAACTTGTCATTTAGAAAGAAGTAATCAAAGACAGTCAGCATGGATTTGTTAAGGGAAGAACACGTCTGACTAACCTGATTGATTTTGTTGAGGAGGTACCAAGGAGGGTCGATGAGGTAGTGTACATGGATTTTAGCAAGTTTTTTGACAAGGTCCCACATGGCAGACTGGTCAATAAAGTAAAAGCCCATGAGATCCAAAGGAAAGTGGCAAGTTGGATCCAAAATTGGCTCAATGGCAGGAAGCAAAAGGTAATGGTCGACGGGTGTTTTTGTGACTGGAAGGCTGTTTCCAGTGGGATGCCGAAGGGCTCAGTACTAGGTCCCTTGCTTTTTGTGGTATATATTAATGATTTAGACTTAAATGTAGGGGGCATGATTAAGAAGTTTGCAGATGATACAAAAATTGGCCTTGTGGTTGATAGTGAGGAGGAACGCTGTAGACTTCTGGAAGATATCAATGGACTGGTGAGGTGGGCAGAAAAATGGTAAATGGAATTCAATCCGGAGAAGTGTGAGGTAATGCATTTGGGGAAGGCAAACAAGGCAAGGGAATACACAATAAATGGGAGGATACTTAGAGGTGTAGAGGACGAGAGGGACCTTGGAGTACATGTCCACAGATCCCTGAAGGTAGCAGGACAGGTAGATAAGGTGGTTAAGAAGGACTACGGGATACTTTCCTTTATTAGCCGAGGCATAGAATATAACAGCAGGGAAGTTATGCTAGAACTGTATAAAACACTAGTTAGGCCACAGCTAGAGTACTGTGTACATTTATGGTCACCACATTACAGGAAGGATGTGAATGCACTAAAGAAGGTACAGAGGAGATTTATGAGGATGTTGCCAGGACTGGAGAATTTTAGCTATGAGGAAAGATTGGATAGGCTGGGGTTGTTTTGTTTGGAACAGAGGAGGCTGAGGGGTGATTTAATTGAGGTGTATAAAATTATGAAGGGCCTAGATAGAGTGGATAGGAAGGACCTATTTCCCTTAGCAGAGAGGTCAATAACCAGGGGACATAGATTTAAAGTAATTGGTAGAAGGATTAGAGGGGAGCTGAGGAATTTTTTTTTTCACCCAGAGGGTGGTGGTGGTCTGGAACTCACTGCCTGAAAGGGTGGTAGAGGCAGAAACCCTCATCACATTTAAAAAGCACTTGGGTGAGCACTTGAAATGCCGTAACCGACAGGGCTACGGACCAAGTGCTGGAAAGTGGGATTAGGCTGAATAGCTCTTTTTCGACCGGCACAGACACGATGGGCCGAATGACCTCCTTCTGTGCTGTATATTTTTCTATGTTTCTATGAGTGATTAATATACAACTTTGATGAGTGGTGTAACAAGCATAGATAGAGGGAGCAATTGGCCATGGTGTGGAGTGGATGTAAAGTAAATGAGCTGTTAATTAGCTGTTCTTGAAAAAATCCAGGAGCAGTTTATCAGGAAGTCTTGTTTATGGAATGTACCTGGTAAGTAAACAACGAAGACTGTTTATGTAAATAAGCAGTTCTTGAAAATCCAAGAGCAGATCAATCATGAATTCTAATCTCTGAAGTATACCTTTGAAGTAGGCAAACTGAGGTGTATAAGAGTGAGTTCTTCCAGTTGTAGGGAAGGCTAGAAAGAGAGAGAGAAAAACCCAGAGGCACTCCTGTGTATGGTATAGATTGATCACCTGTATTGCATCGGTATAAAGTTTGTTCCTGAAACTCTAAAATCATGTGTCTCATACTTATTTGAAGCAGATCATGGTGAACCATAGAAGGAAGGAGATCAACAGTGTATAACACAGAGAGAGTGTTATAACTGAGAGTCTTACGCTGAGGGTGGGGTGTGTAACACAGAGAGTGTTATAACTGAGAGATTTGTACTGAAGGTGGGGTGTGCAACAGAGTGTTATAACTGTGAGATTTATACTGAAGGTGGGGTGTGCAACACAGAGAGTGTTATAACTGAGAGATTTATAAAGAGAGTGGGGTGTGTAACACAGAGAGTGTTATAACTGAGAGATTTATACTGAAGGTGGGGTGTGTAACACAGAGAGTGTTATAATTGAGAGATTTATACTGAAGGTGGGGTGTGTAACACAGAGAGTGTTATAATTGAGAGATTTATACTGAAGGTGGGGTGTGTAACACAGAGAGTGTTATAACTGAGAGATTTATACTGAAGGTGGGGTGTGTAAAACAGAGAGTGTTATAACTATGAGATTTATACTGAGGATCAGGTGTGTAACATAGTGTTATAACTGTGAGATTTATACTGAGGATCAGGTGTGTAACACAGAGAGTGTTATAACTGTGAGATTTATACTGAGAGTGGGGTGTGTAACAGACAGAATGTTATAACTGAGATCCTTGTACTGAGGGTGAGTGTAACAGAAAGTGTTAGAACTGAGGGTCTTATCACACTTCCTGCCATTTAGTCAATTCCTTTCGTTGTCAACTGAAGCTGGGAGGTAAAGGTTCCTGAAAGAAATGTGGTTCATGCAAAATCTAACATACCGAGGACAGATAAATTAAAGCAGCATGTATGAAGTGGAAATGCACAATCCAATCAGTAAATGCACCAGGAACCCATCATAAAACAATTTTAAAAAAACACAATTAAGGAGTTGCTGGGGAAATGGTGACCGATTGGGATTAGTTAGAGAGAATGAACTTATTAAGTGATGCGATGGAATTTTTAATTAAAATTATTTTTTTGTACATGGACAAGATAATGAAATTAACACTAAATATATTGATAAATAGAGAGAGAAAATATGTTATTAAAATCTTATATGATGCTAACTCATTATTCACAGACTATCAGCAGGCCCAGAGAAATATCAACTTGCGTGAGTCATCCAATTTTTTTTACGTTTTCAGCTCTTGCATGTGACACTGAAACATCGAGTTACATAGAATGTACAGCAAAGAAACAGGCCATTCAGCCCAACAGGTCCATGCCAGTGTTTATACTCTACATGACCCTCCTCCCTCCCTACTTCATCTCACCCTATCAGCATATCCTTCTATTCCTTTCCTCCCTCTTGTGTTTATCTAGCTTCCCCTTAAATGCATCGATTCTATTCGCCTCAACCACTCCTTGTGGTGACGAGTTCCACATTCTAACCCCTCTCTGGGTAAAGAAGTTTCTCCTGAATTCCCTATCGGATTTATTAGTGACTATCTTATGTTTGTGGCCCCTAGTCCTGCTCTTCCCCACAAATGGAAACATCTTCTGTACCTCTACCCTGTCAAACCCTTTCATAATCATAAAGACCTCTATCAATCTTCTCTTTTCTAGAGAAAAGAACCCCAGCCTGTTTAATCTATCCTGAATAATAAATCTACTCAATCATCAGGAATAGCTTAATTACTTGAATATTAGCCCTATTTTTCAACAAATAATCTGTTTTAAATAAAAGTGCTAATCGTTTTGCTCTTTTTGTGTTACCTTGTGTCCCTCAATTTCTCTCTTTTACTTTAACTTTACCTTTACTTTTTTTACCACGTTATATCACCTGGTTTAAGTGTTCTACACCTATCTTATTATTGGAACAAACATTTTAAACATTAGGTTTCTGTATTTTTGCAAGTCCCTTTTCTCCTTCTCATCCACTTTGGAAGTGGGACCTGAATTGTGCTTTGATTGGTAGAAAACTGCACCAAAAACTATTTTTTCAGCCAATTAAGGCCCAAGAAAGAAAGAAAGAAAGAAAGAAAGACTTGCATTTAGATAGCCCCTTTCACAACCTCAGGACATCCAATGAAGTCGTTTTTGCAGCTGCTGCGAAGTAGGAAATGCAGCAGCCAATTTGCACACAGCAAGCTCCCACAAACAGCAATGTGAAAATCATCTGTTTTTTTTAGTGACGTTGGTTGAGGGCCAATCCTTTCAAATAACTTTATTCGTCTTTGCTCCAAGTGTTAGGTCAGATTCAGATTAAATTTACGCTATAACTGCAGCACTGATGCAAAGCGAAATCGTTTCACCCCAAAGCTACTGCTCCATCCTTAGGGTAGGAGACAGTGTAACGAGGGGATTTCTTACAGGGCGATTTCGCTGCTAAAGGTGGTTCAGGTGGGACTTCCCCATGCTAGCCCACGCTTAGTCACGGTTACGACCCATTGTCCTGGGTCGGGGCCAACCGCTTACGCAGTATTTCCTGTCATTGTGCCACTACAGACCAGGAAGGCAAACATACTTGCTGCAGCGACTGAGGCAGAAGAAGCAGTACCTTCAGCTGGTCATGAAACGCCATAACAAATCTTACTTGAGTTGGGTGATTTCTGATTGCGTTCCATGGTATCTCTTTCATGTAATCAATTTCAAAGGAAAAATGACCATTGTAGCATTGACCTAATATGAAGAGAGCAGAAAAGATATCCCTTTCTTCTGCTCGTCCTACTTTTTTCCCCCCTATGAAAGAAATAAATTCCATGAAAGAGACACCCTGGAACACAGTCAAAAATCACCCACCTCGAGTGAGATTTGTTTTGGCATTTCGTGACCAACTGAAGGAAGGCTATAAAAAAACAAATCAAACTACTCAATTTAGGTGAAAGGCTTTTAACGTCTCCTAGGCCTCAGCGACATAGTTACAAAGTCATTACCATGACGATTGTGTCTCAGGGGCTGCTCATCTAAACTTGACGTGAGAGGGAGAAAAGGAAAAAACAGGCTTACTGGAAACCCTTTTTTTTTCTCTTCTTTCTTCCTGTCTCTTTTCATTAAGACTCAATCCCAAGTTTAAAGTAGCCTTGAAGTCATCTCAACCCCTGAATGTCAGGCTACCTCTTGTTTGGTGAGACAGTCATTCCATTTGGAGCAAATGCCTTGCGTTGGTGATTAATGGAACTGCTTCTGCAGTTTATTTCGCTGATAACTTGCACATTGTTCTCTCACTCTCTTCTGAAAAGTTCAATTATATTCTTACAAAGCAATCTATCATTTAAATTAATGGATTTCAATTGCAAATTAAGGCTGCCAATTCAAATTAACCAAGTTCACGTTCTAGGGGAAAGGGAGCGGGAGGCTGTAACACAGGGAGATCCTCCGACTGCTCTCTGAGATAATGGGAAAAATGTAGTTGTCTCCTTAATTGGTGACATGGAAGTGATAAAGTAGAAAATGTCAGCCTGTCGTCTAATTAGACATGAGCGACAGCGATTGTCTGAGTTACCAAATTACAAACATAATTTTGCATGCCATCTTCACACTGACCGATTCTGCTGAATTAACAATTAGCTGCAACTTGTGTAAATCAGGCGACGGTGCTAATGTTGGCTCAGTGTGATTTAATCTGTCCTGTATTGCCCTGTGTCTGGGTTCAAAGGGGTACAGTCTACCAATTTAAAACAAAAAGGCAAAGGATTTGGCTAAACCTTTCTTGGCTCAGCTCTCAATCCCATTGTCGCGACTGGTGCCAAAACACAGCATATCGTTACGAACATGCATCTAAGGGGAAGCTAGGTGAGTACCTGAGAGAGAAAGGAATAGAAGGATATGTTGATAGGGTGAGATGATGTAAGGTAGGAGGAGGTTCGTGTGGAGCATAAACACCAGCATAGACCAGTTGGGCCGAATGGCCTGTTTCTGTGCTGTAAAATTCTATATAATTCTATGAAGACTGTCCCTAATTCAATGGCGATTAATTCTAGTTTCCTGCATTACAACAGTGACTGCACTTGCAAAGTACTTCATCGGCTGTGAAGCGCTTTGGGATGTCCTGAGGTCGTGAAAGGCACTAAATAAATACAAGCTCTTTTTTTTCTTTCTAATTCAGGGCTTGACAATGTGTTGGCCTCCAGGTTTTGGGAGGCATTGGCACCGATGGCGCATCAAAAGCCTGTTGAGCTGCATTGGGTTAACTGGTCTTCCATTTTCCATCCCACCACACAATGAGTTATCACTATTTCGGCAGTGGCTCAGTGGGTAGCACTCTCGCTACTGAGCAAGAAGGTTGGGGGCTCAAGTCCCACTCCCAAGACTTGTGCCTGTAATCCAGGCTGACACTCCCAGTGCAGTACTGAGGGAGCGCTGCATGTTGGAGGTCCTGTCTTTTGGATGAACTGTTAAGCTGAGGCCTCGTCTGCTCTCTCAGGGGGATTGAAAGATCCCATGGCACTATTTTGAAGATGAGCAGGCGAGTTCTCCCTGGTGTCCTGCAAAATGTTTATCCCTCAGCCAACATCACTAAAAAAACAGATTATCTGGTCATTATCTCATTGCTGTTTGTGGGATCTTGCTGTGTGCAAATTGGCTGCCGCGTTTCCTACATTACAACAGTGACTACACTTCAAAAGTATTTCATTGGCTTGTAAAGAGCTGTGGGACTTCCTGAGGTCATGAAAGGAGCTATATAAATGCAAGCTCTTTCTTAAACTATGGAAATTAAACAAATTAAAACATGAAAATTGATGAATCTGGTGAGTGCCAGAATATTTGCCAATGCCAACTCTTAGCTTAGACAAAACATTGACCCAGCTGCCTGGATGATTCAGTTGATACGTGCACTCTTTACAGAGTCACATAGAGTGGGAAGATTCCAAGTTTGGTCTGTGCTAAATTAACTGATCTCTCCCAGGGTAATAGCAGGGGCACTACAACTGGGAAATAAAAACAGTGAGGGCTCGTGTTCCTGATCGTGACCCACTGATTGGTACTAGAGGTGCATGTGGTATTTGTAGACACCCGTTGAGGATGGGATCAAGCTTCATCCGTGATGCCCCCATGAGGAATAACCTACCAACATTCCTCATCAGGGCTCATGAATGATGAATGGATACATGCATGAGGTACCTGAGGGTGGCTGGCTTTCAAGGAATCATAACCCAACCTGAGTGACAACCCTCAGGAGAAGAAGGAAGAAACTGATTGGGCGAGAAGGCAATGTTCCACTGGTGGCCATTAGGGTTGCCAACGCTGGTTGGACGTATTCCAGGAGATTTCATCACATGACCTCCCGCCTCCAACTGTCCCACCCCCACGCTCCTGCTGTTGGTCACCCAACACATCCATCCTCAGGCTGCCCCGCCTTCCTGTGCCAATTGGAGAGCGAACAGACTCTTTGGTACCAGATTGAATAATCCCTGACTGTCAGTCAAACAGCCTTTTCCCACATCTACAATATTCTTATAAGTAATAAACAAAAGTGTTCAAAGAAAATGAAAAAAAGCACCGAAATGTTTTTAACGCCCCCATGGCTCGCAACAATGTCTTGGAAATTAATCTTTTGTTCCTGGAGACGCCAGGGCATTCCTGGAGAGTTGGCAACCCTAGTGACCATCCAAAAGTGCAGTCTCACTGAGTCTTCCCTTATATGTTAAACCTTGCCCGCTCAATGATGATCAGTTACAATAAGTCTGCTACAATGAAATGCTCAAGTAGGTATTTCCCATTGTGGCATGCTGTCTTTTCAATAATAAAGAAAGAACTTGCATTTTTATAGCGCCTTTCGTGACCTCAGGACATCTGAAAGTGCTTCGCAGCCAATGAAGTATTTTGAAGGGCAGTCACTGTTATGATGTAGGCAAACGCGGAAGCCAATTTGCGCATGGCAAGATCCCACAAACAGCAATGAGATAAATAACCAGATTATCTGTTTTTTAACTGATGTTGGTTGATTGATGGGGCTTAATCGCACGAGCTTCTAGCTCAGAGGTAAGAGGACTATCAGTGGGCCAAGGCTGACTCTTCAATGATGGACGAAAGGTGATAGAATCTGAGATTTACATCAAGGTTAACTTCAGCTGAGCTGCTTTCAAAAACCTGGTTGAGAGCGTTCGATTAAGAGGAAGTCACAACTCTCAGCACAAGCCACTCAATCACTCCCCTGCGATAAAAAATAAGATTCACCAGTGTTTAACACTTTATCAATGAACACTGAGGCAAAGCACTGTCTTAATTCAAACAAGTTCTCAGATTCAACGTGCATGTATTGATTTGAGAATGCATGTGCGTAGACTGACTTTATTAAATGCTGACTCTTTATTCGAGGCCTTTGATCTCTTTTGCAGTTTGACCTCCAGTTCGGTAGATGTTGGAAAGCTGCACTAGCTGGTTATGCAGATACCTGTTTGTTGGAAATATGTTATTATCAATGCTACCGAGGGTTGTTAATCCTTCTTAATAATAACTCCCACAATGATTTGGGCCCGATTGTGACCGAACATGCAAACTTTATTATAGACACAAGAACAACGTTCTAATACAGTTATATCAAATAAACAAAAATGGCACAACCAGTCCCTAGGAAATTTCAAGATGATCAGACTTGGTTTGTGGGTGTGTGGACGTCTGTCCATCCCAAGAAACTGCTTCTGACTTTAGTGGGACAGTGCCTCAGTTTTTATAAATGTAAGGAATCTTACAACACCAGGTTATAGTCCAACAATTTTATTTATAAATAAAATTTTATAAATAAAATTGTTGGACTATAACCTGGTGTTGTAAGATTCCTTACATTTGTCCACCCCAGTCCATCACCGGCATCTCCACATCAGTTTTTATATCCTTCTGAAGCATATTTGCTTCTAGTAACTTAACAACATTAGTCAAATGATGTCATCTGTCTCAAACATCTCCCCCCCCCCCCCCGACCCAGGGTGCCCACTGTTCCAGACATCTTTTGGATATCCATTTTATGGGATTAACTGTTTGTCCGAACTGATTCTCTGGGGTTACCTGTTGTCAATTCTATCTATTTTATGGGGGAGGGACATGCTCTTATCTTTCTGTGTATTTTGATTGTTCGGATGCAGACATTTACGATGTCTCATCCTGTATATACCAATCACCAAAGTTACCTAATTATCTGAACAAAGCTCCTGCACTTAACAGGATTAGTCTGTGTCCTGCTCCTGAGTCTTTGATTATGCCTTGGGACTTCTTGTTATCTGTTTCTGACAATTGGTCTTCAATATTTCTGTTTCACGCTTCTATTGTCTCTGCAATTTTCCCAATCACTTTGCCTGATGTCAGATATATCAGTTCCTGTGGAATGTTGGCTCCCTTTGTATTCTCACAGATGCAAGTTCTGCGCTTCCCACAGCATCGCTTTTTAGCCAAGCGCCTAAAGCTTTGCAGGATGGTTATGATTTGGTCTAGAAATCATATTTCTTACACTGTTCCTGTTCAGTGGGAAGTTTGTAATGAAGATACTTTTTAGGTGGGGCTTGATGAGGACACAACCCTCTCTTTTTAAGTTATTTCATGCCCTCACTTGCTATGGTATCTACGTCTCCCAATGATTTGTCTGCTCCTCTGCCTTTACCAATCCCTCACTTGCACTAACTGCTCCAATGACCCCTGACTTGCACTGTATGTTCCAATGACACCATAATTGTACTGGACGCTATAATGGCCCAGGCAGCCCATGTCCTTAATGTATTGATTAATAATAACCCGTCTTGCCCTGAGCACAGCTCAGATCTCAGGGAAAAAAGAAAGAACTTGCATTTATATAGCGCCTTTCACTACCTCAGGACATCCGAAAGCACTTTACAGCCAATGAAGTGTAGTCTCTGTTGTAATGTGGGAAACGCAGCAGCCAATTTGCACCCAGCAAGGTCCCACAAACAGCAATGTGATGGTGACCAGATAATCTGTTTTAGTGATGTTGGTTGAGGGACAAATGTTGGCCAGGTAACCAGAGAGAACACCCCGTGCTCTTCTTCGAAATAGTGTCATAGGATCTTTTACATCCGCCTGAGAGGGCAGACGGGGCCTCATTTTAAGTCTCATCTGAAAGACGGCACCTCCCACATTGCAGCACTCCCTCAGTACTACTGGAGTGTCAGCCTAGAACTCATGCTCAAATCCCTGGAGTCCAGCTTGAACCCACAACCTACTGTCTCAGGCCAGTAGAGCTACCCACTGAGCCACGGCTGACAACAACTGCAAGCTTGACCAACTTCAATTTAACTACTCACCAAACATTATCTACAGAGGTAGAAAATAAAATAAAATCCACGTCAAAAACACAGAGGTCGAGAAATTCGTTTGCACCGCACCTGTTTTTTTTGGGCGTGAAATGGGGGCTGAAGACACCAATATGGCGTGAGAATTGTACGAGCTCGATCCGCGCCGGAGGTGCGCCACATACCATATTGGCCTGGGTGCCCTTTAGTAGTCCAGGGCGCTCCCTGAAAGAAGCCTATTAAAATATTTAAGTCAGGGCCCCTCGCTCGTTTTCAGACCAGTCTGTGATATTAGCCTGTAGCAGCGCCTGATTTGTCCATTTAACGCAAACATTCTAAAGCCAACCAATTTCTCAACAGGCAAATAAGTAAAAAAAAGAACGCATCTCAGAGACGGCTCCAGCTAATCGGACTCCTCCAGAAAGGTGCTTTGGGAACATAAGAAAGCATTTACAAGCACTACAGGCGGTATTTTTAACTCAAAATAAAATCTAAAGCTGACAGATAGTGTTAGTGAGGTGGAAAGATCTCAGGGAGGGAAAGGATAACAGCATCAGATGGCAACAACTGCTTAACTAATGTGTCAATATTCTCCACTGATTTTGCTGAGCAGCCCGTTTTCTGATGGTCAATCCAGATGGATGACAGCACCTCTTAGCCCCAGGTCGCCCGCCTACTCTTTAAGCTGGGAAATGCTGTGTGTGAGCCCAACCTGGAAGTGAGGGATAAAAATTGTCTTAATGTGTCAGGGTGGACATGAAGAGCACGAGGGTAAATTCAGTGATCTCATGTCCCCAGCGGGGAGTGGGGCTTATAAATAGGCCAGATCAGAGTCAGTGCTGTAACGCTGCAGCACCAAGAGAACATCTCATGCTCCCTTCGAGAGGACGTTCCCTGCTGGAAGAGCAGACGCATAGAAACATAGGAATATAGGAATATAGGAACATAGGAGCACAGGAATATAGGAATACAGGAGCGTTGGAACATAGGAATATAGGAACATAGGAATATAAGAACATAGGAATATAGGAGCAGAGGAACATATGAACATAAGAACATAGGAGCATAGGACAGGAGGAGGCCATTCAGCCCCTCAAGTCTGTTCTGCCATTCAATTAGATCATGGCTGATCTGTATCTTAACTCCATCTACCCACCTTGGCTCCGTAAACCTTAATACCCTTACCTAACAAAAATCTTATCGACCTCAGTTTTGAATAATTTTACCCTGTAATTTGTTGCAACAGCAGTTCGCATTTATATAGTGTTATGACTGAATAGCCATTCGAATTGGTATACAGAATCAAACAGCACAGAAGGAGGCCGTTCGGCCCATCGTGCCTGTGCTGGCTCTTTGATAGAACGATACAATTGGTATGTATCACAGGTCCACAGATAGTGAGCAAAACTGCTTTTTTTTGGCATCCAATGCATGTTTGCTTGCCTCAAAAATAAAAATTTAAATCTTTCAACATACCCACTCCACCCCATTCGATACTCTCCGATTTTTCCAACTAATGCTGACCCGGTAAAAGAAGAGGATGCATTTAGTGACACCGGCGCTGTCAATAGCAGCCATATGTACGTCATGGGACCCCCCCAACTCTCATTTATGAATGAGGCTCACTGTTAAAACCAGCGCCATTAACATTACAGATCGGCGGGGAACAGAGTCATTCCCCGCCGATCTGTAATCTCCCTCGCTCCGCCAGCTCATTTGAAGTTGGATCTTTTCACTTCGTAAAGGGAAAGTTGAGTAATTTTGTCAAAACATCTGTCCTGATTGTCACTAGCTGGCCAATTTTACACGTTGTACTCTTGTGACATCAGTAGCGGCCCGGAAAGAATTCACCTGCCGGCCTTCTCTGCTCATTGAGTGGGCGATACATTTAAAATGGGGCAAAAATTGTTAAGCAACCCCAATACACAAGAATAACACAATGTTCAACATACAACATTTGGCTCAGCTCAGTGGGTAGCACTCTTGCCTCTGAGTCAGAAGGTTGTGGGTTTAAGTCCCACTCCAGAGACTTGAGCGCAAAATCCAGGCTGACAGAGTAGTATTGAGTGCATGCTGTATTATCAGAGTCGCTGCCTTATGTCAAACTGAGGCCCTGTTCAGATGAGCGTAAATGATCCCTTGATACTCTTCAAAGAAGAGCAGGAGAGTTCTCTTGGTGAACAACACCACCTAAATCAGATTACGTGGTTGTTTTTCTCATTACAGCGCGTGGGATCTTGCTGTGTGCAAATTGGTTGCTTTGTTTGCTTACAAAAACAACAGTGACTGCACTTCAAAGATAAGTCATTGCCTTTAAAGTGCTTTGGGACATCCTGAGGATGTGGGGTTGCCAACTCTGGTTGGATGTATTCCTGGAGGTTTCATCACATGACCTCCCACCTCCAACAGCCCTATATAGTTAAACAGCACTTTTTTTCATCGCCAATATTTCTATAACCAATAAACAAAAGTGTTCAAAGCATATGAAAAAACCACACTTTTTTTTTAACGCCCCTACGATATCCCTCCTGGGTTTTTGTTCGCAACAGTGTCCTGGAGATTAATCTTCAATTCCTGGAGACTCCAGAGCAATCCTGGAGGGTTGGCAACCCTGTGAGGATGTGAAAGGCACTATATAAAAGCAAGTTCCCTCTTTCAAATGATGCATACTTTATGAAAGTGCGGGGTGACAAAAAGGCCATCCTGCCCATCGAGCCCACTCCCCTGCAAACCAAGTGTAATTTACCCCATCACAGAAATCCAACCCCCACCCCCCCACAATCACTCACTTAATCTGCTGAGGGTAAGTTCAGGAAAAATAACCCCTCATCCCAAAGACAAAACTGCACACACTCTCATCTCTACCTGAAAATTGGATGCTGCGTTTCCTTACATTACAACAGTGCTTATACTTTAAAAGTACTTCATTGGCTGTAAACATAGGAAACATAGGAACAGGAGTAGGCCATTCAGCCCCTCGTGCCTGCTCCGCCATTTGATAAGACCATGGCTGATCTGTGATCTAACTCCATATACCTGCCTTTGGCCCATATCCCTTAATACCTTTGGTTGCCAAAAAGCTATCTATCTCACATTTAAATTTAGCAATAGAGCTAGTATCAATTGCCGTTTGCGGAAGAGAGTTCCAAACTTCTACCATCCTTTGTGTGTAGAAATGTTTTCTAATCTCACTCCTGAAAGGTCTGGCTCTAATTTTTAGACTGTGCCCCCTACTCCTAGAATCCCCAACCAGCGGAAATAGTTTCTCTCTATCCACCCTATCTGTTCCCCTTAATATCTTATAAACTTCGATCAAATCACCCCTTAACCTTCGAAACTCTAGAGAATACAACCCCAATTTGTGTAATCTCTCCTCGTAACTTAACCCTTGAAGTCCGGGTATCATTCTAGTAAACCTACGCTGCACTCCCTCCAAGGCCAATATGTCCTTCCGAAGGTGCGGTGCCCAGAACTGCTCACAGTACTCCGGGTGTGGTCTAACCAGGGTTTTGTATAGCTGCAGCATAACTTCTGCCCCCTTGTACTCTAGTCCTCTAGAGATAAAGGCCAGCATTCCATTAGCCTTATTGATTATTTTCTGCACCTGTTCATGACACTTCAATGATCTATGTACCTGAACCCCTAAGTCCCTTTGGACATCCACTGTTTTTAGAAAGTACCCTGTTCTATCCTTTTTTGATCCAAAGTGGATGACCTCACATTTGTCTACATTGAATTCCATTTGCCACAGTTTTGCCCATTCACCTAATCTATCAATATCGCTTTGTAATTTTATGTTTTCATCTACACTGCTTAAGTGCTTGAGGTTGTGAAAGGCACTATATAAATGAAAGTTCTTCCTTTCGTTCTTTTTTTGAACAGTCAGTGCCCTTTCCTGCATCCCTCACTTCACCTTAAAATTAACCACAGGTCCTGATGGATGCCTTTCCGTATAATGCTGATGCGTTAGTACCTTTTTTCCTTAAAAAAATGCCAACTCCATTGTAATTACAGATACTTTACATTGTAATCACACCCGTCTACAAAGTACATTAACCCTGATAGAAAATCTGACAGGACTGACCATTAAAAGAGAGCCAGGTATTGATCAGGTTTCACGAACCAGACTGAATTAGAGCTTTCTTGAACTTTCCAAATTAACAGATGCTGAAGGAATAAATGATAGCCCCCATGCCTTAGTAATCAAGAAACCTTTTTGATGTTCTCCCTCTCCCTGGTCTTGGGAGAGTTTCCACTCCTGCTCACTCCACATTAACTCCTGCTGAAACTTCCTTGTTTGTTTCTTGGGGATTGAGAACAGGATCAAAATTGGCTCTGATATCTACACGGTTGAATAGCCTTCCATTCAGTGTCAGCTGGGGCTCAGTGGGTAGCACTCTCGCCCCCTGAGTCAGACTGGTCGTGGGTTCAAGTCCCACTCCCTAAGACTTGAGCATAAAATCCAGGCTGGCAATCCCAGTGTAGTACTGATGGAGTGCTGCACTGTTGGAGGTGCCGTCTTTCAGATGAGTAGTTAAACCGAGGCTCTGTCTGCCCTCTCAGTTGGACGTAAAAGATTCCTTAACACTATTTTGAAGAACAGCAGCGGTGTTCTCTCCAGTGTCCTGGGCCAATATTTATCCCTCAACTAATATCACTAAAAACACAATATTACTGTGTATTGCTGTTTGTGGGACCTTGCTGTGTGCAAATTGGCTGCTGCGTTTCCTACATCACTACACTTCAAAAGTACTTCATTGGCTGTAAAGGGCTTTGGGATGTCCTGAGGTCGTGAAAGGTGCTATATAAATGCAAGTTCTTTTGTTCTTTCTCTTGATTGGAAAAAAAGGAGGAAGATGGAATCACAGTGGGGAATTGCATATCTGGACTGGTCTCACTATTTCCCCAGTTGTCACAGTCAGAGGACAGCTGTAGTTAGTCACAGGACTTCCCGCTATTTGTTATACCATCCACCGCGTATCTCAGGCAAATCATGTTAGCACTAACGCTCCCGTTATATGCGGTGGGGACTTGTATCTGCAACCTACCCTACTATAAATTTGCATGTCTACATTTATAATGCAGACTGCCTATGTAAACTTGTCACACTGTCTTTGCACTCTCTCCCCAGCCCAGGCTGCAGTATACACATATATAGAATATAATTGTTTCTCCTTTATCGTTTGTTGCTGGTTAATCAGTAAATCCTGACAACAATACGAGATGAGAGCAGCACATCATGTCACCAGTACGATAGGTTTCACAGCAGATATTCTTCCACTTACAGAGAGCTGACATTTACTGCTTCACAAAGAAGGTTAGCAGCTTTGTGTCTCCAGATGTCACACTGCTCACTCACGCTTGTCAAAATACACAGCGCAACAATGAGAGTCAACACAGGACAGCTGTTTAATGGAGAGATTTTGTGTGTTAAAAAAAACTAGTTTCGTTCAGGTGATTAAAGAGATGAGCTTTCTCAGCGTGACTGGCTATTTACGATATCTCGATCTCCTAAATTAGCATTCACCTCACACAGTGCCAAGCAGGATCACTGCATGGGGTACAATCATCCCGTCTGCAGTAATCTTACAGACTGCTTTTTTTAAACATACATTTTCTCTAATTTCCTGAAGGCGCTGACACCTGCTATGAGATGCTTCCGTAGCACTTCACCCCCCCCCCATCCCGTCCCCACCCCCCATGGCCATTCGACATGTGAGAGCGCAGAGAGTGTGTCGATGCAGACAATTCGACCACAGGGGCATCACAATGCAGCGTGATACTGTCCTCACCGGATATCCGCGCACAGCGGAGTTGTATTTTCCTGCAGGAGTCATTTTATGCAAATCAATAATAAAACCCTGGGTGATTTTCCCTTCCTCCTCGCTAGTCCAGAGACACAGAAAATGATTGCGGATCTCTCCCCCCCCCTCACTAGCGTTCTGGCTGAGGGTGTCTGACTCAGCACAAAGCAGGGATTGAACCTGCCTCATTTCTACGCTGGGTAGTGAATTTACCAACTGAGCCATCCTGAGAAACTCCCTTATTACCTCTTTGCCTGTAAGGTGTCAGCAGTGGCTCAGTGGGTGGCACTCTCGCCTCTGTGTCAGATTGTTGTGAGTTCACGTCTCCACTCAGATCCTCGAGGATGAAATCGAGGCTGACTCTCCAGTGCAGTTCTGAGGGAGTGCTGCACTGTCGGAGGTGCCGTCTTTCGGGCGAAATATTAAACTGAGGCCCCGTCTGCCCTTTCAGGTTGACTTAAAAGATCCCACGTCACTGTTCAAAGAAGAGCAGGGGAGTTTTCCCCGGTGTCCTGGCCAATATTTATCCCTCAACTAACATCACTAAAAACAGACTATCTGGTCATTATCACGTTGCTATTTGTGGGATCTTGCTGTGCGCAAATTGGCGACTGCGATTACAATAGTGACTACACTTTAAGAGTACTTCATTGGCTGTAAAGCACTTTGGGATGTCATGAAAAGCGATATATGAAAGCAAGTCTTTCTTTCTTTTTACTGGTTATAATGAATGGTTATCACCAGTAAATTTACGTTTAAAGCAATCGTCTCAACCTTGAACTTTCTACAGCGAATTCAATGGCGCCATAAGGTGATAGTGCACAATTGAAAGAACAGGGTATCCTCCCCTTTTGTCTTAGTGGGTAATTGCTCTGCATAGTCTGCTTCTGTGCCATAGAGACCAGGAAGACATTGAGTTTGACTCCAAGTCTCCACTGACCTCATTCATGGTGTTGGTGTTGGCACTAAAGTGACAGCTGTGGCTCAGTGGGCAGCACTCTTACCCCCGAGTCGGAAGCTAGTAGGTTCAAGCTCTTTACTCCTGAGACTTGAGCGCATAATCGAGACTGACATTCCAGTGCATCTCATCTGAAGGACGGCTCCTCCGACAGTGCAGCACTCCCTGAAGTGTCAGCCGAGATTACGTGCTCAAGTCGTCTCTGGAGTTGGGCTTGAATCCAAGACCTACACTGACTCAGAGATGAGAGTGCTACCATCGAGCCCAGGCTGACACCTTAGACTGAGAAAGTCCCCGAGTTGTGCTGAATTGAGCTTAGCTGGGTTTGCGGAAGGAATTCAACATATTGCCATCAGCTCCCCCGGGTTAGGGAGAGGAAAATTCAGCCAGGGCTCCTGCTCCTGATAACTATGCATTGATTCTTGTTGGAAAATGGACGTTGAGTTTGGATAGGAGTGGGATTGACTGCGATGCATCATCTCCCCTCACCCAACACACAAGTTAGGCATCCTACCAACACCTGCCAGGTTTGCTATCTGACTATTTTTGTAGTTGGACAATTTTGTCTTTTTCAATGGGATGTCCATTTTCTTTTTAAGTTTAAACCAAGGATAAAAAGTCCATTATTCAAACATGTGGCCTGGTTTTCATTCTGTTTCCTGGGCAGTCCACAGGTGATCTCAACAATAACAACAACTTGTATTTATATAGCGCCTTTAACGTAGTAAAACGTCCCAAGCCGCTTCACAGGAGCGATTATCAAACAAAATTTGACACCGAGACACATAAGGAGGTATTAGGACAGGTGACCAAAAGCTTGGTCAAAGAGGTAGGTTTTAAGGAGCGTCTTAAAGGAGGAGAAAGAAGTAAAGAGGCGGAGAGGTTTAGGGAGGGAATTCCAGAGATTAGGGCTCAGGCAGCTGAAGGCACGGCCGCCAATGGTGGAGCGATTAAAATCGGAGATGCGCAAGAGGCCAGAATTGGAGGAGCGCAGAGATCTCGGAGGGTTGTAGGGCTGGAGGAGGTTACAGAGATAGAAAGTTCCTCAAAAGAGAAACAAAATTGCCAAACTTTTTTTGGTTTGTATGCAGGCAGCAACTCTTTAATGCGATTTTTTTTTGTATCTATTTCTGGTCCAGCTCTTTACAGCATCCTGAAATTAAGGTCTGCAGATGTCACTTATTTAATCAATGAGCACTGTTGTCAAATGTCATTAAAGTTCAACCTGCCAGTGTAACACCAGATGTATCCTGACAAGTAAAGCAGGCTGCTCGCTACAGAAGGTTAAAATGAGCCCATTTGTTTTTATTCTGCAGACAGCAGAGTCGGATGACACCTGACATCTTAGGATAAATATTATTGACTCTGCAGATACTTCCCAGTGATCTGTAATGTCAACATACAGCCGCTAGAGAGGGGCCAACTCATCTCTTTCGTTTTAGGAACATTAGGAGCAGAAGGTGAACAGTCAACCACCCCCCTGCCCCGAGCCTGTTCCGCCATTCTGTTAGATCATGGCTGATCTGTACCTCAACTCCATTTTCCTGCCTTTGCTCCATATCCCTCGATACCCTTACCCAACAAAAATCTATCATTTTCAGTCTTGAAAGCTCCAATTGACCACCAGCGCCCACAGCCTGTTGGGGGAGAGAGTTCCAGATTTCCACTACCCTTTGTGTGAAGAAATGCTTCCTGATTTCCCTCCTAAATGGTCTGGCTCCAATTTTAAGATCATGTCCCCCCGTTCTTGATTCCCGAACCGGAGGAAATAGTTTCCCTTTATCTACCCTATCGAATCCTTTTAATATTTTATACACCTGGATCAAATCACCCCTTCAATCTTCTATACTCAAGGGAATACAAGCCGAGTCTTTGCAACCCAGCCTCATAATTTAACCCTCTAAGCCCCGGTAACATTCTGGTGAATCTGCGCTGCACCCCCTCCAAGGACAATATATCATTCCTGAGGGCCCAAAACTGAATGCAGTATCTCCTTCTTTCATGCGGGGAGTGGGGTTCCATCTTCTGGTAGCTCAACAGTGTGGCCATTTATCGTGAGGGGCTCTTCAACTATCTGGGGCATCACAGTTGGGCAGGTGTCTTTGCTCACCCTGATGTTCAACCATTTGTTAAAGGTGGGGTGTTATTACTTATACTTTACTCCTCAAAATAATAGGGTTCAGAGCATTAAATGTCAGATGTTCGCAGGTTTATTAAGCGCACAATAATTAAACGTACACTTAACAGCAGCACTTCCCACAAAACCTTGCTGGACTTTTAGCCGGGCAATTCAAACACGTTACAGTCCCTAGCTCGTGTACAGGCGGATCAGGCCAAGTTCCAAAGTATCTGTTCCAACCCCCACATTTTATATCTTTTTTCACCCCTTATACATGACAATTCACATGTTTCTGCATTCCCCAATACACTCTCTATCAGGCAAATGTTACTGATAACTTTAGTTTTAACAAGTCTGTTTTCCATTGACTCCCCAACTTGGGCGCATTCCATAACTTTCCAGATCGATGGTCTTTCTCATGCAGGTGCTTATCTTCAAGGTCTCCCTCCCAATGGACTCACCTGACGAAGGAGCAAAGCTCCGAAAGCTTGTGATTTCAAATAAAGCTGTTGGACTATAACCTGGTGTTGTACGACTCCTTACATTTGTCCACCCCAGTCCATCACCGGCATCTCCACACCAATGAATGAACAAAGGGAGCTTTACGGCTTGTTCTGTGTTTGAGACTTCTAACCACTTTAACGTATTACCTACCAAGTGAGAGCGCGAATGATCAATCTATAACTAGCCCATAACCAATCTCCTGCATCTGAAAAGGATGAGGTAATCCCTTCTGCAGATTTTGTTATCAACTGATTAAAGTTCTCCACAGTGTGCACTGGAACATCTTTTAATTAGGTTTATTGTCTAAACTGACCATTGCTTTAAGGTCAGTCTTAATTCAGCAGTTCACAAGGGAACCTAAAATTAAAACTTAAAACTGTCTGGGCCTCTTCTGGCGGGGGAGAGTGGGGGGTTTGGGGAGGTGGGGGAGGGTGGGGGGATGGGGGTTTGGGGAGGTGGGGGAGGGTGGGGGGGAGTGGGGGGGTAGGGAGGCGGGGGAGGGTAGTGGGGGTGAGCCCTCACTGCTCTCCAGCTCAGGCCCCCAACTAAAATTGAAGATCGGGTCCTGATAACATCATCGGACCCCAACCTGCATATTTAAATTAGGATCCCTGTTGCCCTGCTGGGGGAGCCCCCCTCGCTTGCTCACAAGAGCAGGTTAATACCAGGACACGGTGGGAAGGCAGCTGGATCGGAAGGGGTAAGCGAATGGCCTCATTTTAACACCCACCCTCCCCCGCCACCCACGGGCCTGGTTTCCGCCAGGCGGGGTGGGGGGGGGGAGAACAGTTAAAATCGTGACCCTTATGTATTGTGCAGGTTAGTTCCATCATGGTGCTCCCTCCACAGCGTCTCAGTGAAGTTTCTTAAACACAACCTCAGAAGAATAACCCCCCGACATCACCGCTGTAAACATTTTCATCCTTGTGGCCTCTTTGTGTCAGTTGCCAGTGCAATGGAATTTCATTCATTGAGAGAACGGGATTGCATTCGGTTTTCAAGTGGGCTGTCTGGAAATTTCTACAGTGCAAGCTGAGCACCAAGTGTAGTAATTTATTTAGCCTGACACTTCAGTGCAGCACTGAGGGTTGTGCTGTCTTTTGGATGAGATGTTCAACCGGGGGCCCCATCTGCCTGTTTTAGGTGGAGTACAAGATCCCATGGTGCTGTTCAAAGAAGAGAAGGGGGAGCTCTCCCGGTGTCCTGCCCAGCATTTATCCCTCAACTAGTACTCCTAAAATATATATATACTGGCTATTGATCTCATCGCTGTTTGTGGGAGGTTGCTGGGCACAAATGGGCTGCTGCATTTACCTACATCAGTGACCATACTTCAAAAATAATTCATTAGCTGTAAAGTGCTTTGTGACACTTTGAGGACGTGAAAGGCACAATATCAATGCAAGTTCTTTCTTTCCATCATTTTGTAAACCGGTTCTGATACTGCGCTGGATTTACACTTCCCAAGGTGTCAAATCGAAGTCTATAAAATAATGAGGGGCATAGATAAGGTAGATAGTCAAAATCTTTTCCCAAAGGTAGGGGAGTCTATAATGAGGGGGCATGGATTTAAGGTGAGAGGGGAGAGATACAAAAGGGTCCAGAGGGGCAATTTTTTCACTCAAAGGGTGGTGAGTGTCTGGAACGAGCTGCCAGAGGCAGTAGTAGAGGCGGGTACAATTTCGTCTTTTAAAAAGCATTTGGACAGTTACATGGGTAAGATGGGTATAGAGGGATATGGGCCAAGTGCAGGCAATTGGGACTAGCTTAGTGGTATAAACTGGGCGACATGGACATGTTGGGCCGAAGGGCCTGTTTCCATGTTGTAAACTTCTATGATTCTATGATTCTATTCTATGTTGTGAGACACCTTCCTCCAGAGATTTTGGGGCTCCATTTTGAGTGACGTTCACGGGGCAGTGATGGCCTTAAAACGGGCTCGGTCACCTTACGCCCTTCCCCACCCCATTAACACCAGCGAAGCGACCGGCGCCATTTTGAAAGGGGCCGTCCACCGGGTGTCCAAAACCCCCGCCTGTTTCGGGCAACAGGCCCCATTTTAATATGGAAATTTGGTGGGGGGGAGGGGCGGTCCGGCTGGACACAAAACAGGACCCCGACTGTCAATTTAGGGTCGGGACTGCACGGGGCACGTGCTGCGCCATGCAAACTCTGACCAGTTCCACGGGCGATGGAACTGGGCGATGTAAAGTGTCGAATTATTCTTTGTGGGCCGCTGGAGGAGCAGGAGCGCTCCACAAAAATAATCTAGGTCGCTGTCTCCCCGGGAACCCCCCTCACCATCGTGAACCCCCCGCACCCCACCACCCACTCCGACCTTGCTCCACCGGCATGATTTTGAGGCTTCAATCCAGCGGGCAGTGTTAGGAGGCCTGGTTGATGCCGCGCAGCTTGACCGCCAGATTTAAATGATCATAATGGCAGGGAGGGAGGGGAGTGGGCGAGGGTGGGCCTCTTTGCCGCAGGACCGGGCAGCCGAACAGCGCGGTCCCCTGTTTGACCAACTGTCCAATCATCACAATCCATTATTGTACTGTGTACAGTTCTGGTCACCCTATTATAGAAAGGATATTATTAAACTAGAAAGAGTGCAGAAAAGATTTACTCGGATGCTACCGGGACTTGATGGTTTGACTTATAGGGAGAGGTTGGATAGACTGAGACTTTTTTCCCTGGAGAGTAGGAGGTTAAGGGGTGATCTTATAGAAGTCTATAAAATAATGAGGGGCATAGATAAGGTAGATAGTCAAAATCTTTTCCCAAATGTAGGGGAGTCTATAACGAGGGGACATAGATTTAAGGTGAGAGGGGAGAGATACAAAAGGGTCCAGAGGGGCAATTTTTTCACTCAATGGGTGGTGAGTGTCTGGAACGAGCTGCCAGAGGCAGTAGTAGAGGCAGGTACAATTTTGTCTTTTAAAAAGCATTTGGACAGTTACATGGGTAAGATGGGTATAGAGGGATATGGGCCAAGTGCAGGCAATTGGGACTAGCTTAGTGGTATAAACTGGGCGACATGGACATGTTGGGCCGAAGGGCCTGTTTCCATGTTGCAAACTTCTATGATTCTATGATTCTATGATTATGCTCTAAAGTCGTGTCAAGCTCTGATTGCAAGTTTAGCATCACTCCACATTTAGTAAATTTGCTGACTGCTCCAACTTGACACGACTCCATATGCCTGGACCTGTGGGGCACATATGGGCTGTAGTTTGGACACCCCTCGCTTTACAGCCGATTTTCTTCAGGCCTTCACAGTGCATCTGGCATCCTACGCACTGCAACCAAAGGTATTAAGGGATATGGGCCAAAGGCAGGTATATGGAGCTAGATCACAGATCAGCCATGATCTTATCAAATGGCACGAGGGGCTGAATGGCCTACTCCTGTTCCTATGTTCCTATCACCCACATCAGTGGTAAAAATGCACTGCTACTTTGACTCATTTTGCCTCTCCCTCCACTTTTGTTTCTCCTCCTTTTGGCACCTCGCCGAAATGACCTCGATGATCTGTTACACTGAATCTCGAAGCTCAACGTCACATCGGCCAATTAGAAGGTAGCGAGGACCTGTGCTGGGCTGTTGATCGGAGACGAGGGGCGGTCGGGATGTGCCCAGCTCAAACCCTCGGCTGATATATCAGAGCGGGCGTTGTCATCGGCCTCCACCAGAGATTCAGCGAGCGTCACGCGTCAGTGGAAGTGCTGTAAGTTTTTTTTTGTTCAGCACAGCTCAGAACAGCAAAGTGATCCCAGGAGAACCAAGACTGCTGACAGGTAATGCAGACATCACAATATTTCCAGATTTAAAAAAAAACTCTTAACATTCTCATTTGTAAATAAAGATAAATGCCGCTTCCTGGGGGGGCATACTGTGGGAATGTCGTGTTTAACTCTTGCTTGCAACTGTTGGATGATCGCAACAGCTGCGTTTTAAACAACAAATGCTGGAATTGCATTGAAGATGGAAAGAGAAAGCAAGGCTGGCATTTCAGGTGTTGCCTTTCATTAGTTGGGAGATAGAACTTGCCTCTCCACCCTCTATAAACTTCAGCTCATCCAAAACTCTGCTGCCTGTACCCTAACTCGCACCAAGTCCCGTTCACCCATCACCCACTGTGCTCGCTGACCAACATTGGCTCCCTGTCCGGCAACATCTCGATTTTAAAATTCACCTCCATGTTTGCAAATCGCTCCATGGCCTCACCCCCTCCCTATCTCTGTTACCTCCTCCAGCCCTACCAACATCCCGAGATCTCTGCACTCCTCCAATTCTGGCCTCTTGCACAACACCGATTTCCATCACTCCACCATTGGCGGCCGTGCTTTCAGCTGTCTAGGCCCTAAGCTCTGGAATTCCCTCTCTAAACCTCTCCACCTCTCTAACTCTCTCTCCTCCTTTAAGATGCTCCTTAAACAACTGAAGGGAGGAGGAGGCTCTGTAAACATCCCCATCCTCAATGATGGCAGAGTCCAGCACGTGAGTGCAAAAGACAAGGCTGAAGCGTTTGCAACAATCTTCAGCCAGAAGTGCCGAGTGGATGATCCATCTCGGCCCCCACCCGATATCCCCACCATTACAGAAGCCAGTATTCAGCCAATTCGATTCACTCCACGTGATATCAAGAAACGGCTGAGTGCATTGGATACAACAAAGTCTATGGGCCCCGGCAAATTCCTGGCTGTAGTGCTGAAGACTTGTGCTCCAGAACTAGCTGCACCTCTAGTCAAACTTCATCAATGACCTTCCCTTCATCATAAGGTCAGAAAGGGGGATGTTTGCTGATGGTTGCACAGTGTTCAGTTCCATTTGCAACCCCTCAGATAATGAAGCAGTCCGCGCCCGCATGCAGCAAGACCTGGACAACATCCAGGCTTGGGCTGATAAGTGGCAAGTAACATTTGCGCCAGACAAGTGCCAGGCAATGACCATCTCCAACAAGAGAGAGTCTAACCACCTCCCCTTGACATTCAACAGCATTACCATCGCCGAATCCCCCACCGTCAACATCCTGGGGGTCACCATTGACCAGAAACTTAACTGGACTAGCCACATAAATAATGTGGCTACAAGAGCAGGTCAGAGGCTGGGTATTCTGTGGCAAGTGACTCACCACCTGACTCCCCAAAGTCTTTCCACCATCTACAAGGCACAAGTCAGGAGTGTGATGGAATACTCTCCACTTGCCTGGATGAGTGCAGCTCCAACAACACTCAAGAAGCTCGACACCATCCAGGACAAAGCAGCCCGCTTGATTGGCACCCCATCCACCATCCTAAACATTCACTCCCTTCACCACCGGCGCACAGTGGCTGCAGTGTGTACCATCCACAGGATGCACTGCAGCAACTCGCCAAGGCTTCTTTGACAGCGCCTCCCAAACCCTAGACCTCTGCCACCTAGAAGGACAAGGGCAGCAGGCACATGGGAACAACACCACCTGCACGTTCCCCTCCAAGTCACACACCATCCCGACTTGGAAATATATCGCCGTTCCTTCATTGTCGCTGGGTCAAAATCCTGGAACTCCCTTCCTAACAGCACTGTGGGAGAACCTTCACCGCACGGATTGCAGTGGTTCAAGAAGGCGGCTCACCACCACCTTCTCAAGGGCAATTAGGGATGGGCAATAAATGCTGGCCTTGCCAACGATGCCCACATCCCAAGAACGAATAAAAAAAAAACCTACCTTTTGTTCACCTGTCGTAATATCTCCTTATTTGGCTCGGTTTGATAATCGCCTTGGGATGTTTTAACACGTTAAAGGCACTATACAAATGCAAGTTGTTGTGTTTGTTTACATTGCATCTTTCATGCCCTCAGGATGTGCTTCATAGTGTGTTGAAAGTGTATGGCACTATAGGCAAACACAGCAGCTAATTTATGCACGTCTAGATCATGGGATCTTTTTGTCCACTCTAACAGGGCCTTGGTGTAATGTCTCATCTGAAAGACAGCAGCTCCAAGTGTCAGTTTAGATTATGTGCTCAATTCCTTGGAGTGGGCTTAAACCCACAATCTTCTGGCTAATAGGTGAGAGGTTATCACTGAGTCAAACTGACTTCACCAGAACAATGCTGAAATATTACCCATTCTTACCGGTAATATTTAATTTTCTTAACCAGTACGTTTCTGGCCCAATGACGAAGGAGGCATTGCTGGACTTGGTTCTAGGGAGTGAGTTGGGCCAGTGGGGGGAGCATTTAGGGAGCAGCGAGCACAGTATTATAAGGTTTAGACTAGCTATGGAAAAGGACACGGACCACTCTAAAGTAAAAATGCTCAATTGAAGGAGGGCCAATTTCAATGGGATGAGAACAGATCTGGCCCGGGTAAATTGGAATCAAAGATTGGCAGGCACAACTGCAATTGAACAGTGGGCGGCCTTCAAGGAGGAGATGGTTCAGGTACAGTCTAGGCAGAAAGGTAAGGCAACTAAAGTCTGGGCTCCCTGGATGACAAAAGAGATAGTGAGTAAGATGGAACGGAAAAAAGGGGCATATGACACAAGTGAGAACCAGGCAGAATATAAAAAGTTCAGAGGGGAAGTGAAAAAGAAAATAAGAGGGGCAAAGAGAGAGTATGAGATTGGACTGGCAGCCAACATAAAAGGGAATCCAGAAGTTTTCGACAGGCATGTAAACAGTAAACGGGTAGTAAGAGAAGGGATGGGGCCGATTAAGGACCATAAAGGAGATCTACTCATGGAGGCAGAGGGGATGGCCGAGGTACTAAATGAGTACTTTGCATCTGTCTCTACCAAGGAAGAAGATGATGCCACAGTCTCAGTATAGGAAGATATAGTTGAGATACTAGATGGGCTAAAAATTGATAAAGAGGTACTAGAAAGGCTAGCTGTACTTAAAGTAGATAAGTCACCCGGTCCAGATGGGATGCATCCTAGGTTGCTGACGGAAGTAAGGGTGGAAATTGCAGAGGTGCTGGCCATAATCTTCCAAACATCCGTAGATACGGGGGTGGTGCCAAAGGACTGTTCAAAAAAGGGTGTAAGGATAACCCAGCAACTATAGGCCAGTCAGTTTAACCTCCGTTGTTGTGGAAACTTTTCGAAACGATAATCCGGGACAGAATTAACAGTCACTTAGACGAAGGTAGATTGATTAGGGAAAGCCAGCACGGATTTGTTAAAGGCAAATCATATTTAACTAACCTGATAGAATTCTTTGATGAGGTAACAGAGAGGGTAGATGAGGGCAATGCAGTTGATGTGGTGTATATGGACTTTCAAAAGGCATTTAATACAGTGCCGCATGGTAGGCTTATCATCAAGTTTGTGGCCCATGGAATAAAGGGGGCAGTAGCAACATGGATACAGAATTGGCTAAGGGACAGGAAACAGAGAGTATTGGTGAACGGTTGGTTTTCCGACTGTAGGGAGGTGTTCAGTGGTGTTCCCCAGGGGTCAGTGCTGGGACCATTGCTTTTCTTGACATATATTAATGACTTGGACTTGAGTGTGTGCAGGGCACAATTTCAAAATTTGCAGATGACACAAAACTTGGAAGGGTAATAAACAGTGAGGAGGATAGTGATAGACTTCAAGAGGATATAAACAGGCTGGTGGCATGGGCGGACACATGGCAGATGAAATTTAACACAGAAAAATGTGAAGTGATACATTTCGGTAGAAAGAATGAGGAGAGGCAATATAAACTAGAGGGCACAATTCTAAAAGGAGTACAGGAACAGAGAGATCTGGGGGGTATATGTGCACAAATCGTTGAAGGTGACACGGCAGGTTGAGAATGTGGTTAAAATCCTGGGAACCTGGGCTTTATAAAATAGAGGCAGAGAGTACAAAAGTATGGAAGTCATGATGAAACACTTTATAAAACACTGGTTCGGCCACAACTGGAGTACTGTGTCCAGTTCTGGGCACCGCACTTTAGGAAAGATGTGAAGGCCTCAAAAGTGGTGCAGAAGAGATTTACTGGAATGATTCCAGGGATGAGGGACTTTAGTTACACGGGTAGACTGGAGAAGCTGGGATAGTTCTCCGTGGAACAGAAACGGTTGTGAGGAGATTTGATAGAGGTGTTCAAAATCATGAAGGGTCTAGGCAGAGTAGATAGAGAGAAACAGTTCCCATTGGCGGAAGGGTCAAGAACCAGAGGACATAGATTTAAGGTGATTGGCAAAAGAACCAAAGGTGACATGAGGAAAAACTTTTTTACACAGCGAGTGGTTAGGATATGGAATGCACTGCCCGAGGGGGTGGTGGAGGCAGATTCAATCATGGCCTTCAAAAGGGAACTGGAAAAGTACTTGAAAGGAAAAAAATTGCAGAGCTATGGGGAAAGCACAGGGGAGTGGGACTAGCTGGATTGCTCTTTCATAGAACCAGCGCGGACTCGATGGGCTGAATGGCCTCCTTCCATGCTATAACCTTTCTATGATTCTATGTTCAAATGCTCATCAATCCACTATCCATCGTCCCTCCTTTTTAATTTTTGCTCTATTCCTCCCCTCCTTCCTGTTGCAGGGTGCGGGAGGGAAGAGCGTGCTAAAGTCTAAAACCATTTAGAATCATAGAATCATAGAAAATTTACGGCACAGAAGGAGAACATTCAGCACATCGTGACCACACCGGCCGAAAATGAGCCAGGCAGCCTAATCTCACTTTACAGCACTTGGTCCGTAGCCCTGTAGGTTACAGCACTTCAAGTGCATGTCCAAGTACTTTTTAAGTGAGTTGAGGGTTTCTGCCTCTACCACCCTCTCAGGCAGTGAGTTCCAGACCCCCACCACCCTCTGGGTGAAAAAAAAATTCCTCAGCTCTCCTCTAGTCCTTCTACCAATTACTTTAAATCTATGCCCCCTGGTTATTGACCTCTCTGCTAAGGGCAATAGGTCCTTCCTATCCACTCTATCTGGGCCCCTCATAATTTTATACACCTCAATTAAATCATCCCCTCAGCCTCCTCTTTTCCAAAGAGAACAACCCCAGCCTATCCAATCTTTCCTCATAGCTAAAATTCTCCAGTTCTGGCAACATCCTCGTAAATCTCCTTTGCATCCTCTCTAGTGCAATCACATCTTTCCTGTGGTGACCAGAACTGTACACAGTCCTCAAGCTGTGGCCTAACTAGTGTTTTATACAGTTCCAGCATAACCTCCTTGCTCTTATATTTTATGTCTCGGCTAATAAAGGAAAGTATCCCATATGCCTTCTTAACCACCTTATCTACCTGTCCTGCTACCTTCAGCGACCTGTGGACATACACTCCAAGATCCCTCACTTCCTCTACACCTCTAAGTATCCTCCCATTTATTGTGTACTCCCTTGCCTTGTTTGCCCTCCCCAAATGCATTACCTCACACTTCTCTGGATTGAATTCCATTTGCCACTTTTCTGCCCACCTGACCAGTCCTTTGATATCTTCCTGCAGTCTACAACTTTCCTCCTCACTATCAACCACACGGCCAATTTTTATATCATCTACAAACTTCTTAATCATGCCCTCTACTTTTAAGTCCAAATCATTAATATATATCACAAAAAGCAAGGGACCTGGTACTGAGCCCTGCGGAACCCCACTGCAACCATCCTTCCAGTCACAAAAAAACCCGTCGACCATTACCCTTTGCTTCCTGCCACTGAGCCAATTTTGGATCCAACTTGCCACTTTCCCTTGGATCCCATGGGCTTTTACTTTTTTGACCAGTCTGCCATGTGGGACCTTGCTAAAAGCCTTGCTAAAATTCATGCAGACTATATTGAACGCACTACCCTCATCAACCCTCCTTGTTACCGCCTCAAAAAGTTCAATCAAGTTAGTCAGACACGACCTTCCCTTAACAAATCCATGCTGACTGTCCTTGATTAACCCGTGCCTTTCTAAGTTACAGTTTATCCTGTCCCTAAGAATTGATTCCAATAATTTACCCACCACCGAGGTTAGACTGACTGGCCTGTAATTACTCGGTCTATCCCTCGCTCCCTTTTTAAACAACGATACGACGTTAGCAGTCCTCCAATCCTCCGGCACCACACCTGTATCCAGTGAGGATTGGAAAATGATGGTCAGAGCCTCAGCTATTTCCCCCCTTGCTTCTTTTAACCGCCTGGGATACATTTCATCCGGGCCAGGTGATTTATCTACTTTCAAAGATGCTAATTCCCTTAATACTTCCTCTCTCACTATGTTTATCCCATCCAATATTTCACACTCCTCCTCCTTAACTACAATCTCTGCATCGTCCCCCTCTTTTGTGAAGACAGACGCAAAGTATTCATTAAGAACCATGCCCACATCTTCCGCCTCCACACATAGGCTACCTTTTTGGTGTCTAATAGGCCCTACTCTTTCCTTAGTTATCATCTTGCTCTTTATGTATTTATAAAACATCTTTGGGTTTTCCTTGATTTCACTTGCCAGTATTTGATAAATGTACCAAATATCAGTGTCTGACATAAGCTTTCCTTTTTTGCCTTATCTTACCCTGTATGTTCCTTGATATCCTGGGAGCTCTAAATTTGGCAGTCCCACTCTTTTTCTTTGTGGGACCATGTTTACTCTGAGCCCCTTGAATCTCCCCCTTGAATATTAATATTATGCAAACAAGATGTCTAGTGTGCATTTCCTGTCTGTCACACTTCAAGTGTGACAACCAAATTTAAGGAGTCAGGCTTGGCTCAGTGGGTGGTTCTCTCGTTCATGTCCCACTCCAGAGACTTGAGCAAATAATCTAGGCTGACACTCCAGTGCAGTACTGAGGGAGTGCTGCACTGTCGCAGGTGCCGTCTTTCAGATGAAATGTTGAGCCAAGGCCCTGTCTGCCCTCTCAGGTGGGTGTAAAAGATCCCATGGCACTATTTCGAAGAAGAGCAGGGGAGTTCTCCCCCGTGTCCTTGCCAATATTTATCTCTCAACCGACATGACCAAAACAGATTATCTGGTCATTATCATATTGCTGTTTATGGGAACTTTCTGTGTGACAATTGGCTGCTGCGTTTCCTATATTACGACAGTGACTACACATCAAAAGTACTTCATTGTCTGTGAAGCACTTTGGGACATCCTGAGGTTGTGAAAGGTGCTATATGAATGCAAGTCTTTCTTTCTTCATACGGAATCTTGAAGCTAAGAATCCAACTTGAAAAGGACCCTGATTCTGATGGTAAAGCTCCCTCTTTGTTGGTGAGACTTCCTGTTTAAAAGACATCTGGATGTTGAGACTCCATCTTTAAAAGGGTTCCTTCTAGTGAGATTCCCTGTTTAAAAGGCACCCTGAAGGTGACACTCCCTTGTTAATATAAAGTATCTTAAGGTACATTTATTAGCAGCCTATTAGTCATTTTCAGTGCGCACAGTTGCTCCAGCAAAATTCCGGTCTTTAATTTATTTTATTTTCTCAATCATCTAAAGGATGGTCTCAGTTCTGGTTGTCAATCAAAGTGTTCTTGTTCTGTACGCTGAAAATAAGAGCCAATATCTGAATATATAGAATCATAGAAGAATCATGGAATCTTACAGCACAGAAGGAGGCCATTCAGCTCATCATGTCCATGCCTGCTCTTTGAAAGAGCTATCCAACTAGTCCCACTCTCCCCTGCTCCTTCCCCATAGCCCTGCAAATTTTCTTCCCTTCAACTATTTACCCAATTCTCTTTTGAAAGTTGCTATTGAATCTGTTTCCACCGCCCTTTCAGGCAGCGCATTCCAGATCACAATAACTCGCTGCATAAAAATATTTCTCCTCATCTCACCTCTGGCTCTTTTGCCAATTACCTTAAATCTGTGTCCTCTGGTTACTGACCCTCCTACCACTGTAAACAGTTTCTCCTTACTTACTCTATCAAAACCCTTCATGATTTTGAACACATCTATCAAATCTCCTCTTAACCTTCTCTGCTCTAAGGAGAACAATTCCAGCTTCTCCACTCTCTCCACCTATAGTTCACTTACTCTTCTGAGTGCAACCTGCAAATTTCTTCTCTGGAGCCATCCAGTGGCAAAGAGTGGAAGTTGGGCTCATGAGATATCAATTAACCAAACTGCTAATGTATAAATGACTTTTTGGGAAATCTGTAACAGATTGGGTTTTCAGATTTTGCAGAGGTTTAGTAGTGATTTAATGCCTTTTGAGGGAACCTCACCATCAGTAAAGAGCATGGGTCTCCTTTAGCCTTTCCAAAGAGGATGGGTCATTATTATGACCCATTTTAATGAAGATGCTTTGACCACCTAGCCTCCTTTTTAAATAAGGAGTCTCAGATTCCTTTTAAGAAGGGTGTGTCACCAGAGGGGCTCCTTTTACAGACAGTGTCTCATCATCAAGATCCCTTATAAAGAGAGACCCTCAACATAAGAACCCCTTTTAAAGATGGAGTTTCATTCCCAGGACTTTTGTTTTTAAAGAGTTAGTGTCACCATCGGGGTCTATTTTGAAGAGGGAAATCACCCTCAGGAATGTCTTTAAAGAGGGAAAGTCATCATTATGATCCCTTATAAAGAGGGAGTCTTTGGGGGAAACTAGGGAGTGCAGTGGGTTATACATTGGCCCTCCACCTCAGGCATGAAAAGCTCCTTTGTCAAGTGGCCATAAGGGAAATGTGTTGGGCGGTCTCAATCCAGTTCCTAGTGGGCATGGGCCTACAGCATGGAGCCCTCCCTAATTTAGTACTAAATGACAGTCTCACCCAGCCAGATAGCTGGTGTGGGAAATGGGAAAATTAATGTCACACTGGTGCAGTAGGGTTTGGGGGCTGAAGTACTTTGCTGAAGCAGAGTACAGGGAGCTTTACTGTGCGCCTGGCTATGCCAGTCGTGGCCTGCGAATGTTTGATGTTGATGCTTGCTTGAGAAAGGAAGAGTTCCATCCTTCACCTCAATGAGCCCAGAGGAAAAATGAGAAGTGGTATTTCACCGTCAGTACCCCTTATAAGGAAAGAGTGTCACCATGAGGACCCTTTTAAAAAGAATCACCATCAGGATCCTATCTAAAGAGTGAACATCACCAGCAGGACCCCTTATAAAGAGGGAGACTCTCCGTCAGAACATTTACTACAAATCAAACAGTTAATGACATTTAACAGAGGTGCCTGATATATTTTCTTTTACATAGAATTTACAGCACAGAAACAGGCCCTATGCCGATGTTTATGCTCCACACCAGCCTCCTCCCACTTAACTTCATCTCACCCTATCAACATAACCTTCTATTCCTTTCTCCCCCATGTGTTTATCTAGCTTCCCCTTAAATGCATCTATGCTATTTGCCTCAACCACTCCTTGTGGTAGCGAGTTCCACATTCTAACCACTGTCGGGGTAAAGAAGTTTCTCCTGAATTCCTTATTGGATTTATTATTTCTTAGGACTTCATTCTCTTTTAAGAATGAGTCAATAAATTACTCCAGCTCTCTCTGGATTTCCCTTGTTAAATATTTTGCTTAAACATTGAGGGTTACTTTAACTTTGGCCGATGGTGTAAAATGGGCGATGTCCAATCGGTTGCCCATTAGGCACCTCTCCCGATTTTCCTTCTCGTTGAAGTCAAGCGGGAGAGGCGTGTAGCAGGCGGTCGGTCCGATGCTGCCCGTTTTACACTGTCGGCAAAAGTTAAAATTGCCCCTCGTGAGCGACGTTTTGGAGGAGTCAGTGAGCCCGAGTGAAATGGAATCAAATTAATGCGCCAAGTTGAAATGTTCAATTGCTCTTGACATTTGCTTCTACATCTCCGTGGCAGTACAAGCAGCGTTCGGGAGAACATCTTTCAAAGTGATAGCAATACAAGGTGCTACATAGTTAGGCTCTGTTAACTGAATTACACGCACTGGTGTCGTTTTTGTGTGACACGCCAGGTAATGGCCTCAAAATGGAGTCGGCCTCCTTATCACCCGCGTTAACACCAGCGTTGCGGCCAGCGCCATTTTGAAAGGGGCCTACTGCCGGGTGTCTAAAGCGCCCGCCTATTTCAGGTGATAGGCCCCATTTTAATATGGAATTTGGGGGTCCTGCGATATAACAAGGTCCCCAATTGCCATTTCAGGTCGGAACTGGTCAGTGCAGTCTGTACGAGTCATGGGAGAGAAGAGGCCCAGCCAATGGTAAGTGTTCAAATATTTTTGTGAGCCCTGGGGGAGCCCACAAAAATAACCTAGGCCGCTGCTACCCTGGGACCCCCACCCTCCGCGATCGCGAGCCCCCCTCCCTCCCGCATCTGCCATGTACCTTCCTGGCCGCAACTCCGGCCCCTTTTTCCTTTGCTGAATCTGGTGAGCTGCGTCGGCATGCAATGTTTTTCACCCTGCAGATCGCCGGTGAAGTTAAATGAGGCCAGGGCCTCAAGTTTGCCGGAACAGGGTTGGGGGGAAGTTGTCGGGGGCCTCTTCGCCTCCTGCCTGGGCGGCCGACCAAAAGTCAAGATGGACCCCAAAGTTACTTCACACTGACCGCTCAGACTGCTGTGTTGAACAATGTACCGCCCAGTGTGGAACTGAGCCCCACACACCTGGAATCTCGTGCGTTTGATCCCTGGTCTGTGCCAAGTTACCTGATCTCAGCCACGGTGCGATAGGGAGTGCTCCACCTGAGTGGTCTCAGTAACACTGGGCTAGGCAAAGGGGAGATAAAAACATCATCGCTGGATGTACATGGCCTTGAGATCCTGCTTTGGGGACATCACGTGGGGTAAAATTCATCCACTGGCTCCCTGTCGACCCCAGCCGCTCCCGACATTTCCCATCGGAAGCAACAGATGGAGTAGAATACGTCTGCCCAAATTTCACAGAATCACATAGAATTACATAGGGTCTACAGCACAGAAACAGGCCATTCGGCCCAACTGGTCTATGCCAGTGTTTATTCTCCACACCAACCTCCTCCCACTCTTCTTCATCTAACCACATCAACATATCCTTCTATTCCTTTCTCCCTCGTGTGTTTATCCAGCTTCTTAAAAGCATCAATTCTGTTCCTCTCAACTACCACATTTGGTAGCAAGTTCCACATTCTCATCATTCTCGGGGTAAAGAAGTTTCTCCTGAATTTCTTATTGGATTTCATAGTATCGTGGTAGATACAGCAGTGGAGGAGGCCATTCAGCCCATCATGCCTGTGCCGGTTATTTGAAAGAGCTATCCAATTAGTCCTATTCCCCTGCTCTTTTCCCCGTAGCCCCGTAATTTTTTTCCCTTCAAGTATTTATCCAATTCCCTTTTGAAAGTTACTATTGAATCTGCTTCCACCGCCCTTTCAGGCAGCGCATTCCAGATCATAACAACTCGCTGCGTAAAAAAAAAAAATGTTTCCTCATCTCCCCTCTGGCCCTTTTTCTGATCACCTTAAACCTGTGTCCTCTGGTTCCCGACCCTTCTGCCACTGGAAACAGTTTCTTCTTACTTACTTGTCAAAACTGTTCATGATTTTGAACACCCCTATCAAATCTCTCTTTAACCTTTTCTGTTCTAAGGACAACAACCCCAGCTTCTCCAGTCTCTCCACATAACTGAACTCCCTCATCCCTGGCATCATTCTAGTCAATCTCTTCTGCATCATCTCTAAGGCCTTGACATCCTTCTTAAAGTGTAGTGCCCAGAATTGAACACAATTCTCCAGTTGAGGCCTAACTTGTGTTTTATAAAGGTATAGCATAACTTCCTTGCTTTTGTACTCTATGGGCTCGATTTTAGGGTCGGGTTACCTGCGGGTTTCCAGCGGGGGGGCCCCGAAAATCCCGATCTCCGATCACGTGACCGGATTCGGACGAAATCCCGGCCACTTCCGGGTACCGCGCTGACGTGCGGGGCTGCGCGCGCAAGCCCCGCTGGTGGGAATCCCGCAGGCAATTAAAGCCAGCGGGGTTCCACTTGAGAGCACTTAACTTGCTCATTGTGGTCAGTTAATGAGCTGAATCAGCTGTCAAAAGAGGAAGTGTGGGATTTTACGTTCAAAGCAGTCAGTTTCCCACACTGGGGGAAACAGGACCCTTCAAACCAGGCGTGTTGCAGCCAGCAGCCTGTGGCAGGTGCCAAGGTGCGCTCCACGGGGGAGCGCCCTCACCCACGCAGGAGGCCACCGCGTCACATAGGGCAACCCCTGCCCCCCACCACCCCCCGGCCAAGCCAGAGGACAGACCGACACGAAACCGCAGCCCCAGTCCGAGGACCCACACACCTACCCTGCACAACCCCTCAGATCAACACCTGCCAGTTGGGTGGTGTGTGGACACCCTCGGAGGACGAAGAGCATGACCACTACCAGCAGCCTCGCAGTCCACGCCGTCCGCCGCAGAGACGTGGATCCCCCCAACACGGTGTGGTTGCACGCCCACCTGCACAGCAGGAGGGAGGGCTACCGCAGAGAGAGACGCGTCGCAGAGGGCACTACCCTCGCCACAGGGTCCACAGACCGAGGCGCAGCTCCCCGGACCTCTCCGAGCAGCAGTGCACAGGGAGGCGCAGATTCACTCGACATGTAGTCGTGGAGATCTGCAGCCTCTTTCATGCCGAGCTGCTCCTGGCTGGCCCCAGCACCAACTGCTTACCTGTCGCTGGCAAAGTCACCACTGTCCTCCACACCTTCTCCTCCGCATCCTTCCAGGGTGCAGCCGGCAACACCGCCGATGTCTCTCAGTTGTCTGCGCGGACGAGCCCTGCAAATACACCTGCACCTACTCTGCAGTAACACGATGGGTGGCATCAGTGGTGGGTCCTCATAGTGATACCCAGGAGCGGGCATTATTGGACACAATGGACAGGATTCGCGGAGACATGGCAGTGGTGGTGTCAATATAATGTGTGCTGTTTGTGGCTCTGAAATTCAATATGGGTAACACCCATGACAAACCCTCAGACACCCTTGTGCACCCCCTTCATGCAGACGAGACGTTTGCCTTACCCTGCCTACTGCACATATGTGATGCATGCCCTGTGGCTGCAGCACAGGTGGTGGCAGGTTGAGTGAGGCTGGCCGTGAGGGAGATGCACGAGAGGGTGAGTATGGGATGGAGCCATGAGATTGTATGAGGATTGGGTCGCGTGTTAGTGGCAGGATGAGTACTGGCGAGGTGAGTAGGTGGAGGTAAGATGAGGATGGGGTGTGAGTGGGCATGAAGGGTGATGTGACAGAATAGTGTTGGCGGTGCCGAAGGAGATTTGGGGTGGGGGCAGTGTTGTGGCAGACGGAGTGTAGGGGAAAGACTTCGTGTTCTCACTGTGGCGGACCTACTGCGGTCATTGCAGCGCCTCCTGCACTGTATGCAGGTGGGCGATATGTTGGTGGCGCAGGTGACCTCCTCTGCCACCTCGAGCCAGGCCTTCTTGGTGGCAGAGGCAGGCCGCTTCCTCCCGCCCGCCGGGGGGAAGATCTGTGTCCTCCCCCTCCTCCTCACCCCATCTGATGATACCTGGGGTGAGGCATCATTAAACTGGGAGCAGCCTTCCCCCTGGGCTGCTCCATGCTGCAATTTGTCCCATTGGTTGCAGCATCTGTCAGTGGAGGACTGCCCCTTTAACTAGAGAGCCTCCAGCTGACAGATCGTACTGCGCATGCGCAGCCCGCCCGACGCGCAGGCCAGCGCCGTGGACCCCGGAGGAGCAGGTAATTGGATCCTATTAGTGGGTTGCCTGCTACGATCGCGTGGGCAACCCACTAATTTCGCCGTTCGCGTTTTCGACACTCCCGGAGGACCACCCGCTGGGAACCCGCAGGCCTGCTAAATTCGAGCCCTATGTGTCTATTAATAAAGTCCAGGATTCCATATGCTTTTTAACAGCCTTCTCAACTTGCCCTGCCACCTTCAAAAATTTGTGTGTGTGCACCCCCAGATCTCTTTGTCCCTGCAACCCCTTTAAAATTGTACCATTTAGTTTATATTGCCTCTCCTCATTCTTCCTTCCAAAATGTACCACTGCACACTTCTCTGCATTAAATTTCATCTGCCGTGTGTCTGCCCATTTCACCAGTCCGTCTAGGTCCTCCTGAAGTCTGTTACTATCCTCCACATTGTTTACTACATTTATTAGTGACTACCTTATATTTATGATGGTATCTGCTGAAGCTGTTGGACCCTTATTGACTTTGTAATCCATGGGTTCTGACAATCCTTTGGTTAAATAAAGATCAAGTGCCCATAAGATATTAGATTTTTCTTTTTCGAGCTTTACTGTACATTGTACAGCTGTACCGCAGAAAAAAAAACTCTTTATTGGGCTGTATGCAATCCATCAGTCTCAGGAGTCCGGAGAAAAACAAAATGAGTAGATTCCAAGAGGATGTGGGTTTTATCGCAGGCTGGTGCCAAGGCAAGGTAGTCGTGAGCACCTTCCTTCTCATAACCATGTCTAATCATGCAATAAATCCAATTGGGAATTCAAGAAAAACTTCTTTACCCAGAGAGTGGTGAGAACGTGGAACTCACTACCACAAGGAGTAGTTGAGGCGAATAGCGTAGATACATTTAAAGGGGAAACTAGATAAACACAAGAGGGAGAAAGGAATAGAAGGATACACTGATGGGGTTGGATGAAGAGGGGAGGGAGGAGGCTCGTGTGGAGCATAAACACCTGCATGGACCTGTTGGGCCGAATGGCCTATTTCAGTGTTGTATATTCCATGTAATTAATTTTAATTGATTGTAATCAGAGATTACTCGTCATTAGGGCCCTATTTAAAAAAGTATAAATACTTACAAAGAATTGTGCTGAACCTTTTGTCTGTCTATTTCATTAAAGTTTTTTTGCCCCCCCTATTCTTGTTTAAACAAAGGCCGGGAAATCTCAAAGTAACGCTGGTCGAGCAGGAGAAGCTCCGAGGTGACTCTACTGCTGAGTAATAAGTGTCAGCCATGGCTCAGTGGGTAGCACTCATCTTTATGCTCCACACGAGCCTCCTCCCACCTTACTTCATCTCACCCTATCAACGTAACCTTCTATTCCTTTATCCCTCATGTAGCTTCCCCTTAAATGCATCTATACTATTCACCTCAACTACTCCATGAGGTAGCAAGTTCCACATTCTGGAGTGTAGTAAACAGTGAGGAGGTTAGTGATAGACTTCAAGAGGATATGGACAGGCTGGTGGCATGATGGCAGATGAAATTTAACGCAGAAAATGTGAGGTGATACATTTCGGTAGGAAGAATGAGGAGAGGCAATATAAACTAAAGGACACAATTCTAAAAGGGATACAGGAACAGAGAGACCTGGGGGTCTATGTACACAAATCATTGAAGGTGGCAGGGCAGGTTGAAAAAGTGGTTAAAAAAGCATACGGGATCCTGGGCTTTATAAATAGAGGCATAGAGTACAAAAGTAAGGAAGTCATGTTGAACCTTTATAAAACACTGGTTTGGCCATAGCTGGAGTATTATGCCAAGTTCTGGGCACCGCACTTTAGGAAGGACGTGAAGGCCTTAGAAAGGGTGCAGAAGAGATTTACTAGAATGATTCCAAGGATGAGGGATTTTAGTTACATGGATAGATTGGAGAAGCTGGGGTTGTTCTCCTTGGAACATAGAAGGTTGCGAGGAGATTTGATAGAGGTATTCAAAATCATGAAGGGTCTAGACAGAGTAGATAGAAAGAAACTGTTCCCATTGGCGGAAGTGTCAAGAACCAGAGGACATAGATTTAGGGTGATTGGCGAAAGAACCAAAGGTGATATGAGGAAAAACTTTTTTACACAGTGAGTGGTTAGGATCTGGAATGCACTGCCCGAGGGGGTGGTGGAGGCAGATTCAATCATGGCCTTCAAAGGGGAACTGGACAAGAACTTGAAAGGAAAAAACTTGCAGGACTACGGAGATAGGGTGGGGGAGTGCAACTAGCTGGATTGCTCTTGCATAGAGCCTGCACGGACTCAATGGGCTGAATGGTCTCCTTCCATGCTGTAACCTTTCTATAATTTTATGATTCTCCCCACTCTCTGGGTAAAGAAATTTCTCCTGAATTTCCTATTGGATTCATTAGTGACTATCTTATATTTATGGCCCCTAGTTCTGATCTCCCCCGCAAGTGGAAACATTTTCTCTACATCTACCCTATCAAACCCTTTCATAATTTTAAAGACCCCTATCAGGTCACCTGTCAGCCTTCTCTTTTCTAAAGAAAAAAGCCCTAACATGTTCAGTCCTTCCTGATAGTTATAACCTCTCAGTTCTGGTAACATCCTTGTAAATCTTTCTTGCACCTTCTCCGGTGCCTCTATATCTTTTTTATAACATGATGACCAGAACTGTGTGCAGTACTCCAAGTGTGGTCTAACCAAGGTTCTGTACAGTTTTAACATAACTTCCATGCTTTTCAATTCTATTCCTCTAGAAATGAACACCAGTGCTTGTCTACGTCTACCCTATCGAATCCCTTCATAATTTTAAAGACCTCTATCAAGTCACCTCTCAGTCTTCTCTTTTCTAGAGAAAAGAGCCCCAACCTGTTCAGTCTTTTGCTAACAGCTGTAACCCTCTCAGTTCTGGTATCATCTGGTTCTGGTGTCTCGGTGAGTCGAGCGGAAAGCGAGGGATGCTACGAAACCCACACCCGCAGCTGCAGCAAATGACGGACTCCGACCAGGCCACCTTACGGTGCGACCGCTGTGGGGGGGGGGTCCCACGACAGGCTCATCAGTCACCGCTGCGCGCACCGAAGGGCCGAGAACATCCTTCAAGATCCAGTAGAGCTCAATACAAAGAGACAGCGATCTGCCCTACTGTGAACTTCAGCCCAATTACTTACTCTCTTCAGGGAAAAGTTCTGCAAAAATGTCTCCCTGACTCCCAAAGGTAATCAAGCAGAGCTCCAGAATGTCTTTCCATTCCCATATCGCCGCTGTGGACCTCTTGCTCCTTGGTTTGCATAGCTGACATTTTCTTGGTCACTGGAACATAGGAGCTAACATGTTCCATGTAGTATTTGATTAGCAGTGCCCCATTTGTCCCAATCACCCTCCATCTCTTTCCTAACCGGATAATTATCTGTTCCTTTTTTTGAACGGGGTTAATTACCACATATTTTGCTGGATGGATATTCCACTTTTAGCATTCTGTGCGAAACAATTTTAACTTTCAGCTTCACTTAAGGCTTGTTAGATGTCAGTCTTGGCTCAGTGGGCAGCACTCTTTACCTCTGAGTCAGGAAGTTGTAGGTTCGAGTCTCACTCCAGCCACTTTGAGCACAAAATCTAAGCTGGCAGCACAGTCCTGAGAGAGTACTGTACTGTCAGATGTGCTGTCTTTTGGATGAAGCGTTAAACCGTCTCTTTTATGTCCTCTCAGATGGAAGTGAAAGGTCCCATAGCACTATTTTGAAGAAGAGCAGGGTTAGTTCTCCCCGGTGTCCTGGCCAATATTTATCCCTCAACCAACATCACCAATAAACAGATTATCTTGTGATTACCACGTTCCTGTTTGTGGGAGCTTGCTGTGCGCAAATTGGCTGCCCCGTTTCCCTACTTTACAACAGTGACCCCACATCAAAAGTACTTCATTGGCTGTAAAGCGCTTTGGGGCATCCTGAGTTTGTGAAAGGCACTATATAAATGCAAATTCTTTCTTTCTTTTTACTGCACATAATGTTGACCTCGATTGCTGGCTCAACCCCCTGGACTGGGGCTCAAACCTACAGTCTCCTGACCCAGAGACAAGCAGGCTGTCCATTTGCATCAGGCTGATTCTCTGTCCTGTAATGGACTGCGCTTCATTGTGCATTGGTCTTGGCAGGGACCATTGGTGTCGATGGGCAATTTGAAAGAAGGATCATTTTCTAAAATCTATAATATCACAGGCAGCATTTCACGAGTTTCTGATCAGCATGTCAAACACAGACCTTACAACGATTAAGAGGGACATTTATCGCACCGCAATGGAACATAGGAACAGGAGTAGGCCATTCAGCCCCTCAAGCCTGTTCCTCCATTCAATTAGATTGTGGTTGATCTGTATCTTAACTTCATCTACCTGCCTTGGTTTCATAACCTTTAATACCCTTACCTAACAAAAATCTATCAATCTCAGATTTGAAATTTACAATTGACTCCCAGACTCAACAGTTTTTTGGGGGAGAGAGTTCCAGATTTCCTTTATGTGAAGAAGTGCTTCGCGACATCACCCCTGAACGGCCGAGCTCTAATTTTAAGGTTATGCCCCCTTGTTCTGGACTCCCCCCACCAGAGGAAATAGTTTCTCTCTGTCTACCCTATCAAATCCTTTAATCATCTTAAACACCTCAATCATACCACCCCTTAATCGTCTATACTCAAAGGGAATACAAGCCTAGTCTTGGGCTTTGTTGCTCTCAGATAAAATACCCTGTCGGAGTCTAAAATTGCCTTGCATGCACGCACGCGTGTCATATGCAGACAGAACTTTAGGCTCGCGTGCATAGACCAGTTGGGCTGAATGGCCTGTTTCTGTGCTGTAAAATTCTAGGTAAAATAAAACCGCAGGCCAAAAGTTCTTGCGGCTTCGACGTGATATTTTTTTTCAAACGTTAAATTATTATATTTTTCTCTCTATCTACCTGCGATAAGATTTTTTTTGAGACTGGCTCGGGAGACCACACAGAGGAGAGCTCAGTGGAGAGATGAAGTCAGCAGGTTTGGCTCGAGCTCGTAGTCGTGATTTAAGTGACAGCAACATTTTTTTTTCCCACCGCTAACTCCTCGCCTCATGAATATTCAACAGCTTCCCTAAGCCTTCAGTGAATGAAGCAATTGATTTCAGGAATTCCTGTCACTGCAGGCAGTGGCCAAACATAGAGAGGCTCCTGAAACTAACTGATTAAATAAGCACATGGCTTCATTGTGACCCCTGAATGCAGTTACAAATTGCCGGAATAAAAGGACTAAAAGCGGCTGCTTGAAAGCCCTTTTTTTTCTCCCTTTTTTTTTCTCTCGAGAGGTGTCTAAAAGGATCAAACGGAGTGAATGCGACAGGGAAACCTACGATAAAAGATTAGGGCTCAACTGTGTCTCGCGTTGCTTGGTGAAATGTGTCACTGTCTAATTTCTATGGCTCTGCATTGCCAGGATAGCGATCTGCAAAGGCAAGCCCCTTGTTTCACTAACAAAAATGTCTGCACTGACACCCAAGCAGTTACAAAGAGCTTATTAAGGGTCTGACATTCAATTTGGAGTCTCAATTGATGGTGTTGACAGTATCTTTCCCAATGGCTCCTGATGGTTTAACTGTTTCCCTGACATTGTACTCTCTTTGTATTATTACCCCACACGTATTTTTTAAAAATGAAAACCTAGGCTAGGGGGACAAGGCTTCTAAGGGCCGAACATCGCTCAGGGCGATGAGCAGGAAAGACAATGCGATAAATCAAAGGCCGTCGGTACTGGGCAAGAGCACAGTTGTCAATTCTGAGCGGCCTCAGGTGAAAGAAAGAAAGAAAGAACTTGCATTTATACAGCACCTTTCACAACCTTAGGACATCCCACAGCCAATGAAGTACTTTTGAAGTGTAGTCACTTTTGTAATGTAGGAAATGTGTCAGCCAGTTTGCAGACAGTAAAGTCCCACGAACAACTACATGGTAATGACCAGATATTTTTTAGTGATGTTGGCTGAGGGATAAATATTGGCCAACATACCAGGGAGAACCCCCCTGCTCTTCTTCAAAATAGTGTCATGGGAGGGCAGACGGGGCCTCGGTTTAACGCCTCATCCAAAAGATGGCACCTCTGGCAGTGCAGCACTCCCTCAGTACTGCAGTGGGAGGGTCAGCCTACATGTTGTACTTAAGTCTCTGGAGTGGGACTTGAACCCACAACTGTCTGACTCAGAGGCAAGAATGCTACCCACTGAGCCAGGGTTCAAAACCAGCCCTGAAAATGGGCCAATGATATGAATGTGTTGGGATTGTCATAAGTGAAGTTGAAGACATGGACATTCTGTCCCTTGTACAGAGGGAGACTGTGGCTCAAATTTGAGGGGAATTGTGCCTCATTTTCTTGTGGGGAGATTTCAGGGTATTCTGGTGCTCTCTGTTACTAAATCCCAGTGTTAGATTGTTTATAAGGTGAGGCATTCTACAACCCTCACTGGTTCACTAGCACTCTTGTTACGCTCGCTCCCCTCCAGTTCACGCTGGCTCTGCTCCCTCTCCCATCCACTTTCCAATGGCATTTGTCTCCCCTTTCCTTCCCAATTCAAGGTGGCACTTTCCTCTTCAACTCCGCGTCAGGCTGGCACGATCATCACCTCTCCCTTCAGTGCCGTTCCCGACCCCACACCTCTGCTGCTGAGGGGGAAGAGTCCTGTCTGGACTGGCACTGATATTTATCTGCCAACGTCAATAAATGGATGCAGCCCAGAAAACAGCCCCGACGAGGGAATTTCAACTCCCTCGGCCTGGCGGAAACCGGGTTGAACGGGGGTTAAAATGGAAGTGGTATTCTCACGGCCCGACTCCCATCCCGGAACCATTTTAACGCCGCTCTTGTTTTTGGGTGATTGGGGCAGGAGGCAGGAGCCTCGTATGTCCACGCAAATCGGGGTCCTATCTCTAAGATGCAATTCTAATGGGCCTCCTGACCGGGCACCTGCCACCTGCACCCCAATCAGTAACCCCAGCGGGCAAGAAGAGGAAGCCCTGTCGGGCAAGTGATAAAAGTTTTTTTTTGTGGGGCCAGCAGAAGGAGCAGCCGTGCGCCCCCATGGCCCAAAAAGAAAGCTCGGGCCACTGCTGCCAAACCTTCCAAAGGCAAAAACCCTCCTGAACAGCCCCCCCCCCGCCCCCTTCAACACCCGCAACGTACCTGATTGCTGGCCTGATCTATACAGGCCAAAACATAGGAACATAGGAACAGGAGGAGGTCTTTCAGCCCCTCCAGCCTGTTCTGCCATTCAATGAGATCATGGCTGGCTAATTGGCACCTTCTCAGTCGGGCAACTGACTGGCGGGATGTAAATGTGGCCTGGCAATTAATATGGACTGGGCCTCCCCACCGCGGCTCCCGGGCGAGTGTCCCGTTCATCCCGCTGGCTTTCCGCCCGGGAGTTAAAATTCCCCCTTGACTGTCCGTGGCAATAGGATGGTGAAGGTGACCATATGCCTAGTGGTCTAGTAAGGTGCAGATTCATGCAGGCCATTCGCCAAACCGAGAGTTCCCAGTCTCAGCCATGGTGCCAATCCGGCACAGGCACGATGGGCCGAATGGCCTCCTTCTGTGCTGTAAGATTCTATGAAGAGAGCTACTGAGCAGATAATGAGCCACACTGAGTGTTCAGGAAGGATATACTGGCCTTAGAGGGGGATACAGCATTCACCAGAATGACACCGGGGTTCAGAGGGTTAAACTATGACGCCAGGTTGCATAAACTTGGGTTGAATTCCATTGGGTTTAGAAAATTGAGGTGTGATCTAATCGAGTTGTTCAAAATGATAAAGGGATTCGATAGGGTAGATACAGAGAAACAATTTCCTCTGGTAGGGGAATCAAGGACAAGAGGGCATTACCTTCAAATTAGAGCCAAGCCATTTAGGAGTGAAATAAGGAAGCACTTTTTCTCACAAATGGTGGTAGAAATCTGGAACTCTCTCCCCCAAAAGGCTATGGATGCTGGGGGACAATTGAAATGTTCAAGACTGAGATCGATAGATTATTGTTGGGTAAGGGTATCGAGCGATATGGCGCTAAGGCGGGTAAATGGAGTTGAGGTACAGATCAGCCATGATCTGATTGAATGGCGGAACAGAATCGAGAGGCTGAATGGCCTCCTCCTGTTTCGATGACTGGACTTGGACAGAATGCCTTTCACGGTTAAATGATTTGCCGACACTTACAACCTAGGCTCACAAATGTTGAATGGGTGAGGTAAGAACATAAGTACATAAGAAATAGGAGCAGGAGTAGGCCAATCGGCCCTTCAAGCCTGCTCCGCCATTTAATAAGATCTGATCCTAACCTCAAATCTAAATTGCTCGGGGGTCGCGTAACTATTTGAGGAGGGTCCCATTACCTGTGGAACAATGGTCACCATGTGTCAGTGCCTTTCCAGAGGCCCATTAGCTCGACATCAATAATGGAAAGACAAGAGACAAGATTGCCGGTGGTGAAGGGAGTGAATGTTTAGGGTGGTGGATGGGGTGCCAATCAAGCGGGCTGCTTTGTCCTGGATGGTGTCGAGCTTCTTGAGTGTTGTTGGAGCTGCACTCATCCAGGCAAGTGGAGAGTATTCCATCACACTCCTGACTTGTGCCTGGTAAATGGTGGAAAGGCTATGGGGAGTCAGGAGGTGAGTCACTCGCTGCAGAATACCCAGCCTCTGTCTGACCTGCTCTTGCAGCAACAATATTTATGTGGCTGAGTTTAAGTCCGGTTAAGCTTCTGGTCAATGGTGACCCCCAGGATGTTGATGGTGGGGGATTCGGCGATGGTAACTCAATGAATGTCAAGGGGAGGTGGTTAGGCTCTCTTTTGTTGGAGATAGTCATTGCCTGGAACTTGTCTGGCACGAATGTTACTTGCCACTTATCAGCCCAAGCCTGAATTTTGTCCACGTCTTTCTGCATGCGGGCAAGGACTGCTTCATTATCTGAGGGGTTGCGAATGGAACTGAAGACCGTGCAATCATCAGCGAACATCCCCATTTCTGACCTTATGATGGAGGGAAGGTCATTGATGAAGCAGCTGAAGATGGTTGGGCCTAGGACATTGGCCTGAGGAACTCCTGCAGTGATGTCTTGGGGCTGAGATGATTGGCCTCCAACAACCACTACCATCTTCCTTTGTGCTAGGTATGACTCCAGCCACTGGAGAGTTTTCCCCCTGATTCCCATTGACTTCAATTTTACTAGGGCTCCTTGATGCCACACTCGGTCAAATGCTGCCTTGATGTCAAGGGCAGTTATTCTCACCTCACCTCTGGAATTCAGCTCTTTTGTCCATGTTTGGACCAAGGCTGTAATGAGGTCTGGAGCCGAGTGGTCCTGACGGAACCCAAACTGAGGATTGGTGAGCAGGTTATTGGTGAGTAAGTGCCGCTTGATAGCACTGTCAACGACACCTTCCATCACTTTGCCGATGATTGAGAGTTGACTGATGGGGCGGTAATTGGCTGGATTGGATTTGTCCTGCTTTTTGTGGAAGGACATACCTGGGCAATTTTCCACATTGTCGGGTAGAAGCCAGTGTTGTAGCTGTACTGGAACAGCTTGGCTAGAGGCGCAGCTAGTTCTGGAGCACAAGTCTTCAGCACTACAGCCGGGATGTTGTCGGGGCCCATAGCCTTTGCTGTATCCAGTGCACTGAGCCGTTTCTTGATATCACGTGGAGTGAATCGAATTGGCTGAAGACTGGCTTCTGTGATGGTGGGGATATCGGGAGGAGGCCGAGATGGATCATCTACTCGACACTTCTGGCTGAAGATGGTTGCAAACGCTTCAGCCTTGTCTTTTGCACTCACGTGCTGGACTCTGCCATCATTGAGGATGGGGATGTTTGCAGAGCCTCCTCCCCCCGTCAGTTGTTTAATTGTCCACCACCATTCACTACTGGATGTGGCAGGATTGCAGAGCTTTGATCTGATCCGTTGGTTGTGGGATCACTTAGCTCTGTCTATAGCACGCTGTTTCCACTGTTTAGGATTATGTAGTCCTGTGTTGTAGCTTCACCAGTTTGGCACCTCGTTTTTAGGTACGCCTGGTGCTGCTCCTGGCATGCTGATCTACACTCCTCATTGAACCAGGGTTGATCCCCTGGTTTGTTCGTATTGGTAGAATGAGGGATATGAAGGGCCATGAGGTTACAGATAGTGCTGGAATACAATTCTGCTGCTGCTGATGGCCCCCAGCGCCTCATGAATGCCCAGTTTTGAGCTGCTAGATCTGTTCTGAATCTATCCCATTTAGCACGGTGGTAGTGCCACACAACACATTGGATGGTGTCCTCAGTGCGAAGATGGGACTTTGTTTCTTCAAGTACTATGTGGTCATCACTCCTACCAATACTGTCATGGACAGATGCATCTGCGAAAGATAGATTGGTGAGGATGAGGTCAAGTAGGTTTTTCCCCTCGTGTTGGTTCTCTCACCACCTGCCACAGGCCCAGTCTGGCAGCTATGTCCTTCAGGACTCGGCCAGTAGCGGTGCTACCGAGCCACTCTTGGTGATGGACATTGAAGTCCCCTACCTAGAGTACATTCTGTGTCCTTGTTACCCTCAGTGCTTCCTCCAAGTGGTGCTCAACATGGAGGAGGACTGATTCATCAGCTGAGGGAGGGCGGTAGGTGATAATCAGCAGGAGGTTTCCTTGCCCATGTTTGCCCTGATGCCATGAGACTTCATGGGGTCCGGAGTCAATGTTGAGGACTCCCGGGGCCACTCCCTCCTGACTGTATATCACTGTACCGCCACCTCTGGTCGGTCTGTCCTGCCGGTGGGACAGGCCATACCCAGGGATGGTGATGGAAGAGTCTGAGACTTTGGTTGAAAAGTATGTTTCTGTGATTTTGGCTATGTCAGCCTGTTGCTTATCTAAACTGTGGGTCAGCTCTCCCAATTATTAGTTCAGGCCTCTGGATTACTAGTCCAGTAACATAACCACTATGCTACCGTACCCTATTAATCTCCAGGACACTGCTGCGAACAAAAACCCAGGAGAAAAATCTAGTGGCATTAAAAACAAATTGTGTGTGTTTTGTTTCCAGTTTCTTTGAGCAATTTCATTTCGTAGTTGTAAAAATGTAAGAGTTGGGGTAAAAAGGCCGTTTGACAGTCAAGAATCGTCCAATCGAGTCATGATGAGTCTGTTCACTTTCCAATCGGAAGATGGTGTGCTGCGAGGATGGGTGTGTTGGGCAACCAATGGCGGGAGCATGGGGGCGGGGCAGTGGGAGGTGGGAATACATCCAACCAGAATTGGCAACCCTAATCAGAGCCGATCTTCCGAATGTGGGAAATATGGGTGGAAAATGCAATGGGAAATATCTACCCCATGGGATTTAGACCCCAATTCTCAACAATCACTCACTGGGAAAACTCAGTTGCAAACTCACAAAGTTCACTTTCAGGTCAAGAGCACTATAAAACCAGGCACATAACCACAATCATTGTTAGTTCTATTAACGTAAGCTTAATAACGCAACAATTCAGATTCCAGGCTTTGCAAATAATACTGGGGATCTGTGTATCCCATAAATAATTTGCCTGCTCACCACATATTTGCTGCAGTTCAGTCTGGCGGCAAGGAATAATGAGTTAAAGGAACAATTACATGACTTTAAATACCCTTGGATTTCAAATATATGTCTATATATATATAAAGCTTAAATTTCAGTGTTACGAGAGTTACATTAACCTTTAATTCATGGAGGTAATTCGCTTTTACTTTCCACTCAGCTCCCTCGTGTAATGTAATACAGTCCACTCAGCCCTTTCTGTGACACTGGACGTGAAGACCCAGAATCTTTCTCACAGTGCTCTCCGTTCAGGAGCTGAATAAAGTGAAGTGGAGATTAAAGCTCAACAGCTGGAGGCAAGATAGCTGCGGAGAGGATTCATACATTTGTATCCAACTTGACAGCCAAATGGATAGCGCGGGGAATTAAAGCAAGTTCCTTTTTGCAAGCGAAGTATGTTTCACATGACGTCCTGAAATCATTACAGACGGCCTATTTCTTTTATGCCGCATCGGTTTTTTTTTAAGCTATTTTACCTTCTGCTTCTCTCTAATGACGGATTTCTATCACACCGGCATCACCGGGGGGGTTGCCCCGATTGCAGCCCCCCTAAAAAGCTCCAATAACGCCACATGTCTTTATATCGCAGCGGTGCAGCCGAGGGGAGATGGGCTGGTCCTCCCTCCGTCAGCTGTGTGCCACACTATAAATCCCCCGGTGTCCAGGGAATCGGTAGCTTCGACACCCCAGGGGAATGGGATTGTGGCATCAGATTTAAGGCAGCAGCTCTCAGGAAAGGAAAGTCGGGGGAATTGACTCTTCGCCCCTCCCAACTCCCCCGCAAATCATTCCCCACCCCCTGCTGTGTTTCCACTGATACGGCAACTAGGACTGTGTATTCTGCATCAGATCCTCAAATTTAAAATTCTCATCCTTGCATTCAAATCACTCCATGGCCCCTCCTTATCTCTGTAACCTCCTCCAGCCCTACACCAACTTGCATTTAAATAGCGCCTTTAAAGTCCCAAGGCGCTTCACAGGAGTGATTATCAGTCAAAAATTTGACACTGAGCCACATAAGGAGATATTAGGACAGGTGATCAAAAGCTTGGTCAAAGAGGTAGGTGTTAAGGAGCATCTTAAAGGAAGAGAGAGAGTTGGAGAGGTATTGAGAGGGAATTCCAGAGTTTAGGGCCTAGGCAGCTGAAGGCACGGCCGCCAATCATGGAGCGATGGAAATTGGGGATGAGCAAGAGGTCAGAATTGGAGATGTTGGAGCAGCCCATCTGGAGCTGAAACCCTCATCCGAGCTGTTGATACCTCCAGAGGCACTTTACAGCAAATGAAGATCTTTCGGAATGTAGTCACTGTTGTTTTGTAGGAAACGCCAATCTGCCCACATCTAGGTGGTTACGATCAGGTAATCTGTTTTAGTGATGCTGGTTGAGGGATGAATATTGGCCGGGACACCGGGGAGAACTCCCCTGCACTTTTTCAAAATAGTGCCAGGGGATCTTTTACATCCACCTGAGAGGGCAAACAGGGTCACGATTTAACGTCTCATCCGAAAGGCGGCACCTCCGACAGCGCAGCACTCCCTCAGTACTGCACTGGAGCCGCAGCCTAAATTTCGTGCTCAAGTCTCTGGACTGGGCCTTGAACGCACGAACTTCTAATTTAGAGACGAGAGCACTACCCACTGAGCCTCGGCTCACACCTCGAAAGGCAACAGGCTTGTTTGGCTTAAAAGCTTTTTTCACTTCCCAAAAAATCCTCATGTTGATTCCCAGCACCTTTAGTGGCACTCCATGGTGTGCAATCAAAAATTGTCAGCAGGGACGCACAGATTCTCACACAAGAACAGCTGTGCTTTTTAATTTTGCGCCTCTAATTCTCTTCCCAGTTGCATGTCACAGTTTCAGGGAGGGTGTCAGAGTTAAATAAAGCTGGCCCATTCAGTTCTGGAGCCCTCCAGTAAGTGAGTAGCTCGTGTCGTCACACCCCCGCTGAATGGATCTGCTTTGAAAAGCAACTATAAAGACTAGCAATGAATCGAGGTGACGCTCGATGTACAAACTAACAGTTTGACTTCAGCTTCTTCAGTTCTGTATCAACTGCATGTTGATACAGGTCAAGAGACTCCTGTATAACCAGGTTCTGTTCCATTAGATGCCGCAGGAGGCTGATACAAACAGTAAGCGGGGGAATGAGATGTCCTTTAAGCCGCTGAGTTACAAAAAGTTGCCAATGCCGCTGACGGTTTAATTCCTCAAACGCCAGGCAAGGGCTCCCCCGATGGCTCAACAAGGGATTACATCAGCCAGTGTGGAAGTGAACTGAGAGAGAGGAAAATTCAGCTAAGCTTTACATCTCGATTGTTTCCCTTGGGAATCAAACATCAGTGGAACATTTCAAAAAGGAAAGAAACTTGCATTTATATAGCACCTTTCACGACAACAAAGTATTTTTGAAGTGTGGTCAGTGTTGCAATGCAGCAGCCAATTTGCTCACAGCAAGGTCCCACAAAGAGCAATGTGATAATGACCAGATAATCTGTTTTAGTGACATTGATTGAGGGATCAATATTGGCCAGGACACTGGGTAGAACACCCCTGGTCTTCTTAGAATAGTACCTAGGGGATCTTTTAGGTCCATCTGAGAGGGCAGACAGGGCCTTGGTTTAGCATCTCATCTGAAAGATGACACCTCCAACAGTGCAGCAGTCCTTCAGTACTGCACTGGAGTGTCAGCCTAGATTTTGTGCTCAAGTCTCTGGAGTGGGACTTGAACCCACGACCTTCTGACGCAGGACTCAGTGGGTAGCACTCTTGCCCCTGAAGCAGAAGGGCATGGTTTCAAGTCCCACTCCAGAGACTTGAGTACAAAATCCAGGCTGACACTCCCAGTGCAGTACTGAGGGAGTGCTGCACTACTGTAGGTGCCGTCTTTCGGATGAGACAGTATGCCAAATCTGCCCTCTCAGGTGGACATAATAGATCCCAAGGCTCTATTTCAAAGAGCAGGGATGGTGTCCTGGGCCAATATTTATCCCTCAACCAACATCACTGAAAAAGATTATCTGTTCATTATCTCATTGTTGTTTGTGGGATCTTGCTGTGCACAAATTGGCTGCTGCGTTTCCTACATTACAACAGTGACTACGCTTCATAAAGTACTTCATTGGCTGTAAAGAGCTTTGGGACGTCCCGAGGCCGTGCAAGAGGCGCTAATGAAACGCAAGCTTTTTCTTTTCTTTTACTTTAAGAAGCAGCTCCCTGCTTTAATTGCATTTGAAAATGAGAATACCATGCTGCTTCTGTATGAATTCTTCCTCTTCCCACACTGGCTGTCCTCTGGCCTCTGAGTGAGCATTTTCTGCAGTTAATTACACACAGGCATAGTGTTAGCCGACAACGAATAAAACACTAATTAGACTAATTATTAAAGGATGAAGCTGAATGGAATAAGCTAACCAGCCATCTCACTGATGTAATACATGTGCACTTCAAAACATAGTTTGAATATTGCTGAGTATCATCAGCAGAATAGATTTCTTTAACAGTAACAACAGCTCATGTGCCAAGAACATTTGTTGTCGTGTTTGCCCCGGGTTTGATCTTCCGTTTGTGCTGAGTTAGCCAAGGTGGCAGTGTTGTGGGTCTAATACTGGCTTAATCAACCCATTGATCATGGGTTCAAGCCCCACTCCGGAGGCTTGAGCACATAATCTAGGCTGACGCTCCCAGTGCAGGACTGAAGGAGTGCTGCACTGTCAGAGGTGACGTCTTTCAGATCAGATGTCTGCCCTCTCAGGTGGACGTAAAAGATCCCACGGCCCTATTTTGAAAAAGGGCAGGGGAGTTCTCCCCATTGTCCTGGCCAATATTTATCCCTTAAGCACCCCAAAATCAGATTACCTGGTTATTATCGCTTTGCTGCTTGTGGGATCTTGCTGTGCGCAAATTGGCTGCTGCGTTTCCCTACATTACAACAGTGACTACACTTCAAAAGCACTTCATTGGCTGTAAAGCACTTTGGGAAGTCCTGAGGTCCTGAAAGGCGCTATATAAATGCAAGTTCTTTCTTTCTTTTTATAAATTCGATGGCGCCCGGATAGGGGAACACCGGGGCAGTGGGGGAGGGGGGTTAGTGGGCACTCTGCACTTGCATTTTCACGTGGCCTGAGACATGCGGCCAGCGCTACTCGCGCTATTCATTGGCCGCACGCCTGTTTTGGGGGGGCGGGGACAAAAATCGGTCCTCTCCGACGCAACTTGAAGGCAGCCAGCACCTCTTAAAGGGGAGGTGCACTCTGGCTGCAGATAGTAGGGAAACTTCCTAGATTGAAGAGAATGGCTGGTAAGAGGTTCAGATAGGCCACCCGGGTTCTCTGATGCCGTGTTGGAGGTCCAGTTCCCTCCAGCGGGCAGAACGCCCCCAGGCAACCCCTCCGCCGCCAGTTGGGAAGACGTTGCCGAGGAGGTCAATGCCAGGAGCTTAGGTCCCAGGACATGGCTGGAAGGTCAAAAGAAGTTCAGTGATCTCACCAGAGTTGTCAAGGTAAGAATACTGCTCTCTTACTCTGTGCTCACACCTCCACCACCTCCAGCCTTACTGCTCACAATACTCCCCTCCCCCCACTTCCCTTCAATCTCCTACAATCACTGCACCACACCTCACTCCACCTCCTTCTCCTCCTACTCACACACTCATCACATTTGTAATCCTCATTTCCACACATCTCACATCTTATACTCTGCGTAACAACTATTCTACCGTGAGAGGCACATTCTCTAAACACCTCACAAGGATCTCACCAACACATTCCCTTCTTTCTTGCAGGAGAGGGTTGAGCACAACTTGAGACAGGAGACTGCCACTGGACGAGGCCACGCCTGCACATCCTCTCCCCCGTCGAAGAAGGTTTGTTGGCCATCATAGGAACATAGGAACAGGAGTTGGCTATCTAGCTTGTTCTGCCATTCAGTGATATCGTGGCTGATCTGTGACCTAACTCCATGTACCCGCCTTAGCCCCATATCCCTTAATACCTTTGGTTAACAAAAGTCCATTAATCTCAGATTTAAAATTAACAATTGAGCTAGCATCAACTGCCATTTGTGGAAGAGAGTTCCCAACTTCTACCACCCTTTGCGTGTAGAAGCGTTTCCTAACTTCGTTCCTGAAAGTCCTGGCTCCCCAACCAGCGGAAATAGTTTCTCTCTATCTACCCTATCAGTTCCCCTTAATACCTTGAAAACTTCGATCAAATCACCCCTCAATCTACTAAATTCCAGGGAATGCAACCCTAGTTTGTGTAATCTCTTCTCATAATTTAACCCTTGAAATCCAGGTATCATTCTAGTAAATCTACGCTGCACCCCCTCCAAGGCCAATATATCCTTCCTAAGGTGCGGTGCCCAGGACTGAACATAGTACTCCAGGTGTGGTCTAACCAGGGCTTTGTATAGCTGCAGCATAACTTCTACCCCCTTGTATTCTGGTCCTCTAGATATAAAGGCCAGCATTTCATTAGCCTTTTTGATTATTTTCTGTACCTGTCCATGACATTTTAACGATCACGGGCAAAGGGGGCGAGTCATGGCGGTGGCGAGTGGCAACACTGGAGGAGACAGCACGCAGGGTCCTCACACCTTATCCTCTTCTTCCTTTCTTACTTCTATCTCACCCTGCACACTCTGCACGTCAAACTGCAGATGCTTTCGCCAGCCACACCTTCCTCTGCTCTCCCTTCACACTAAAAGCTAACCCTTGTCCCTCCCTTTAATTTCAGGTGCTGATAAATGTGGAGACACCTCTGCCACTTTAGGAAGAGGAGGACGGCCTTCACTGTCACTCGGTCTCACCCTAGCAAGCACCAGCTTAGAGACTGGCACCACGCGGACTTCATAGGCTAGGTGAAAGGAGGGTTACAAGTGCACAACACAGGAGAGGGATCAAGGGGTCACTGAAACCAACACAGTGTGCAGTAGCAGTGAGGAAAGCAAAGCAGATCTTGGGGCGTACAGCCAAAGGCTTAGAGGACAAATCCCAGGAGGTGACAATGAGTCTGTACAAGGCACAGCTACAATCACACCCGGAATGCAGTGTACAATTCTGGTTACCGTATCATAGCAACAATATCCAGGCATTGGAGGCGGTACACAAAAGGAGCACCAAACTGATACCTAACTTAAGGCATCTATGATACTGGAAGAGGATGAAGAGATATTTTTCAAGTATTCAAGATTCTTAAAGGAATAGATAAATTGAATCCCAATAATAATGAGATCGTCACAAATTCTAGGGGCGGTTGATCGCTTGGAATGAGCTGCTTGGGGAGACAGTGTGGAAACATGCAAAGAGGTTTTGGATAGATAGCTGAGGTAGTGGGTGAATGAGAGACCTTAGTTTTGGGATTAGCCTGAAGAAATGCAGAGTATTTTCTATAACATAGACAAAAATCATCTACAATCATCAAAAAATAGGTTTAACGGCTGGAGTTAATTTGAGAAAACTTAACAGTTGAATTTTCCATTGAATTCCACACTTGGATCTGGAATCCCGTGTATAATAGTGGGAAGGGAAGTAGCCAATCGGAATTATATATAATTGGAGCGAATGGGAAGTTGTTGGGCTCATTGGGTTCCTGTAGAATGGAAATAAATTGGAATTCTATAAAATGACTGTGGGTGGGAAGGGATTCGGCTCATTGGGATTGTACAATTCCAAGGTGTGAGCCTTGCCTCATTGGGTAGCACTCTCGCCTCTGAGTCAGAAGGATGTCTGTTCAAGCACCAATCCAAAGGCTTGAGCACAAATCTAGACTGACACTTCAGTGCAGTACTGAGGGCGTGCTACACTGTCGGAGGTGCCATCTTTCGGACATAAAAAATCCCATGGCGCTATTTTGAAGAAGAGCAGGGGAGATCTCCATGCTGTCCTGGCTGATGTTTATCCCATCAACCAACATCACTAAATCGGTATATCTGGTCATTATCACATTGCTGTTTGTGGGATCTTGCTGTGCTCAAATCCGGGTTCCCCTACTTTAACAGTGACTACACTTCAAAAAAAGTACTTCATTGGATGTTAAAGGCTTTGGGACGTCCTAAGATCATAAAAGGTGCTTAATGAATGCAAGTTCACTCTTTACTCTTTTATAATGGGAATAGTTGGGATGAAGTTTGGCCCTGTAAAAATTCACACAATGGGAGCAAATCAGAGGCTGGAATTCCACACTCCCATTGTGTGAATTAAGCATGGGACAGGTGCACATTTCTCCAGATCTGACTGAAATCTTCTTGTAGCTCATTATGCACCAAGTTAGATAAAAGTCAGCCGGTGTCTGATAAATGTGGCATGCAGTGTTTTGGTGGCATGCTGAATAATATGGTGCAAATTCAGAAGGGATACATCATGATGCTACACAGTTTAATCATAATAATTCAAAGTAATGGCAATGAAATTAATTTCAGGTAACCTTAACGCATCACAACAGCATAACTATAATTTATTAAAAATGGTTGAACTCACAATTTCTTAAATCTAATTTTTTCAGAGTATATTTGATGAAGCTGTGTTTTATGGCAGCCTTAATTTCAAATTAGAGGCATTCAATATAATTACACTCTGGGCAAAATTACTGCTGGATAAAAAATGGGTATGAATTTAGCACATTCCATTACACTGTTGTAGTACATAGATTCTGAGAACCTGAGGACTTTGGACCAGCAGATGAACTATCGATATTGAAGCTTTCTCAGTTGCAACAGCAACTTGCATTTATATAGCGCCTTTAACATAGTAAAACGTCCCAAGGTGGCTCACAGGAGCGATTATCAAACAAAATTTGACATTGAACCACATAAGGAGATATTAGGACAGGTAAATTTTAAGGGCGTCTTAAAGGAGGAGAGAGAGGTGGAGAGGCGGAGGGGTTTAGGGAGGGAATTCCAGAACTTAGGGCCTAGGCAGCTGAAGGCACGGCCGCCAATGGTGGAGCGATGGAAATCCGGGATGCTCAAGAGGCCAGAATTGGAGGAGCACAGAGGTCTCGGAGGGTTGTAGGGTTGGAGGAGGTTACAGAGATAGGGAGGGTGAGGCTATGGTGGGATTTGAAAACAAGGATGAGAATTTTTAAAGTTGAGATGTTGCCAGACCGGGAGCCAATGTAGGTCAGCGAGCACAGTGGGTGATGGGTGAACAGGACTTGGTGTGAGTTAGGATATGAGCAGCAGAGTTTTGGAGGAGCTCAAGTTTATGGACGGTGGAAGGTGGGAGGCCGGCCAGGAGAGCTATGATGAACAAACATGACCTCAGTGATTCAGTAGGTACCAAATGTTGTGCAAAGCCATCCAGACCAGAAAGGTCCAAGGTTCGGTCTTCGGTCTGTGCTGAATTAGCCGACGTGGTCATGATAGTGTGCTGGGTGTTGTACTGGATTAACAATTCAGAGATCATGGGCTTGATTTTATGTCGGAGTCGGGTGCCCACGCGTCCGTAGATATTTGCGTGGGGAACCTGGAAGCGAATTGAGTGCGGCGCAATCTGCGATCGCAGCTCAATTGAAGAGGAATATTTGCGATTCCAGGTTTCCCACACGCCTAACAGCATGGTTGACAGGCTGACTACCTGTCGGAAGGGAAAGGAGCAGTGAATCGGAGAAGGGGATTGGGGAGGGGGTGGTGGGGAGAAAGAGATCGTCGGCCTTGGAAAAAATCGGAAGGGTGGGGGGAGGCGTGGACGACATCGGGGGGTTCAGTCATCATCGGAGATCGGGAGAGAGTCCAGCATCGGGGATCAGGGGGTCAACCAGCATCAGGGATTAGGGGGGGGGTTCAGCATCGGGGCTCGGGGGGGTTCAGCCAGCATCAGGGATTGGGGGGCGGGGGGGTCCAGCATCGGTGGGTTGGGGGGGTGGGGGTCGGCCGATCGCGGGGTTCCTGTTGGCCAGGTGAGCTTGTTGGGCCTGGATGAAGCACTCCTGCTCGGCCTGGCCCACAAGCAGCGCAATAGAGGCCCTCACCTCATGGATTCGGCCCTGCCCGCCTGCTTTCACCTGGCGTGAATTGGAAGCGATGGAAATCCCAAACAGGTGAGGTTAAATACATTTAAGTTTCCTGATACACAAAATATTAAGTACCTCAAGTATCTCAGTGAGGTACATTGCCCCTTTGAGTATCGGCCCGTTGGCTTTAAGTAGGGGCTGGACTTCCTGGTGTCTGTTGTCCACACACAGACACACCTGCCTGGGTTAAATCCAGAAGTGGGAGCGTTGGAGTGGGATGCGGTCCCGCTCCGAAAAGTTATCATTTTAACCTCCCACCCGTCCCCAACCCACCTGTTCTTGGAGGTTAAAATTGCCCCCATGAGTTCCTAATCTCACCCTAGTGAAATATGCAAGTGAATTCAATAAATCCCCGATTTTCATCACTCCACCATTGGCGGCCGTGCCTTCAGCTGCTGAAGCCCTAAGCTCTGGAATTCCCTCCTCGAACCTTTGCACCTCTCCACCACTCACTCTTCCTTTAAGAAGCTCCTTAAAACCAATCTCTTTGACCAAGCTTTTGGTTCACCTGTCCTAATATCTCCTTATGTGGCTCGGTGTCAAATTTTATTTGACAATCGCTCCTGTGAAGCAACTTGGGACGTTTTACTATGTTAAAGGTGCTATTAAAATGCAAATTGTTGTTGTTCTTTAATGTCCTCCAGGGAAGGAAACCTGCAAGGCCTTCCTTGGTCTGGCCTACACGTGACTCCAGTGTCCTTTGCCATCGAAGAAGACAGCCAGAATATCATCTCATTTCCTGCAGTTGGTTCCTTGGTGACAGCTGAGACTTATCGTTGCTGGGAATGAGCTTCCACAGACTGAATCCCGAATACACCAGGCTGGGGATCTTGATTTTTCAGGCGAGACTTCCTCCGCTGGTGTTTTACGTTCAGCATCAGCATTGCGACGGGCCTCTTAGTAGAGAGGTGCCTTCATGGATGATTCTCCGACATGCTTTCCCATCTTAAGCAAGTTGTTCCCACTGATGGACATCTATTTTGCCCCGTTTCATAGGCGTTTTTAATATCTCTTGCGCTGTCCACCACAAAATCGCCTGATGAAATCTTCTTCGAGATTTGTTCATCAGGCAGGCGCACCACATGTCCTGACCCTCGTAGCCGTGCCTTCATAATCAGAGCTTCCACGCTTGGCATGTCAGCTTTTTAAAGTATTTCGGTGTCGGGCATCTTGTCTTGCCATCTGATCAGCATTAGACGCCTCAGGCAGCTCAGGTGAAAGTGATCCGTAATGCCCTCTGAAATGGCCGAGCGAGCCACACAGTCGTATGAACGATTTAGTGCTCGAGAAGATAGCCCACCACCACTAGCACCACCTCTTCAGATCAACTAGGAGTGGACAATAAGTGCGGCCTGGCCAGAATCGCCCACATCCTGAGAACAAATTACAAAAGCAAATGGGATGGCAGTGCGGTTGGCCACAGTCTTCTTGAGATTGCTGTCAAGTGTCAAGCATCACACTCGTGGAAATTGCACAATATTGGACAATAAATTCAGGGGTTTTCCAAAGGTCCTGCGTTTCCCACTGGCTGAACAACTGTCGTAACATTGCTGCAGGGCTTTTCATCGACGATGAAGGAAAGAGCCATGTATGTTCCAAGTCGGAATGGTGTGTGACTTGGAGGGGAAATTGGAGGTGATGGTGTTCCCATACACCTGCTGCCCTTGTCCTTCCGGGTTGGTGGAAGTCGCAGGTTTAAGAGGTGCTGCCGAAGAAGCCCTGGTGAGTTGCATCCTGTTTTCCTGGGGTTTCCACGATGGACAATTGGAAGAGCCCCCACAGAAATTCTTTTTTTTTCAAAAAATATACTTTATTCATAAAATTTGTAGCAAAACATACAATACAGTTGTCATATCACATTCCAAACGTACACAATACAGATTATACAATTTGCAGGTTACATCAAGTACAGTTCAATGAACACATTGTACATAATTACAGTTCATGACACTTTGGGGTGTCTCATTGCATTATACTCAATACAGATTATTGATTACAGATTCATTACAGGTACATTACAGCAATTTGAATTTTACATTCTGCCTGGGGTGGGGTTTCCCTGATTGCAGCCCCTCGGTATACAATGGCAGGAAGGCTCTAAATGGTTGCCTTTCCCCACAGAGCCTTTGCGGCGGCCGCGTCCAGCCTCAGTGCTTCCCTGAGCACGTAGTCCTGGACCTTGGAACGTGCCAGTCTGCAACACTCGGTCGAGGACAGCTCCATGCACTGGAAGACCAGCAGGTTTCGGGCAGACCAAAGGGCGTCTTTCACCGAGTTAATGGTCTTCCAGCAGCAGTTGATGTCCGTCTTGGTGTGCGTCCCCGAGAACAGCCCGTAGAGCACAGAGTCGTGTGTTACGGAACTGCTCGGGACGAACCTGGACAGATACCACTGCATCTCTCTCCAGACCTTCTTTGCAAAGGCGCATTCCAGAAGGAGATGGGTGACGGTTTCGTCTGCACTGCAGCCTCCTCGCGGACAATGTGCGGTGGCGCTGAGAGCCTGGGAGTGCATGAAGGATCTGACAGGAAGGGCCCTTCTCACCACCAGCCAAGCTATGTCTTGGTGCTTGTTTGAAAGTTCTGGCGATGAGGTGTTCTGCCAAATGACATTGACAGTCTGCTCGGGGAACCAACTGAGCCCCCACAGAAATTCACCCTTACTGTTTGGTAGCACAGCAGTTTGCATGAAGGTTTCTTCAGATTTCAGATTGTAGCCATGATTGTGAAATCACCGTTATATTAAAATAACGCAATTGGTGAATTGATTCCTCACCTTTGTCTTTCCCCCTGAAGACTAGTTCACACAGTTGTTATTTTTTTGACTTTAAGGAAACAGTTTGTAAAATCAATTTTATAATTAATTGGGCAAACTCCTCCACTCATATGTTACTGCTTCTCATGACACCTAATTACTTTCAGCTTCTGGACGACAATCTTCTGCTAATTAATTTGACCTCGGCTACTTAAAGCAGCATCCCAGTAATTCTTTACTAGAAGTAAGCTCCTCTCTAGGTAAGAGGGTGTAGTACGGTTCATTACAACTTGCCTGGTTCCACTCTTATCCATCCAGTCGTAGCCAGAGAATCTCCTGTAATGGCTTCTCTTCCCGCTCCCGCACTATTACCTCTGGAGTCCCCCAAGGATCTATCTTTGACCCCCTCCTATTTCTCATCTATATGCAGTCCCTCGGTGACATCATCCGAAAACACATCAGGTTCCACACCTACCCTGACGGCACTCAGCTCTATCTCCCCACCAGCTCCCTCGACCCTTCCACTGCCTCTGTGTTAACAGGCTGCTTGCCCAAAATCTACTCCTGGATGAGCCAAAATTTCCTCCAATTAAACATTGGGAAGACTGAAGCAATTGTCTTCATTACCTGCCATAAGCTCCGTTCCCGAGCCACCGAACCCCCCTCCCTGGCCACTGTCTCAGTCTGAACCAGAGTGTTCGCAACCTTGGTGTCCTATTTGACCCTGAACTGAGCTTCTGCCCTCATCTCCTCTCCATCGCAAAGACCCCCTACTGCCATGATTTAGCTTGAGGTAGTGTTCCACATTTACCTTTTCTATACACTTTTCCTATCTTATATGCGTCTATCTCTACCTCCTCCAGCCCTACAACCCTTCGAGATTTCTGCGTTCCTCCAATTCAAGCCTCTTGCCCATCCCCGATTTTAATCGCTCCACCATTGGTGGCCGGGCCTTCAGCCGTCTAGCCCCCAAGCTCTGGAATTCCCTCCCTAAACCTCTCCGCCTCTCTCTCCTTCTTAAAACCTACCTCTTTGACCAAGCGTTTGGTCACCTGTCCTAATATCTCCTTATGTGGCTCAGTGTCAATTTTTGTCTGATTACGCTCCTGTGCAGCACCCTGGGGATGTTTTACTACGTTAAAGGTGCTATATAAATGATCTCAATTCTCTGATGCTGGAGGTTGGCTTTGTGGCTATTCTCTACATTGCCTACAGGCCTGAATTTGTTTTCACCTTAGAAAAAATGTCTTAGAGTCATAGAATCAAAAATACAGAAGGAGGCCATTCGACCCATCGTGCCTGTGCCGCCTCTTTGAAAGAGCTGTTGAATTAGTCCCACTCCCTCAGCTCTTTCCCCATAGACCCTTCAAAATTTTCCTTTTCAAGATTCATGTGTTGTTGTGGTGACACATTCCCTCAAGAGTTGCCAATCTATGTTGGCCATTTTATGGTGTAGGCTCATAAAAACTATGGGATGGGGAGAGACTGCCCTAAAACTCATTACGTGTAGTTCCCATGCAGCCACTAGAGACAACTCATTCACCCCATCAGTTGCGGCTTGATTGAGACACAGGTCCCTGAGACAAAGGACAAAGTGCCAAAACCATCTCCCCATTTCAGACTTACCATGAATCAATAAGGAGCAAATTATTGAATTGGATATTCCAACATCGGCTTGTATTCCCTTGAGTATTGAAGATTAAGGGGTGATCTAATTGGGGTGTTTAAGTTGATTAAGTTGATAAGGCAGAAAATTAGTAAGTGACTTAGGAAGGCAGAGGAAACAAAGGTTAGAAAACAAACAACGAGAGAGCGTGGCAGTGCTTCAAGGTATATAACTCAATGCAAGGAGTATAATGAATAAGGCAGATGAGCTGAGCGCACAGATAGATACGTGGCAGTACAATATCTCAGCTATTATAGAAACATGGCTTAAAGAGGGGCAGGACTGGCAGCTCAACGTTCCTGGTTACAGGGTTTTCAGAACAAGATAGAGAGGGGGATAAAAAAGGAGGGATGATATGTTAGAAGGATCATCAAATGAGGCCATATGGGTTGAGCTAAGGAATAAAAAAGGGGCAATCATGCTACTGGGTGTGTACTATAGACAGTCAGAGGGAGATAGAAGAGAAAATATGTAGGCAAATTTCTGAGAAGTGCCAAAATAGCAGGGCAGTAATAATAGGGGATTTCAACTACCCTAATATTAACTGGGACACAAACAATGTGAAGGGAGAACTTTTTTAGCCAGTAGGTAGCAAGTCCAACGAGAGAGGGGGCAGTTCTGGATTTAGTTTTAGGAAATGAGGCTGGATAGGTAGAAGGAGTATCAGTGGGAGAGCATTTTGGTGATAGTGATCATAATTCAGTTCGTTTTAGCACAGTTATGGAAAAGGACAAAGATAGAACAGGAGGTAAAGTTCTCAATTGGGGAAAGGCCAATTTTACTAAGCTAAGAAGTGATTTAGCAAAAGTGGACTGGAAACAGCTACTTGAAGGTAAATCAGTGTCAGAGCAGTGGGAGGCATTCAAGGGGGAGATTCAAGGGGTTCAGAGTAAACATGTTCCCACAAAGAAAAAGGGAGGGGCTGCCAAATCTAGAGCCCCCTGGATGTCAAGGAGCATACAGGGTAAGATAAGCCTGAAAAGGAAAGCTTATGTCAGACACCGAGAACTCAATACTACAGAAAGCCTAGAGGAGTATAAAAAGTGCAGGGTTGAAATTAAAAAGGAAATTAGGAAAGCAAAGAAAGGGCATGAAAAAATATTAGCAACTAAAATCAAGGAAAACCCAAAGATGTTTTATAAATACCTTAAGAGCAAGAGGAAAACTAAGGAAAGAGTAGGGCCTATTAGAGATCAAAAAGGTAACCTATGTGTGGAGGCGGAAGATGTGGGTATGGTTCTTAATGAATACTTTGTGTCTATCTTCACAAAAGAGGGGGACGATGCAGAGATTGTAGTTAAGTGTAGAAATGCATAAAGAGTTACTTGACCATATTAATGTAGAAATGCATGAACAGTTACTTGACCACAGTAAAGAAGAAATGCATTTTGGATATTTGACCATGTTAGCTCCTTGGCTCCCATAATGGGGTAGCTACAGCACACACACACAGAAAGACACAATTGTGTAATTACGTTTAAGCCTTGGTATGTTGATAATTAAGTTGGCTGTGCAGGTGCTTGGTACTGTCTGCACCCCCCCGCCCACCCCCCCACCCCGAGCAGATAAGGGTATTGCTGACTATAAAATCAGTTTATTGAGAGGCCATGTGACCTTGAGACTGACTTCAGCCCTACTGATAACCAGCTTTAGAATTTAGGGAGGATAATGTTCTCAGGCCTACGAGGCCTACGTGCCAAAACAGGAATGAGCTACGGATGTCCAGAGGAGGCAGGCTCACTACTTGATTGACCAACTACCTGAACCAATAAAGAATGTACATGTACGCCCATATTCTATGACAGGTGGCATTGCTAATTAAACTGTATAAATGTGAACTGTTTCCTTTGTTCAGTGAAGAGGTTATTCTGACCGTTGTTCAGAATACAGCTTCCCTTGTATACAAGTCAATTAAAGTAAAAGTTTTCCCTTTATGATACTGGTCTGAGTGTGTTAGTGCATTGCTATAGTGTTAAGTTTCGACATAAGGAGGAGGAGTGTGAAATATTGGATGAGCTAAACTTAGTGAGAAAGGAAGTGTTAAGGGGATTAGCATCTTTGAAAGTAAATAAATCACCAGGTCCGGATGAAATGTATCCCAGGCTGTTAAAAGAAGCAAGGGAGGAAATAGCGGAGGCTCTGACCAACATTTTCCAATCCTCACTGGATGCAGGCGTGGTGCTGGAGGATTGAAGGACTGCTAACGTTGTACCATTGTTTAAAAAGGGAGCGAGGGATAGACCGAGTAATTACAGGTCAGTCAGTCTAATCTCAGTGGTGGGCAAATTATTGGAATCAATTCTGAGGGAAAGGATAAATCGTCACTTAGAAAGGCACGGGTTAATCAAGGACAGTCAGCATGGATTTGTTAAGGGAAGGTCGTGTCTGACTAACTTGATTGAATTTTTTGAGGAGGTGACAAGGAGGATTGATGAGGGTAGTGCATTTGATGTAGTCTACATGGATTTTAGAAAGGCTTTTGGCAAGGTCCCACATGGCAGACTGGTCAAAAAAGTAAAAGCCCATAGGATCCAAGGGAGAGTGGCAAGTTGGATCCAAAATTGGCTCAGTGGCAGGAAGCAAAGGGTAATGGTCGACGGGTGTTTTTGTGACTGGAAGGCTGTTTCCAGTGGGGTTCCGCAGGGCTCAGTACTAGGTCCCTTGCTTTTTGTGATATATATTAATGATTTGGACTTAAATGTAGGGGGCATGATTAAGAAGTTTGCAGATGATACAAAAATTGGCCATGTGGTTGGTAGTGAGGAGGAAAGTTGTAGACTGCAGGAAGATATCAATGGACTGGTCAGGTGGGCAGAAAAGTGGCAAATGGAATTCAATCCAGAGAAGTGTGAGGTAATGCATTTGGGGAGGGCAAACAAGGCAAGGGAATACACAATAAATGGGAAGATACTGAGAGGTGTAGAGGAAGTGAGGGACCTTGGAGTGCATGTCCACAGATCGCTGAAGTTAGCAGGACAGTAGATAAAGTGGTTAAGAAGGCATATGGAATACTTTCCTTTATTAGCCAGGGCATAGAATATAAGAGCAGGGATGTTATGCTGGAACTGTATAAAACATTGGTTAGGCCACAGCTAGAGTATTGTGTACAGTTCTGGTCACCACATTACAGGAAGGATGTAATCGCTTTAGAGAGAGTACAGAGGAAATTTACGAGGATGTTGCCAGGACTGGAGAATTTTAGCTATAAGGAAAGATTGGATAGGCTGGGGTTGTTCTCTTTGGAACAGAGGAGGCTGAGGGGTGATTTAATTGAGGTGTACAAATTATGAGGGGGCCTAGATAGAGTGGATAGGAAGGACCTATTTCCCTTAGCAGAGAGGTCAATAACCAGGGGGCATAGATTTAAATTGATTGGTAGAAAGACGAGAGGGGAGCTGAGGAATAATGTTTTCACCCAGAGAGCGGTAAACGTCTGGAACTCACTGCCTGAAAGGGTGGTAGAGGCAGAAACCCTGAACTCATTTAAAAAGTACCTGGATATGCACCTGAAATACCGTGACCTACAAGGCTACAGACTAAGTGCTGGAAAGTGGGATTGGGCTGGGTGGCTCATTTTCGGCTGGTGGGGACACGGTGGGCCGAATGGCCTCCTTCTGTGCCGTAAATTTTCTATGATTTTCTATGATTCTATTAAAGGGGTTGATAGGGTAGATAGAGAGAAACTATTTCCTCTGGTCGGGGGGAGTCCAGAACAAGGGGGCATAAACTTAGAATTAGAACTAGGCCAGTCAAAAGTGATATCAGGAAGCACTTCTTCACACAAAAGGGAGTGGAAATCTGGAACTCTCTCCCCCAAAAAGCTGTTGAGGCTGGGGGTCAATTGAAAATTTCAAAACTGAGATTGATAGATTTTTGTTAGACAAGGGTGTTAAGGGTTATGGAACCAAGGCGGGTAGATGGAGTTAAAATACAGATCAACCATGATCTAATTGAATGGTGTGGCAGGCTGGAGGGGCTGAATGGCCTCCTCCCATTCCTATGCTCCCAAGCTCCTAACATTATACGCGCAAAGAAGCCTAGATGAGTAAACAATGAAACTTTGTTTTCAATCACTCTTTTACAGATCAATGGAGTCCTCCAACTCCCTCCTGTAGATAATCAATTCATATGAAGGCAACAGCGGTTACGTCTGATAGAGCTTCATCATCCCTCCCACTCCATCTGATATTCGGAAAGGAGGACACAGGCCATTAGCACTGTTGTCAGGCAGTAGCAGTGGGAGATCTAAACGCAGCGTCAGGCAATCATCGCAAGTCCCTGATGTGCTGCGCTGGTTAATAGAATACTGAAGACCCTGCAGTTTTAGCGACGTCTGTATCAAGAATGAGCTTAACTCTCCCGGGAGGGTTGGGAGCTGTGTGGTGGGGGGGGTGGGGGGGCAATTGGATATGGGGAGATATTTGTCACAGTCATGCTGAGGCTGAGAGGCAGAGGAAAATGAATGGTGTGCTGATTTGTGCCGTTGTGAAGGAGGGCATTGAATGATGGCACATGATAAATAGGTACTTGTATTCACAAAGTGGCAGAACTTTGGGGAGTAGAATGACAGAGAAGAGCGAGTCTAAGGGGGAGGAGTGGTTGGAAAAAAGGGGGGGCAATGCAACTTAAAATCTCTCTAGCACCTTGGGAGGACACAGTACTGTTTAAAATTAATAGGTTGGCAGCCTTTATTTGAAGCCATACATAGATATATGTATATGCAACCTTTCTGAGGACTGTTGAAGTGTCTAAAGTAAGGTATCAGCCATGGTTCAGTTGGTAGCACACTTGTCTCTGGGTCAGAAGGTCACAGATAGAGGCCCCACTCCAGAGACTTGAGCACATTATCCAGGCTGACACTTCAGTGCAGTACTGAGGGAGTGCTGCACTGTCGAAGGTGCCGTCTTTCGAATGAGACGTTAAACCGAGGCCCCTGTCTGCCTTCTCAGGTGGAGATCCCATGGTACTATTTCGAAGAAGAGCGGGGGAGTTCTCCCCGGTGCCCTGGTCAATATTTATCCCTAAACTAACATCACTAAAAACAGATTATCTAGTCATTTTTTCTCATTGTTGTTTGTGGGACCTTGCTGTGCACAAATTGGCTGCCGCGTTTCCCTACATTACAACAGTGACTACACTTTAAAAAGTACTTAATTGGTTGTAAAACACTCCAGGACATCCTGAAAGCCTCTGGAGTGGAGACTTGAACCCATGATCTCCTAACTCAGAGGTAAGAGTGTTACCATCGGAGCCTTGGTTGGTGCCGGTAATGTGCTGGGTTCAGAGGGAGCATCGGCAGGTGGTGTACCCAATATAACCTTGTCTCCCAAGTGAAGCAACAATATTCAATATGTTTTAATCGTGCTGGCAGCTGAGGTGTAACGAGAAAGATTTGCGACTCACGCTGTGAGCTGACACCCGCCTGGCTCAGCTGCTAATAAATGTGCAGGATTTTTTTTTTTACATCACGGTTTTCATTATTTATTTTTAGATTTTGCCATATGTACAGCCTTTCAACAGATTCTTTCATAATTATATCCATCAACACTTGCTAATTACATCCTTTTGAAATAAACTCCTTTAGCACCATTGACTTATTATCTCTCAGCAGTAATGAATTAATCTTCACTCATCAAAGTGAAGCAATGTGTAATGGATTGGCAGCTCATTAGATCACAATGTAAGGGTGTATTTCTCAGGTGGAATCCAATACAGGTCTCCTCATTATCAGTATGTTGGCCATTCAAGGAATGCAAAGCCATTGGATCTTGTGTGTTTATTTCCTCATCGATGCCTTGCAGAAGAAACACAACAGTTGAACTAGTGCCTTTCACGTTTTGCCCATCTCTCCCCTTCTACCCTGAAGAATTTGCTATTATGTCACGCCTTTCACGACCTCAGGACGTCCCAAAGCATTTAGCAGCCAATGAAGTACTTTTGAAGTGTAGTCACTGTTGTAATGTAGGGAAACGCAGCAGCCAATTTTCACACAGCAAGATCCCACAAACAGCAATGAGGTAAATGACCAGATAATCTTTTTTTAGTGATGTTGGTTGAGAGATAAATATTAGCCAGGACACCGGGGAAATCTCTTATTCTTCAAAACAGTGCCATGCGATCTTTGATGTCCACCTGAGAGGGCGGACAGGGCCTTGGTTTAGCAAGTCATCTGAAAGACAGCACCTCCGACAGTGCAGCGTACCCTCAGTACTGCATTGGAGTGTCAACCTAGATTTTGTGATCAATTCTCTGGAGTGGGACTTGAACCCACAACTTTCCGACTCAGAGGTGGCAATATAGGAAAAATGGCAGCCAATTTTCACACGGCAAGATCCCACAAACAGCAAAGAGATAAATGACCAGATAATCTGTTCAATAGTGGTGTTGGTTGAGGGGTAAATATTGGCCATGACACCGGGGAAAACCCCACTGCTCTTCTTCAAAATAGTGCCGTGGGATTTGGGATCTTTTATATCCACCTGAGAGGGCTGACGGATGGAAGGTAAGCTTCTTTTAGAAATGCCCCTTAGCCTCAACCTCCGAGTTACACTCTCACCTGTAATATTCCCATCTCTTACACCAGCCATCCTTCTTCGTGAGATTATCAATTTAATGCCAGTTTCTGTAGCTGTGTGGGGGATATCTTTGCATTCGAGGCTTCTGCTCAATAGGAACTAGGTGGCAAATCTCCTTGCTCTTAAGACTCTATCAGCAAAACTTTGATTCAACTGTGTCTGCGGGGAATTCAAATCCAGGTCCTGGAGATGAAATGGTCGAGTTATGGGCCATCGATTCTATCTGCTGCTGTTTGTGTATAAGCTTAATGGCTGTATCCTGACAACATTGTGTATTTGTGTAGTTTGCTTATAAACAGCTGAGTGATATGTTGGGAACCCTGCAGTGTGTTATGCTCTAGGGAAAAAATCAGCTCACGCAGCAATTTTCAATTCTTGGCGAAGCAGGTGGTGATGAAATGTTTACCCAACCAAGCAACAGAACACAAGCCTACCGACCGCGATGCTCCCAGAATACACAGCAGGCAGGAGAAGCAATCCCCAACTCTTAGAATCATAGAATAGAATCACGCAGCACAGCAGGAGGCCATTCGGCCAATCGTGCCTGTGCTGGCTCTTTGTAAGAGCTTTCCAATTAGTCCCACACCCCTGCTCTTTCCCCATAGCCCTGCAAACTTTTTCCTTTTCAAGTATATAAAAAGAAAGAAAGACTTGCATTTATGTAGCGCCTTTCACTACCTCAGGACACCCCAGAGCACTTTCCAGCCAACGAAGTACTATTGAAGTGCAGTAACTGTTGTAATGTAGGAAACGTGGGAGCCAATTTTCACACAGCAAACTCCCACCAGATCACCTGTTTTTAGCAATGCTGGTTGATAAATATTATCCCAGAACACAGGGGAGAATTCCCCTGCTCTTCTTTGATACAGTGACATGGCATCTTTTACGTCCATCTGAGAGGGCAGACAGGGCCTCGGTTTAACGTCTCATCCGAAAGACGGCACCTCCGACAGTGCAGCACTCCCTCAGTGTTGCACTGGGAGCGTCAGCCTTGATTTTGTGCTCAAGTCCTTGGGGCGGGACATAAACCCACGTTCTTCTGACACAAGGTGAGTGCGCGACCAACTGAGCCTAGGCTGACATGGAGCCACTTCCCTTTTGAAAGTTAGCTGGACAAAAATCACATGGGCCCTGAGGTCTCCCTTACGGTGGAAGTAAATTAAAAGAATTTGGGGACTGGCACTACAATTCCTGAACTGCGCAGCATGAAGAACTTCTGCTCCTCTCTTCACGCTGAGCTAGTTCTGAGGAAGAGTTTATGCCCAAAACCGTCGACTTCTGCTCTCTCCACAGATGCTTTCTGACCTGCTGTGCATTTCCAGCCAAAGCACTGGGGGAACAGATTGCCATCACAGGTCGGTCAGGCAATGGTTGATAATTACATGGGTACTCATGTAGGTACAGCCGTATAGTGGCTTAAGGGTACGGTAGTGTAGTGGTTATGTTACTGGACTAGTAATCCAGAGACCATTGTCTAATAATCTCAGTCAAAACTACAAATTCAAATCCCACCGAAGCAGTTTAAGATTTTGAATTCAGTTTAAATAAAAAGCTGGTGTCAGTAAAAATGACTGGGGAAGCTGTTGGATTATTGTAAAAACCACAACTGGCTCATTAATGTCCTTTAGCAATGGAATGCTGCTGTCCTTACAGAATGGGTTAGATAAGGAGTAAAGCTCCCTCTGTATCAAATGCACCCAGGTCAGGTACAGCATTGGTTAGATACAGAATAAAACTCCCTCCACACAGTCCCATCAAAATTGCCATTCAGGTAAAACATGAGTTAGATACAGAATAAAGCTCTCTCGACTCTAACCCAACAATATTCCTCAGTCAAGCCCTTTTAGTGCCAGATTATAGGCTAATATTCACTGGATTGAGAGTGCCCAAATTTATTCCTTCTCACTAGTTAAGCAATTATGGATTTTGGGGGGAAAATCCATAGCCTTCTGTTGAGAAATTCACTCTGTAAGAAAGAAATTCCATATATAAAGGGTCTTTCATGACGTCAGGAGGTCCCAAAGCACTTCACAGGCAATGAGATATTTTGAAGTGTAGTCACTGTAGAATGATACCAGGACTTCAAGGGTTAAGTTACGAGGAGAGATTACACAAATTGGGGTTGTATTCTCTAGAGTTTCGTAGGTTAAGGGGTGATCTGATCGAAGTTTATAAGATATTAAGGGGAACAGATAGGGTGGATGGAGAGAAACTATTTCCGCTGGTTGGGGATTCTAGGAGTAGGGGGCACAGTCTAAAAATTAGAGCCAGACCTTTCAGGAGCGAGATTAGAAAACATTTCTACACACAAAGGGTGGTAGAAGTTTGGAACTCTCTTCCGTAAACGGCAATTGACACTACCTCAATTGCTAAATTTAAATGTGAGATAGATAGCTTTTTGGCAACCAAAGGTATTAAGGGATATGGGCCAAAGGCAGGTATATGGAGTTAGATCACAGATCAGCCATGATCTTATCAAATGGCAGAGCAGGCACGAGGGGCTGAATGGCCTACTCCTGTTCCTATGTTGTAGGCAAAACAGGCAGCCAATTTGCACGCAGCAAACAGTATGAGGTAATGACCAGATAATCTGTTTTAGTGATGTTGGTTGAGGGATAAATATTGTCCAGGACTCTGGGGGAGAATTACTCTGCTGAAGTGTCAAGCTAGATTATATGCTCAAAATCTCTGGAGTGGGCTTCAACCCACAGCCTGCTGACTCGGAGGCAAGATTGCTACCTCTAAGCTAAGGTTGACGGATCCCTGTGACAGATAGAAAGCGCTGCACCTTTCCGTGCTTCAGAACGTAGCAATCTGAAAGGAAATTTCTCTCACTTAGGAAACGCATAATCTAAAGATAGAACTCATGGATGTTCCAGCCCCAGTGGGAGGCCTTTCAGCCCATCACGCCAGTGCCAGTGCTAGCTCTTCAATTAGAGCCACCTGCTCTGATCTCATCCCCCCTGCCGCTTGCTGAGCTCCCAGCCCTCAAGGGGACTGGAGGCCAGAGATGAAACTACAACACTTTAATGGCGATTCTCCGACCCATTCTCTCTCATTGAACGCAGCTCACCGCTGGAGATTTGTGAGCTGCGTCCTTTATACTCTTCCCTTTTGAAGTATTTCTCCAATTCCCTTTTAAAGGGTGCGTCACAGTGCAGATATATTTAACTTTCCTCCTTAGCTGATAAAACGTGCCTCAGACAGATTATTTTTTAAACAAATTGAACTCAGAAAATGTATTCAATTCCCTCCCTCCCTCCACAGACTCACCTCATCAATATTTAATACTGAAAATTACATGGAAATGTTATTTTAAAGACGTGAATTGCTGTTCAAAGGCGGAGATTAGCGTCAGGATTTCAAAAAAAAAAATGATACTTTCCAGATGAAGGATTGAAATATTACACATTGATAGGCTGCAGAAAATGAAAGCTGTTCCATTTAGACAGTGTGAGTGGTGTGTCAGAATTGAAATATCCTTTTCACCCTAATGTTACAAAATTAAATGCCATCAGTTTATTGTTTGTCGTGTGAATACATCATATATTTTACTCTTACTTTCCTCAGGCCTTAAAAATGATTTCCTTACTTGAACCTACCTGACCGATCTTGTCACATAGGAACATAGGAATTGCTCGATGAAAAAAGACCAAGGTACAGCTAGTTTGCCTTCTACCATCCCAGAAGTCGCATGGTACAAGGATAATGGAGTTCTTTACAGTTTTATTTTCATTACTTCCCAACCATCACTGTAGAATTCAGTGAATTCCACCTTTTCCCTGAGTCTGTAAAAATTGGCCATTGACCAAAATTCTAAGATGGAAGGCGCAGTTGAAAGGTCACCAAACGAATCAACAAAACACAGTGGAATGTGGGAAAAAAAACAAGGTTGAATTAAACAGCCACTACCCAGTGAATCACAAATCCAGACATGGTGGGGCCGTGTCTTTGTTTTAAAGCAAAACCGATCAACACCTCGGACGTTGGATACAAAAGGAGCCCTGTATAGCAGGTGATCAACAGTTAGCATTATTTCGAAGAACAATAGCCCATCGAGAGAGGCAACTGCAGCAAGACGAGGGGCCATCGAAACCCATCAAGGACTTTTAAGAGGCTTTGAAAGAACTTTTAAACGAACATTGAAGTAACCTTGTTTACGTAAAAAACTATTGTAAGAGAGGGGTATAAAAGTGGAAGCCCGAAACCCTCTCTTCTCTCTTTTATCTTTCGGCTTCCTCACTCGTGCAACTCAGCCCTGACTTTTGGGCTGATTCCTCCGCCACCCGAGCTCTCCAGAGAGGAGAGCGGCTTCCAGCGAAACCATTGAACCCCACGTGAGAGAACAGGGCAGCCAGACCTGCAAGTGCACAAGGATTGGTGAGCCTCGACCACGTGTGTGTGTGTGTGTGATAGGTGTCTCCAGGGTCCCCACCAACCTCTTAGTTTAGTGGGGTAGTGTACTGTAGTGTGTGTGTAACCCGATGTGCCGCGTAGTCATTTTCTTCGCGTTGGCGGTACAATAAAACCAACCTTACAATTCAAAAATCAAACACCGAGTCTGTGTGTTCTCCATGCTATTCGGCTACATGATCCATCACCGGGTGCGTTAGCATAAGTCCCGATTTTCCCGGACCTCGATCCGTGAGGTATAGGTGTTCCTGGGCTAGACCGGGGACCCGATATCGGCACCGATCAATAGGGTGAGAACAGCCCACGCTCCGAAAGGTTGCTACCTGGTTTCATGGGCACCAACTGTCCTCTGGTACCTCATCCGGCATGGTCGATGCATGAGCCTGAAGAGGGAATGTTGGCAGGCTATTTGACGGCAGAAAGCATCACCAGTGTACTTGATCCTGTCCTCGTGCGTGTCGCAAGCTCCAGCCCACGTATTGCAATCAGGGTCCCAACTAGGTAATGGCACACCTATTTGCAGAATCAAGAGGCCCATCGCCTGAAACAGGTGTATCGGCCACCCAGGAGAAGGCTACCTTTCAAATTGGCAGCTGCTGCAACGTTGGTGTTAACAGGGCAGTAAGTCTACCGACCTTGTTGAAGGCCTCCTTAACCACCCTGTTAATAACCCCATTACTGCTGATTTTACCCACCAAGGTAATTAGTGAACTGGGTTTTATAGCAACAAACCTGGTCACTTTTAGTAACAACTTTTTTTTAAAACTGAATTCAAATTCTTAAACTGCCCTAGGTGGGATTTGAACTCACACTCTTAAGAGACTGAAAGCCTCTGGATTATCGGTCCAGTAACATAACCATTACTAACGGTACCCAACCAGTTTGATGCAGCCTGCCAGTATCGACCTCAGGGGTTAAATAAATAAAGGTTACCAGCTCTGCAACAGAAGGCTGTGCGAGAATAAGACTGTCAAAATAGTAAGTCAATCACATACAGATACTGAGCCTGCAAATCAGTGGGTAGTGTAGAATAGAAGCATAAGGACAACAGATTCTACAGGAACACTTTCAAAGCAATCTCCTTCCTCCAGTTGGCATTTAACAAATAAACCAAGTCAATAATAATTCTAATCTCGCTGATTAACTTTAACGAATAGAGATAGGGTAAAGTGCTCTTTCACTTTCCTAACTGCAGATGGGCATCATTCAGACATTTTTGTTAATTCCACACCAGCCATCATTATGGTCTGTTTTTCACATAGAATTACATAGAATGTACAGCACAGAGACAGGCCATTTGGCTCAACGGGTCTATGCTGGTGTTTATGCTCCAAACGAGCCTCCTCCCACCCTTCTTCATCAACATATCCTTCTATTCCTTTCTCCCCCATGTGTTTATCCAGCTTCCCCTTAAATGCATCCATTGGCTATTCGCCTCAACTACTCCTTGTGGGAGCGAGTTCCACATTCTCACCACTCTCTGGGTAAAGAAGCTTCTCCTGAATCCCCTATCGGATTTATTAGTGACTATCTTAGATTTATGGCCTCTTGTCTCCCCCACAAGTGGAAGCATCTTCTCTACGTCTAGTCTATCAAACCCCTTCACAATCTTAATGAATTCAATGTTTTTCTATGATGTTGGTGTTGAATTATGGGTGGTTGTGCATTATGGATTCGATCTCTACTGGGAACTGGGCTGAAACTGCTCAGAATCATTTCAGCTGGGATCCTTACTGCCGGAAGAGAGAGGCAGCTTTCATTCTATTCGTTTTGAGCTTGACGCAAACTCACAGGACCCAGAGGCAAAAGGCGTTGCTGAAAGATAAGCAGCAACGATTCGCTGCAGCCGGATAGTATTGTACGGTGAGAGTCAGACGTTGCGTTATCTTCCAGGCGGAGAAGGACGCATCAATACCTCTGTCACAGCGATGCCTCCCACCTACCTTCATCACCTCGGGCCTCAAACTCTCTCGAGTTACGAAGAGACAGCTGCTCGGCTCAACAGTCACCTTTGACCGATGCTGCAGAGAATGGGAGGCACAGATCTGATGGAAAAGTGGGGCTCTTCAAGAAAGTTCAGTCCTATTGGGCTGTATTGAAGCCTTCAGTAATGGTTAAGATACTGCTGGAACGGCTCAGTTTGGCTCAGTTTGTAGCACTCTTGCCTTTGAGTTAGAAAGCTGTGGGCTCAAACTCCACTCCAGCTCTTGTAACACATAAGGAAGGAAGGAAGGAAAAACTTGTATTTCTATAGCACCTTTTACAACCTCAGGATGTCCCAAAGCACCTTATCGCCAATGAAGTACTTTTTGAAGTGTAGTCACTGTTGCAATGTAGGAAATGTGGCAGCCAATTTGCGCACAGCAAGGTCCCACATACAGCAGTGTGATAATGACCTGATAATCTGTTTTTTGGGATGTTAGTCAAGGGATAAATATTGGCCAGAACTCCCCTGCTCCTCTTTGAAATAATGCCACGGGATCGCCACCTGAGAGGGCAGACAGGATCTCAGTTTAGCGTCTCATCTGAAAGACGGGTTAGTTAGTGCACCGTTGAGGGAGTGCTGCATTGCTGAGTTTAGAGAGGGAATTCCATAGCATGGGGCCTGGATAACTGAAGGCACAGCCGCCAGTGGTGGGGTAAAGAGAGGGGAGGACGTGCAAGAGGTCAGAATTGGAGGGACAGAGAGTTCTGGGGGGGTAATTTAGGGCTGAAGAAGGTTACAGAGATTGGGAGAGGTAAGGGCATAAAAGGATTTAAAAATAAGGATGAGAATTTTGGAATCTCAGGGGCCAATGTAGGCATGGAGAGGAGTGATGGGTGAGTGGGACTTATTGCAGGATAGGACACAGGCAGCAGAGTTTTGGATGAGCTTTATTTTACAAGAGGATGGGAGGCCGGCCACGAGAGCATTGGAATAGTCGAGTCTAGTCATGACAAAGGCACTGATGAGCATTCTGGCAGTAGATAGGCTGATGTAGGGGCGTTGACAGGCAATGTTACAGAGGTGGCAGTAGGCGGTTTTGATGAGGGGGAGGATATGAGAAAGTGCAAAAACCCACTTTACAAAGCTCGAGAGGAGCAGGAAAGTCCTTTATATCATTAGCAAAGAGCTGCCTGCACAGTTTGCATTTTTTTTAAATTCACTCTCGGGGTGTGGGCATCGCTGGCAAGGCCAGCATTTTTCACCCATCCCCTATCTATTCAGTAACACTGGTAATTTCAGACCTTTTCCTGACTTTCCAAGAGAACGAGAAATAAAGAACGGAGTTAAAACTCACAAAGCCTGCCCCTCGCTAGATTTTGTTTTTTTTTAAAAAAAGACAAAAAAGTGCAAGTAATATTCTCGTTGGCCGGACCATAATGGATTAATTCATCATAATTAATCTCCTGCAGCTCGTGTAACCTTCAAACCTTTAGCCACTGAACAATCCTTACAGCTAGTAAAATAAACTCAAAATTTCTGTCAAGCATTTTTTCAAAGCTGAAGGTTTTTTTTTGAAGCCAAAGATTTGCAACGGTGAATGGGAGGGGGTGGGGGAGCTTTGACCCTGATGCTCACGTTCAATTGGAGCGATGCCAGTGAGTTCTTTCTCCCACGTCCTAGCTAAAAGAAGCAATTGTAAAGCACTATTGCTAGCTCCCCCCGATGGCTTTATAATGAAGTATGCTGCCAGGTTTTGGTATTAAGCCATAAACCTGAGGCTCACCAGCATTGACCACAGGACATAGCAACATAAAAAAAAAACACAGGAGGCGGCCATCCAGCCCCTCGAGCCCATTCCGCCATTCAATTCGATCGTGGCTGACCTGTACCTCAACCCGATTTACCCGCCTTTGCTCCATATCCCTTGATACCCTCAACCAATAAAAATCTACAGATCTTTTTACAAGATGAAAAATGTCAATTGTCCCCCAGCCTTTTGGGGGAGAGAGTTCCAGATTTCCACTGCCCCTTTGTTAGAATAAATGATTTCACTCCTAAATGGCCAGGCTCTTTTAAGATTATGCCCTCTTATTCCGGATTCCCCCACCAGAGGAAATAGTTCCTCTGTATCTACCCTATTGCATCCCTTTATCAGTTTAAGAATCCTGGCCTTATAATTTAACTCTTTAAGCCCCGGTATGATTCAGGTGAATCTGCGCCGTACCCCCACTAAGGCCAATATATCTTTCCTGAGGTTCAGCGCTCAAGATGGGGTCTGACCAAGGCTCTGTACTACTGAAGCATCACTTCCTCACTTTTCAATTCCAACCTCCTTGGCCAACGCTCCATTTGCCTTTTTGTTCACTGTTTGTACCTGTCCGTCAACATTTAGTCATCTTTGCAAACTGGGGAGGAGAAAACAAAAATCAGGGAAGATCCCTGATCTTGACCACTGTCCAGTGACTCACATTGGAAGTCTACGTGGTGCGGACATCAGGTGAGGATAGAATCAGGCTTGACGGTGAAACCCTCACAGTTGAATAGCCTGTGTATTCAGATTTCTTTCAGAAAATAACATTTTTGGGATACAGTATACGAATAATTTGAGACATGACATGTGGTGAGTGTAACATGTTTGGGAGGAACAGGTGACTTTGGACCTATGGTTCCCAAAACTCTCCACCACTGGGGGTTTTCCTCGCCTCATGTCTGGGTCTGTTGTAGACTCATTGATAGAGAGTAATTGCTATGATTAGTCAACAATTCCATTATTGTTGTATCATGTGACTACCAGGATGGTAGAAGGCGAACTAGATGGACCTTGGTTTTTTTTCTCGTCTAGCAATTCCTATGTTCCAAGTGACTCTAAATGTTCCTTTCTTATTCCTCCTGAACTTTAACTACACACCATGCTCTTCATCATCCTTACATCTTCAGTGTGCTGAAGTCAAGACTTACTGTTGGAATGTAAGGAAACACAGCAACCAATCTGCATACAGCCAGGTCCCACGAACAGCAATGTGATAATGACCAGATAATCTGTTTTTTAGTGATGTTGGTTGAGGGATAAATATTGGCCCTGGACTCCGGGGAGAGAAAAGGCCAAACCCTAGTATCAATCGATAACACTAGATCTGCAGGTTTTAGATTTTGTATTTCAGTGGTTCCTACTTCACTGAAACTTACACATTGTGTACCTGACTATTATACAATTAATGTTGAAGGTTATTTGCTTCAGATGAGTGTAGCACTTTAAAGAACATGTGCTTGTCAGTAATGTTTCTCAATAGAAACTGACACAGGAGAGATTGAATTCTGCTTAAAATTCAATTGCCTTTCCTTCCAACCTGAGCTACAATTTCTGCCAGATTTATAAACTGTAATATTTTGCTCTTTCGTGAGAAACTCCAATTTCTATTTTCGAGGCTGTGAAGAGAATCGGCCTGTGTAGAACAGCAGTGGAGTGATTATATTTGTGTGTGTGTGTGTGTGCGTGTGTGCACGATTGTGAAATTTTGTACAACAGTGAAGCTGTGGATTCTACCCCCTCCGGTGGCTCTGTGTGAAACTGCGCCATTGGTACTGAGCCACAGAGGTCAGGAAAGCCCTTGGGTTTAATCCCCAATCGGTGCTGAGCTAACTGATCCCAGACCGAGTGATGATGGAGGAGGGAGGTGAAAAGCAGTTTCCGGCTCCTGATCACTATCCAACGATCTCCGTTTCACAAGTGTGAACGTGTGTGTGTGCTAATATATAGATGAGGATAGCTTCTAGGGTCGCCAACCCTCCAGGACTGTCCTGGTATCTCCAGAAATTAAAGATTATTCACGCTGTGAGCAACCCAGGATAGAAAGACCATAGGGACATTAAAAAAATAGTGTGTGATTTTTTTTTCATTTTCTTTGAACACTTCTTAGTTCTAAAAATATTGGAGACAGGATAAAAAGGCTGTTTGACTGACAGTCGAGCATCATCCAATCGGGTAATTAAGAGTCTGTTTGCTTTCCAATTGGCTGTGGGAAGGCGGTTCTGTGAAGATGGATATGTCGGGCAGCCAATGGCGGTAGCGTGGGGGGGGGCGGGGTGGTTGGGGGCAGGAGGTCGTGTGATGAAACCTCCAAGAATACGGCCAACCAGAGTCGGTGACCCGAATAGTATCAGGCTTGGCCGCGATGCCTCCACAGTCGAATAGTACATTGTCTTTCCTCGCACTTAAAGAATGACCACTTGGCTAAGGTGTATAGGAGACTGTAACCCCTAGCAACAGCCTTCAAGAGAGATTGGGGGCGGGGGGGGGGGGGGGAAAGTGAAGAGAGAAGAGATTGTGCGTATTTTCTTTTCCATCAGCTAGACATTTAGTTGTTAAAAGACTGCCTGTATACATCAGTTTTATATTCAGTGTATGACAAATAAATCTGCAATTGTTTTAGAAACATCTCTCACGATTAAATATGAAATCAAATTGGCAGAGCAACCTGTTGGCAGAGAAACTGCTTCTAAGTGTGGAGCAGAGAGTGGGATGGGATAGATGTGTTAGATCACTTTTACTGGCAGGGAGCCTTCTTTTATTTGGAGTTCGTTTTTTTAAAAAATTCGTTCTCAGGATGTGGGCATCACTGATGAGGCTTGCATTTATTGCCCCGAGAAGGCGGTGGGCCCTTTTTATTTGATACAACTGAGTGACGTGCTGGGCCACATCAGAGGGCAGTTAAGAGTCAACCAATTTGGTGTGGGGATTGGAGCACAAATACAGGCCCAGACTGGGTAAGGACGGCAGGTTTCCATCCCCAAAGGACATTAGTGAACCAGTTGGGGTTTTTTACAACAATCTGGCAGCTTCGTAGTCACTTTTACTGATGGCTGCTTTCTATTTCTAGATGTTTTAAACTGATTTGAAATTCTCAAATTGCCACGGTGGAGATTTGAACACTGTTACTCAGGGATTATTAGTCCAGGCCTCTTGATTTCTAGACCAGTGACGGAGCCGTTATATACCGCTGTACTCTGTTGAGATTAGAAGCTAAGATGCCTGCTGCCCACGGTTTTCCATCTATAAAGGAATATTTGTAGAGAATTGTATTTAATTTGCATTTGACTAATATTGTGAACATTTGTAAAACTCTTCAGTGCTTTTCACGCAATCGTTCTGAAAATATTGAGAACTGACGACAACTGAATCCTCGCAGGGCTGCAGTCGTGATTCTCTGATAACTGAAAGTAATCCAAGATTGAATTGTTCCCGCCAAATTTTCTCCTCTCCGTTTCTGAAGGTCCTGAATCATGCTGGGATATTGCCCCAGTATCAGCCATGGCTCACTGGGTAACACTCTTGCCTCTAAGTTAGGAAACGGTTGTGGGTTCAAGTCCTACTTCAGTATAAAATCTAGGCTGACTCTCTAGTTACAGTAGCGATGGGATGCAGTTTTGTCGGAGGTGCTGTTTAGCCTCTCAGGCAGATGTAAAAGATCCCATGGCACTATTTTGAAGAAGAGCAGGGGAGTTCTGGCCAATATTTATCCCCCAACAACTAAAACAGATTATCTGGTTGCTTAGCTCATTGCTGTTTGTGGGAGCTTGCTGTGTGCAAATTGGCTGCTGCGTTTCCTACTTTACCATTTCATTGTCTGTAAAGCGCTTTGGGGCGTCCTGAGGTCATGAAAGGCGCCATATAAATGCAAGTCTTTCTTCCTCCACCGCCACCATGACCACGCTGCCAGTCTCCATCATGCACCTTTTTCCCGCAGGGAATCCTGGATAGTGGTTAGAAGTGGGGGCCTTTCCTGATTTTTCCTGCCTTGAGCTACAGGCACTAACGCCAATTGTAGTGTTTCGCCCGATCGATACTTTGGCGGTCGAGCCTCATTTAAATATGAGTAGTAAGCTGCCAGCGCGTTTCGAGAGGGAATCCAAAGGCTTTTCTGCAGAGTGAAAGCTGGCAGTATTCAATCAAAGGGTAGGGGAGGGAAGGGGAGGCATGCGCACAATGTTGGGGGTGGGGGGCGGGCGGGGTTGGAGGGGGGGAGAGAGGCGTTGACAACACTCACTGCCAAGGCATACATTGTAATGGCCCTACCAATCTCAGATCAGACCAGGGATGGAGAGCGGAGATGTAGGGTTGAGTGCTTCCTGGCCTACATAGCTTATCTACTCAATGCATCAACTCATTGAGCCATTGAGGGAAGCGCTGTCTCCCTCTAGTGCTGGTTACAGAGTACGGAAGCAGATCCTCTTCCCTCAATCTCCATTCCTCTTGCTGAAGAAAATGGAGAAGATCATACTCTCTTGGAGGCTCTAACTGGGTTGCCTATGGTATTATGTTTATGGTGATTATGGTATTGGACTAACAACTCAGTGGTTGTGAGTTAAAATCCCACTGAAATCTTTGGGCCAGAACCAAAAAAAATGACCATGGACGCTAATGGATTGTTATAAGATTCCAACTGGTTCGTAAATATCCTCCAAGAAAAGGGAACCTGCCACTAGTACCCAGTCTGGCCGACCAGTCCCATGTTATGTGATTGCCTAGTAATGCTCTCATGGCCTCTCGGAAGGGGAAATAAATGCTGCTTTGTCAATGTAGCCACAAACCGATAATAAAATATTAAACTGAAAAAAAATCTCACAATTTCTGCTTGTTCTTTTCTCCTTCCTTTTGGTTTTTCACTCTTCGTCCTAAGAGATGTCAGAACTAGAAAATGGAACTCAAGCAAGTTTATTGATTTGATGATTTTCTTTCCCCTATCGAGGAGTGACAATGTTGGACAGACACCGAAGTAATACGACTAATGGAGTGAGCTGGATGAAGATCTGGAGAAGACCAGGACTGACCTGGCGACGTCATCTGAAGACGCAGCATCAGATAACACATGGACACTGACCACACTCTCGCTGCTGAGTCAGAAGGTCGTGGGTTCAAGCCCCGCTCTGGAGACTTACCCCAGGCTGGCACTTCAGTGCGAGTACTGAGGGAGTGCTGCACTGTCAGAGGCACCGTCTTTCAGATGAGGTGTTAAACCGAGGCCCTGTCTGGTGAACGTAAACGATCCCAAGGCACTATCTCGAAGACGAACAGGGGAGTTCTCCCCGGTGTCCTGGCCAATATTTATCCCTCAACCAACATCATTAAAAAAAAACAGATTATTCCATCATGGGATCTTGCTGTGTGTAATTTGACTGCTACATTTCCCTAATTACAACAGTGCTTCAAAAGTGCTTAGTTTCCTGGAGAGCATGTTGGACATCCCGAGGTCATGAAAGTCGCTGTATAAATGCGAGCCTTTTCCTCTCCTTTTAAAAAAGATGCCACCTCGAGGAGACCAGAGCTCTTCTTTCCCTGGTGTTCCATATATAATTCATCGATAAACTTAGTTTTTAAAGTTTGCAGTTCCAGACTTGTAATCAATAGGCCGAGAGTTTGCAATGTAGACTTCCTCAGCCAGCCACAATTGCGGTCCCTGCTCACCCTAGCTTGCGATCAATAAGTTTTTTTAGAAAAAAGGGGAAGTCTCCAGAGTTTCTGCAGTTGGCTCAGGCCGTAGAGCGTGCAGGAGGGAATTGTTCAGTCCAGCGGCAAGGAAACACGAGCCTCAGCTTCATCTCTGTGTTTCAGCTGCAGGCCACAAGGAACGAAGGAGGGTCTCCGGAGATGGTTTTTTTTTAGTCTCTAGTAAATCTGAACTGTTTCAACACAAGTCTTGCAATTTCTGTGCAGGTTCACCGCTGACAACCAGTTATTGATGTGCTCACAATGCAGAACGGTGTCCATCGGCAGTAAGTCTGCAGTGTTACTGAGGCCATGCCTTTGCAAGACTCCATTCTTGGCAGGGAGTCCAGCCAGAGGGGAACATGGGTAGCAGTGCTACAGCTTCATATCATAGAATCATAGAATCATAGAAGTTTACAACATGGAAACAGGCCCTTCGGCCCAACATGTCCATGTCGCCCACTTTATACCACTAAGCTAGTCCCAATTGCCTGCACTTGGCCCATATCCCTCTATACCCATCTTACCCATTGTAAACAATTTTACAACACCAAGTTATAGTCCAGCAATTTTATTTTAAATTCACAAGCTTTCGGAGGCTACCTCCTTCCTCAGGTGAACGATGTGAAAATGAAATCCTCGAAATGAAATCGCATTTATAATTCACAGAACAATGCTTGGTGATTACAGACAGTTTTTTCAACTGCCCGTTGCCAAGGCAATCAGTGTGCAGACAGACAGGTGTTACCTGCCAGGTCTCAGAATATACTCTGTTGGTTGCGTCCCGTGTTAGTCTCCTGAGGAGGTCTATGCGATTTTTTGCTGTGGCCCGTCGGAACTGTCGATCGATGAGTCGATCGACAACCAACAGAGTACCCTTTGTCGTCCAGTACTTCCCCGGAGCGGAGAAACTACGCCATGTTCTCCGCAGCCTTCAACATGTCATCAATGAGGACAAACACCTCGCTATGGCCATCCCCACACCTCCACTACTCGCCTTTAAACAGCCACCCAACCTCAAACAGACCATCGTTCGCAGCAAATTACCTAGCTTTCAAGAGAACAGCGTCCACGACACCACACAACCCTGCCACGGTAACCTCTGCAAGACATGCCAGATCATCGACACAGATACCACCATCACACGAGAGGACACCACCCACCAGGTGCATGGTTCATACTCCTGTGACTCGGCCAACGTTGTCTACCTCATACGTTGCAGGAAAGGATGTCCCAGAGCATGGTACATTGGCGAGACCATGCAGACGCTGCGACAACGGATGAACGGACACCGCGCAACAATCGCCAAACAGGAGGGTTCCCTCCCAGTCGGGGAACACTTCAGCAGTCATGGACATTCATCCACCGACCTTCGGGTAAGCGTACTCCAAGGCGGCCTTCGAGACACACGACAACGCAAAATCGTCGAGCAGAAATTGATAGCCAAGTTCCGCACCCATGAGGACGGCCTCAACCGGGATCTTGGGTTCATGTCACGCTACACGTTACCCCACCAGCGAACAAATGTTATCTGTTTTTAATATAACGGGTCAGTTGCTGTCTTTTCTATGTTTCTACCTCTCTATCTCTGTTTTTTTTTTGTTTGTTGTTTTTTTTGGTGATTTGTATATTCTGAGACCTGGCAGGTAACACCTGTCTGTCTGCACACTGATTGCCTTGGCAACGGGCAGTTGAAAAAACTGTCTGCACTCACCAAGCATTGTTCTGTGAATTATAAATGCGATTTCATTTCGAGGATTTCATTTTCACATCGTTCACCTGAGGAAGGAGGTAGCCTCCGAAAGCTTGTGAATTTAAAATAAAATTGCTGGACTATAACTTGGTGTTGTAAAATTGTTTACAATTGTCAACCCCAGTCCATCACCGGCATCTCCACATCATCTTACCCATGTAACTGTCCAAATGCTTTTTGAAAGACAAAATTGTACCCGCCTCTACGACTGCCTCTGGCAGCTCATTCCAGACACTCACCACCCTTTGAGTGAAAAAATTGCCCCTCTGGACCCTTTTGTATCTCTCCCCTCTGAACTTAAATCTATGCCCCTTCGTTATAGACTCCCCTACCTTTGGGAAAAGATTTTGACTATCTACCTTATCTATGCCCCTCATTATTTTATAGAACCCACGCTCCATACTGGAAACACAGCTTTCCAAATTTACCCGAATTTGCACCATTTACACAGAATTTACATAGAATTTACAGCACAGAAATAGGCTATTCGGCCCATCTGGTCCATGCCGGTGTTTGTGCCCCATAAGAGCCTCTTCCCTCCTGACTTCATCTAACCCTATCAGCATATCCTTCTATTCCTTTCTCCCTCATGCGTTTATCTAGCTTCCCCTTAGATGTATAAGAACATAAGAACATAAGAAATAGGAGCAGGAGTAGGCCAATCGGCCCCTCGAGCCTGCTCCGCCATTCAATAAGATTATGGCTGATCTGATCCTAACCTCAAATCTAAATTCATGCCCAATTTCCTGCCCACTCCCCGTAACCCCTAATTCCCTTTACTTCTAGGAAACTGTCTATTTCTGTTTTAAATTTATTTAATGATGTAGCTTCCACAGTTTCCTGGGGCAGCAAATTCCACAGACCTACTACCCTCTGAGTGAAGAAGTTTCTCCTCATCTCAGTTTTGAAAGAGCAGCCCCTTATTCTAAGATTATGCCCCCTAGTTCTAGTTTCACTCATCCTTGGGAACATCCTTACCGCATCCACCCGATCAAGCCCCTTCACAATCTTATATGTTTCAAGAAGATCGCCTCTCATTCTTCTGAACTCCAATGAGTAGAGTCCCAATCTACTCAACCTCTCCTCATATGTCCACCCCCTCATCCCCGGGATTAACCGAGTGAACCTTCTTTGTACTGCCTCGAGAGCAAGTATGTCTTTTCTTAAGTATGGACACTAAAACTGTATGCAGTATTCCAGGTGCGGTCTCACCAATACCTTATATAACTGCAGCAATACCTCCCTGTTTTTATATTCTATCCCCCTAGCAATAAAAGCCAAGTATCTATGCTATTCATCTCAACTAATCCTTACGGTAGTGAGTTCCACATTTTCACCACTCTCTGAATAAAGAAGTTTCTCCTGAATTCCGTATTGGATTTATTAGTGACTATCTTATATTTATGGACCCTAGGTTTGGAGTCCCCCCACAAGTGGAAACATCTTCTCTACATTTACCCTATCAAACCCCTTCATAATTTTAAAGATCTCGAGTAGGCCACCTTTCAGCTTCTCTTTTTCACCGAAAAGAGCCCCAGTCTGGTCAGTCTTTCCTGATAGTTATAGCCTCTCAGTTCTGGTATCATCCTTGTAATTCTTTTTTGCACCTTCTCCAATGCCTCTATAACATGGAGACCAGAACTGTGCAGAGTGCTCCAAGTGTGGTGATAACCTTGAACCAGCTGCACATATGGACGTAACTGTGAGCTTGCAACTGATGCCACAAGAGCACAGAATAGAAAACAGCATGGAGCAAGAGAGAGCCTCTCGGCCCATCAAACCCACTTGTTCCACAGACCGTGCTCTAATCTCCTGAGGAAAAGCTTCTCCCTGCTCCTCAAAGATACCCATCCAATCTTCTTTCCTACCGCAGGGGAGGGTGGGCTCTGGCTGTCTGCTTCTCTTCCGCGGTCTTGTCCAGGCCCAGGCGGGCCTGGAGGAGGGACCGTGCAGTGTCCACGGGTACCCTCAAAGCCTTCCACGACAGGCGGGCACCGGAGGACCCAAACTGTATAACTGGTCACGCCAATGAGATCTTGATTTAGTTTACTCTATGCTCCTTTTACTTTGATTGGACCTTGTGCCGGGCTGTTTTTATTAGTGGTGACCTCCTCAGATTGAAAGATAGAAAGATCCTGCATTTATATAGCGCCTTTCACGACCTCAGGACGTCCCGAAGCTCTTTACAGCCAATTAAGTGCTTTTTGAAATGTAGTCACTGTTGTAATGTAGGAAACGCGACAGCCAATTCGCACGCAGCAAGCTCCCACAAACAGCAATGAGATAATGATCAGATAATCTGTTTTTTAGTGATGTTGGTTGAGGGATAAATATTGGCCCCAGGACACCGGAGGGGGAAATTCACTTCTGTTCTTCGAAATAGTGGCCGTGGAATCTTTTACATCCAGCTGAGAGGGCCTCGGTTCAGCTTCTCATCCAAAAGACGGCACCTCCGACAGTGCAGCACTCCCTCAGTACTGCATTGAAGTGTCAGCCTGGATTATGTGCTAAAGTATCTGGAGTGGAACACAAACCTACAACCAATGTGGGGGGGGGGGCACTTGAGCTGTCGATTTCTGACCCGGTGACACTGGGTTACCCAGAGCCACCCTATTTGATCCAATTAAAAATAGTCTATCCTACTTTATTCATCCATGGCCAGTAGTTCTCCTTGACATGGTGTTTCCATGGTGCAAGCAGCTCAGGAACCAGCAACAGATCATCCCCACCTGTAATTTGCCCTGTCGCCCTTAATCTTGTTCCTATCCAGATATTCATCCGACTTGTTTTAACGCAGTTAATCGACAAAATATTAATCGCTTCAGCTGGGACTCCCTGTACCCATGACTCTGTGAGGATCAAGCCTTAAGCCTTGCTTCAGGTTTGTTAATTTTATACTCACTTGAAAGAATAAGGGACAAACATAGAGAGAGAAAAATAGAGAAAGCACGTGGTGAGTTTGTACAAGATTATTGATGGGTCCTGAGCTGCGATGGACCACTGGTTTTCAATTAACTCCACCGCAAGTGCTAAAACCGACAGATTAGGTTCTTCATAGGAAGACCTTATGACTCCTTCCTTTCTCTCTCATCTTTCCATGACACAGAAGATGAAAGAAAATGACAAACGAACATGGCAATTAGCAGGAATCATTAACCTATGGTTAAAAAAAGATTCCAGTTTTCACTTGAACCAAAACCATTGCAGAATTCGTTGGCGGAGCCGAAGGTTTGTGCAAAGTGTTTCTCAGCATTCTTGTTCAGTGCTGTGGACCTGTCAAAACTCACGGTGCGGGAGAGGGGCACATTTGACCTTCTCTCACACTCGACTGTCGAGAGTCACAAGAAGAAGAAGAAAAACCAACTTGCATTTATCTAGCATCTTTAACGTAGTAAAAACGTCCCAAAGCGTTACACAGGAGCGATTGTCAAACAAAAATTGACAAGAGCCAAGGTGGGAAACGTTAGGTCAGGTGACCAAAACGGTAGGATTTAAGGAGCATCTTTAAGGAGGAGAGAGCAGTGGAGATGCGGAGTGGGTTTAGGGTTGAAATTCCGGAGCTTAGGGTCTAGGCAGCTGAAGAAAGAGGTGAGATACCCTGTTTATAAAGGAACCTGTTTGAGATACCCAGCTGGAGGTGAATGGTGAGATTCCTTCTTTAAGTGTATTAATCCGTCTATGAGCTTTGCTGTTCTTCATTTCACGTGTTGTTTGGTCCTTCTTTAACTCAGCTTGGTACTGGGGTTAGAAGGTTAATTGGACAATGGGGGCTGGAAACATTAAAAATGTTATTAATCAGAAAGATGTAGATGAAGATCTCCCTGCAGTTTTGGAGAATAACCATAGCAAAGCCCAAGAGGATTTCCATAAAACTGTTCCACTCGTAAACTCAATAAATATATTGTGCTTAAATGAATTATACATGAATAAAACTCTGCTATTTAGTGCCCCCTTATTTACTAGCTTTTCAAATATAGAGAAAGTTTTATTTTACAATTTTCTAAATTAATTACATTAATTCGTCAGTTGTGTTTCTTTATGTGTAAACAGTGTCAAGCTTGTAAGCTGTAATTTAGGCCCCTGGCTCGTTATGGAAAATTTTCAGCTCACTTTTAGACAAAAGCGTAGGATCGGAGGGGCTTAATTCCTTCTGACAACTCATTACTTAACCCATCAAAGTAGCACACTACAGAGCTTTATGCTTTACCTGGTGTCCAGACTGACGTGATCTAGACTGACACTTCAGTGCATTACACAGTGAGTGCTGCATTGACCGAGGGGCCATGGGATGTTAAAATGAGGCCCCATCCGCCTGAAAATATCCCATGAAGAAGAAGAACAAGGGAGTTCTCTTGGTTTTTAAACTGATTAAAGGAGTTGATAGGGTAGATAGAGAGAAACTATTTCCTCTGGTGGGGGGAGTCCAGAACAGGGGGGCCGTAACCTTAAAATTAGAGCTAGGCCGTTCAGGGGTGATGTCAGGAAGCACTAATTCACACAAAGGGTAGCGGAAATCTGGAACTCTCTCCCCCAAAAAGCTGTTGAGGCTGGGGGTCAATTGAAAATGTTAAAACTGAGATTGATAGATTTTTTGATAGGCAAGGGTATTAAGGGATAGGCAACGAAGGCAGGTGAATGGAGTTAAGATACATATCAGCCATGATCTAATTGAATGGCGGAACAGGCTCGAGGGGCTGAATGGCCTACTCCTGTTCCTGTGTTCCTATGGTCACCATTTATCTCTCAGGCAACACCATCAAAAATAGATTAACTGACTTCTTTGAATGATCTTACTGTGCACCAATTGGCTGCCATGTATGGCTACAAAACAACAGTAACTATGCTTTGATTGGACATGAATCCCTTTGGAATGTACTGAGGATGAAAACGGAGATACATGATACATGATACTGATTCACCAATGCACAGCTTCACAGCACACTTTCTTCCTAGTGTGCTGTGAAGCTGTGCATTGGTGAATCAGTGCTTAGCATCACCAAATGGCAGGAGATGACTTTGTGTCTGAGATTCTCCCCGCATGCTGAGATTCCAATCTCAGTTGAGGAAGGTGAAGCATAGAGAATGTGGAGGAACAGACTAAATGGCCCTCCTTTCTGAATTCTGCACTCATCAAGGCGAGGGATGTCTGTGTGGGAAATTGGAAGGCTTTCCCATTTCACGCGCTCAAGACTAGTTCTTCCATCTGACTTCTATTGGATCGCATCTCCTGGCGAGGCAGAGATGAAATCCAGTAGGTTGCCCCCCACCACAGAGGGGGCAACCCTGACCCCCCACACCCAGACAAATTTCTGGCCTTGGGCTCCTTTCAATATTGGAGCAGGTCGCCCAACCTCTGCTGTGGAGCCCTTTCAGTTTGGAGCCCAGGTAAGTGTGCAGGCAGTCACCCATCTATCCTATAACAGGGCCCAAATTTTAGACATAAATTCGACCTAACCTCATTCGGCCTGTTCACTCCATCACTCTGTGAATGGTTGCAAAGGCTGAGCCAGCAGTAAAGAATGCTAGGACCCCCCACTGTTACCATAGAAACGCTGGGCACCAGAGACAAACAGGCGACCCGTAAAGAAAGAACTTGCATTTGTGCAGCTCCTTTAGTGACTGCAGGACATCCCAAAGTACTTTACAGCCAATGAAATAGTTTGGAAGTGTAGTCACTGTTGTAACATAGGAAGTGTGGCAGCCAATTTGCTTTAGTGATATTGGGTTGAGGGATAAATATTGGCCAGGACACCGGGAGGGAACTCCCCTGCTCTTCTTCGAATAGTGTCATGGGATCTTTTATGTCCACCTGTGAGGGTAGACAGGGCTTCGGTTTAATGTCTCATCCGAAAGACAGCACCTCTGACAGTGCAGCACTCCCTCAGTACAGCATTGAAGTGCCAGCCTAGATTATGCGTTCAGTGTCTCTAGAGTGGGACTTGAACCCACGACCTTTATTGACTCTTTAGGGGTGAGAGTGCTACCCACTGAGCCACAGCTGACGCCCCAGACCCACTGTTGCAAAGACACTAGGGGTGGAGAACATAGTTCCCGAATTTGCATTTTAAAATTTCGGTGCCCATATCAGGTTCGGAGAGCATGAAATGGTGGGGTGGGTGTGTACAACAAGGCAGGCAGGGGGCATAGTAAGGCCACCCCACCCATTCCAGATGTGCCAAAACAGTGGCGGGGCAAGTAGGAAATCCTGCCCCAATTTCAACATCGGGCATCTCCAGGTCAGCTGCAGGATGGCTAATCTGGCCCAATGATGTGGCTTAGTCCTAACCTCTGGAAATAAAGATACCTCTGGTATCAGTAAAAGTGACCATAAAGCTGTTGGATTGTTGTTAAAAACCCAACTGGTTCATTAACGTCCTTTATGGAAGGGATCCTGCCATCCTTACTCAGTCTGGGCTTATATGTGACTCCAGTCCCACAGCAATGCGGTTGACTCTTAACTGCCCTCTGAATTGGCCTAGCAAACTCTTCAGTTGTACCAGGCCTCGGCTATCAAACCAGTGGTTCAAGAAGAAGGCCCACCACCACCTTCTCAAGGGCAACTTGTGATGGGCAATAAATGCCGGCCTTGCCAACGACGCCCACATTCCGAGAATGAATAAAAAGAAGCTCATCAGGTCCTCATGTCATTATCAATGTATTATAATGTGTTAGAAAACCCATAATAATTCAGTTCTATTTCAGTACCAATGTGATTATGCTGCGTTGATTTCCAGGCAGCTCTATCTTTAGAGTTTTTTTTTTAAAAATCTGGTAAATTTTATTTCATAAATATTCAACTTCAAACTGAAAATTCCTAATCACAGAAACACCTCAGTACACTGTACACTGGCTGAATACACAATTCACAAACATTTACACATAAATGAGAGGGGGAAAAAAAAGGCTCTCTGCTCGCTGCACAATCTGCTCCAGAAAATCGCCTCTGGCTTATATAGGTTGAGTACGACATAAACAATGGATTACCATGAGGTGCACAGAGGCTATGGGGCGCACACATAGAATCAAGTGCACAGAAACAGGCCATTTGGCCCAACTGGTCTATGCCAGTGTTTATACTCCACACCAGTCTCCTCCCACTCTGATAACCTCTTCCCATCGTTACCCCCCCAACCACAATACCTCTATTCCCTACTCCCTCATGTAAGCATCAAGCCTCCCTGTAAATGCATCAATGCTATCTGCTCCAATCACTCCATGTGGCACCGAGTTCAATATTATAACCACTCTCTGTGTAAATAAATTGCTCCTAAATTCTTAATCTGTTGGTGGCCATCTTATTTTTATACTCCCTTATTCTGAAATACACACAAGAGGAAACAGTCTCTCCACATCCGCCCGATCGAACCCCTTCATTATTTAAAGACCTCTATCAGGTCTCCTCTTATTCGTGTGACTGGAATGGCAAGATTGCTGAAGTGTCCTGAATTGGTGAATGTGTACTTACTGATGTTAGACCAGCTTCCCTCACACAATCAATCTCAGTAACTGGATGTCAAGGCCTTCGAGAGGGTGCAGGGAAGATTTACTAGAATGATACCAGGGATGAGGGACTTGGGGTATGTGGAGAGACTGGAGAAGTTGGGATTGTTCTCCTTAGAGCAGAGAAGGTTAAGGAGAGATTTAATAGATGGGTTCAAAATTATGAGGGGTTTTAATATGGTATCATGGTATGTTCAGCACAGGAGGTGGTCATTTGGCCTATCGTGCCTGTGCCAGCTCTTTGAAAGAGCTTTCCAATTATTCCCATTCTCCCGCTCTTTCCCTATAGCCATGTAAATTTATTCCCTTCAATTCCCTTTTGAAAGTTACTGTTGAATCAAGGACAGTCAACATGGATTTGTTAAGGGAAGATCGTGTCTGACTAACTTGATTGAATTTTTTGAGGCGGTAACTAGGAGGGTTGATGAGGGTAGTGCGTTTGATGTAATCTACATGAATTTTAGCAAGGCTTTTGACAAGGTCCCACATGGCAGACTGGTCAAAAAGGTACAAGCCCATGGGATCCAAGCGAAGATGGCAAATTGGATCCAAAATTGGTTCAGTGGCAAGAAGCAAAGGGTAACGGTCGACAGGTGTGTCCAGTGGAGTTCCGCAGGGCTCAGTACTAGGACCTTTGCTTTTTGTGGTATATATTAATGATTAAGAAGTTTGCAGATGATACAAAAATTGACCGTGTGGTTGATTGTGAGGAGGAAAGCTGTAGACTGCAGGAAGATATCAATGGGCTGGTCAGGTGGGCAGAGAAGTGGCAAACGGAATTCAATCCAGAGAAGTGTGAGGTAATGCCTTTGGGGAGGGCAAACAAGGCAAGGGAATACACAATAAATGGGAGGATACTGAGAGGTGTAGAAGAAGAGGTCAATAACCAAAGGGCATAGATTTAAAGTAATTGGTAGAAGGCTTAGAGGGGAACTGAGGAATTTTTTTTTCACCCAGAGGGTGGTGGGGGTCTGGACCTCACTGCCTGAAAGGGTGTTAGAGGCAGAAATCTTCATCACATTTAAAAAATGCTTGGATATGCACTTGAAGTGCCGCAGCCTACAAGGCTACGGACCAACTGCTGGAAAGTGGGATTAGGCTGGGTAGCTCTTTTTCGACGGGCACAGACACGATGGGCCGAATGGCCTCCTTCTGTGCTGTAAATTTTTCTAAGCTTCAATGAATCTGCTTCCACCACCCTCTCAGGCAGTGCATTCCAGATCAACGTTAAAATATGCTGCGTGAAAAAAGGTTTCCTCATGTCGTCTCTGGCTCTTCCACCGATCACCTTAAATCTGTTTCCTCTGGTCACCGACCCTTCTGCCATTCAAAACAGTTTCTCTTTATTTACTCTGTCAAAACTGTTCATGACTTTGAACACCTCCATCAAATCTCCCCTTAACCTTTTCTGCTCTAAGGAGAATATTTCCAGCTTCTCCAGTCTCTCCACATAACTGAAGTTCCTCATCCCTGGCCCCCATCTAGTAAATCTCTTCAGCTGAGGCCTAACCAGTGTTTTGTTTTATAAAGGATTAGCATAACTTCCTTGCTTTTGTAGGCTGAGACTGAACCAGACCGTTCACAACCTTGGTGTGCTATTTGACCCTGAGATGAGCTTCCGACCAAATGTCCGCTCCATCACCAAGACCGCCTACTTCCATCTCCATAATATCGCCCGTCTCCACCTCTGCCTCAGCTCATCTGTTGCTGAAACCCTCATCCATGCCCTTGTTACCTCTAGACTGGGTTATTCCAATGCTCTCCTGGCCGGCCTTCCATCTTCCACCCTCCATAAACTCGAGCTCATAGAAAAGTCTGCCGCCCGTATCCTAACTCGCACCAAGTCCCGTTCACCCATCACCCCCTGTGCTCACGGACCTACACTGGCTCCCGGTCCGGGAACGCCTCGATTTTAAAATTCTCATCCTTGTTTTCCAATCCCTCCATGGCCTCGCCCCTCCCTATCTCTGTAACCTCCTCCAGCCCCACAACCCTCTGAGATGCTCCTCCAATTCTTGCCTCTTGCGGATTCCCGATTTTATTCGCTCCACGGTTGGTGGGCCGTGCTTCAGCTGCCCAGGTCCTAAGCCTGGAAATCCCTCCCATAAACCTCTCTACCTCTCTCTCCTCCTTCAAGACGCTCCTTAAAACCTACCACGTCACCTGTCCTAATACCTCCTTATGTGGCTCGCTGCCAAATTTTGTTTGATAATCGCTCCTGTGCAGCTCCTTAGGACGTTTTACGATGTTAAAGGCGCTATATAAATGCAAGTAGTTGTTGTTATTGTTGTTGTTGTTCTCTATGCCTCTATTAATAAAGCCCAGAATTCCATATGCTTTTCGACCAGCCTTCTCAACTTGTCCTGCCACCTTCAAAGATTTGAGTATGTGCACCCCCAGATCTCTCTGATCCTGCACCCCCTTTAAAATTGTACCATTTAGTTTATATTGCCTCTCCTCTTTCTTCCGACCATAATGCATCAATCACTTCACACTTCTCTGAGTTAAAAATTTCATCTGCCATGCGTCTGCCCATTTCACCAGTCTGTCTATGTCCTCCTGAAGTCTGTTACTATCCTTCACGTTGTTTACTACATTTCCGAATTTCGTGTCATCTGCAAACTTTGAAATTATACTCTTTATACCCAAGTCCAGGTCATTAATATATATCAAAAAGAGCAGTGGGTCCAATAATGACCCCTGGGGAACACCACTGTAAACTTCCCTCCGGTCTGAAAAACAACCGTTCACCACTACTCTCTGCTTTCTGTCCCTGAGCCAATTTTGTATCCACGTTGCCACTGTCCCTTTAATCCCATGGGCTTTAATTTTGCTAATACGACTATTATGTGGTGTTTTAGCAAATGCCTTTTGAAAGTCCAGATACACAACATCAGCCACACTGCCCTCATCAACCCTCTCCATTACTTCATCAAAAAACTCAGTCAAGCTTGTCAAACATGATTTTCCTTTAACAAATCCGTGCTGACTTTCATTTATTAGCCCGTGCTTTTCCAAGTGCCAATTAATTTTGTCCCGAATTATTGTTTCTAAAAGTTTCCCCACCTCCGACGTTAGGCTGACTGGCCCGTAATTGTCAGTTTTATCCCTGTCCCCTTTTTTGAACAGTGAGTAGAGAGTATAGAGTGAGAAACTGTTTCCACTGGCAACAGGGTCGATAACCAAAGGATATAGATTTAAGAAAATTGACAAAAGAGGAGAGATGAAGAAACAATTTTTGATGCTGTGAGTTGTTATGATCTGGAATGCAGAGCCCAAAAGGGCGGTGAAAGCAGATTCAATAGTAACTTTCAAAAGGGAATTGGATGTATATATATATTTGAAAAGGAAAACTTTTCAAGGCTATGGTGAAGGAGCAGGGGGGAGTGGGACTAATTGGACAGCTCTTTCAAAGAGCGAACACAGGCACGATGGGCCAAATGGCCTCCTTCTGTGCTGTATGATGCTGTGAACACCCCCCACCCCGCCCCGCCCAACCAGTACCGTCAGTGATATCATTAGCACTCACTGTTTAAACAAACAAAAAGTGGTTAAGCTCATTGCAATTCCTTCCAAACATTTAAAGGCAAGGTTGATAGTCTTTCCCAATGGGGAAGTCCAGAAGAAGGGGGGCATAACCTTAAAATTGGAGCTAGGCCATTCAGTGGTGATGTCAGGAAGCACTTCTTCACACAAAGGGGAGTGGAAATCTGGAACTCTCCCTCCCACAAAGCTGTGGGTGCTGGGGGTCAATTGAAAATGTCAAAACTCAGACTGATAGATTTTGGCATCGGTATTAAGGGTTACACAATCTAGGCGGGTAAATGTAGTTAAGATACAGATCAGCCTTGATCTAAATGAATGGCCGAACAGGATCGAGGGGCTGAATGGCCTACTCCTGTTCCTATGTAAAAGCAACACCCATTGTGGCTCAAAACCATCCAGCCCGGGAATATTGAAAGTTCAATCAACGGTGTGTGAGGAGTTACAGGGGGTGATGGTGGAGGTGCTGCAGTTGGCTTCAGTGCCCCTGGGCTAGGGGGGGGAAGAATCCACTCAATGTTCCCACTGTGGATTTTCTGTACAATGCGTCTTTGCTGGAATGTGAATTTTGTGCAATGAAATGATCAAATCCAGCTGCCAGGAAAGAGCCTGTCAAGTCTCACGAAGCAGCTGCAACTGGAGGTACTTACAGCCACAGAGAAGGTATACCAACAACAACAACAATCATCTCAGCCCCAGGACATTGCTGCAGGAGTTCCTCAAGGGCAGTGTCCTAGGCCCAACCATCTTCAGCTAGGAACATAGGAACATAGGAACAGGAGTAAGGCCATTCAGCCCCTCGTGCCTGCTCCGCCATTTGATAAAATCATGGCTGATCTGTGATCTAACTCCATATCCCTTAATACCTTTGGTTGCCAAAAAGCTATCTATCTCAGATTTAAATTTAGCAATTGAGCTAGTATCAATTGCCGTTTGCGGAAGAGAGTTCCAAACTTCTACCACCCTTTGTGTGCAGAAATGTTTTCTAATCTCGCTCCTGAAAGGTCTGACTCTAATTTTTAGACTGTGCCCCCTACTCCGAGAATCCCCAACCAGCGGAAATAGTTTCTCTCTATCCACCCTATCTTATAAACTTCGATCAGATCACCCCTTCACCTTCGAAACTCTAGAGAATACAACCCCAATTTGTGTAATCTCTCCTCGTAACTTAACCCCTGAAGTCCGGGTATCATTCTAGTAAACCTACGCTGCACTCCCTCCAAGGCCAATATGTCCTTCCGAAGGTGCGGTGCCCAGAACTGCTCACAGTACTCCTGGTGCGGTCTAACCAGGGTTTTGTATAGCTGCAGCATAACTTCTGCCCCCTTGTACTCTAGTCCTCCAGATATAAAGGCCAACATTCCATTTGCCTTCTTGATTATTTTCTGCATCGGTTCATGACACTTCAATGATCTATGTACCTGAATCCCTAAGTCCCTTTGGACATCCACTGTTTTTAACTTTTTACCATTTAGAAAGTACCCTGTTCTATCCTTTTTTGATCCAAAGTGGATGACCTCACATTTGTCTACATTGAATTCCATTTGCCACAATTTTACCCATTCACCTAATCTATCAATATCGCTTTGTAATTTTATGTTTTCATCTACAATGCTTACAATGCCACCAATCTTTGTGTCATCGGTAAACTTAGAAATGAGACTTTCTATGCCTTCATCTAAGTCGTTAATAAATATTGTGACCTTCATCAATGACCTTCCCTCCATCATAAGGACAGAAATGGGGATGTTCGCTGATGATTGCACAGTGTTCAGTTCCATTCGCAACCCCTCAGATAATGAAGCAGTCCGTGCCCGCATGTAGCAAGACCTAGACAACATCCAGGCTTGGGCTGATAAGTGGCAAGTAACATTCGCATCAGACAAGTGCCAGGCAATGACCATCTCCAACAAGAGAGAGTCTAACCACCTCCCCTTGACATTCAACGACATTACCATCGCTGAATCCCCTACCATCAACATCCTGGGGGTCACCATTGACCAGGAACTGAACTGGACCAGCCACATAAATACTGTGGCTACAAGAGCAGGTCAGAGGCTGGGTATTCAGTGGCGAGTGACTCACCTCCTGACTCCCCAAAGCCTTTCCACCATCCACAAGGCACAAGTCAGGAGTGTGATGGAATACTCTCTACTTGCCTGGATGAGTGCAGCTCCAACAACACTCAAGAAACTCGACACCATCCAGGACAAAGCAGCCCACTTGATTGGCACCCCATCCACCACCCTAAACATTCACTCCCTTCACCACCGGCGCACTGTGGCTGCAGTGTGTACCATCCACAGGATGCACTGCAGCAACTCACCAAGGCTTCTTCAACAGCACCTCCCAAACCCGCGACCTCTACCACCTAGAAGGACAAAAGCAGCAGGCACATGGGAACAACACCACCTGCACGTTCCCCTACAAGTCACACACCATCCCGACTTGGAAATATATCACCGTTCCTTCATCGTCGCTGGGTCAAAATCCTGGAACTCCCTTCCTAACAGCACTGTGGGAGAACCTTCACCACACGGACTGCAGTGGTTCAAGAAGGTGGCTCACCACCACCTTCTCAAGGGCAATTAGGGATGGGCAATAAATGCTCCAGCGACGCCCACACCCCATGAACGAATTTTAAAAAAAAATCATCAACAATAACAACAACTTGCATTTATATAGTGCCTTTAATGTAATAAAATGTCCCAAGGCTTCACAGGAGCGTGATCAAACACAATTTGACACCAAGCCACATAAGCAGATATTAGGACAGGGAAAGAGGTAGGTTTTAAGGAGCATCTTAAAGGAGGAGAGAGAGGTAGAGAGAGGCGGAGAGGTTTAGGGAGGGAATTCCAGAGCTTAGGGCCTAGGCAGCTGAAGGCACGGCCACCAATGGTGGAGTGATGAAAATCGGGGATGCGTACGAGGCCAGAATTATAGGAGTGCAGAGTTCTTGGAGGGTTGTAGGGCCGGAGGAGATAAAGAGATAGGGAGGGGCGAGGCCATGGAGGGACAGGAAGGTTAACGATGAGGGTGACACCCCCTCTTTAAATCCACCTAGATAGTTAACCAATGTCTCCAAGGTAAAGCATTCAAGGCACCAGTCACAAAAAGCACAGTGACAGCGCAATCATAGAATCATAGATTGATACAGCACAGAAGGAGGCAATTCGGCCCATCGTGCCTGTGCTGGCTCTTTGAAACAACTATCCAATTAGTTCCACTCCCCTGTTCGTTCCCCATAGCTCTGCAATTTTTCCACTTCAAGTATTTATCCAATTCCCTTGTGAAAATTATTATTGAATCTGCTTCCACCGCCCTTTCAGGCAGCGTATTCAGATCAGAACAACTTGCTGCTTAAAATTTTTTTCCTCCTCTCCCCTCTGGTTCTTTTGCCAATCATCTTAAATCTGTATCCTCTGGTTACCCACTCTTCTGTCACTGGAAACAGTTTCTCCTTATTTACTCTATCAAAACCCTTCGTGATGTTGAACACCTCTGTATAATCTCCCCTTAACCTTATCTGCTCTCAGGAGAAAAAACCCAGTTTCTCCAGTCTCTCCACCTAACTGAAGTCCCTCATCCCTGGTACCATTCTCGTAAATCTCCTCTGCACCCCCTCTAAGGTCTTGACATCCTTCCTAAAGTGTGGTGCCCAGAATTGGCCACAATACTCTAGCTGGGGCCTAACCTCTGTTTTGTAAAGCTTTGGCATAACTTTCTTGCTTTTGTACTCGATGCCTCTATTTATAAAGCCAAGGATCCCGTATGCCTTTTTAACCGCCTTCTCAACTTGTCCTGTCACCTTCAAAGGCTTGTGTGCGTACACCCCCAGGTCCCTCTCTTCCTGCTGATAGATCTGATGTGAAGCCCATCATTCTGTGAATTGCCTCATTTCCAGTTGGCAACAAGGGAATAAAGAGCCTGTTGATTAATAATGAATTTTTCCCTGGCGAAAATAATTTTGAGATTTGGATGTTCTATTTAAATAATGAAGTAAGGCAAGTGTGTTTCCCTGAAAGCTTCAATAGGAAGTCTGCTCATTCATAATTGACCCAACTTGGGAAAAAGACAATGCAAATCAACCCCGGTTGTGCCTAGTCTCAATTCTGGCTCTCTTTATGTTCAAATATCACCTCGGTTATACACATGGAACGGTGCTTTCAAGGTCAACTAGGGATCGCGGACCCTGCTCTCAGGGATGAAGAGGTGATGAAAGCAGCCCTGACCCTCTTCAAAGGCTTCTCTTGACAACAGCTAGGACGAAGCCTCTCCGTTGTTTAATATGCATCACCAAACGTCGACTTTTGAAGGTGCGCCGAATGCAATTACCACCCACGTCAAAGAGGCTTTTTTTTCTCTCTCTCTCTCTCTACTGTCCAAACCTGAATAAGTCATCGTAATCCCAGACTCATCTCTCCAGAACACACCACTTACAGCAATCAATCTAACTCTCGAGCTGTCTCTGTGAGATTTGCAGCATACATATTCATCACTGCCTCGCTGGAGAGTTCTAACCTTGCCGCTGCACAGAGGCAGCTTGATGCACAGCCTGCTTCAGCTCTTGTCTTATTTTCTTCCTCAATATTCTCCCCGTTGCTCCTGAGGGAACGTAGGTCGGGCACATAGGAACAGGAGTAGGCCATTCAGCCCCTCGAGCCTGTTCCGCCATTCAATCTGTATCCTAATGCCATCCATATCCCTTAATACCCTCGGCTAGTAAAAATCTATCAATCTCAGATTTAAAGTTATTAATTGAGCTAGCATCTACTGCCTTTTGTGGGAGAGAGTGCAAGACTTGTACCACCCTGACACATATGGCGGAGTACGGTTGCACCCTCTCTGATACCTCAATCGGGTGGTTGGTCTACGAGACCAGGACTGGTCAGCGAGCATTGGTGGGCTGTTTGACCATGGGGACCATTACAGCCAGCCCAGCCTCGTCTCCATCCACAATCTAGGCACGTGCACTGCCCAGTCAGGGTTGCACCATCGTCATCGGGACAGGGAGTTCCAGCTGATTTCTTTCCCTTCCGATCCCAGGGGTGGTGAGTGAGACCAATCAGAATTTTAAAATCAGCCCATTTGTAAATAAGAAAACAGGATATCAGCCTCTCATGGCCCCTTAAAGGGACAATTTAAATCTAATCCCTCATTTATTTTACAAAACAAATAATTATTTAAAAAGAAAATCATTTGGAGATGGTTTACGGGCCTCATCGATCACACCAATGCATTAATATTCACAGAGTTTAATTTGATTCAGTGCATTTTGCCCAATAATCAATCGTGTTAATTATTCATGGAGTGTGCAAGATAGCTCCAGTGTACACTTTGTTCACAAGAAATGAACCAAACCATTTTTTTTTAAAAGAGTAGAGGAGAGTTGGTGCTTTTATATTGCGTGGGGCATGGGTCTGGTGAATCCAGTTACAAGCCAAATGTAAAACTTACATAAAATTTACAGCACAGAAACAGGCCATTCGGCCCAACTGGTCTATGCCGGCGTTTATGCTCCACACGAGCCTCCTTCCGCCCTATTTCATCTCACCATATCAGCATAACCTTCCAATCCTTTCTCCTTCATGTGTTTATCTAGCTTCCCCTTAAATGCATCGATTCTATTCGCCTCAACCACTCCTTGTTGTAGCAAGTTCCACATTCTCACCATTCTCTGGGTAAAGAAGTTTCTCCTGAATTACCTATTGGATTTATTAGTGACCATCTTATAATTATGGCCCCTAGTTTTGGTCTCCGATGCAAGTGGAAACGTCTTCTCTACGTCCAGATTATCAAACCCCGTTGGGTTTTATGGGCTCCCACAACCCATACGATGGTGGGGGCACCCACATCTACCAGACACGAGTATCCCCGCTGGACGTCAACCCAGAATTCAGAGCCCGAGCTCCGGTCTCCACTCGCTGGGACTGTCTACAGTGGGGGTTCAAAAGCTGCAACTTCTGACTCTGAGGTGGGAGTGTTACCACTGAGCCAAAAGGTTGGCTCCTTGGCTAAGGTGACAGAACCTGGGACCCTAATATTCTGTACAGCTCGTTCCACATCAGACGAGGGGCTGCTCTTACCGTCTGAGGCAGGGGCTGGATCGACATCTTCACATCCAGCAGGCAACGTCAAAGCACCCCCACACTCTGGAACTTTATTTAAGATGAATTTTGATATCACTGAAATTCAATGACACATTCTAACACGGCTGATTAATGAGTTGGCTGCTGAATGGACTAGCAAGCCCGAGCTGGCAGATTAACATTTAAAATCAATTAGAAGCTTTGTCCATTGGAATAAAATAAAGTGCTCATTTCGCGCATAATTAGTGTCTGTTTTCTTAATTGTGCAAATAATTTCAATCGTGGATTTTATATCTTCTGCAATAAAAAAAGAACAAAAGTAATTCACTGGGGGTGGGTTTCTATCTCCAATGAGTCGGCATCAATCTGACAGAACGGATCGCCCACTCCCCTTCCCCGCTATGGAACCCACCTGATTTTTAGTTCATTGAAATCAATGTAAAAAGAAAGAATTTATATAGAGCCTATCACGACCTCAGGACGTCACTGTTGTAACGTAGGAAAGGCGGCAGCCAATTTGCGCACAGCAAGGTCCCACAAATAGCAATGTGATAATGACCAGATAAATGTGTTTTAGTACTAGAAACAGAAAATGCTGGAAACACTCAGCAGGTCAGGCAGCATCAGTGGAGAGAGAAACAGATATAATGTTTCAGGTCGATGATGGAATGGACCCCCCACCCATGCAAGAACACTTTCCAACAGGGCTTAATACTAATCAAGAAATCCTGGCTGTGTTTTGCCTGCTCCCAGGCTCACTGAGTCCGACTGTAGCACACTATTGCCACCCTAGCCGGGATCATCTAACTCAGCACAAACCAGCGATTGAAAAGAAAGAAAGAATTTTCACTTATCATCATGTCTTTCACAATGTCAGCACGTCCCAAAGTGCTTCACAGTCAATCAATTAATTTGAAGTGCACTCACTGTTATGTAAGCAAACACAACAAACCTTTGTGCACACAGCAAGGACCCATAAAAGTGACAAATAACCAGTTAATCTGGTGTTGGTTCATAGAATCATAGAAAGTTACGGCACAGAAGGAGGCTATTCGGCCCATCGTGTCCGTGCCTGCCGAAAAGGAGCTATCCAGCTTAATCTCACTTTCCAGCACTTGGTCCGTAGCCCTGTAAGTTACGGCACTTCAAGTGCACATCCAAGTACTTTTTAAATGTGATGAGGGTTTCTGCCTCTACCACCCTTTCAGGCAGTGAGTTCCAGACCCCCACCACCCTCTGGGTGAAAAAAAATTCTCCTCAACTCCCCTCTAATCCTTCTACCAATCACTTTAACCATTACTTTAACCAGCCCTGGTTGAGGGATGGGCGTTGGCCAGGACACCAGGAGAACTCCCTGCTCTTCTTTGAATAGTGCCAAGGGATCTTTTATGTCCACCTGAACAAGCAGACAATTTAACATCTTATCCGACAGTGCAGCACTCCCTCAGTATTGCTCTGAATTGCCAGCCTAGATTATGTACTCTAGTGCTGAAATGGGAGTTGACCCTGTGACATTCCTGGCCTGTGTGGCTCAGTTCAACACTGGGCTGTGCGATTACTAATTCAGACATTGAAGGAGTCGAGTTAGAATCATAAAATCATAGAATGGTACAGCATAGAAGGCGGCCATTCGGCCCATCGTGCCTGTGCTGGCTCGTTGAAAGAGCTATCCAGTTAATCCCACTCCCCCTGCTCTTTCCCCGTTGCCCTGCAAATATTGCCCCTTCAAGTATTTATCCAATTCCCATTTGAAAGTTACTATTGAATCTGCTTCCACCGTCCTTTCAGGCAGTGTGTTCCAGATCATTACAACTTGCTGTGTAAAAAAAAACATTTCCTCATTCCCCCTCTGGTTCGTTTGCCAATTATCTTAAATCTGTGTCCTCCGGTTACCAACCCTCCTGCCAGTGGAAACAGTTGTTCAGGTTTAATTGCTCCTCTGTATCACACATTAATTGCTTCAGGTCTCAGCTGTATAAATGTTTACTATAGTTCTAAACAGGTCATCTAACCCGGACATCCATCTAATGATACACTTAACAAGAAGAGCACTGATGGCAAAAATATCACAGTCAAGGAGTTTAAGTCATTTTTAATTACAGAATTTAAATTGGACCTTTACAAGAAAAAAAACATTTATTGAATTGATCGTACTTCAATAGTTTGGAACCACTGCAGAGGTCTCTCAGGCAAACAGCAGGACTCACGAGGCCATAGATATTACATAGAATTTACAGCACAGAAACAGGCTATTCGGCCCAACTGGTCCATGCCGGTCGGTGTTTATGCTCCACACGAGCCTCCTCCCACCTTACTTCATCTCACCATATCGGCATATCCTTCTGTTCTTTTTTCCTTTGTGTAATTATCTAGCTTCTCCTTAAATGCACCTATGCTATTCGCCTCAACTACTCCTTGTGAGTTCCACATTCTAACCACTCTCTGGGTGAAGAAGTTTCTCCTGAATTCCCTATTGGATTTATTAGTGACCATCTTATATTTATAACTCCTAGTTTTGGAATCCTCCACAAGTGCAAACATCTTCTCTACGTCTACACTGTCGGACCCCTTCATAATTTTAAAGACCTCCATTAGGTCACCCTTCAGTACTTCTCTTTTCTAGAGAAAAGAGCCCCAGCCTGTTCAGCCTTTCCTGATAGTTATAACCTCTCAGTTCTGGTGTCATTCTTGTAAATCATGAACAAATTAAGGAGTTTGAACTAGAATAAATATTTTGCCTTGATATGTTGGATTCATATTTTGATTTGCGTTTATTTGGTGCTGAGTAAAACTTTAACCATCTACGGTTTCAGATGTTCAATCACTAATCGAAGTGTCTACTCGTGCCAAAAACCAGCGGCAATTAAATGGACCTCAAATGCAGCCAAGGGACATGAGAGGAGACTTTCGTCTTCACCGACGAATATAAATGTAACTTTCTGCTCTCCTTCTCAGGATATTCCGACTCTGCCCTCCTTCTCTTTGGCCTCCGACACTATTCCAACCGAATGCAGGATCAGTAACTTAAATTTTTGCGAGGGCCACCCATTCTTGGCCGTTCCATGTGGCCTCACAAAATCTACCACCGGTTATCTGATCGTCCTGTCGGGCACTCTGCAGCTCTCTTGTCTGAACACTGATTTTAGTAAGAAAGTGATTCGGCGGTGTTGGTTGAGAGGTGAATGGTGGCCAGGAAACTAGGAGAACTCGCTGCTCAACAACAACAAGAACTTGCATTTATATAGCGCCTGTTACGTAGTAAATCATCCCAGGACGTTTCACGGATGCGACTGTCAGACAAAAATTGACATCGAACCAATGAAGGAGACATTGGGACAGGTGCACAAAAGCTTGGTCAAGGAAGTAGGTTTTAAGGAGGATCTTAAAGGAGGAGAGAGAGGTGGAGAGACGGAGAGGTTTTGGGAGGGTGTTCCAGAGCTTTGGGTCTAGATGACTGAAGGCACGGCCGCCAAAGGTGGGGCGAAGGAAGTGGGGGGTTGCACAAGAGGCCAGTGTTGGAGGAACGCAGAGTTCTCGGAGGGTTGTAGGGCTGGAGGAGGTGACAGAGATAGGGAGGGGGGGGCGAGGCCGTGGAGGGGTGAGAAGTTTTAAATTGAGGACCAGGATTGCTGAATCAACCGGATAGGCTGTAGGATGACGGATGTGGGAAATGCAGACTCCCACACTGGTGCATGAGGCAGTGCTCTTCCAAGGTTGGAACTGAGGCACATTGTTGGAGCAAAATGGAGAAAGCCTTACTTTGCATCTAGCCGTGATATAGCGGATGTGGGAATACGTGACACTGAGGCTCACTGGTCACCAGGTGTCCCAGCCTTCGGCATTAACACCTCTCACTTAATGAGTCCATATGGAAAGGAATGATTTACTCTCAGGTACTATCTTTGGTTTGGTGTCGTGATCATACCCTATGTTGTGTGGTTTGTCCTCCTTACCTAAGGCAGTGTTCACAAGTTACATAGTATAACATAGTATTTACAGCACCGAACCAGGCCATTCGGCCCAACTGGCCTATGCCGGTGTTTATGCTCCACGTGAGCCTCCTCCCACCCCTCTCCATCTCAACCTATCAGCATAACCTTCTATCACGATGTTGCTGCACCAGGAGAAGTTTAGGATTTATTTTCCAAAAGCAAAACTATTAGATGTTAGCAGCTGGTAACCATTCTCAATTATGTACGAGTGACTCGCATGATAATATACGTAGATGTGAATATTTAACCACAGCTGAGTACTGATGAAACGCATAATTAGTTTGTCAAGAGATGTTCTGTTGGGTTCAGGATTCCTACAAAGTGAAGAGCAAAAATAACCAATTTGCAAATCATTGTCTCGTGGCCTATTTAATCATTCATTCAGTGACTCCGTTTAAGGAACACAGAGAACACTGAACATTTCAAATCAGCAAAGCATTTGTGTTTAAAATGATTAAAGGATTTGATAGGGTAGATAGAGAGAAACTATTTCCTCCAGTGGGGGGAGTCCAGAACAAGGGGGCAAAATCTTAAAATTAGGCCATTCAGGGGTGATGTCAGAAGGTACTTCATCACACAAAGGGTTGTGGAAATCTGGAATTCTCTCTCCCAAAAAGCTCGGGGTCAATTGAAAATGTCAAAACTGAGATTTTTGTTGGTTAAGGGTATCAAGGGATATGGAACCAAGGCGGGTAAATGGAGTTAAGATACAGATCAGCCATGACCTAATTGAATGGCGGAACAGGCTCGAGGGGCTGAATGGCCTTTTTTTTTTATTCGTTCATGGGATGTGAGCGCGCTGGCAAGGCCGGCATTTATTGCCCATCCCTAAGTGCCCTTGAGAAGGTGATGGTGAGCTGCCTTCTTGAACCGCTGCAGTCCGTGTGGTGACGGTTCTCCCACAGTGCTGTTGGGAAGGGAGTTCCAGGATTTTGGCCTGCTCCTGTTCCTAAGTTCTCCCTATGTTCCATTCCATCCATTTCTTCCCTACCCAAGATGTGTGCCCCATGGTTGGTACGAAGATAAAAAGCCCAGATTCAATGCCCTTTCTGTCTCCAGTTAGCCAAACTAAGCCAGAGCGACGGTAATGGAGGGGGCGGAGGGAAAGGTTACAATTAGTCGCAGCATCTCTGAGCAAGGTTCCCGCTTCCGGTTGTTAATAAATGCCAGGAAGTCCACACATGCAGGTGAGCAAAAAAGAAAGGCTTGCATTTATGTAGCGCCTTTCACGACCTCAGGACGTCCCAAAACACTTTACCGCCAACAAAATACTCTTAAAGAGTGGTCACTGCTGTAAAGTAGGAAACGTGGCAGCCAATTTGCGCACAGCAAGCTCCCACAATCAGTGACGTGATAATGATCAGATAATCTGTTTTAGCGATGTTGGATGAGGGATAAACATTGGCCTAGGTCACCGGGGAGAACTCCCCTGCTCTTCTTCTAACTGAGCTCTGGCTGACAGCTCCTTCTCTGCTGTAAACCTCTGTGGTTTTACGGTATAATTTGCAAGGCAATCTAGCAGAGACGAGACATGAGGGGCATTGTAAATGGAGCTGAATGCCAAGCTGGGAGAGTTTGGGTACTAGAGGGACAAGAGCTCCAATGGGCCTATTGACCTTACTACATCCTTGACTAGTCTTATGAGGTGCAGCAGAGCTGACAAGTGTCCGTGGAACCATACCCCAGTGTGAGTCAGAGCCCTCAGGAGACGAGGAGAGAAAATTGAAAATAAAGTTTGCAAGAATGAAACCAAAAGCTACTGTCAGTCGAGAATAGGATTCTGAATTCTGATCTCCTTGATCTCCCAGGCCCCTCGAACCAAAACTTCAATTGTCAGGGCCGTTTTATGTTCGAGGAGAAGAGGCAATCACAGAGTTGGTAATTATTCTTTATTTGACGCTGTGAACCTACAGGAACCAGCCAGTATATTAATGTTTTTGGGGCTAGACCCTAGCAGCAGGGGAGTAGCAGTAAATTTAATTAACCATGTCATTGTTTTCTACAAGATGCCTGACATATTACTATGTGCTATTTGTGCAACAGAATTCAATTACTTCTTTTCACTAAAAATTACCAAGGGCTTGATCTGATTAACATTTAAGTGAAATGTGGCCATATCTCATGCTTAAGGGGCATTCATTGTGGTTTCTATGGTAGCGTGAAATGCACTAGGTGACATTGGGATGAAGGGATAGCAAAAAAAATTAAGGATTCACTTTTATCAGATAAATCCATGCATGTAAAAATGGCCCTGAGTCAACAGCTGGTGTTTGTTCCGCAAGATGTCGATTTTTTTGTTTTCTCTTCGACACAAGGGAAAGCCACGGAAGTCAATCTCTGTGTTCAAGTGTCTCTTTTATTATTTCTTTCACCCTTTTTCTCTGTCAATTTCCCTTCCTCACCATCTTTCTATCTTGAAGGAATCACCTGCTTCCCCGGTGTCCTGCCTTAATATTTAATCCCTCAACCAACGTCACTAAAAAAAAACAGATTATCCGGTCGGCATCACATTGCTGTTTGTGGGATCTTGCTGTGCGCAAGTTTGTCTGCCGCATTTCCCTCAATTTCAAAAGCGACCACACTTCAAAAAAAAGTACTTCATTGGCTGTAAAGCGCTTTGGGATGTCTTGAGGTCGTGAAAGCCACTCTATAGATGCAAGTTCTTTCTCCTCGTTGGAGATGCCTCCACATCAACAGTTGTCCTTTGGTACCTCACTCCATTATTCAGGTGTAAACAATTTTACAACACCAAGTTATAGTCCAGCAATTTTATTTTAAATTCACAAGCTTTCGGAGGCTTCCTCCTTCCTCAGGTGAACGATGTGGAAAAAATTTTTCCACATCGTTCACCTGAGGAAGAAAAAATTTTTCCACATCGTTCACCTGAGGAAGGAGGAAGCCTCCGAAAGCTTGTGAATTTAAAATAAAATTGCTGGACTATAACTTGGTGTTGTAAAATTGTTTACAATTGTCAACCCCAGTCCATCACCGGCATCTCCACATCATTATTCAGGTGTGTGAGGGTTGGCAGACTATTTTTCCGTGACGGGGGGGTGGGCATCACAGCCCAGCCCAATCCAATCCCATTCGTGCCAAGTGTTTGACGCACATGCGCTTTCCAACAGTGGAGTCATGCGATTGTGATCACGATCAGGAGCAGAAACCCTGGCTGGTTCTCCTCACTCTATCCCAATGGGCACTGAAGCCAATTATGGCCCACAGATCCAGATCAGCTAATTCAGTACAGACCAGGGATCAAAGCTTCTTGATCTCTATGCCTCTATGATACTGACTAGCTCAACTCAATGAGGCAAGCACCTTTGAGGTGGGAGAGTGACTGTGTTCGACTGAGAGACGGGGATTGTCAGTGAATTTAATTCCTATTAGTGTTTTGTTGTAATTGTGTTACACACAGCCTTGCTTCGCAGATGATGAGCTTTGTCTAATGAGACCCTTTTATTCTTTTAAATTACAGTACAATAAGAAACTCAACGGTCATATAGCAGAGGGGAGTGCAGCTGAAAAGTACTGTGTCCCATTCCCAATTAAAACTCCTTGCTCTCCTCAAAAAATACGTGGATCAGATTGTAGCTTCTTCCAAAGTCAGCTCTTGGTTGTAGGTCATGGGGTAGGGGGGTGATAGGCGTGCGGTGTAATCAATCCAAGGACGTTTCAGTTATTAAGCACAACAAGCCCAAGAAGATAAACGGACGAAGAGGTAGCACGTGGTCCATGTGATGTCCTGGACTGGTTTCGATCGCCTGAGAGGGTCGGAGAGAAATTTTCCAGGGTATTTTTTCCCTTATTGGCCCTTGGATCTTTTTCTGTTTTTTTTTTGCCTCTCCCGGAAGATTACATGGCCATGGGGGTGGGGGGAGGCGGGGGAGATGTGAGGGGGTGGGGGGGAGAGAGGAAATGTCTAGTCATGATGGTCCAGCCATCATGATTGCGTGGCAGGCTTGATGGGCCAGCTGGTCTTTTCCTGCCCGTCATTTTCGTATGTCCATAATACAGATGAAGCGACACAAAGAACAAACAACGATCTTTATGACTCCAGCCATGGAGGAGCCTTGCTGAGCTGTTTTTGGGCACGTTCCAAAATGTTGTTGCTGAAAGATTCTGGAAAAATTGTCTGTTTGTCGCAAAATGAAGTGCTCGTCACAAAATGGAATCCTTAACACAAAATGGAGTCTATTATACAAGCTGTCCTGTTCCCGTTCCTGCCTGCTGCAGACATGGAAATGATGTAAATGAAAAACAACACAACAGGCTCGTCAAACTTCCCTACAGCATCCATTTTCCTCGTGAGGTTGACGTCTGAGCAGAATCTTTTAATGGAATCTAACAGCTTCAATGGATATTGTAAATGGGGCCTGTCCCTATAACAGGATGCACACCATAAAACACTCAACTCTACATTCACAAGCCCCGCTCCCTTTGACCTAGCATTGTATTCATTTATCAGCATTAAGCAAAGGTTATAAGTTCAGAATTGTAAAATGTTTTCATTTAAATTAAATAAATATTTGATGAGTCAAATCAGTTCATATTGGAAACTGGAGACTGAATCCAGCTCAGACCGAACAGATGAAAAACCTGCTCTCTCTCTCTCTCTCTCTCACTGCTGTACCGTCACTGAGTGGAATGAATCTGAGACAGTCCTTACTCAGTTCCTAGCGAGAGTTCCTCAGCGTATGGATACCCATCACAGGTGCAGGAGTAGGCCATTCAGCCCCTTGAGCCTGCTCTGCCATTCAATCAGATCGTGGCTGATCTGCACCTCAACCCCATTTACCCGCCTTAACTCCACATCCCTCGATACCCTCATCCAACAAAAATCTATCGATCTCAGTCTTGAAAGCTCCAATTGACCCCCAGCATCCACAGCCTTGAGGGGGAGAGTGTACCAGATTTCCACTACCCTTTGTGTGAGAAAGTGCTTCCAGATTTCCCTCCTAAATGGCCTAGCTCCAATGTTAGGCTCATGTCCTCTTGGTCTTGATTCCCCCGCCAGAGGAAATAGTTTCACCGTGTGTACCCTATCGAATACTTTTAAATACCTTGAACAGATCACCCCCTCAGTCTTCTATACTGAAGGGAATGCAAGCCAAGTTTAAGCAACCTGTCCTCATAGGTTAACCCTTTAAGCCCCGGAATCATTCTGGTGAATCTGCGTTGCACCCCCTCCAAGGCCGACATATTATTATTCCTGAGGTGCGGTGCCCAAAATTGCACATGGTACTTCAGCTGGGGTCTGACCAAGGCTCTGTACAACTGACCATGGCTTTATATATCATTTGGCCCTACGGGGTAAGAATTCTGCTCATGGCGAGAAGCGCATATTGCAAAACTGGATAGAAAACTGGACAATTTTGCACATTGAGGAATGGGGCACCAGAATTTTTACCCGTAAATTGACACCAAAATGGCAGCCTCACTCATAACCCTGGAAGCTACGCTAGGCAATATTTATTGTACAAATGCTTAATGTGTCCCTATTAAATTCCAGTGTCCGCTGGTTTAATAGTGACGCTAACTAATCTATATTGATGTCTCAGTTAAAATAGCAGAGTCAGATGGACCTTAGAACTACTTCACCCTTGGGATCTTTCAACTACCCCACCATTTCCTTTATTCCCCCCTGCTGCCTATGAACTGCTTCCTCCAAAGGCACAGTGGGAGATCATCAGAACCCCTGATGATCTCCCACTGTTCCTCATCTGCCATTACTTCAAAATAATGAGGGGTTTAGATGGAGCAAATAGGGAGAAACTGTTTCCTCTGGCAAGTGGGTCGGTAACCAGAGGTCATAGATTTAAAATAATTGGCAAAAAGAACTAGAGGGGAAATGAGGAGAAATTTTTTCACACAGAGGGTCGTTAAGATCTGGAACGCGCTACCTGAAAGAGTAGTGGAGACAGATTTCATAGGAACTTTCAAAAGACAATTGGACACGCACTTGAAGAAGACTGATTTGCAGGGTTATGGGGAAAAACCTGGAGTGTGGGACTAAATTGGACAGCTCTTTCAAAGAGCTGGCACAGGCACAATGGGCCGAATGGCCTCCTTTTTTGCAGTAAGATTCTACGATTCAACTTCCTCGTTGTTGCCCCTGTTTCCTTCTGCTGTTGTCATCCTGAATTTAGGACAAGCGATGTCAATGCACAAAACCTGGGAACAAGGAAGGATCGGCACCCAACTTTGAGTAGAGCCCTCAAAGTGGCAAACCTCCACTCCTGGTGCCAAGTCTCACTCGATGGGAACTCATATTGGAAAAACATGGGCATAGAAGTCAGGATTCCTGATTCCTGGAGCTCTCAGTTTTCCTGGCCAATTGGTGCACTGAAAATCAGGTGTCCTGGCTGGCACCCCGATTCTCCAATTCCACTCCCATTGACTGCGGCTTCATAATGGGAGAGTAGTCTTGCAATTTGGGGGGTTTTCAACGGTCAAGATTGGGTGGCAGATGAAATCAAGAGTCTCCTTGATGGGTGTTTGCTTCTAATGGGAGTAAACAAGTTGCCCGCTTAATGGGAATTAATGTTTCGCTGCTAGATACACAGGTTGATGTTAATCTTTTAGTGAGTCCTATGCTGCAGCATTTTGTACTGGTGCGTGAATGCCACAGGAGGGGGGACAGCAGGTGTCAGCCATGGCTCAGTGGGTAGCGATCTTGCCTCTGAGTCAGAAGGTCGTGGGTCCCACTCCAGACACTTGAGCAGATCATGCAGCTTGATACTCCCAGTACAACACTGAAGGTACGCTGCACTGTCAGAGGTGCCATCTTTCAGACGAGAGGTTAAACCGAGGCCCCGTCTGCCCTCTCAGATAAAAGATCCCATGGCACTATTTGAAGAAGAGCAGGCAAGTTCTCAGTGTTTTGGCCAATATTTATCCCTCAACCAACCTCAATAAAACAGATTATCTGGTCGGTGTAGCATTGCTGTTTTTGGGACCTTGCTGTGCGCGAATTGGCTGTCACGTTTCCTCCATTACAACAGTGAATACACTTCAAAAGTACTTCATTGGCTGTCAAGCACTTTGGGATGTCCTGAGGTTGTGAAAGGCGCTATATAAATGCACGTTCTTTCTTTCTCTTTTGATAGGGTTAATTGACTAAAAAAAAAAGAGGTTATAAAGGCAGTTCAGTTATGTCACAATAATTCAGCAGTAACTGATTTGCTGATTATAAATTTACAGTTGAGATCAGTGTCTCAGATTGATATAAATTGATTAGATTAATTTAGAATTAGACTCCTTAGAGAGCTGACAAATTAACAGACAATCTATTGAATAGATGAATTTCTATATGCTTGTAGTTAGTAATGTTTCCAGAACTTATATAACCTCATCCTTACGAGCTGGTGTGGATGAATTGGTTGCCATGCCTTTCTCTGAGAGGCTAGTGTTAGCCTGCTGAGACATCAGAGTGATGAGCCTCTAACTGTAGAGGCGCTGTCCCTTCCTCCTGGATCCTCTGCTCCTCGGTAAGTTCAGAGCTGTATCTGAACTAACCGGCTTAAATCTCACCTCCATTAATCTCAGGGAAACTTGTAAGTCCAAGTTACGCCCCTACATTTGCCAAGTATAGCCGTAGAATCAAAAATTCTGTAACCTTTCCCTTTCTCTCTCTCCGTTTGTAGATGCACATTCTGATTTTACAGAAACACCCTTCTACACATACTAGACAATATACGCCTAGACCTTCTCCTACAAAAGCTACCAGAAGAAGTACTAAAAGGACTCGACCTAAACTACGAACTAAGGACTGAAAACTGAGAACTGACAAAAATACTATCTCATATATTCATAATTTCCAAAGAAACCTCCACAACTCAATTGGCCAATCTGAGTGGCACATGTGTTAGAAGAATTCAGCCCTCCTGATGTCAGTCACCTCACACAGCACTCCCGTGATGACCTCCAAATCAATGTAACACCAGCACCGAGATATGACAGGTCACTTATTTATTCCTTAGCTTCTCAAGTCTTTGCTCGAGGCCATGCCCAGGTCCAGATAAGGCAGGGTATTTTTATGTCCCCCTTAACAAGCCATCTCTGGGCATGTGGTCTTGAAGGGTTATCTTCTATCCCTGGTAGGGAATGTTTAGTTTGTATGATCCTCCATGGTTTAATTAGCATTAAGCTCTTTCCTTTCTTGGCATTCAGACTACGGGCTCCAGTTTATCGGCATATTTAAGGCAATTCATTGGGCATTTCTCTTACAGAATTCTTCTAAACCAAGTCTTTATTCACCACACACACGGAAAGACCTGTAGCGTCAATTATAATCTATAATAAAAATAACAAGCAAATTCACTGTCTAATATAAATTATAATGCAATCACATGGCATAATTACCTGTGCATTTGAGAGAAATGCCAAGATATTAATTTATTCTAATGCGTAATTGCATGAATATATTAATTTTTATTTCTGGATAATTTATTTTATTTTGTTAACTGTTCTTTTTTGTTCGGTTTATTGTCCAACTTGTAAAAGATAGCCTGAAAATGATGGTTGGTGATAATAGCGGATTATAGAAAGTGAATTCAGTTTTTTAAAAAATCTGGAAATAAAATGCTAGGATCAGTAAAAGTGACCATGAAGCTGTCAAAACTACAGACTGGTCATCTAATGTTCTTCAGGGAAGGAAACCTGCTGTCCTTACCCAGTCTGACATATAACAGGACTCCAGTCTTACACCAATATTGTTGACGCTTAACTGCCCTCTGAAGTAGCCTAGCGAGCCAGGGTAACTAGGAATGGGCCTTGCCAGCGTCACCCACATCCTGAGGACAGATTTCCCTCTTTGTTGCACATGTTTCCAGGATCTGTAAAGAGGAAATGGGAATGGATACACATTGCATCAAGTCTCTGTCCCTCCAGCGCTGCCCCAGTATATCCAGAATTTCTGTAGTTCAACATTCCTGGGTCTGTAGGAATCACAGAATCAGAGTATGGGATGGCAATGAGATAGGAGAAGGTATCCCAGAATCTGGCCTCATTTTCCTTTGACTTCGCCCACAGAATGCCCAAAACAGGGGCACCTAAGAAGGCCGGCAGTGGGGTTAGCACAAGGAGTCTCTACGGATGAGAGGGTCCATGGAGATCCTAGGAGGTCCCTGAAGAATGAAGATGACAATGGTATTGCTCCTCCCCCACCCCCCCTCCGATGTTCTTTAGCCCTCAGGGACTTCTGGCTGCAACTCTCCAAAAACTACGAGAAGGCCCTGGCAGCCAGATGCACAGCTTGCATTTATATAGCGCCTTTAACGTAGTAAAACCATCCCAAGGCGCTTCACAGGAGCGATTATCAGAAAAATTGGTCGAAGAGGTAGGTTTTAAGGAGCGTCTTAAAGGAAGAGAGAGAGGTAGAGAGATGGAGAGGTTTAGGGAGGGAATTCCAGAGCTCAGGACCTAGGCAGCTGAAGGCATGGCCGCCAATGGTGGAGCGATGAAAATCGGGGATGTGCAAGAGGCCAGAGTTGAGGAGTGCAGAGATCTCGGAGGGTTGTAGGGCTGGTGGAGGTCACAGAGATATGCCGCTCTCTTTCTGATCACAGTGCAAGGCCCTGCTAAGTGGGTGCTGACCATACAAATGGCCCAGGCCAAGAATATTCAGCCTCCCCCTCCCCCTCCAGTACACAGCACCTGTTGGGTGCCCAGAAGGATCCCACAGAGAAAAAGTGGCCGCATGGTCTCAAGATAAGAGTTAGATACATAAAAGGGAGGAGAGTAAGGTTTTCACACAAAGAGTTATCCGAATGCGGAATGCTTTGCCACAAATGGTGATTGATGTTAAATCAGTGGCAGGATTCAGAAATGTTCTGGGTAATTAGTGAATGAAGAACATAAAATGGTCTGGGGAGAAAGCAGGATATTGGGACTGTAAACTCCAAATGAGGCCTAAATTCAACGCAGGCAAGAAGGGCTGAATGGCCCCCTGCCCATGCTGAAATGTCTATGTTTCTATTTTAACACGAGCATAGGAAATTCCTCTGTTGGCTATTTTGACTCAGACCTTGAGCACATAACCTAGTGCGATACTGAGGCAGTGCTATTCGGACGAGATGTTAAACCGAGGTCCCGTCTGCCTGTTTCAGTGGTTCAGGATGTAAAAGGCTTCATTGCACTATTTGAAGAAGAGCAGGGAGTTCAACGAACACCATTAAAAGACCACGTGAACACATGCCTCTTGTGGGATCTTGCAGTGAGCAATAAGACTGTCATTCTTGCCTCCATAACTACCCACCTCTGGAAGGATATATTGGCCTTGGAGGGGGTGCAGCACAGATTTACCAGAATAATACTGGGGCTAAAAGGGTTAAATTATGAGGACAGGTTGCATAAACTCAGTTTGTATTCCCTTGAATATAGAAGATTAAGGAGTGATGTAATTAAGATGTTTAAGAGAGGGTAGATAGAGAGAAACTATTTCCTCTGGTGGGAGAGTCCAGAACAGGAGGGCATAACCTTAAAATTAGAGCTAGGCCATTCAGGGGTGATGTCAGGAAGCACTTCTTCATGCAAAGGGTAGTGGAAATCTGGAACTCTCTCCCCCAAAAAGCAGTTGAGACTGGGGGTCAATTGAAAATTTCAAAACTGAGGTTGAGAAATTTTTGTTAGGTAAGGGTATTAAGGGTTATGAAACCAAGTTGGGTAAATGGAGTTAAAATACAGGTACAGCCATGATCTAATTGAATGGTGGAACAGGCTTGAGGGGCTGAATGGCCTCCTCCTGTTCCTTGTGCTCCTATGAAAGCAATCCACTTCTTTGTGAAGGGTTGTGAGATGTTTCTGAGAGATATGATAACATGTTATATAGAGGCAAGTGTTTTCTTTTAAACTTAAGCTGATTCATGTCTTTATTGGTCTAGGCGAGAAAGGAATTCCATGTGAGCACATCTCCAGTCTTAAAAGGGGGCAGTGCTGATGTGCTGGGAAATATTCTGGCAGGCTCGTGTTCTGAGACCTGCTGCTCCAGAAGCCCCATTTCAGCACCGAAAGCAATACGGCAGTTTGAAGCAGTGGCAGATGCCTTTTCAATAAAAGCTTTTATTTTTGAGACAAACGATCTTCACATTATGGATCGCATCACCGCAACCCAACATTGAAAGGCATCGTCAGACACTTCAACACAACTGCAGCAGCCCTTTAAATATTGATCCAATGAGCAGCAAACTGCAGAAGCTCTGCAGGTCAGTAAGTATCAGCCAACTGACAGTCATACACGCTCAGTAAAGCACAAGGTGCCTTGAGACTATTTTGGCAGTGCAGCAAAAAGGGGAAAGCCTTGTTTATAAGAGAAAATCACTCACTTCGATCAGGAATTTAGTCCACTGATTAAATCCTGCCCGATTTTATGACTTCCATGGAACCGAAAATCGAACGGGTGTAAATCGTGCGTCCGACCTGAACACACTCCTTTCTTGCTGTGTGCGTTAGATTAAAATCGAGGCTAAAGAAGCTACAGAACGCAAGGGGAGGCCATTCAGCCCATCGTGCCTGTTTCCAGTGCTAGCTCATCAACTTGAGGCGTCCACTCTAATCCCATTACCTTGCACGTTCCCCATATCCTTTTACACTCTTCCTTTTCAAACATTTGCCCAATTCCGTTTTAAATGATGTCATGGGGGTAAATTTTCAACTTGCCACCTCGATGTAAGACTGGCATTGTGGATCGGATGCCAGTTACAGAAGCTCCCTGGTCGTCAAGATGAAAATCCACCGCACAGTCTCTTTCTGAATAGACACTTGCGGCAAATTACCCTCTCTGTGAAAAAATAATTCTACTAACTTCCCACTTCATCCTTCAGTTCCTCTAACTTCCCGATTCATTCTTCTAAAGATAATCCTGGGTCCATGCTCACTTTATTACTCTTGTGAGGGAGTCCAAAGCCAGGGGCCATAAATATAAGTCACTGATAAATCCAATAAAAATTCAGGAGAAACTTCTTTACTCGCTACCACAAGGAGTGGTTGAGGCGAATAGCATAGATGCATTTAAGGGGAAGCTCGATAAACACATGAGGGAGCTGCTGATAGGGTGAGATGAAGTAAGATGGGAGGAGACTCGTGCGGAGCATAAATACCAGCATAGATCTGTTGGGCCGAACGGCCTGTTACTGTGCTGTAAATATTATGCAATGCTATGAAACCTTTCATAACTTTGACTACCTCTTTCAGATCCCGCCTCACCCCCTTAACCTTCTCCGTTCCATTGAAATATATCTCTGTTTTTTCATCACCGGAGGTGCTGGAGAAAACAGGAATTAATAATGAAATGATCGTTTCCAAAAAAAAAAAGCGGAAGCTTGAATATTCACGGGGAAACAGGATCAGAATGGAATCCTTTCAATAGCACTTAAGGAAATGAAGAAAGTGGAGCTGTGGCTGAAATTTTTCACACCTCATTAAACGCAGGGGTAGTACCAGATGGTCTGAAAAGAGCTAATGTTGTTCCAGCTCTTTTTTTTTTAAAAAGGTCAGAAATACAATCCTGGGAATTATGAGCCTGTTAACTTGACAACTATGGCTGGCAAAATACTGCAGTCTATTATAAACAAAGCCATTTCAGGGGGTTTTAACGAGAATCACAGCGATAATTCTAAGATAACACGGGTTTGTGAAAGGGAGATCTTACCTAATAGATTTATCGGAATTGCCCTTGAGGATGTGCAGGAATTGGCAGATGATGGCATTGCCATTGATACTATATATCTTGACTTTCAGAAGACATTTAATAAGAAGCCTCGTAAGAGAGTCTTGGCCAGAGTGGAGTAAAGAGGGAAGTAGTAAATTGGTAAAATAATAGGAAATAAAAGATACTGATCGATGGTAGTGAGTCTAGTTGGACAGATGTGATTAGTACTGTGCCTCGGGGATCGGTCCTGGTACCTTTGCTGTTCACAGTGTTTATATATGAGGCTGGATTTTACTAAGTCGCACTCCTGCCACAGAGCATGGCATAATGGGAGCACTTATCAGGAATATGGACATACCATCCAGTGCACTATTAGGTGCTCCCAGCGCACAAATGTCTGTGACAGGAGTATTAATTCATAAAATCAACCCTGCAATCTTCATGATGGTATTCGAAGTGGAATATCTAAGCTTAGAAATGATACCGAGTTACATGAGAAAGCAAGAGAGGAGGTTGATGCATTTTGGAAGGAAGAATGAGGAGAGGTAATATGAACGAAATGGTACAATTTTAAAGGGAGTACAGGAACAGAGAGACCTAGGGGTTCATTTACATAAATCTTTGAAGGTGGCAGGACAATTCGATAAGGCTGTTAAAAAAGCTTACGGGACCCTTGGCTTTATAACTAGAGGCATAGAGTACAAAAATAAGGAGGTTATGCTAGACCTTTATAAAACACTGGTTAGGCCGGAGCTGGAGTTTTGTGTCCAATTCTGAGCACCGCACTTTAGGAAGGATGTCAAGGCCCTGGAGAGGGTGCAGAGGAGATTTATGGTACCAGGGATGAGGGACTTCAGTTGTGTGGAGAGATTGGAGAAGCTGGGATTGTTCTCCTCAGAGCAGAGAAGGTTCAGGGGAGATTTGATAGAGTTGTTCAAAATTATGGGGGTGTTTTGATGGAGTAAATAGGGAGAAATTGTTTCCACTGGCAGGAGGGTCAGTAACCAGAGGACACAGATTTAAGGTAATTGGCAAAAGAGCCAGAGAGGAGATGAGGAGAATTTTTTTACACAGCGAGTTGTTATGATCCGGAATGCACCACCTGAAAGGGCGGTGGAAGCAGATTCAATAGTAATTTTCAAAAAGGAATTGGATAAATACTTCAAGAGAAAAAAAATTCCAGGACTATGGGGAAAGAGCCGGGGAATGGGACTAATTGGATAGCTCTTTCAAAGAGCCGGCACAGGCACGATGGGCCGAATGGCCTCCTTCTGTGCTGTACGACTCTATGTTTCTATGATATTAGGGATATTTCACTTGTGCTTTACTATAAGCCAGCCCTCGACCCCTACAATGAAATTGCAACATCGTAAGCACAATATCTGGTTAATATAGCATTGTTCAGGGGTGAAGTACAACAACGGCAAATAACAGGATCCCTCTCATGTTCTCCTAGCTTTCAGTAGAAGAAAATAACAGACGAGGTACAACCTGGGCTATAAATCAGAAATCACAAATCTAGTGAAAGTAAAATTCCACCAGCAGCAGGAAGTCAATAAAGCAAAAGTCAATTAATCACCAAACATTTACCCTACACTTTCTCCGTGACCCAAAAATACTTAGGGGTGAAGTTAGGTGGGGAATATGGCGGCAGTGCAAAAACGGGCGATAGCAAATCGGCGGCCTGTTTTATACCCCGCCCGATTTCCTCTTCTGTTGAAGTTAACGGAAAAGAAAATCGGACGGAGTTATAACGGGCCGCAGATTCGCTATCGCTCGTTTTTGCGCTATCGCCCGAGACCAGTTACACTCCTTAAAAGTGGCAGCGCTTTGCTACTTCTCAGTGTTACACACCCCGGACCTGTGTCCATATCACTAGTTTACATGTGAGGTTCTAGTTTACTCTAACGGGGGAGGGGCAGTCATTTTAACTTATGCCGGTGGTGCAAAACGGGTGATACTGAATTAGTCGCCCGTCATACAATCCGCCCGATTGTCCTTTCAATTGAAGTCGATTGACAGGAAATCCCGATCGAGGTGCGCAATGGTCGGGCGATTCGATATCGCTTGACGTACAGCATCGCCCAAAGTTAAAATCACCCCCCCCACCCCCACCTCCGTGGAGTGTTCCTGTGCCCCCCCTCTATTTGGGCTGCAGTACAATCAAAGTGGAAGAAACAGAGAGCTGAGCAGGCTGGGTGAGACCTATAACCTTTACCCTTTTGAACTTCAAAGTGAGAGACAGGAAATCAAAAAGTTGTTTTCCACAATCTTCTTTCCCAGAGAGCAGTGAGCCTCTGGAATGTGTTGCCCGGCTGGTGTGGTGGGTGCCGACTCTCTGCCTTCGAGAGGGAGCTCGCTGGGGGCAGCGATCGCATCATATAGAAGCTCAGTGTCTTTATAGATAACATGTGATCTCCTGGACTGGTTTCGATCGCCTGAGACGGGGGGGGGGGGGTGGGTCGGAGAGGAATTTTCCAGAGTATTTTTTCCCATGTTGGCCCTGGGTTTTTTTCTCTGTTTTTTTTTCCCTCTCCCAGGAGATTTCATGGCTGCAGGGGAGGGGGTGGGGAGGGGGCGGGAGTGGGGTGGGGGAGGGGTCTAGGCATGATGCTCCAGCCATCATGGCGTGTGGGACAGGCTTGATGGACCAGCTGGTCTTTTCCTGCAATTTTGTACGTTCATCCGAGTACAGCTGTCAAATCAAAATGCTGGTTTCCTGAACCTCCAACAGATTTTGGACACAAACCCGTTTGCACATTGTATCAACCACCTTAACTTCAGGGCAAAGCTAGGCAGGCTGTTCAGTGCTGAGTGGTTCCTACTTCACTTTCCAATCATAATATATTGGTATAAGTAGAAAGTGTCTCTCTGACCCATTTCCCTTTTCACAGTGATAATTTCCTGGTGACACTTACATATTCTAGCTCGCTTGGCCGGTGTAGTAAATACAATTTAAAATGATTGCTAGGATGTCATACAAAGGCATTAAAAATACATAAACGTTTTCTTATTATTCGAAATATGACAAATCTCCCATTCTATCACTCAGATGACAGTGCGATGAGTCACAATCCCAACACGGCGAGGATGAAGGGAGAACGACTACACAGGGGCAGCTGGGTAGTTTCAGGATTTCGGTCCATTTTGACCACACAAGGAAGGATCTTGGTATGATTTGCATTGAAATCTTCCTGTCACGTTAAAGTTAGCTCACAGAGGGTTAAAATTCACACAGCAGCGAGGGAGGGGAAGGGGCTGAGTGGGGGGTGTGGGGTGAAGGATGTGTATTTGAAGACAGACTGTGGAATGGCACTACCTATCTCCCACTCTGGCCTAGGAACATAGGAACAGGATTAGGCCATTCGGGCCCTCCAATGCATTCAATTATATACTTGAAAGGGAAAAAATTTGCAGGGCTACGGGGAAAGAACGGGGGAGTGGGACTAATTGGATAGCTGTTTCAGAGAGCCAGCACAGGTACGATGGACTGAATGGCCTCCTACTCGTTGAATCATACAGCACAGAAGGAGGCCGTTCGGCCAATCGCGCCTGTGCCGGCTCTTTGAAAGAGCTATCCAATTAGTCCCACTCCCTCTGCACTTTCCCCATAGCCCTGCAATTTCTTTTCCTTTTCAAGTATATGAAAAGAAAGATAGACTTGCGTTTTTATAGCGTTTTTCACACCCTCTGGACATCCCAAAGCTTGTGCTGGCTTTGTGCTGTAAAATTCCGTGGTCCAAAACTTACTAGATATTAGGCACATAATGCCGATCGAAAGGGATGTGTTGGGTTGGTGGAGGGCGTGAATCAAAAATTAGGCCTTTGCGAGACCAGGAATTTCTGACCGGCCGACGTACGTCAGGTTTCCACTGGAGAAGCATCCCAGCGTGAATTCCGTTCAGGTCCAGAGCGCATCGATGGAGGTGCCCGCTCGATGTTTATACAGACTTGGCGCCCTCCTGGCCCTTAGCTTTCACATTGGCCAGTGTGGTGACCAACCAACTATACCAGCAGCAGGCACTTGTTAAAGTGCTAGGCTGAGATGAAGTGTTTTGATGCAAGTGACATACATAGATAAACCACAGCATGAGTTCACCTGGAGGGAAAGGTGTGAACAGGGTAAATTGGAAAAGAAATTGAGCGTTGGCACAAAGTACAAAGAAACAGTCACTGGCTTTATAATAAAAAAAAATGATTTAATATAGATTCAACAAACAAACGGTATCTCCACAAGCTCCTCTGGAGTTCTCAAAAGCTGCAGGTTTGTTGTGTATTCTGCTTGAACAGAACAATGAATATTAATCACCCAGTTTCACAACCACAAAAGCATCATTTTTTTTTCTCTTTCAACGTTCAATCAAATCTTAGAGTTCCACCGGATTTTGCAAAATGATTCCTGGTGGAACACAACACTTCCTTTCACCAACATTGAAGCCAAGTTTTAAATATTGCTCGCATGTCTGGGGAGGATCTTCTAACACAACCCGCACACACTCTTGGACAGAATACAACAAGACGCTTGTATCATGATAGCCTCCAACCTCTCTCTCTCTCTCTCTATTTTATTTTCGTCGCTCCACCATTGGCGGCCGTGCCTTCAGCTGCCTAGGCCCTGAGCTCTGGAATTTTCCTCCCTAAACCTCTCCGCCTCTCTCTCCTCCTTTAAGGCGCTCCTTAAAACCTACTTCTTTGACCAGGCTTTTGATCACCTGTCCTATTATCCCCTCATGTGGCTCGGTGTCAAATTTTTGTTGTATAATCGCTGCTATAAAGCGCCTTGGGATGCTTTACTATGTATAAATGCAAGTTGTTGTTGTTACACACATCTTCCGATTGAGAGGAAAATCGGAAGGGTTGTACAATGGGTGTCCGTTTTACACTATCACCAAAAGTTAGAATTACCCCTTTAATTTGCAGTTGTTAGGCCTTTAACCCCATCGCTTGCCTGAGAACCGACAACAATGATGCTTCATTTATTGCACACTGACACAGACTGAGGACCAGACTGGATCCTGCCATATGTTCCAGTGCCCAGTGGACAACTGATATTCATATTTTAATTAGGCATCATTGAAAGGGCCAAATTGGACAGCCTGTCAATATAAGAACAATTAAGCTTGTTGCAGTGTCAATATTCTGCCAATAGCTGGCCCCAGCACATTGAGTAAACCCTATAGCATCTTATATATGTTTATACACATATATATATATATATATATATATACATATGATTCACAAAGCATGCTGGGACAACATCCTCCTCTTCCTCCTCCTTGCATTGAAAGACACCATCTCTCACTCCATCTCATTCTGTCCCAGAGTCTCAAAACTGAAGAACTCCGAACCCCCCCCCCCCCGCCCCCCCAGTCTTTCCTTCCTCCTACAATCCACAGATTTAAAGCTTAAGGCTGATGCCTTTGTCTTGATTTACCTCATTTGCTCTCCAGCTAGCTGTGGCGCAGTCAGTAGCACTCTTGTATCTAAGCTAGAAGGTATGTGGGTTCAAAGCTGTACTCCAGAGACTTGAACACGTAATCCAGACTGATACTCCAGTATAGCACTGATAGAATCATAGAAAGGTTACAGCACAGAAGGAGGCCATTGAGTCTGTCGCTGGGTCTATGCAAGAGCAATCCTGTAGCATTGCAAATTTTTTACTTTCAAATACTTATCCAGTTCACTTTTGAAGGCCATGATTGAATCTGCCTCCACTACCCCCTCAGGCAGTGCATTCCAGATCATAACCACTCACTGTGTAAAAAAGATTTTCCTCATGTCACCTTTGGTTCTTTTGCCAATCACCTTCAATCTATGCCCTCTGGTTCTTGACCCTTCCGCCAATGGGAACAGTTTCTCTCTATCTACTCTGTCTAGACCCTTCATGATTTTGAACACCTCTATCAAATCTCCCCTTAACTGTCTTTGCTCTGAGGAGAACAATCCCAGCTTCTCTAGCCTTTCCACAAAACTGAAGTCCCTCGTCCCTGGTACCATTCTAGTAAATCTCCTCTGCACCCTCTTGAAGGCCTTCACGTCTTTCCTAAAGTGTGGTGCCCAGAACTGGACACAATACTCCAGTTGTAGCCGAACCAGTGTTTTATAAAGGCTTATCATGACTTCCTTACTTTTGTACTCTATGCCTCTATTTATAAAGCCCAGGATCCCGTATGCTTTTTTAACTGCTTTCTCAACCTGCCCTGCCATCTTCCATGATTTGTGCACATACACCCCCAGGTCTCTCTGTTCCTGTACCCCTTTTAGAAGTGTTCCCTCTAGTTTATATTGCCTCTCCACGTTCTTCCTACCAAAATGTATCACATCGCATTTTTCTGGGTTAAATTTCATCTGTCACGTGTCCGCCAATGCCACCAGCCTGTCTATATCCTCCTGTAGTCTATCACTATCCTCACTGTTCACTACCCTTCTAAATTTCGTGTCATCTGCAAATTTTGGAATTGTGCCCTGCATGCCCAAGTCCAAGTCATTAATATATATCAAGAAAAGCAGTGGTCCCAGCACTGACCCCTGGGGAACACCACTGTACACCTCCCTCCAGTCCGAAAAACACCCGTTCACCACTACTATCTGTTTCCTGTCCCTTAACCAATTCTGTATCCATGTTGCTACTATCCCCTTTATTCCATGGGCCGCAATTTTTATGACAAGCCTATGATGCGGTACTTTATCAGACGCCTTTTGAAAGTCCATATACACCACATCAACTGCATTGCCCTCATCAACTCTCTCTGTTGCCTCATCAAAAAACTCTATCAGGTTAGTTGGAGGAGCTTGCCTTGGTGTTAAACCAAGGCCCTGTCTGCCCTTTCAGGTGGATGTGAAAGAACCCATGGCACTATTTCAAAGAAGAGCATGGAAGTTCTCCCTGGTGTCTTGGTCAATATTTATCCCTCAATCAACATCGCTGAAACAGATTATCTGCTCATTATCTCATTGCTGTTTGTGGGACCTTGCTATGTGCAAATTGGCTGCCGTGTTTCCTACATTACAACAGTGACTGCACTTTAAAAGTACTTCATTGGCTTTAAGGCCCTATATAAATGCAAGCTTTTCTTTCTTTCTCCAGCTCTTTACAACCATAGTAGCGTTCCTTCATTATGAGTCTCTTAATTTTCATAATTAAAAAAATGCATAACTGTTGGACGAATTGCTCCTCCGCTGTGGCTCCCTGAATCCGGTGTTGGACTCCTGAAATATAGACACAGGACTGTGGCCAAATTTTCCCATTCCAAGATTCATAGACTAGGCTGGTATTACCTTGAGTATAGAAGTTTAAAGGGTAATCTATTGAGGTGTTTAAGATGATCAAAAGATTTGATCGTGAGGAGACAGAGAAACTATTTCCTCTGGCGGGGGAGTCCAGAACAAGGGTAAAAAAACCGTAAAATTAGAGCAAGGCCGTTCAGGGGTGATGTCAGGAAGCACTTCTTCATGCAAAGAGTAGTGGAAATATGGAACTCTAGGAACATAGGAACAGGAGGAGGCCATTCAGCCCCTCAAGCCTGTTCCACATTCTGTTACATCATGGCTGATCTTGGTTCCATAACCCTTAATACCCTTACCTAACAAAAATCTATCAATCTCAGTTTTGAAATTTTCAATTGACTCCCAGCCTCAACAACATTTTGGGGGAGAGGAGTCCAGATTATCTCAAGTGGGATTCTCCCACTTTTGAGACTTGAGCACATAATCCAGGCTGACACTCCCAGTGCAGTGTTGAGGGAGTGCTGCATTGTTGGAGGTGCCGTCTTTCGGATGAGACGTTAAACTGAGGCCCTAACTGTCCTCACAGGTGGATGAAAAAAATCCCATAGCACTATTTTGAAGAAGAGCAGGGTGAGTTCTCCCCGGTGTCCTGGTCAATATTTATAAGAAATAGGAGCAGGAGTAGGCCAATCGGCCCCTCGAGCCTGCTCCGCCATTCAATAAGATCATGGCTGATCTGATCCTAACCTCAAATCTAAAGAACACAAGAAGTACGAGCAGGACCCGGCCACTCAGCCCCTGGGCCCTCTCCGCCACTCACAGGGCCTTGACCGATCCGAACTCAGTTTCATGTCCAATTTCCTGCCCGCTCCCCGTAACCCCTAATTCCCTACACTTCTAGGAAACTGTCTATTTCTGTTTCAAATTTATTTAATGATGTAGCTTCCACAGCTTCCTGGGGCAGCAAATTCCACAGACCTACTACCCTCTGAGTGAAGAATCACTCAACCAACACCTAATAAACAGATTATCTGGTCATTTATCACATTGCTGTTTGTGGGAGCTTGCTGTGCGCAAATTGGCTGCTGCGTTTCCTACATTACAACAGTGACCACACTTCAAAAGTATTTCATTGGCTGTAAAGCGCTTTGGGACGTCCCGAGGTCGTGAAAGGCGCTATATAAATGGAAATCTTCCTTCCTTTTTTACGTTCCAAGATCTAACAGTATTGGGGGAGGAGAGAGTGATATTCATGATTCCTCCCCCTCCACACTGTTGTATATCGTGCACACGTGCAGTAAAGTTGGGTCCGTAGGCCTCGCCACCCATCATGCACTGCTGCCTGGTTCGGGCTGGAATTATTTACCTTTGGCCAAAATCACAGTGCAGACGAACAACCTCTATCCTTAAATAAATGTAAGGAATCTTACAACACCAGGTTATAGTCCAACAAATTTATTTTAAAATCACAAGCTTTCGGAGATTATCTCCTTCGTCAGATGATTGACCTGACGAAGGAGATAATCTCCGAAAGCTTGTGATTTTAAAATAAATTTGTTGGACTATAACCTGGTGTTGTAAGATTCCTTACATTTGTCCACCCCAGTCCATCACCGGCATCTCCACATCATGGCTACTATCCTTAAATAGGGAGAGAAAGATCATTTTATGTGCCACCTTCAAATCAAATACTCATCAGCATTTCCCCCTCCGCCCGCCCCGTTTCAATTCATGCAAGAACACGGAGGTGGTTGGCTCCTCTTCAAAAAGACCATATGGGCCTGGGACTTGAAGCACACTCTGCCTAATAGTTGTTAAAATGATAATCATTTGGCAACCATTCGGCATCAACATTTTTTTAATACAAATACATGCTGTGTACTCCAAGCATTATGGCAGCTGTCTGCCGCTAAGATTCTTACAGTGTGATCTGCCACAAAAGAAGAGTTATCCGTGGCATTTAATGAAGAGTTTTTTTTTTCTTTCTCAGTTTGTCCTTTTTTATTTCCTTTTTTCTCCTGGAGGTGTTGACTCACATCAAGGGGATGCAGTTATTTTTTATTTGTTCATTGGATGTGGGCGTCGCTGGCGAGGCCGGCATTTATTGCCCATCCCTAATTGCCCTTGAGAAGGTGGTGGTGAGCCGCCTTCTTGAACCGCTGCAGTCCGTGTGGTGAAGGTTCTCCCTCAGTGCTGTTAGGAAGGGAGTTCCAGGATTTTGACCCAGCGACGATGAAGGAACGGCGATATATTTCCAAGTCGGGATCGTGTGTGACTTGGAGGGGAACGTGCAGGTGGTGTTGTTCCCATGTGCCTGCTGCTCTTGTCCTTCTAGGTGGTAGAGGTCGCGGGTTTGGGAGGTGCTGTTGAAGAAGCCTTGGCGAGTTGCTGCAGTGCATCCTGTGGATGGTACATACTGCAGCCACAGTGCGCCGGTGGTGAAGGGAGTGAATGTTTAGGGTGGTGGATGGGGTGCCAATCAAGCGGGCTGCTTTGTCCTGCTTGGTGTCGAGTTTCTTGAGTGTTGTTGGAGCTGCACTCATCCAGGCAAGTGGAGGATATTCCATCACACTCCTGGCTTGTGCCTTGTAGATGGTGGAAAGGCTTTGGGGCGTCAGGAGGTGAGTCACTCGCCGCAGAATACCCAGCCTCTGACCTGCTCTTGTAGCCACAGTATTTATATGGCTGGTCCAGTTAAGTTTCTGGTCAATGGTGACCCCCAGGATGTTGATTGTGGGGGTTTGGCGATGGTAATGCCGTTGAATGTCAAGGGGAGGTGGTTAGACTCTCTCTTGTTGGAGATGGTCATTGCCTGGCATTTGTCTGGTGCGAATGTTACTTGCCACTTATCAGCCCAAGCCTGGATGTTGTCCAGGTCTTGCTGCATGCGGGCTCGGACTGCTTCATTATCTGACGGGTTGCGAATGGAACTGAACACTGTGCAATCATCAGCGAACATCCCCGTTTCTGACCTTATGATGGAGGGAAGGTCATTGATGAAGATGGTTGGGCCTAGGACACTGCCCTGAGGAACTCCTGCAGCAAATTCTTGGGGCTGAGATGATTGGCCTCCAACAACCACTACCATCTTCCTTTGTGCTAGGTATGACTCCAGCCACTGGAGAGTTTTCCCCCTGAATGGCTTGGCTTCAATTTTACTAGGGCTCCTTGGTGCCACACTCGGTCAAATGCTGCCTTGATGTCAAGGGCAGTCAGTCTCACCTCACCTCTGGAATTCAGCTCTTTTGTCCATGTTTGGACCAAGGCTGTAATGAGGTCTGGAGCCGGGTGGTCCTGGCGGAACCCAAACTGAGCATCGGTGAGCAGGTTATTGGTGAGTAAGTGTCGCTTGATAGCTCTGTCGACGACACCTTCCATCACTTTGCTGATGATTGAGAGTAGGCTGATGGGGCAGTAATTGGCCGCATTGGATTTGTCCTGCTTTTTGTGGACAGGACATACCTGAGCAATTTTCCAGATTGTCGGGTAGATGCCAGTGTTGTAGCTGTACTGGAACTGTTTGGCTGGAGGTGCAGCTAGTTCTGGAGCTGAAGTCTTCAGCACTACAGCCGGGATGTTGTCGGGGCCCATGGCTTTTGCTGTATTCAGTGCACTCAACCGTTTCTTGATGTCACGGGGAGTGAATCAAATTGGCTGAAGACTGGCTTCTGTGATGGTGGGGATATCGGGAGGAGGCCGAGATGGATCATCCACTCGGCACTTCTGGCTGAAGATGGTTGCAAATGTTTCAGCCTTGTCTTTTGCACTCACGTGCTGGACTCCGCCATCATTGAGGATGGGGATGGATGCAGAGCCTCCTCCTCCCGTTAGTTGTTTAATTGTCCACCACGATTCACGACTGGATGTGGCAGGACTGCAGAGCTTTGATCTGATCCGTTGGTTGTGGAATCGCTTAGCTCTGTCTATAGCATGTTGCTTTCGCTGTTCATCATGCATGTAGTTCTGAGTTGTAGCTTCACCAGGTTGGATCCTCATTTTTAGGTATGCCTGGTGCTGCTCCTGGCATGCTCTTCTACACTCCTCATTGAACCAGGGTTGATCCCCTGGCTTGTTGGTAATGGTAGAGTGAGGAATATGCCGGGCCATGAGGTTACAGATTGTGCTGGAATACAATTCTGCTGCTGCTGATGGCCCACAGCGCCTCATGGATGCCCAGTTTTGAGCTGCTAGATCTGTTCTGAATCTATCCCATTTAGCACGGTGGTAGTGCCACACAACACTTTGGATGGTATCCTCAGTGCGAAGACGGGACATCAGCTCCACGAGGACTGTGCGGTGGTCACTCCTACCAATACTGTCATGGACAGATGCATTTGGGACAGGTAGATTGGTGAGGACGAGGTCAAGTAGGTTTATCCCTCGTGTTGGTTCGCTCACCACCTGCCGCAGGCCCAGTCTAGCAGCTGTGTCCTTCAGGACTCGGCCAGCTCGGTCAGTAGTGGTGCTACCGAGCCACTCTTGGTGATGGACATTGATGTCCCCCACCCAGAGTACGTTCTGTGCCCTTGCTACCCTCAGTGCTTCACATGGAGGAGGACTGATTCATCAGCTGAGGGAGGTCAGTAGGCGTAATCAGCAGGAGGTTTCCTTGCCCATGTTTGACCTGATGCCATGAGATTTCATGGGGCCTGGAGTCAATGTTGAGGACTTTCAGGGCCACTCCCTCCTGACTGTATATCACTGTACTGCCACCTCTGGTGGGTGTGTCCTGCCCGTGGGACAGGACATACCCAGGGATGGTGATGGAAGAGTCTGGGACGTTGGCTGAAAGGTATGATTCTGTGAGTATGGCTATGTCAGGCTGTTGCTTGACTAGTCTGTGTGACAGCTCTCCCAATTTTGGCACAAGTCCCCAGATGTTAGTGAGGAGGACCTTGCAGGGTCGACTGGACTTGGTTTGCCTTTGTCGTGTCCGGTGCCTAGTGGTTCGTCCGGTTTTATTCTTATTGTGACTTTTTTTGGCAAGATTTTACAATTGAATGGCTTGCTCGGCCATTCAGAGGGAAATTAAGAATCAACCACATTGCTGTGGGTCTGGAGTCACATATTAGCCAGACCGGGTAAGGGCGGCAGGTTTCCTTCCCTAAAGGGCATTAGTGAACCAGATGGGTTTTTAATGACAATCCGGTAGTTTCATGGGCACCATTATTAATACTCATTTTTTTTTAATTCCAGATTTTTAAAAAATAATTAATTGAATTTAAATTCCCCAGTTGCCGTGGCAAGATTTGAACTCATGACCCCGAATTATTAGTCTAGGCCGCTAGATTATTAGTTCAGTAACATAACCACTATGCTACCACACTCCGTAGAGGCTGGCTTACCCTCTTGGGACTGCGACCCATTGGCTGTTCTTCACACGTGTTCGCAAGGGACAGCAAGCTACCTGACTGTGGGGAGCATCGAGGCTGATTCCTTATCTGCACACGGGAGCTTTCCCACAGGGGACAATGGAAACTGATTATCCGCAGCAGCAGCCTTGACCGATTGCCCGACCTCCAAGTAAAAGAAGGAACTTGCGTTTTTACGGCGCCTTTCATGACCTTCGAATGTCTCAAAGCGTTTTATAGCCAATGAAGTACTTTTGAAGTGTAATCACTGTTGTAATGTAGGAAAAGTGTCAGCCAATTTGCTCACAGACAGGTCCCACAAACAGCAATGAGATAAATCATAGAATCATAGAATCATAGCATGGTTCCAGAGCGAAAGGAGGTCATTTGGCCCGTCGAGCCTGAGCCGGCTCTCTGCCAGAGCAATCCAGCTAGAACCACTCCCCGCCCTATCTCAGTAGCCCTGCAAGTTTTTTCCCTTTAAGTATTTATCCAGTTCCCTTTTGAAGGCCATGATTGAATCTGCCTCCACCACCCCCTCGGGCAGTGCATTCCAGATCCTAATCATTCGCTGTGTAAAAAACTTTTTCCTCATGTCACCTTTGGTTCTTTTGCCAATCACCTTAAATCTATGTCCTCTGGTTCTTGACCCCTCCATCAATGGGAACAGTTTCTCTCTATCTATTCTGTCTAGACCCTTCATGATTTTGAATACCTCTATCAAATCTCCTCTCCACCTTCTCTGCTCCAAGGAGAACAATCCCAGCTTCTCCAGTCTATCCACGTAACTGAAGTCCCTCATCCCTGGAAACATTCTAGTAAATCTCTTCTGCACCCTCTCTAAGGCCTTCACATCCTTCCTAAAGTGCAGTGCCCAGAACTGGACACAACACCCCAGTTGTGGCCAAAGCAGTGTTTTATAAAGTTTCAGCATAACCTCCTTGCTTTTGTACCCTGTGCCTCTATTTATAAAGCCCAAGATCCCGTATGCTTTCTTAACCACTTTCTCAACCTGCCCTGCCATCTTCAACAATTGTGCACATATACCCTCAGATCTCTCTGTTCCTGTACCCCTTTTAGAATTGTACCCTTTAGTTTATATTGCCTGTCTTTGTTCTTCCTATTGAAATGTGTCACTTTGCATTTTTCTGCGTTAAATTTCATCTGCAACATGTCCACCCATTCCACCAGCCTGTCTTGAAGTCTATCACTATCCTCCTCACTGTTCACTACCCTTCCAAGTTTTGTGTCAACTGCAAATTTTGAAATTGTGCCCTGTACACCCAAGTCCAAGTCATTAATATATGTCAAAAAAAGCAATGGTCCCAGCACCGACCCCTGGGGAACACCACTGTATACCTTCGTCCAGTCTGAAAAACAACCGTTCACCACTACCTCTGTTTCCTGTCACTTTGCCAATTTCGTATCCATGCTGCCACTGCCCCTTTTATTCCATGGGCTTCAACTTTGATGACAAGCCTATTATGCGGCATTTTATCAAACGCCTTTTGGATGTCCACATACACCACATCAACTGTATTGCCCTCATCGACCCTCTCTGTTACCTCATCAAAAAACTCAATCAATTTGGCTAAACACGATTTGCCTTTAACAAATCCGTGCTGGCTTTCCTTAATTAATCTACATTTGTCCAAGTGACTGTCAATTTTGTCCCGGATTATCGTTTCTAAAAGTTTCCCCACTACCGAGGTTAAAGTGACTGGCCTGCAGTTGCTGGTTTATCCTTTCACACATAAATGACCAGATAATCTGTTTTTTGGTGTTGGTTGAGGGCTAAATATCGGCCAGGACACTGGGGAGAACTCCCCTTCTCTTCTTCAAAATAGTCCAGTGGGATCTTATACATTCACCTGGGAGAGCAGACGGGTCCTCAGTTTAACGTCTCATCCGAAAGACGGCACCTCTGACAATGCAGCACTCCTTCAGTACTGCACTGGAGTGTCAGCCTGGATTTTGTGCTCAAGTCTCTGGAGTGGGACTTAATGCCCCTTCAGTTGACCCAAAATAGATCAACACATTTACTACAAACCGGGAATGAAACCTGGTATTGTCCTGGTCTGTATGGCTTGCTGACTCACTGCAAAGTGAATTTACAAACTAAGCGGGATGGGGCTTCACATTAAATAGTTTAACATAAGAAAATTCAGGATGAGAACATGCCATTGAAGCCCACTGCATCCCAAGTCCATGTTAGGTTGTTCTATCATGGGTGCAGTTCCAACAACACTCAAGAAGCTCGACGCCATCCAGGACAAAGCAGCCCGGTGGATCGGCACCACAACCACCAGCTTAAACATTCACTCCCTCCACCACCGGCGCACCATGGCTGCAGTGTGTACCATCCACAGGATGCAACTCGCCAAGGCTTCTTCGACTGCATCTCCGAAACTCATCACCTCCACCTCCTAGAAGGACAAGGGCTGCAGTTACACGGGAACAACACCATCTCCAAGTTTCCCTCCACGTCACACACACCATTTTGACTTGGAAATATATCGGCCGTTCCTTCATTGACGCTGGGTAAGAACACCCTTCAACTCCCTACTTAACAGCACCGTGGGAGCGCCTTCACCACACGGACTGCAGCGGTTCAAGAAGAAGGCCCACTATCGGCTTCTCAAGGACAACTAGGGGGTGGGCAACAAATGCCGGCCTTGCCAGCGACACCATTTTTAAAAGGAGTATTTTTAAATCCTCCTTCCTACACCATCTGTTGATCCCCTACATTAAGAGACACTGAACCTTCCCCAACCTCTGAAAAAAAAATCGAGCAGTTCTGTTAAAATGTCTCTAACCCACAGTCCTCCTTCTGAACAGATATTGATCCAGCTCCTCCTGGAGGTCCCAAATCAATTATTTCTTTGGGATTCAGTGGCACATATCACTGTCCTGTGGGAATTTTCTTTTGTTTGCTATCTCTAACCTTGCCCGCAGTTTAGGAACCTGCAATGGTCTCACTACATTCCTTTGATTTGTGACGCCTATCGCTGTCATTTTCATAATTTAATTTTGCAATAACACACAGTTTGAGCTCCTCACGTAACACGTTGACTGCTTAGGCCCAAATCAACACAATAGAGTTTCCACTCAAACAGATATTGATTGTTATGTACCAGCTCGCTGAATGAATTTTCCATCTGATGTGATTGATTGCTGTTGGACTTATCAAGCAAAATATAACTGAAGAAGGTTCTAGAAATAACAGACACACAACACAGTCTGAAGAGGCTTTTCCTTTCATCCTGATTTGCTTTGGTTCCATAAGAATACAATAAAGTAAGAGATGGGAAGAGGTCTTTCACACAATCTAGACAGCTCTCACCACAGACAATGAACTACAGTCATATCTTAAAGAAAGAACTTGCATTTATATAGCACTTTTAATGACCTCAGAATGTCCCAAAGCGCTTTACAGCTAATTAAATGCTTTTGACGTGTAGTCACTGTTGTGATGCAGGAAATGAGACAGTCGGTTCGCGCACAGCAAGGTCTCAAAAACAGCAATATGATAATGACCAGATAATTTGTTCCAGTGATATTGGTGAAGGGATAAATATTGACCAGGACACCGTGGAGAACTCTCCTGCTCTTTTTCAAAATAGTGACATGGGATCTTTTACTTCCACCTGAGAGGGCAGACGGGGCCTTGGTTTAACATCTCATCTGAAAGACGGCCCGTCCGACACTCCCTCAGTACTGCAGTGGGAGTGTCAGCCTCGATTTTGTGGTCGGGAGTCTGCCCTCTCAGGTGGAAGTAAAGGATCTCACGACACTATTCGAAGAAGAGCAGGTGAGTTCTCCCCGGTTATGCACTATGGCAGGAAAAATCGGAGAGCAAGTTATTATCTTGATGGCGAGCAACTGGAAAGTACTGCAGTACAAAGGGATCTGGGAGTCCAAGTGCAAGAAAATCAAAAAGTTAGTTTGCAGGTGCAGCAGGTGATCAAGAAGGCCAACGGAATGTTGGCTTTTATTGCTAGGGGGATAGAATATAAAAACAGGGAGGTATTGCTGCAGTTATATAAGGTATTGGTGAGACCGCACCTGGAATACTGCATACAGTTTTGGTGTCCATACTTAAGAAAAGACATACTTGCTCTCGAGGCAGTACAAAGAAGGTTGACTCGGTTAATCCCGGGGATGAGGGGGTGGACATATGAGGAGAGGTTGAGTAGATTGGGACTCTACTCATTGGAGTTCAGAAGAATGAGAGGCGATCTTATTGAAACATATAAGATTGTGAAGGAGCTTGATCGGGTGGATGCGGTAAGGATGATCCCAAGGGTGAAACTAGAACCAGGGGGCATAATCTTACAATAAGGGGCTGCTCTTTCAAAACTGAGATGAGGAGAAACTTCTTCACTCAGAGGGTAGTAGGTCTGTGGAATTTGCTGCCCCAGGAAGCTGTGGAAGCTACATCATTAAATAAATTTAAAACAGAAATAGACAGTTTCCTAGAAGTAAAGGGAATTAGGGGTTACGGGGAGCGGGCAGGAAATTGGACATGAATTTAGATTTGAGGTTAGGATCAGATCAGCCATGATCTTATTGAATGGCGGAGCAGGCTCGAGGGGCCGATTGGCCTACTCCTGCTCCTATTTCTTATGCTCTTATGTGTCCTGGGCCAACATTTATCCCTTAACCAACATCACATTTATCACATTGCTGTTTGTGGGAGCTTGCTGTGGGCAAATTGGCTGCCACAATTTTCTACATTACAACAGTTAATACACTTCAAAAGTACTTAATTGGCTGTAAAGCGCTTTGAGGTCCTGAACGGCGCTATATAAATGCAAGTTCTTTCTTTCTTTCTTTCTAACATCAGCAAGAAGATCTTCAGAATAGGAACGTTATAAGACGCAACAGAGTAAATATGGCTCCCAGCCCATGAGAATCATGAGAGCAGTACGATGGTCACTTTAACGCCTCATACATTTTCTCACCCTTTCAGGTAATAGAATCTGCATCAAATTTAAGTGATGGACGTTTAATCTGAATTAGTGCTGTTAGCTGGTCTCGATATTGTCTGAACCATATTGCTTATTATTAAGCAGCATAACTTGATCAGTGTTCTGATGAAAGGTCATTGACGTGAAATTTTGGGATTGATATTAACCATCCTCCACGACGGGCAGGAGAGGGTCGGGGGTTAAAAATTAAACATCGCCAAACACGACCCCAGCCCGCCTGCCGCCATTTTTATGGTGGTGGATTACAAACCTTCCGAGTGATCCATCTCAGGGCTCGGGAAACCCGGCAGCGGGAACAGAAACAGGAGCTGCTGGATCCAGCGAGTGAGTGCCTTTCAGAGCACTCCTTGTGAGCCAGGAGGAGCAGGAGTGCTTCCCCCCCGAACCCCTCGAGCAAACCTTCTGCCGATCGCGGGCTCTGCTCACTTCCGCGATCGGCCGATCCCCTCTCCAAATCCACCATCTGCCGACCCCTCCTCTCAACCCACGATCGGCCGCCCCCCACCCCCCCCTCCCCCAAACCACCGATCTTTCCCTCCCTCACTCCGAATTGCCGGGCTCCGACATCCCCCCAACCCCCCCCACCACCACCACCAAGCCTCAATCTTTCCTGATTGCCAGGGACTGTCTCCAATAGTCCCAGTCTGCAGCCTTCTGCCGCAGGCTTCCCGGCAGCCGGCCAGATTAACAGGCTGGGGGGGGGGGGAAGCCTGCCGTTAAATTCAGCAGGACCTCCTGCGTCCCCGGCCTTCTGGGTTTCCCCCCCTGCTTGCTCCCCCCGCCCCCCTCACACCCTCCCTGTTTAGATTAGAAAACATTTCTACACACAAAGGGTGGTCGAAGTTTGGAACTCTCTTCCGCAAACAGCAATTGATACTAGCTCAATTGCTAAATTTAAATCTGAGATAGATAGCCTTTTGGCAACCAAAGGTATTAAGGGATATGGGCCAAAGGCAGGTATATGGAGTTAGATCACAGATCAGCCATGATCATATCAAATGGCGGAGCAGGCACGAGGGGCTGAATGGCCTACTCCTGTTCCTATGTTCCTCTGTTCCTAATATCGAGGGCCATTATCTCTATTTCTCTCCCCACAGATGCTGCCTGACCTGCTGGAATGTTTTCCAGCATTTTCTGTGTTTTTTTATTATTATAGCCTGATCAGTGTTTGCATTTTGAAGTTTTTCATTTCGTAGTGAAGCGCTCGGTACCTTATCCTTTTGCTTTGGGTTTTGGGAAGCTGTGAGGAAATCCCATTGAGAGCATCGCGGCCAAGACAGGAATCTAATCTGAGTTACGTGCAGCCATTACGAAGCACGGATCATCTTCAAAATGTAATCCGAAGAGATTGTTTGCAAAAAAAAAATTAACTATTAACAGGAGTGGAATGGCCTGATCGATATCCAGCAGCGGTAAACCTGAATGTACATTAAAAAAATTAGACTGTTCTCAAAATCTGCTTAAAAATAAAGCTGTTTTCAGACACTCTTAATCTCATAAAAAATCAATCGCTGGTGTATGGATTAGTGGTCACAAAACATCAAGTGAGTGTCCAATCTATTCTTTGTTTAGATTTTTGTTTTGTTTGTTGCTGGAGGGTTCTTGCCATCTATCTGCCCTCAGGCAGTTTCTGAGTCTTGACATTAAACCACTTATCGTACTTTGTCTTCTTACTGATTCCCTGCTACATCCCACATTTAAGGAGTATCATAAGAACTTAAGAACATACAAAATAGGAGCAGGAGTAGGCCATAGGGCCTCTCGACTAAGATAATGGCTGATCGCCGACCTCAACTCCACTTTCCAACCCTTTCCCCATATCCCTTGATTCCCTTCGTGTCCAAAAAAATCACAGATTTTGTCTCGGGTTAGTGCCAGGAAACCAGTTTACCCTGGATGGCAGGAGTGGAGAATCGGGAAGGAAAGCATCCGTTTGCCTGAAATAAAAACAGAAAAATGCTGGAAGACACTCAGCAGGTCAGGGCAGCATCTGTGGCGAGAGAAACAGAGATAACGTTTCAGGTCGATGACCCTCCATGAGAACTCCTTTCTCCAGCATCTGCAGATTTCATGTTTTGCCATCTGCCGTTTCCCCACTTCCCAGTAGTATCATAGTATCATCGCATCATAATAAGTACAGCACAGGAGGGGGACATTCGGCCCATCATGCCTGTGCTGGATCTTTGAAAGAGCTATCCAATTAGTCCTATTTCCCTGCTCTTTCCTCATACCCCTGTAAATTTTTTCCCTTCATGTATTTATCCAAGTCCCCTTTGAAAGTTACTATTGAATCTGCTTCCACCGCCCTTTCAGGCAGCGCATTCCAGATCATAACAACTCGCTGTGTAAAAAAATGTTTCCTCATGTCGCCTCTGGCTCTTTTGCCAATCACCTTAAATCTGTGTCCTCTGGTTACCGACCCTTCTGCCACTGAAAACAGTTTCTCTTTTTTTTAAACCCTGTCCAAACAGTTCATGATTTTGAACACCTGTATCAATTCTCCCCTTAACCTTCTCTGTTCTAAGGAGAACAACCCCAGCTTCTCCAGTGTCTCCACATAACTGAAGTTCCTCATCCCTTTCGTCATTCTAGTAAATCTCTTCTGCCTCCTCTCTAAGGCCTTGACATCCTTCCTAAAGTGTGGTGCCCGGAACTGAACACAATACTCCAGCTGATGCCTAACCAGTGTTTTATAAAGGTTTAGCATAACTTCCTTGCTTTTGTACTCTATGCCTCTATTAATAAAGCCCTGGATCCCATATGCTTTTTTAACAACCTTCTCAACCTGTCCTGCAAACATCAAAGATTTGTATATGTGTACCCCCAGGTCTCTCTGTTCCTGCACCTCCTTTAAAATTATACCATTCAGTTTATATTGCCTCTTCTCATTCTTCCTACCAAAATGCATCACTTCAGACGTCTCTGCATTAAATTTCATCTGCTGTGTGTCTGCCCATTTCACCAGTCTGTCTATGTCCTCCTGAAGTCTGTTACTATCCTCCACATTGTTTATTACATTTCCGAGTTTCGTGTCATCTGCAAACTTTGAAATTATACTCTTTATACACAAGTCCAGGTCATTAATATATATCAAAAAGAGCAGTGGTCCTAATACTAACCCCTGGGGAACACAACTGTACACTTCCCTCCAGTCTGAAAAATAACCGTTCACCACTACTCTCTGCTTTCTGTCCCATAGCCAATTTTGTATCCACGCTGCCACTGTCCCTTTAATCCCATGGGCTTTAATTTTGCTAACAAGTCTATTATGTGGTATTTTATCAAATGCATGTTGAAAGTCCAAATATACATCAACCACACTGCCCTCATCAATCCTCTCCGTTACTTCATCAAAGAACTAAATCAAGTTAGTTAAACAGGATTTTCCTTTAACAAATCCGTGCTGACTTTCATTTATTAACCCATACTTTTCCAAGTGCCAAATTAATTTTGTCCCGGATTATTGTCTCTAAAAGTTTCCCCACCACCAACGTTGGGCTGACTGGCCTGTAATTGTTGAGTTTATCCCTCTCTTCTTTTTTGAACGGGGTATAACATTTGCAATCCTCCAGGCATCCGGCATCATCCCCATATCTAAAGAGAATTGGAAGATTGTGGCCAGAGCCTCCGCAATTTCTACCGTTACTTCCCTCAGTAACCTAGGATGCATCTCATCCGGACCAGGGGACTTATCTACTTTGAGAACTGCCAATCTTTTAAGTACCTCCTCTTTATCTATTTTTATCCTATCCAATATCGCTGCTACCTCCTCCTTTACTGCTACAATGGCAGCATCTTCTCCTCTAGTGAAGATGAATACAAAGTATTCATTTAGTGCCTCAGCCATGCCCTCTGCCTCCACAAGAAGATCTCCTTTTTTTGTCCCTTACTTTGACTGCCATTTTACTATTTTTATGTATATAAAAGACTTTTGGGTTCCCTTTTTTATTAGCCACTAATCTAGTCTCGTACTCTCTTTTTGCCCTGCTCATTCCCTTTTGTGGATCTCCTCTGTACTTTCTGTATTCAGCCTGGTTCTCTACTGTATTATGAACCTTACATTCATCATAAGCCTCCTTTTTCTGCTTCATTTTAATCTTTAGTCATCCAGGGAGCTCTAGCTTTGGATACCCGTCCTTTCCCCCTCATAGGGATGTGTCTACTCTGTACTTGAACCAACTCCTCCTTGAAGGCCTCCCATCGTTCAATTACTGTTTTGCCGACCAATTTTTGATTCCAATCCACCTGGGCAAGATCCCTATTAAACTCACTGAAGTTTGCCCTCCTCCAGTTAACATAAGAACATATGAAATAGTAGCAGGAGTATCCCCTCGAGCCTGCTCCGCCATTCAACAAGATTATGGCTGATCTTCAACCTCAACTCCACTTTCCCGCCCATATCCCTAGATTCCATTAGAGTTCAAAAATCTATCAATCTCAGCCTTGAATATACTCATCGATTGAGCATCCACAGTCCTCTGGGGTAGAGAATTCCAAAGAGCATTTTCACATTAAATTGTTCCTTGTCCTTTTCCTTATTCTAAACCTAATGATGTTGTGATCACTGTCCCCCAAATGCTCCCCCACTGAAACAAGCTCCACCTGCCCCACTTCATTCCCCAGAACTGGATCCAGCACTGTTTCCTTCCTGGTTGGGCTAAAAACACACTGTTCCAGAAAGTTCTCTTGAACACATTTCAGAAATTTCTCCCCCTCTTTGCCCTTTAACTGTTACTATCCCAATCTATTTTAGGATAATTGAAGTCCCCATTATCGCTACCCTAAAGTTCTTGCATCCTTTTGTAATTTACCTGCAAATTTGCTCCTCTATTTCCTTCTCACAATTTGGTGGCCTATAATATTCACCCAGAAGCGTAACAGCTCATCTATTGTTCCTTAATTCTAACCAAATAGATTCTGTCTTTGACCCCTCAACTACGTTATCCCTTTCCAGTGCTACAATAGTTTCTTTGATCAATACTGTCACCACTTCCCCCTCCTTTCTTTCCTTCCTTACCTTTCCTGAATACCTTGTAGCCAGAAATATTAAGTACCCAATCCTCCCCTCCTTTGAGCCAGGTCTCGATTATTGCCACTCCATCACAGTCCCATGTGGCGACTTGAGCCTGCAGCTCACCAACCTTATTTACCACGTTACGGGCATTTATGCATTCGTACTTCCGGCATTTTCCTCCAGAACCCATGTATAATAAGAACATAAGAAATAGGAGCAGGAGTAGGCCAATCGGCCCCTCGAGCCTGCTCCGCCATTCAATAAGATCATGGCTGATCTGATCCTAACCTCAAATCTAAATTCATGTCCAATTTCCTGCCCGCTCCCCGTAACCCCTAATTCCCTTTACTTCTAGGAAACTGTCTATTTCTGTTTTAAATTTATTCAATGATGTAGCTTCCACAGCTTCCTGGGGCAGCAAATTCCACAGACCTACTACCCTCTGAGTGAAGAAGTTTCTCCTCATCTCAGTTTTGAAGGAGCAGCCCCTTATTCTAAGATTATGCCCCCTAGTTCTAGTTTCACCCATCCTTGGGAACATCCTTACCGCATCCACCCGATCAAGCCCCTTCACAATCTTATATGTTTCAATAAGATCGCCTCTCATTCTTCTGAACTCCAATGAGTAGAGTCCCAATCTACTCAACCTCTCCTCATACGTCCGCCCCCTCATCCCCAGGATTAACCGAGTGAACCTTCTTTGTACTGCCTCGAGAGCAAGTATGTCTTTTCTTAAGTATGGACACCAAAACTGTATGCAGTATCCCAGGTGCGGTCTCACCAATACCTTATATAACTGCAGCAATACCTCCCTGTTTTTATATTCTATCCCCCTAGCAATAAAAGCCAACATTCCATTGGCCTTCTTGATCACCTGCTGCACCTCCATACTAACTTTTTGATTTTCTTGCACTGGGACCCCCAGATCCCTTTGTACTGCAGTACTTTCCAGTTTCTCGCCATTAAGATAATAACTTGCTCTCTGATTTTTCCTGCCAAAGTGCATAACCTCACATTTTCCAATATTGTATTGCGCCGGATTAAATGATAGGAGTACGTCATGCAAAGCATTTCCTGTCATTTGCGCCCGAACATCACCAGGTGAACAGGATGGCACTGAGTCTCCCTGGCATCTGGTGTTGCTAAGGGGTGGGGGAGATTTGACTTTTAAAGTGTTGATTTTGTCAATGCAATTGTTCAGCATTCAGCATCTTGGACCAATTAAAAAAAATATTATCACAGTGTTGGGCCCAGCCAATCTTTCTTTTTTTTTGCTTTTTTTCATTGGCAACACCTGGTAACAGATGCATAAGAAGTTGGCATGCTTTAAGGAAGCTGTCAGCCTGTTTCATATTTATTGCTGGCCCATGCCAAACTCTCAAATAACTTTACAGCTCTTTCACAGCACCCAATCCTTACTTATAGAGCACACATTACGGCTGCAACTTACAATTGAAAGCATTGGCACATTCGCATCTTCAAGGGCTTCACATATAAAAGCACTGTTGGTGGCAGCTGCGCTTCAGTGGGTAGCACTCTCACCTCTGAGCTAGAAGGTTGTGGGTTCAAGCCCCACTCCAGAGACTCGAGCACAAAATCAAGGCTGGTACCCCCCAGTATTGAGGGAGAGCTGCACTGTCTTTCAGGTGAGACATTAAACCGAGGCCCCGTCTGCCCTCTCAGGTCAGCGTAAAAGATGCCATGGTGCTATTTCAAAGAAGAGCAGGGGAGTTCTCCCTGGCGTCCTGGCCAATATTTATTCCTCAACCATCACTAAAAACAGATTACTCGTTCATTATCGCATTGCTGTTTGTGGGATCTTGCTGCATGCAAATTGGCTGCCACATTCCCCACATGACAGCAGTGACTGCACTTTGTTGGCTGTAAAGCGCTTTGGGACATCCTGAGGTTGTGAAAGGCGGTATATCAATGCAAGTTCTTTCTTCCTTGCTTTGAATAGACCTGCTAATGGCCCTATAGTGGTCCAGATGCATATATCATTAAGTTCCCTACACTGAATGAACAGGAGTGGACAATGCCAGCATTCACCTGTAAGGAAATCAGCAGAGACCATGTTATCAGCGGGCCCCAAGTGGGAGCAATCACTGGACAACTCGTCAGAATCCATACATTAGTGTCACGGTAAGGTTCTTATCTTTACTTCCCTTCCCCTTTCTATTCATTTCCCTGTGTCACACACTATCTGTGCCTAAGAGCACCTAAAGATAACAGGCTCGTAGTCCTCTGCCAAAACCACAGGGTCACCAACTCTGGTTGGACCTCGCGCCATGTCTGGTGCGCGGCCGCTGCCATCCGGGCGCTCAAAGTGGAACTCGCCCCTGTCTCCACTCGGTGTGTGGAGGAGGCGCAAGTGTGTGGAGCCATCCCGTCCGATGTGACCCCCGTTCGGACAGAGTTCCTCGTCGGTCCCGAAACCTCCCTCGGGGGCCTGTGCATCACAACTTGAGCCGTCTCTCGGAAATCACCTCCGTGTCATTTCACTCTGCGCGGAGGGGTTTCCTGTACGGGCTGCTCCTGCACACTCTCCACTTCCTCACCCTCGTCTCTCGTCCAGACACGCCCAGGCGTAACATCTTGCCGTCTGGCGGAGGCGGGCGTCCCCAGTGGAGGGCTCCCTACACAGGGGTCCTCCCCTGTGCCATTGGGGATCTGTGGTGGAGAGTGTTGCATGGAGCAGTCCCCATGAACAGGCTTTTAAGCCATTTCACGGACCCCCAGACCGCCTGCAATTTCTGCGGCCTGGATGAGTCCGTGTTTCATTTACTCGCAGGGTGTGGGAGGCTGCAGCCCCTGTTCCACTATTTAAGGGGGCTGCTCCTCAAGTTCTGGCTGCACTTCAGTCCCACGCTCCTGATCTTTGGCCGCCCAGTGAGGCGGGGGGGCGGGCAGGTCGGGGGACCTCCTCGTGGGCCTGCTCCTGGGCCTGTCCAAGGTTGCTATCCACAGGTCCAGGCTAAACGCAGCCCGTGGGGGCGGTGGCTCCGGCCGTCTGCCTTTCTTCCGCAGCATTCTCCATGCCGGGGTGTCCATGGAGAGGGAGCGGGCGGCGTTTGCCGGTATGCTTGAGGCTTTCCGCGACCGATAGGCACCGTAGGGACTGGAGTGCATCCTGGATCGTTATAATAAAATCATTATTTGACTCTGTTATTTGGTTTATGATTTGCTTTAAATAAAACACACCCTAAACACACCCTAAACCCCCCACCACCTCACCTTCTTATAAAAGGGGGGCCTAAAACACACCAAAAAAAACCTCTGGTTGGACGTGTTCCTGGAGGTTTCATCACATGACCTCCTGCCTCCAACCGCCCCGCCCCCACAGTCCCGCCATTGGTCACTCGACACGTCCATCCTCATGACACACTGCCTTCCCTCGGCCAATCGGAAAGCGAATAGTATCTTCATTACTCGATTGGATGATTCTTGACTGTCAGTCAAACAGCCTTTTTTTTCTCTCCCCATCTCCAATATTTTTACAGCTAATAAGCTGAAATGTTCAAAGAAAATGAAAAAAAAACACACGCAATGTTTTTCAGTGCGGCTATGATTTTTTTTTTTCTCCTGGGTTTTTTTTTGCTCTCAGATTAATCTTTAATTCCTGGAGACTCCAGGAAAATCCTGGTAACCCTACAAAAATCACTGCAAATTGACCAAAATGAGATCAGTGAGAGCAGTCCAGGTTGGCCTGCTTTCCCCAACTCCCCCTGATCCCCCTCGCCCTCCCTTCGCTGTTCATGTTGGGCAGTAGGCGAGCTCTGGATGTCACCTCTTCACAATGGCACGGCTGAGATCAGCAACGCCAGGGCTGGGGCTGATCCGTGGCACAGCATTCTCGATAATCCAACGGGCCGCTCCAAACCTAAACGAAGGTCAGAGTTGACACAATAAACACGGTGCGGGCTGGAGCTGTCGTGACATTATCAGTTCCTGCACCAAAAGGTGACATCAGTCAAGTCTTAACTGGTTTGTTGACAGGCCAGTTACAGAATCGTTTCAATTGATGTGATTTAACAACTTCTAAAAATGACAGCTTGTTAAAGCAGACTTTGATGCATGCCACTTCAGCTCCAGCGAGCAGAAAATGGGGCAGGTTTTAGTTTCCATTAGAGCTGATGGTCCTTCAGAGTTCTGTCATACCATTTCAGGCTTGACAGCTCCAATTGTCTGTAAGTGAGACTCATTTGGTTCTGGTTCAGAACAATGGCCGGGCAATTTCATTGGACCTGATCCCGTTCCACCGCCATCACGGCTTTCACCGAAAACGTGTGTCGGAGAGGATTCTGCCGCACGTACTCAGCGAAGTTACGTTGGCGGAGCAGGAAACTCCGGACTGGGTGGGGCACAGGCCGAGAGCTATTTCTTCTTTGGCCCTTGACACCTGCGGATGTGGTTTTAGGAATTTATGTTCCTGACGGGGAGTGTTGCCCACTGGGGAGGCAGATTGGGAAATCTCGGGCACAGTTAAATATCCACTTCCTCCATCACCGGCGCATCGGGGCTGCAGTGTGCACCATCCACAGGATGCACTGCAGCTACTCACCAAGGCTTCTTCTGTAGCCCCTTCCAAAACCGCGACCTCCACCACCTAGAAGGACAAGGGCAGCAGGCGCATGGGAACAACGCCACCTGCACGTCCCCCTTCAAGTCACTCGTCCTGACTTGGACGTACACTACCGTTCCTTCATCGACGCTGGGTCAGAATCCTGGAACTCCTTACCTAACAGCACTGTGGGAGAACCTTCACCACACGGACTGCAGTGGTTCAAGAAGAAGGCCCACCACCACCTTCTCAAGGAGAACTGGGGATGGGCAATAAATGCTGGTCTTGCGAGTGACGCCCACATCCCCAGAATGAAGTAAAAAAAAGTTGCAGCCATGATGGAAAATTGTGGGAGCACAATATCATGATCCGCATTTCCAGTGGGTGAGGCTCCTCACCAACAGTGCTCAGTCATAAAACCATCCCTCTGGGTCCAAATCCAGCCCATTGATGGGGTGACAGCATCCACATTGCTGGCACAAAACGTCCCCATTTTATTTTCTCCCTTCACCCTTCTCCAGAATGCCTAGATACCCTTTCTGGGGTACAGCTTCGGAGACAATGAGTATGGTACCATAGGCAGTGAGTATGGTATCACAGGCAGTGAGTATGGTACCATCGGCAGTGAGTATGGTATCATGGACAATGGAATGGTTTCACGGACAGGGATCCTGATGAGATTCTTTGACTTAAGTGGAACGTTCCAATCAGTTCCCCAGTTAGGATGTGAGATGCACACATTGCATTTGAAAGCTAAACATTTTCCAGAATTCAGAATTTTAAGTTATTCTCAGGCTACAGTAGGACTTTTCTTTTCCCTCTCTCTGAGGAATAACTGTTCTGCTTTGGAGACAACCCCAGTGAATTGTCTCAAATAAATTCAATTATGAAAAGAAAGCTTATTGCACTAATTATCTCATCTCATTACCAACACAAGTGACATCACACCACACGATGCAATCGTGTGAACAATGCATGGCTTTAGCAGAGATTACAGCTACTGAATATATAAGTAATGATGGTAATGGTCTTATGACAGACCAATCTTCTTAAGTAACTGTGGTAGCACTCTTGCCTCAGAGTCAGAAGGTTGTGGGTTCAAGTCCCAATCCAGAGACTTGAGCGCAAAATCTAGGCTAACACTCCCAGTGCGATACTGATGGAGCACTGCACTGTTAGATCAGATGTTAAACTGAGGCCCCATCTGCCCTCTCAGGTGGTTATGAAAGATCCCATGACACTCTTCGAAGAAGAGCAGACAAGTTCTCCCCAGTATCCTGGGCCAATATTTATCCCTCAACCAACATAAAAAAAAACAGATTATCCTAGTTATTTGTCTCATTGATGTTTGTTACATTACAACAGTGACTACACACTTAAAAAAAGTACTTCATTGGCTGTAAAGCGCTTTGGGACATCCTGAGGTAATGAAAGGCGCTATATAAATGCAAGCCTTTCTTTCTTTAAGCAACAATCAGTGCGTGCATCCATCTATTAAAGACAACTCAAATCTTTGTAGAACTCAAGGAAGAGGCAGCCCCCATGGGTCTCATTGGGTTAAGGCAGCAAGTAACCATAGAGAGCAGGCTAGTTCATTCTCCACCACAATACATTATGACTCCCAAATTCAAGTGGGATGTTGACGTAACTCCAACAGGAGACCATCAGAACCCCCATGGAAATGGGGGAGACCTGGTTACATCAGGTCTCCGACGTTTCTGTCAATTAGAAGGGACAGAATTTCTGTCAGGAAGGTGAATGATGGACCAGGGTGAAGTCCAGGGGCGGGGTCTCCCTAAGCCAGAATTTCCTGCACTTGGCCCTGGATGGGGTCCCAGTGTATCAGTGGCAGCCAACATGTCGATATGGGGCGTACCCATATCCGCAGGCTTGGAAACTCTCAGCAAGTCCCGTTTACCCATCACCCCTGTGCTCGCTGACCTACATTGGATCCCAGTCCGGCAAAGCCTCGGTTTTAAAATTCTCATCTTTGTGTTCAAATCCCTCCATGGCCTCGCCCCCTCCCTATCTCTGTAACCTCCTCCAGCCCTACAACCCTCCAAGATCTCTGCGCTCCTCCAATTCTGGCTTCTTGCGCATCCCCGATTTTAATCGATCCACCATTGGCGGCCGTGCCTTCAGCAGCTGGCGTCACTGCAGTGCATCCGCGAGGCTGAGAGTTTCGTCGCTAGCACGTTTCAGGAGGTGGTCACCCCGCAGATTAAGAGAGTGCAGGAAGAGAGGGACTGGGTGACCACCAGACAGACAAGGAGGAGCAGGCAGGTAGTGCAGGAGTCCCCTGAGGGCATCTCACTCTCCAACCAGTATTCAGTTCTGGGTACTGGTAGGGTAGAGGGTTCCTCTGGGGAGTGCAGCCAGAGCCAAGACCAGAGCACCATTTGTGGCTCAGCTGTACAAGGGGGGAGGAGAAAGGTCGAGAGAGCAATAGTGTAAGGGGATTCTATAGTTAGGGGAGCAGACAGGCGTTTCTGCGGCCGCAATCGTGATTCCAGGATGGTATGTTGCCTCCCTGGTGCCAGGGTCATGGATGTCACTGAGCGGCTCCAGGACATTCTGAAGGGGGAGGGTGAACAGCCAGAGGTCGTGGTCCATATCGGTACCAACGACATGGGTAAAAAGAGGGATGAGGTCCTGCAAGCAGAATATAAGGAGTTAGGAAATAAGTTAAAAAGCAGGACCTCAAGGGTGGTAATCTCAGGATTACTCCCAATGCCAAGTGCTAGTGAGTATAGGAATAGGAGAATAGATCAGATGAATGCGTGGCTGGAGGGTTGGTGAAAGAGGGAGGGATTTAGATTCCTGAGGAATTGGGACCGATTCTGGGGGAGGTGGGACCTGTACAAGCCGGACGGGTTGCACCTCAACAGATCCGGGACTAATATCCTCACAGCGGGGTTTGCTACTGCTGTTGGGGAAGGTTTAAACTAGAGTGGAAGAGGGATGGGAACCTGAGCGGGGAGTCAGTAGAGAGTAAAGTTGAAAGCAGCAAGAGAGGGGAGGATCCAGGGGAAATTTACAATACAAATAGTACAAATAGTTGTTCAAGAACAAGTGAAAGGGAAAAGCGTAGAGCAGCAGAAAGAAAGTGAACTTAAGGCCCGACAGATAAAGTGAAAACTAGAAGGGGTAAAGCGATTAACCCAGCATCAAAGCTGAAGGTCGGGCTCGGGTGTGTGGCCTGACTAAGGGTTCTATACACAAATGCACGAAGTATAAGGAATAAATTAAATGAAATACAGGCGCAAATTCAAATTGGAGAGTATGACATGATAGCTATTACTGAGACATGGCTGCAGGATGGTCAGGATTGGGAACTAAATATACCAGGTTATAATGTCTACAGGAGAGATGGGGAAAATGGAAGAGGGGGAGGAGTAGCCTTAGTGATTAGAGATGAAATCACTTCAATGATAAAGGAGGATATAACGAGAGGTAAGCAGCCAACAGAGACATAATGGGTTGAATTGAGAAATAGGAAAGGATCTAAGACTATAATGGGAGTTGTGTGTAAGACCCCTGGCAGCAGCTCGGAAGTGTTAGATTGTATAAATGCAGAGATTAGACAAGCGTGTAACAAAGGCATAGTTGTCTTAATGGGGGACTTTAACCTTCACATAGATTGGGAAAAGCAGACTAGCAACTGTCAGAAAGGTAGTGAATTTCTTGAGCGTGTCCAGGATAGTTTTCTACAGCAGTATGTCCTAGAGGCAACAAGGGGCAAGCCATACTAGATTTAGTAATGAGTAATGAACCAGATTTAGTTAACAGCTTAACTGTGCGTGAACATCTATCCAACAGCGATCATAACATGGTCGAGTTCAAGGTAGTGTTTGAAAGGGAAAAAAGTGAATCAGCTGCTAAGATTCTAGACTTGGGTAAGGCTGACTTCAATGGGATGAGACAGAGACTGTCCACAGTAAACTGGACAAATCTGTTAATGGGTAAAACGACTGATGATCAGTGGGAAATGTTTAAAGAAACATTTAACGAGATACAGAACCGGTTTATACCCCTGAGGGGCAAGAACTCTACTTGCCAAAAAAAACAGCCATGGACAACTAAAGAGGTAAGGGACAGTATAAGACATAAGGAAAGGGCATACAAAAAGGCAAAAAATGACACAGATCCTGGCGAATGGGAAAGATACAAAGATCAACAAAGGGTCACAAAACAGATAGTAAGAGCTACAAAAAGAGAGTATGAAAAGAAACTTGCAAGGGATATCAAAACCAATACGAAGAGCTTTTATAGTTATATTAGAAAAAAGAGGGTGGTCAGGAGCAGTGTTGGCCCCTTAAAAACTGAAAGTGGGGATATTGTCATTGACAATGGGGAAATGTCGGACATGTTGAATAATTACTTTGTGTCAGTATTTACAGTAGAAAAAGAGGATAGCATGCCGGAAATCCCAAGAAAACTAATATTGAATCGGGGACAGGGACTCAATAAAATTAACATAAGTAAAGCAACAGTAATGAAGAAAATAATAGCACTAAAGAGTCACAAATCCCCAGGACCAGATGGTTTCCATCCCAGGGTTTTAAAGGAAGTAGTTGAGCACATTGCGATGCCCTAACTATAATCTTTCAAAGTTCTCTAGATTCAGGAACTGTCCCTCTAGATTGGAAAATTGCACGTTATTCCGCTTTTTAAGAAAGGAGAGAGAGGGAAACCAGGGAATTATAGACCAGTTAGCCTAACATCTATTGTGGGGAAAATGCTGGAGTCTACAATTAAGGATAGGGTGACTGAACACCTCGAGAATTTTCAGTTGATCAGAGAGAGCCAGCATGGATTTGTGAAAGATGGGTCATGCCTGACAAACCTGATTGAATTTTTTGAAGAGGTGACTAAAGTAGTGGTCAGGGGAATGTCAATGGATGTTATTTATATGGACTTCCAGAAGGCATTCGATAAGGTCCCACATAAGAGACTGTTAGCTAAGATAGAAGCCCATGGAATCGAGGGAAAAGTACGGACTTGGTTAGGAAGTTGGCTGAGCGAAAGGCGACAGAGAGTAGGGATAATGGGAAGGTACTCACATTGGCAGGATGTGACGAGTGGAGTCCTGCAGGGATCTGTCTTGGGGCCTCAATTATTCACAATATTTATTAACGACTTAGATGAAGGCATAGAAAGTCTCATATCTAAGTTTGCTGATGACACAAAGATTGGTGGCATTGTAAGCAGTGTAGATGAAAACATAAAATTACAAAGGGATATTGATAGATTAGGTGAATGGGCAAAACTGTGGCAAATGGAATTCAATGTCGGCAAATGTGAGGTCATCCACTTTGGATCAAAAAAGGATAGAACAGGGTACTTTCTAAATGGTAAAAAGTTAAAAACAGTGGATGTCCAAAGGGACTTAGGGGTTCAGGTACATAGACCATTGAAGTGTCATGAACAGGTGCAGAAAATAATCAATAAGGCTAATTGAATGCTGGCCTTTATATCAAAATGAGTAGTGTACAAGGGGGCAGAAGTTATGCTGCAGCTATACAAAACCCTGGTTAGACCGCACCTGGAGTACTGTGAGCAGTTCTGGGCACCGCACCTTCGGAAGGACATATTGGCCTTGGAGGGAGTGCAGCGTAGGTTTACTAGAATGATACCCAGATTTCAAGGGTTAAGTTACGAGGAGAGACTACACAAATTGGAGTTGCATTCTCTTGAGTTTAGAAGGTAAGGGGTGATCTGATCGAAGTTTATAAGATATTAAGGGGAACAGATAGGGTGGATAGAGAGAAACTATTTCCACTGGTTGCGGATTCTAGGACTCGGGGGCACAGTCTAAAAATTAGAGCCAGACCTTTCAGGAGTGAGATTAGAAAACACTTCTACACACAAAGGGTGGTAGAAGTTTGGAACTCTCTTCCGCAAACCGCAATTGATGCTAGTTCAATTGCTAAATTTAAATCTGAGATAGATAGCTTTTTGGCAACCAAAGGTATTAAGGGATATGGGCCAAAGGCAGGTTTGTGGAGTTAGATCACAGATCAGCCATGATCTTATCAAATGGCAGAGCGGGGTCGAGGGGATGAATGGCCTACTCCTTTTCCTATGCTCCTATGCCTAGGCCCTAAGCTCTGGAATTTACTTCCTAAACCTCTCTGCCTCTCTACCTCTCTGTCTTCCTTTAAGACACTCCTTAAAACCTACCTCTTTGACCAAGCTTTTTGTCACCTGTCCTAATATCTCCTTATGTGGCTCGGTGTCAATTTTTGTCTGATAATCGCTCCTGTGAAGTGACTTTGGACGTTTTACTACCTTAAAGGCGCTATATAAATGCAAGTTGTTGTCCAAAATATTTGCCCATAGTTTCAACTGGAGGTCAGCATCTCGTATAACATTAATGTTATTACACCTGCAAATTGACGATTGTTAGCCATTTTGTGACACCAGGTTTATGTCATTCACCTCTATTTCCTTCACCATTTCAAGCTAAATAAATAAGCCTAACATTTGATTTAAACCATCCCATGACCCTATTGCCTCTGTACACTGTGCTTAATGAAATGATGTGAAACTCCTGACAAGCAGAAAAGCCTTTCTGGCACATTGCAAGCCCTCATTATTCTAAACAGAACCTTTTCCGAGTGTGAATCAAAGGCCCTCTTACAGTCAATAAATAGTGTCCGGTTGTATTGAATATACTTTTCACTGAGTTGTTGCAATGTGAATAATTGATCGATTGTACTTCAGGCTCCTCTGAACTTTGTTAATTCTTCTTCCAGGATGTCCTCCTGCTCCTAGGAACCTTCTTTGAATACACTGGAGGAGTACTTTACTGATCAGGGTTAGAAGAACCTAAGAACAGGAGAACATAAGAAATAGGAGCAGGAGTAGGCCAATCGGCCCCTCGAGCCTGCTCCGCCATTCAATAAGATCATGGCTGATCTGATCCTAACCTCAAATCTAAATTCATGTCCAATTTCCTGCCCGCTCCCCGTAACCCCTAATTCCCTTTACTTCTAGGAAACTGTCTATTTCTGTTTTAAATTTATTTAATGATGTAGCTTCCACAGCTTCCTGGGGCAGCAAATTCCACAGACCTACCACCCTCTGAGTGAAGAAGTTTCTCCTCATCTCAGTTTTGAAGGAGCAGCCCCTTATTCTAAGATTATGCCCCCTGGTTCTAGTTTCACCCATCCTTGGGAACATCCTCACCGCATCCACCCGATCAAGCCCCTTCACAATCTTATATGTTGGAGGACATTCAGCCCCTCGTGCCTGTTCTGTCATTCGATTAGATCATGGCTGATCTGTATCCTAACTCCATTTACCCGCCTTGGCTCCACATCCCTTAATACCCTTGGTTAGCAAAAATCTATCGATCTCAGATTGAAAATTATTAATTGAGCTAGCATCTACTGCTTTTTGTGGGAGAGAGTTCCACACTTCTATCACCCTCTGTGTGAAGAAGTGTTTCCTAACTTCTCTCCTGATTGGCCTGGCTCTGATTTTAAGGTTATGTCCTCTGTCCTAGACTCCCCCACCAGCGGAAAAAGTTTCTCTCTGTCTACCCTATCAATTCCTTTCAAAATCCTAAAAACCTCAATCAAATCACCCCTTAACCTTCTATATTCCAGGGAATACAAGCCTAGTTCCTGTTATCTGTCCTCATAATCAAACCCTTGGAGTCCTGGTAACATTCAGGTGCAACTGGCACAGCTTGTCTTCGTAAATCTGTACATTAATTATCTTCACCACACCACCCACCCCCCACCCCCGCCAACTTGGTGGTAACATTCTGGCCTCTGAGTACATATCCAGACATGTCGCTCCAGTGCTGCACTGCTGTCTTTTGGATGAGACGTTAAATTGAGGCCCCGTCTGTCCTCTCAGGTGGACGTAAAAAATCCCCTGGCACTATTTCGAAGAAGAGCAGGGAAGATCTCTCCTGAAGTGTCCCCTGCTTTTGTCCTCACCCAATATTCAGACATGCACTTTCCATGAGACATCATTGACTACGGATCAGGAGTGGTAAAGCCGTGGGAACGTAGGAAGATAGGAACAAGAGGACGGAATACAACCCAATTTGTGTAATCTCTCTTTGTAATTTAACCCTGGTATCATTCTAGTAAATCTACGCTGCACTCCCTCCAAGGCCAATATATCCTTCCTGAGGTACGGTGCCCAGAACTGAACACAATACTCTTGCCGTCGTCTAACCAGGGCTTTGTATAGCTGTAGCATAACTTCTACCCTCTTGTATTCTAGTCCTCTGGATATAAAGGCCAGCATTCCATTAGCCTTTTTGATTATTTTCTCTCCCTGACCATGACCTTTTAATGATCTATGTACATGGACCCCTAAGTCACTTTGGACCTCCACTGTTTTGAGCTTTTCACCATTTAGAAAGTACTCTGATCTATCCTTTTTAGGTCCAAAGTGGATGACCTCACACTTGCCTACATTGAAATCCATTTGCCATAGTTTTGCCCATTCACTTAATCTATTAATATCTCTCTGTAATTTTATGCTTCCATCTATACTGCTTACAATGCTGCCTGTCTTTGTGTCATTGGCAAACTTGGATATGTGGCTCTCTATCCCGTCATCTAACTCATTAATAAATACAGTGAACAGTTGAGGCCCCAACACAGATCCCTGTGAGACACCACTAGTCACATCCTGCCAATTTGAGTACCTGCCCATTATCATTACTCTCTGTCTCCTGCTGCTCGGCCAATTTCCTAACCAGGTCAATAATTTGCCCTCAATTCCATGAGCTTCAACTTTAGCTAACAGTCTCTTATGAGGGACTTTATCGAATGCCTTCTGGAAGTTCATATAAACAACATCCATTGACATTCCCCTATCCGCTACTTTAGTCACCTCTCCAAAAAATTCAATCAGGTTCATCAGGCATGACCTGCCCTTTACAAATCCACACTGGCTCTCTCTGATCAGCTGAAAATTTTCAGGGTGTTCAGTCTCTCTGTCCTCAATTATAGACTCTAGTAATTTCCCGACAACAGATGTTAGGCTCACTGGTCTATGATTCCCTGGTTTCCCTCTCTCACCTTTCTTAAATAGTGGAGTGACATGTGCAATTTTCCAATCTAAAGAAACGGTTCCTGAGTCGGGAGAACTTGGAAGATTATAGTCAGAAGATTATAGATTATAGATTTTTGTGCTCAAGTCCCTGAAGTGGAACTCAAACCCACAACCTTCTAACTCAGAGACGATAGTGCTACCCGCTGAGCTATAGCTGACGTATTTATCTCCGCACAAACGGGACTGTGTGCCTCAGTTCCATGGGGGGCAGTGCGTTTAGCCGCTAAGCCATTGGATGCAGTCCTCTTGTATCAATGAAATTAGTGTCTGGTTCTATATTGTGTTTCATTACTTACAGGTGGGTCCAGCACTCTCGTGCACAGCTCTGGAAGAGAGCTGGATTTGTAGTCTTTTGCTTTTTGTTTCTGCTTTTTTCCCCCTTCTTATTAGGAAGAAACAATTCTACCAATTCTGTACATTTTTCTAGTAGTCTTTAGCTACAGAGGACCTCCAGCAATTCAGACCTACCATCACCTCAGTCCATGAGACCATAAGACCATAAGAGATAGGAGCAGGAGTAGGCCATTCAGCCCCTCGAGCCTGCTCCGCCATTTAATGATATCATGGCTGATCTGATTTTTACCTCAACTCCACTTTCCTGCCCTTTCCCCATATCCTTTGACTCCCGTGCTGATCAAAAATTTGTCTAACTCAGCCTTGAATGTATTCAATGACTCAGCCTCCACAGCTTTTTGGGGTAAAGAATTCCAAAGATTCACGACCCTCTGGGAGAAGAAATTCCTCCTCATTTCTGTCTTAAACGGACGACCCCTTATTCTGAGACTATGGTCCCTAGTTTTAGATTCCCCCATGAGGGGTAACATCCTCTCAGCATCGACCCTATCGAATCCCCTCAGAATCTTGTATGTTTCAATAAGATCTCCTCTCATTCTTCTAAACTCCAATGATATAGACCCAACCTGTTCAATCTTTCAGGGTACGTCTCCTTGTTTGATGTAAACTGGAATATCTCAATACCATATCAGACAATAACAACGCAGCTCCTTTTCCTTTGTATGAGTTTGCTTTTTGCTACCTTAAATACATTTCTTAACATGCCTGTTTGTGAATCCTTTGTTCACAGTATCATAATAAGGTACAACACAGGAGGAGGCCATTTGGCCCATCGTGCCTATGCCGGCTCCTTGAAAGAGCTGGCCAATTACTGTTGTTGTACCTCGTTCTTTTATTGATGTATTTCTGTTCCCGTGCGCTATTCCAGATGGTTCATTCGCTCGTGTGTGGTTTTACCTTGTTGGTTTACAGAGTGTTACTCTCATTCCTGTGCTTGTTTCGGATGAGATGTTAAACTGAGGCCCCCGTCTGCCCTCTCAGGTGGCTATAAAAGATTCCATGGCCACTATTTCCAAGAAGAGCGGGGGAGTTCTCCCCGGTGTCCTGGCCAATATTTATCCCTCAACCAACATCACTAAAGCAGATGATCTGGTCATTATCACATTGCCGTTTGTGGGAGCTTGCTTTGCGCAAATTGGCTGCCGCGTTTCCTCAATTACAAAAGTAATCATACTTTTAAAGTACTTCATTGGTTGTAAAGCGCTTTGGGACATCCTGAGGTCATGAAAGGCGATATATAAATGCAAGTCTTTCTTTCTTATTACCATTCATAATACAATATGGGAGCCATTTTTGGCATTACCTGTGACAATTGCCAAACTTGTTGCTTGGGTATACCTCTGGGCATCCAGTCAGGCCTCTCCAGGAGCATAATGTTTTCAGAGTTAATTCTTTTGCTTTTGTGATTCTCCAGCAAAAGAAACTAAGACCGTGCTATCGGGAGACAAGGGCTCATCTCAACATCCACCAATCAGGTGAAAGGCTAGCATCAAATTATAAGATTTACTCGGATGCTACCGGGACTTGATGGTTTGACTTACAGGGAGAGGTTGGATAGACTGAGACTTTTTTCCCTGGAGAGTAGGAGGTTTAGGGGTGATCTTATAGAAGTCTATAAAAGAATGAGGGGCATAGATAAGGTAGATAGTCAAAATCTTTTCCCAAAGGTAGGGGAGTCTATAACGAGGGGGCATAGATTTAAGGTGAGAGGGGAGAGATACAAAAGGGTCCAGAGGGGCAATTTTTTCACTCAAAGCGTGGTGAGTGTCTGGAACGAGCTGCCAGAGGCAGTAGTAGAGGCGGGTACAATTTTGTCTTTTAAAAAGCATTTGGACAGTTACATGGGTAAGATGGGTATAGAGGGATATGGGCCAAGTGCAGGCAATTGGGACTAGCTTAGTGGTATAAACTGGGCGACATGGACATGTTGGGCCGAAGGGCCTGTTTCCATGTTGTAAACTTCTATGATTCTATGATTCTATAAGATCGTGTCCCATTACTCTGTGTCACAGAAAGTTCATCAGAGAGCAAGGCCATTCAGCCCAGCACATGATACCGGTGCTATCTCCACATCAGAGCTGATTACTCTTAATCCATTTGCCTGGTCTTTTTTCTGTATTCCTTTAATATTGAGTCCTTTCATTTACTGTCGATTCAGCAGCGCTTAAGTCTTGGGCCATGATGCTGATGGTGTAAAATGTTCTCCTTGGAGCAGAGAAGGTTAAGCGGAGATTTAATCGAGGTTTTCAAAATCATGAAGGGTTTCGATAGGCTTGAGAAACTGTTGCCAGTGGCAGAAGGGTTGGTCACCGGAGGACACAGATTTAAGGTAATTGACAAAAAACCACAGTGGAGATGAGGAGAAATTTCTTTACGCAGCGAGTTGTTATGATCTGGAATGCACTGCCTGAAAGGGCGGTGGAAGCAGAATCAATCGTAACTTTCAAAAGGGAGTTGGATAAATTCTTGAAGGGGAAAAACTTGCAGGGCTATGGGGAAAGGGCAGTGGAGTGGGAATAATTGGATTGCTCTTTCAAAGAGCCAGCACAGGCACAATGGGCTGAATGGCCTCCTTTTTTGCTGTATCATTCTATGATTCTATCAGGCCAAACTGTGAGTACCACATCCACTTTTGGTCACCCAGGCACATGCAAGTCTTGAAAGCAAACAAGGACCATGAGACTGACCTCCAAGATCAGAAAACAGAGAAAAGGTTTGAAAATCCTCAGCCTTTAAAAAAAGACACACAAGAGTCTATGGGCTAGAAATTGGGCCATCTAGCGCCCGGTGTTTCGACGCTATGCGGCCTCCCGAACATCCAAGATGGCGTCTTGTATGCGCACGCACGTGACATGCGCCGGACGCCATCTTGGTAAAGGATTTAGCACATGCGCAAATCACGAATGCCGCAGCGTGTAAAGTAGAGAGAATATGCATCTGATCAGTGTGCAATGCTGATTTAAAGTGATAGATACCATTTTGGGACTTAACACTCCACTTAACCACGACCATGTCTTAGAGTGCATGGAGGATGCTCCACCAGCGCTATTTAAAGTGACCATGCAGGATTTACAGGTTAATTGCTGGATTATTGCTTCTGGCTGCTCATGATTTGTACCTGTTTTTGGAGGTCTCCTAGACTTGAATACTAGGACGAGGGGACATAGCCTAACATTTAGAGCCAGGACGTGCAGGAGTGAAGTTAGGAAACGCTGCTACATGCAAAGGGTGGGAGACATTTGGAACGCTCTTCTGCAGATGACAGTTGATGCTTGCTCAATTGTGAATGTTAAATCTGAGATTGATAGTTTTCTGTGAACCAAGGGTATTAAGGGATATCGGGCTAAGGCGGGTTTATGGAGTTAGGTCACAGGTCCACCATGATCTCATTGAATGGTGGAACAGGCTCGAGGGGCTAAATGCCACGGCCACTTGCTGCCTCCTGATATGCGCCACCTTCTCCTGCAAAGAAGCAGGACGTGTGTCTGGGTGATATGCCTGTCATGGTTGAATAGCTGCCAGTGTGTGTAGCCTACGAGTTGTGGGTGTGAGGCCTGCAACATTGGTAGTGTGTAAGGGTGAAAGGAAGCATCCGATTGGCAGAGTTGAGTAGTGACGGAAAGAGTTTGTTGGTAGGTGGGTGATGGGGGGTGTAGTGCAATGGAGCAGTGGATGCGGCTAGTGGTGCAGTTGGCAGGGGACGCCACTTGACAGTTGGCCTCACTCACCTTGACCACTCATGTCAAAGCATTGAACTTCTTCCTGCACTGCATCCATTGGCATTGACTGCGTCCCCTACTGCCTCCCACTGCCTTTTGAGCATACGTCTGGAGGACCTCTTGGCCCCTCCCCCCCCCCCCCCCCCCGTGGATACAGGATGCTAAGTGAAATTGGAAACATTAATCCTGAGCACTATTACAAGTAAAATCACAACTGCAAGGCAAGGGGCATCGTTCTAAATTGTTAAAAGTATGGTCAGGGAACACTTCACGCAGAGTGATTAATGCCCAGGATGATCTCTGGATAGCATAGTGGAGGCAAAAATACTGGAGTCATTTAAAAGGGAGTTAAATGCTCTCATGGGAGAGGAGAATTGTAAGTTTCTATGGAAGGATGATCAGGATGGCCCAAATGGCCTCCTTCATCAGTACTTATCTTTCTGATCTTTGCAAATATTTCTCTTCTTCAAGTGTTTATCTATTTCCACCTTAAATGCGGGGACTGGCTCAGCTTGTGGTAATGTGTTCCACATCCCAATAACCCCTTCCCATAACCTCCCTTTTATGCTCATAATGCTAATCCTAAATTAATAGTCCCTTGTTACCGATTCACCAACTCGTGGAAATAATCTTATACTGCTCACCTTCTCAAACTCTTCCCTATTAGGTGCCATGCTAACTTTCACTGTCCCAGTGAATACTGCCCCAGTTTTCCAAGCCCTCTCATCATAAAGATATTATTTCTTCCCTGGTATCTTTCCACTGAATCTATATTATGCTTTTTCCATTGCTTCAATGTCCTACGTTGAATGGGGTTTCCAAAACTGCAGACTTTACTCCAACTGTGGTCTGGTCAATATGTTGCAACGTAGGAAATGCAGCAGCCAATTTTTGCGCACAGCAAGGTCCCACAAACAGCAGTGTGATAATGACCAGATCATCTTATTTTTGGTGATGTTGGTCGAGGGGGGGTCTCCCATTCTTTTCTTCAAAACAGTGCCATGGGATCTTTCCCATCCACCTGAGAGAGCAGACGGGGCCTCGGTTTAACGTCTCATCCGGAAGATGGCACCTCCGACAGTGCAGCACTCCCTCAGTACTGCACTGGGAGTGTCAGTTTCGAGTTTGTGCTGAAGCCACGGCTGACACCAATGATAGAAATCTTTTTAGCATTCATTTTCAGGGGTTAGAATTCAAGTGTTACATCGTGGTGAGAGAAAAAAAAAAGATAATTTGAGACAGATTGAAAAACAAAATCTGCTCATCATCAAGCAGCGGAAGGGTAATAAAATGTTTATCCATTGTTGGGTCTGAATCACGTGTAAAGGGACAGGGGAGGTGTTTGTGAATGAAAAAGCAGAACAGATGAGGGTCTATGAATAAACCACTAATTCGAGAACTGCACGGGCGGTGTACAGAAATGAATAGGTATCATTTAAAGATCTTCAATTTGGCTTTCCCTAATGTGTTATCACACTGTGATAATGACTACTAATGGGACATTGAATAATGTATTACCCAGGCTGATAGCTTGGCTTCAGTATTTTTAAACAGGCCTATTTATTGCTAATGATATGTAATATATGCAGGGTTACATTTTTTTCTTGTTGCATGAGTCAAGTAATAATCCATGTCACTACAGTGTGAGTCGTACTGTAAAATAACACTTGTGTCAGCTTGGCTCAGTTTGTGAGGCTCTTGCCTCCAGAGTAAGAAGATTGTAGGTTCACACCCCACTCCAAGACTCTTAATCCAGGCTAACACTCCTTTGCGGTACTGAGGGAGTGCTGCATTGCTCGAGGGGCTGTCCTTTGCTTCGGAGGTTAAACCAAGATCTTGTCAACCTGATTAAGTGGTCCGGGCAGGGTGTTAAATATCCCCTGGTACTGTTCAAAGTAAGAGCAGGGAGCTGTCTTGGCTAACGTTACTCCCTCGACTAACATCAGCAAAAGAAAAAATTAATTGCAAATTCATCCCATTGACGTTTGTGCCTAAATGGCATCTTCATAACAATCATTGCTCTTTGAGATGTCTCTAAGAAGGAAAGAAAGAAAGAACTTCTTATAGCGCCTTTTATGACCTCAGGACATCCCAAAGCGCTTTACAGCCAATGAAGTACTTTTGAAATGTTGTCACTGCTGTAAAGTGGGGAAACACGGCTCGGGTGTGAGAGGCAACTATATAAATTTTAACTCATTGTTCTTGCAATGTGGGCAACACTGACATGGCAGTGGGGGTGAAACTAATCTTTGCCGATAGTACAAAAACGAGCTACAATTTACAGAAAAAAAAATCGAGTGGGGTGTAAAACAGGCTGCAGATTTCAGATTACCCAATTCGCACGACCGCTGAAGACCAATTTCATCCCTGCTATTTATTTCTAGTCTCAAGTTGCCCTGATGGCATTAAGAATTAGCACACATAGTGTAGGACGGGGGTCACTTGTAGGTCAGGTTCACTCACCTGAAGGACATTTGTGAACCAGTTAGGTTTTTACAACAATCCAGCAGCTTTCGTGGTCATTTTTCCGGTGCCAGACGACAAATTTATTAAATTCAGCATCACAGCTTGCCCTGGTGTGGGTGAAACACACAATCGCTGGATTGCTAGTCCAGTACTATAACCAGTAGGCGACCATTCCACTCCAGGATACATAATTTAGGCTGGCACTTAAGTGCAGTGCTGAGGGAGTGCTGCATAGTCGGAGCTGCCGTCTTTTGGATGAGACATTAAACCAAGGCCTCGTCTGCCCTTTCAAGTGGACATAAAAGATCCCATGACGTTATTCAAAGGAGAACAGGGGTGTTGTCCTGGAGTCCTGGGCCAATATTTATCCCTCAACACACATAACTAAAACAGATTATCTGGACATAATCTCATTGCTGTTTGTGGGAGCTTGCTGTGCGCAAATTGGCTGCCGCATTTACTACGTTACAACAGTGACTACACTTCAAAAGTATTTAATTGGCTGTAAAGCGCTTTGAGACGTCCTGAGGCCGTGAAAGATGCTATATAAATGTAAGTCTTCTTTCTTTCTATCAGTCACTCCCATAAGTGGATCTCATGTCCCTTATGTTCCAGAGTTGACTCTCACTGTCCAATGTCTATATATATATACCATTGTGTAACCCAAGGGGATATAAGAATGCACCCTTGGCATACAAACTGCGTATCGTGTCTTTTGTATGTGCCTCCGCGTGTTTCCCGAATCTTTCAGTAAGCGGACTGTTTACACATTACTGAGACTGTTTACACTTTACTACGATCAAGCTGTTTTATTTCTCAGGCAGCAAATGAACATATAAAGCAACAGTTCTGATCTGATTCACTTAATTAAATCAGCACAACTTGTCCTTACTTAATAATACAAAACAATGAAGACGCTATGCTTCCCCACATCAGTTGGTCACCTTGCTCAACTTAAACAAAATAACTTCTAACTATCCTCCTACATCACCAGCTTCTAAGTGGGAGTGAAAGTTTGCTCTAGCAGCTTTCTGTTTAAAAACCTGACTGTCAGAGTGTATTTCTGTCCCTATTTTATCTCTCCGTGTTCGCAACCAGTGCAGAAAGCCTATGCCAGACAACCCCTGATGACTGCCTGCCTCCCAACACAATGGACGTGAGGTGTTTATTGATTATTGAGACAGGCTAACAAATTGCTTATTGTTTTCAGCCTTCAGGAAAACAACTTCACTGACTAGCTCATCAGCATTTTATCCAGCTTTTATCTCAGTGCTATAAACGAGTGTGAAAACATACGGCTTTAAAAACCTAAAATCTAAATGTACCTCTTCCCCAAATCCTTTCTGTGGAAAAATGGCAACAAAAAAAAAACCCTGAAACGTGACGGTGGCTTTCTTTCTCTTTTATTAAAATTGTGCTGATCGTAACAAAGTGTCACCTGAGCCTAGATTCCCCAATCTGCGTTATTTTATCCCCAGCAGAATGGCCGGGATGGCCGATCCGTGCTGAAATGACAGGAGCTCTCCTGGGACACAGACGATTCCTCTCTGTTAGTGACTGGATTGACTCTGGAGGGAAGGGGAATCTGAAATGGGAAGGAGGGGGATCTCACTTTGAAGATTTACATTTCCCCACATAGATATGGGGGTAGGGGGTTACCTTGACTGAGAACTATTCACCTTGGACTGTTGTCTTGCGCATCCCTGATTCCCTTCGCCCCACCATTGGCGGCCGTGCCTTCAGCTGCCTTGGCCCTAAGCTCTGGAATTCCCTCCCTAAATGTCTCCGCCTCTCTACCTCTCCCTCCTCCTTCAAGACACTCCTTAAAACCTACCTCTTTGACCAAGCTTTTGGCCACCTGTCCTAATGTCTCCATATTTGGCTCGGTGTCAAATCCTGTCAGGTAACGTTCCTGTGAAGCACCTTGGGGTGATTTACTATGTTAAAGGCGCTATATAAATGCAAGTTGTTGTTGTTCTGTCCCTTCTAGCTGCTGGTTTGCACCACAGTTGCAGCTTAGTGCGATGTTCTCCTCTATCCTTTTCATGGTCTCCCGGCACAACGTCCAGGTGAGCAGCTGTCCATTTTTGAACGGAAAGGACCATTTTCAGGAACGCTTGCCTGGTAATTGCGAAGACTGAAAACGGGACAGAGAGGCTGTGCGTGCAATCCCGAATCCCGCTTGGCCATCTCGCAGGTGGGCTCGATTACATGGTTGAAAATCTGAGACGGGTCCATTTCTCTCGTCTATTTGCAGGAGCCAACTGTTTTGGGCCTGAGGCCTTGATATCCATATCTCGTGTGCGTGCAGTCAATAGGTGGTCACCTTCCGAGTTACACACCCCTCAACCGAGAGGATTGGCAAGCATCTAGCTGCTTCAGGTCCTCTGCTAGCCCTGCCCTGATACCGAGCAGTGGAACACAATAGTCACTGTGGGTGACCCTCTGTTCAATTTTTCCTACTTCCCTGTGCCATTCCATGGTTTGGTAGATTTCTACTTTGGTACCGATGATCTGCACAGGAAGGGAGCCTTTTAAGGGTAGATATGTGCATCAAAGTATCAGCCTTGGCTTAGTTGGTAGCACTCTCTGCATCAAAGACCCACTCCAGAAACATAAGCACAAAATCTAGGCTGACACTCCAGTGCAGTACTGAGGGAGTGCTGCACTGTCGGTAGATGCTGTCTTTCAGAAGCGATGTTAAATCGAGGCCCTATCAGACCTCTCAGATAGATGTGAAAGATCAGGTGGTACTATTTTGAAGAAGAGCAGGTAAGTTCTCCCTGGTGTCCTGACCAATATTTATCCCTCAACCAACATCACTGAAATAGATTACCTAGTCAATATCTCATCGCTGTTTGCGGGAGCTTGCTGTGTGCAAATTGGCTGCCGCATTTCCTACATTTCAAAAGTACTTCATTGGCTGTAAAGCTCTTTAGGACGTCCTGAGGTCATGAAAGGCGCTATATAAATGCAAGTCTTTCTTTCTTTTCATTTCTTTTGGCACTTTGCTACCCTAGATTTTATTTTAATAACAAACGCGCTAATGCGTTCATCTGAAATTATTCCGACCGCTACTTCAACGGTGACATCATTGCATTTTGGGTTTACGCTTCCATTGAAATCCCGAAGAGAGAAATTTCATACAAACTTGGCAACACATGCAATATTAATATCACATCATGATTTCAACCTGCAACACGTATTACTGCAAAATAAAATGTGTACTTTTTTTCAGACAAGAGGAGAAATTAGTCACTTTGTAATAAAATGATCCCCTGTGTTTACCGACTTGTAACACTGCTGTGTATATTATATATGAGCCATGTATCAATATACATACATTCATAAATATATAATGCTTATTTAAAACTAAAAACTCTCTTCACTTATCAAGTTGTCGGCAGCAGACTGAACCTGCCCCATTGCCCCATTGCCCACATTGCCCACATTTCCCATTGCCCTCAATGCCTCATTGCTCCATTCCCCATTACCCACATTGCCCACATTGTCTCATTGCTCGATTTCCCCATTCCCCACATTGCCCTATTGCCCCATTCCCCACATTGCCCCATTCCCCACATTGCCCCATTCCCCACATTGCCCTATTGCCCACATTTTCCCATTGCCCACATTGCCCACATTGCCCCATTCCCCACATTGGCCCCATTGACCACGTTTTCCCATTGCCCACATTGACCTTTTCCCCCATTGCCCACATTTTCCCATTGCCCACATTTTCCCATTGCCCACATTGCCCCATTCCCCCATTCCCACATTTTTCCATTGCCCACATTGCCCCATTGCCCCATTCCACATTTTCCCATTGCCCATATTGCCCCATTGACCGCATTACCTCATTGCTCCATTGCCCCATTGCTCACAATTCCCATTGCCCAATTGCCCACATTGTCCACATTGCCCCATTGCACCATTGCCCACAATGCCCTCATTTTCCCATTGCCCACATTGCCCCATTACTCCATTCCCCCATAACCCATATTGCCCCATTACCCACATTTTCCCATTGCTCCATTGCCCCATTGCCCACAATGCCCTTTGCCCCATTGTCTACATTGTCCAGATTGCCCCATTGCCCACATTTCCCGCATTTCCAACATTTGCGCTAAGACAACAGTTTTCTCACTTGCACCCTATGCAGTTAAAGCTGTACCATCAACAGGACAGTGCAGGTGCCAAGACCGTATCTAGAGATGGGCACCCAAGAAGCAATTGCCTTACATAAACCATCTGGATGTCTCTTGCCACATTTTGTTCTGGCCACAGCTTTTAATTTTGTTCAAGAAAAGAAAGAATGAACTTAGAACCATAGAAGTATAAAATGGTTACAGCACAGAAGGAGGCCATTCGGCCCATCGAGCCCGTGCTGGCGCTTTGTAAGAGTAATCCAGTTAGTCCCATTCCCCCGCTCTTTCCCCACAGCCCTGTTAATTTTTTTCCTTCAAGTATTTATCCAATTCCTCTTTGAAAACTATGATTGAATCTGCTTCCACCGCCCTTTCAGGCAGATCACTCCCTTTCATAACTCGCTGTGTAAAATGGTTTTTCCTCATGTAGCCTTTGGTCCCTTTGTCAATCACCTTAAATATGTGTCCTTTCGTTCTCCACCCTTCTGCCAATGGAAACAGTTTCTCTTTATTTACTTTATCTAAAGCCTTCATGATTTTGAACACTTCATTTTTGAGGAGGTAACAAGGAGAGTTGATGAGGGTAATGCATTTGATGTAGCCCATATGGCTTTTGGCAAGGCTTTTGACAAGGTCCCACTTGGCAGACTGGTCAGAAAAGTAAAAGCCAACGGGATCCAAGGGAAAGTGGCAAGTTGGATCCAAAATTGGCTCAGTGGCAGGAAGCAAAGGGTAATGGTCGACGGGTATTTTTGGGACTGGTTGGCTGTTTCCAGTGGGGTTCCGCAAGGCTCAGTACTAGGTCTCTTGCTTTTTCTGGTATAAATCAATGATTTAGGCTTAAATGTAGGGGGCATGATTAAGAAGTTTGCAGATGATACAAAAATTGGCCGTGCGGTTGATAGTGAGGAGGAAAGCTGTAGACTGCAGGAAGATATCAATGGACTGGTCAGGTGGGCAGAGAAGTGGCAAATGGAATTCAATCCGGAGAAGTGTGAGGTAATGCATTTGGAGAGGGCAAACAAGGCTAGGTAGGAGACTGAGAAGTGTGGAAGAACAGAGGGACCTTGGAGTGCATGTCCACAGATCCTTGAAGGTAGCAGGACAGGTCGATAAGGTGGTTAAGAAGGCATACAGGATACTTTCCTTTATTAGCCGAGGCATAGAATATAAGAGCAGGGAGGTTATGCTAGAACTGTATAAAACACTAGTTAGGCCACAGCTTGAGTTCTGCATACAGTTCTGGTCACCACATTATAGGAAAGATGTGGTTGCACTAGAGAGGGTACAGAGGAGATTTATGAGGATGTTGCCAGGACTGGAGAATTTTAGCCTTGAGGAAAGAATGGATAGGCTGGGGTTGTTTTCTTTGGAACAGAGGAGGCTGAGGGGAGATTTAATTGAGGTGTATAAAATTATAAGAGGCCTAGATAGAGTGGGTAGGAAGGACCTCTTTCCCTTAGCAGAGAGGTCAATAACCAGGGGACATAGATTTAAAGTAATTGGTAGAAGGATTAGAGGGGAGTTGAGGTGAATTTTTTCACGCGGAGGGTGGTGGGGGTCTGGAACTCACTGCCTGAAAGGGTGGGAGAGGCAGAAACCCTCATCACATTTAAAAAGTACTAGGATATGCACTTGAAGTGCCGTAACCTACAAGGCTACGGACCAAGAGCTGGAAAGTGGGACTAGGCTGGATAGCTCTTTATCAGCCGGCACGGACACGATGGGCCGAATGGCTTCCTTCTGTGCTGTAAATGTCTATGATTCTATCAAATCTCCTCTCAATCTTCTCTGCTCTAAGGAGAACAACCCCAGGATCCCGTATGCTTTTTTAACTGCTTTCTCAAACAGCAATGAGATGAGTGACCAGATAAACTGTTTTTTTTTAGTGATGTTGGTTGAGAAATAAATATTGCCCAGGACACCAGGAAGAACTCCCCAGCTCTTCTTCGAAATAATGCATTGAGATCTTTTATGTCCACCTGAGAGGGCAGATAGGGCCTCGGTGTATCATCTCATCTGAAAGACAGCACCTCCAACAGTGCAGCACTCCCTCAGTACTGCACTGGGAGTGTCAGCCTGGATTATGCGCTCAACTCTCTGCAGTGGGACTTGAAACCACAACTTTCGACTCAGAGGCAAGAGTGAGACCAGCTGAACAAACGTAACATTCTGCTGCTTGTTGGCACAGTATGAGCCTCCAATATGCTGCCGTGTGTAATTTCTTTTTTTTTTGGAGAAACTTAGCTGGTGAATAGTGCGGGATAGCAACAAAAAGAAGTGGGTAATTCAAGAAGCAGAACAAAAAGATCTTTTAGTATGGGGTAGTTTGAGATATATGGCCGATTGATGGGAACGTTGATTGAAACTATCTGCATGGCCTGTGATGGAATGGTCGATGGAAGGTTCCTAATGCTGGAGTCTATAATTAAGGAAAGGGTGACTGAACACCTCGAGAATTTTCAGTGAATCAGAGAGAGCCAGCATGGATTTGTGAAAGGTAGGTCGTGCCTGACAAACCTGATTGAATTTTTTGAAGAGGTGACTAAAGTAGTGGGCAGGGGAATGTCAATGGATGCTATTTATATGGACTTCCAGAAGGCATTTGATAAGGTCTCACATAAGAGACTGTTAGCTAAGATAGAAGCCCATGGAATCGAGGGAAAAGTACGGACTTGGTTAGGAAGTTGGCTGAGCGAAAGGCGACAGAGAGTAGGGATAATGGGAAGGTACTCACATTGCAGGATGTGACTAGTGGAGTCCCGCAGGGGTCTGTCTTGGGGCCTCATTATTCACAATATTTATTAACGACTTAGATGAAGGCATAGAAAGTCTCATATCTAAGTTTGCGAATGACACAAAGATTGGTGGCATTGTAAGCAGTGTAGATGAAAACATAAAATTACAAAGCGATATTGATAGATTAGGTGAATGGACAAAACTGTGGCAAATGGAATTCAATGTAGACAAATGTGAGGTCATCCACTTTGGATCAAAAAAGGATAGAACAGGGTACTTTCTAAATGGTAAAAAGTTAAAAACAGTGGATGTCCAAAGGGACTTAGGGGTTCAGGTACATCGATCATTGAAGTGTCATGAACAGGTGCAGAAAATAATCAAGAAGGCAAATGGAATGTTGGCCTTTATATCTGGAGGACTAGAGTACAAGGGGGCAGAAGTTATGCTGCAGCTATACAAAACCCTGGTTAGACCGCAGCTGGAGTACTGTGAGCAGCTCTGGGCACCGCACCTTCGGAAGGACATATTGGCCTTGGAGGGAGTGCAGCGTAAGTTTACTAGAATGATACCCGGACTTCAAGGGTTAAGTTACGAGGAGAGATTACACAAATTGGGGTTGTATTCTCTAGAGTTTCGAAGGTTAAGGGGTGATCTGATCAAAGTTTATAAGATATTAAGGGGAACAGATAGGGTGGATAGAGAGAAACTATTTCCGCTGGTTGGGGATTTTAGGAGTAGGGGGCACAGTCTAAAAATTAGAGCCAGACCTTTCAGGAGCGAGATTAGAAAACATTTCTACACACAAAGGGTTGTAGAAGTTTGGAACTCTCTTCCGCAAACGGCAATTGATACTAGCTCAATTGCTAAATTTAAATCTGAGACAGATAGCTTTTTGGCAACCAAAGGTATTAAGGGATATGGGCCAAAGGCAGGTATATGGAGTTAGATCACAGATCAGCCATGATCTTATCAAATGGCGGAGCAGGCACGAGGGGCTGAATGGCCTACTCCTGTTCCTATATTCCTATGTTCCTAAGTGGTCAAAAAAGCTTGGACACTCCGTTCCACGAAGAACAAGAGAAGGAAGTTCAGAGGAACAATGACAGCAGACGCAGAATCGATAAAAATAAATGATGCAACTGCCGCACGTCCAATTTTAGAGGGTTGTTTTTTTTTGTGCTTTTGACTGATTGCTAATGCGGCCCTTGCTCTTAACACCAGGACTCTTATTGTGGTGGAGGTGCCTCCTAAAGGGCAATCCTTTACATTCATGATAATGCGGCAGATAAACATGCACTCATTCACTCAATTGTCTTCCCCTCGCTCAGCAGGCATTTTCTTAGCACTTACGAGCTTGCTGGCAGCTGGAGACAGGTTGGAGCAAGGGAACTGGACTCTTACTGCAAACCCATGCTGTGACGACATTTTATGCGAAGACTGAATGCCTAAGAATCCTGACTTAACTCCAAACTGGGAACGCTGCACATAATTATTAAGCTTCTGCTTGATAGATTGAGAATAAGGACATTTAAAATACGCCTACTGGATTGTTAACCTATTATCTTGCATGTTTGATAGTCAGTTATGAGCAAGATACTGTAGTTTTTTTTTGTCCTTCACTTAAAGAGCTGTAAAAATGCATTACCGTGCCAACCCGCACGTTATTTGGCCGCACGAGTACAAGTTAACTCAGAAATATCAAAAAGTGGTTTTCGAATTCTGTTATAGGATTGTTGTTTGCAAGGACTTTGATGAATGAGAAATACAGAGTTCGTTGGGAGTACAGAGTGAAGTTGTGAATATGCCACTTTATGCAATAACATTTTATCTCCCCCCTCTGATTGGTGTTGATTCATGCTGCGTCCATGACCATCAGACACTTTACCATAACTGGGCAATGAGTGTTTGAAGGCTGTTTGACCATGGGGAGGGAGGTGCAACAGCTGGACTCCATGCATTCCTCAATCCCACGTGCACTTTCCAGTCACTGAATAACACACAGTTCCTCTGACTCTTCTCCTCTGTGTCCGCAGGGACACGATGTACAAATCTCTGGAGAAAGGGGGAAAAGGCGGCTACATCAAGCTGTGCGTGGACCCTTGGTACGAAATCACAAAGTGTCACGACATGCTGAGGTTGTACCTATCCCCGGTGTTGCGAAGGATGGGCCTGGCCACGCTGCCACGGAACACTCCGTCCAGTTGGACCGTTCCGCCCCACCTGTCCTTCATCGAAAAGTTTATGCAAAAAAACACTTTCGACCACAAGGCGATCAGTAAGTGGTCCGCACGTAACGTCCTCGAGACCCTATGGGAAAAGTAGATGATGGATCCTGTCGGATGGTTCCCCGAGCAGACTGTCAATGTCATTTGGCAGAACGCCTCATCGCCAGAACTTTCAAACAAGCACCAAGACCTAGCTTGGCTGGTGGTGAGAAGGGCCCTTCCTGTCAGATCCTTCATGCACTCCCGGACTCTCAGCGCCACCGCACATTGTCCCCGAGGAGGCTGTGGTGGAGACGAGACCGTCACCCATCTCCTTCTGGAATGCGCCTTTGCAAGGAATGTCTGGAGAGAGATGCAGTGGTATCTGTCCAGGTTCGTCCCGAGCAGTTCCGTAACACAGGACTCTGTGCTCTACGGGCTGTTCCCGGGGACGCACACCGAGACGAACATCAACTGCTGCTGGAAGACCATCAACTCGGTGAAAGACGCCCTTTGGTCTGCCCGAAATCTGCTGGTCTTCCAGTGCACGGAGCTGTCCTCGACCGAGTGTTGCAGACTGGCACATTCCAAGGTCCAGGACTATGTGCTCAGGGATGCACTGAAGCTGGGTGCGGCCGCCGCAAAGGCTCTGTGGGGAAAGGCAACCATTTAGAGCCTTCCCGCCATTGTATACTGAGGGGCTGAAATCAGGGAAAAACTCCCCAGGGTAAAATGTGAAATTCAAATTGCTGTAATGTACCTGTAATGTACCTGTAATAAATCTGTAATCAATAATCTGTATTGAGTATAATGCATTGAGACACCCCAAAATGTCATGAACTGTAATTATGTACAATGTGTTCATTGAACTGTACTTGATGTAACCTGCAAATTGTATAATCTGTATTGTGTAAGTTTGGAATGTGATATGAGAACTGTATTGTATGTTTTGCTGCAAATTTTATGAATAAAGTATATTTTTGAAAAAAAAGACTTCTGTTCTTTTCTTATTCTGTGCTTTCTTAAAGTGCTTCAGAGCCTTGGGATGTTTCGCAGCAACAACAACAACAACACCAGCAACAACAACTTGCATTTATATAGCACCTTTAACATAGTAAAACGTCCCAAGGCGCTTCACAGGAGCATTTATCAAACAACATTTAACACCGAGCCACATAAGGAGATATTAGGACAGGTGACCATAAGCTTGGTTAAAGAGGTAGGTTTTAGGGAGCGTCTTAAAGGAGGAGAGAGAGGTAGAGAGGCAGAAAGGTTTAGGGAGGGAATTCCAAAGCTTAGGGCCTAGGTAGCTGACGGCCGCCAATGGTGGAGCGATTAAAATCAGGGATGCGCAAGAGGCCAGGATTGGAGGAGCGCAGAGATCTCGGAGGGTTGTAGGGCTGGAGGAGGTTACAGAGATAGGGAGGGGCGAGGCCATGGAGGGGTTTGAACACAAGGTTAAGAATTTTAAAACATTTTCTTTCAAGGTTGAGGGGGCCTTCTCCTTGAACTGTTGCAGTCCTGAGAACATACGAAATAGGAGGAGGAGAAGGCTATACGGCCCCTCGAGCCTGATCCATCGTTCAATAAGATCATGGCTGATCTTCAACCTCAACTCCACTTTCCCGTCCAATCCCCATATCCCTTGATTTCCTCAGTGCCCAAAAATCTATCGATCTCAGTCTTGAATATACTCAATGACTCAGCATCCACAGCCCTCTGGGGTAGAGAATTTCAAAGATTCACAACCCTCTGAGTGAAGAAATTTTTCCTCATCTCGGTCCTTAATGGCCAATCCGTTATCTTGAGACTATGCCCTCTAGTTCTAGCCTATCCATCCAGGTGGAAACTGCCTCTCAGCATCTATCCTGTCAAGCCCTCTAAGAATTTTATACATTTCAATGAGATCACACCTCATTCTTCTAAACTCCAGAGAGTATAAGCCCATTCTACTCAATCTCTCCTCATCGGACAACCCGCTCATCCTTGTTCTGATTTTTCTCCCTTGAGTGTGTGTCTATGGGGGTGGGGGGAGGGTGGGAGGGGGGTTTGCGGGCTGAGGCAAATACAAGAGACCCTATCTAGAATATAGCTGCCAGGTTCAAGGAACAGATTGCCTCCGTTGTTTAGATTACAAACCTCTAATGAGCCAAGATTGGTTCAATTCATCAGACAATGTTTTCATATTTATCACCATGAGAGAGAGAGAGAGAGACACAGCCACAATCTGTAATGGCTGTCTCACTAGGGGTATCCTGATAGGGAACCGGAACAATACCACATGAGCACTCGTGATCTGAAAGACTTCTTCTGGCACGGAGGCCCTTGCAATAGCAGCTCATCACTCGGATCAACCGCACTTTCAGGACACTATGATTAGACTGAAGGCCAGAAAGCTAAAGTTGATTTCGCTGGTGACTCTTCGTAATTAAACCGTGGTTGTTTGATCTGCATAATTGGTTTGGTGGCCCTTTCACCTCTGCTGTTGTGAGAAGCATTGAAATGCTCAGTTTAAAAGGGACGCTTGAAAAAAAGAACTAAGGAAATCATTTACGTTGGATTTAAAAGGTGGTGTGTTTTAATAGGAGGGATAAGGAGGCCACAAACTCCTTGGAAAATAAGAGTTTAAATGGGGTAGAGGTGCAAAGGAATCTAGGGGTACAGATTCAAAAAGATTAAAAGTAGCAATGCAAACGACGCACTGGGGTTCATTTCTAGAGGAAATCGAATTCAGAAGTAGAGAAATTACGTTAAACTTGTATAGAACCTTGGTTAGTCCACACTTGGAGAACTGAGCACAGTTCTGGTCTTCAGATTACGAAAAGGATACAGAGGCATTGGCGAAATTACAAAAAAGATTTACACGGATGATACCAGAACTGAGAGGTTAGAACTATCAGGAAAGACTGAACAGGATGGGGCTCTTTTCTATAGAAAACAGAAGGCTCAGGGGCGACCTAATAGATGTCTTTAAAATTATGAAGGGGCTCACGAGGTAGACGTAGAGAAGATGTTTCCACCTGTGGGGGGAGTCCAAAACGAGGGGTCATAAATATAAGATAGTCACTAATAAATCCAATCAGGAATTCAGGAGAAACATCTTTACTCAGAGAGCAGTGAGAATATGGAGTCTTAGCTCAGTGGTAGTGCTCTTGCTTCTAAGCCAGAAGGTGGTGGTTTCAAGCCCCATGCCACGATTCTTGAGTATATAATCTAGACTGACACTTCAGTGCAGGTCTGAGACAGTACTGCAGTATAAGAGGTGTGCTTACTTGGATGAGATGCTAAAACTGAGGCCCTGTCTACCCTCTCGGGTGGACGTAAAAGATCCCATGGTGCTATTTTGAAGAAGAGCAGGGGAGCTCTCCCCGATGCCCTGGCCACTATTTGTCCCTCAACCAACAAAACAGATTATCTGGTCATTATTTCATAGCTATTTGTGGGACCTTGCATCGCGCAAATTAGCTGCCATGTTTCTTTACATTACAACAGTGACTACACTTTAAAACATACTTCATTGGCTGTGAAGCACTTTGGGACTTCCTGTGGTCATGAAAGGGGCTATATAAATGCAAGTCTTTCTTTGAAGCTGCCTTTCATAGAGACCAGGTGTATTTACAGAAAATTAACATGCAGGTACAGCAAGCAATTAGGAAGGCAAATTGTTTGTTGGCCTTTATTGCAAGGGGCTTGGAGTACAAGAGTAACGAAGTGTTGCTGCAATTGTACAGGGCTTTGGTGAGACCACACCTGGAGTACTGTGTACAGTTTAGTTCTCCTTATCTAAGGAAGGATATACTTGCCTTAGAGGCGGTGCAACAAAGGTTCTCTAGATTGATTCCTGGGATGAGAGGGTTGTCCTATGAGGAAAGATTGAGTAGAATGGGTCTATACTTCTTGGAGTTCAGAAGAATGAGAGGTGATTTCATTGAAACATACAACATTTTAAGAGGGCTTGACAGGGTTAATGCTGAGAGGATGTTTCCCCTGGCTGGAGAGTCTAGAACTAGGGGATAAGTGATCAGACATTTAGGACTGAGATGAGGAGGAATTTCTTCACTCAGATGGTTGTGAATCTTTGGAATTCTCTACCCCAGAGGGCTGTGGATGCTCAGTCGTTGAGTATATTCAAGGCTGAGATCAATAGATCTTTGGACTGTAAGGGAATAAAGGGATATGGGGATCGGGCGGGAAAGTGGAGTTGAGGTTGAAGATCAGCCATGATCTTATTGAATGGCGGAGCAGGCTCGAGGGGCCGTATGGCCTACTCCTGCTCCTATTTCTTATGTTCTTATGTTATGTTCTTAGTTTTGGGAGATGGCCTGAATTGCAACCACCCCAAATATTGGACCTTCCAACACTTGAATGAATGTGAATGTGGAACCCAATACTGTTTGATAACTTGCAGGTAAATGAGAACTGACATCAATTGGATGTAGGGAGCAAAGTTACAGAAGCATTAATCATTTACATCAAACTTCAGACAGAGTCAAAAGCTTTAAGTTCCTCTTTTCTTTGAAATAAAAACAGAAAATGCTGGAAACCACTGAGTAGGTCAGGGCAGCATCCGTGGAGAGAGAAACAGAGATAATATTTCAGGTCAATGATCTTTCATCAGAACATTCTTATGAAAGGTCTTTTACCTGAAACGTTGGCCCCAATATTTCCGGGGGGGTGGGGGGGGGAGGGAGAGAGGTTGGGGGTGGGGTGGGTGTCGTGGCTGGGAAACCCAGAAACATGGGTTTCCCGGAGGTCCTGCCGAATTTAACGAAGAGCGGAGGGGAGGGAGGGAGGGAAGGAGAGATTGCAGGTCGGTGGGGGAACATCGTGGTGGGGGGGCCCCCGGAGACATTGTACAGGGGGGCGGAGAAATCACGGGGGGGTGGTGCAATCGTGGGGTTCGATCGCTGGGAGGTAGGCAGGTTTGCTTGGCGGGGGGGGGGGGGGGGGGGGGGGGCTGGGGAGGAAGCACTCCTGCCACTCCTGGCCCACAAGCAGTGCTGGAAAGGCACTTACCTGCTGAATCTGGCCATTCCCGCCTCCCTTCCCGAGGCCCAGGGAAACACAGACCACAGCCACTAAATCTGAAGCAGAGCTAAAGTTTGAGGCACACAGCCTCATTAAAATATTTAAATGAGGGACCCACCTCCGGAGAGCAGGTTAACCCCCCCCCCTCCCCGACCCCCCCAATCTGTCTCCATTAAAATCGAAAGTTGGAGGCGGGGTTTCCCATTTTTGAAATTTTTACCCCCCCCGCCCATCCTGAAGGGTTAAAATCCCCCCCCCCCCCCCCCCCCCCCGTTAACTGTGTTTCTCTCTCTCCGCAGATGGTGCCAAACTTGCTGAGTGCTCTCCAGCATTTTCTGTTCTCATTTCAGATTTCCAGCATCCGCAGTATTTTGCCTTCCTCCCCCTCTGTTCCCTGGTTGCCTTCTCGCCTTGGCATTCGAAGAATATCTCAGTCTTGGAAGGGTTAATAACACTGAGGAAAACAGAAGGCAGCGATGCAGAGGTACCTCTGCGATATTCATACATTAGTAAGCTGCTAAAATCCACCTAATTTGGCATGATATGTTTGGGTCCATGCATCACTGATCATAATTGCTTCTGTGACCTTTCTAGTTTAGCATTCAAAAACATCCTGACTGGAAAGCTTTTTCTAATGAGTTGACACATAACAGCAGTCTGCCAGACTCGCAAACACGGCAACAGTGTAAACAAAATCTAATCTAGGGGATGCGTGCGCTCATCAAGGTGATAGACAGCGCAGATGAAGATTAAAAATTGTTCAGCATTAGTTCGAGAAGTATTTCTTCTTTTTTTGTTGACTTTAGTCCCGGTTAAAGAAGACAATACCATTTCTGTTCGCGTTACGCTTCCTTTTTTCCTCTCAAAGAGTGCTAAACGAATGCTAATAGTTGTTAAGCGTGGAAGTGTTCTTGCACTGTTGATTAACACCCGCTGGGACCTATATTAATTAAGAGTATTCAAACTCATTTCACTCACAACTCTGAAAAGCCACGGCCGATGGGGAGAGCTTCGTTTTATTGCTCGGAGTTGCATCCGAGCAGAGGATAGCAGAGCTGAGAGGGGCACTGAAGCAGGTACGCCTCGAACAATCTCAGTTTGCGTATGAAGAGTCACCGGCCAAGTCGGCTAAGGGAGACTGGAGACTGAGCAGCTATAGTATGAGGCAGATTGCTTTGCTAAATTAATCTGTGGCTTTGAAAACTCAACATAAAATTAGCAACGGTGTCAGACAGCTGATCATCCGTTGCCCTGCAACCTCCTCTCTCGAAATCAAAACTCATCCCATCGGATAATCCCCTAACTCCTTCTTTCGCTGAACCTGGAAACTGAATTTGGGGTTGCTTTCGAGAGGCCTTCGCCTGTCCTTTAATGGGAGGCCAACAGCCTCAAAATGGGGTCGATATCCTGACACCACAACTCCCCCCATCAGTGATGCGGCCGGCGCCATTTTGAAAGGAGCCTGCCTCCGGGTGTCCAAAGCCCCAGCCTGGTTCAGGCCATATGCCCCTTATAAAATGGAAGTCGGGGTCCTGTGATAGATCTAGGACCCTGATTGCCATTTTAGGTCGGAACTCGTCAGCGCAGGCTTCGACCCGTTCCACGGGCAATGGAAGAGAAGAGGCCCTCTAAAGGCAAGTCTTCAATTATTTCTGAGGGCACCGGAGGAGCAGGAGTGCCCAGAAAAATAACCTGAGCCTCTGCCGACCCGGGACCATCCCGCCCGGGACCCCCTCCCCGTAACCTACCTTGCTGGCAGCAGCTCCGGCCTGACTTTCAGGCATCAGTCCGGGGAGCTGTGTCTGTTTGGCGCCCCGTAGCTCGCCTGCTGATTATAAACTAGGCCGGAGCCTCAAAACCACAGTCTCTTCCATGCTGGAATGGGCGGCCAACCAAAAGTCAAAATCCAACCCCTTATCTGTTTCAACTCTTCCTTCCTTCTACCTTCTACAGACATTCAGAGTTCACGGCACAGCAGATGGCCCTTTGGCTCATTGGGTGTGCAAATTCTTTGCTAAAACATTTCAAGAATGATCCAACTGCCTTGCTCTCTTCCCATAGCCCTGTATCTTCCTCTAATTTAATTGTTTATTCACTTCGCCCTTAAAAGATGCGAATGGTCCCTGCATCACTGGCTTCTCAACCAGAAAAAATAGTCTTTCCCTATTCACCCGATCAAAACCCTTCCTGATTAAAAAAGAACTCATAATGAGTTAGTTTCTCATCCTTGGTATTAAACCAAGATTGGGGTTAACTAGTCACCACCTCTTGATTCATTTCATCTTCTCCACTCATCCTTTTGTGATTGGTGGTGATCTGCACTATGGATCTTAACCCTGCACCAAGATCTTTCCATAAATAAAGATTCAGCACCACATTTCTTTGTGACATATTGCAAATATCTAAGCTTGATCATTGAATAGACTCATAACATCGTAGAATCAGACAGCACAGAAGGAGGCCATTCAGCCCATCGTACCTGTGCCGGCTCTTTGAAAGAGCTATCCAAGTAATCCCACTCCCCTGCTCTTTCCCCATAGCCCTGCATTTTTTTTCCTTTTCAAGTATTTAACCAATTCCCTTTTGAAAGTTCGTATCAAATCTGTTTTCACCGCCCTTTCAGGCAGTGCATTCCAGATCGTGATATCTCATCTCACCTCATCTCTCCCCTCTGGTTCTTTTGCCAATTATCTTGACGTGCAAGGTTCAGTAGAGCTGTAGCTAAACGGATGGCATGGCGATGTGCCTTGGAGTGGCACAATGTGGGTCTGTGTCCAGGTTTCTCCACACAGTGAGTTAAGAAGCTCAGATGTGGCCACTGCGTTTGGAGTGCTGACTGGAGCCTGGAGCACCTCACTGTCCAGAGGGAAGCTCAACTAGAAGGGACAAGTTATCTTGGTCCTTATTCAGTGATCTCCGGGCAGTTTGGTTACATAGTGCCGCCAATCCCCAATCCCGGGGATGAGGGGGCGGACATATGAGGAGAGGTTGAGTAGATTGGGACTCTACTCATTGGAGTTCAGAAGAATGAGAGGCGATCTTATTGAAACATATAAGATTGTGAAGGGGCTTGATCGGGTGGATGCGGTAAGGATGTTCCCAAGGATGGGTGAAACTAGAACCAGGGGGCATAATCTTACAATAAGGGGCTGCTCTTTCAAAACTGAGATGAGGAGAAACTTCTTCACTCAGAGGGTGGTAGGTCTGTGGAATTTGCTGCCCCAGGAAGCTGTGGAAGCTACATCATTAAATAAATTTAAAACAGAAATAGACAGTTTCCTAGAAGTAAAGGGAATTAGGGGTTACGGGGAGCGGGCAGGAAATTGGACATGAATTTAGATTTGAGGTTAGGATCAGATCAGCCATGATCTTATTGAATGGCGGAGCAGGCTCGAGGGGCCGATTGGCCTACTCCTGCTCCTATTTCTTATGTTCTTATGTTCTTAATAACAGCCCAAAGAAGGTCATACTCTTGTCCAGGAACTCTATGGCCCTGATTTTAACCAGCACCCCCCAACCTCCCAACCCCCATCCCCCAGTGGGAACTGTGCATGGGAGGGTTTAAAAAAATTCTACCTCCCAGCTCCAACCAGCTGCTTAACTGGCCGTTTAAATTTTTACTCCCCCCATATCAGGCCATCGACGAGCCTCCCGGAAAAGGCTGATGGGGGCCTAGTTAACATTCAAAAGTCGGTAAAAGATGTCAACTTAATTGTAGGTCAGGGGGAGTCCCACGCTGTCGGCTGCCCAGCAGCAAATCCGAGGCAGGATGCACCAACTGGCCAAGATGAATGTTAAATATCTGCTCCTTTTACAACTCCCAGTGGGCCAGGAGGAGCAGGAGTGACCCCCCCCCTCACCCCGACCCCTTGGGCATCCCCAGCCTCAGCCTACACGGGCCCCCCCACCCCATCTCGCTGGGACCCCCGGTCTCCCGCAAGGCTCGCCTTCCACTGACCGCTGGAGATCGTCCCCACGGGTCCCCGGCTGCAGCCGCCCGCCGCTAAAGTCCCACTCTCGCACGCCAGTCGGGCAGTTAAAATGGGCAGGGGCCTCTACGTCCTGGGCCTTGCCAGGTTGGTTGCCCATTACTGGGCCTCCCCCCAAGCACCCTTCCTGCCCACCTGTTAACATCGAGGCCGGTGCCTCTGAGATAATTCTCATTTGTGCATTCAAGACCATCCCCCCCCTCCTCCCCAAGCCCCCCCCCACCCCACCCCACCCCACCCCCCACTTAGGAAATGGGGAAACCAAATTCTGTCATGGTTCCAGCTGCCAATCACCATCCAGTGACTGGGAGGAGCTGTGTGCGGTCATCAAGGGAAGTCAAGATCAGACCATGATGCCCTCATAGCCAAATAGTCCACCGACAATCATCGGCAAGGCACAAACGTGATAAATGGCCCCTTGGGCAAGGTACTGGGGGGGGAGGTGGGGGCGACTGGGGGTCTGTCGAATCGTACCCCAACCAAGAGCCAAAACCTTCAGCGCAGGAAAGGAGGGCGGGAGAAAACTGAACAAAGAAAAAGAGATTCATACTTTCGAAACTGACTATTCCTACGAGTTGGTGTTTTGACTTTTCTGAGTTCGCTTCCCCTCACCCTTGTTCGAAGCCACTGCGTTTTTGGGAAATTCCGTGACTTGAGGAGAAAGGAAAAAGGAGAAAAAGACCCTAAAAGGAAAGAAGGTCGCATTCTCGGAGAAAAACTCCAATTGGCTAAAACAGATTTCGCTTTGGAGACATTTGAAATGTGATCAGCGGAATGCTGATAATTGGACTGATTACGTTTGTTTTTCCCCTCTGGGATCTCATGATCAGAGACGCACGGAAGAGAGAGCTGATTGAAGAGCCCGTCGATGTGTGGAAGGGAGATTTGAAGGGGAATGCAGTGTGAGAAAGGAAATGATAGAGCAGAGCCAGTGCGTCTGCCATTGGAGAAGGGAGAGGGCAGAGCTGAGCTTTCAGTTTTACTCGATGCAGAAAAAGCCATGGCTGCAACAAAAACACTTGGAAGAAACTGAAAAACTAAATCGAGGCCTTTGAAACTGAAACAATCCAAGCAGGAACCAATTTTCCCCTTGGTAATTTTTATGAAATTTTACCATTTCAACTCTTTGGTGTCAGCCTTGGTTTCAGTGGCAACACTTTCACCTCTTGAGTCAATCCCCACTCCAAAGACTTGAGCACAAAATCCAGGCAGACACTCCAGGGCTGGACTGAGAGAGCGCTGTTCTGTTGCAGGTGCCGTCTTTCGGATGAGATGTTAAACCGAGGCCCCCGTCTGTCCTCTCAGGTGGACATAAAAAATCCCACGGCACTATCTCGAAGAAGTGCAGGGGAGTTCTCCCAGGTGTTCTTGGCCAATATTTATCCTTCGACCAACATCTAAAAAACATCATTTATCTCATTGCTGTTTGTGGGATCTTGCTGTGTGCAAATTGGCTGCCGCATTTCCTACATTATAACGGTGATTACACTTCAAAAGGACTTCATTGCCTGTAAAGCATTTTGGGACATCCTGAGGTCGTGAAAGGCGCTATATAAATGCAAGTTCTTTCTTCTCTATGGGTAATTTTCCCAATCCCGAGGTCCCAGTAGGGACCTGAATTTAAAGGGAGCACAGGTCGATGAATTGGGGTTGCAGTGTTATAGCTCCATCGCCAACCCACGTTCTCTTTGATGTGGCTTTCCTTCTGGGCCCGCAGGGATTAACCCTTTAGAATGTTGTTGACTGCAGGGAAACTTCTGTCTCCCTGGGTCATTGGAACATAGGATCAGGAGGAGGCCATTCAGCCCCTCGAGCCTGTTCCAACATTCAATTAGATCATGGCTGATCTGCATCTTAATTCCATCGACTTGCCTTGATTCCGCAGTCCTTAATACCATTGCGTAATGAAAATCTATCAATCTCAGTTTTGAAATTTTCAATTGACCCCCAGCCTCAACAACTTTTTGGGGGAGAGAGCTCCAGATTTCCACTCCCCTTTGTGTGAAGAAGTGCTTCCTGACATCACCCCTGAACAGCCGAGCTCTAATTTTAAGGTTATGCCCTCTTGTTCTGGACTCCCCCCACCAGAGGAAATAGTTTCTCTCTATCTACCCTATCAAATCCTTTAATCATCTCAAACACTTCAATTAGATGACCCCTTAATCTTCTACGCTCAAGGGAATACAAGCCGAGTCTATGTAGCTGTCATCGCAATTTAACCCTATTAACCCCAGGCTGATCAGCTTTGTTTGTTTTCAGCTCATGCGCCGTGACACTGAAACAGACACTAATATTACAGTAATAAATCTACTCAAACATCAGCAATAGATGTACTACAGCAACAATGACCCTGAACATCCCAAGTAAATATCTGAAGCTCAACTGGAAGTAAAAATGAAAATATTACACATTTTATTCTACTTGCCCTGTTATCCGTTTTCTCCCTATCCTCTCTTCTTTATCACTCCCTCTTTGTCCTATTCCTACATTTTAATTTTATTTCTTCACTTCCTGATCCAACCTCTTTTTTTAAGCCTTTTTTGTCTAAAAGAAAATTAAATTTAGCATTATTTATTTGCTCATTTTTCCTCTCTCTCTCTCTCTCTCGCTCTGTTGGTCCACAACCTCCATTTTGGAGGTGGGCTTTGATAAAGGACTTTCACAGGTCCATCTGATTGACCAATCAAAATACCAGCACTTTCAAGGTTTCTCTGCCAACATTGTGGATGAAAAGAAGGCTCCCACGCAGGCATACTTGTTTCCAATAAGTTGTACGTTGCTGGGCTAATAATCCGGAGAACGTAAATTCAAATCCCACCTGGGCAGTTTGAGAATTTGAATTCAGTTTATAAAATCTGGAAATAAAAATTTGGCATCAGTAAAAGTGAAAATGAAACCGTCGGATTGTAGTTAAAAACTCAACTGATTCATTTTGTGCTTTAGGGAAGGAAACCTACCGCCCTTACCCGGTCTGCGCTCACGTGTAACTCCAGTCCCACGCCCAACGTGACTCTTAACTGCCCTCTGAAGTGGCCTAGTAAATCACTCAGTTATATCAAAAAACAACTTAAGCAAGTCCACCACCACCTTCTCAGGGCAACTATGGATGGGCTATAAATGCCAACCTTGCCAGTGACGCCCACATCCTGTGAGTAAATAAGAATCCCTGTAGCTTGGACTCTAACCTGGAACATTAAAACAAACAACAGAAATAAAAGTTGCTGTGGTTCTGTACTATATTTATGAGGTGATAAATTTATAGCTCTCTTGAGTTTTAAACACTCTCTGCAATGCTCCACCATTGGCGGCCGTGCCTTCAGCCGCGTAGGCCCTAAGCACTGGAATTCCCTCCCAAAACCTTCCTGCCTCTCTACCTCTCTCTCCTCCTTTAAGACGCTCCTTAAAACCTACTCTTTGACTAAGCTTTTGGTCACCTGTCCTAATTTCTACTCATGTGGCTCGGTGTCAAATTTTGTTTGATAATCGCTCCTGTGAAGCGCCTTGGGACGTTTTACTACGTTAAAGTTGCTGTATAAATGCAAGTTGTTGTTATAGTCGTAGACGTGTTAACATGTTTGTGTGATGCAAGGGAGCTGTTAACTCCTATTAATAAAACAAAATATTGCACAAAGGAATGTTATATGTTCCTGTTAACAAGTTTATACAGCTGGCTTCAAGTGTTGTAATTGAAAATGGCATCCCCTCTAAACTTATAGCAAAATTACAGGCTAGACACATTTTTATTGTAAAGTTATTGCAGCTAAAAGGTAATGTTCAATACAGATTGCTCGGGCTAGGCCTGGATTCAAAATGCTCTATTGATTTTAGTTATGGTATGCAGCTCCGCACTGTGAAAACTATTTGCCTTCAGGCACATCTTTGATCTATGCAACATGATGTAAAATCTGGATTTCTCAATCAGAACCATAACCAGGCGTGACTGATCAATCCTAAGATAACGTTCAGTTGAGTTTTATCAGGTTAAAGGACTCAGACCAGAGGCTCTCAGTGAGCTTGTCCAGCGAGTAACCCATCCGCTCGGGCCTAGAAGGCTCCAGGTTCGATCGCAAGTCTTAATCGGCTATGAGGGGAATGGACAGATTAGGGGTGTTACAGTTTGCCTCATTCTCCTGATGAGGAAATGGGAAAAACAACTTCAGTCAAGGTGCTTGCTCCCAATCACCATCCAGTGACTGCTGCTGGGAGAAACTATGTGCGGTCATTAAGTGAAGTCAAGATCAGTTTGACCGTGTGGCCCTCATGGTCAAATAGTTCACCGACAATCATCGTCAAGGTAAAAACTTGAGTAATGGTTTTTCTGCTCTTCCTCCTCGCATAAAACAATATGGATGCTACTGACGAACCCTTTCAGCTCCATTGGCCTCAGTTTAAGCTGCATTTATGCCATTCACCTCGTTTAGACGTTTGAGCAGATTGGGAGAGATTCTCCTCTGCCAACCTGTCCAAAATTGGGCACGGTCGCGACGGAGTATGGCGGAGAATGCGTGCCCATCACCAATGCCTCGCGGGGCATTCCCTCCCCCTCCTCCCCCGCTGCGACCGCCATTGGCTACTCCACTCCTCACCGCCCCCGGGGTCTCAACATAGTGGCAGGAGTGTGCCCAGGACCCTGGCGAATTTGCCTTCCCCCTGCCCCACTTAAAACCGTTTCCTGATGTCTCGGCATGGGAATTTATGGTAGACTGTGGCGGTAAAGGATCAGAGCTCCCCGCAGTGGACGGAGGAAGCCTCGTAGTGGCCCACCACACCATCCACGTCAGGCCCCGCGATTAACCTGCCGAAGGCCTCGTTGCCCCTTCTGCACCGATGGGACTCTCCGCCTTCCCAGTCGCAAGTTGCGTCCTGATGGCAGGAATCCCACCCTAACCCTAAGCCAATCCCAACCCTGACCCTAATCTTAACCCTAACTCTAACCTTTAACCCTAACCCTAACTTTAACGGCAAACTTAACCCTAACCCTAACAGTAAATTTAACCCTAACCCTAACCCTAACCCTAACCCTAACCCTTCCCAGTGGCAAGTTGCATCCTGATGGCAGGAATCCCACCCTAACCCTAAGCCAATCCCAACCCTGACCCTAATCTTAACCCTAACTCTAACCTTTAACCCTAACCCTAACTTTAACGGCAAACTTAACCCTAACCCTAACAGTAAATTTAACCCTAACCTTAACCCTAACCCTAACCTTAACCCTAATGCTAACCTTAACTCTAATGCTAACCTTAACCCTAACCCTAACATTAACCCTAACCCTAACCCAGGAACATAGGTCAGGGTTGCGGTAGTTCTGATGGGGCGGGCGGAATCCCCCCTTTCTATCACAGCCATGCTTCTGATGCTAAGTGACAATGAAACCTCAGCTCTCATAGAATCATGCAGCACAGGAGGAGGCCATTCAGCCCATCGTGCCTGTGTTGGCTCTTTGAGAGAGCTATCCAATTAGTTCCACTTCCCTGCTCTTTCCCCGTATTTCTGCAATTTGTTCCCCTTCAAGTATTTATCCAATTCCCTTTTGAAACTTATTATTGAATCTGTTTCCACCGGCCTTTCAGGCAGCGCATTCCAGATCACAACACCCGCTACATAAAAATAATTTCTCCTCATCTCTCTTCGGCCCTTCATTTTCCTGAGATACCGGAACATCTTCCTAACCCTGTGCTTCTCCCACACTTGGCGTTGTCCCAAAACCTTTCATCTCTGTCTGTCTCTAGTTCCCAGGTCCATCCATCTACCTATGTCCCTTCCTCGTACCCTCATCATCTGCCACCCATCTCCATCCCCTGGCTGTATATTTGAGAGATCCAGACTCTCAATGGACTCACAACCTCCGATTCAGAGGTTAGAGAGTGCTACTAACTGAGCTAACCTGACACCTGAAGCCAAGTGTCGGGCTCAAACAGAACAAACCAGCAACCAAGATGATTTTGGGCAATCAGGAATTAAATTTATGAGGATGGGTTACAGAACGAGACTTGTTTTCTTTGAAACGAGGAGATTTTGAGTGCAGACCTGTTTGCTCCGCTCCTGACGCCAGCTAACTTTCGAGAGCCAAGCTCTTTAGGTGGGATTCCAGCAGAGTTCCTGCCCCCCCCAGAGGGCAGCACGGCATTGCGGAGTGGTTGGATAATGGCTGCGGCAGGACTAGGGCACGTGGAGGGGCTACAGCGCAGATTCATCAGAACGATACCGGGGATAAAAGGGTTAAATTATGAGGCGAGGTTTAATAGACTAGGCTTGTGTTCCCTCGAGTATGGAAGATTGAGTGGCGATATAATTGAGGTGTTCAAGATTGGGTAGATAGAGATAAACTATTTCTTCTGGTGGGGGGAGTCCAGAATAAGGGAACACAACCTTAAAATTAGAGCTAAGCATTTCACGGGTGACGTCAGGAAGCATTTCTTCACACAAAGGGTAGTGGAAATCTGGAACACTCTCCCCCAAAAAGCCGATGAGGTCGGAGGTCAATTGAAAATTTCATAACTGAGATTGGTGGATTTTTGTTAGGTAAGGGTATTAAGGGTTAGGGAACCAAAGGCGGGTAAATGGAGTTGAGATACAGATCAGCCGTGATCCAATTGATTGGCGGAACAGGTTCGAGGGGCTGAATAGCCTGCTCCTGTTCCTATGCTGCAGTGTAATGTGACAGGCTGAGTCTGGACTGACCATGAAGATACGACCCATGCAATCAATTGACTTGCGATCGATCACATAGTCAGAGGCAGCCCTTTAAATTTTACTCATGATCCCCGCTGCCATGGCAACCGTGGGCACCAAAAAGACAATCGTTCTGTTGATAAGCATTTGCTCCCTTCTTAGGAACAAGTAACAGTGGCGTACACATGTCAAACAATGGGGCTAACTTCCAATTTCGACCGGCATGTAAAATGGGTGGTCTCAGATCAGCTGCCCACTATACACCCCGTCCGATGGGAAAATGGTCAAGTGAAGCGTCAAAAATCACAATTTTCCGAGGTTAAAACCCAGCTCTGATCGGATTGCAAGTCCCTTCTTGCCTGCGGCAGGGAGGGACGGACGCGAGACCCCGGGTTCATGTGGACGTGGGCCCGCAGTGCAAAAAATTGGACTTACATTGAAAAGGTGTCCCTTCAGAGAGTCCTGAAGAATGGCTGGTGTGCGGCGATGAAAATGTCACACTGGTGCAGCAGGGCAGAGTGACGAAGGTTTACCTTCATAGTTGGGTATCATGGAGTTTTAGGGGCCATGTAGAAAGGTTCAATCCATGTTCCCATGCTGATACGAACAGCTCCCGGTGTTGTGGTTTAGGATTTATCCACTAGTGAGGCAACAGGACTAAGCACAGCCCTGCGGCAGGCCTTTAGGGTGTGGCGGCCTCTTGCACATCCCCGATTTTCGTCACTCCACCATTGGCGGCCGTGCCTTCAGCTGCCTGGGCCCTCAGCTCTGGAATTCCCCCCCTAAACCTCTCCGCCTCTTCACCTCTCCCTCCTCCGTTAAGTCGCTCCTTAAAACCTACCTCTTTGACCAAGCTTTTGGTCACCTGTCTTAATATTTCGTTACGTGGCTCGGTGTCAAATTTAGTTTGATAATCGCTCCTGTGAAGCGCCTTGGGACGTTTTACTACGTTAAAGGCGCTGTATAAATGCAAGTTGTTGTTGTTGTTGTCGTCGTCGTGTAAGAGACGATTACAGGACAGTGTTTGGGATCACAATTTGGGCACCGATGAATTGAGCTCCTAGTCCATATTATCAGTTTGAAAGGAAAAATAAATATTTGTAATTACAATGAATAATATTGAAGAGCAGTGATTGTTATAACGTAACAAAGAGCAAGATCCCACTCACAACAGTGAGACCAATGGGCAATTAATCTGTTTGTCGGTTAAGGGAGGAAAATTGACCAGGGCATTGGGGCAACTCCCTGCTCTTCTTCAAAGCAGGGGACTCTTTAACATCCAACACAGGACAAAGTCTGGGAACTCAGCTTAATCTTTCACCCGGCCAATAGCACCTGCAACAACATGGCGTTGGACTGTCAGCCTCGATTGTACATTATGTTCTGGAGTGGGGCTTGAACCCACATCCTTCAAGAAACAACAGCGCTACCAATTGAGAGTCAAGGCACTCAGTTCCCAGTGAGTGAGCAGAGATTCAGTGGGCTGATTTAATTAGTTCTTTAATAGTAAGTTGACTCAGAAATTCAAGTTCCTTTTCATGAAAGAAAAAGATGCTGCATAAAAGAGGGGAAAAAAAATCCTTTGCCTAATAGATGAAGATGATATTCTTCTTCTTGAATATTATGACATGAAGGATCTTTTGTGTAAACTTACACTTGTGCATGGTTTCCAAGCACTTTTTTTGTTATAATTACATGGATAATGGCCAGCATTTTATTCATCTTGGTGAAAAATCATATGGCCTTGAAATAAGTAAAGCCTGAAAATAAATGAGGGAATTTAAAAGTAATGACAAATAGCACAAAGGCCTTATAGACAACCAGGCTACAGGTCTTTTGCTCATTCTTACTTCAAGGCCAGCTAGATTTTAATAGTAGGTTTATGTAAAATAATTTCTAAACTTCAGCTAACATTATTTATGACTTAAGTTTGATGGGAACAGTTTGCAATTGTGTGGACTGGCCTTCCACGGAAATGGGTTTTCTGAGAAGTAATAATGTACGTTATGGGTAAACGAGGGGCAATGTCATGTGGGGAAATGCTTTTTTTTAATTTATGGAGAACCCCAGATAAATGGTCAAGACCCATAGCATGTAGGAACATTCGGAGTAGGCCATTCAGCCCCTCAAGCCTGTTCCGCCATTCAATTAGATCACAGCTGATCTGTATCTTAACTCCATTTACCCACCTCGGTTCCATAACCCTTAATACTATTGCCTAACAAAAATCTAGCAAATCTCAGTTTTGACATTTTCAGTTGACCCCCCAGCCTCAACAGCCTTTTGGGGGAGAGAGTTCCAGATTTCCACTCCCCTTTGTGTGAAGAAGTGCTTCCTGACATCACCACTGAACGGCCTAGCTCTAATTTTAAGTTTATTCCCCCTTGTTCTTGACTCACCCACCAGAGGAAATAGTTTCTCTCTATCTACCCTATCAAATCCTTTAATCATCTTGAACATCTCAATTAGATCACCCCTTAAATTTCTCTACTCAAGGGAATACAAGCCTAGGCTATGCAACCTGTCCTCATAATTTAACACTTTTAGCCCCGGTATCGGTCTGAAACCACGAAAGTCGACATGATTAACAGGGATGACAATGTAAATTGAGAAGTGACAGGTAGGTGATACCAAAAACGATGGATTGCAAGGGGGAGGGAAACCTGAGTGAGGTAAGACATTGCATGCTTTTGAGATTCTATGAAGGAATGAGGCAGGGTATCCAATGATGTGAGCAGCTTTGATTTCAACTCAACAATGTATTATTTAAAATTTGAGAATAGAGTTCCACAGTTTTAAGGTCCTGGGAGATATCGAGTGGGACACTCTTGAGTTCAACATAATGACGAGACAGGGCTGCAGGACAGCACTTAGGATGGTGAATTTGAACATAGGAACAGGAGCGGGCCATTCAGCGCCTCGAGCCTGTTTCCACAGGAGCTAAAGAGGAGCAAGAGAGGACGATTCAGAGGAGTCAATGGCCAAAATAGTGTCAATAAAACAAGAGGCAAGACATTTTGTGACTGAGAGATTGTTGGCGTGGGGTAAGAGGAAAGGTCAGCTGATGACAAGCTTTTAAAAGAAAGAAAAACATTTTGCATTTTTCATTTCTGTAGCACCTTTCGTGACTTCAGAGTGATCCAAAGCACTTGACAGTCAATGAAGTACTTTAGAAGTGCAGTCAATGCAGCAGGCAATTTGTGCACAAATAGCACAAACAAGATGTGATAATAACCAGATAATCTGTTTTTTTTAGTGACGTTGGTTGAGGGATAAATATTGGCCGGGACACCGGTGAGAACTACCCTGCTCTTCTTCAAAATAATGCCATGGGATCTTGCGCGTCCACAGACGAGGCCTTGGTTTAACATCTGAAAGACAGCACCTCTAACAATGCAGCACCGGGAGTGTCAGCACAGGTAGTGGCAGGTTGAGTGAGGCTGACCGTGAAAGAGATGCACGAGAGGGTGAGTATGAGATAGAGCCGTGAGATTGTATGAGGATTGGGTTGAGTGGTAGTGGCGGGATGAGTACTGGCGAGGTGAGTAAGTGTTGGTAAGATGAGGATGAGGTTTGAATGGGTATGAGGGGTGAAGTGACAGAGTAGTGTTGGCAGTGCAGAAGGAGATGTGAGGTGGGGGCGGTGATGTTTCAGAAGGAGTGTAGGGGAATGAGTAAGCGTACTCACTTTGGCTGACCTACTGAGGTCATTGCAGCGCCTCCTGCACTGTATGCAGGTGCGTGATATGTTGGTGGTGCTGGTGACCTCCTCCGCCACCTCGAGCCACGCCTTCTTGGTGGCAGAGGCAGGCCGCTTCCTCCCGCCCGCCGGGGGGAAGATCTCTGTCCTCCCCCTCCTCCTCACCCCATCCAATGATACCTGGAGTGAGGCATCTTTAAACCTGGGAGCAGCCTTCCCCCTGGGCTGCTCCATGCTGTATTTGTTGCAGCATCTGTCAGTGGAGGACTGCCCCTTTAAATAGAGCTCCTCCAGCTGACAGACCTTCCTGCGCATGCGCAGCCCGCCCGACGCGCAGATCAGCAGCGGGGAACCCGGAAGACCAGGTGAGTGGATCCAATTAGGCTGCGATCGCGCGCGGGGCAGACTGATTTCACCAGGCGTGTTACCCACGCGCCCAATAGACCCCCCCCGCCGCGAACACGCAGCCTTGGTAATATCGAGCCCCAAGTCTCTGGAGTGGGACTTGACCTCACAAACCTTCAGACGCAGCGGCAAGATTGCTACCCACTGAGCCATGGATGACATCTGACGAATTAGCACGCGTGTACTGTAACAGTTGTGCACTTATTGGTAGAAATTGTTCATTTTTTTTAAAAAAATGATTATTTCTGCTGCAGCGTTAACACACCGAGCTAAACAACAGCCCGTACTTCAGATTAGAGTCGATTTAATTGAGTTGCCCTCCTTGACCAAGCTTGCTTACGCTAGCTTCAGGCAGATGGTGGCATTTGCTGGTGCCTCGCCCATTACCCTCTCCCCAAAGCCCGTAGACGGGGCACCAGCGTGTTTCACAAATCATCTCCGAGGGACAACTGGGCACACAAGCTGCCAGCTTCTCAAGGACGCGAGGAGAATAGGCCGGCTGTGCTGTGAGAGACGAGCACTTATCATGCAAAGACAGACCCACTTCACGCTGGGAGTGACCTGTCTTTATCAGGCGTGTGTGTATTCCTAGGCAGCCTGGGTCTCAGCTCATGAACGGGTATTATGGACACGTACTGATGGAAAGGCATTAGGGTAAACTTATTCAAAGCTAAAAGCAATTATAACTCTGTTACTTCCAATTAAACGAACAATACATTTGCCAATCTTCCTTTTATTACATATTAATCAAAGTAAATTGGTTTCTTAATTTCCTTTTTAGTTATGTCTGATGGATCAGAGCCACCTTGAATTTCTTGGCAAATTTTTGTAGCAAATAATTAAAGAACACAGACATGTGTCTGATATAAGTGCTCTCTAAGCTCCATCTTAGTGGTCCTTACAGAATTAATCTTCCTCACCTCATCTCCTGTCACCCAGTGGGAAGCGATCCAGCTCTAATTAATGGCATTTATATTAGAATTTCTTCAGTTCTGAAAACATATTGAATTTTAATTGATTCTGCGAGGTGGGATTGGGGGCTCAGTTAACCGAGCCACAGATAGGAAAATCCCAAATAATAATCCTACCCTGCTCCCTCCCCTCCCCCCCCCCCCCCCCCCCCGACTCCAGCCGGGTGTGAAATAGCCCAGGATACGTGGCGGTGCGTCTTACATAGAAACATAGAAAATAGGAGCAAGAGTAGGCCATTCGGCCCTTCGGGCCTGCTCCGCCATTCAAAATGATCATGGCTGATCGTCTAACTGACAACCCTGTTCCTGCTTTTTCCCCATATCCCTTGATGTCTTTAGCATTAAGAAATATATCTATCTCCTTCTTGAATATATTTAATGACTTGGCTTCCACTGCCTTGTGTGTTAGAGAATTCTACAGGTTCACCACCCTCTGAGTGAAGAAATTTTTCCTCATCTCGTTTCCAAATGGCATACCCCGTATCCTGAGACTGTGACCCCGGTTCTGGACTCCCCATCCATCGGGAACATCCTCCCTGCATCTTGGTGTTTCCAAGATTTTTGGTCTCTCATGAAAGCTCTTCAAATGTCCCACTGTTTAACCAACAGGCAGTCCTCTCTTAAATGTGTTTAAGAAAGGACTTGCATTTATATAGCACCTTTCACGACCTCAGGACATCCCAAAGTGTTTGACAGCCAATTAAGTACTTTTGAAGTGTCATCACTGTTGTAATGTAGGGAAACATAGCAGCTAATTTGCGCACAGCAAGCTCCCAAAAACAGCAATAAGATAATCGTTTAGTGATATCGGTTGAGTGATAAATATTGGCCAGGACACCCCTTGCTCTTCTTCGAAATAGTGCCACAGAATCTTTTACATCCACCTGAGAGGGCAGATAGGGCCTCAGTTTAATGTCTCCTCTGAAAGATGGCACCTGGTAATACTGGACTGGGAGGGTCAACATAGATTTAGTGCTTCTCTGGAGTGGGACTTAAACCCATAACTTGCTGACTCAGAGGTGGAGAGAGCTAACCACTAAGACTGACGCCTTATCTGCCGTCAGATAAATTTAGCGAGACTCCAAAGGGTTATTGCAACATTTGGACCTCATAAAATGAACGCCGGCAGAATGACCAGGACGTTAAATTTGCCGAGGGCAACACATGTTATTTACCTTGTCCCACGGATGCTTTGGTGAGTTGTGATTTTCGTTCCCTCGGTTCAATTTTCTCCCCTCCTCTCCTGAAGGTGCCGGCTCTCTTGAAGCAGTTCCACAGGTGCTGGCACCACTTTGGCACGTCACCCAAGTTAGCCGTCCTCCGTGCGTGAATCAAGGCAGTGAGCATCACGGGGCTCATCGACCATGGGGAGCATCACAACCGAACCAGAACCAGATCACAAACCTCTCCGGTGGGGAGGGGGCGGTAACCACACAGCGATCAGAAGTTGCGGATCTTTCTCTTGTGCTGGCCATGAGACATTGGAGCCAGTAGCAGCTCCGTTGCAGCAGCCACCCCGCTCGGGATGGCCACAGGCCAGGGAATTGCCGGTCTGTATGGCATAGTCTCATCATGTTTCTTAAAGAGACACAGGACGTCTTTCCTGCAGTTGCCTTTACAATGAGACACTAAAGTCCTGGCTGGGTGATAACAACACTCCAGCTATTAACTGGACCATTTAAAGAGCAAAATATAAAAACAATGAATAGAGCAGCTTCTCGTTGCCGTTATCAACATTCCTTTCTTCCGGTCGGAAAATCATGGAATGACTGCCTTCACCCTACCCATGACTATTCCAATGCTCTCCTGGCCGGCCTCCCACCTCCCACCTTCCATTTACTTGAGCTCATCCAGAAATCTGCTGCCCGTATCATAACTCGCACCATGTCCCGTTCACCCATCACTCCCTGTGCTCGCTGATCTACATTGGCTCCCGGTCCGGCAACGCCTCGATTTTAAAATTGGCATCCTTGTGCTCAAATCCCTCCATGGTCTTGCCCCCCTCCCTAGCTCTGTAACCTCCTCCAGCCCCTACAACCCTCCGAGACCTCAGCGTTCCTCCAATTCTGGCCTCTTGCGCAGCCCCGATTATTATCACTCCACCACTGGCGGCCGTGCCTTCAGCTGCCTAGGCCCTAAGCTTTAAAATTCCCTTTCTGAACCTCTTTGCCTCTCTACCTCTCTCTCCTCCTTTAAGACGCTCCTTAAAACCTGCTTCTTTGACCAACCTGTCCTAAAATCTCCTTTTGTGGCTCGGTTTCAAATTTTTGTTTGATAATCACTCCTGTGAAGCGCCTTGGGACATTTTACCACATTAATGGCGCTATATAAATGCAAGATTTTGTTGTTGTTGATTGCCATTAGCGGCCCCGGTCTGGTGGGCAGGGTACATCGGAAAGTAATGTACAGAAAGAGCGTAAAGCCAGGACTGTGATCAAAACATGAGGCTGCAGTTAAATTGCTCAAAATAAATTGCCTCGCAAATATAGTTATTCTAGTGCTGGTGAAGAGCACTTTAATCGTATCTCTCCGGCACTCAGCGGGAGTTAACAGTGGGGGATTGTGCGGCAGTGAAAGGTTTAATCAAAAAACAAATCCTCACTCTTTCATTTTTTACATTCTGAGTCTCGTCAATATCAGTGACATTACTTCCAAACATGAAAGATCATTTGCACTCTGACAAGACCCCCAGAGACTGCCTTATCAATTCTCAGATCCCTCTAGGGTACCAATGCAAAATGATCAAACAATGATGCATAGGCAATATTAGAATTCAGCAATTTTTTTTTTGGTTTACAAATATTTTGCAAACAGCATTCCCCACAGACTGCGATCTTATTAACTCTGCAACTGCCCACTCAGTTGGTAGCACACTCACCTCACAGTGCCGCTCCTGAGACTTCAGCACAAAATTCCAGCTGAGGCTCCCAGTGGACTACTGTTAAACTGAAGCCCCATCTGCCCTGTCAAGTGGACATATAAGATTCCATGTCACAATTTCGAAGAAGAGCATGGGAGTTCTCCCCAGTATCCTGGCCAATATTTATCCCTTAACCAACACAACTAAAACAGATTATCTGGTCATTATCTCATTGCGGTGTGTTGGATCTTGCTGTGCACAAATTGGCTGCTGTGTTTCTTACATTACAACAGTGACTGCAAAAGCACTTAATTGGCTGTAACGTGCTTTCGGATGTCCTAAGGTTGTGAAAGGTACGACATAAACGCAAGTTCTCTCTTTAAATGCTTCTCGCCGGACATACCTGAACTTCAGTTATAGTCAGCCGCAGAGCTTGGCTCCCTCAACTGGCTGACCATTTGACTCTTGTCTTCAGCTCCTCCTGCGTGCAATCCCACTGTTTTAGCTTCATCCTTCCAACTGGACCCATTCCATTACAGTGTGAAGTTTCTAATCTTGAACTACACAGCGCACGTGACCCAACCATCACAATCTACCTACTGTAACATACTGTAAAAGAAAGAAAGAACTTGCATTTATATAGCACCTTTCATGACCTCAGGGCTTCCCAAAGCTCTTTACAGCCAATTAAGTACTTTTGGAAGTGTAGTTACTGTTGTAATGTAGGGAAACATGGCAGCCAATTTTCGCATTTAGGTCCCACAAACAGCAATGCGATAAATGAGCAGATAATGTTTCTCAGTGTTGGTTGAGGGATAAATATTGGCCAGGACACCCGAGGGATCTCCCCTGCTCTTCTTCAAAATAGTGTCATGGGATCTTTTGGGTCCATCTGAGAGGGCAGACGGGGCCGTGGTTTAACGCCTCATCTGTAAGACAGTGTAGCACTCCCTCAGTACTGCGTTGGGAGTGTCAGCCTAGATTATGTGCTCAAGTCTCTGGAGTGGGACTTGAACCCACAACCTTCTGACTCAGATAATCTGTGTTTTAGTGCTGCTGGTTGAGGGATAAATATTGTCCGGTCCACCGGGGCGAACTCTCCTGATGTATCTGTGCAGTATAAGCGTTTATGAATATTCCTTTATTTCAGCAAATATCAGTATTTCATATAGGTTTAAATCTGGGTATTTAGAGACATTCCCTTAACAACATTTCAACTGGGCAAGTGACTAAATCAGACTGAACAAGTGAGAACAAGCTGAATGCTTTTCTATCTGGGGTTGGAGGGGTATCGATTGAATCGGTTGTGATTCATGTCTCCTTCAAACCTGGAATATAATGAATCCTGGAACAGGTTCAACGTGAGAACAATACACAGGCGATTTCCTTGTCATCAGTTCCGTGTTCATCGTTCTGTTCTGCCAGCTCGTACCCAACACTCCTTCTTGTGCAAACCCTCACAAAAACCTTCCAGCCTCTCTCCCGGGTCTTCATGGGCTCAATATAAGGTGCTGTCTGGGCATTTAGCCTCATACCCTCTTCTTTACACAGCCCGTGATTCGTCTCTTGAGCAACACATCTCCTTTATTACAGCAGAGGAGTTCAACTCAAGGTAAGATGAGGCTTGACAAGTACAATGATTATAGTTGGCCCTTGTGAGTTTGCAATAATAAGCTTTTGATGTTGTATGATCCAACACACTTTTCTTATGTAGGCTGCATGTTGTAACATGTTGTTAACATTTATTTTAAAAAGGCATACATAGGACCACTGCTCTTTTTGACATACATTAATAACCTGGACTTGGGTATAGAGGGTATAATTTCAAAGTTTGCAGATCACACGAAACTTGGAAATGTAGTAAACAATGTGGACGATAGGAGGACATAGGCACTGGTGAAATGGGCAGACACATGGCAGATGAAATTTAATGCAGAGACAGGAGACCCTTATCTGACAGGCCCTTGCAGTCCCTGAGTAAACTGAGTTGCTTGTTGTGGGTTAGTGTTCAGAAGGCACCATGGGATCTTCTTGGAGAGAAAGATATATTTTTATGTGGATTTTATTGGAGCACAAGCATTCGAGCTTCCGCCTCTCCCCCATGGCTTGGTGCGTTCACTTCTGAACGATGTGATGTGGTACAGACCATGAAGGCCTCAATAGAAGTGCAAGAGTTGTCCTCAGTGCCCCTAGGCTAAGGAAGGAGAAAAACAAATTAGCCAAGGTTCCCACTCCTGATTATTATCCAGTGACCCCTGCAGTTTATAAATCACTGGTTAGGCCCCAGCTGGAGTATTGTGTCCAATTCTGGGCACCACACTTTAGGAAGGATGTCAAGGCCTTTGGAGATTTACTAAATGGTACTAGAAAATACCCAATGCATTTGCTTTTACTGAGAGACATTGCTGTAGTTTCAGTCATGAGTTCTGTTTGATGTAGTTCGTCGGGATTCTTTTTAAATAGACTCTGTGGACTGTTTGCTGCAGTGCGCTGTTTAAACAGAATTGTTTGCTGAGTGAATAGACATTGTTTGCTGTAAAATAGGGTTGTTGTGAGTCCTGCCATAAGTCCCGCCCCTGCCTTCAACTCATTGGCTGAAACGCAGTGGTGTCAATAGACACACTGTAAAGATGATTGGCAAAAGAACCAAAGACGACGTGGGGAAAAACTTTCTTACGCAGCGAGTGGTTAGGATCTGGAATGCGCTCCCCGAGAGGGTGGTGGAGGCAGATTCAATCATGGCCTTCAAAAGGGAACTGGATAAGTACTTGAAGGGAAAAAGTTTGCAGGGCTGCGGGGGCGGGCGGGGGAGTGAGACTAGCTGGATTGCTCTTGCAGAGAGCCGGCACGGACTCGATGGGCCGAATGGCCTCCTTCCGTGCTGTAACCTTTCTAAATGGGTTAAGACCTCCATTAAAATAAAGGAGATAGGGCAATGGTACAAGCAGGTTAAATCTCAGTGCATTGACTTCAGGCTGTGCTCTCTGTGGAAGGAAGAGAGAAGGATTTTTACGTCAATCCAGTGGGTGATCATTAATCATGGACCAGCCAGATGAGGAGGAGAAAAAAACATCAACTGCAACAGGATCTTAAATAATTAATAAACGAAAGCTTTAGCATGTGTTTTTTGACCAAAGACTCCCAGAGGGCTTAACATGACAGTCATCCATTTTACCACATCTGACAGAAGATCTTGCTTTAAATATTTATAACCCTGTGCTGGCTTAACATGTTTTTAGTACACACAGGGATCAATACACATGAGTTTAATTTTCTAAATATCCTTTGTGTGTATTTGTGCTCATTAAGGTGACAGATGACAAACAACTGCTTGAGAATGGAATGTAACCCCAATGACAGCATCGCGCATCAAACCCTTTCAGATCAAGCATTGCACAGACTAAATCGAACGTACGCATTTTATTTAAATTTTTTTGTGTAAGTGCTCATTGAAGTGAAAAAACAAAAAAAAAGGAAAGAATTTGCATTTATATAGCGCCTTTCACGACACCCCAAAGCACTTTACAGCCAATGAAGTACATTTTGAAGTGTAGTCACTGTTTCAATGTAGGAAACGCAGCAGCCAATTTGCGCACAGCAAGATCCCACAAACAGCAATGTGATAATGAGCAGATAATCTATTTTTTAATGCTTGGTTGTGGGATAAAGAGCAGCAGGACACCAGGGAGAACTCTTCTGCTCTTCTTTGAAATAGTGTCAAGGGATCTTTTACGTCCACCTGAGAGGACAGATGGGGCCACAGTTTAAAGTCTTATCTGAAGGACGGCACCTCCGACAGCGCAGCACTCCCTCAGTACTGTACAGGGAGTGTCAGCCTGGATTATATGCTCGAGTCTCTGGAATGGGGCTAGAACCCAAGACCTTCTGACTCAGAGGCCAGAGTTCCACTCACAGTGTAGCCTGGTTAGATGGTGAAGTGAAGCTCACTGCCCAGTAACCCCAACCTTTGAAGGGAACCCCCAATTCAGGAAGTGTGCAATCTGTGGACTACAGGCAGCCTACGAGCTCTGCCAATACAGCCCTCGAAGCCTGGAAAACCTCATCCTTATTTGCCTTTATATTTTTTTAATGGCTGGTTTGTTTGAGATGTGTTTGGGGCTTGGAGGATTTGGAAAGGGCTTTGCTTAGTGCTGTTGCCTCGTTGGCGGATAAACTCTAACTCACAACATCGGGATCTTTCAGTATCAGCAATCTCAGATCATATGCAAATTGTTGGAAACGTGAATTGTTTTACATAGAATTACATCAAAACCACAGCACAGAAACAGGCTATTCGGCCCGACTGGTCTATGCTGGTGTTTATGCTCCACACGAGCCTCCTCCCTCCCTACTTCATCTAAGCCTATCAGCATATCCTTCCATTCCTTTTTTCCTGGTGCTTATCTTGTTTCCCCTTAAATGCATCAATGCTATTTGCCCCAACTAATGCGTTCAACTTTTATACGTGGCCCCTGAAACTCCATGATACACAACTTGTGCAGCCAAATAAGGGAAGTCCTCTCCCTGGACGACGTCTGCCCGCCCCGACCCTGACCTATTTTCTCGGGTCGGGGTTCATTCTGTAAGCACGGCGCGTTCCCGGTGCGATTCCTGCCCTTCAAGGTGGAACCTGGCAGTACAAGAGCGGAGATTCCTGGAGGTACAGTAGAGGGAGTGAGTTGACCTTAAAGGGGCAAGAAGTGGCCCAGAAATGGGACTCAAGGCGCCCGCTGTAGGTCTTAGCCAGTACCGAGGCCTTCATCAGGTTGAGTGCTGGCCCTGACTTGGAGGGAGAAGAGCTCACTGCGGGGCTTTCTCCCTCCACTGGGGGAAACCCTGACAAACAACAACAACAACAACAACAACAACAACAACAACAACACCTTGCATTTATATAGCGCCTTTAATGTAGTAAGACGTCCCAAGGTGCTTCACAGGAGCAATTGTCAAACAAAATTTGACACTGAGCCACGTAAGTAGATATTAGGACAAGTGACAAAAAGCTTGATCAAAGAGGTAGGTTTTAAGGAGTGTCTTAAAGGAGGAGAGAGAGGCGGAGAGGTTTAGGGAGGGAATTCCAGAACTTAGGGCCTAGGCAGCTGAAGTCACGGCCGCCAATGGTGGAGCGGTGAAAATCGGGGCTATGCAAGAGGCCTGAATTGGAGGAGAGCAGAGATCTCAAAGGGCTGTAGGGCTGGAGGAGGTGACAGAGATAGGGAGGGGGCGAGGCCATGGAGGGATTTTAAAACAAGGGTGGTGAGAATTTTTAAATCGAGGCATTGCCTGACCGGGAGCCAACGTAGGTCAGCGAGCACGGGAGGTGATGAGTGAACAGGACTTGGTGCGATTTAGGTAACACTCCGTTCAATATCATGAGCTGAATATGTGGGAATTCCCCTCCCATCCTGCAAAAGGGCACAAAAAGCAGAAACATTCTCCACACTATCACAGGATTCGATGACCAAAGGATTGATTGCTACCTGGATCCAAGGGATTAATTGGAATGCAGACATGCTGATCACCCAAATGCTACACTGTCAAAAACTGACGGATGATACCTTCTGAGTGATACCTAGGCTAGGTCTCCTTCATATAAGAACGCTCGCTTCCCCAACATTCGCCACAGACTGCATAAACAGAGACACGCAGATAGCCTTGCCTGCACTTACAGGAGACAAAACTGATGGAAGGAATCAGGGCAGAATACAAGAATAACCTTGTCAGAATCAGGAACCACTGGGTAGCGGTAATGGCCTCCTACCTGTAGTGTCGCTGGGAAACTGAGATAATATTCTGATCTTGTCCTTCAATCTGTTTTGCCTACCTTCAGTTTCTTGGTACCAGTACGAGAGCCCGCACACTTGCCCCCCCCCCCGACTCTGGCATGCTGGGTACCTTGAGAGCATTGCAAATCATGGCTATTATTAGCTGCTCAGCCTAAGGTACCACAGGTGGGAAAGTCCATATTTAGTCGTAAGATGCAACTCACAGCGTAACAGCCTATTTACATTTGATTATCTCGAATACAACATTAATCCGTGTTCTGCTTTTCTTTTAACATGCAACCAAAAATAATCCAAAATGATTACTTTTCTTATTCAAGTGAAACCTCCATCAAAATTCAGAAGTAGCATCTTTTTTCCAAAGAAATAAAACTGAATCAAATCAGTTCCTGACGAAAGGTCATCGAATTGAAACGTTAACTCTGTTTCTCTCTCTCCACAGATGCTGCCTGACCTGCTGAGTATTTTCCAGCATTTTCTGTTCTTATTTCAGATTTCCAGCATCCGCAGTATTTTTGCTTTTTTGCATATCCTCCTCTCAGTAACATCGCTGTAATTTTATTCCTGATGGGTCATAAGGGCAGGTCACCCTTTTGCGCTCAGCGTTCCTTGCAGGATGACCGCTCTACATTTAACGGCCTCTGAGATTTATTTTCTGGGATCTCTGGTTGTCCACAGACCAACGTTTCCGGCCAGCAGGAGCATTCCCGCCGGGAAAACCTAGAAATCAGACGCAAAACCCGCAAATGCAGCAAAATCTGATGTAAAAACAGAACATGTCGGAAATTTACAGCTGGTCGGTCAGAGCCTGTAGAAAGAAACCTCATTTTTCTCTTCACAAATGGTTATTGCCCCATTGCCACCAACAGAGAAACAATTCGGCAAGTGCCCTCTAGTGAGAAGGCACAACCTATAAAATCATTTCCATATAAAGGTCCCGATATTTACGGGGAGGGAGCGGGTGAGGCTGAAATTGGCAGAAGAACCCTGCAAGGCATGGGCTGTGGAGGCCCGGCCGATCTTAACGGCAGGGCCCTCGATTGGGCAGTGGTGGGAGGGGGGGTGGTGGTGGGGATGGGAAGGAGGCTGGAGATCGGGGCTGGTGAAGGCCAAAAGCTTCCTTGAGGGGCCTGGCGGGGGGGTGGGGGTGGGTGAGGCGAGCACTCCTGCTCCTCCTGGCCTGAAAGAGGCACTTACCTTATGGAGTCGGCAACCTCCGCCTCCCTTTCACTGCTGGGTTTCCCGATCCCTGAGAAACCTGTGCAGCAACATTCAATTTCGAATCAGGCTCCCAATTGCGCTGTAGGAGCCCGATTTAAATATGTTAATTAGCCCGACGTGGGGGGATTAATAGCGAGGCCAAAGTCTAATTTGAACGAAACAAAAAGGAAACTTCTAGTCTATATCATAATACTATTACGTGTGTTGACCAGACACTCTATTCCCTGCGGTGCCCACCAGTTAAGGAAAGCCTCAAACGAATCAATGGACACTCTATACTCTCTCACCGGGGCCATGGGCAAGACCACAGAAGAGAGGAAGATTGACCTTTCACAGTTGCTGTGTATTTCCAGCATTTTCTGCAGGAAATCTGACACTCAGTTACCTCACTTGGCCCCTTTAGTAGAAACACCCCCTCTATTTGCATCTCTGGTCAATCTTCACAGTGGAGCATATATTCCTCTCAAGCTAAATCTCAGGGGTTCTTCCGTGTGTATTCTTGCTTTTTCGTATCGGGATGTGCTTTTGCTAATAGAAAACCAGCTGAATCGTTGCCTCCAAAATCAGCTGTAGACTGTGGATGAAACATTACCAAGAGTTCAGTAGAAGAGGAAGAGCCCAGGAAGAGAGGGGATCCGGAGAGGGCTTTTGGAACACAAATCTTCACTCCAGCTCAGCAAGCGATGGGGCGGAACCGCTGTTTGGAAAGGCCATTCGAGATCAATGATAGGAGTTGGTTTCAAAGTGCCTCATTCACTGTATTTAACATTCAAAGTGGTAGAAGATGAAAAAATATAATGTTAAGTTGGCACCAGACATAAGACTGTCCAGACCCACCATTAGCACAACAAGGGCTGGACTCTCCTCTTATTGGCAGCTTAGTGATGGGGTGGGACTTCAGTCCGCCCACTAGTCTCGGCTGCTCAAACTTCCTCCCGAATCCTTCGTTGTCCATGCAGGATGAGTTAAGGAGGTAATTCCGCTTCCTCATTGGGATGCTGCCTTTGGGAGGGAGGGAAACATTTAAAGCTGCTAGTTAAAAGGGGGACAACCACTTTATGAGAAGCAGGAAGTATGTTGGATGGAACAGCAGCTTCAAGGAGATGGGGTGGGGTGGTGGGGGGAAGTCAGCACAGGAAGAGCTCTCAGATTCTCTGATACATGTGTGGAGGTTTTGCTGGCTGAAGTAAGGGCTTAACGGGATCGAGCGTTGGGGACTGAGAGCTGGAAGCCCTATGAGAGAATGGTTGGAAGGAGGAAACAAAAAAGAAAGAACTTGCATTGTATAGCGCCTTTCATAACCTCGGGACGTCCCAAAGCACTTTACAGCCAATGAAGTGCTTTTGAAGTGTAGTCACTGTTGTAATGTGGGAAACGTGACAGCCAATTTGCACACAGCAAGATCCCACAAACAGCAATGTGATGATGACCAGATAATCCGTTTTAATGATGTTGGTTGAGGGATAAATATTGGCCCAGGATACAGGGGAGAATTCCCCTGCTCTTCTTCGAAATAGTGCCATGGAATCTTTTACGTTCACCTGAGAGGGCAGACGGGGCCTTGGTTTAAGGTCTCACTGAAAGACGGCACTTCCGACAGTGCAGCACTCCCTCAGCACTGCACTGGGAGTGTCAGCCTAGATTTTCTGCTCGGGTCTCTGGAAATGGGACACAAACCAATGACCTTCTGCCTCAGAGGCGAGAGTGCTACCGCCGAGCCACAGCTGACACTTAAGCAGTGAGTGCAACCTCCATTACTCCAACAACTGCGACACAGTGCAGGAGGAGGTTCAGTGGCCATACGAGGGTGGTCAAGGTAAATCGTAGGCACTGTTCTCAATCCACTTCCTATACCAATGATGGAGCCTTCCCGCACCTCCTTACCTCTCACCGTCTATCTCTGTCATCAGCTGATCACAGAAACTGACTTATGCAAAGGGGAATCTCTCCAAACATTCGAGCACCAACTTAAACTCACAAGCACTCTGTGAACTCACGTCAACTACAAAGGGGATTCTGCTAGTCTTGAAGGACGGTTCATTGAAAGGGATAATGCATCTTCAGATTTCAGCATTGTGGGCTGCATAACTTCATACATGGGAGACAAGAGCCCATGACATTTACATTCCTTTATCATTTTGTTCTCTCCCTGCAAAGGAAAAGGTCACGCATAACCAACGCCAGAGAGCTACAACTGGGGGAGGAACACCGCCACTGATAACACGAAGGGGATAATCTTTACTCCGAGCCGGAAGCGAATTGAGTGCGTTCGCAATGTGCGATTGCAATTCAATTGAAGGTGAGTATTTGAGCTTCTGGGTTTCCCACTCGCCGGGCAGCCCGATTGACAGAAGGGAAAGGAGATGCAAATCAGAGTGGGGGAGGAAGGGGGAGAGAGAGATCATCGGGCTTGGAAAAAATCGGGGGCAGGGGGGGGAAGGTGAGGGGACGTAGATGGCATGGGGGGAGGGGTCGGCCAATCGCTAGGTTCCTGTTCCTGTGAGCACCTCGTGGATCCGACCCTTCCCACCTATTTTCACCTGACGTGAATCGAAAACAATGGAAAACCCGAACAGGTAAGATTAAATTCATTTAAGTTTTGCAATACACAAAATATTAAGTACCTCAAGTATCTCAATGAGGTTCATTGCCCCTTTAAGTATCAGCCCGCCGGCTTTAAGTGGGGGTCAGGACTTGCTGGTGTCTGCTGTCCACACACAGACAAACCTGCCTGAGTTAAACCCAGAAGCAGGTGTGTTGGGGCCGGTTTGCGGTCCCGCTCCCAAAACGGAGTATTTTTACTCCCCACCTGCCCCCAACCCACCCGTTCTTGGGAGTTAAGATTTACCCCGAAGAGTCCACTCGGAGAGGAAGCTCGGCAGATAATCAGCAGGCACACAGGGTAGGTTGTGAGAGACAGTGAGGTGGCAAGAGAATGTTGGTAGAGGCTGGGCAAGTCTCGTCATGTGTAGCGTCAGCTTGCTCAAAGTATTGCAATGCCCTTATACTCAGCCAATAGCTTTTCAAAGGGAAATGTCACTGTGGGCACAACTGAACAAGCTCTTCTGTACTTCACATCATGTGGTGGAGATGCCGGTGATGGACTGGGGTTGACAATTGTAAACAATTTTACAACACCAAGTTATAGTCCAGCAATTTTATTTTAAATTCACAAGCTTTCGGAGGCTTCCTCCTTCCTCAGGTGAATGTTGTGGAAATGAAATCCTCGAAATGAAATCGCATTTATAATTCACAGAACAATGCTTGGTGATTACAGACAGTTTTTTCAACTGCCCGTTGCCAAGGCAATCAGCGTGCAGACAGACAGGTGTTACCTACAAGGTCTCCGAATATACAAATCACCAAAAAAAAACACAGAGATAGAGAGGTAGAAACATAGAAAAGACAGCAACTGACCCGTTATATTAAAAACAGATAACATTTGTTCGCTGGTGGGGTAACGTGTAGCGTGACATGAACCCAAGATCCCGGTTGAGGCCGTCCTCATGGGTGCTTCACATCATAATGGGCGCCTAGGGGATAAAGCTTACGCCAAGTCCTCACCAACTTAGCCCACTGGCAAGGAATTAATGAGTCAAAGGGGTTTTCACCGGGTGAAATAGCATCCTGGCAGTGTGGCCAACGAACAAACATAGGTCCCAGAGGTGAAAGGGCAGGTTGTTAATCCACTTCAGCACTGGGTTCTCCCACTCTCCACCCTCACCCAAGTACAACTGTTTGTTACAAGGGTTCTGCTGTAGCTTTAGGTCAGATGGAAGCATAAGAATGATCTAAATTATTCACTTTGTTATTTTTTGAGCCTGTGTGCTTTGGCAGCCCACACGTAACCTACCATACAAGTACAGACTGCTACCGTTCGTAATTTGAGTTGGTTCAATCAGGGGGAATCTAGGGAGCAAGGAGACCTTACTGAACAGGATTACGTTTTAGGAAAAGGATTTCGTTAATAGGCATGGATATAATTGGTACAGATGGAAAATGGTTTCAACTTTTCAATTTGCGTCGATTTGCTTGGTATTCCCTTCAGAGGAGTTAAATAATACTGAATTGTTTAAATTGTTAAGAGTGTAGTTAGAACTGCAAGCTTCCGGGACGGGGTGAGCAAACGGCCTCTCATCTAACTGCTACTGAAAAGAATCGTTGTTCCCTTCTCCAGCATAAAAGTAAAATCAAAAACTTGGCTCAGCCCTAAGTTTCTAGTTCACCGTAATAATAAGAAAAACTGGGCTTGTGTTAGGTTGTGGTGAGGACTCTCTCTGAGGCCTTTATTTCCTCTCACTGTCTCGCCCCAGGAAGTTGGAGCAAGGCCAGTCAGGCCCAGTAAGATTTGCTTTTGTGAATCCAATTTACTCTTTCTCTCTCTATCTCTCTAATAAACAAATTTGGCTTTCCTATTATTCTCTGACAGATACCCAAGATGATAACTATGTCTCGTGGTGCAGGCACAACCAAGGTTGAGAAGAGCAGCAGTAAAGACTAAATAAATAAAGAATCAATTAATTAAGGGATGACAAACTTGGGTTTCAAAAGCTTCTACGTCGTCATAGAAATTGAGGGAGGTAAGAACTTCCATAGTTTGACGCCCTGGGAAAAAGTAAAAGACAGCAATTGATTTTGCCATTGTGTGGATTTTTTTTAATCCATGAAACTTGGGTGAAGTGCGATGGCCACTTTGTAGGGGACCACCGAGATTGGGAATAATTATAATAACCTGCATTTATATAGCACATTTAACGTAGTAAAACCTCTCAAGGCGCTTCACAGGAGCGATTTATCAAACAAAATAAGGAGATATTAGGACAGGTGGTCAAAGAGGTAGCTTTTAAGGAGCGTCTTAAAGGAGGAGAGAAAGGTAGAGAACGCGGAGAGGTTTAGGGAGGGAATTCCAGAGCTTAGGGCCCAGGTAGCTGAAGGCACGGCCTCCAGTGATGGGACGACATAAATCAGGGATGCGCAAGAGGCCAGAATTGGAGGGGCGCAGAAATCTCGGAGGGCTGTAGGGCTGGAGGAGGTTACGGAGATAGGGAGGGGACGAGGTCACGGAGGGATTTGAAAACAAAGGTGAGGATTTTAAAATTTGAAAGGGTAGGTAAGATAAATTAAGAAGTGATGACTAGGTGGCATCAAGCTTGGATGTTAAAAGCCTGCCGATTTTCAGGAGATTGCGCAGTGAGCCTTGGTTTCAGCAGGGTGGGAATGCAGGAAGGAGAAAGAATGTCACGTGCGTGCGCATACAAGACGCCATCTTGGATGTTCGGGAGGCCGCATAGCGTCGAAACACCGGGCGCTAGATGGCCCAATTTCTAGCCCATAGACTCTTGTGTGTCTTTTTTTAAAGGCTGAGGATTTTCAAACCTTTTCTCTGTTTTCTGATCTTGGGGATCAGTCTCATGGTCCTTGTTTGCTTTCAAGACTTGCATGTGCCTGGGTGACCAAAAGTGGATGTGGTACTCACAGTTTGGCCTGATAGAATCATACAATGATACAACAAAAAAGGAGGCCATTCGGCCCATTGTGCCTGTGCTGGCTCTTTGAAAGAGCAATCCAATTATTCCCACTCCACTGCCCTTTCCCCATAGCCCTGCAAGTTTTTCCCCTTCAAGAATTTATCCAACTCCCTTTTGAAAGTTACTATTGAATCTGCTTCCACCGCCCTTTCAGGCAGTGCATTCCAGATCATAACAACTCGCTGCGTAAAGAAATTTCTCCTCATCTCCACTGTGGTTTTTTGTCAATTACCTTAAATCTGTGTCCTCCGGTTACCAACCCTTCTGCCACTGGCAACAGTTTCTCAAGCCTATCGAAATCCTTCATGATTTTGAAAACCTCGATTAAATCTCCGCTTAACCTTCTCTGCTCCAAGGAGAACATTTTACACCATCAGCATCATGGCCCAAGACTTAAGCGCTGCTGAATCGACAGTAAATGAAAGGACTCAATATTAAAGGAATACAGAAAAAAGACCAGGCAAATGGATTAAGAGCAAACAGCTCTGATGTGGAGATAGCACCGGTATCATGTGCTGGGCTGAATGGCTTTGCTCTCTGATGAACTTTCTGTGACAAAGAGTAATGGGACACGATCTTATAGAATCATAGAATCATAGAAGTTTGCAACATGGAAACAGGCCCTTCGGCCCAACATGTCCATGTCTCCCAGTTTATACCACTAAGCTAGTCCCAATTGCCTGCACTTGGCCCATATCCCTCTATACCCATCTTACCCATGTAACTGTCCAAATGCTTTTTAAAAGACAAAATTGTACCCGCCTCTACTACTGCCTCTGGCAGCTCGTTCCAGACACTCACCACCCTTTGAGTGAAAAAATTGCCCCTCTGGACCCTTTTGTATCTCTCCCCTCTCACCTTATGTCAGGGAAAGATTTCATACAATAGACGTAAAGAAAATATTTCCACTTTTGAGGAGTTCAAAAACCAGGGGTCATAAATATAAGACAGTCACTAATAAATCCAAATTGGAATTCAGGAGAAACTTCTTTACCCAAAGAGTGTGGAACTCGCTACCACAAGAAGTAGCTGAGGTGAATAGAATAGATGCATCTAAGGGGAAGCTAGATAAACACATGAGGGAGAAAGGAATAGAAGGATATGCTGATAGGGCGAGATGAAGAGGGGTGGGAGGAGGCTGTGGCCTGACCATAGTTTTATATAAATTCATCATGACTTCTTGACGCTTATACTCTACGCCCCTGTTTATAAAACAAAACACGCCATAGGCATTTTTTAAAAACTTACCTACCTGCACTCGCACTTTCAGGAAATTATGTATTTGAACCCCTGAGTCTTTCCTGTTCATCGACACCCTTCAGTGTCTTTCCATTCCACTGCTTATAGCGTTGGTGCTAACACGATTTGCCCACTATACGCAGTGGCCGGTATAACGCAGCGGCGTTAATAACATTAAAAATAATTTTTTCCTAAATATTTATTTTTAGATCATTTGCCTAACCCATAGACTAGAAGCAAAGAAATGTTTGTTACAGCAACACCATCACTTCGAACTTTACTAAATGTTCTGTTCAATCTATCTGCCTACAGATCCCCACTCACTCCTGTCCCGGAATTTAAAAGGACACTTTGCTCAGAGCAGAATCCTAGCAGAACCAAGTTCCATCCCAAATCCCTGACCCACACTGGCTGGAAATACTTTTCGTCCTTCCACAACCCAGGAATTTCAGGGGCATCGGATCTATGCCTGGAATTTTGTCGGTTAAGATGGACTTTAAATTGGCAAAGGTTATTCTGTAATGTGTCGTGGCTGAGAGTTCTTGAGTATATTCCTGGAGGTTTCTGGAAGTATATCAGATGTTGATCACGTTACAAACAATAACGTAATTATATGCATTGGTGATCGGAGGAGCAGGGACACCTCATTATGTTAATTGGTTTAATGTGGTTCAGTACAGGCTAAATTTATGGTTCTGGAAATCCTTGTAAAAATATGTTAATTACCACTAGTAGATATGTCACAAAGCCAGAGAAGATTCACCATGGATTGTGCATGTTAATTCAGCTCCCTCACGGTATGAAACTCAGTAACCTCCCCCAAAGCAGTGCCCCCAGCGATGCTATCCGTATTTAATCTTCAAATATGAATCGGCCTAAAAGAGCCAGGCAAAAGAATGTTCCAGTTAGTCATAAATCTTTTCAACTATCTGAATTGTGTTTTCGAGAGTTCTTTGCGGTGCTACTCCCCCCACCCCGGGGCCTTGATGCGGAGACCCCCCTCTTTAAAGGGATCCGGTTGGTGAGTATTCATCTTTTTAGAGCGATCCTGATGGTGAGACCTCTCTTTAAAGGGACCCGGTCGGTTGTTGTTGATTTTGTACCCTTACGCTCTTCCTTTGGAGAATAATGTGAAGTGGTAGAAAGATTCGCAGGCTGATTAACAGTCTGTGACGTGAATGCTCCTTCCGTGTTTTAAGTTACAAGCTTGTGTCCCACTGCACCTTCGGTGTAAGTACTTGTTTCTGTGTTAGTTTTTGAGGCTGTCGGTCAGTTTTTACCATTTTTTGACAATGGCATGTGTGGAGCTTAGAGATGGTGAAGAGAAAATAAAAAAGGAGCAAATAATTGACATTTAAACAAAGTTTTTTTTTCTAATTACAGAGAAACAGTAAGGAAGAGGCCTCATTATACATTAGGCCTAATCTAAGTAGGGATCATGAAAAAGTTTGACTAACAGTTAATCCTCTCAGATTGATTCTCCAACCTCTCTCTCTAGAAATTGATAGCCAAGTTCCGCACCCATGAGGACGGCCTCAACCGGGATCTTGGGTTCATGTCACGCTACACGTAACCCCACCAGCGAACAAAATTTATCTGTTTTTAATACAACGGGTCATTTTCTGTCTTTCTCTTCCTTTTGGATGTTTCTCCCTCTCGTTCTCTGTTTTGTGTTCTGGCCGTTTGTGTATTCGGGGGTCCTGTAGGTAACACCTCTCTGTCTGAACACTTTGATTGCCTTGACAACGGGCAGTTGGAAAGATTATCTGTAATCACCAGGTATTGTTCTCTGAATTTAAATGCGAAACGTTCGAGGATTCCCTGACATTCACCTGAGGAAGGAGGAAGCCTCCGAAAGCTTGTGATTTTCAAATAAAATTGTTGGACTATAACTTGGTGTTGTAAAATTGTTTACATTTGTCAACCCCAGTCCATCACCGGCATCTCCACATCATGGCTACCATCTACCCATCTCAGTCTTTCTTGCCTTTCTCTGTTTTATTGATGCTACTGTGAACACATTCTTTCTCCAAAACTTCCTCTCTTGTTCCTCCTATTACAGAAAGGACATTAAAACTATAGAGAGCGTACAGCGTAGATGCACCACGATGATGCCAGGGGTGGTTAACTATAGTTATCAGGAGAGCTGAGATACTGGGATTATTTCCACTGGAGCAGAGAAAACTAAGAGGAGATTTAATAGATTTTTTAAATGATGAATGGGTTTGATGGAGTGAGTAGAGAAAGACTATTTCCTCTGTTGGGGTGTCAGTGATGAGAGGTCGGTTATTGGAAATTATCACTGGGAGAGTGAAGGGAGGGGTTTGAAGAAAATTCTTTTAACAGAAGGTTTTCTCTTATTCATTCTCGGGATGTGGGAGTCACTGGCAAGGTTGGCATTTATCGCCCATCCCAGTTGCCCATGAAAAGGTGGTGGTGAGCCTTCCTCTTGAGCCACTACAGCCCGTGTGGTGAAGGTGCTGTCAGGTCGGGAGTTCCCAGGATTTTGACCCAGCGACGATGAAGCAACGGCCCATATATGTCCAAGTTGGGATGGTGTGCGACTTGGAGGGGAACTTGGAGGTGATGGTATTCCCATTCACCTGCTGCCCTTGTCCTTCCAGGTGGTGGACGTTGCTGGTTTGCGTTGATGGAACATGGCATGCTTTGCCACAGGAAGTGTTCGAATCAGAGAAAATTGGATAAAAATTTGAAGCAGAGGAAGATAGAGGGCTATGGGGAGAGAATTGGGGCAAGAGGATTCATTTTCGATTGCTCTAGAGGAGAGCAATGATGGGCCGAATAGCCTTCTTCTGTGCTGCCAACTTCTGTGCTTGTAACTACACGTGTGTCCTTGGCTGGAATTTTTATAAATGTAGAATCATCTTAAGAAAGACTTGTACAGGGAGAAAATGAAAAAAGCCATTAATAGTCCAGTGTTCAAGATCATTCAGTGACCCACACAACTAGTGAGCATTGAAGAGTATTGACAGTATAGCAAGTCACCTTGAACGAAGAAATCTAACGAGGTATTTAACAGGTCTCAATAAGCTATTCTCAATTGGGTGCTCTTCTTTACACATGCAGGAGTGTTTGCAATTCTAATTGTCCTTCCTGCCCCTCATTTTAAAGGTTATTCCTAAGTGGCAGTCTTTTAGTGAAGATGCCATCTGCTGTAGCATGAAAGCTGTGTAGCGCTGATGAGGGTTGGTCTATTTTCCAGGGAGCCTGATATTTGAATTAAGATGATGTTACGGAGAAGCATTTCAAAATCTGAAACAATTACCCGTCAGCTCTTTGCCGAAGCTGACAATTTTCGAGAATGTGTGCAGAGCTTAAGATCTTGAAAGGGCTAAAAGCAAATCAGGTTTACTTTAATGCAACTACCTACTTACTGTAGGTTTTTTTCTTGCGAAAGGCAAGGTGTAGAAGGTGAAAACTTGTCTCGGACGGCATCACATTGGCCCTCTGTTATTCCATTCTATTGACTTTATTGCATGAACAGAAAAACCTGAGGGTTTACGTACAAACCTTTGACAGCGGCAGGACAAGTTGAGAAGGCTGTTAAAAAAATCATACAGAATCCTTGGCTTTATAAATAGAGGCATAGAGTACAAAAGCAAGGAAGTTATGCTAAACCTTTATAAATCACTGGTTGGGCCCAGCTGGAGAATTGTGTCCAATTCGGTGCATCACACTTTAGGAAAGATGTGAAGGCCTTGGAGAGGGTGCAGAGGAGATTTACCACAATGGCACCAGGGATGAGGGACTTTAGTTACATGGAGAGACTGGGGAAGTTGGGGTTGTTCTCCTTAGAGCAGAGAAGGTTAAGGGGAGATTTAATAGAGGTGTTTAAAATCATGAAGGGTTTTGAGAGAGTAAATAAGGAGAAACTGTTTCCAGATATAAGGTAACTGGCAAAAGAACCAGAGGGGAGAAAAGAAGAATTTTTTTTATGCAGCGAGTTGTTGTGATCTGGAATGCGCTGCCTGAAAGGGTGGTGGAAGCAGATTCAATAGTAACTTTCAAAAGGGAATTGGATAAATACTTGCAGGGAAATTTTTTTTACAGGGCTATGGGGAAAGAGCAGGGGAGTGGGATTAGTTGGATAGCTCTTTTAAAAATATGGCACAGGCACGATGGGCCAAATGGCCTCCTTCTGTGCTATATCAATATTACGATTCCATGATAACAGGCGGCCCGTGCGATACCGCCCGTTTTATGCTGCCGTCCCAAGTTGAATTTCTACCCGGTAATGTTTATGAAACTATGTAGGATTTTATTGATGGCACTCATGCCACCTTTTTAGGGCTTATACGCGGTGCCATTAGTGACATGCTGGTACTCCTTCCACCGCCATTCTCCACTCCCACCCCCACCACACCCCCACCACCCCGAGATATTGTCAAATCAAAGGAGGTGAGTTTAACTTGTCCGACAGCGGCCAGGTCCACTAGAGGCAGCACCAAACAAGGGCATCCATCCTATTGGCTCCTCTCAACTTCTGCAGCATCTCCTAAACCTAGAAGGACAAGGGCAGCAGGCGCATGGGAACACCATCACCTCCAAGTTCCCCTCCAAATCAGACTACATCCCGACTTGGGACATACATCGGCCATTCCTTCATCGTCGCTGGGTCAAAACCCTGGAAATCCCCACCTAACAGCATTGGGAGCACCTTCAACACACGGACTGCAGCAGTTCAAGAAGAAGGCCCACCACCACCTTCTTAAAGGTAACTAGGGATGGGCAATAAATGCCAGCCTTGCAAGCGATGCCGATATCCCGAGACTGAAAAATCCAATGGGATTTGGAATCACCGTTAAATAGCAAAGCAGTTTGGTGCTCGTGAGGCCCCACTTGAATGCTGCTGCCCTGGCAACCGATCACTAACATACTATAATAGGGGCTGGAATACTAGGGGATGAAGTTCTGTTACGTTATATAAAGCTCTGGTTAGACCCCCATCTGGGATACTGTGTTCAGTTCTGGGCACCGCACCTCAGGAAGGATATATTGTCCTTGGAGGGGGTGCAGCGCAGATTCACCAGAATGATACCGGGGCTGAAAGGGTTAAATTATGAGGACAGGTTGCATGGATTAGGCTTGTGTTCCCTTGAGTATAGAAATTTAAGGGGTGATCTTATTGAGATGTTTAAGATGATTAAAGGAGTTGATAGGGTAGATAGAGAGAAACTATTTCCTTTGGTGGGGGAGTCCAGAACAAGGGGGGCATAACCTTAAAATTAGAGCTATGCCGTTCAGGGGTGATGTCAGGAAGCACTTCTTCACACAAAGGGGAGTGGTAATCTGGAACTCTCTCCCCCAAAAAGTTGTTGAGGCTGGGGGTCAACTGAAAATTTCAAAACTGAGATTGATAGATTTTTGTTGGGTAAGGGTATTAAGGGTTACGGAACCAAGGCGGGTAGATGGAGTTAAGATACAGATCAGCCATGAGCTAATTGAATGGCAGGACAGGCTTGAGGGGCTGAAAGACCTACTCAAGTTCCTATGTTCCTGATTCAAAACCAATTGCGACTTTAGGTTTTGGTCAGTTGACGTACCGGAGGCCCTCTTGTGTCCGACCGATCCCCCAAAGCAAGTCAGTGCCTCAAGAAGAGGACGAGAGGCGGGGAATAGACAAACCTGGAATCTCTCTGGTAGAACATCTTGAAGAGAAGTCTCATTCCCGTGTAGTGCTTTACAGACAACACTCTAATGTATATTATACACAAATGACTCCTGTGAGAATGAACAAGAAACAGTATTAAAAGCATGTTTTACATGGAGCGTGCCTGCGTACTTAATGAAGGAATCACTATCCCTCTTTGGGGGAGAAAAAAAGTTTCACTTGGTCGACTGCCAATTCCACCATTACAAGAAATTTAGATAATGCAAACAGAAGCTTGCAAACAGGCTAGAAAATGACATTCTGCCTCATTCTAATGTTAAAGTATTGACAGCACAGTGGGTTTTAAAACACCCAGAAAGCAGACTTTCTTTTTTAAATTGCCTGCGCTTGATTGAGTTTGCATTTGTACAATGCCTTCAACATAGAGAAAAGTCTCAAAGACCCAATGTAGCAGCGTAATCGAACTCAAATGGACACTGAGCCAAAGAAGGAGGTACCAGGAATGGGTGACCGCAAGCTTGGTCAAAGAAGTAGGTTCTGAGGAAGGTGTTAAAGGAGGAGGGGGAGATGTCTAGGAAGTGATTTCCAGAGCAAAGGGCCGAGATGGATGAAGGCACGGTGGGATGAAAGGAGGAAGAGGCTGCACAAGAGGCCAGAGTCGGAGGAAGGCAGCATTCTGGGTGAGTTTGTAGGGCAGGAGGGGGTTACAAAGATAAGGAGGGGCAAGGACATGATTGGATTTAAACACAAGGTCAGGGGAAGGACAATATGCTTTGTACAGGTAGTTTTAATACTTGTAGCTTGAGTTAAAATGCACCCATTGCCAGGGGGAAGGACTCTCAGGCAATGTAGGAAATGTGGCAGCCAATTTTCACATAGCAGGGCCCCACAAACAGCAATGAGATAATGACCAGATAATCTGATTTCGTGATGTTGGTTTAACATCTCATCTGGAAGATAGCACCTCTGATAGTGCAGCACTCCTTCAGTACTGCACTGGGAGTGACAGCCTAGATTTTGTTCTTAAGTCTCTGGAGTGAGACTTGAACCCATGACCTTTTGACTCAAGAGGTGTGAGTGCTACAGACTGAGCCACCAAAAAAAAAATTACCCTTGCCATTACAAGACAAAGTGTTTCCTTTCAGCTATATTGTATTTATTTGCTCAGTAATGCTGGGAGAGCTACCCACACTCTAATGAGCAAATATAACACACACGCCATAGTAGAGATGTAGCCTGTCCTTGACCCTGCAGAACAGCCATGACAGTGTTAAATCAGCCAAGCTGAGGCCAGCGAAGGGGAGCCATTTGCTTGACTTGGTTGGTGAAATTAAGTCCAGGTCTAGCAGCAATTCCCTATTAAAACCCAAATACTGGCATTAGATCTGTAATTACAAACGTCTAGGACAGCTTGAAGTAAATAGGGAGCCACACAAGGGTGAGGCCTCAGCTCTTGGCCGTAACTCCTGTGTGCTACTGATGCATTAACCAAGTTTAATTCGCAAGGTGAGGCTAAACCATCTGTTCTATTCATTATCTGTAAGGTACCTGGCACTCAGTGCGACACTCTTTTGTATTCAGAGAAGCAATCCTTATGTCATTATCCTCTTGTGGCCACAAATGATCATTTGGACCAGCAGCAATTGAACAAAATGGAGGGGGGACATGTTGTCACTAATGAGGCCTCTCAGTACAAAAATTACCAATGTGCTCAAAAGCTGCATTCACATTTGAATTAACTTGAGGTACATGTTGCGGGGGGGAAAGGGGAGGGGGAGTATTTCCATTCCCATTCGGTACAGATGTGGAAATGTTTTTCCTTTTCTGTCTCACATGATAAATAATTCTCCTCACATCCCTGGGCAGGAACAGAGCAGAAACTGGGGAGAATGCAGAACTCAATATTCCATCTCATCATTGCACACTTATTATTCCGCACAAATGTTAAAAGATGATTGTCCCACTTTGTTCTCTTATTGTGGAGTGCAGGTGAGGGGGGGGCTCAGTTCTCCTCCCCAGCCCACTTTTGCACATTCTGCATGCTCATATAGGAAACTCTTTAGTTCTTTTCCTCAGAATTTCACAGTTGCATTTACTGTTTTTAACCCCTCGTCCAGACGGTGGGAATTAATCTTTAGAATATCTCTCTGCATTTGCTCTTTTGACAGATTAAAGGGGGTTTTATCAAATTCATCCAAATAATTTTTGACACACACTGTGGCTCAGTGGTGTCACTCTCGCCTCTGAGTCAGAACACTGTGGGTTCATGTACCATTCCAGAGACTTGAGCACCTATCCAGGCTAATAAACCAGTGCAGTACTGAGGGAGTGCTGCACTGTCGGAGGTGCCTTCTTTCGGATGAGATGTTAAGCCGAAGCCCCCGTCTGCCCTCTCAGGTGGATGTAAAAGATCCCATGGCACTATTTTGAAGAAGAGCAGGGAAGTTCTCCTTGGTGTCCTGGCCAATATTTGTCCCTCAACCAACACCACTAAAAGACAGATGATCTGGTCATTATCACATTGCTGTTTGTGGGACCTTGCTACGCGTATATGACTGCTGCATTTCCTACATTATAACAGTGACTACACTTCAAAAGTACTTCATTGGCTGTAAAGTACTTTGGGATGTCCTGAGCTGCTGTATAAATGCATGTCCTTTCTTTCCAGCCTTGTTGCCTGCCATTTCACAGCACTTTTCACTCAAAGGGTGGTGAGTGTCTGGAACGAGCTGCCAGAGGCAGTAGTAGAGGCGGGTACAATTTTGTCTTTTAAAACGCATTTGGATAGTTACATGGGTAAGATGGGTATAGAGGGCCAAGTGCAGGCAATTGGGACTAGCTTAGTGGTATAAACTGGGCGACATGGACATGTTGGGCCGAAGGGCCTGTTTCCATGTTGTAAGCTTCTATGACTCTATGACTCTATGACTTGCTATATATTAAGGCGAATGTGCTATTCTGATGCTTCACCTGGTAGATGAGCTGCAAAACGTGGGACCACGGAGATCCCAGGTTCGATTCCTGGCCTGCATTGAGTTAGCTGATATAAGCTGGGCCAATGAGGAGGGCACTATATTTGCCCTCAGTACCCTTGGATTAGCAAAGAAGGGAATCAGCCGGGGTTTCTGCTCCTGATCGTTATGTGGTGGCCCTGGTTAAATAGTCGATGCTCCCCATGATCAGACGCCCCACCGACACACAATATCTGGGCTCAAACGTGACGAGAGGCAAATCGAGCCCTTGGAGAAAGCTTTCCACTCCACCCACCTCACTGCCCCCTCCTCCGATGGACGTAGTCCGAGGCCCACACGGTTCTCATGGTTGGCGCATTCGGAACAGCTTTCGCCGATTGAAGGGAGAGCCGAAAGTCTGGCGGCCCCACCACGGAGCCCAGCCAGTCCAGGTAAACGAAAGGGGGTGAAGAGCAAACCTGGGAGAGGACCATGAAGGGTACAGGCCACCACCTGCTCTGCCCATTCCTCACGAGCGCAAAATATAGCTCGTTCCCTTCTGATTAGCCTGCAGTAAAGTATCTGATACATAGGCCACGACAACCCAACGAAGCATCATAATAGAGCCATCGATATCGGCAAGATTCCTCGGTAATTTTCAGGGTCACCAAGACCCTCTTCTTCTTGTGAGTAGAAACCGTGTCTGTGTTCTGGGGATGGATGCCTCAATCCAAAACCTTTTAGGAACATTAGGAACAGGAAAAGTTCATCCAGCCCCTCGGGCCTGCTCCGCCATTCAATTAGATCATGGCTGATCTAAACCTCAACTCCATTTTCCCCGACAGGTCGCATACACTTGGCGAGCGTCCCTCGAATATTGAAGTTTGAGGGGTGATCTGATCAAAGCGTTTAAAATGTTAAAAAGGATTCGATGAGGTAGATGGGGAGAAACTATTTCCTCTGGTGGGGGGAATCAACAACAAAGGGAAATAATCTTAAAATTAGAGCTGGGCCGTTCGGGAGGGAAACCAGGAAGCACTTTTTCACACAAAGGATAGTGGAAATCTGGAACTCTCTCCCCCAAAAGGCTGTGGATGCTGGTGGTCAATTGGAGCTTTCAAGACTGAGATCGGTAGATTTTTGTTAGGTAAGGGTATCGAGGGATATGGAGCAAAGGCGGGTAAAATGGAGTTGAGTTGCAGCTCAGCCATGATCTAACTGAACGGCGGAGCAGGCTCGAGGGGCTGAATGGCCTATTCCTGTTCCTATGACCTACGCGATCGTGCATGAGCACAAGTACAGCCTGTGCGCTGAAGGGAATTGCGAGGCATTCTGGAGCCGCCTCAGGAGAGGGGTCAGAGGCGTTGACTTTTCCCAGCTAATGCTCCCAGACACCTTTCAGATGAGACGTTAAACCGAGGCCCCGTCTGCCCTCTCGGCTGGACGTTAAAGATCCCATGGCACTATTTCGATGAAGAGCAGAGGAGTTCTCCCCGGTGTCCTGGCCGACATTTAACCCTTAACCAACATCTAAAAACAGATAATCTGGTCATTATCTCGTTGCTGTTTGTGGGACCTTGCTGTAGGTAAATTGGCTGCCTCATTTCTTACATTATAACACTTCAAAAAGAAGGTCCATTTGCTGTAAAGCGCTTTGGGGCATCCTTAGGTCATGAAAGGCGCTATATAAATGCAAACTCTTTCTTTTTTCTTTTTAGAGAGTAAATTTCCCAATCGATGCAGTGGCCATCAGTAAGATGTGTTGAAATAAAAACAGAAAAATCCTCAGCTCGGATTCTAATGGCAAAGAATTTGAATTTTTAAAAAAATCTGAAACAAAGTTTCACTGACGAAATAATGATTTTCGTGTCAACGGGTTAATCTATTTCGCATTAAATGTGTCAGAACGCTTGCTGCTTGGATTAGTTGCTCAGTTTTGACATTTTTGCAATTGATCCTGATACAGTTTTTTTACATAGGAAGAAGACCACAAGCAAGCCTACAAATTTGTACCCTATGTGGCGGAGGATGTCACAGGGCTTGATGAGGAAATGGAGGAAAATGAAGAACGTGGGTCTCAATGGCTCAGTCGTTGAGTGCTCTGCTAGTTTTAGAACAGAGCGGGAAGTTCCCAGGTTCAATGCCCAGTCTATCCTTACTCATCCGATCTCAACCAGATACATTGCAATTGGGTTTTAGCACCTCTGAGATAGGAAGAGTCAAAAATCGGCCAAATTCCTGATCACCATCCAGTGACCCAGAGGGACCTGGGGGCGCACATACACAAATCTTTGAAGGTGGCAGGACAAGTTGAGTACGATATTAAAAAAGCATATGAGATCCTGGGCTTTATTAATAGAGGCATAGAGAACAAAAGCAAAGACATTATGCTAAAACCTTTATAAAACACTGGTTAGGAATATTGTGTTCAATTCTGGGCACCACACTATAGGAAGGATGTCAAGGTCTAGGTGAGGGTGCAGAGGAGAATTACCAGTTATGTGGAGAGATTGGAAAAACTGGGTTATTCCTCTTAGAACAGAGAAAGTTAAGGGGAGATTTAATAAAGGTATTCAAAATTATGAAGGGTTTTTGATCGAGTAGATAGGAAGAAATTGTTTCCACTGTCAGGAGGGTCGGTAACCAAAGGACACAGATTTAAGATAATATGAAAAAGACCTAGGGGGGAGATAAGGAGAATTTTTTTTACGCAGCGAATTATAATGATCTGGAATGCGCTGCCTGAAAGGGTCATGAAAGCAGATTCAATAGTAACTTTCAAAAGGGAATTGGATAAATACCTGTAAAGGAAATATTTGCAGGGCTATGGGGAAAGAGCAGGGGAATAGGACTAATTGGATAGCTCTTTCAAAGAGCCAGCACAGGCATGATGGGCCGAATGGCCTCCTTCTGTGCTGTAAGAGTCTCTCATTCTATGACTCCTGATGGCAAACACAAGTTACGTTGGGTGAGGATAGGATTGTAGTTGGTTGTGATTCCACTCCAAAGGATAAATAGCCTACTGAAACTCATAGTTCAGGCTCACACATGGAGATAGATCACTGGGCAAGGTGCAGGAGAGAGATTGCTGCTCCATTGTTCCATATCCCTGCAGGAGTCAAGAACTTCAAGAAAAAATTGGAGGAGGGGGGGGGGGAAAAAACTGCTATTTGAAAATTAGTTAAAACAAACGCTAAGGAATTTAAAGAGTTTGGTTCCAGCTATGTTGACAAATGTACGTAAAGTCTGTCGAACAAGAGGCCTTAATTAGCTGGGGAGCTTCTACAGCAGCAATAGAGGTTTGCGCTCTTCCACATTAGCCTGGAATGCAATATTCACGCTGTGATTCTAGGCTTCCTGACCTTTTGTCAGGAATGCCTCAGGTTCTGTTCTCTGGTAACTACCATCATTAGCAACAGCCAGGAACTCAGGGCCCAGAGAAGAGTGCGAAACAGCGTATCCGCTCCCGTCCTTTGCGCCTTTCCCTTTACAATTCTGCGCGTGTAATTAGAGGGAGAAGCAATAAGCTTTTTTTTTGCCCTGAGCTATTTCAGGAAAGCAAGTTGAAAGCATGGGACGAGGCTTTTTGCAAAGTGCCAGTCACTCCTGGTTGGACCTCACTAACTAATCATGTCGTTATATTTCCGGGCGAGTTGTAATATTTGAATATATTTGCAGCTTTTAAATTGGAACACAGACTACGCCTGATGGCAGTTAATGTAACAAGTTCCATTCATGTCAGAGAAGGAAGGAAGGGCAGAGTGTAATGTCTCGCCAAGTAAGAGAATGTTGTTAAATTGTAATGTCACTCATTTTAACAGGATCATTGGGGGATTATTTCAACTGTGTCATATCTTCAGGCGTTCTTTTTCTTGTTTAACAAAAGATCGCTTAATAATGGAAAACACAACATTTTATTCCAATAGGGTAATTTTCGAAAGTAGCGGAGCCACGAAAGTGTTGCTCTGCCACTCACGTTCCGTAGGAGGACTTACTGTGAGCAAATTGACCGCTGCGTTTCCTACATTAAAACAGTGACTACACTTCAAAAAGTACTTCATTGGCTGTAAAGCGCTTTGGAGCATCCTGAGGTTGTGAAAGGCGCTATATAAATGCAAGTTCTTTCTTTCATTCTTTCTTTCTTCTTTTTTTGTCTGTTTCTCAGCAATCCCTGCCCTCATTCAATGTTGCAGCTGAAAATAAAATGAAAAGATTTCATGAACTTACACAGAATTACAAAGCACGGAAACAAGCCATTCGACCCAACTGGTCTATACCAGTGTTTATGCTCCACACGAGGCTCCTCCCACCTTACTTCATCTAACCCTATCTGCATTCCCTTCTATTCCTTTCTCCCCCATGTGCTTATCGAACTTCCCCTTAAATGCATCTATGCTATTCGCCACAACTACTCCTTGTGGTAGCGAGTTCCACATTCTCACCACTCTCCGGGTAAAGAAATGTTGTTGCTTGTTCAAATTTGTACCACATACTGAAATTCTCGTGGTACTGGCTGGTCTATTAGGTTGGTGATGCTGTCAGTGTCCCTTTTAATCAAGGGGCCAAGCCGCGCAAATTATACTGCAGATGAAATATACCTGTTTCAGATTCTCCTGCTTTTATTTCAAAATATTCTTGCCTACACTCCACAGTCACTGCACTAGGTGGCAGCTTATCCCACAATCGAAGCTGACAAGCCCAATCTGCACGAGGTTCCTCTGTAATAGACACTGTGCTCCCAGCAGCTGCTTTCATAAATGAAAATGCTCTTTTCATTTGATTCCGGGCACCAGCCGTGCGTATGCGAGATCGTGGTTCAGTGAGAGTCCCCCAATGGGCTACGGCCAAAGGATTTACCGGCAGAAGCACCACAAGCTGGCCCACGGATGCTGGACTTCCAAATTAAAGGGACCCTATGAAATGAGTGCATGTCCTGTATTTTCGCTTCACAACTCTTCCCTTATGGTGTATTTGACAGACAAAATTGGCCGATAAGTAAATTATTGCCTGTTCAACTCACCGATATTCCATCGCAATCAATATTCATTCAGGGTGAAGACTATGGTGAAACTGCAACTCAAATTTGCTAGCATCTTTCATGTAACTAACATAGTGCATAAAGTGTCAGCCATGGCTCAGTGGGTGGCACTCTTGTCACTGAGTTAGAAGGTTGTAGGTTTAAGTCCCACTCCAGAGACTTGAACACAAAATCTAGGCTGGCACTTCGGTACTGAGGGAGTGCTGCACTGTCGGACAGGCTGTCTTTTCGATGAGATGTTAAACCAAAGTCCTGTCTGCCCTTTCAGATGGATATAAAAGATCCCATGGCACTATTTTGAAGAAGAGCAGGGGAGTTCTCCACGGTGTCCTGGGCCGATATTTATCCCTCAACCAATACCACTAAAAAACAGATTATCTGGTCATTATCTCATTGCTGTGGGATCTCGCTGTGCGCAAATTGGCTGCCGCGTTTCCTAGATTACAACAGTGAGTGCACTTCAAAAGTACTTTATTGGCTGTAAAGCTCTTTGGGACTTCCTGAGGTCGTGAAAGTTTTTTTTTTATGCGTTCATGGGATGTGGGCGTCGCTGGCGAGGCCAGCATTTATTGCCCATCCCTAATTGCCCTTGAGAAGGTGGTGGTGAGCTGCCTTCTTGAACCACTGCAGTCCATATCAGGTGCTATATAAATGCAAGTTCTTTCTTTCTAACTAAGTGCCACATAACAAAACGCTTCAGAAGAGGAGCAGAAGATACCAATGAAAAGTGGAGGCCTAGTTTACCAGTTGACCATAGTTAAAGTGGTAACTTTTGAAGGTGGTGGTAGAGGCGCAAAGCAAAGATCTTTAGCAAGTGACTTGCAGAGTTCAGGGGTCCAGTGGCTGAAGGCTTTGCAATCAATGGTGAAGTGGAGGGAGGAAGGGAGGGATTAGTTGACCAAAGTTGAAAGAACAGAGGGTGCACGTTTTGATAAAGTGTTGGAGAAGGTTTCCAGGACGGGGGTGGTAGGAGGCCATGGAGGCACTGGAAAACAAGGTTGACGATTTTGAATTCAATATGCTAGTGTGCGCGTATCCACTGGAGGTTAGAAAGGACCGAAAGAATAGTTGTGTGCAGACCTTTGTGCAGATATGGGCCGCAGCACTTTGGGTGAGTTGGAGTTTATGTTTATGTAGCTCACCCCTGACTCCCCCAAAGCCTCTCTACCACCTAAAAGGCACAAGTTAGGAGTGTGAAGGAATGCTCTCCAGTTGCCTGGATTGGGTGCAGCTCCAACGACACTCAGGAAGCTCGATACTATCCAGGACAATGCAATCCGCTTGATTGGCACCTCATCCACTGGCTTAAACATTCACTTCCTCCATCACCGGTGCACTGTGGCTGCAGTGTGCATTATCCACGGGATGCCCTGCAGCCACTGGCCAAGGCTTCTTCGGCAACATCTCCCAAACCCGCGACCTCCACCACCTGGATGGGCAACAGCAGCAGATGCATGGAAATACCATCATCTCGAAGTTCCCCTCCACGTCTCACACCATCCTGACTTGGACACAAAAATCGCCGTTCCTTCATCATCGTTGGGTCAAAATCCTGGAACCCCTGACCGAACAGCACTGCGGGAGCACCTTCACCACACAGACTGCAGTGGTTCTAGATTAGGGGAGTGGGACTAATTGGGTAGCTCTATCAAAGAGGCAGCACGGGCACGATGGGCCGAATGGCCTCCTTCTGTGTTGTAAGATTCTATGATTTTGACAGGTGAAACATGGAGTTGGGGAGATAATGTCCACACCTCTCTTAATGAATACGCTAAAACTAAAATGAAAAAAAAGATTAGCGTCAAGATAAAGTTTATAAAACGTGACACTTAATTAGATACTACAGATCAGAACAGCTACCTCACACTTCACCCCGCAGGTCTTTTATGTAAAGAAGTTGTTGGTGCCCTGTTTGATTAAGCTATTTCATTGGAAACAGCTTTTATCGTTAACTCGTCAAACACTGTTAAGCTTTAATACACCAGAACCTCACAAAGGATTATCAGATCTGAGTGATTCAGAAGTAAACACTGTGGACAGAAGAAATAGGAGTGGAAGCTAATGTCTCATGATGTGTGAACAAAACAAAACTCCTTAGGGGTTGCTGACGTGTCCTGCTTCTCACTGTCCTTCTCTTAGCTAAGAACATCTTAGCTCAGCTTAGATGTTGAGCATCAACATCAGAACTTTTTTGAAAAAGGAGTCTCGCTGTCAGTACCCTCCTTAAAGAAAGTCTTGCACCTTATCTCATCTGTAACATCCCACAGCGCTTCCTCAGATGCAGTGAATTACAGTGACTGTTGTTATGTCGGCAAGTGCAGCAGCTATTTTGTGCACAGGAAGATCCCACAAACAGCAAGGCGGCGAATGACCAGTAAATCTGTTTCTTTTTTTGGTAGTACATAGAATTATATAAAATGTACAGCACAGAAACAGGCCATTCGGTCCAACTGGTCTATGCTGGTGTTTATGCTCCACACGAGCCTCCTCCCACCCCTCTTCATCTCACCCCTTTCAGCATATCCTTCTATTCCTTTCTCCCTCATGTGTTTATCCAGCTTCCCCTTAAATGCATCTATGCTATTCACTACAACTGCTCCATGAGATAGCAAGATCCACATTCTCACCCCTCTCTGGGTAAAGAACTTTCTCCTGAATTCCCTATTGGATATATTGGTGACTATCTTATATTCATGGCCTACTTTAAAATCTTCCGGACTCAACATTGATTTCAACAATTTCAGATCATAACCACTGCTCCCATTTTTTCGGACAACAGGTGCTGCTAATGGTTCTGCTGTTGCCATTTACAGCTCCTACAGACCCATCTTTTGTTTATTTACTTGTCCCATTACCACCCTCCTTACCTTGCACCATCACCCCTTTTGTTATTTAATCATTCCTGCCCTCCACCCTATCACAGACCTTCCCTTTTGTTCTTTCCTCCCCCCCCGCCACCGTTTACCTGCTTATAAAATGTAAAATCTCTAACTTCTTCCAGTTCTGACGAAAGGTTATCGACCTGAAACGTTAACTCTGTTTTTTTTCTCCACAGATGCTGCCTGACCTGCTGAGTATTTCCAGCATTTCCTGTTTTTATTTCAGATTCTGCGGCGAGTGACTCACCTCCTGACTCCCCAAAGCCTTTCCACCATCTACAAGGCATAAGTCAGGAGTGTGATGGAATACTCTCCACTTGCCTGGATGAGTGCAGCTCCTACAACACTCAAGAAGCTCGACATCATCCAGGACAAAGCAGCCCGCTTGATTGGCACCCCATCCACCACCCTAAACATTCACTCCCTTCACCACCAGCACACTGTGGCTGCAGTGTGTACCATCCACATGATGCACTGCAGCAACTCGCCAAGGCTTCTTCAACAGCACCTCTCAAACCCGCGACCTCTACCACCTAGAAGGACAAGGGCAGCAGGTACATGGGAACAACACCACCTGCACGTTCCCCTCCAAGTCACACACTATCCCGACTTGGAAATATATCGCCGTTCCTTCGTCGTCGCTGGGTCAAAATCCTGGAACTCCCTTCCTAACAGCACTGCGGGAGAACCTTCACCACACGGACTGCAGCGGTTCAAGAAGGCGGCTCACCACCACCTTCTCAAGGGCAATTAGGGATGGGCAATAAATGCCGGCCTCGCCAGCGACGCCCACATCCCATGAACGAATAAAAATAAATTTCCAGCATCCGCAATATTTTGATTTTGTTATATTCATGATCTTTTGTTTTGGTCTCCCTCACAAGTGGAAAAATGTTCTCTATGTTTACTCTATCAAATCCCTTCAAAATTTTAAAGACATTTATCAGGTCACCCCTCAGCCTTCTCTTTTCACAAGTTGTTATGATCTGGAATGCACTACCTGAAAGGGTGGTGGAAGCAGATTCAATAGTAACTTTCAAAGAGGAATTGGATAAATACTTGAAGGAAAAAATTCACAGGGATATGGGGAAAGAGCAGGGGAATGGGATTAATTGGATAGCTCTTTCAAAGAGCCAGCACAGGCATGATGGGCCGAATGGCCTGCTCCTGTACTGTACCAAAATGAGACTATGAAAAGAGCCCCAGCCTGTTCAGCTGAAGGATGAATGTTGGCCAAGACACCAGGAGAACTCCCTGCTCTTCTTCAATCTTTAGCATCGACTTGAACAGGCTGAAAGGATCTTAGTTTAACGTCTCATCTGAAGGACGGCATCTCTGAAAATGAGGCACCTCCTCAGTACAGTAAATGAGCATCAGCGTAAACATTATTCACAAGTCCTAGATTAGAGCAAGAACCCACAACCGTCTGACTCAGAGGCGAGAGTGCTGCTAACTTGGTCAAGCCGACACCTAAAGAGGGTGCTCCTCATTTTAAAGAGGGACCCGATCATCAAAAACCTTCCAAAGGGGTTGTCTGTTCATCATTTTAAATGTCTCCCCATCATGATCCTTTTCTTTTTCATTCTGGGGATCTGGGCATTGCTTGCAAGGCCACCAATTATTGCCCTAACCTCACTTCCCTGAATAGGGCTTCTTCTTGAACTGCTGGTAGTGATTTAATACAACTGAGGGGCTTGCTAGGTCACTTCAGAGGGCAGTTAAGAGTCAACCACATTGGTGTGGGACTCATATATAGGCCCAGACCAGGTAAGGACAGCAGGTTTCCTTCCCTAAAGGACATTAGTGAAACAGTTGGGTTTTTAACGACAATCCAACAAATTCCTGGTCATTTTTACTGATACCACCTTTTTATTTCCTAGATTTTTTTTTAAAAAACAACTTAAATTCTCAAACTGCCATGGCGGGATTTGAACTCACAGTCCTCTCCATTACCCGTCCAGCAACGTAACTACTACGCTACCGTACCCTTTTAAAGAGGGAGTTTATTCACAAGATCAATCCAGGAGGAGACGGCTGTTTAGCCCGTTCTTGCTCATCTGTCCCGAAAGAACTCAACAGTCTACGAATCAGAGCACTCACCTGTGTCTTGTTTGATTCTCGAGATTTTTGGCTCCAGAACCCAGAAGTCCGTTCCGCGTGTTGCTTGTTGCCAATTTAAATTGAGAATCATGGAATCTTACAGCACAGAAGGAGGACATTCAACCCATTGTCCCTGTGCTAACTCTTTGAAAGAGCTATCCAATTTTTTTTTTATTCGTTAATGGGATGTGGGGGTCGCTGGCATTTATTGCCCATCCCTGATTGCCCTTGAGAAGGTGGTGGTGAGCCGTCTAGTTCGACTCCCTTACTCTTTCCATGTAGCCCTGAAAATTTGTCTCTCCTTTTTCCACTGCCATGGTTTAATCGGGGACCCTTTAAAAGTGGGAGTTTGTTATCAGGATCAGGACTCCTTTTAAGAAAAGAGCTTCACTTTTAGGATCTCTTTAAAACACCTTCAGGGTGTCCTTTTAAAGAGGAAGTCTAAGCAAAAATTCTGATTTGCTTTGCCATCTTTGCATTGTGTTCAATCTCACTCTTGATTTTCAGATAATTTCACTTAAATATTAATTTAATCCAGAAATGATTTCATTTGAACAATAAGTGCTGGAAACATTTGGTGGTAAAGAGGCTTTGGAGAAGATGAGGGCCCAGGGTTTGCAGAGGGACAGCTGAAACCAGACAACCAGTGGAGCACCTTTGACTGCAAATCTCATCGTATTGACATTAATTCAGTTCCCTCACACTTGGGGCTCAGCATCTCGTCTAAGCCAGAACTGTCAGACGAGATCATCACCGCTGGTTATTAATTCAAATACATTCACCAAAAAAAATTCAACAAATTAACACGGCACTGAAAAACAGGACAGAACCCATTGGAGTTCAGAAGAAAGAGAGGCAATCTTATTGAAACATGTAAGATTGTGAAGGGGCTTGATCGGGTGGATGCGGTAAGGATGTTCCCAAGGATGGGTGAAACTAGAACTAGGGGGCATAATCTTAGAATAAGGGGCTGCTCTTACAAAACTGAGATGAGGAGAAACTTCTTCACTCAGAGGGTAGTAGGTCTGTGGAATTTGCTGCCCCAGGAAGCTGTGGAAGCTACATCATTAAATAAATTTAAAACAGAAATAGACAGTTTCCTAGAAGTAAAGGGAATTAGGGGTTATGGGGAGCGGGCAGGAAATTGGACATGAATTTAGATTTGAGGTTAGGATCAGATCAGCCATGATCTTATTAAATGGCGGAGCAGGCTCGAGGGGCCGATTGGCCTACTCCTGCTCCTATTTCTTATGTTCTTATGTAACCCGTTGACATTGATCACATTTTTATGTAACGGTTTGATTCTTAAAATGGCTCTTGTTGGTGAGATTCCCTCTTTAAAAGAAAGTTCACCACTTCGGCCACTAACCCTTGCTCTTGGAAATGTTCTCCCTCTTCTGTTTGCTCCATTCTCTCTCTTCCCTTCAGAAGCCTCCACAAAATGTCCCCCCCCCTCCCCCTATGACTACGCATTTGGTCCCCTCCCCTACTTTCCATGTGGTGTTCACTGCCAAACTTGGGCAGCTCATTTGGATGTTTTATGATGGAGTTGGCATTATGTAGGTATCAGTTGTTGTTGTTTCCAGGAGGAATTCATTTGAAATGTTTACATTTTCAACAACAACCTGCGTTTATAAAGTGCCTTTAATGTAGTAAAATGTCCCCCTAGGCACTTCACAGGAGCGTAATCAGACAAAATACAGAGATATTAGGACAGGTGACCAAAAGCTTGGTCAGAGGTAGGTTTTAAGGAGGGTCTCAAAAAAGGAGAGAGGGGAGGAAAGAGAGATAGAGAGGCGGAGAGGTCTAGGAAGGGAATTCCAGAGCTTGGGGCCAGGACAGCCGAAGCCATGGTCGCCAGTGGTGGGGCGAAGGAAATTGGGGATGCACAAGAGGCCGGAGTTGGAGGAACGCAGAGATCTTGGAGGGTTGTAAGCCTGGATGAGGTTACATGGACAGGGCGGGGGTGAGGCCATGGAAGGATTTGAACATAAGGATGAGAATTTACTGTAATATTAGCGTCTGCCTCAGCATCACAATGCCCGAGGTAACAAGAAACAAAACTGGATGGTTCGAGGGATGGAGTTTCATGAACCTTTCGGCAGTGTAAGGCTTAGTCAATAGGTAACTAATCCGCCATGTTGGAACTCTGAGCTAGTTCATTTGGATTCAAACCTTACTTGCAATCAATAAGTGAAGAGACGGGACTTTAGAATTTCTTGCAGCAGGGAGTCGGCAACTGTAAGCACCGAGTAATTATTCTGGCTATAGCTGAAAGGTTAGGACCCCTGACTGGAGTTCAGCAATAATTTGGTGGTCGCTGAATTACTCAGAAGTTGTTTTCCGTGAGTCCCTCGCCCGACTGAAATCTCTCAGCTGTTGACAATATTTCAAAATAGTTCTCCTGCCTGGCTTTTCAACGAAGCGAAGTTTAAGTCTAGCTGATTTGCAAAGCGGAATTCACAGCTTTTACTGAAGCTGCCACTTAAGTTCATATAAACACTTTTAACGTAGTGGAGTCCCAAAGGTCTAACAAGGTCGGAAATTGAGGTCAACACTGTGGGGATTGAATGTGAATCTTCAGTATGGGTTGGGAAATTGGCAGAAAACAAATGGATGATTGGGTTAGATGAAGTCGGGTGGGAGGACTCGTGTGGAGCATAAATACCAGCGTAGACCAGTTGGGCCGAAGAGCCTATTTCTCCGCTACGAATTCTGTGTAATTCTATGGATATTTGTTTGGGGAGTTACATTGTAGTGGGGGGCAGGCACTGAGTGGGGTTGTCCCACGGATCGGTGTTGGGACCACTGCTGTTTCAAATTTACATCAACAGCTTATACTTATAAGCCGAATAGAAAATGGTCGTGTTTGTAGAATATACCAAACTGTGTTGGTGGGTGGGGGAGGTGAGAGAGTGGAAACAGAGAAGGCTGCTTAGAAATTACAGAATAAATGGACAGAAATGGGCAACAGATGTACTCCATGAATTGTATTGAATGGAATCAGATGAAATTACATAGAATTACACATTACATAGAATCTACAGCACAGAAACGGGCCATCTCACCCAACTAGTCCATGCTGGTGTTTATGCTCCACATGAACCTCCTCCCTCCCCCTCTTCATCTCACCCTATCAGCATACCCTTCTATTCCTTTCTCCCGCATGAGTTTATCGAGCTTCCCTTTAAATGCGTCTACGCTATTCGCCTCAACTACTCCCTGTGGTAGCGAGTTCCACATTCTCACCACTCTCTGGGTAAAAGATTGAAATTGAAAGAGATCTTGGAATCTTAGTGGACTTGACACTCCACTCAAAATGTCCAACCAGTGCAGAGCAAAAAACCAACAGAGCTAAAAAGTGTTGAGCAATACTGACGGGACGGAAGAATCTAAGTCAGAAGAAGCCATGATCCAATTATAGAGTGTTCTGGTCAGACCACACACTTTAAGTACTGAGCGCACCTTGGGTATGCTTCGTCTGCCCTCTAGTGCCTAAGAGTGGGGGGATAGGGGTGAGGGGGACAGGAAAATTGTTGTAGGTGCAGACACTCTGTCCCCCTCCAACTTGAGGGAAGCCCAGAGATCCCGTGCCAATGTAAAAAGGGCAGAGACGTGGCATCTTGGGTTTCCAATCCCTTCTCCTCTCCTTTGCGCCTGGGAACTGAGCATTCCCCAAATATATTGGAGGGAAATAATTGGCCCCATCAAGTTTTATCTTTTATCCCTTTTATCTTTTATGCCCTTTTATGCTATTATTCAATCTATTGTTTCACATCAACTTGGCTCAGTTGGTAACACCTTCCACTCCTCAGTCAGAAGGTTGTGGGTTCAGGCCCATCTCTGCAACTTGAGCATATGATCCAGGCTACCGAGGGAGTGCTCCGTTGCTTGTGGGAGAGAGGTTCAGCCAAGGCCCAGTCTGCCCGTCCCAGTGGTTCAGGTGGATAAAAATGACATTCTTGGAAGAAGAGCAGAGAGCTTTCCCAGTGTCTGGGCCAACGCTCCTCCCTTAACCAATACCAGATTAATTGGTCAACCACCTCATTTGCTGCTTGTGGGATCTTGCTGTGCGCAAATCGGCTGCCGCCTAAAAGTAAATTTGCGAAGTGCATTGTTTTCTCTTGAGGTTGTGATATAGGACTCTACATGAATGCAAACTCTTTCTGAATCACCCATTTCAAAGAGTCCCGTGTATGACCTGTTTTTGACGAATCTCTCGAGTGCAAACACAATCCAATTCCAAAGAAGCCAAAGCATAAAAACAGTCGTCTAATTCGACACAGCTTATTTCCAGAGAAACAGAAGAGTGCTGTCCTCACAGATTTCCTCTAGCTGATCAGTGTGACACAAAGCTATCGGGCTCTGCCCGTCGCTAACCAATTTCAATGTTGAGAACATCTGGTCGCCTCGTTTCATAACTAATTTCTCGATGCTCCGAGTTCCCCTCACCCACTGAATTAGAAGTGCGTGGGGGGAGGAGGAGGGGGGGGGGGGCAAAAGAGCCCGCAAACGATGGCAGCTGGTACTCAATCAATCAAGAAAGAGCCATTTGTCTTCATCATTTAAGAAATAGAAACTATCAAATGTGACTGTTCGACTCCTACTCTATCTGACAGGAATAAATTATTTCTTGACCTGAATATAGAAAGTAAATGGTTGGTTTGAAATTCAATACATTTCTGTTATATGCAGCAGGTTAACATGCAGGGGATAAAAAAAAAAACTTTATATGTAGACACAGTATGAAGAGATTTACTGACAGCAAGTAAACAATTCTGCTAACATTAAATGGAAGTGGTTTTCCTTAATTACTTTCATGGTTTCACCTCACCACCTCCCCCTCCCGCACAGCCCCTACGTTCCCCTCCCCTGAAGGCACTGTGCTGGACCCTGGTTTTTTCATCGCTGGAGTCCAGGTCCAAATCCAGCCCGGATCGATGGGACGCACGGCGCGTGTTTTCTGGCGATACGGGTCCTTTGCGAAATGACTTGAGCTGTCGCAGTCCAGTATTTCATGGCCACAGGCCCACACCAGGAAACTGGCCCTAATTTGGCACTCATCGGCAATCAACGAGTTATCGTTCCATTACTCACAACCAATTAATGGTCACTAAAAGCTAGTGGACAGGTGCAAAAAATAATTTTTAAAAAGGCTAATGGAATAGAAAGGGGTGAAAGTTATGTTACAGCTATATAAAGCTCTGGTTAGACCCCGTCTGGAGCATCGCGTTCAGTTATGGGCACCCACCTCAGGAAGGATATATTGGCCTTGGAGGGGGTGCAGCGCAGAATGATACTGAGGCCAAAAGGGGTTAAATTATGAGGACAGCTTGCACAGACTAGGCTTGTTTTCCCTTGAGTATAGAAGATTAAGGGGTGACCTAATTGAAGGGTTTCAGATGATTAAAGGATTTGATAGAAACCATTTCCGCTGTTGGGGGGAGTCCAGGACAAGGGGGCATAACAAAAAATTAGAGCTCGGCCATTCAGGGGTGATGTCAGGAAGCACTTCCTCACACAAAGGGCAGTGGAAATCTGGAACTCTCTCCCCCAAAAAGCTGTTGAGGCTGCTGGAAAATTGATAAATTGAAATTGAGATTGATAGATTTTTGCTCAGTAAAAGTATTAAGGGTAATGGAACCATAGCAACATAGGAACAGGAGAAGGCCATTCAGCCCCTCAAGCCTGTTCCGCCATTCAATTAGCTCATGGCTGATCTGTATCTTAACTCCATCTACCTGCCTTGGTTCCACACCTTACTCCTGTTCCTATGACTCTTACCCTTCCTGAGGAAAGTTTGGGGGAAAAATTCAATAAGGGTCCGTTTTGGGCGGTGCGCTCGATGGACCCTGGGCAGGCAAGACGCAAGTTTGGACCCAAGGGAGCACTTACCTGCGATCAGCATTCCATTCCAGGCCTTGCACGTGGAGTCGATGTAATTTACATTTTCCACCACCAGAGGGAGCTCAATCCCTTAAAGGGTGGATGTTTTGTAGAAATCTCTTAAAGGTAGCTGGTACCTGTTATTTGCTGAAAATAACAGTCTACTGTCTGTACGGAGTCTGAACGGAGATCAGACATTGCACACGTAAAACACAGATGCAGATCCCATCCCTATGTTTACACACTGATGAGTTATGTTAAAACATTGAATAAAGGTTGCGCACTACTAAATCCCACATCCTCCAATCTGCACACCAGACCTCACCAATCTGCCGATCTGAGTTGGTACCAGGCCTGCGAGAGTGCATGCACCAAGGTTCTCTGCTGATGCACTAGAGACCTTGGTGCAAGGGGAGGGCAGAAGGAGGGACATCCTATATCCGTGGGTGGGGGGAGGGGAATGGCAAGAGGCCCTCCAGACATATGCTCAAATGACGGTGGGAGGCAGCGGGGGATGAAGTCAATGCCAGGCACACAGCATCATGAACATGGATGCAGTGCAGGAAGAAGTTCAATGCTTTGACATGAGTGGACAAGGTGAATGAGGTCAACTGTCAAGTGGTGTCTCCAACCAACTGCACCACTAGCACATCCACTGCTCCACGCAGTATACTCCCATCCCCCACATACCAATAAACTTTTTCCATCAGTACTCAACACTTCCAATCAGATGCTTCCTCTCACCATTATACATTACCACCGTTTTAAGCCGCCCACCCACAAATCACAGGCCATACACACTGGCAGCTGTTCAACCATGACAGGCTCATCACCCAAGCACACATCCCACTTTCTTGCAGGGGAAGGTGGCGCATATCAAGAGGCAGCAAGTGGCAGTGGCATTTAGCCCCTCAAGCCTGTTCCACCATTCAATGAGATCATGGTGGACCTGTGACCTAACTCCATATATCCCTTAATACCCTTGGTTCACAGAATCTCAGATTTAACATTCACAATTGAGCTAGCATCAACTGCCGTCTGCAGAAGAGCGTTCCAAACGTCTCCCACCCTTTGCGTGTAGAAGCATTTCCTAACTTCACTCCTGCACGTCCTGGCTCTAAATGTTAGGCTATGTCCCCTAGTCCTAGTATTCAAGTGTAAGAGACCTCCAAAAACAGTTGCAAATGTCTCAGCAGCCAGAGGCAAAAATCCAGCCACTAACCTGTAAACCCTGCACGGTCCCTTTAAATCACGCCGGTGGGGGGTCCTCCAGGTACTCTAAGACACGTTCAGATAGTCGGGGTTAAGACTGTGCGTTGAGTTGAGCGTTAAGTCCCAAAATGGAGTCTATCACTTTAAATCAGCGTTGCACACTGATTGAAGCCATTTTCTCCCTACTTTACATGATTCCAGCGTTCGTTATCTGCGCCTGAACAAACTCCTTTACCAAGTTGGCGACTGGCACACTTCACGCAGGAAACGTGCGCACGCATCTAAGGTGCCATCTTGGATGTCGGAGGGGCCGTGTAGCGCCAAAACAACGGACTAATTTAGCGTCCTTTGTCTCTACAACTCCCAAAGGTAAATCAAGCAAAATCTCAGAACACCTCTCTAACATTACATCCTGCAATGTACGTGGGGCAAAGTTGGGTTCTTTGGCATAACATTCCCATTGTCCCAGAAGTTCAGGACCCATCAAGTTCCACCACACACCATTGGGATTGTCAGGAACCATAGGAAAATCCATGTCCCATGACTCATGCTGTGGGATATTAATGAGCACACCTGTTGTGTCACTGTTCCATCCAAAATGTACCTTGTGAAAGGGGTAGGTAACTCTATGGCTCAGTACTAGTGGGTACAATTTCCATGGGGGTTCCGCAATTGTTCGCTGTAACTCGGCCGAAGATATAATGTGCCGTTTCTCCACAGTTTATGCCAATCATCCACCAAAGTAATGGTGGACAATCACTAGAATTGGATATATAATTGAAAAGGAGAAATTTGCAGGGGGCAATGCGGAAAGAGCAGAGCAGTGGGACTAACTGGATAGCTCTTTCAAAGAGCCAGCACAGGCACAATGGGCCAAATGACCTTCTTGTGGTGCTGTATGATGCTATGATCCATCAGAAGCCATCGTGCTCCCCTTTGTCGCCAACAGATTATTCTAACATTGCAGCCCTTCCCAAAAACGAATGAGAGGGGTGGGTTTATTCTGAGGGACTCGAAGACACATTGGGACAGCAACCTACAAATTGGAACATTAATCTAAAAAAAAACTTGAGCTTGTTGCCCTTTTGTAGCAGTTGTACCAGAGTTACCTTTTTCTTTAATAAAGACAGGGGAATTGGGGTTGCTGCAGTACAATGTGATAGAATACTGTCCGTTGGGACCTCCATTCCAATTTAGCACAGAAAGATGTTACAGTAGAGCTAGCTCTCTGGGGACTTGTGAGAATTGAGTTTGTCCGACCTACTTTAGGCAGTCTCAGTCAGGGAAGCCACCAGGTTAAAATAGATTGTCGGGACAGTGGAAGTTTTTGAACTGTGGTGTTTCCTAATCCAGGGCTGATTGCCATTTGACTGGGTACAACAAGGAAAATATTCTACTCTGCAGGACTGTCCCACCTCACCTCCAGAAACATGTATACAAGAGTGGAAGGGAAGACACAGACTGGACCTCAATTCTACACAACCACGAGCCTATTTCTGCCGCCTACACTCTCAGAGGTGCATGGGCTCTTACTCACCCATACACTTTACACACATTTAAACACACACACTTACACACTCATTAACTTGGTGAAATACTCACACGCTCACATATCTGTGCCTCTTTCACACAGACACGTTAATAAAGGAACTACATAGAGGCTGCGAGTTATGGAGAGCGATCTTTCACTTTCTGCAATCACTTTCCAATTAGTTTTAACCTGTTTTCTCTGATTATTCATTTGTCTACATAACACAAAATAATTCATTGGCTGTTAAGTGCTTTGGGACATCTTGAGGACATGAAAGTCTCGATATAAATGCAAGTTCTTTCTTTCTGTGCCTATGCAGCAGCCAGACAGCATGTTACTATCACAGAAAATTCTTAAAGCAACATTAGCAATGGTCTAGGCTTTGCACATATTCTCTTAGAGTCTCTCTCACACGCACACACGCACGCGCATGTGCACATGCATGCGTATACACACACACATATACACTCGCACACACGCACAATGCTTTGACACGTACCATTCTCCCGGCATGCACACACGCCCTTAAGCTGACAGCTGTCAAGAGCATGGGAGCTGTAATGGGAGAGCTTGATGGCCCTTTCAGTTCCGCTCCCTTCCTGTTCTTGTGAAACTTCTTGGCCTCCAAACAGCACACCATAAGTGTCAGCTGTGTTTCAGTGAGTAGCACTCTTGCCTCTGAGTCAGAAGGTCATGGGTTCAAGCCCCGCTCCAGAGACTTGAGCACAAGATCTTCGGCTGACACTCCCAGTGCAGTACTGAGGGAGCGCTGCACTATCGGAGGTGAGATGAGACGTTAAACCGAGGCCTCTCAGGTGGATGTAAAAGATGCCCATGTCGCTATTCGAAGAGGTGTCCTGGGCCAAAATTTATCCCTCGACCAACATCAGTAAAAAAATAGATTCTCTGGTCATATATTTCATTGCTGTTTGTGGAAACTTGCTGTACACAAAATTGGCTGCTAAGTTTCCTTACATTACATAAGAAATAGGAGCAGGAATAGGCCATTCGGCCCCTCGAGCCTGCACCGCCATTCAATAAGATCATGGCTGATCTTCAACCTCAACTCCACTTTCCCGGCCTATCCCTCGATTCCCTTAGAGTCCAAAAATCTATCGATCTCAGTCTTGAATATACTCAATGACTCAGCACCCACAGCCCTCTGGGGTAGAGAATTCCAAAGATTCACAACCCCCTGAGTGAAGAAATTTCTCCTCATCTCAGTCCTAAATGGCCGACCCCTTATCTTGAGACTATGCCCCCTAGTTCTAGACTCTCCAGCCCAGGGAAACAGCCTCTCCGCATCTACCCTGTCAAGCCCCCTCAGAATCTTATATGCTTCAGTGAGATCACCTCTCATTCTTCTAAATCCCAGAGAGTATAGACCCATTATACTCAATCTCTCCTCATAGGACAATCCTCTCATCCCAGGAATTAATCTAGTGAATCTTCATTGCACCCCCTTTAAGGCAAGTATATCCTTCCTTAGATAAGGAGACTAAAACTGTGCACAGTACTCCAGGTGTGGTCTCACCAAATCCCTGTACAATTGTAGTAAGACTTCCTTACTCTTGTACTCCAACCCCATTGGAATAAAGGCCAACATGCCATTTGCTTTCCTAATTGCTTGCTGTACCTGCATGTTAACTTTCTGTGTTTTGTGTACGAGGACACCCAAATCCTTCTGAACACCAACATTTAATAGTTTCTCATCATTTACAAAATATTCTGTTTTTCTATTCTTCCTACCAAGGTGAATAACCTCACATTTCCCCACATTACAATCCATCTGCCACCTTCCTGCCCACTCACTTAACCTGTCTATATCCCTTTGTGGACTCTTTGGGCTTGATTTTAAAAGTAAAAAACAGGTGGATTAGGGGCGGGGGCCATTGAAAATTGCCACCTTTTCAGACCTGCCCCCAACCCGCCTCCAACCCGCCCATTTCCGGTTTTCATGGGGGCAGGACGAGCAGCGGATGGTCAAGGAGGCTTCAGGCCTCCATTTTTAATTAATTCCCGATTTCAACCCCGGGGCCCCGGAATTCTTGGACCTTCTGTTTTACGCCTTGTGAAAGGAGGCGAGAAGGCCCGAGATTAACAGGTAGTTGCTTAGAAAGGCACAGCTTGTGGGCCCGGAGGAGCAGGAGTGCTTCCCCCAGGCCCAACAAGCCTACCTGCATCGACAGCACCCCCCACCCCACAATTGAGGACTCGCCCCATGCGATCGAGGACCCCCCCCCCGGATCACAGACCCTCCCCCGATCACAGACCCCTGACCCCCTGATCGCAGACCCCTGACCGCGAACCCCGACCCAGAACATCCGACCCCGATCCTCCCCCCTCCGACCCCGATCGTCCAACCCCGATCCTCCGACCCTGACCCCCCCCCCCGACCCGACCCCGATCCTCCAACCCCGACCCCGATCCTCCAACCCCCGATCCCCCAACCCGCTGACCCCGACCCCCGACCCTGATCCTCCAACCCTGGACCCCAACCCCGATCCTCCGATGCTGATCCTCCGACTCCAATCTCCTGACCCCCGACCCCGATCCCTCAACCCTCCCCCTCAACGATCGTGGACCCCGCGATGACTCCCGATCCTGCCCCCCCCCGTGACTGACCCCAGATCCCATCCCCCATGACTTGTAACCCCCATGCCCACCTATGACCCTTGCCCACCCATGGCCCTCTTTTCCTAGCCCCCCCCCCCATGCAAACAAAGACTTATCTGCAGTCTTACCTGCAGACGTCCTCTCCTTGGTTGGTCTCCCATCCGACTGAGACCAGTCTGTCAATCAGCCTGTCAATCAGTCAGATGGAAAACCCGTACTAATGGGTTTCCCGTCCTCAAATTGACCTCCCCGCCCCCTTCCCATCTCCGTTTCAAAACCTAGCACTTTGTGTCCTCCTCACAGCTTACTTTCCCACCTAGCTTTGTATTGTCAACAAACTTGGATACATTACACTCAGTCCCTTCATCTAAGTCATTAATATAGATTGTAAACAGCTGAGGCCCAAGCACTGATCTTTGTGGCACCCCACTAGTTACAGCCTGCCAACCTGAAAATAACCCAGTTATTCCTACTCTCCGTTTTCTGTCCTTTAACCAATCCTCAATCCATGCGAATATATTACCTCCATCTCCATGAGCCCTTATCTTGTGTAACAACCTCTTGTGTGGCACCTTATCAAATATCTTTTGAAAATCCAAATATACTACATCCACTGGTTCCCCTTTATCTACCCTGCTAGTTACAGCCTCAAAAAATTCTAATAGATTTGTCAAACACGATTTCCCTTTCATTAAACCATGTTTACTCTGCCTAATCGTGGTATGATTTTCTAACTGCCCCGTTACCACATCCTTAATAATAGATTCCAGCATTTTCTCGACTACTGATGTCAGGCTAACTGGCCTGTAGTTCCCTGTTTTCTCTCTCCCTCCCTTCTTGAACAGCAGTGTTACATTTGCTGCCTTCCAATCCACTGGGACCATTCTAGAATCTAGGGAATTTTGGAAGATCACAAACAATGCATCCACTATCTCTGCAGCCACCTCTTTTAGAACCCTAGGATGTAGGCCATCAGATCTAAGAGATTTGTTGGCTTTTAGTCCCATTAATTTCTCCAGTACTTTTTCCTTTACTAATATTAATTACTTTAAGTTCCTCACTCTCATTGGACCCTTAGTTCCCACTATTTCTGGTGTGTTTCTTATGTCTTCTACCGTGAAGACACAAAAAATATTTAAATCATTGTTTGTTTAACATCTCTGCCATTTCCTTATTCCCGATTATAATTTCTCCTATCTCAGCCCCTAAGGGACCCATATTTACTTTTGCTACTCTCTTCCTTTTTACATACGTGTAGAAGCTCTTACAATCTGTTTTTATATTTCTTGCTCATTTACTCTCATTCTATTTTCTCCCTCTTTATCAATTTTTTTGATCATCCTTTGCTGGTTTCTAAAACTCTCCCAATCCTCAGGCTTACTACTCTTCTTGGCAACATTATAAACCTCTTCTTTTAATCCAAAGCTATTCTTAACTTCTTTAGTTATCCACGGATGGATCACTTTTCCTGTGGAGTTTTTATTTCTCAATGAAATGTATAATCATTGAGAATTATGACATTTTTTATTTAAATGTTCACCATTGCTTATCTACCGTCTTATCTTTAAATCTAATTTCCCAATCAACCGTAGCCAACTCACCCCTCATACCCATGTAATTGGCTTTGTTTAAATTTAAGACTCTAGTTTCGAACTTAAGTACGTCACTCTCAAATTCAATGTGAAATTCTATTATGACCGCTGTGCCCCAGAGGACCCCCTACTGTGAAATTACTAATTAACCCTGTCTCATTACACAAGACAAGATCTAAAATAGCCTGTTCCCTGGTTGGTTCCACAACGTATTGTTCTAGGAAACAGTTTTGAATGCATTTCATGAACTCGTCCTCCAAACTACTTTTGCCAATTTAGTTTGCCCAGTCTATATGAAGATTAAAGTCCACCACGATTATTACATTACCTTTGTTACAAGCTCATCTTATTTCTTGATTTATACTCTGTCCAACAGTTTAACTACTGTTAGTGGTCTATAAGCTACTCCCACCAGTGTTTTCTGCCCCTTGTTATTTCTTATCTCCACCCTGACTGATTCCACTTCCTGATCTTCCGAGCCGAGATCCTTTCTCACCACTGTCAACCAGGAACCCAGCCCTTAAACTATTTCCTCAACCAACCACTTCAGTCCCGTTCTGTACCGAAGGAGACTTACTCTCATATTCACACGGCGACCTTGAACATTCAGCGAGTTGATCCAATCAGTAGCTGAGCCATGCTGAGCCGAGACCAGGAGGCTCCTGGGTTCGATCCCCAGGCTGCGCCGTGTTACCTGATCTCATTTGAAGTCCCGGTGACACAATTACCCTCAGTGCTCTGGTTAGAGAGGGCAAAATCAACCTGCGCTCCTGTGCCTGATCACAATTCAGCCTTCCAGCCTTCCCTGCTGAAAACAGGGTTGGCATTTGCTGTGATGCAGCCCCTTACAGTTGAATAACCTGTCAGCACCCACTGTCAAGTTTTAGACATGAATAGCAGGCAAGGAACCAGAGGGTAGCTGGCAGCCCTTTAACCTTTAGTCCAGCGGACAATCAAAACCTCGCAGGGGGAGGGGAAATGAGAAAATTGGATTGGATTTGGTCCCAGAAATGAAAGGGCAGTGTTCTAACCAATCCTTATAAAGTCGTTATCATTACAGACGTGACTGAATTTTAACCACACATATTTGTATACATTACTGTCAAATTGAGGATAGGAATAGGAGATTGAAAGATTTGACCTTCTGCCTTGTCTTTCAAGTATCTGGGCTTCCCTCACCGTATCCAGACACAAGGCTGTGTTACTACTTAATCTGTTGATCTTAAAAAAAGCTTCTGTCTCGAGACCGCTGTGAAAGAACAGTTAGCTTCAGGGGAGGAAATGTGCAGAATGACTATGTCATCAATGATGCAATGTTCAAAAACAGGACCAGAACAGATTGTCTCACGACACCTACATTTTATTTTTAAAAAGAGAAGTAACTTTTCAAATAATATATCGTTAGAAGTTCAAAAGGGGCCTCTGGTTTACCTGAAAGAAACCACCCGATGACACTATCTGCAGGATTGTTGAGGCTGGAGTGAGTTGTAGTTTCGACAATAGAAATGATTTATTCTGTGCAATGTACTGGTCGCAATGTGTTTACATTTCTTTTCCGTCTAAAGTTTTGCCTAGTTTCTCTCCTCCCTTCCTCCCTAATTCAGCACAGACTAGGCTATAAAGCCCGGGGTTTTCCCATTCTATATAACTCAACTATTCCAAAACTCTGCTGCCCGTATCCTAACTCGCACCAAGTCTTGTTCAGCCGTTGCTCCTGCACTCGCTGACCTACATTGGCACCCGGTTCCAGCAACGCCTCAGTTTTAAAATTCTCATCTTGGTATTCAAATCCCTCCATGGCCTCGCCCCTCCCTTTCTCTGTAACCTCCTCCAACCCTACAGCCCTCCGAGATCTCTGCGCTCCTCCAATTCTGGCCTCTTGCGCAGCACTGATTTTCATTGCCCCATCATTGGCGGATGTGCCTTCAGCTGTCTAGACCCTAAGCTCCGGAATTCCCCCCCTAAACCTGTCCGCCTCTCTTCCTCTCTCTCCTCCTTTAAGACGCTCCTTAAAACCTACCTCTTTGACCAAGCTTTTTGTCCTAATATGTCTTTATGTGTCAAATTTTGGCTCGAAGTCAAATTTTGTTTGATAATTGCTCCTGTGAAGTGCCTTTGGTTCTTTTGCCAATCACCTTAAATCTGTGTCCTCTGGTTCTCGACCTTTCCGCCAATGGAAACAGTCTCTCTTTATTTTCTGTATCTAAACCCTTCATGACTTTGAACACTTCTATTAAATCTCCTCTTAACCTTCTCTGCTTTAAGGAGAACAACCCAGCTTCTCCAGTCTATCCACGTAACTGAAGTCCCTCATCCCTGGAACCATTCTAGTAAATATTTTCTGCACTCTCTCTAAGGCCTTCACATCCTTCCTAAATTGTGCTGCACAGAATTGGACACAATACTCCAGCTGTGGCCGAACCAGTGTTTTATAAATGTTCAACATAAATTTCCTTGCTTTTGTACTCTATGCCTCTATTTATAAAGCCCAGGATCCCGTATGCTTTTTTAATTGCTTTCTCAACCTGTCCTGCTACCTTCAAAGATTTGTGCACCATAAACCTCCAGATCTCTCTGTTCCTGCACCCTCTTTAGAATTGTACCGTTTAGTTTATAACGCCTGTCCTCATTCTTCCTGCCAAAATATATCACTTCGCACTTCTCTGCATTAAATTTAATCTGCAATGTGTCCTCCCATTCCACCAGCCAGTCTATGACCTCTGGAAGTCTATTACTGTTCTCCTCATTTTTACTACACTTCCAAATTTTGAGACATCTGCAAATTTTGAAATTGTGCCCTGTCCAAGTCCAAGTCATTAATATTTATCAAATAAAGCAGAGGTCTTAGTACCAAGCCCTGGGAAACACCACAGTATAACTCCCTCCAGTCCAAAAAAACCACCGTTCAACACTACTCTCTGTTTCCCATCACTTAGCCACTTTCATATCCATGCTGCCTCTGCCCCTTTTATTCCATGGGCTTCAATTTTGATGACAAGCCTATTATGTAGCACTTTATCAAACACCTTTTGTAAGGGGTTTCTTTTTTTCTGTTTCTCGGGCTTATACTAGGTCAGCCAGTTATGTTTTCCTGAGCTGCCCTGCCCGCAGTGCGGTTGCGAATCGCTTACCCCTTCCTGATTCTGAGCTGAGGACTTATCGAGTGGTAACAAAGACAGACAAACAGACCAGTGGATTGGTACAAGGAAAACCAATGTTTATTAATAAGAAAACTAAAACTACAAGGTAAACAGTATAATACAGAAGATAAAGAAATCGCTATGGATGTAATACAGTCTTACACTTATCGGGTTGAAAGAAACGGACACATCGAGGGAAAATTCTAAAATCACAAGTTTAGCAATATCCTTTAACCCCCAACCTTACACTTATGCTAGGTGGTCTTGTGGCGGCCAGAAAATTAATGCTCACCGGTGAAACAGATGAAAAGGCCTGGCCTCCTGCTGCGTGTGCGAGGTTTTTCTGGATGGCCTTCCTTCCCAAGTCTGAGCTAGTGAGCAGCAGGACCCCGGCCACCAGGCGAAGAGAGCAGCTAGAGAGAGATACTGGGCAGCCCCAGTTATACCCTCTTGGTAACAGGTTTTTTTCATACCTCATCAGCTTGCTTCATTGTTTGATTTAAGCACGAAACGTAAGACAAAGGACTCCATCTCTGGCCCATTTACATTAATGGCCAATTCCTGTATTTCTGAGTTCCATAACTGCTTTAAGACAAAGGAACTAATTTCTGGCCCATTTACATAATGGCCGTTTCCTGTATCGACCTGTTCGCTAACTGCTTTACCATTGTTCCGAATGTACCTTGATGGTTCACCTTTTGTCCTGCGATCACTTCCTGCTCGAATTTTGATGTGTTGGCCGGCCATGTTGATAGCTTGCCTCAGGGCTAGAATGCAGCTGCATTGTTTAAAGAAACCTGTCTGAAACACGAAGCCTGCCGAGTTGTTGAGAATGCAATTTCAAATCTGCCGGTCCTCGGCCATGTGTCTGACTGCAGCCATTTTGAGAGACCTTGGATTTTTTAAAACAGTCACACCAGGGTTTCTTTAATAACTCCAATAAATCTTCGGGGTGGGGGGAACATGTGAAATTTTGCGAATCCCTTCACTTTTGAAAGTCCATATACAAAACATCAACCACATTGCCCTCATGAAGCCTCTCTGTTACCTCATCAAAAAACTCAATCAAGTTAGTTAAACACGATTTGCCTTTCACAAATCCATGCTGGCTTTCTTTTATTAATCCACGCTTGTCCAAGTGACTATTAATTTTGTCCCAGATTATCGTTTCTAAAAGCTTCCCACCACCAAGGTTAAACTGACTGGCCTGTAGTTGCTGGGTTTATCCTTACATCCTTTTTTGAACAAGGGTGTAACAATTGCAATTCTCCAGTCCTCTGGCACCACCCCCATATCTAAGGAGGATTGGAAGATAATGGCCAGTACCTCAGCAATTTCCACCCTTACTTCCCTCAGCAACCAGGATGCATCCCATCCGGATCGGGTGTCTTATCTACTTTAAGTACAGCCAGCCTTTCTAGTACCTCCTCTTTTTCAATTTTTAGCCCATCCAGTAGCTTTCTTTTTATTCGTTCATGGGATGTGGGTGTCGCTGGCGAGGCCGGCATTTATTGCCTGTCCCTAATTGCCCTTGAGAAGGTGGTGGTGAGCCGCCTTCTTGAACCGCTGCAGTCCGTGTGATGAAGGTTCTCCCACAGCCAAAGGCAGGTATATGGAGCTAGATCACAGATCAGCCATGATCTTATCAAATGGCGGAGCAGGCACGAGGGGCTGAATGGCCTACTCCTGTTCCTATGTTCCTATGTTCCTATGTTCCACAGTGCTGTTAGGAAGGGAGTTCCAGGATTTTGACCCAGCGACGATGAAGGAACGGCGATATATTTCCAAGTCGGGATGGTGTGTGACGTGCAGGTGGTGTTGTTCCCATGTGCCTGCTGCTCTTGTCCTTCTGGGTGGTAGAGGCCGCGGGTTTGGGAGGTGCTGTCGAAGAAGCCTTGGCGAGTTGCTGCAGTGCATCCTGTGGATGGTACACACTGCAGCCACTGTGTGCCGGTGGTGAAGGGAGTTAATGCTTAGGGTGGTGGATGGAGTGCCAATCAAGTGGGCTGCTTTGTCCTCAACTACCTCCTCTTTTACTGTGACTTTGGCAGCATCTTCTTCCTTTGTAAAGACAGATGCAAAGTATTCATTTAGTACCTCAGCCATGCCCTCTGCCTGCAGGCAAAGATCTCCTTTTTGGTCCATAGTCGGCCCCACCCCTCCTCTTACTACCCATTTACTATCTATATGCCTGCAGAAGACTTTTGGATTCCCGTTTAAGTTAGCTGCCAGTCTATTTTCATACTCTCACTTTGCCCCTCTTATTTCTGTTTTCACTTCCCCTTTGAACTTTCTATATTCAGCCTGGTTCTCACTTGTATTATCAACCTGACATCTGTCATACGCCCCCTTTTTCTGCTTCATCTTACTCCCTATCTCTTTCGTCATCCAGGGAGCTCTGGCTTTGGTTGCCCTACCTTTCCCCCTCGTGGGAATGTACCTAAACTGTACCCGAACCATCTCCTCTTTAAAGGTCGCCCATTGTTCGATTACAGTTTTGCCCGCCAATCTTTGATTTCAATTTACCCGGGCCAACCCACTGAAATTGGCCCTCCTCCAATTAAGTACTTTTACTCTAGATTGTTCCTTGTCCTTTTCTGTAACTATTCTAAACCTTATGATATTATGATCACTGTTCCCTCAATGTTCCTTTCACTGACACTTGCTCCACTTGACCCACCTCATTCCCCAGAACTAAATCCAGCAATGTCTCCTTCCTTGTTGGGCTATAATGATCAAGAAAATTCTCCTGAGCACACTTCAGAAATTCCTCCCCCTCTTTCCCCTTTACACTATTACTATCCCAGTCTATATTAGGATAGTTGAAGTCCCCCATTATCACTACTCTATAGTTCTTGCACCTCTCTGTAATTTCTCTGCAAATTTGCTCCTCTATATCCTTCCCACCAGTTGGTGGGCTATACGATGCACACAATAGTGTAATGGCACCTCTATTGTTTCTTAACTCTAACCAAATAGATTCTGTCTTTGACCCCTCAAGGACATCCTCCCTTTCCAGCACTCCTTAATCAATACTGCCGCCCCCCCCACCCACCCCACCTCCTTTTTTTCCTTCCCTAACTTTCCTGAAAACCTTGTATCCAACATTGTCCTGGCCAACATTCCTCCATCAACCAACACCACCATAATCAGATTAACTGGCCATTCATCTCATTGCAGTTTGTGGGACCTTCCTGGGTACAAGGTGGTTGTTGCATTTCCTATATAACAAGTGTCACAGCATTTCAAAGGAATTCATTGTATGTGATATGCTTTGAGATATTTCTAAGAGATGTTGATAAGTTATATAGAATCATAGAATCTTACAGCACAGAAGGAGGCCATTTGGCCCATCGTGCCTGTGCCGTAAGATTCTATGATTCTATATAACTATTCAATCAGTCCCACTCCCCCTGATCTTTCCCCAAAGCCCTGCAAATTTTTTCCCCTTCAAGTATTTATCCAACTCCCTTTTGAAAGTTACTATTGAATCTGCTTCCACCACCCTTTCAGGCAGCGCATTCCAGATCATCACAACTCGCTGCATAGAAAAATGTCTCCTCATCTCACCTCTGGCTCTTTTGCCAATTACCTTAAATCTGTGTCCTCTGGTTACTGACTCTTCTGCCACTGGAAGCAGTTTCTCCTTATTTACTCCATCAAAACCCTTCAATGATTTTGAATGCCCCTCTTAAATCTCCCCTCAATCTTCTCTGCTCTAAGGAAAACAATCCCAGCTTCTCTAGTCTTTCCACGTAACTTCCCTGAGACCATTCCAGTAAACTTCCTCCACACGCTGTCTAAGGCCTTGACATCCTTCCTAAAGTGAGGTGCCCAGAATTGGCCACAATACTCCAGATGGGGCCTAACCAGTGTTTTATAAAGGTTTAGTATAAATTCTTTGCTTTTGTACTCTATGCCTCTATTTATAAAGCCAAGTTATAATAAACACAAATCTTTCTTTTTCCTTTCGGTTCTGAGCCAACTGCCTAGTCTTCGATATTTCTGATAATGATTGGAACTATATCTCAATGAAAAACAGTAAAAATATTGAATCTGGTTGGGGAGCATCTCTGATAGCTTCTATTGAACATAACCTGTTGGAAGTAGTGGGTTCGATGGACGAATAACACCCGAGGGCTAGTGGCCTGAGGCAGAGTTTCCTGTGGTGGGAGTGCTAATTGAAATATCAGGACGAAATGTTAGAGCTCCTAGTTAGTGGTCTGCCCAATTTTTCATCCATTGTGAATGGATAATTGGAAACGGGCAGGCTGACCTCCGTTTCAAAGTGTCATTGATATCAAAGCTCTGTGCTGGGGCGCTAATTCATAAAACCTTCACCGCACTTCCTTATTTTAGTACACTTATTTTAGTGCACTTTACGAATACAGCGCCAGCTTGATTTTTTTTTTACTTACAGGTCTTGAGTAATCAAGGCATCAGCCTTGGCTCAGTGGGTAGCACTCTCGACTCTGAGTCAGAAGGTTGTGTGTTCAAGTCCCACTCCAGAGTCTTGAGCACAAAGTCGAGGGAGTGCTGCACTGTCAGAGGGGGCCATCTCTCAGTTGAGATGTTAAACCGAGGCTCTGTCTGCCTTCTCAGGTGGATGTAAAAGATCCCATGGCATTATTTCAAAGAAGAGCAGGGGAGTTCTCCCCCGGTGTCCTGGCCAATATTTATCCCTCAACCAACATCACTGAAACAGATGATCTGGTCATTATTTCATTGCTGTTTGTGGGGCCTACCTGTGAGCAATTTGGCTGCTGTGTTTACCATCATTAAAACATTAAAACAGTGACCCCACTTCAAAAGTACATCATTGGCTATAAAGTGATTGGGACATACCAAGGTCATTAAAGGTGCGATATAAATGCAAGTTCTTTCTTCTTTCTAGGTCAAAGGCCAAGGGCCATGGAATAGACAACTCCAGAGGTAAGTCAAGAAGCATACCTGGTTCACCCGATCTACTGCTTTATCGGAAGATTGGTAGATCTCCCGAGGGAACGAAGTAAGCAGGGAAAGACAGCCATTAATGTGGGGGGTTTTCCTGATCTTCTGCTGAAGTTACAACGGCAGTTCAGGAGAACCCCGGGGAAATTATCCACCGTAATAATTATGTGAGGCGAAGCTTGAGTTTTAAACCCTGCAGGAGTCCAGGAGGACTGAGTGTGGCAAATTTCGAGGCATTGGTAAAAAAATTGCATTAAGAGTTGGAGAAGCTGTGATGACTTCTGTTTTCAACAGACTGAGACTGCAGGGAAAAGGAAGGGTGTGTAGGATGGGGTATTTGGAGCTTAAGAGCAAAGAGACAGATAAGTTCAGAGAAGCACTGTGAAGAGTAATATCAATAAAATAGAGACCAGACAGTAATAACCTGAAGATTTACTGAACTGCTTTACAGCTGATAGACGGGGGTCTTAAATTCACCACATAATGGAACAGAATTGATGTCCATCACACTTGCCGAGATATTAATACAAACTCCATTTGACATTGTTCTTAAATATATTTTGGGGCAATTACCAAGTTGAAGACTGAAGAATCCAGGAAGAAAATCCACTAAAACTTTTACAAAAAAAGAACTTTTCCAGTTTCAATGTATTTATAGACTCTAATCTTGCCCATGGATAAAGAGAAATAGTTTAATTCTCTTTAGGAGTCCTCCCCTCTCGATTTGTTACAGAAGGCCTGCTGAGAATATCTTGACGATGCGGGCAGACATGATCGTAGGTCACTGTTTCACCTTCATCTGCAGAAAGCAATCTTACTTCAAATATCCCGTGTAGAAACAAAATGAGTTTCAAGTCTTGAGATTAAACAATATAAAAACCTCATCAGAAACAAAAAGTGAAGTCTCTGCATGAGGAAAAAGCACCATTAGTCCTCAGTCCTTTGGTACTCTTAACCCTTAAGATGACTTCTGGAGTTATTGTCCAAACACTTCAATACTGGTTTCAAAACTGGGAGGCTCTTCTAACACCTCACTCTCGCTCCTGGACAGAATGGAAGCAAAAATTCTGTCCTCTGGCCTAACCTCCAAATTCAGGGCACAGTGTGGTAGCATAGTGGTTTATGTTAAAGGGCTAGTAATCCAAAGGCCTAAACTAATAAGCCAGTGGAACATGAGTTCAAATCCTATCATTGCAGTTTGAGAATTTGGATTCAGTTTATTATTGGTGTGTGGGGCTAATTGGATAGCTCTTCCAAAGAGCTGACACAGGCACGATGGGCCGAATGGCCTCCTTCTGAGCTGTATCATTCTATGATTCTATGATTCTCTCTCTTTCTCCGTCACAACCTCCCATCTCCATTTTACCAATATCACTATGATCACTGCTCCTTCAGACTTTCCTTTCTTGTTTCTCCGAAGCTGAAAATTCTTAATCTTCCCTACATCCCCACCATTTTGGAATCAAAAATCATGACACTGACTCCTACTCGAACTCACTCTTCCCTGAGTCCTTAAAACTGCAGAACACCTCATGTCCCTTGGCCTTCTGTTCTTGCTGCAATCCAAAGGCTATTAAAACCAGGTTTGGCATCACTTAACAGCCTTCCAACCTCAACATTGAGTTCAACAACTTCAAGTCATAACCACTGCTCCCGTTTTCTCAGACAGCGGGTGCGGGTAATGGTTCTGCAGTTGTTATTTACAGCTCCTCTGGAGCCAGCTTTTGTTTCTTTACTTGTCCAATTACCACCCTCCTTGCCTTGCACCATCATCCCTTTTATCGTTTAATCACTCCTGACCTTCCCTTTTGTTCTTTCCTTACCCCCTCGCCTCCTTTTCCCTGGTTCTGCACTTGCTTCTAAACTGTTAAATCTCGAACTTCTTCCAGTTCTGATGAAAGGTCATCGACCTGAAACATTAACTCTGTTTCTCTCTCCACAGATGCTGTCCTGACCCGCTGAGTGTTTCCCAGCATTTTCTGATTTAATTTTAACGTCACTTAACCTCTGCTTCTTCATCTACCTCATGTTCTATGCTACCCTTTTTCGCCTTGTTGCAGTTGCCTTAGGTTGCAACCTGTCATAAACCAGAGCTCTACTGACGCCTTTAAAGGGTTTACTGGACGAAACCCCTAAGGGAGCACAGGATCTCCCCCAAATATGTAAATGGGCCAGAGATGGAGTCCTTTGTCTTACGTTTCGTGCTTAAATCAAACAATGAAGCAAGCTGATGAGGTATGAAAAAAACCTGTTACCAAGAGGGTATAACTGGGCTTCCCAGTATCTCTCTCTCTTCTCTCTTCGCCTGGTGGCCGTGGTCCTGCTGCTTGCTAGCAACCAAGAAGGAAGGCCATCCAAAAAAACCTCGCAACCACATGTCGACGGCAGCAGCAGGGAACAGGGGCCAGGCCTTTTCATCTGTTTCACCGGTGAGCATTAATTTTCTGGCCGCCACAAGACAACCTATCTAGGTATAAGGGTGGGGGTTAAAGGGATATTGCTAAAATTGTGATTTTAGAATTTTCCCTCGATGTGTCCGTTTTCTTCCAACCCGATAAGTGTAAGACTATATTGTATCTATAGCGATTTCTTTATCTTCTGTATTATACTGTTTACCTTGTAGTTTTTTTAGTTTTCTTATTAATAAACATTGGTTTTCCTTGTACCAATCCACTGGTCTGTTAGTCTGTCTTTGTTACCGCCCGATAAGTCCTCAGCTCAGAATCAGGAAGGGGTAAGCGATTCGCAACCGCACTGCGGGCAGGGCAGCTCAGGAAAACATAACTGGCTGACCTATTATAAGCCCGAGAAACAGTAGTAAAACCCCTTACAGTCTTAGCCACAGTATAGCAAGTGCAGTAGCGAGTGGGAGGTGAGTAGTGAGATGCAGCCAGACACCATCACAGCATCAGATATACAATCAGGGACATGACTTGTGCTAGGCACAACTTTGTTCCTTATAGTGGTCACATATAATGGGCCAGACTGCGTAAGGAGGGCTGTTTACGTTCCTTAAAGGACATTAGTGAACCAGTTAGGTTTTAATGACAATCCAACAGCTTCATGGTCGCTTTTACTGATGCTATTTCCAGATGTTTTTTTTAAAAAAAAACTGAATTCAATTTTCAAATTACCATGGTAGGATTTGAATTCACGTTCGATCAGGATTATTAGTCCAGGCCTCTGAATTATTCGTTTAGTAACATAACCGGTACACTACCGTATCCCCCACAATAATTCCCATATACTTTGGGCAAGGTGCATTATAAAAAAATGGAGAAGGGAACAGAGGGAGGGGGGGATATCTCCGAACTCCATGAAAAAAAAAGTTTAAGGGGCAGTTTTCATGAAACTGAGCCCATCTGAAAATATTATTTTAAGCAAAAGGAAAATATTAGCCTCTCCCTCCACTCCCCCTCCCCACGCTGATATTGACAGTTGTAGAGCAGTGTTGTCCAATAGAAATTGCCGACTAGTCACAGGCGTGGCTGTGGTGACACCATTTTAACTACACGCACTGATTTTAGTGTGAAACGCCTTACATACACTCACACACTGCAGGTGAATGTACTTCACGTGTATATTTACTTAAATATCTATCAGTAACCAAGGAAGAAAAGCATTCGCAATCATCATGAAACACTTGGACACTCTGCTTTTCATCTTACCATTTCACCAACAAAAGTACAAAAAGAGTTAAGGCACATATTCATACATGTGAGAACACAAGTATTGAGATTGCATGCCCAATGACTGTGTCTATTATTAATTTTTTATTTAATCAAAAATGCAATTATCCACATCTGGAATTCCAATTAGCCACATCTGGAATTCCAATTAGCCACATGCAGTTAGTGGCTAACGTATTGGACTGCAGTGCTGTAGAGGAAAATCTGCATCCTCCAAACAGGCATGCACAACTTATCCCCAGCTTGAGAGGGTGAACTGGGAGAAGACCAAGGCTCCAGACAACCCCATCTTGCCTCCAGCCTCAGAGGCCAGCCCTCTAGACACTAAACCCCTCTCGCCCTCCAGCCAGGAAGGAAGGAGAAATGGGCGGCAGAAACAGCTGAAGAAACAGAAAAGTAGCAAAAACAAGAAGTGAAAATATATCAAATTGTCAACAACAGGAGATATTAGGACAGGTGACCAAAGGCTTGGTCAAAGAGGTAGGTTTTAAGGGACGCCTTAAAGGAGGAGAGAGAGGTGGAGAGGCGGAGAGGTTTAGGGAGAGAATTCCAGAGCTGATGGCACAGCTGCCAATGGTGGAGCGATGAAAATCAGGGATGGGCAAGAGGCCAGAATTGGAGGAGCGCAGAGATCTCAGAGGGTTAGAACCATAGAAAAGATACAGCACAGAAGGGGGCCATTCGGCCCATCGTGTCCGCATCGGCTCGAAGAACAACCAGGTGCCCATTCCAATCCCACCTTCCGGCACCCGGTCCGTAGCCCTGCAGCTTACAGCACTTTAGGTGCAGGTCCAGGTACTTTTTAAAAGAGTTGAGGGTCCCTGCCTCTACCACCAATTCGGGCAGCGAATTCCATACACCCACCACCCTCTGGGTAAAAAAGTTTTTCCTCGTGTCCCCTCTAATCCTTCCGCCAATCAGCTTAAATCTACGTCCTCTTGTTCTTGAACTCTCTGCTAGGGGAAACAGGTATTTCCTGTCCACTCTATCTGGGGCCCCTCATAATTTTGTACACCTCAATCAAGTCTCCCCTCAGCCTCCACTGCTCCAAGGAAAACAACCCCAGCCTATCCAATCTCTCCTTGTAGCTGCAATTTTCAAGCCCTGGCAACATTCTTGTAAATCTTCTCTGCACTCTCTCCAGAGCAATTACATCCTTCCTGTAATGTGGTGACCAGAACTGCACACAATACTCCAGCTGTGGCCTTACCAGCATTTTATACAGTTCCATCGTTACGTCCCTGCTTTTGTATTCTATACCTCGGCTAATAACGGAGAGCATTCCGTATGCCTTCTTCACAAACTTATCTACCTGTACTGCCTCCTTCAGGGACCTGTGCACATGCACTCCAAGGTCTCTCACTTCCTCTACCCCTCTCAATATATTCCCGTTTACTGCGTATTCCCTTTTACTGTTTGCCCTCCCTAAGTGCATTACCTCACACTTCTCCGGGTTGAACTCCATTTGCCACTTTTCCGCCCACTCCACCGACCCATTGATATCTTCTTGGAGTCTACAGCTATCCTCTTCACGATCAACTACACAGACAATTTTTGTGTTGTCTGCAAATTTGACAATCATGCCCCCTACATTCAAGTCCAAATCATTAATATATACCACAAACAACAAAGGACCCAACACTGAGCCCTGTGGCATACCACTGGAAACGGATTTCCATTCGCAAAGACATCCATCGACTTTTACCCTTTGTTTCCTGTTACTGAGCCAATTTGGATCCAATTCACCACATTTCCCTGTATCCCATGGGCTTTTACCTTTCTGACCAGTCTGCCATGTGGGACTTTGTCAAATGCCTTACTAAAATCCATGTAGACAACATCCACTGCACTACCCTCGTCAATCCTCCTTGTCACTTTCTCAAAAGGATTCAATCAGATTTGTAAGGCATGACCTTCCCTGAACAAATCCATGCTGACTATCCCTGATTAAACCATGCCTTTCCAAGGGACAGTTTATCCTATCGCTCAGTATTGATTCTAATAGTTTGCCCACCACCGAGGTAAGACTGACCGGCCTATAACTGTTCGGCCTTTCCCTCGTACCCTTTTTAAACAATGGTACTACGTTTGCAGTCTTCCAGTCTTCCGGTACCTCCCCTGTATCCAGTGAGGATTGGAAAATGATCCTCAGAGCATCCGCTATTTCCTCCCTGGCTTCCTTCAATAGCCTAGGAAACAATCCATCCGGCCCTGGTGACTTATCAACTTTCAAGGATTCCAGTCCCTCTAGTACTTCCTCTCTCGTAATGTTTACCTTATCCAATATTTCACACCTCTCCTCTTTAACTACTATGTCCGGATCATCCCTTTCCTTTGTGAATACTGAGACAAAATATTCATTTAATACATTACCCACATTCTCTGCTTCTACACACAAGTGAACCTTATCATCCCTGATAAGGTTCACTTGTGTGTAGAAGCAGAGAATGTCCTCTCTTTGCTTTCCTTATTTCCTTTTTTACGTCATCCCTGTACTTTCTATACTCCTCTCGGCTTTCTGCATTATTTAGTTGTCTGTGACAGTCATAAGCTTTCTTTTTTGCTTTATCTTGCCCTGTATGCTTCTAGACAACGAGGGGGCTCTAAATTTGGCAGTGCCACCCATTTTCTTTGAGGGGACGTGTCTGCAATGTACCCGTAGAATTTCACTTTTTAGTGCCTCCCACTGGCTTGCCACTGATTTCTCCTCAAGTAGTTGTGTCCAGTCCACTTCTGCCAAATCACCTCTTAGTTCTGTAGAATTTGCCTTCCCCCAATTTAAAACGTTTATTCCTGATTTAACTCTGTCCTTTTCCATAATAATGCTAAAACTAACTGAATTGTGGTCACTATCCCCAATATGGTCACCCACTGTCACTTCACCCACTTGTCCATCTTCATTTCCCAGGACTAAATCTAGAATTGCATCCCCTCTTGTTGGGCTTGTCACGTACTGGCTAAAAAAGTTCTCCTGGACACCAATCAAGAATTTTGCACCCTCTGTGCCCCTCACACTGTTTGAATCCCAGTTGATGTTAGGGTAGTTGAAGTCCCCTACTATTATTGCCCTCTTATTTTTGCATTCAGAAATTTGCCTACATATTTGTTCTTCTATCTCCCTTTCGCTATTCGGGGGTCTATAGTACACTCCTAGTAGTGGGACTGCCCCTTTCTTATTTCTTAGCTCAACCCATATGGTCTCGATTGATGATCCATTTAGCATATCATCCCTTCTTACAACTGTAATTGATTCTTTAACCAATAATGCTACCCCCCCCCCCCTCCTTTTTCATCACCCACTCTATCCTGCCTGAAAACTCTATATCCAGGGATATTGAGCTGCCAATTATCCCCCTCTTTAAGCCAGGTTTCTGTTATAGCAATGATATCATGCTGCCATATGTCTATCTGTGCCCTTAGTTCATCTGCTTTGTTTGTAATACTCCTTGCATTGAAGTATATACCCTTTAACCCCATCAAATTCCTGTGCTGAACACTATTTAACCTTTGCTTGTTTTGCCTTTCTGAGTCACTAACTGATTTTCTACTTCCCGTTTCCTGGTCTGAATTTGTCCTATCTGTACCTGCTCTTTGGTTCTCATCCCTCTGCCATATTAGTTTAAACCCTCCGCAAGAGAACTAGCAAATGCCCCCGCGTGGATATTGGTCCCAGTTCTGCTTGGTTGCAACCCGTCCAGCTTGTACAGGTCCCGCCTTTCCCAGAATCGGTCCCAATGCCTCAGGAATTTAAACCCCTCCCTCCTACACCATCTCTCAAGCCTCGCATTCATCTGGTCTATTCTTCTATTTCTGCTCTCGCTAGCACGTGGCACTGGGAGTAATCCTGAGATTATTTCCTTCGAGGTCCTGCTTTTTAATTTATTTCCTAACTCCCTATATTCTGCTTGCAGGACCTCATCCCTTTTTTTACCGATGTCGTTGGTACCGATATGGACCACGACCTCTGGCTGTTCACCCTCCCCCTTCAGAATGTCCTGCAGCCGCTCCATGACATCCTTGACACTAGCACCAGGGGGGCAACATACCATCCTGGAGTCACCGTAGAAACACCTATCTGTTCCCCTTACGATGGAATCCCCTATCACTATTGCTCTCCCATTCTTTTTCCTCCCTTCCTTTGCAGCTGAGTCACTCGTGGTGCCACGGTCTTGGCTCTTGCTGCATTCCCCTGATAAGCCATCTCCCCCAACAATATCCAAAGCAGAATATCTGTTTGAGAGGGAGATGGCCCCAGGGGACTCCTGCTCTACCTGCCTAGTCCTTTTACTCTGCCTGGCGGTCACCCATTTCCTTTCTGCCTGCGTAATCTTTACCTGCGGTGTGACCAACTCACTGAACGTGCTATCCACGATAGTCTCAGCATCGCGGATGCTCCACAGTGAATCCACCCGCAGCTCCAGCTCCGAAATACGGTTAGCCAGTAGCTGCAGCTGGACACGCTTCTTGCACACATGGTCGCCAGGGACACCGGTAGCGTCCATGACTTCCCACATAGTGCAGGAGGAGCATATCACGGGTGCGAGCTCTGCTGCCATGACTTGCCTTAGATTAAGCTCGTTAGTTACTCCCTTTAAGTAGTTTACTCCTTTAAATTACTCTTAATTCAGAGAATGTTAACTGCACCCGGGACCTTGATTCACTAAAAAACATTACTTGCTATAAGACCTGCAGGCCTTCCCTTTCTTTTTACTTTAGTTACTGCACTATAGAATAGTAGAAATACTCACCTGAACCTATTTATCAATCAGCTGCCTCCCCTGTGCCGCGTCACTTTTTCACTGGTGATGTGACCTCTGGAACTCCGCCGCTGGTCTCAGTGAGGGTCTCAGTGTCGGCCTCTCCACCGCTGGTCTCAGTGAGGGTCTCAGTGTCGGCCTCTCCACCGCTGGTCTCAGTGAGGGTCTCAGTGTCGGCCTCTCCACCGCTGGTCTCAGTGAGGGTCTCAGTGTCAGCCTCTCCACCGCTGGTCTCAGTGAGGGTCTCAGTGTCGGCCTCTCTGCCGCTGGTCTCAGTGTCGGCCTCTCCGCCGCTGGTCTCAGTGAGGGTCTCAGTGTCGGCCTCTCCACCGCTGGTCTCAGTGAGGGTCTCAGTGTAGGCCTCTCCGCCGCTGGTCTCAGTGAGGGTCTCAGTGTCGGCCTCTCCGCCGCTGGTCTCAGTGAGGGTCTCAGTGTCGGCCTCTCTGCCGCTGGTCTCAGTGTCGGCCTCTCCGCCGCTGGTCTCAGTGAGGGTCTCAGTGTCGGCCTCTCCACCGCTGGTCTCAGTGAGGGTCTCAGTGTAGGCCGCTCCGCCGCTGGTCTCAGTGAGGGTCTCAGTGTAGACCTCTCCACTACTGGTCTCTGTGAGGGTCTCAGTGTCGGCCTCTCTGCCGCTGGTCTCAGTGAGGGTCTCAGTGTCGGCCTCTCCGCTGCTGGTCTCAGTGAGGGTCTCAGTGTTGGCCTCTCCGCCACTGGTCTCAGTGTCGGCCTCTCCGCTGCTGGTCTCAGTGAGGGTCTCAGTGTCGGCCTCTCCGCCGCTGGTCTCAGTGAGGGTCTCAGTGTCGGCCTCTCCGCTGCTGGTCTCAGTGAGGGTCTCAGTGTCGGCCTCTCCGCTGCTGGTCTCAGTGAGGGTCTCAGTGTCGGCCTCTCCACTGCTGGTCTCAGTGTCAGCCTCTCCGTCGCTGGTCTCAGTGAGGGTCTCAGTGTCGGCCTCTCCGCTGCTGGTCTCAGTAAGGGTCTCAGTGTCGGCCTCTCCGCTGCTGGTCTCAGTGAGGGTCTCAGTGTCGGCCTCTCCACTGCTGGTCTCAGTGTCAGCCTCTCCGCCGCTGGTCTCAGTGAGGGTCTCAGTGTCAGCCTCTCCGCCGCTGGTCTCAGTGAGGGTCTCAGTGTAAGCCTCTCCGCTGCCTCACCGCTTTTAAACCTGGCGCCGCCCTGGTGCTCCACCCAGGTCTGCTCCCCACCGGTTGGAGGAGGTTACAGAGATAGGGAGGGACGAGGCCATGGAGGGATTTGAAAACAGGTGTGAGAACTTTAAAATCGAGGTGTTGCTGGTCCGGGAGCCAATGTAGGTCAGCGAGAAGAAGGGTGATGGGTGAACTGGACTTGGTGCGAGTTAAGGTATGGGCAGCAGAGTTTTGGATGAGCTCAAATTTATGGAGGGTGGATGATGGGAGGTCAATTTGCGCACAGCAAGGTCCCACAAACAGCAATGTGATAATGACCAGATAATCTGTTTTAGTGATGTTGGTTGAGGGATAAATATTAGCCAGGACACCAGGGGAACTCCCCTGTTCCTCTTCAAAATAGTTGCAAGGTATCTTTTACATCCACCTGAGAGGGTAGATAGGGCTTTGGTCTAACATCTTACCCAAGAGGTAGTATCTCCAGCAGTACTACATTGGGCACATCAGCCTAGAGTTTGTGCTCAAGTTTCCGGAGTGGGATTTAAACCCACAGCCTTGCTGATTCAAGAAGGCAAGAGTGCGACCACTTAGCCAAGGCCGACACATTAATCTGTCGTGATCTGATGCCCCCACAATACTGAAAATTTAACAAGTCACAAAATGGCTCTATTCAATCTAATGAGGCTAAATTTCATTATCAATTTTAACAGTTACTGATCAACTGACTTATTGGGCTAGGCGTTTGTTAACAGTAGAATAGCAGTCTTAACATGGTGGGATCTGTCATTTTAATCAATGCGGCCAAATCATTACCAGTGCACATCCATTCATTCGTTGATATTAATTCATAACAATTGATCAATTGCAGATGAGTTGCAGACTTAAGGAAATGCAAAATGGAATATCCTGGGGGTGGATTTCCTCAGTACTTCTCCCACACTGCTGCTCCTAACTTTGTCGGAAGTCCAGTGGAATCCCCTTCTTCACACGTATAACAACAACAACTTGCATTTATATAGCGCCTTTAATGTAGTAAAATATCCCAAGGCGCTTTGCTGGAGCGTAATCAGACAAAATTTGACACCGAGTCAAAAAAGGAGATATTAGCCAATATAGGTCAGCGTGCACAGGAGTGATGGGTGAACGGGGCTTGGTGCGAGTTAGGATACGGGCAGCAGAGTTTTGGATGAGCTCGAGTTTACGGAGGGCGGAAGGTGGGAGACCGACCAGGAGAGCGATGAGGTTTCCGTCAAAGTGATGGTAGTCGAGCAGAAGTTCCGAGGAAATTCACCCCCCATTTCATTTCATTTTCAGTTAATTTGTTCTTTGTCCTCTAATTCTTTCCTCTTCCTGTAAGTTAAAGATTCTGCTTACCTCTAAATGATCTCTGCTCCTCGATATTTCATCACAAGGGAAGCCTCTGTTAATGCCCAATACTGGGCATCAGATGCTGTTGCCTATATGACTATTATAGTGAGAGGCTGGTATATTAAGTCCCAGGTAATTCCATTTAGAATAGTAGGTTCAATAAAGTCTTTTAAAAATCTTTGGAAATGGAATCAAATATTGGGTCTGTATGAATCAGCAGAGACAAAACTCGTTTGTAAAGGGTTCAAAAATCATTTCTTCTTAACGGTGCAGTTGAAAAATATCACAGTAATTTTCAGCTGCTGAAACTCAAAGTGCAAAGGTTGACTGATATGACCTGCTTTATCCCACTCCAATAATATAGCACAACAACAACAGCAACTTGCATTTATATAGCGCCTTTAATGTAGTAAAAATGTCCCAAGGCGTTTCGCGAGAGCGCTGTCAGAAAAAAAGTGACACCGAGCCACGTAAGGAGATATTAGGACAGGTGACCAAAAGCTTGGTCAAAGAGGTAGGTTTTAAGGAGCGTCATAAAGGAGGAGAGAGAGGTAGAGAGGCGGAGAGGTTTAGGGAGGGAATTCCAGAGCTTAGGGCCTAGACAGCTGAAGGCACGGCCGCCAATGGTGGAGCGATGAAAATCGGGGATGTGCAAGAGGCCAGAATTGGAGGAGAGCAGAGATCTTGGAGAGTTGTAGGGCTGGAGGAGGTTACAGAGATAGGGAGGGGCAAAGCCATGGAGGGATTTAAACGCAGGGATGAAAATTTTAAAATCGAGGTGTTGCCGGACGGGGAGCCATTGTAGGTCAGCGAGCACAGGGGGTGATGGGTTAACGGGACTTAGTGCGAGTTAGGAAACGGGAAGCAGAGTTTTCACTGAACCACCATGCGGAAAATGGGCAGTAGTGGACTGGCCGCCCATTTTACACCCTGTCCGATTGTCGTCTCCATTGACGTCAAGTTGAAAATTCACCCCGCTAGGATCAGGGCTGCTGAATAAGGAGAGGAACAGTGAAAGTGAAGATTTACAATAAGTAACTGATATAGACCACGTGATTAAAGTAAAAGGGATATAAAAATGGATAACTTGCCACCTCCCCCACTCTTCAGGTGACTGAAAATCTAGCAGAAAAATCACGGTTGGAAATGTATCAAGCAACTACTGGAGCAAATGAAAAAGTGAGAAGTCTTGTAAGCCAATTCTGAAGTTCAGTGATCCTGCAAGGCAAACAAATATTTCAGCTAATGCATCACAGACAGAATTAGGAGCCATGGGGCTACAAAAGTATAGTGATTGGTGGCAACCCATCACTTATCTATCTGACTGATGCAGAGACAAGTTATGTGCAGCGAGAGATAGAGCTGTTAAGCATTGCAGTTGCTTGTGAAAGGTGCAATCAATTTATCTGTGGTCATACTGTTAGTGTCAAAATGGACCTAGAGCTACTAATTGCTCTATTTGTGAAATCTTGGAATGATTGCCCTTTGTGAATACAAAGCTGATAATCAGGCACAGAGGTAAGGTGCTATCTACACTGGGCAAACTTATGTACACATCTGATGCACTATTAAAAGCAACGAACCAGCATATGAAAGCAAGTGATGAGGATATTCAGGCTTGCATTTACATGCTTATTATTACTGCCCTAGCATATGACCAAAATATATAGTTAATCAGGACTGAGACTGAATGGGATGAGACCTTTGCGATTTTTGAAGAAGTAGTGATGGCGAGACCATAACATGTAAAACAACATTATTCTTTGTACATTCAACAGTACTGGAACTATGGAGGAATTAACGGTAATAGATGGAATATTGTACAAAGGGTGTAAGGTTTGCAGCCACAATGCCCTGAAAATAGCCTGAATGTGTTGTCAAAATGGGGTTTTGGGCTTAAAATGGAGTCTGGAGCAAGTCTGAAAACAGCGAGCTACAGACCAGTTAGCCTAACATCAGTACTAGGGAAAATGCTAGAGTCTATTATAAAGGATGTGATAACAGGACACTTAGAAAATATCAACGGGATTAGACAAAGTCAACATGGATTTATGAAAGGGAAATCGTGTTTGAAAAACCTACTGGAGTTTTTTGAGGATGTAACTGGTAGAATAGATAAGGGAGAACCAGTGGATGTGGTGTAGTTGGATTTTCAGAAGGCCTTTGATAAAGTCACACAAAAGAGGTTAGTGTGCAAAATTAAAGCACATGGGATTGGGGGGAATATACTGGCATGGATGGAGAATTGGTTAATAAACAGGAAACAGAGAGTAGGAATAAATGGGTCTTTTTCTGGGTGGCAGGCAGTGACTAGTGGGGTACCGCAGGGATCAGTGCTTGGGCCCCAACTATTCGCAATATATATCAATGATTTGGGTGAGGGAACTAAATGTAATATTTCCAAGTTTGCTGACGATACAGAACTAGGTGGGATTGTGAGTTGTGAGGATGCAAAGAGGCTTCAAGGTGATGTAGACAAGTTGAGTGAGTGGGCAAATACAAGGCAGATGCAGTATAATGTGGATAAATGTGAAGTTATCCACTTCGGAAGGAAAAACAGAAAGGCAGAGTCTAATTTAGATGTGATGTGGAGATGCCGGTGATGGACTGGGGTTGACAATTGTAAACAATTTTACAACACCAAGTTATAGTCCAGCAATTTTATTTTAAATTCACAAGCTTTCGGAGATTTTCTCCTTCCTCAGGCAAATGTTTCAAGAGCTCCTTGAAGCCTACGCATTTATACATATTGAACAATACATGGTGTTTACAGACTGCCCCTGCAACTGCCCGTTGCCAAGGCAATCACCGTGTTCAGACAGAGAGGTGTTACCTGCAGAACCCCCGAATACACATTCAACAAAAAAACAAACAGGGAAAAAAAACAGAGAAAAAAAAACACAGAGAGAGGCAGAAACATCCGGAAGGCAGAGAGAGCCAGCAAATGACCCATTATATTAAAAACAGATAACATTTGTTCGCTGGTGGGGTAACGTGTAGCGTGACATGAACCCAAGATCCCGGTTGAGGCCGTCCTCATGGGTGCGGAACTTGGCTATCAATTTCTGCTCGACGATTTTGCGTTGTCGTGTGTCTCGAAGGCCGCCTTGGAGTACGCTTACCCGAAGGTCGGTGGATGAATGTCCATGACTGCTGAAGTGTTCCCCGACTGGGAGGGAACCCTCCTGTTTGGCGATTGTTGCGCGGTGTCCGTTCATCCGTTGTCGCAGCGTCTGCATGGTCTCGCCAATGTACCATGCTCTGGGGCATCCTTTCCTGCAACGTATGAGGTAGATGGTGATAGATTGGGAATTGTTGATGTACAAAGGGACCTGGGTGGCCTTGTACACCTGTCACTGAAAGCAAACATGCAGGTGCAGCAAGCAGTTAGGAAGGCAAATGGTATGTTGGTCTTAATTGCAAGAGGATTTAAGTACAGGAGTGAGGATGTCTTACTACAGTTATACAGGGCCTTGGTGAGACCACACCTGGAGTATTGTGTGCAGTTTTGGTCTCCTTACCTAAGAAAGGATATACTTGCCATAGAGGGAGTGCAGCGAAGGTTCACCAGACTGATTCCTGGAATGGCAGGACTGTCGTATGAGGAGAGATTGGGTCGACTAGGCCTGCATTCACTCGAGTTTAGAAGAATGAGAGGGGATCTCATTGAAACATATAAAATTCTGACAGGGCTAGACAGACTGGATGCAGGGAGGATGTTTCCCTTGGCTGAGGTGTCGAGAACAAGGGGTCACAGTCTCAGGATATGGAGTAGGACATTTAGGACTGAGATGAGGAGAAATTTCTTCACTCAGAGGGTGGTAAACCTGTGGAATTCTCTACCACAGAAGGCTGTGGAGGCCAAGTCACTGAATATATTTAAGAAGCAGATAGATAGATTTCTAGACACAAAAGGCATCAAGGGTATGGGGAGAGAGCGGGAATATGGTATTGAGATAGAGGATCAGCCATGATCATATTGAATGGTGGAGCGGGCTCGAAGGGCCGAATGGCCTACTCCTGCTCCTATTTTCTATGTCTATGTTTCTATGTAAGACGGAATTAGGGGATACAAAAAGGCTAAGAACATGGCATTTTTACAGAACAGTGAGAAACAGAACATCAAAGACACAGGCCAGCGATGGCTCAGAAGAAGGAGATAAACTTGCAACCTCTTTAACTGACAAAATGGACACCAGTCCTTTGTTCTGTTGGGGATGGAGAAATTAAGGAAGTGAATCACCTGCTGACATGTCTGGGTCCTGAAGTTGTCAGCAACCATGGTAACTGGGAGGACACTAACACAGCTGTTTGAGTTGATTGACAGCAAAAAGAGGCAAACTGTTCTGACACGTTTGTCACCCAGATACGTCAATTGAATGCAATGAGACTTTTCTTTGAATTTAAGGTATACAAGAGGTTTCTCGACACATGTCTTAGCCGACCTTCTTTATCTTGGTTAGTTGTAGATTCTCTCTAAATTTATTTTTGCTATATTCTTGTTCAGATAGATGAAGACTTCTCTTTGTCTTCTTTCGTCCTGTTCTGTAATAATCTTAGTTAAATGTAGAAGTCTACTTTTATAAATACCAAGTATATCCAGGACAGAGAGTAAGACATTATAGAAGTCAGATTGTAGTTGAAGGCAGAGAAAAGTGTGTCCCTTGAACATGGAAGATTAAGGGGTGATCTAATTGAGGTGTTTAAGCTGATTAAAGGATTTGAAGGGGTAGATTGAAAGAAACTATTTCCTCCGGTGGGAGAGTCCAGAACAAGGTGACATAACTTTAAAATTAGAGCTCGGCTGTTCAGGGGTGATGTCAGGAAACATTTCTTCACACAAAGGGGAGTGGAAATCTGGAATTCTCTCCCCCAAAAAGCTGTTGAGGCTGGGGGTCAATCGAAAATTCCAAAACTGTGAGTGATAGATTTTTGTTAGGTAAGGGTATTAAGGGTTACGAAACCAAGGCAGATTGATGGAGTTAAGATACAGATCAGCCATGATCTCATTGAATGACACAACAGGCTTGAGGGGTTGAATGGCCTACTCCTGTTCCTATGTTCCTATGTTCCTTCCTAAAGGTGCAAGTTGCCTGAGATCAGGGAGGGTGAGATACCATTATCTCCCCTAGGTAAAGTGGATTTACCCAGGGGGCCAAGGATTCAGGAGGAACAGATGACACCTCTACAGGAAGAGGCTCATCACCCTGACAACCTATAAACTACGCCATTGTCCCAGGGAAAGGCGAGCAACCAGCTCAACGATGCCGCTTATAAGGACAAAGTTGTGTAAGTCCTGGAAACATTGCTACCCACCAGCACGTAGACTCTAATCTATCCAGTAGGCTGGTTATCAAATGCTGTTCATTTCTTAGCTGTTAAGCTCTTAAATAAATCTCACCAATTTATATCAATCTCAGACACTGATCTCAAGAAAATGTAATAATCCACAATCCAGATAATGCTTTACTGCAGATACACTTAGCTACCTCTACAACCTCTGTTATTCATTTTGTAAAGTAACTCGTTATTAATTATTCGTTATTCAAACTGCTAGGCGACACTTTCTACAACTGTTTATATCTACTGGTTATTTGAACACCCAATGTTGTAATTTAAATAGTGGTATTGTGATTGTGTAGTCAATAGGTAGTTGTTGGCGCGTGACTTGTTGTCTAAATTTGTCTTTGATGGTTTGGCAAGAAGGGGTTAATTCATTCATTCATTCAGTAGTTTGTGGGTTTCCCAATTGACGGGTTGGTAAGGTGAATGATACCCAGTCAAAACCGAGTTATGTAAGACAGTTTGGCAAGCCAACTCAGACATCATTCACTCCAACACTTAAGGCAGTTCCTTAGTGAGGAGTTAAAGCGAGGGGATTAAGGATTTGTCTGGTTCCTTGACATATACTTGTAAGGTACTTGCGGGTTTTAATACTGAAAGGCTTACAAAATGTACCGCAAGATTCATGAGAGGCATGTGACCATAGAGAAATATTTAAAAATTGGCAAGAGTTATTTATTGGGCCAGAATACATTGGGATGTTACTCATCTGATAGCAGATTGCTCATCCGGTCCAAAATATCAGCCTTACCTCAATGGTAGCACTCTTGCTTCTGAGTCAGAAGGTCACAAGTTTAAGCCGAAATCCAAAGACTTGAGTGCATAATCAAGACTGACACCTCAATGCGGTACTGAGGGAGTGCTGCACTGTTGTTGGTGCCATCGTTCGGATGAGTCGTTAAACCAGGTGGAGGTAAAAGATTCCATGGCACTATTCGAAGAAGAGCAGGGGTGTCTAGGTCAACATTTATCCCTCAACCATCATCACTGGAACAGATTGCATGATCGTTTATCTTGTTGCTGTTTCTAAGAGCTTGCTGTGCGCAAATTGGCTATCGTGTTTTCCTACATTGTAACAGTGACAACACTTCAAAAGTGCTCCATTGGCTGTGAAGCTCTTTGGGACATCCTGAAGATGTGATCGATATTATACCATTGCAAGTTCTTTCATTTTTGTTTCGGTGATGTTGCTTGAGGCTGGTGTTTGTTGGCCAGGAACTGGGACACTTTTCATTATAGTAGAGGAGCTCACGAGGAGAGCTGATAGAGGTGTTCAAAATTATGAGGGGCTTTGGTAAGGCAAAAAAGGGAAAAGCTATTTCCACTGGTTGGTAATCAGTCACTACAGAGAATAAACTGTTTTCACCGGCCTAGAAAATCGTTGACGGATCGCCCATATTACAGGCATAAACTGGGCGCATAAACGTCCAATGTAAAAACCCTAATTTAAACAAAACTCCACTTTATTGTCCATTTTGCATATTTGAGGGCCCAAGTATTGTCACTTTATGGCAATATAAAGGGTGCACAGTTGCACCCCTAATGGTTCACAAAGAATTTAAGCCACCCAGTCTGGAACTGAGTCACACAGACAAGGAAGACCCCGTGTTCGATCTAGCGATTTGTTAAGTGAGTTAAGTGACCTCAGCCAAGGTGACAGTTGGGATGTTACAACTGGCATCAAAATCCCTGGGCCAAGGGAGAGGGAAAAATCAACCAGGGTTCCTGCTCCTGATCACTGGTCAGTGGCCCATGCTGGAAAATCCATCTATGGATGTCAAATCAGGACAAGATTAGTCTCACCAGTGATGCTTCCTGTGGTAGATGAGTCTGCTGGAACCCACCGTCTAAGCTGACACATGATAAAAGTTACTCACACAGAATTTACAACACAAAAACAGGCCATTCGGTCCACTTGGTCTGTGCCCATGTTTAAGCTCCACACGAGCCTCCTCTCTCCCTACTTCATCTCACCCTATCAGCATCTCCTTCGTGATAGCTGTGAGCAAATTGGCTGCCGCATTTCCTACCTTACAACAGTGACTACACTTCAAAAGTACTTCATTGGCTATAAAGTGCTTTGGGATGTCCTGGGGTCTTGAAAGGCGCTATATAAATGCAAATCTTTCTTTTTTCATTTTATTCCTTTCTCCCTCATGTGCTTATCGAGCTTCCCCTTAAATGCATCAATGTTATTCACCTCAACTACTCCATGTGGTAGCGAGTTCCACATTCTCACCACTCTCTGGGTAAAAGAAGTTTCTCCGGAATTACTTATTGGATTTATTGGTGACTATCTCACATTTATGATCCCTAGTTTGGGACTCCCCCACAAGCGGAAACATTTCCTCTGCATCTATCCTATCGAATATATCCCTTTGTAATCTTAAAGACCTCTATCAGGTCACCCTCAGCCTTCTCTTCTCTAGAGAAAAGAGCCCCAGCCTGTTCATCTTTCCTGATAGGTATCATCTCTCAGCTCTGTTATCATCCTTGTAAATCTTTATTGCACCTTTTCCAGTGCCTCCATATCCTTTTTGTAATACTTGAGTGCAGCATTTTACCCAGGAAACAAGGGAAGAAAACTGGAGGGGAAAATAATACAAAGTGTTGAATCTTGGCGTGGTATCTGAGAGTCAGTACAGCTTTGTTGCTACCTTCAGCGTCCTTTACACACTACAGCCTTAGGTCAGCACAGCTCTCCCCATCAAATGCCAATGCATTGCGACGCCACTTGCAATGAGCAGCCTTTCTCTCGTTGCTTTCTAATGATGAAAAATCGCTTTCTTGTTCCTGCTGTCGCCTCTTTTAATCCGAGGAGACGAGCAGATCAAAGAAATCCTCAAAGCTTTGAAGCTTTGAGGCTTGGACTCGTCACCGAGTGAAAGTGAACTCCACGGATCAGAGATATCTCAACGCTTATTGACATTATGGGGGGAATAAGACAGGAACGCCACCAGAATAAGGAAACTTTGAACAGTGTATATGAAAAGGTTATGTCTAGGAACTACAGTATGTCTTGTATCTTTGTGCTTTCTTTTTTTTTTCTAAATTGACTAAAAAATTAATACAGATATTTGTAGCTCTGGATAGATAGGAATATATTTTCCTAAGTGAGAAATAAGTATTAAACCTCACGTATTTCTGTTTTTGAGTAGCACCTGCCCATCGCACTGGTGTTACATAGAATTACATAAAATTTACAGCACAGAAACACATAGGCCCAACTGGTCCATGGCGGTGTTTATGCTCCACACGAGTCTCCTCCCACTCCTCCTCATCTAACTTTCTCAGCATATTCTTCTATTCCTTTCTCCCTTATGTGTTTCTCTAGCTTCCCCTTAAAGCCATCTATGCTATTCGCCTCAACTACTCCATGTGGTAGTGAGTTCTGCATTCTCACCACTCTCTGGGTAAAGAAGTTTCTCCTGAATTCCCTATTGGATTTATTGGTGACTATCTTATATTTATGATCCCTAGTTTTGGAATCCCCCACAAGTGGAAATATCTTCTCTATGTCTAACCTAACAAACTCCTTCATAATTTTAAAGACCTCGATCAGCTCACCCCTCAGCCTTCTCTTTTCTAGAGAAAAGAGCCTCAGCCTGATCAGTCTTTCATGCTAGTTATAACTTCTCAGTTCTGGTATCATTCTTGTAAATCTTTTTTTGTACCTTCTTCAGTGCCTCTATATCCTTGTTTGTAATTTGGAGACCAGAATTGCGCACAATATTTTGAGTATCGTCTAACCAAGGTTCAATACAAGTTTAACATAACCTCTCTGCTGATCAATTCTATCCCTCTAGAAATGAACCCCAGTGATAGGTTTGCTTTTTGTTATGGCCTTGTTGACCTGCAAGTTGGGAGTGTTGGAGTTTCCTCTGGTTTAAGTTTTTGCCTCACTAATTCATTCTCACACATCTCAAACGGTTAATGAGTTCCTTCATCACCATTTCTTCGGAATGGTCCATAAACACTGCTGTGCAGTGAGGGAAGCAAAGTTCTCAAGCAATGGCTGCCCCCCCGCTATTTGCAAACAGTTTTCTGACAGTGACTGAATACCCTTTCTTCCATAAGCCCCTTGAAAAGCAGAAATACCTTTTTGAAATCAGCTGGAAGCCCATCAATCATGTCTGATGATAGCTGGCTCAGTGGATTACCTTGTGTGCTAGCAGCTCAAAAGTCCTGCATGGAGGTTAAAGGAACTCCTGGATTTATGTAGCACCATTTTTTTTTGTTGCTCTCGGGATGTGGGCAGCGCTGCCAAGGTTGGATCTATTGCCCATCCCTAGTTGCCCTGAGAAGCTTTCTCCTTGAACTACTGCTGTCCCTGTGGTGAAGGTGCTCCCACAATGGCGTTATGTAGGGAATTCCAGGATATTGACCCAGCGACGATGAGGGAATGGCTGATTTACGTCCAAGTCGGGATGGTGTATGAATTGCATGGGAGGTTCTAGGAGGTGGTGTTCCTATGACGCTGCTGCTATTGCCCTTTTCAGTGGTAGAGGTCGCACGCAAAGGTTTTCCTTAAAGGTAACGTTGGTGAGTAGCTGCAGTGTATCTTGTAGATCATACATACTGCAGCCACAGTGCGTTGGTGGTGCAGGGATTGGCAAGTTGAGTCTAGGGACAGCTTTCACACCTCAGGACCTCCTAAAGTCCTTCATAGGAACATAGGAAGATAGGAACAGGAGTAGGCCATTCAGCCCCTCGAGCCTGTTCTGCCATTCCATTAGATCATGGCTTGATAGCCTATAAATTACTTTTGAAGTGCAGTCACTGTTGTAATGTAGGCAGTCACAGCATCCAATCTGCACACAGCAAGGCTCCACAAACAGCAATGAGATAAATGTCCAGTTCAGTTGTTTTTGGCGGTGTTGTTTGAGGGACACCAGGGAAAACCCCATCTCTTCTTTGAGTAGTAGCCATGGGATCTTTTGCACTACCACGAACAGGCAGACAGAGCCTCGGTTTAACATCTCATCCGATAAACGGCAGCTCTGATAATGCTGCTCACTCTCAGTATTGCACTGGGAGTGTCAGCCTAGATTATGTGCTCAAGTCTCTGGAGTGGGGCTTGAGCCCACGATCTTCTGGCACAGAGGTTACCGCTGCACTGGGTTGACTCTTTGAAAGAGGTATCCTGAGGTAAGGATAGCCACCATGGTTGTGTGAGCTGTTCCCGTTTATTCCCAGATCATAACCACTGCTCCCATTTTTTCGGACAGCAGGTGCTGGTAATGGTTCTGCTGTTGCCATTTACAGCTCATCTAGACCCATCTATTGTTTCTTTACCTGTCCCATTCCCACCCTCCTTGCCTTGTACCATCATTCCTTTTGTCATTTAATCACTCCCGCCCTCCACCCTATCCCTTTTGTTCTTTCTTCCCCTCATCACCCCCCCCCCCTTTTCCCTGGCCCTGCACTTGCATATAAACTATTAAATCTCGAACTTCTTCCAGTTCTGATGAAAGTTCGTCGACCCGAAACATCAACTCTTTCTTTCTGCAGACGCTGCCTGACTTGCTGAACGCTTCCAGCACTTTCTGTTTTAATTTCAGATTTCCAGCCTCTGCAGAATTTTGCTTTTGTTTTATCGGCACTGTAAATGCTACTCTTCACAATGGAGTGTAAGTACCTGATTCAATTGAACCAGGAAACAATTTTTCACTGACAGAGTTATGATTGAAGCAGAAAAATTTTGTTGGCCGGAAGATGATTTTTTTAATAATATTGGATCAGAAATATGAACTCTCTCAAAAAGTTAACATGTAGGTAATTCGTCTCTACCTTGGTTGCTTAGTGTTCACATGATACCATTAACATTAATAGTGCCCTTTCATTGTCTTCAGAGAAAAAGACCTTATCTCATTAACAACCCAATGGGAGGGAGACAGTGGTGGTTAATGGGGGAGAGACAAGTAGAATTAATTTTGTCTTGTGTTAAGTATTTGCGATTAACAATGGTGCCAGCACTGAGTGATCACCAAAGCCAACCCATTGGGAGCCCCTTCCCTTACGCAGCAGGATACACTGCGGTAGGCATGCAAGGTGAGGGAGTTGAGGGAAAGGAAGCTTTCTCTTCCCAGCTGCTCCCCCAGACTGGACAACACACCCACCAGGAAAAAAAAAAGGACCATTCCAGAGAAGGAATAAGAGACAGGATACAAGGCTGCATGGTGAGACCACACCTGGAGTACGCTGTACAGTTTTAGTCTCCTTACCTAATGAAAGATATACTTGCCTTAGACACAGTACAGTGAAAGTTCATTAGATTGATTCCTGGGATGAGAGGGTTGTCCTATGTGGAGAGATTGACTAGAATGGGTCTATACTCTCTGGAGTTTAGAAGAATGAGAAGTGATCTCATAGAAACATATAAGTTTCTGAGAGGGCTTGAAAGGGTAGATGCTGAGATGCTGTTTCCCCTAGCTGGAGAGTCTAGGACTAGAGGACATAGTCTCAGGATAAGGGGTCAGTCATTTAGGACTGAGATGAGGAGAAATTTCTTCACTCAGAGGGTTGTAAATCTTTGGAATTCTCTCCCCCAGAGGGCTGCGGACGCCCAGACGTTGAGTATATTCAAAGCTCAGATCGGTAGATTTGTGAACACTAAGGGAATCAGGGGATATGGGAATCGGACGGGGAAAGTAGAGTGGAGGTCGAAGATCAGCCACGATCCGATTGAATGGTGGGGCAGGCTCGAGGGGCCGTATGGCTTACTCCTGCTCCTATTTCTTACGTTCTTATGACCTAAGCGCAGAGAGCAACCTCACTGAAGAGCCAAGCCCCTAGTGCAGGATACCACCAGGGGTGAAGAGCACAATTTTCATCCGTTAAGATCAATGGGTAGAGAAATACCGTGGGCAGGGCTAACCTCTGCTCCTGAATTGCTCATACATGTTCTGTCATGTGAAACTGCACTGGGAGTTCGAATTTGTTAGAAAGAAAGAACTTGCATTTATATAGCATCTTTTATGACCTCAGGATGTCCCAAAGCACTTCAAAACCAATTAAATCCTTTTGGAGTGTAGTCACCATTGTAATGTAGGAAACTCAGCAGGCAATTTGTACACAGCAAGGTCCAACAAACAGCACCTGGTTCAGGTGTTAGTTGAGGGATAAATATTCGCCAGAACACCAGGGAGGACTCTGCTGCTCTTTGTCAAATAGTGCCGTGGGATCTTTTACATCCACCTGAGAGGGCAGACGCGGCTTTGGTTTAAGACGGCATCTCCGACAGTGCAGCACTCCCTCAGTATCGCACTAAGAGTGTCAGCTTAGATTATGTGCTCAAGTTCCAGGAGCGGGGCTCAAACCCACGACCTACTGACTCAGAGGCGAGAGTGCTGCCCACTGAGCCACGGCTGACACCTGCCGCCATTTATTTTTCTAGTTCTTGGTTAACTACCGTACTCTGTAGAGTTCTGGCCCACGAAGCCTCATAAAAATTTGGTCGTCGCATTATGTATTTTGCTGACCTTCTCTCAGTTCGGTGGGTTAGGAATGAGTGTTGGTGACAATAATGTATGATCATTGAACATATTCCTGCAACACTCCTTCCTTCACCATTTTAGCAGCGACATTAGCTAGTTTAATTTAAGGGGATTGATGCTTTGTGTTACAATAGTGGTCGAGGAACATCACATGAATGTTTTAAATGTTTCCACATGCAAGAACGAGGAGGCCATAGATACAAGATTAAACGTAAGAGATATAGAACAGAGGGCAGGAGAAACTTCTTCACACAGAGAGTTGTGAGGCTGTGGGATTTACTTCCAGGGTTAGTGGTTGAGGCAGAAACTATGTCAACATTCAAGATTGGATTGGATGAAGGAAAGTGGGATGAAGGGATATGTAAAACAGGGCGGGTAAATGCAATTGGGATTATTTGCTCGCATGGAGGGTAAACTCTGACATTGACTGGTTGGGCAGAATGGCCTGTTTTTACGCTGTAACCTCTACGTATTTCCACGTATAATACCGCAACTAAGGTGGACCAGTGGATAAAATCAGTAAGTATCTAACCTGGCTGACTTTCACACACTGCCCCACTGTGATGGTTGAGCGGATAAAAAGACAGTTCTTCGATACATGAAGAGTCAATACTGATATGGCCCCAATCCAACACAGAAAAGATGCCTCCCTCTCATAGTTCATTATTCAGTGCTCGGCTCGAGCTGGCAGGCAATAAGATTTACCCAGCCCGACAGCCTGTATTTACAATGGGAGAGAAGAAATGACGAATTTAAAAGGATATTTGTTGCGGTGGGAGATTGCATTTTAATTGGAACTCTCCTCAAGTGTGTCCAGGAATTATCCCCCAGATTGAAATACATTACTGAGGAATGGGATATTTATCACCAGGCAGCACAAAAGGAATGAAGAATGAGTTCATCGTGAAGGTTCTCAAGATGTGACGGGGAAGGGAATGATAAGCGTGCTTACAGTTTGGTTGCAGTCTGTGTAGGTCTGAGAAGAGGAATAGATCTCAGAGGGCCACCTTTGATGTATCACCGCCTTATGCTTGAGCTCGCACGATTGTCCGCCTGCCATCTAAAGAAGATTAGTGCACAGATTAAAAACCGTTCTTCAACAGCTGCGATATTGACATTTGTCATTTCAACAGAGCTCTGCCGGGGGGCGGGGGGGGGAAAGAAATTACACGAGTTTGATATTACTTGATCAGGCCCGACATTAAAATGACAAATTACCGTTTCGTTCTCAATTTGACCGTGATTTGCAGGTAACCTCTTTGCTACGGAGCTTTGCAATTCTCTACTTTCCTGCCACTGAGGAAGGAAACTGTTTCTTGGTAATTTGTTAGTATCTCAGCGAATACCAGTGCAGCCAATTCCCCTTAATTGAATGAATGATACCTGAATAGAAATTGGAAATCTGAAACAATTTTCCGGCTGGAGCCATTACATTCATTCCTATTAACTCAATCATTTGTGTTATTCCTGTCGGGTGAATGCATCTTTGCTCCGATATCTTTTTACTGCGTTCTTATCTTACAAATCCATTTCTGGGTAACATATTGCGTGACCTTTAATAAATCTCTAACCTACTGTACTCCAAGATAAAAATACAATGGCCCAGAATTTACTGTGAAAATAACAGTGAGGCTAACAGCGCTCACCTATATTCATGTGCAAATCGGACAGCAACATCCAGCGAGCGCACATGCGCAGTTAAACGCCAAAATTCAGAAGTTGCTGTCCGAGATGTGCTGCCCCTTCATCAGGTTCATGAAAACAACATCTCGTTGTCAGACTCGCCATTCAAATACATTGAACGGCGTGAAGTTCCTGTACTGATGTGGTAGATACAGATTAAACTAAACAGAAAGTTGGGGTTTGTCCTTTTAAGTCTAAGCATCCTTTTAACAGTGGGGTAAGTCTTAATGACTGTCAAACAACCTCTCTGGCACTGAAAATTAACTTTCACAAGTGTGAAATCTCATTACTTCAGCTTTTAATTGTTGTTGGAGATTTTTTTAAAAGTTTATATAAGAATGTATTGTTTTTTACTTTTTCTTTCTGTCTCTTTTATCTCTCTCTTTTAATCCAATCTTCCTTTCCCTCTCTTTATTTCGCTTTCTGTACCTGATTTAACATTGAATTCACTATCCCAACTTACACTTCCTGCTGTTCATTAACGATTCTTCATTTGGATTGGTTAAGGAGATACACAGTTGCTTGCCCTGTTCACACAGGTCCCAGATGCCCTGTAGAGGGCGGCGAGCTGTTTGGATCTCCCACTGACAGGAACTTGCCATGCAAAACCCCATAGAAAATCTACAGGCGAGCGCAAGTCTAACGAACAGCAGGCACCATTCATTTGCAGCTCACTGTAAATTCTGCCTCAAGGGCACCAACACAAAGGTGAAAATTCCTCCTTTCTCTCTCCCCCTACCCTCCCCTCCTCTAACCGCTCATAATGCAGGGTAGAGAAACCCCAAATTGATAGAGCAGAAGAAACATTAATTATTAGTGATGTTAGACTTGTATAGAACCTTGGTTAGACCACACTTGGAGTATTGTGCAGAGTTCTGGTCTCCATATTATAAAAAGGATATAGAGGCACTGGAGAAGGTGCAAAAAAGATTTACTAGGATGATACCAGAACTGAGAGGTTCTACCTATCAGGAAAGATTGAACAGGCTGTGGCTCTTTTCTCTAGGAAAAAGACTGAGGAGTGACCTGATAAAGGTCTTTAAGATTATGAAAGGGTTTGGTAGACTTAGAGAAGATGTTTCTACTTGCAGGGAAACAAGAACTAGGGGCCAGAAATATAAGATAGTCATTAATAAATCCAATAGGGAATTCAGGAGAAACGTCTTTACCCAGAGAGTGGTTAGAATGTAAATTAGAATGTGACTCAAAAGTAATACAGCAAGACCTGGACAACATCCAGGCTTGAGCTGATAAGCGGCAAGTAACACTCGCGCCAGGCAAGTGCCAGGCAATGACCATCTCCAACAAGAGAGAGTCTAACCACCTCCCCTTGACATCCAACGGCATTACCATCGCTGAATCCCCCACCATCAACATCCTGGGTGTCACCATTGACCAGAAACTTAACTGGACCAGCCATATAAATAGTGTGGCTACAAGTGTGCCTCCCTATCTCTGTAACCTCCTCCAGCCCCTACAATTCTCATCCCCCTGTTCAAATCCCTCCATGGCCCTCGCCCCCCTCCCTATCTCTGTAACCTCCTCCAGCCCCTACAATTCTCATCCTCCTGTTCAAATCCCTCCATGGCCCTCGACCCCCTCCTTATCTCTCTAACCTCCTCCAGGCCCTACAACCCTCCGAGATCTCTGCGCTCCTCCAACTCTTGCCTCTTGCGTATCCCCGATTCCCATCGCTCCACCATTGGCGGCCGTGCCTTCAGCTGCCTGGGCCCTAAGCTCTGGAATTCCCTCCCTAAACCTCTCCTCCTTTAAGACACTCCTTAAAACCTCCCTCTTTGACCGAGCTTTTGGTCACCTGTCCCTAATATCTCCTTATGTGTCTCGGGGTTGGAATTTGTTTGATAATCGCTCCTGTGAAGGGCCTTGGGGACGTTTTACTACGTTACAGGCGCCGTGTGAATGAGGGTTGGTGTTGTGAGAAAGCCAAAAGCATGATTCATCCTTGGTGTCCAAAAACACTTGTGACAAAGTGCCACATGAAAGGCTTCTATGCATGCTCAAAGGGGTTGTAGATGCACGGTAAAAGCTGGAACAACAATACAGGGCCCCAGCCCTACTCCCTGAAGCTCTCTCCCTAAAACCCAGCACCCAGTCCACTAGTATAATATCTCAAAGGCCCAGCATTCCAATTAAGATCTCAGTTGCCCCTCCTCAATCTCCTATTATAGCTCAGTACCCCTTTCTTGATTGGCTTGTCATCCCGTCGAGTGGAGAAGAATGAGGGGTGACCTGTTCGAGGAGTTTAAGGGGATTCGATAGAGCTGATAGAGAGAAACCATTTCCTCTGGTTGGGTCGGGGGGTGGGGGGAAGTCCCGAACAAAGTGGGGCGTAACCTTAAAATTAGAGCCAGGCCATTCAGGGGTGATGTCAGGAACTCTCTCCCCCTAGTGATCGACAGATTTTTGTTGGGTCTCGAGGGATTTGGAGCAAAGGCAGGTACACGGAGTCAGGATACAGATCGGCCGTGATCTGACTGAATGACAGGACAGTCTCGAGGGGCTGAATGGCCTCCAAATGTTCCTATTCCTTTTGCCTCCCCTCAGCAAGTTACAGCTTCCTTGAGCTGTTTCTTGCTAGTTGTCTCATTGGAATCCCATCAGTAGAACTGGGATTAATGTAGTTTATTTTTAAAATGGACACTGTACCCCCCCCTCCCAATCATAATTGACTGGACTATGTTACACAGCAATGGGGTGGTGACAAGCTCGGCCTCCCGTAGTCTGAAAATTGTACAACCCGGAGCAGCGAAGGTTAAGGAGGAGATTTACCAGAATGGTACCTGGGATGAGGGACCTCAGTTTCGTGGAGAGACTGGAGAATCTGGGGTTATTCTCTTAGAGCAGAGAAGGTTAAGGGGAGATTTAGATTGATTCCTGGGATGAGAGGGTTGTCCTGTGAGGAGAGATTGAGTAGAATAGGCCTATACTCTCTGGAGTTTAGAAGAATGAGAGGTGATCTCATTGAAACATATCAGATTCTGAGAGGCCTTGATAGGGCGGATGCTGAGATGCTGTTTCCCCCTGGCTGGAGAGTCTAGAACTAGGGGGCATAGTCTCAGGATAAAGGGGTCGGCCATTCAAGACTGAGATGAGGAGGAATTTCTTCACTCAGAGGGTTGTGAATCTTTGGAATTCTCTATCCCAGAGGGCTGTGGATGCTGAGTCATTGAGTATATTCAAGCCTGAGATCGATGGATTTTTGGACTCTAGGGGAATCAAGGGATATGGGGATTGGGCGGGAAAGTGGAGTTGAGGTCGAAGATCAGCCATGATCCAATTGAATGGCAGAGCAGGCTCGAGGGGCCGAATGGCCTACTCCTGCTCTTATTTCTTATGTTCTTATGTAAGAGCAGGTCAGAGGCTGGATATTCTGCTCCTGACCCCCCCCCCCCCACCCAAAACCTTTCCACCATCTACAAGGCACTAGTCAGGAGTGTGATGGAACACTCTCCACTTGCCTGGATGAGTGCAGCTCCAACAACACTCAAGAAGCTCAACACCATCCAGGACAAAGCAGCCCGCTTGATTGGCACCCCATCCACTGCAGTGTGTACCATCTACAAGATGCACTGCAGCAACTCACCAAGGTTTCTTCAACAGCACCTCCCAAACCCGCGACCTCTACCACCTAGAAGGACAAGGGCAGCGGGCGCATGGGAACAACACCACCTGTGGGAGAACCCTCACCACACGGACTGCAGCGGTTCAAGAAGGTGGCTCACCACCACCTTCTCAAGGGCGATTAGTGATGGGCAATAAAAGGTGGCCTTGAATGAAGCCTGTAAGGGGTTTTGTTTCCGGGGCTTATTGTAGGTCAGCCAGTTATGTTTTCCTGAGCTGCCCTGCCCGCTGTGCGGTTTCAAATCACTTTCCCCTTCCTGTTGTCTTGTGACGGCCAGAAAAAAAATAATGCTCACCAGTGAAACAGATGAAAAGGCCTGGCCCCTGTGTCCTGCTGCTGCCGTCGACACGTGGTTGCGATGTTTACTGGACGGCCTTCCTTCTTGGTTGCTAGCAGGCAGACAGGACACTGGGCCAAGGCGAAGAGAGAGAGAGGTTCTGGGACGCCCCAGTTATACCCTCCCGGTAATAGGTTATTTTCGGGCCTCATCAGTTTGCTCCATTGTCCGATTTGGGCGCGAAAACGCAAGACAAGAGGGCCCCGATCTTGGCCCATTTACATTAAAGCCCGGTACCTGTACTGGTCTGTCCCATAACTGCTTTCCATTGTTCCGAATGTTCCTTAATGGGTCACCTTAGTCCTGGGATTACTTCTGCTCGAACTTTGATTGTGTCGGTAGGCAACGTTGATGGCTTGCCTCAGGGCGTGAATGCAACTGTGCTTGCCTCAACTGCATTGTTCAAAGAGCCCTGTCTGCTCTTGTGGAAAGGTGTTTGCAGACGTGTTAAACACGGAGCCTGCCAAGCTGTCAGAGAATCCGATTTCAAATGCTGCAGGCCTTTGGCCATGTGTCTGACCGCAGCCATTTTGAGAGGCCCTGGATTTTTTTAAAACACAGTCACACCAGGGTTTCTTTAATAACTCCAATAAATCTTCAGGGGTGGGGGGGGAACATGTGAAATTTTGCGAATCCCTTGAAGCCCATGAATGAATTTTAAAAGCTCCCTACCACACGGAGTGATTGAGGCAAACAGCAACGATACATTTAAGGGGAAGCTGGATAAACACATGAGGGAGAAAGGAATAGAAGGATATGCTGATAGGGTGAGATGAAGTAGGGGAGGGAGGAGGCTCGTGTGGAGCATAAACGCACGCATTGACCTGTTGGGCCGAATGGCCTGTGTCTGTGCTGTACATTCTATGTAATTAGTTTTATTCAACAAGAAAAGGGAACAGAATATAGCTAACAGGAACAGCGTCAACAGCTCATGCAGTGGGTCAAGGTCTCACACAGACTCTAATGGCTACTTGAGATGATAGGCAGTGTAACGGTGCTGACAATGAGGACTCCACTGCGACTGTAGTCAGGAATGCCGGTTTCCAGTTTAAAATCAGAAACCACTGGAGCAAAAGTTTTCAAACCACCTTTGGAATGAAATAAACACTGGAAAAATCAATGTGCATTATATTTGGGTGTCAGCCTCGGCTCAGTTGGTGGCACTCACACATCACAGTCAGAGAGTCATGGGTTCAAGTGCCACTCCAGAGACTTGAGCACAATATCTAGGCCAGCACGTCAGTGCAGTACTGGGGGAGTGCCGCACTGTTGGAGGTGTTGCCTTACAGATGAGACGTTAAACTGAGGCCCCGTCTGCCCTCTCAGGTGGACATAAAAGATCCCATGGCACTATTTCGAAGAAGAGCAAGGGGAGTTCTCCCCGATGTCCTGGGCCAATATTTATCCCTCAACCAACAACACTAAAAAAAAGGATGATCTTGTCATTATCACCTTGTTGTTTGTGGGATCTTGCTGTGTGCAAATTAGCTGCTGTGTTTCCCTACATTACTGTAAACAATTTTACAACACCAGCAATTTTATTTTAAATTCACAAGCTTTCGGAGGCTTCCTCCTTCCTCAGGTGAAGTCGTCTCATCTCTGGCAGAGAGGAGACAACTTCCTCATCCCTATATTACAACAGTGAGTACACTTCAAAAATATACCATTGGCTGTAAAGCACTTTGGGATGTCGTGAGGTTGTGAAAGGCGCTAAATAAATGCAAATTCTTTCTTTCTTCATAAAGCCACCTGTGGATTTAAAAGTAAACCTCTGTCTGTTATACCATTCTGGCCACAACCAGTAACTAATTCTAACCATTGAAATGATGACAGGTTGGTCCAGATAGCACCGATCCTGAGAATACTGGTTTCTGCAAAAACCAAAACACTGCGGATGCTGGAAATCTGTAATAAAAACAGAAAATGCTGGAAGCACTCAGCAGGTCAGGCAGCACCTGTGGAAAAAGAAACAGAGTTAACATTTCAGGTCGATGATCTTTCATTAGAACTGGACGTTGTCGGAGCTTTCAAGCAAGTTCAGAGGCAGGGAAAAGGAGACAAGAATAGAACAAAAGGGAGAACTCTATGATAGGGTGAAGGGCAGGAGTGATTAAATGACAAAAAGGATGATGGTGCAAGGCAAAAGGGAGGGCGGGGGGGTGGTGGGGGGGTGGTAATGGGACAAGTAGAGAAACAAAAGATGGGTCCAGAAAAGGTGTAAAAGGTTACAGCAGAATAGCAGAGGGGGGGAGGGAAGCATTGAAAATCTGGCAGAGAGGAGACGACTCCTGTGGCCCAGGAATGTGCAGGAAGAGAGGCAGGGAGACCAGGGGGTTCCCACCGCAAGCACCAGCCCGCACCTCCCCCCAGCCCCAGTGGCTCTGGTGCAGCCATTCTCCATTAGCAGCACCTGCTGTCCGAGAGAACATGGGAGCAGCGGTTAAAGTCTAATTGCTGGAACTGCACTTTCGGGACTGAGCTATAATCCAAGCAAAACCAATGGAATGACAATCTCCTCTCTCACTCTCATCTTGTATCTCTGTCAGTTGGCATTAAAGGTCCCAACTAAAATGAGTTTGAGTATTTTCAATTTAGTTTATAGTCGACTCAAGCCCACAGCAGAAAATTGCCCCCATATTTGGACAGTCTTTCTTCGAGTACTCGAAGGATGACAATTGCAAAAGTACAGAGCAGCACAAAATGAGAATTGCAATATTGATTTTACTTCATGAGTGAGTTAGAAAGGTCCTTCTCATGAGTGAAGTTAAAATCGATATCTCACATTGCACCATTTATTGTTACATTTATAATGTATGCATTAATTTCGGCAGATAAGACATGATTTTCTTTTAAGTTTCCAAAATTACATCGAGACAAGCAACCAGAAAGATATGGACAGTTTTGTTTTATTGTAACCTTTGTAACTGCAGGTTGGAATCAGTTTACTTTACCAAGATGTGGTGTGATATTAAAGAAGGAGTCTTAACTTCAGTGCTTCATTAAAAAGAATTTCTTTTGTCATTAACTCTGTTAAAGAGCAAGCGTCATCATCAGGATCCCTCTTAAAGAGGAAGTCATAGCCTTAAGAACCTTTTTGCCTGAGGAAGGAGAAAATCTCCGAAAGCTTGTGAATTTAAAATAAAATTGCTGGACTATAACTTGGTGTTGTAAAATTGTTTACAATTGTCAACCTTTTTAAAGAGGGAGACTTACTGTTAAGGCCCATTTTAAAGGAGGAGGCCCACCCTCAGGGCCCATTTTAAAGAGGGATGTCCACCATTAGGATCCATTTTAAAGAGGCAGACATCTTCAAGGTCTGTTTTGAAGAAGGAGTCTCATCTTCATCATCAGTTTTAAAGAAGGTGCCTCACCTTCAGGACCCCACTCAGGTAAATATTTTCTTGTCTGGTGGAAAAACTAAATGAAAAAGTAGCAAACGGAGAGTAAGACTGGTAGGGGGGCGATGATGTGATTGTCTACTATTATATTTTTCCACTCATGATCTTGCTCCCATGCCAAAGTGTGAAATAAAAGAATCACTGCTTGCTTAGGACCGTTAAATCCTCGTTAGAAGATAATCAAGTAAAATCTTGCCATTTTGCTCGGTGTGGGATAAATATGAAGCTACAATTAATTTCTCATGCTCATCTCCTTGAGTTCATTTTGTGACAGAAGGACAAATAAGAGCTGAGTCATTTAAGAGTGAAAACAGAAAAAAAAACGTTTCATACAAAGAGTAGTGGAAATGTGGACTTCTCTCCCTCGAAAAGCTGTGGATGCTGTGGGGGGGGGTCAGTTGACACTTTCAAGATTGAGGTCGATAGATTTTTTTTTTAGGTAGGAGTATCAAGGGATATGGAACAAAGGCAGGTAAATGGAGTGGGGGCACAGATTAGCCATGATCGAACAGAATTGCGGAACAGGCTCGAGGGGTTGAATGGCCTCCTTCTGTTCCTGTGTTCCTATTAGAAGTCAATCCGACTGTCAGCATCTTCAGCTCTCAATTTTAAACGCCAGCCCAGCATTCTTTTCATGTCTAATGATATTTGCAGGCACATCAAGGTGATATTATTGTAGATTCTTGAAGCAAAGTACTCCATTCAATGGCAATTATAGAACTCTGAAAGGCAGTAGACACTTCACTTAATGGGTTACATTAATTCTGCACTTTTTTGAGTATGTTGTGTTGTGATTGCAGTTACACAGTGCTTAATAATGAGGTGAGATGGTATCGAGAGCTTTTTTCTAATATATTTTGGTTCGCATGACTGAAATTTAACACCGAAATCCCCAGTGGAATTTAATCCACTTCATTTTTTTGTTAGTTTTGATGCTACATTTCTGGGGATTGGGAACTGCAATGGGTTAGACACTGGCCTTTGACCTCTGGAACCTGGAAACAAATCAAGTTGAGAATGATGGAATGAAAGTCTTCTCCATCTACCAGCTGTAGGGATCCCAGATCCGTTGAGTTTGGGTCAGTCTAAAACCAATTCCCGATGGACATGAGAGGGAGAGATTGAAAGTGTTTGAGACATAAAAGACAGAGTAGGAGAAAGCTTCCAATTGGTGATCTAAGTTAGCGAGGCTACATAATGGCTCGTATGTGAAATGGAAGAACTTCATCATTATCCAGTAGAAAGTGTTCTGAGGTTGCGACTAAAGCATATGGTTGGGGGCAGAGTAGAGGGGCTTTCCACAGATTCTGACCCCATGCTATACCTGATCTGGGAGCGTAACCAAGGGCAGGGATGAGCAAATTCCTAGCAGGGGAGTTCCTTTCCCCCAGGTCCACCCCTCTGATACCAGGGGCTTTGGTTGGGGCGACGGTGATGCTGTCTCAGTTAGGGCCAACTTCCACCCCCTCGGCAGATAGGAACGCTTGACCTGACCAGGACCACCACTACCTGCACTGATAATACACCAGGTCCCGCTGAGGGCCAAGTACACAGGAATTATCAATATAGGCAGAACCGACCACGAGCTCTGTACCCACCTTCTATGCCGATGGCCTTGTAAGGGGCAGGGTGGAGGCTCTTACCCCAGAATGCCTTCCAGAAACTTCAATTCAAGGCCAGAATCTGGGGTATTGGGTCCTGGACTGGTTTCTAGCCCTTCTACTGAACTGTTGCCAAATTTATGGCTGAAGCTCACCAGAAAGGCAGCGGAACTTTGGGGCCCATAAGGGCAGCCGCATTTTGGATGAGCTAGAGTTTATGCCGGGTGGAGGATAGGAAATCGGCCAGGAGAGCATTAGATCAATTGGGGGTGAAACTTGTCTTTAACAGTAGTGCAAAACAGGATCAAAGCGAATCGGCATCCCATTTTACATCATGCCTGATGCCCCTTTTCCACTAAATGGAGCGTGGTGTAAAACGAGCTGCCAATTCATTATGGGCATGTTTTGTGGTACTGCTTAAGACCAATCTCACCCTTCTTTGAGTCTGGAGATGACAAAAGCATTGAGGAGGTGGCTTTCAGTGGCTGATGGGCTGAGGTTGAGGCAGAGGCAGGCAGCGTTACAGGGGTGGATGCAGGCTGTCTTTGTGATGGGGAGGATTATGGAGTTTAGAAACTTAGCTTGGCATCAAGCAGGACGCTAAGGTTGCAAACTGTCTAGTTCAGTCTGAGACAGTGTCCGGAGAGGGGGATGGAGTCAGCAGTGAGGGAGCAGGTGTGTGGCGGTGACCAAAGATAATTGTTTTAGTTACCTATTGGACAATATAGGTTTCTAATAGAGAGAGTTGCAATGGAACCATAAACCATTGAAGCTGACCTGGAATGGTTTACAGCCCCTGCAAAGCCTCAAGATTGAACTAATATAGCCTGGGACTCACTGCTAGCCACTTGTCGCTTGACATGCTATACACTGTAACGATTCACTCCTTAAAAATTAAACCTAACTGTGCTTTGCCTAACTTGATGCAGTGGAGAGACTGGAGAATCTGGGATCGTCCTTCTTAGAGCAGAGAAGGTTAAGGGAAGATTTAATAGGGGTGTTGAAAATTTCAAGGGGTTTTGATAGAATAGATAGGGAGAAACTGTTTCCACTGGCAGTAGGGTTGGTAACCAGAGGACACGGATTTAAGATAATTGGTAAAAAGCCAGGGGGGGAGATATGAGGAGAATTTTTTTTAAGCAGCGAGTTGTTATGATCTAGAACGCACTGCCTGAAAAGGTGATGGAAGCAGATTCAACAGTAACTTTCAAAAGGGAATTGGATAAATATTTTAAAAGGAAAAATATGCAGGGCTATGGGGAAAGAGCAGAGGTGTGGGACCAATTGGATAGCTCTTACAAAGGGCCGGCACAGGCACAATGGGCTGAATGGCCTCCTCCTGTGCTGTATGATTCTATGAATGTACTGTCAAGACAAAGAGGTTTGAAGTGGATGGAAGGGTAATGAACCAAATTGTGTATCGGTTACAGAAATTTAACAGAATATTCCTAGTAGTACTTGCCAGTGGTGCGAAGGAGCCTCCTAAGTCTTTCATTTAGTTAGTTTCTAGTCTGTAGCTGGAGCTGGTGTTACTGTTCACCCATCAAGTGTCACAGTGTTAACCCATTCAGGTGCTGTCAGCTGAGCATTGGGTTAAAACTGCTTAGTTGTCAACTCGATCCAGTTGAGAAAAAAATTGACTCCTTTGATCTCATCAAGAAACAATGGGCCAGATTTCGCTGGAGTGGGGCATCTCACGACATGCCCTGTTAGTTAGACTTACAATTGCATGTTTAGGTTTTCACTTTTTTTTTTGCCTACAAAGTTGCTGGAAGTGCGAGCTGATAACGGGCGGGGCGAGGACCTTGGTGAACGACGGGGACCAACGGTCTATCTCCTTAAAGGATTGAGAAATAAACAGAGGAAGGAATGAGAAGGAAATCGGGTGAATTAGAGTGGGTGAATTCAACTGTCAAATCAGATACAGAAAGAAAAATAAAGAGAGGGAAAGAAAGATTGGATTAAAGAGACAGAAAGAAAAAAATAAGAAAAAAAATTAAATTTAAAATTTGACGTCTTTAAAATCTCCTAAAACAATTCAGTGCAGTAATGAGACTCCACTTATAATTGTTTACTTTCTGGGCAAGAGAGGTTGATTGGCAGTCATTAAGAATTATCACATCGTTAAAAGGGTGCTTAAGCTGATAATTACTAGACTTAGCTTTCTGTGGCAAGTTTAATAGACAATTAATGTGCAAATGCAGCAAATTCATGAAATGCACGGGGACGTTAAGCACGAGATGCCGTTTTTGCAAAGCTAACAGTGGAGTGGCACAAATCAGCCAGCAACTTGTGGCGATTCGTAATTCACGGGGTATCGTCTCCGCGCTACGAGTTGCTGGCCGATTTGCGCATTAATAACGGCGCGCGTCGTTCAGATGCCGTTATTTATTCAGCAAAATCTAGCCCAAAATCTTTTTCAATGCAGTACAGCTAGAAATAGGATTCAAGACTGGAATGGACACTGGACGTGCTGGGAATAATCGTTAAATAGAAGAGCACAAGACAAAACGATTAGATTCTCAAGTGGTGCTCTTGTTTTTTTTTTACAATGTTGGAGGCACAGAAATCTCCCCTTTGTCCTAATTTGAGAGCCTTGTTTTAATTAAAATACTGGGCCAGAAATTACTCACCTGAGGGCGTCTCTCCATAATGGCGTCCTCTCCGACCGCCGGCGAATTGATTTGTGAGTTTGCGAATGGGCACAGGCGCAGTAAAACCCCGAAATCGCAAAATTGCTCCCATTGGTTCGCTGGCGGTTTGACAGGTACGAATTGAAGGGCCACCTACGCTACAATCAATAAAATCAGGAAAATTCATAAACTTACCCATCTGCCCAGCTGGAACGAAGATACTTACACCACCAAAAGGCACGCTGAAAATACCAGCCCTACACCACTTTTTAAAAGCGTGGTGACTATTAATAACAGCGATACAACAAAAAATTAAATTTTAAAAATGTGGAATGTCAAATTACTCTTATTTTAATATTTATTGATCATTAAAAAAAAAATTAAAAATTTATTTTTTTTTTAACTTTTAACATCTGTAAATTTCATTAAATTAAATCATTTGCTTGGCTTTTCGTAATAGGGTATGTTAAATTTTTATTTACACTAACATAGACAAGTTCACTTTAAATGAATGAGTTTTACTTGCCTGCTTGTGGGCGGGGCTTCCATTCCCACAGAGTCTATCGGTACAGAGGGCGATGCGCTGATATCACAGCGCTGAACTGGAAAAAAATTGAAAAGGGAGCAAGTGGACGTCGGAGATCACGAGGTAAGTATTTTCGTTGCCTTTGCCCGCAAGATGTGCGGGCAGTCTTGCCACACCGATCGGAGCAAGTTCTGACCCATGGTGAATTGCAAGGATCTAATTGGAATGTCACCAAATGGGAGGATGATTGCAGAAGACAAACCAGTTGGATGGACCTTCTCTGGGCGAATTCACAGAAGATCCCAAGTAACTTATTATCCCACGTCTTTATATTAAAATGCTAGCCTCCTAGTTCAGCTGCTTAATTGACCCAACTGTATGTATATTAACAGCTTGAACCAACTGTCAGAAAGAAGAGATTATGTGACTCAATGTCCAAGGGGGTTGTTGCATTTTTTTTAAACAAACAAATATCAATCGTGTCTTCATTAAGGTGTTATATTTGCTGAAGGAAATGGTATACAGTTTCCTATAGAAGTGCCTGGTAATGGAATGGAGACTTCTGTTGTCTCAGAGACTGTACCATCAATATGTAAAGGTCAGAGAGCATCTCTAAAAGACTTTAACCTTTAATATGCAAATTCTTTTGAAAGGCTCGTCCCAACCCAAGTCTAAATGAAATGTCAGCTCACATTTTAAGAAACTCTTAGGCAGGCATTTTATGAATTTGCCGTTTCTTTAGCATGAAATGTATTTAAACTTCCATAATATATAACAATGCTTCAAATGTTATTGGGCACATTAATAAGTCATGTGCTGATGGTTAATTCTTACAATTAACATTGTGACAAAGATTAATCCTGTGACGCATTAGATTAAAGGGACATTAAATCACATAATTAATGATTTATTTCAAAACTTTATTATTTCATTCCTCCTTTTAATTTTTGTGAATGTTCCTTATACTCTGGCCAGAACACTTATTTAGGCCACTTCAGTTGCCATGACAACATTTCCTCCAATCCCACATAGGGTCAAAGGTGAATTGGGGGACTGTGTTTATTAGGTATTAGCCTCATAACTCTGGGAGCTCGTGTTCACATCCAGCTGAGATTTATGGAATAAAAGTCTCCCCTTTTCTGCTAGTAGCAATGTGAAATGACTTTGGGCCTCTCAGCCCAGTTCCTAGTGGGCCCACAGCATTAAAACTGTGCCTAATTTAGCAATAAATTGGCGTCTCACTCAGAGAGACCAGTGAGTAGAAGTTGAGGAATGGAAATTATGCAGTGGCGGGGTGGTTGTCTGAAGCCTGTTGTTATCAGAGCGGGGGGAGCTTTATTCAGCACCAGGTCATACTTACCAGTCACAGGAATTCTCAATACTATCTATCACTGGGTGCCTGAAATGCTCCATTTCCCAGTGCAAATTCACAAAAGAAAGTTTAGAATTAAGGGTAAATGATTATATCTCTAAGGGACGGCTATCCCTCACTCCCAACCTTGGTGCCAGTCCCACCCATGATTAATTATACTGCCAGCGCTCACTGTCCAGGCTCACAAATAAAGAATAGCCACTTGGACAAACAACTTTCATTTTCTTCCCTTGTGGTTTCTCGTGCCGTGCAAGTGACCTGACCCCTATGCCTCTGCTATTAAGCAAAAGAGGTTGAGAAAAGTAGCCAAAGAATAATTTGCCTCCCAGAACCGAGCTCATTACATATATTCTCGTGTTTAAATCTCTTCACGGACTCGCCCCTCCCTACCTTTGTCACTTTTTCCAACCTTACACCCCTCTGAGCACTCGGCGTTCGTCCAACGTCTGGAAACTTGTGCACCCTCCGTTCCCTTCGCCCCACTGTTAGCGGCCGTGCCTTCAGCCCCATGTTCCCTCCCTAATCCTCTCCCTGTCTCCATCTCCCTCTCCTCCTTTAAGACCCTCCTTAAAACCCATCTCTTTGATCAAGCTTTTAGTCGCCCGTCCTAACATCTCCACCTTTAGCTCGGCATCAATTTTTGTCCGATTACACTCTGTGAAGCGCCGTGGGGACTTCTTTCTACTATAAATGCAAGTTGTTGTTGTTTCCTATATATATGTAGATTTTCATTGACTACATCACAAAACTATTCACACAACATCAGTTGAGTACTTTGTACTCAGTGTACAAGACTGACTGACGTGGGAAATGGAAGTGTTGTGCAATCTTCTCAGGGCACCAATATTACCAAACCATTGGAGCTGGTAGAAGTGTGGTTGGGGAGGACTCAAAAGGGAAAGATCAGATTGGGAAAGCAGACAATGCCATCCACTTGATTCAGTTTTGGGGGGTGGTGGGGGGTGCCTGAATTATGATGATGAGGCTCAAGGCTGAATTTAGGACGGTTTTCATGCCTCTCCATTCTGCCATGTCGCTGCGATCGCGCCCAGATTCGGGCAGTGCGATTTCTATCCCAGAAGATGTTTCCACTTGTGGAAGAGACCAGAACTAGGGGGCCATAACTATAAGATAGTCACTAATAAATCCAATAGGGAATTCAGGAGAAACTTCTTTACCCAGAGAGTGGTGAGAATGTGGAACTCACCACCACAAGGAGTGGTTGAGGCGATTAGCATAGATACATTTAAGGGGAAGCTAGATAAACACATGAGGGAGAAAGGAATAGGATATAAGATGAAATAGGAAGGGAGGAGGCTCGCATGGAGCATAAACACTGGCTTGGACCTGTTGGGCCGAATGGCCTATTTCTGTGCTGTACATTCTATGTCATTCCATGTAATAGATTTCTGCCTAATTTTGAATTCAGCGCCACAAAACTAACACTGATGGATCCTCATTTGAAGAAAGCGTACACTTACAAAATATCATATTTGTGAGCTTTAACCTGCCAGTTCCTGAGGTTAAAGATCTGTTTTATATACACCTGCATTTTAAATGTAACTTTAGAATCTAGATGGAGCTGCTGGGAATGATTGCTACCCACATGCTGGTCCCTTACTTTCAATTGATGTGGGAGTGCTGCCCTTGACTTCAGTGCTGAGCTGAGCATTAACTAAAAAACATTCTGCCCATTGAGCAACCTTTTAAAGCGTGCGCCTCACCTGCGTTACGTAACTCAAGTTCAGACTTGCGAAACAAATAAGATAGCAGAAAGAACTTTACATTGCTCCTTATGACATCGTCAGGACACCCCAGAACGCTTAACTCCCATCAATTACTTTTTCAAGTGCAGTGACTGGTATTACAGTCGAGGTGTCAGCTGTGGCTCAGTGCTCTCACCTCTGAGTTAGAAGGTTGGTGGATTCACACCATGCTCCAGGTTGATACTCCAGTGCAGTACTGAGGGAGTGCTGCACCGTCGGGGGTGGTGTCTTTTGGATGAGATGTTAAACCGAGGCCCCGTCTGCCCTCTCAGGTGGACTGAAAGATTCTGTGGCGCTATTTCAAAAAAGAGCAGCGGAGTTCTCCCCAGTGTCCTGGCCAATATTTACCCCTCAACCAACATCATTGAAAAAACAGACAATCTGGCCATTATCACGTTGCTGTTTGTGGGATCTTGCTGTGCGCAATTTGGCTGCTGCATTTCCCTCCATTACAACAGTGTCTACATTTCAGAGGTACTTCGTTGGCTGTAAAGCACATTGGGATTTCCCAAGGTCATGAAAAGTGCTACATAAATGCAAGTTCTTTCTTTCCTGAACTGTTTTTTAATGGTGTTGGTTGAGGGAGGATTATTAACCATGACACAAGGAAAACCTCCTGCTTCTCTTTGACTAGTTTCATGGAAATCTTTACATCCATCTGAGCAGATGAACGGACGCTCAGTTCAGCATCTGAAGGGAAGCAGTTCTGAGACTTCAGCACTGTACAGAAGGATTAGCCTGGAACATGTGCTCAAGTGAGAGCCCCCAACCTTCTGATTCAGAGTCAAACGCACTACCAACTGAGCCAAGCTAACACTTGGCAGTTACACTTTGTTCATGTGGAAACCCTTTTCCTCACCACCCCTCCTATCCTATTGAACACAGAGCATCAGGACTTTGCTGCAATTTCAGGACTAGCCAGCAGCCACGAATGGTATCCCAGATGTATTGCACGTTTGAGCACACTTCTTCCAAACAAGGAGCTGACGTACTACCTGATTGTACTGGATTGAATTGTATTTACCAGTCAACATGATTCTTTTTGGCTTTGACTTCAATGGAGATAAAAATCGGGAGAGGCTGCCGATTCACTTTCAATCATTTTACACCATCGCACAAAGTCAAGATTACCCCCATCTTTCCAGAATTATAAAGGAGATTGATAAAGTTGATTGAGACAAATTGTTCTGAATATCAAAGGGTTCAAAAAGTAGGAAACAGCATTTTAAAATTAGGAATAAATGGGGAATTGAGGCAGAACAATTTCACTCAACAGTGTTACAGACATACAGAATTAATTGCCAGGAAAGGTCATTGAAGCAAATAGATTCAAGGGTCAAATTTCATAGAATTACATAGAATTACACAAAATGTACAGCAAAAATTCAGGCCATTCGGCCCAACTGGTCTATGCTGGTGTTTATGCTCCGTACGAGCCTCCTCCCACCCTACTTCATCTAACACTTCATCTAATCAACGTATCCTTCTATTCCTTTCTCCCTCGTGTACTTATCTAGCTTCCCCTTAAATGCATCCATGCTATTCGCCTCAACCACTCCTTGTGGTAGAGAGCCCCACATTCTCACCACTCTCTGGGTAAAGAAGTTTCTTCTGAATTTCCTATTGGATTAATTCAAGGGACAAATAGATTCAAGGGAGAAATAGAATCAAGGGGAAAATAGATTCAAGGGGAAAATAGATTCAAGGGACAAATAGATTCAAGGGGAAAATAGATTCAAGGGATAAATAGATTCAAGGGGAAAATAGAAATGTTTCAGTTAAAAAAGTGGATTCAGGGACTTTGATGATCAGGCAGGGAGGTGCAGTTGTGATGAATAACAGAGAGACTGATTTGTTAGGTCAATTGGCAGTCCCCTGCTCCTCTAATTTCTTGTGAGATAAGTTTCTATATTCTACCGCCTTTCTGTACATATACCAATAAACAGCTTAACATAATAGTCCCTGTATTAAAAAAAACAACTGCAACCACTGAACATCTGAAGTAAAAAAAAATCCAGAAAATGCAGGCAACACACAGCAGGGCCATCAGTATCTGTGAAGAGAAAAGGCAGGTTAACGTCTTTGGTTTGTATAAATAAGGATTACAGCCATAATGTTAACCAGTCCATTCTCTTCTATTTTTTCCAAATGCTGGCTGACCTGCTGAAAATTTCCGGCATTTTCTGTATTTTTTTTTATTTAATTGCCTGCAGGGCTAATTTTCTCAGCGCCCATTGGTGGGAAGGAATCTTGCCTGGTGCTAGTGGGTTATCAGGAATTACATTGAGTTACATCGAAACTACAGCACAGAAACAGGCAATCCGGCCCAACTGGCCTATGTCAGTGTTTATGCTCCACACGAGCCTCCTCCCTCCTTATTTCATCTCACCCTATCAGCATATCCTTCTATTCCTTTCTTCCCCATGTGCTTATCCAGCTTCCCCTTAAATGCATCTATGCTATTTGCCTCACCTACTCCATGTGGTAGCACGTTCCACATTCTTACCACTCTTTAGGTAAAGAAGTTTCTCCTGAATTCCCTAATGGATTTATTAACGACTATTTTATATTTATGACCTCTAGTTTTGGACTCCCCCAAAAGTGGAAACATTTGCTCTACATCGACCCGATCAAATCCTTTCATTATCTTAAAGACCTCTATCAGGTCACCCATCAGGCTTCACTTTTCCAAAGAGAAGAGAGTCCCAGCCTATTCAGCTTTTCCTGATAATTATATCCTCTCAATTCAGAGAATCATAGACAGGTTACAGCATGGAAGGAGGCCATTTGTCCCATCGAGTTTGCGCCAGCTCTATACAAGAGCACTCCAGCTAGTCCCACTCCCCTGCCTTAACCCCGTAGCCCTGCAAATTTTTTCCTTTCAAGTACTTATCCAGTTCCCTTTTGAAGGCCATGATTGAATCTGCCTCCACCACCCCCTCGGGCAGTGCATTCCAGATCATAACTACTCGCTGCGTAAAAAAGTTTCTCCTCATGTCACCTTGGGTTCTTTTGCCAAACACCTTAAATCTATGCCCTCTGGTTCTTGACCCTTCCGCCAATGGGAACAGTTTCTCTCTATCTACTCTGTCTAGACCCTTCATGATTTTGAATACCTCTATCAAATCTCCTTGCAACCATCTCTGTTCCAAGGAGATCAACCTCAGCTTCTCCAGTCTATCCACGTAACTAAAGTCCCTCATCCCTGGAATCATTCTAGTAAATCTCTTCTGCACCCTCTCCAATGCCTTCACATCTTTCCTAACGTGTGGTGCCCAGAACTGGACACAATGCTCCAGTTGTGGCCGAACCAGTGTTTTATAAAGGTTCATCATGACTTCCATACTTTTGTACTCTATGCTTCTATTTATAAAGCCCAGGATCCCGTGTGCTTTTTTAACTGCTTTCTCAACCTGCCCTGCCACTTTCAACGATTTGTGCACATATACCCCCAGATCTCTCTGTTCCTGTACCCCTTTTAGAGTTGTGCCCTCCAGTTTATATTGCCTCACCTCGTTCTTCCGACTGAAATGTATCACTTCGCATTTTTCTGTGTTAAATTTCATCTGCCACTTGTCCCGCCATGCCACCTGCCTGTTTATATCCTCTTGAAGTCCATCACTATCCTCCTCACTGTTTACTACCCTTTCAAGTTTTGTGTCATCTGCGAATTTTGAAATTGTGCCCTGTACACACACAAGTCCAAGTAATTAATATATGTCAAGAAAAGCAGTGGTCTCAGCACTGACCACTGGGGAACACCACTGTACACCTCCCTCTAGTCCGAAAAACAACCGTTCACCACTACTGTCTGTTTCTTGTCACTTAGCCAATTCTGTATCCATGTTGCTACGACCCCCTTTATTCCATGGGCCACAATCTTGATGATAAGCCTACCGTGCGGCACTTTATCAAATGCTTTTTGAAAGCCCATATGCACCACATCAACTGCATTGCCCTCATCTACCCTCTCTGTTACCTCATCAAAAAACTCTATCAGGTTAGGTAAACACAATTTGCCTTTAACAAATCCATGCTGGCTTTCCCGAATCAATCCACACTCGTCACAGTGACTGTTAATTCTGTCCCTGATAATCGTTTCTAATTCTGGTGTCATCGTTGTGAATCTTTGATGCACCTTCTCCAATGCATTTATATCCTTTCTATAATATGGAGACAAGAACTGTGCACAATACTCCAAGTGTGGTCTAACCAGGGGATCAACCCTGGTTCAATGAGGAGTGTAGAAGAGCATGCCAGCAGCAGCACCAGGTGTACCTAAAAATGAGGTGTCAACCAGGTGAAGCTAAAACTCAGGACTACATGCATGCTAAACAGTGGAAGCAACATGCTATAGACAGAGCTAAGCGATTCCACAACCAACGGATCAGATCAAAGCTCTGCAGCCCTGCCACATCCAGTCGTGAATGGTGGTGGACAATTAAACAACTTATGGGAGGAGGAGGATCTGCAAACATCCCCATCCTCAATGATGGCAGAGTCCAGCAAGTGAGTGCAAAAGACCAGGCTGAAGCGTTTGCAACCATCTTCAGCCAGAAGTGCCGAGTGGATGATCCATCTCGGCCTCCTCCTGTTATCTCCACCATCACAGAAGCCAGTCTTCAGCCAATTCAATTCACTCCACGTGATATCAAGAAATGGCTGAGTGCACTGGATACAGCAAAGGCTATGGGCCCCGACAACATCCCAGCTGTAGTGCTGAAGATTTGTGCTCCAGAACTAGCTGTGCCTCTAGCCAAGCTGTTCCAGTACAGCTACAACACTGGCATCTACCTGACAATGTGGAAAATTGCCCAGGTATGTCCTGTCCACAAAAAGCAGGACAAACCCAATCCGGCCAATCACCGCCCCATCAGTCTACTCTCGATCATCAGCAAAGTGATGGAAGGTGTCATCAACAGTGCTATCAAGCGACACTTACTCACCAATAAGCTGCTCACCGATGCTCAGTTTGGGTTCCGCCAGGACCACTCCGCTCCAGACCTCATTACAGCCTTGGTCAAAACATGGACAAAAGAGCTGAATTCCAGAGGTGAGGTGAGAGTGACTACCCTTGATATCAAGGCAGCATTTGACCGAGTGTGGCACCAAGGAGCCCGAGTAAAATTGAAGTAAATGGGAATCAGGGGAAAACTCTACAGTAGCTGGAGTCACACCTAGCGCAAAGGAAGATGGTAGTGGTTGTTGGAGGCCAATCATCTCAGCCCCAGGGCATTGCTGCAGGAGTTCCTCAGGGCAGTGTCCCAGGCCCAACCATCTTCAGCTGCTTCATCAATGACCTTCCCTCCATCATAAGGTCAGAAATGGGGATGTTTGCTGATGATTGCACAGTGTTCAGTTCCATTCGCAACCCCTCAAATAATGAAGCAGTCCAAGCCCGCATGCAGCAAGACCTGGACAACATCCAGGCTTGGGCTCATAAATGGCAAGTAACATTCGTGCCAGACAAGTGCCAGGCAATGACCATCTCCAACAAGAGAGAGTCTAACCACCTCCCCTTGACATTCAAAGGCATTACCATCGCCGAATCCCCCACCATCAAGATCCTGGGGGTCACCATTGACCAGAAACTTAACTGGACCAGCCATATAAATACTGTGGCTACAAGAGCAGGTCAGAGGCTGGGTATTCTGCGGCGAGTGACTCACCTCCTGACTCCCCAAAGCCTTTCCACCATCTACAAGGCACAAGTCAGGAGTGTGATTGAATACTCTCCACTTGCCTGGATGAATGCAGCTCCTACAACAGTCAAGAAGCTCGACACCATCCAGGACAAAGCAGCCCGCTTGACTGGCACCCCATCCACCACCCTAAACATTCACTGCCTTCACCACCCGCGCACAGTGGCTGCAGTGTGTACCATCCACAGGATGCACTGCAACAACTCCCAAACCCGCGGCCTCTGCCACCTAGAAGGACAAGAGCAGCAGGCACATGGGAACAACGCCACTTGCACGTTCCCCTCCAAGTCTCATACCATCCCGACTTGGAAATATATTGCCGTTCCTTCATCGTCGCTGGTTCAAAATCCTGGAACTCCCTTCCTAACAGCACTGTGGGAGAACCTTCACCACACGGACTGCAGCGGTTCAAGAAGGCGGCTCACCACCACCTTCTCAAGGGCAATTAGGGATGGTCAATAAATGCCGGCCCTGCCAGCGACGCCCACATCCCATGAACGAATAATAAAACTAATCATCAGCGAACATCCCCATTTCTGACCTTATGATGGAGGGAAGGTCATTGATGAATCAGCTGAAGATGGTTGGGCCCAGGACATTGCCCTGAGGAACTCCTGCAGCAATGTCCTAGGGCTGAGATGATTGGCCTCCAACAACCACTACCATCTTCCTTTGTGCTAGGTATGACTCCAGCCACTGGAGAGTTTTCCCCCTGATTCTCATTGATTTCAATTTTACTCGGACTCCTTGGTGCCACACTCGGTCAAATGCTGCCTTGATGTCAAGGGCAGTCACTCTCACCTCACCTCTGGAATTCAGCTCTTTTGTCCATGTTTTGACCAAGGCTGTAATGAGGTCTGGAGCTGAGTGGTCCTGGCGGAACCCAAACTGAGTATCGACGAGCAGCTTATTGGTGAGTAAGTGCCGCTTGATAGCACTGTCGATGACACCTTCCATCACTTTGCTGATGATTGAGAGTAGACTGATGGGGCGGTAATTGGCTGGATTGGATTTGTCCTGCTTTTTGTGGACAAGACATACCTGGGCAATTTTCCCATTGTCAGGTAGATGCCAGTGTTGTCGCTGTACTGGAACCGTTTGGCTAGTGGCGTGGCTAGTTCTGGAGCACAAGTCTTCAGCACTACAGCCGGGATGTTGTCGGGGCCCATAGCCTTTGCTGTATCCAGTGCACTCAGCCATTTCTTGATATCACGTGGAGTGAATCGAATTGGCTGAAGACTGGCTTCTGTGATGGTGGGGATATCGGGAGGAGGCTGAGATGGATCATCCACTTGGCCTCCTCCTCCCGTTAATTGTTTAATTGTCCACCACCATTCATGACTGGATGTGGCAGGACTGCAGAGCTTTGATCTGATCTGTTGGTTGTAGCATGTTGCTTCCGCTGTTTAGTCCTGAGTTGTAGCTTCACCAGGTTTGTATTTCATTTTTAGGTACGCCTGGTGCTGCTCCTGGCATGCTCTTCTACACTCGTCAATGAACCAAAGTTGATCCCCTACCTTGTTGGTAATGGTAGAGTGAGGAATATGCCGGGCCATGAGGTTACAGATTGTGCTGGAATACAATTCTGCTGCTGCTGATGGCCCACAGCGCCTCATGGATGCCCAGTTTTGAGCTGCTAGATCTGTTCTGAATCAAACCCATTTAGCACGGTGGTAGTGCCACACAACACGTTGGATGGTGTCCTCAGTGCGAAGACGGGACTTCATCTCCCCAAGGACTGAGTGGTGGTCACTCCTACCAATACTGTCAAGGACAGATGCATCCGCGACAGGTAGATTGGTGAGGACGAGGTCAAGTAGGTTTTTCCCTCGTGTTGGCTCGCTCACCACCTGCCACAGGCCCCCTCTCGTAGCTATGTCCTTCAGGAATCGGCCAGCTTGGTCAGTAGTGGTGCAACCGAGCCACTCTTGGTGTTGGACATTGAAGTCTGTTGTGTATGAGTCTATGATTCTAATAGTGCTTATGTTTCTGAATATTATTCTCTATTTTCAGTTCATTTGCCTTGTTCCCATGTCTCTGTAGACCTCAGAATACTTCGACGTTCTATCTTTCATGTTAAGAGATTTATGAACTATTATGGTTCCAGTTAACAGGAGAGGCTCGAGAACTTCTCTCTGGGGTGGTCCATTGGAGACAACTGCCCAATTAGAACTACTACCATTGATCACTGCCTTGTGCCTTCAGTTAGTTCAGCAATTTATCATCCAATTTGCCAATTCTTCTAATTTCCAAGAACTTTATTTCAGCAGCAGGTTTGTTTTTGTGGGGGCATTTCAAGAAAATATCCTCCCAAAGCCCACTATGTACAAAAATCCTTCATTTTCGCTTCCAGCAAGTCCCACTGTCCAAGAAATCCGATAACTTTTGCTCGTCGTGACCAGCTCATGAACCCACGTAGGCCAGGAATCATTGCCTCCACTCTCCTTAAATGCTCCTCAATGGCTTCTTTTACAATAGACTGCAATATTTTTGTCTTCTTTCGATATCAGGCTAACAGGCCTGTAATTCCCAGGGCCATAATTCTGACCTTTTCAAAAAAAAACTGGAATCCGTGAGGTATTTCCCAGGGTAGTGCTTTCACAGGAGGAATCAGTGGGATTTGGGATATGGATCAATCATACGTGAAGATATGAGAGTGTGATTTATATGGATTCTGTCTAATCGGAGGAGACGAGTCCCATAGGAGGACAATGAATTATATTGTAGCTTGAAATCTTTATAAATGCAGATAAAGTTGAACAATGAAAATTCTGTACGGGGTATTGTGTAACTGCCATCCGTAGCTTTCCCTACATATTGTTTTATGATGGTTATACTAAAGATAAAGCCTTGTTCTTTCAATCTTTTCGAGGTTATTAAGTTGCTTCCTACCTTCATTAGTGAAATTGTATTTATCTAGCGGGGAGGCAATTAACACATGCGTTTCATTGTCACCAGTCTCAGTTAACTGGCTTTTCCAGTCCTGCACTTCTCTGAAGTGTCAGCCGTGGTGCAGTGGGTTGCATGGTTTGCCTCTCAGCCTGAAGGTTGTGGGTTTAACTCCCACTCTAAAGGCTTGAGTGCATAATCTATGTTAACACGCTCAGGGGAGTGCTGCACTGTTGGAGGTGCTGTTTTTCGGATAAGATGTTAAATCGAGACCGTTGCATGCCCTCTCAGGTGGATGTGAAAGATCTCATAGGACTATTCTAAGGAGTGCAGAGGAGTTCTTCTTGCTGTGTGTGAATTGATTGTAATTTTAACCGTGGCCTGATTAGGGAAGCAGTTGTGTCTTCCCCACCCCCCCCACCAAGTGAAGACAATGGGGAAGAGTAGCCTGGTTCAAAGAGGCCCAAACAGGTACTGTTTTTACTTTCCTTATGCGGCCAGGAGGAGCAAGGAAAGTTTAGACCTCCGTTGCCCCAAGTTTCCTCCCTGCAAGATGCTCCTGAAACCCCCTCCCTGTGACAACAACAACAACTTGCATTTTTATAACACCTTTAATGTAATAAAAACATCTCAAGGCGCTTCACAGGAGCGTCATCGGACAAAATTTGACACCGAGCCACTTAAGGAGATATTTGGACAGGTGACCAAAAGCTTGGTCAAAGAGGCAGAGCACATCGCCCACTCATTATAGAACCAGTTTGATTTTCATTCCATTGAAATCAAAAGGTTCAATAAAGGGGGAGTCGTCCGCCCAGCCAGGTTATCATCCAGGGGATGAAGGTGAAACTATACGTCAATGGCTTCCTTTCGATGACTTGTCTGCCGGGCTGCCGCTTATGCCAGTTAAAATAATCCTCAGTACATGTTTGATATAAAAAAGCTGGAAAATACTCAGCAGGTCAGGGCAGCATCTGTGGAGAAAGAAACAGAGTTAACGTTTCAGGTCGATGATCTTTCGTCATGAACTGGAAGAAGTTGGAGATTTAACGGTTTTTAAGCAAGTACAGAGCCAGGGAAAAGGAGAGGGGAAGAACAAAGGGGAAGGTCTGTGATAGGGTGGAGGGCAGGAGTGATTAAATGACAAAAAGGGATGATGGTGCAAGGCAAGAGGGAGTGGTAATGGGACAAGTAAAGAAACAAAAGATGGGTCCAGAGGAGGTGTAAATGGTCACAGCAGAACCATTACCAGCACCCGCTGTCTGAGAAAATGGGAATTGTAAACAATTTTACAGCACCAAGTTATAGTCCAACGATTTTTATTTGAAATCTACAAGCTTTCGGAGGCTTCCTCCTTCCTCAGGTGGAAGGAGGAAGCCTCCGAAAGCTTGTAGATTTCAAATAAAAATCGTTGGACTATAACTTGGTGCTGTACAATTGTTTACAATTGTCAACCCCAGTCCATCACCGGCATCTCCACATCATGAGAAAATGGGAGCAGTGGTTATGATCTGAAGTTGTCGAACTCAGTGTTGAGGCCGGAAGGTTGTGAAGATGAGGTGCTGTTCCTCGAGCTTGCGATGAGCTTCATTGGAACAGTGTAGGAGGCCGAGGACAGAGAGGTCAGAGTGGGAGTAGGACAGAGAATTAAAGCGGCAAGCGACATATTTGACGGCCAGTAGACAATGAAAAAAAGAAAGGACCTGCATTTATATAGCACCTTTCACAACCTCAGGGGTCATCGGGGCGTTCGCTTCAGGTGCACATTATTGCAAAATAAGCTTTCAAAAATTTTTTTTAATTTACAAAATTATGGCCAAGGGTGATATGAAGGGTTTCAACACTCGAGGAGAAAGCCTCCAGTAGTTAAGGTACTCAGCCCACTTAGTACATTTGCTTATTATCTTGAAGAGGCTGGAGTAATTTAAAGAAATTAAAATTCGGTAATTATTAAAGTGTTTAATGTTTTACAGAGTTAGAGCTTTTATTGCTCTAAATGGCCATAAAAGTGACATTAAGTGAAACGATAAAGCCTTCACTGCTTTAACCAGTGCACATTCCTTCCACACTTAGACAGCACTCTGCAATTTTCAGCCATTCAAATGTGGAAATTAATGCTTTTTCCGACAGGCTTGTAATTTCACGATGGTAATTAAAAATATTCATTTTACGCTGTCGTCTGATTTGAAAAGGAGACAGTTCCTGTGTGCTCGCTGCAAAGTTTCTGCACTTTGCCGATGTAGAGAAAGGCTGAATAATGATCAGAATCTCAATAACTGTAAACAGGCTGGAATAGGTATGCACATCCGTGTGGGCAGATGTGTGCTGTGTCAGTATCTGTATGTGTGTCTGTCGGCATATCATAGAATCATAGAATCCTAGAATGATACAGCACAGAAGAAGGCCATTCGGCCCATTGTACCTGTGCCGGCTCTTTGAAAGAGCTGTCCAATCAGTCCTACTCCCCCGCCCTTTCCCCATCGCCCTGCAAATTTCACCTTTTCAAGTATATAGAAAAGAAAGACAGAAATTAAAGAAAGAACTTGCATTTATACAGCACCTTTAACAACCTCAGGATGTCCCAAAGCACTTTACAGCCAATGAATTATTAATGAAGTGTGGTCTCTGTTGTAATTTAGGAAATGTGGAAGCCAATTTGCACACAGCAAGATCCCACAAACAGCAATGAGATAAATGACCAGGTAATGTGTTTTTAGTGATGTTGGTTGAGGAATAAATATTGGCCAGGACACCGGGAGAACTTCTCTGCTCTTCTTTGAATTGTGCCGTGGGATCTTTTACATCCACCTCAGAGGGCAGATGAGGTCTTGGTTTAACGTCTCGTCCGACAGATGGCGCCTCCGATAGTGCAGCACTCCCTCAGTATTGCACTGGAGCGTTAGTCTAGATGATGTGCTCAAGTCTCTGGAGTGGGACTCTGCGTTGCATTGCAAAGGAGCTTTGAGCCCCATTGGTGGCAGGTTAAGTTTTAATGCGAGAAGATAATTGGTGGGAATGTCTACTTGCTGCCAACGTTTGAATCGTTCAACGCAAAGTTTCAAAAGTTCCCAGAAAGGCTTCACAGTGTGAAGTTCCGCAACACAACTTCCTTGAGAATAATACGAGTGACATGTACATGAAAATCAGAGGGGAAATAAAAATCAAAGGCATGTCAAGTAGCAGCCTGTTCTCCTGTTTTAATCCCTAGCACTTAACCTGAATCTCACAGGAGCAGACTTTGAAATCAAACATATTGCAATAAAATTGCAAAATATATACTTGAATATTTTCAGAGAATTCTTTTTTCAAATATGTTTTGACAGGCAAGAGTAAACTCTATGATTTGAAAGTCGAAAGTGTTTCATTTGACAAGATCTCATGAATATGGAAGGATGAACACAGCAGCTACCTTTATTTGGTTAGGCGTTGCTTTACTGAGTTTCTGTGATCTTATCAGCTAGAAAATGACATTAAAGTCAGTTGAAGCTTACGTTAGATGTACTGTAACTCTCCCAATGGCACACTTGGCAGTGAGTAGTTGAGCCATTGTTTCAGGATGGCCCCAGATTCAATCCCTAGTCTCTGTCGATATCACCTTGGGGGTAAATTTAACCTAACTCGTCAGGCGGGACACAGGCTGGTTTGGGTCGGCTGCCCGTCCTACACCTCGCTCGATTTTACTCTCTGTAAAGAAAGGAGAGAAAGAACTTGCATTTCTCTAGCACCTTTCTTGGCCACAGGATGTCCCAAAGCGCTCTACAACCAATGAAGTACTTCTTGGTCTTTGTAAGGAATCTTACAACACCAGGTTATAGTCCAACAGTTTCATTTGAAAATCACAAGCTTTCGGAGCATTCGTCCTCCGTCAGGTCATTAATACACGTGAGCACATAATCTAGGCTGACTCTTCAGTGCAGGACTGAGGGAGTGCTGCACTGTCAGAGGTGCTGTTTCTCATTCTCTTTCTCCTTCGTCACTCACCTGACGAAGGAGAAAGCCTCCGAAAGCTTGTGATTTTCAAATAAAACTGTTGGACTATAACCTGGTGTTGTAAGATTCCTTACATTTGTCCACCCCAGTCCATCACCGGCATCTCCACTTCTTGGTCTTTGCTTGCTTAATTATTGTAAACAATTTTACAACACCAAGTTATAGTCCAGCAATTTTATTTTAAATTCACAAGCTTTCGGAGGCTTCCTCCTTCCTCAGGTGAACGTTGTTGGAAATGAAATCCTCGAAATCCGCATTTCCAACAATGTTCACCTGAGGAAGGAGGAAGCCTCCGAAAGCTTGTGAATTTAAAATAAAATTGCTGGACTATAACTTGGTGTTGTAAAATTGTTTACAATTGTCAACCCCAGTCCATCACCGGCATCTCCACATCATGCTTAATTATTCACTGTAATCACTAGCAAGGATTACTTTGATCGATTCCCTCTTCTCAACGAGGTTCTTTAAAAATGAAGGCTTGTCATGTGGCCCCATTCAAAACGGGAGTCTCACCCACCCTGTTAAAGAGGGAGCCTCATCACAAGCACCCCTTTAAAAGGGGGAGACTGACAACCAAACAAGTTCCTTTTGAAGTGAGAAGTGTTGAAAATCCCTCTAATCGTTACCTTACTGTAACTGCAGCAGAGCAGGAATCATGCTCTGAACTTCATAAATGGCACTGTTGGAGACCCCAGCGTCAGAAGATTTAAATGTTCCCGGTGGCAGTATCAGCACATCTTGGGCACCTGCTCGATGGCAGGGGAGTGTGGAGAATCTGGCACCGGCCAGCCGCTTGGAGAGGCCGGCAGGTCCAGTTTAGGTTTTATTGGAAAGTTTCAATCAGCCACTTTATAATGACCACACTAACATGAGTGGTTAATGGACATAATAATTTGCTAATTATTTAGGCACTGAGGTAAACATTTCCAATTATATTCGGGATCTTTCCTCGAGCAGATGTAAATTGTCTCTACGATTCTACTCTTTCCCTTCACAATTTCCTGCTTTTATGCTTCTGCCCGAGTTCAAATGCAAGAAATTTGATGATGGTTCGCGACAGTATCATGACAACTGAACCGGTATTTAACAAATTAATCTTCTTTCTCTCTGGAATATGGGAGGGTGTATTGTAATTAGACACAAATGATGGACGGGGCAGCATTTTTTTAAATTAGTTCATGGGATGTGGGCGTCTCTGGCGGGGCCGGCATTTATTGCCCATCCCTAATTGCCCTTGAGAAGGTGGTGGTGAGCCGCCTTCTTGAACCGCTGCAGTCCGTGTGGTGAAGGTTCTCCCACAGTGCTGTTAGGAAGGGAGTTCCAGGATTTTGACCCAGCGACGATGAATGAACGGCGATATATTTCCAAGTTGGGATGGTGTGTGACTTGGAGGGGAACGTGCAGGTGGTGTTGTTCCCATGTACCTGCTGCTATTGTCCTTCCAGGTGGTGGAGGTCGCAGGTTTGGGAGTTGCTGTCGAAGAAGCCTTGGCGAGTTGCTGCAGTGCATCCTGTGGATGGTACACACTGCAGCCACAGTGTGTCGGTGGTGAAGGGAGTGAATGTTTAGGATGGTGGATGGGGTGCCAATCAAGCGGGCTGCTTTGTCCTGGATGGTGTCGAACTTCTTGAGTGTTGTTGGAGCTGCTCTCATCCAGGCAAATGGAGAGTATTCCATCACACTCCTGACTTGTGCTTTGTAGATGGTGGAAAGGCTTTTGGGAGTCAGGAGGTGAGTCACTTGCCGCAGAATACCCAGCCGCTGACCTGCTCTTGTAGCCACAGTATTTATATGGCTGGTCCAGTTAAGTTTCTGGTCAATGGTGACCCCCAGGATCTTGATGGTGGGGGATTCGGCGATGGTAATGCCGTTAAATGTCAAGGGGAGGTGGTTAGACTCTCTCTTGTTGGAGATAGTCATTGCCTGGCACTTGTCTGATGCCAATGTTACTTGCCACTTATCAGCCCAAGCCTAGATGTTGTCCAGGTCTTGCTGCATGTGGGCACGGACTGCTTCATTATCTGAGGGGTTGCGAACGGAACTGAACACTGTGCGATCATCAGCGAACATCCCCATTTCTGACCTTATGATGGAGGGAAGATCATTGATGAAGCAGCTGAAGATGGTTGGGCCTGGGACACTGCCCTGAGGAACTCCTGCAGCAATGTCCTGGGGCTCAGATGATTGGCCTCCAACAACCACGACCATCTTCCTTTGTGATAGGTATGACTCCAGCCACTGGAGAGTTTTCCCCCTGATTCCCATTGACTTCAATTTTACTAGGGCTCCATGGTGCCACACTCGGTCAAATGCTGCCTTGATGTCAAGGGCAGTCACTCTCACCTCACCTCTGGAATTCAGCTTTTTTGTCCATGTTTGGACCAAGGCTGTAATGAGGTCTGGAGCCGAGTGGTCCTGGCGGAACCCAATCTGAGCATCGGTGAGCAGGTTATTGGTGAGTAAGTGCCACTTGATAGCACTGTCAATGACACCTTCCATCACTTTGCTGATGATTGAGAGTAGACTGATGGGGCGGTAATTGGCTGGATTGGATTTGTCCTGCTTTTTGTGGACAGGACATACCTGGGCAATTTTCCACATTGTCGGGTAGATGCCAGTGTTGTAGCTGTACTGGAACAGCTTGGCTAGAGGCGTGGCTCGTTCTGGAGCACAAGTCTTCAGCACTACAGCTGGGATGTTGTCGGGATCATACAACCGGTGCAATGGCACAGGGGCCTCGAGACAACCATAAGCCCCGATCAGATCCAGTGAAAGGACCTACACAATGGTGATAGGTGATCCCTGATCATCGTGTCAACTATTTTCTTACTTCCCGTTACAAACAGGCCTTTTGACGATCATACGTATGGGGATTTGACACCCGATTTAACACCCGATTAAGTGGACAGTACAGTCCCCACCACATTTAGCAGGCGCATTCATATCAAAGCGATTTGCCCGCTATACGTGGTGAACAGTAAATTCATCCCTATTAACCCCTTAGCATAAGAACAAATATCACTGACAAGCATTTGCTGACCATAGCTTTTCTGTAAAAACAAACTTATTCCGACAGTGATTTGGAGGCCTTAGTGGCAGCAGTCAGCACACCGATGAATCTGTCAAGTTTGCTGAGATTAAAGCCCTGGAGCCATGTAAGAGGCGGTTAGGCTGTGACGGGGGCGGACAGAAGGTGACCCCAAATTCGGAGTAAACGGTGACACAAGATGCCTTGGTCCCCAATAGCCTCCCATTTCAATTCAAATCGTCTTTCAAGAACTCTTCCACGTTGGTCACTAATAGTTTATTGGACCAGGAAACTGCTTCTCAATACATAAGTAATGTCACTTGTTCGGGCTCACACTGGGGTTAGGATTTAATGACAGGTAATCACACATACTCAGTATCATTGTCTAGTAAAATGTAAGGGCCCTCAAACCAAACCTTCTACTCTGGGCCCCCACATGGTAAACACCCCTCCTCATGATGTCTTATGAGATATTATCAGTCATTTGCATTGCTGGCATCCACGGTTGCTTTGGGGCACAATGGGATGGGGCGGTGGGGGGGGAATGTAAAAAGGAAAAGGCCACTTTGCCTCGAGAAATCAATCACTGGGCAATTGATCACAATAGGGGAAGGCAGGAGACCTGGAAACAAATTATAGTTCTGGAATTTTCTATCTTTTTGCTGGCACCAGCGGTCCCACTACACTGAAGTGGGCAGCCCCAGAGTGGTAGAATTGCCGTCGGAGCCCGCCCAAATTATTTAAATTACCCCCTCACCCCAGAAAATCAACCTTGGGCAGGGGTGCAGCCATGGGGCGGGTCGATGCCCCACCTCCCAACAAAAATCCGCCTCCATCGCAGCAAGGAGAAATTATCCTGCACAGTTCTGGTCCCCATTTTGCAAAAAGGATATAGAGGCACTGGAGAAGGTGCAAAAAAGATTTACTAGGATGATACCAGAACTGAGAGGCTATACCTATCAGGAAAGACTGAACAGGCTGGGGCTCTTTTCTCTAGAAAAGAGAAGGCTGAGGGGTGACCTGATAGAGGTCTTTAAAATTATGAACATAAAAACATAAGAAAGGGGTTCGATAGGGTAGACGTAGCGAAGATTATTCCACTAGCGGGGGGAGACCAAAACTGGGGGCCATAAATATATGATAGTCATTAATAAACCCAATAAGGAATTCAGGAGAAACTTCTTTACTCAGAGAATGGTTAGAATATGGAATTTGCGACCACATGGAGTAGTTATGGCAAATTGCATAGATGCATTTCAGGGGAAGCTGGATACGTATTTGAGAGAGAAAGGAATAGAAGGTTATGCTGATAGGGTGAGATGAAGTAGGGTGAGAGGAGGCTCCTGTGGAGCATAAATACCGGCATAGACCTGTTGGGCCGAATGGCCTGTTTTGTGTGCTATAAATTCTCTGTAACTACATTTCCAGAAACTCTTGCATAATGTCCCTAACGGTTTGTCATCTTTTCATAATGTAATTAGGCTTTCATAAGGATGCCACAAAACTAAATTTAATTACAAAAGCACTTAAGTGAAACATTTCATATGTTCCTCAAGTTCTTTCATTAGTTGCATAATTATCTCAAGTAATTGCTTATGTGCAATAAAATAGCTTTTGCCTGAAGCCTTTATAAAATTTGAATTATGTCTTTGAAATCTGATGCATAGAGTCAAAAGAAAAGAAAGAATTTGCATTTATATAGCACCTTTCATGACCTCGGGACGTCCCAAAGCGTTTTACAGTCAATGAAGTACTTTTTGAAGTGTGGTAACTGTTGTAATGCAGGAAATGCAACAGCCGAATTGCGCACAGCAAGATCCCACAAACAACAATGTAATAATGATCAGATAATTGGGTTTTTAGTGATGTTGGTTGAGTGATAAATATTGGCCTCAGGACAGGAGTAGGTTAGTTAATCCATTGGGCCTTTACAACGACGAGAGGTTGACTGCATCCAGGCCGAAAAATTGATCTAAAACCACATGTGTAATTTTATGCGACATTATAACTTTCTGAGCTGTTTGTCCAGGCTGCGGCCAGTTTGAAGACACGGTGCTGGAATTCCAGCAGGCCAGTATGTGAGCACGTCGGGATGGTCCGAGTTTTCATGGAGCCCTCATGCGCATGTCTTTGCACTCTCTGCGGCTGGCTGCATGCACATTACACTGCGCTCCTTAACCGGCAAATTCAGCTGACTTCAAAGGAGCATCTCTCCCGATGAGCTGGGACGGTTTCTTCAGTTCCAGTGACTAGAGAAACTGGGATTATTCTCCTTAGAGCAGAGAAGGTCAAGGGGAGATTTGATAGAGCCTTCAAAATTATGAGGAGGTTTTGATAGACTCGACAGGGGGCAACTGTTTCTACTGGCGATTGGGTCAGTAACCAGAGGGCAGAGATTTAAGTTAATTGGCAATAGAACCAGAGAGGAAGATGAGGAGAATTTTTTTTTTATCCAGCGAGTTGTTATGATCTGGAATGCACTGCTTGAAAGGGCGGTGGAAGCAGATTCAAAAGTAACTTTCAAAAGGGAAATGGATAAATACTTGAAAAGGAAAAAGTTTGCAGGGCTATGGGGAAAGAACAAGGGGAATGAGACTAATTGGATAGCTCTTTCAAAGGGCTGGCACAGGCACGATGAGCCGAATGGCCTCCTTCCGTGCTGTATGATTCTATGACTGAAATCATAGAACTACATGGAAATTACAATGCTAAATCAGGCCATTCGGCCCAACCAATCCTTGTTGGGTGCTAATCTTTCACAAGAGCAATAGTCCTAATCTCATGTGTCCACCCGGTTTCCATAATCCCCTCCCCTTCAGCCAATTTGTCTTTCACAAATTCACCAACAAAAGCCATTTTGGTTGTTGAGCATTTAAATCTACAAAAAAAACTCACCAAGTAACTGCGAACATAACATCACCTTTAAAGATGTGTTACCATCAGTGTCATTTATTTTGAATTGCCATCACATGTAGAAGAAATGAACCCTCAATTCCTTTTCCATTTCCCATTTATTTTGTTTGCAATCCCATTAATCAATTATTTTTGGTTAATCAAAGTGCCCTTTTTATTTATTTTCTCCCCCCTTCCTGGCCTTTCTTTCTTTAATTCATTCTCGGGATGTGGGGCGTCGCTGGCAAAGCTGACATTCATTGCCCATCCCTAGTTGCCATTTGAGAAGGTGGTGGTGGGCCTTGTTGAACCCCTACAGCCCATGTGGTGAAGATATTTGTACAAGGCTGTTGCAGGATTTTGACCCAGCGATGATGAAGGAACGGCCGATATATGTCCAAGTCAGGCTGGTGTGTGACTTGGAGGGGAGCTTGGAGGTGATGGTGTTCCTGTGCACCTGCTGCCCTTGTCCTTCTACGTGGTGGAGGTCGTGGGTATGGGTGGTGCTGTCGAAGAAGCCTAGATGAGTTGCTGCAGTGCATCCTGTGGCCATGGTGCGCCGGCGGTGGAGGGAGTGAATGGGAGTGGGTTTCTCACCCATCATTTCCCAGTTGCCGAGGGACCATTAAACAAATTCCTCCCAGGTATCTGCCAATCTGTAATGGGCCATAAGGTAATACATGAGAGTGCTCTAGATTGACTTCACAAGATGATAGGCTTGGATGAAGCATCTAAATTTCTTAAATAAGTTCAGTATCTGGGCCTCTTACCCGTCCTTATAATTTATTCTAACTATTGATCACCATTTCTCATGAAAAATTTCCTGACCTTATTCCTAAACTTGCCCAAAATTCTATACTTAATGTGTAAGCCTAGTCAGTCAATGCCAGCAGGCTAGCCAATCCTGGGGACTGACTCAAACATAGCTAATATCAATCAACATACATTTTAAAGCTGTAGTCACTTGGATAGCAAATGGGTGGAGAGTCCCTAGCTGATGTATATCATCGTTAACCCATGGACATTGAGACCAGTTGTGGTCTCAAAACTGCTGCCTGCCGACTAGCAGGTAACTCAACGCTGGTTGACAATCAAACCTGGACAACTTCTGGTTGGTTTACGATTACACGAACAATGACGGACAGGGAAAGACCCTTTGGTCCATCCAGCCTGTCCCACACAATCGCGATGCCTTGTGCGTTACAATATATAGACTCCCCACCCCACACGAAAGCCACGTGATCCCCGGGAGAGGCGAAAAAAGAGATTAAAAAAAACCCAGGCTAATTAAGGGGAAAAAAAACAGGAAAATTCCTCTCCGATCCCCTTGGGCGTTCAAAACTAGCCCAAGCGATCGCTCTGATTAATGTTATACAGGATACCTATCTCTTAAACGAGGATATCTCCGACCCACCAGAAACAGGTCCAGCTCTCACTTGAACTTTGTTGAATCAGAATTACTAAAAATTAAAGATTAAAAATAATGAATTTGCAAATTTTGGCCCCACTGCAATTCAGTCTCAATATGAAATGAAAACAGCAACAAAAGAAAAATGTTTACATAAATGTGACCAGACTCCTGAAATAAGTTTCTGCCTTCAGTCAATGGTAAGGGATTTGGTCCACTGAGATTCTATACAATTAGAGTGAATGAGGAGGAGTTTGATCTATTTGAATCCTGTACTATGGGAGCACATGGCAAAGGGTTTGGTTCATTAAGATTATTTCTAGTTGGAGTGAGTAGGAAGGACTTTGAACCTTTGAAATTCTATACAATGGACGTGAACGGGAAGGGGTTTGGTCCACTGGGATTGTATACAATGGGAGTAAACGGTAAGCAGTTTGGTCTTTTGGGATTCTGTACAATGGGAGTGAAGGGGAAGCGGTTCGGTCCATTGGGATTCTATATAATGGGAGTGAAAGTGAAAGGGTTTGGTTCATTGGGATTCTGTGTATTGGGAGTGAATGGGAAGGGGTTTGGTTCATTGGGATTCTGTGTATTGGGAGTGAATGGGAAGGGGTTTGGTCCACTGGGATTCTGTGTATTGGGAGTGAATGGGAAGGGGTTTGGTCCACTGGGATTCTGTGAATTGGGAGTGAATGGGAAGGGGTTTGGTCCGCTTGAATTCAATGCTCGGTTTAGAATTATACTTAGACCAGGCATAGCTGACTATATACTTAATTGCATTTAGATTTATACAATGAACGTTAAAAAAGAAATTGACATTGAATTTTAGATCATGGAGTAATAAAGCTGGGTAAATTTATCGATGTGTGTTGGAGATCACCATGCTGCGTTGATGGAATACCTTCCTGAGAATTTTTGTTTCATGTTCGTAAAACTGTGATAAATCTTTGGAGCAGGTTCATATTAAAAAAGGAATCTGAAAGCTGATGTTTTATGACAAGAAGTATAAACAATTTCAAATATGCAGAGATATTTTCTTAAGAACGATTGGGTTCTTTTATTATTGTTTTAATTTTAAAAATAACATTCATATGACAACTGTAAACAACAAAGTCTTAGGACCTGTTCAATCAAATGAAATTGAGCAATATTGGAGAATAAATCAGTCTCATTCTAAAAGAGAGATGGATTACTTTAAGTGTATTTAATATGGGACAAAGAAAGCTTCCTGCTTATATCTAGCTGGATATAGCTCACCCTGGTGGCCCAGTTGGTGAATGCAGCATTAAGCGAGCTGCAAAGACCAGAAGGACATTTGCCTCTTTCGCAAAGTGAATGACAGAAATGAAGTTTGTTCTTTGTTACCTCTAGACTCGACTATTTCAACGTCCTCCTGGCCGGCTTCCCATCTTCCATTCTCCATAAACTTGAGCTCATCCAAAACTCTGCTGCCCGTATCCCAACTCGCACCAAGTCCCGTTCACCCATCATCCCTGGGCTCGCTGACCTACATTGGCCGCCGGTCTGCCAATGCCTCAATTTTAAAATTCTTGTCTTCGTGTTCAAATCCCACCATGGCCCTCGCCCCTCCCTATCTCTGTAACCTCCTCCAGCCCTACAACCCTCTGAGATCTCTGTTTTCCTCCAACTCTGGCCTTTTGCGCTTCCCCACTCCCTTTGCTCCGCTATTGATGGCCATCCCTTCAGCTGCCTAGGCCCTAAGCTCTGGAATTCCCTCCCCAAACCTCTCCGCCTCTCTCTCCTCCTTTAAGACGCTGCAGAAAACGTAACTCTTTGACCAAGCTTTTGGTCACTTATCCTAATGTCTCCTTATGTGGCTCGCTGTTAATTTTTGTCTGATTTTGTCTGAAGCGCCTTGGGACATTTTACTACGTTTAGTGGCACTGTATAAATGCAAGTTGCTGTTCACTTAAGATTAATTTCAGCTTTGTAACTTGGACTAATCCGTAGACTGTAGATAGGTTAATAACAAGGATGTAGTTACCATCTCGCCTCGCGGGGAGTGGGGGGGGTCAGAGAGGAATTTTCCAGCTTTCTTTCCTCCTTTTTTGGTCCTGGGTTTCTTTATCTGTTTTTTTTTTTGCCTCTCCCAGGAGATTACATACCTGCGGGGGTGGGGGGAGTGGGAAGTGTCTCGTCCTGATATTCGGGCCACCATGAATGCGGGGCAGGTTTGATGGAACAGCTTTTCCTGTCCCTCATTTTAATATGTCCGTATGTACCACAGTGCAGTGAGCACTGCAGCAGCCAGTCACACTCATTGCTCTGCTCAGTGAACCAATGAATCAACATTCCCACTGCGCATCTTGCCTCCACCACAACCAATCACCTCTCATGACTTTAAGATGACAGAATGCCTTGCCCGAGGGCTGGGGTCATTGGCATCACCTGAGGTGCTTGAATCCAGCCAGTGGTGCTTGTGTGTCCAAGGCAAAGATTGGTCGCAGTTGAATCCACAAACTCGTCTATTTTAACAATGGCGGCACTTTAGCCATTAAGGAGCCTCATGCAGCTCCCAAGATGTCACCTCAGGCTGGTGATAAGAGGGGACCTCACTGAAGTATGTAAAGGGTTAAATGGCTTAGACAAGGCAAATCCTGACTATCACTTATTTTTCCATTATTGATCCTGGGTTTTTTCTCCTTTTTGTTGCCTCTTCCAGGAGATTATGTGGCTGCGGGTGTGGGTGGGAGGTGGTGGGGGGGTCGAGGTGGTGGGGGGGTCGGGGTGGAGGAATGGATGAAGTGTTTAGTCATGATGCTCCGGCCACCATGGTGTGAGGCAGGCTTGAAGGACCAGCTGGTCTTTTCCTGCCCGTCGATTCGGTACGTTCAACATAAGGCAGAAGTCACAATCATGAACTCGTGAAAAGTAAAAAGAGCAGACGCCAGAAGAACTTCTTCACTCAAAGGGTGACTAATGTCCGGGATAATGTACCAGGCAGGGTAATAGACATCTTAGTCAGTGGGGAGGGGAGAGTTCAAAAGAGAGTTGGATGCCAGATTCAGACAGTTAGAAAACCAGAGGGAAGAGCTTCATTGGGTCGTACGGCCTTTGCTCATCCTTGACATAGTCCTCATATTCTCTGGGAATGGCAGTCAGCGCTGAAGAAATAATTCAGGAAACCATTTGAATGTTGATGCAGCATTAATACACAAAGCACTTCCTCAACTCCTAGTGCCCAGCACTTATTCATTTCTATCACATTATGTAAGCACTAAAAATAAGATTGAAGATTTTCCACCTACCTACTGCAGCCATTAAGTACTTTGGAGAGATCATTAAAGGGCTTTCTGTCAGCAGATGATGGTGTCAGGAAGCTGGCAATTGTTGGTAGTAATATAATGGGGAACTAAAGATGTCAACATAGCAAGGCATTCTAATTAGGAGTGTTAAATCAAATTAGGTTTAGCAAGCGATTAAGCAGATGGGGAGTTTTCAGTTTGTTAATGGCCATCCTCAGTAAGCGGATGGATTTAAAGAGGTTCAGAACTCTTAATTTTCAACATGTTCCATCAGCCACTAGGCCCCTGTCTTGTCATTGTAAACAGTTGCTTGTTTCTCCAAAGCAATTAATGGATGTTGACAGGTGAATGAATTGCATTTAAAATGACAAGCGCAAATCTTCACCTTATAAAGTAATTAATAATTGGTACCGGGGAGCTTAGTTGGTTGAGCACAGCCACTGAAGCCAGGGATTGATTCAGATCTTTGATCCTTCCAAGGTGGATGTGTGCAAATTGGTTGCCACGTTTCCTGCGTTAAAGAAAGAACTTGCATCTATATAGAGCCTTTCACAACCTCAGTACTTCCCAAAGCACCAATTAAATACTTCTGAAGTGTAGTCACTGTTGCACTTTAGGAAACACAGCAGCCAATTTGCGCACAGCAAGCTCCCACAAACAGCAATGCGGTAATAAACAGATAATCTGTTTTAGTGATGTTGGTTGAGAGATAAATATTGGCCAGGACACTGGGGAGAACACCCCTGGTTTTCTTTGAATAGTGCCATGGGATCTTTTACATCCACCTGAGAGGGCAGACAGGGACTCGGTTTAACGTCTCATCCAAAAGATGTACCTCCAACAGTGCAGCACTCCCTCAGTTCTGCACTGGAGTATCAGCCTAGATTACAGGCTCAAGTCTCTGGAATGGGACTTGAACAGACAACCTTCTGACTCAGAGGCAAGAAAGCTGCTAACTGAGCCAGTACAACACTGACTATACTTCAAAAGTACTTTATTGGCTTTAAAGCACTTTGGGACCTCCTGAGGTCATGAATGGCGCTATATAAATGAAAGTCTTTCTTTCTCTCTTCTTTCTTCTAACTTATTCTTTCACAGTACATCAAAACAGCAGAGCTCTAAACCTCCCTGTGTTTCCTTTTACCTACAGTCTTCAGGCTTCTAAAACCCATGCATAGCACACCTTGACCACCATTTCTTGGTGATGTCCTGCACTATGGGTCCTTCACCATTGCTTCTCAATTAAAAAAAAACCTGTAGTAACATTGAGTGTTACATGATACAAAGATTGAACCTTTCATTCATTCACTGAGCAGCATTGACGTGGGAGGAGCCTGACTTGGGCTGCTGTTATGTGTCTCCAAGCCAGCCAAAGGGCTTGAGAAGACATCTTCCTTCGAAGGACAAAATGGGGAGAAAATCTGAACATGTGTGGGCTTTGTCTCCTTGGCTGTCTTGCCTCAGAGTCAGAAGGTTGTGGGTTCAAGTTCCTCTCCAGAAACCTGAGTACATAATCCAGGCTGATGTTTCAGTGCAGTACTGAGGGAGTGCTGCAATGTCAGAGATGCTGTCCTTTGGGTGAGATGTTAAACTGAGGCCCCATCTGCCCTCTCAGGTGGGTGTTAAGGATCCTACAGCACTATTTCAAAGAAGAGCAGGGGAGTTCTTCCTGGTGTCCAGGTCAATATCTATCACTACATAATCTATCAAATTATCTGGCCATTTATCTTGTTGCTGTTTGTGGGATCTTGCTGTGCGCAAATTGGCTGCCACGTTTCCTGCATTATAACAGTGGCTACACTTCAAAGTTACTTCATTGGCTATAAAGCGCTTTGAGGACGTCCTGAGTTCGTGAAAGGCACTATATAAATGCAAGTTCTTTCTTTCTTTAAATTTCCTCACCCAGAAGCAGTCGTGTGAAGTTAAAGGCTTGTTTACTCAAGTTGCTTTTGGGCGTGCGTTTCTTCTCCCATCCCTCCCCACACAGACCAGAAGCAAAATGAACTTTACAAATATATCTGCCGTTTTTTTTTTCATGGCTCTGCCGACCCCTGATGACCCATGACCCGGAAGTGTTCAGCCGTGATAAGTGCTTCTATGGCGTTGAGTTTGGTTTTGGTTTATTGAGCGTACCCTGTGATCTGAGACGCAAAGAGCAGGAGAAGATACAGAGGAAATATCAAAAACAATAGTGAAGGATTGACAGCGGAAGAAAGACCTGTCAGTTTGGGGGTTATATATTTCTGTCTCCTCTCATTGTCTGGAAAGTGCACGGAAAATTTCACAGTAACAGATAACTGACTTAATATATTGTTTGTCCATCATCCCTGCTCTAGGGATTGAGCAGCTATTCAAGGCTAGTGGTCTTAAATTTATTACCGTCTGTCATTACGGGGATGCTTTGGTTTAAAGGCTTAGACATCAACCCATAGATCAAATATATATTCTTTTCAGAAGTTCACCATCCTTGCCACATAGCTGCCCGTTGCATCATTTCACATAGAACTGCTCATTTCTCACTGTCCGCTAAACCCTTTCAGTTTAGTTTCTCTTTCTATTTGTTCCTCGCTTTCAATTCTAGCGTAAACCATTCGTAATTTTATCTCTTTTCTTTTACTCAAAGGAAAGCTTCGATTTTCAAAAAAACTGGCCACTGCCTTTAATCATCAACGCCCCCTACTGCACCAGTGTGTCATTTCCATTTCATGGAATCATATTTACGGGGAGGTGGGAAGGGATCGGGGGAGGTTGAAAGCAGCTGAAGGACCAGGCAAGACCGGGGCCGCGGAGGTTCTGCCGAATTTACCGGCAGGTCCTCGTTATCATTTTTAAGTTCCGTTTCCGGCCGGCCAGATCGACAGGCCGGCTCCCCGGGCAGGAAAATCAGCAGCAGGAGGCCGCAGCCCGGGGACCCTCGGTAACTGTCCCCGGCAATCGGGAGGTGGGCAGGCTGCAGATCGGGGATTGGCGGTGGGGGTGTGGGGGGAGCAGGCCGGCATCTCCTCTGCTCCATCCAAACCAATTTCTGCAAGGGAGCCTAAAACAAGCATTGGGCCCCTCATATACATATGTAAGGGGTCTCGTGTCAATCTTAGACACTAGCCCGTGATGTTGTGTGTCAATATTGGTCCTTTTTGCTCCCTGTTTTCTGCCTGGAAAATGGACGCGACAAGGTTCAATTTCTACCCCACTGTGCTTCAAGGTAATTAATTTTATATGAAGCACTTTGAGATATCTCTCTGAGATGATAAGCTGCTGTATAGGTGTAAATCTTTCTGTTTATCTTTGAACACAGAATGAAAGGGCACAACATAAAGAAGTCTTATGCAAGACTTGAGGTTAAAAGGAATTTCTTTTCCCCTTGTGAAGTAGATTCCCACGATAGCCTCAATGGAGTGTTTTAAAAAGAGAGCTGCCGATGGGTTCCCATTGCCTTGTGTGTATTACTTTAGCACGTTTGTTACCCTGTTTGCTTTCAAGGATATATTTTTACAATTTTTCTCTTGCAGTACGGAGCTTTGTGCATCAGGAGCACATATAAGGACTTCACATGGTGAGATCAGAAGGCATTTTCACCCATTAAAATTAGAGGATGGAAAATTCCACAGGGCCTGTCCAAATTCCCGACGTGCGTTCCCAGTACATGAAGCTCTATGCTGGGAGTGTGAAATGATAAAGTTTATCCTTAACTTCACAATTATGTTAAAGCAGTGCAGACAGGAACTTAACATGAAACGTTAAACTGCGCACAAAGAAAATTTAAATGAAAACTGTTTTCAAAGTATATTTTATTATAGTAGATTACAATGGGAAAAATAAATAGCTTTGTACTTACAGGACTCCAGATAATGGCATTCCAGATAAAAGTCTGGAATTCCAAAAAAAACAAATGAGATCCTATTTGCATTCATTGAATAGCATTCCAGTTACAAGGATAATTTCACTCGACAATGGGATCGCCATCACTCTCCATAATACAGGGAATTAGCTCCCAACAACTAGCAAGTAATGAGAAATTGGGACATAATGAGGTCCCATTAATGTACACTGGCCAGCGGGAAGGGAAGGGATTGACAAAGCAATAGCCAGAGCAATAGAGCTCAAGTCATCAGAAGCCATGGTTAAACCGTATAGAGCTCCTTCACGACCTTGAGTGTTGTGTCCCGTTCTCATCACTGCAATACAAGGGGAGACTTTCAACACTGGAGGCGGTGCAGAGAGGGCCGAATCTCAGCATCAGAGCACTGAGGTATCAGGAAAAACTGGAGCAACTTTGGCTTTTTAACCTAGAAAAGAAGGCAGCTGAGGGTGAAATTTAAATCTGAGATAGATAGCTTTTTGGCAACCAAAGGTATTAAGGGATATGGGCCAAAGGCAGGTTTATGGAGTTAGATCACAGATCAGCCATGATCTTATCAAATGGCGGAGCAGGCACGAGGGGCTGAATGGCCTACTCCTGTTCCTATGTTCCTAGGATGACCTTCTAGGCCAATATTTGATAATATGCAGTATGGAACAGGTAGATCCGGAAATTTACTTCAAACTAAATTGTGAGAGTAGGACAAGGGGACACAAACCAGTAAAAAGAAAATTTAGGATCAATATCTGGAAGCTCTTCACCCAAAGAGAAAAGGCTTACATTTATATAGCGCATTTCTTGAACTCAGGACATCCCAAAGCACTTTACAGCCAATTAAGTATTTTTGAAGTGTGGTCACTGTTATAAAGTGGGAAAGGCAGCAGCCAATTTGTGCACAGTTATGTCCCACAAACAGCAATGTGATAATGACCAGAAATTCTGTTTTAGTTAGTTGAGGGATAAATATTGGCCAGGACACTGGGGAGAACTCGCCTTGCTCTTCTTTGAATTGGTGCTGTGGGATCTTTTACATCTTTTTTTGATTCGTTCATAGGATGTGGGCGTCGCTGGCAAGGCCAGCATTTATTGCCCATCCCTAATTGCCTTTGAGAAGGTGGTGGTGAGCCGCCTTCTTAAACCGCTGCAGTCCGTGTGGTGACGGTTCTCCCACAGTGCTGTTAAGAAGGGAGTTCCAGGATTTTGACCCAGTGACGATGAAGGAACGGCAATATATTTCCAAGTCGGGATGGTGTGTGACTTGGAGGGGAACGTGCAGGTGGTGTTGTTCTCATGTGCCTGCTGCCCTTGTCCTTCTAGGTGGTAGAGGTCGCGGGTTTGGGAGGTGCTGTTCGAAGAAGCCTTGGTGAGTTGCTGCAGTGCATCCTGTGGATGGTACACACTGCAGCCACGGTGCGCCGGTGGTGAAGGGAGTGAATATTTTGGGTGGTGGATGGGGTGCTTTATCCTGGATGGCGTTGAGCTTCTTGAGTGTTGTTGGAGCTGCACTCATCCAGGAAAGTGGAGAGTATTCCATCACATTCCTGATTTGTGCCTTGTAGATGGTGGAAAGGCTTTGGGGAGTCAGGAGGTGAGTCACTCGCCGCAGGATACCCAGCCTCTGACCTGCTCTTGTCGCCACAGTATTTATGTGGCTGGTCCGGTTAAATTTCTGGTTAATAGTGACCCTCGGGATGTTGATGGTGGGGGATTCGGTGATGGTAATGCCGTTGAATGTCAAGGGGAGGTGGTTAGACTCTCTCTTGTTGGAGATGGTTATTGCCTGGCACTTGTCTGGAGCGAATGTTACTTGCCACTTATCAGCCCAAGCCTGCTTGTTGTCCAGGTCTTGCTGAAATGCGGGCTTGGACTGCTTCATTATCTGAGGGGTTGCGAATGGAACTGAACACTGTGCAATCATCAGCGAACATCCCCATTTCTGACCTTATGGTGGAGTGAAGGTCATTGATGAAGTAGCTGAAGATGGTTGGGCCAAGGAGAGAGCAGACAGAGCCTTGGTTTAACACCTCACCTGAAAGTCAACACTTCCTCAGTACTACACCGGGAGTGGCGGCCCTGATTTTGCGCTCAAGTCCCTGGAGTGCGGCTTGAACGCACGAGCTTCTAACTCTGAGGCGAGAGCGCTACCCACTGAGCCAAGGCTGACACCGTGAGTAGCTACAGGAGTGACGGTGAGAAACCTCAAATCATTTAAGTAAGATATGCTACAATGGTGGGGTTTCTAGTGTCTTTTTGGATGGATGAACTAAAATGGGTCGAATGGTGTTCATCCTCCATATTTATCTTGCAATGCCTCCCCTTACAGTCTGTTTCTGTTCAAATCTTTTGTTAGCTCTTGACCAACTCAATAAAAGGGATTAACACTCATCAGTTCCTACACAAGGCCCATGAAAATACTTGCAGCTAACTGACAACATGAATAATGGGAAGGTAGATAATTGGGGTCGTACTGTGAAGCCACTATTGTATCGTTCTTCTTTTAATGTCTGTTTTGGGAGCCTGTTAACCGTAAACTGGCTCTTTGTATTTATCTTGTTCAATCCGAATTTTCTGCAGTCCAATGGTAGATTTGTAGTCTGGGAATTTCCACTGGAGTTCTCCCAATGATGTTGTCGATCCAGGATTTCTGCCAAAGTTAAAGATGCCATTGCGGAGAACTGCGACCCCCACCCCCCACCATCCACCCCCCCCCCCCCCCCCCCCCCGCTAAAAAAAGTTTCCAGCAAGGGTTTATGTCTCTGTCACTGATCAGTGGAATAATAATTTGACAGCATAAATGCTAGAAAGCAAGTTAACAGTAATGAAGAAAATAATGGCACAAGAGTGACAAATCCCCAGGACCAGATGGTTTCCATCTCAGGATTTTAAAGGAAGTAGGTGAGAAGATTGCAGAAACCCCAACTATAATCTTCCAAGTTCTCTCGATGCAGGAACCATGCCTTTAGATTGGAAAATTGCACATGTCATTCCGTTATTTAAGAAGGGTGAGAGAGGGAAACCAAGGAATTATAGGCCAGTTAGCCTAGCATCTGTGGTAGGGAAATTACTAGAGTCTATAATTAAGGATAGAGTGACTGAACACCTTGAAAATTTTCAGCTGATCAGAGAGAGCCAGTGTGGATTTGTAAAGGGTAGGTCATGCCTGATGAATCTGATTGAATTTTTTGAAGAGGTGACAAAAGTAGTGGAGAGGGGAATGTCAATGGGTGTTGTTTATATGAACTTCCAGAAGGCATTCGATAAATTCCCTCATAAGAGACTGTTAGCTAAAGTTGAAGCTCATGGAATTGAGGGCAAATTATTGACGTGGTTAGGAAATTGGCTGAGCGGCAGGAGACAGAGAGTAGAGATAATGGGCAGGTACTCAAATTGACAGGATGTGACTAGTGGAGTCCCACTGGGATCTGTAATGGGGCTTCAACTATTTATTAACGACTTAGATGATGGGATAGAGAGCCACATATCCAAGTTTGCCAATGACACAAAGACAGGCAGCATTGTAAGCAATATAGATGGAAGCATAAAATTACAGAGAGATATTAATAGATTAAGTGAATGGGCAAAATTGTGGAAAATGGATTTCAATGTAAGCAAATGTGAGGTCATCCACTTTGGACCTAAACAGTGGAGGTCCAAAGAGACTTAGGGGGTCCATGTACATAACTCATTAAAATGTCATGGACAGGTACAGAAAATAATCAAAATGGCTAATGGAATGCTGGCCTTTATATCTAGAGGACCAGAATACAAGGGGGTAGAAGTTATGCTACAGCTATACAAAGCCCTGGTTAGACCACACCTGGAGTACTGTGTACAGTTCTGGGCACCGCACTTAGAAAGGATTTATTGCTCGTGGACGGAGTGCAGCGTAGATTTACTAGAATGATATCTGGACTCCAAGGGTTAAATTATGAGGACAGATTACACAAACTAGGGTTGTATTCCCTGGAATTTAGAAGATTAAGGGGTGATTTGTTCAAAGTTTTGTTATTGGGAACTGATAGGGTAGACAGAGAGAAACTATTTCCGCTGGTTGGGGAGTCTAGGACTAAAAATTAGAGCCAGGACTTTCAGGAGTGAAGTTAAGAAACGCTTCTACACACAAAGGATGGTAGAAGTTTGGAACTCTCTTCCACAAACGGCAGTTGATGCTAGCTCAATTGTTAATTTTAAATCTGAGATTGAAAGATTTTTGTTAACCGAAGGTATTGAGGGATATGGAGCTAAGGTGGGTATATGGAGTTAGGTCACAGATCAGCCATGATCTCATTGAATGGCGGAATAGGCTCCAGGAGCTAAATGGCCTCCTCCTGTTCCTACGTTTCTATGTTCCTATGAAGCAGCTTACAGGCGTTGGGCTCTCAGAACCAGAATTAAAATTAGACCAATATTGTCGGGTCTTGTGATCTGGGCATCAAATGTCTGCGACGAGCCAGTCGCGACCAATCAGGACAAGAATTATAAATCCCGCATTTGGTGCTTGAAGAGGATATAGATTGGAGAACTAGCACTGTAGTGTTATAGCCCTACTTTGGATTGTGTTCCCAGTGATCATTAAAAGATGCTGGAGGTTTTAGATTGTTGAATTTACTTAGGTGTCTGACTTGGTTTAGTGGTGGCACTCTCACGTTTGAGTCAAAAGATCTTGGGTTCAATCCCCACTCCAGAGACTTCATACAGCACAGAAGAAGGCCATGTGGCCCATCCTGCCTGTACCGGCTCTTTAGTAGAGCTGTCCAATTAGTCTCACTATCTTGCTCTTCCCCATAGTGCTTCCCCTTCAAATATTTATCCAATTCCCTTTTGAAGGTTAATATTGAATCTGTTTCCACCGCCCTCTCAGGCAGCGCATTCCAGATCATAAAAACTCGCTGCGTAAAAAAATGTTTCCTCATGTCGCCTCTGGTTCTTTTGCCAATCACCTTAAACCTGTGTCCTCTGGTTACCGACCCTCCTGCCACTGGAAACAGTTTCTTCTTAATTATTCTATCAAAACCGTTCATGATTTTGAACACCTCGATCAAACCTCCTGTTAACCTCCTCTGTTCTAAGGAGAACACATAATCTGGGTCAACACTCCCGGTGTCAGTACTGAGGGAGTGCTGCACTGTCGGAGGTGCCGTCTTTTGGATGAGACGTTAAACCGAGGCCCGTCTGCCCTCTTGGATGGATGTAAAAGATCCCATGGGATTTTTCAAAGAAGAGCAGGGGAGTTCTCCTGCTGTCCTGGCTAATATTTATCCCTCAACCAACAACACTAAAAATATTATCTCGTCATATCTCGTTGCTGTTTGTAAGACCTTGCTGTGTGCAAACTTTCTGCTGCCTTTCCCTACATTACAACAGTGACTGCACTTCAAAAGTACGTCATTGGCTGTAAAGCACTCTGTGACATCCTGAGGCCAAGAAAGGCGCTGTATAAAACCAAGTCCTTTCCTTATTGTCATACACCATTTAGGAATAATAGCACATTTCGAAAATCTAAGCCATTTTTCTTTCTAATTTTGTTGTGTGAATTTGCTTTATTGAGTTGCTGACTGGATGATTAAATGGGGCTGTGGGACAGGGATTTCTAAATTGGTTATTTTTATCTGCAGTGAGTAGAATGCATGATCCAAGCAGAATCCTGACAGAGACATTAAGAAAACAGAAATCCCGGGAAGCTGGCTATGTGTTTATCAGGCTCCGACTGCCCTGTGCCTGGAGATGCGGAGTCAGCTCCTTTTCCTGCCTTTTCTTCACACACTCTGAATCCAGGCTTGTGATTGTAGGTCATTAAAGGAGGAGGAGAATCCCTGTGAAAATTCACTCCCGTAGCGTTCAGTCTTCCTTGAAAGGAGCTCTGTGCCCGTTGTTGCGACCAGTCGAGTTTGTCCCAGACCAGCCTGATCATCCCTCGTTCAAGGAATGTTACAGAAATGGTTTGACTTCCGATAACATTAACATTTCCACGATTGGCCAAATTTTATTGGATTTAAAAAAAAACAAGTATTAAACATTAGTGACTCATCTAATTAAAAGATAAACTGGCGTTTTGCAGTGTAAGAAATTGGAAATGTTTGACCGTCTATGGAAAATCTCAGCTGGGCCTGGTTGATTTAGGTTTGCCTAAAGAGCTGTTTCTTTGCAAAATGTTTGAATGATCAAAAAAGGCAAATTATCAGACTGTTGGCAAAATAAAACAGCCTCTTTACAATCTGTGTGTGTTTGTGTGTGTGTGTGTGTACGTCTGTGTGTGTGTATCTGTCTATCTGTGTGTCTGTCTGAGTGTGTGTGTGTGTGTGTGTCTGTCTGAGTGTGTCTGTGTGTGCGTGCGTATGTGTGTACGTGTGTGCGGGGTGTGTACGAGATGATGGCAAACTATTGTTCCGAGATATGGTTGAGTCCAAACACTGTGAGATGATTGACAGATTTGGGGCATTGTGTAGATACAGAAACACCTAGAGGTAAGTTGGAGTCTGTCCCGTTGCCCTGAAATGGCGTCCTGAGTCATATTGCCGCCTCCCATATTAATGGCCATAGAAGGGATTGATTATCTAGCTTTGTGAAAACTCCAGTGAGCAACCAGAACTGCATTTATATATTTTTACCAAGTCAAATCATCGTGTTGATTCACCTCCTGTGTCCCTTAAACAATGGGCAAGCTCTAAACCAACCTTGACACAGGGCGCTGTATGCCAACCGGCAGGGACATTAGAATTGCTAAACAAGTACACTCGTTGCTCGGCTCCTGCAGACTGGAAGATCCAGTACATGTTCCTAATAGGCACCCACGCCACATTGCACATGCAAAGTTAGATGCTGAGTTGCTCAGTATGCAGAGCTGGCGTGTGGAGGTTTCATTAGGACCCAGAACCTCATGGGAGGCCTGAGCCTCCGACTCTCCCGAGGAGAATGTACAATTAATACCAAGAGGAGACTGTACTACGGTTTGCAAAACTCTTTAATGTCGCTAGAATTTCTAATCGTGGGATTGCATTTTTACTTAAGTTGCTTCTCCGCTTTTTTTTTCGTGTGTGACATCCATTAACCCTTTCTTGGCCACGCAGTCTCCATGTTCTGGTTTCCTCAGAGCCGGTTGCAGAGACATAGCCCGAGAAAGTTAGGAGTCGCTAGATGGGAACCAAGAATGGGAACAAGGGCTGATGTTTCTTCTCCCCTCCCCCAACCCCACCCCCAGCCCAGGACAGCTAAGACCAGTTGCGAAATTCGTACAAACACATCAGCTCTGACCAATTAACTCAAGAAAGAAAGAAAGAACTTGCATTTATATAAAGCCTTACATGACCTCTTGATGTCCCAAATCACTTTACAGCCAACAAAATACTTTTGAAGTGTGGTCATTGTTGCAATGTAGGAAACGTGGGTTCAACTCCAGAGTCTTGAACACAAAATCTAGGCTCACACTCCAATGCAGTACTGAGGGAGTGCTGTGCTGTCGGAGGTGCCGTCTTTCATGGTGAGATGTTAAGCCAAGGTTCCGTTTGCTCTCTCAGGTGGACGTAAAGGATCCCATGGCAATATTTCGAAGAAAGGCAGGGGAGTTCTCCCCGGTGTCCTGACCAACATTTATCCCTCAACTACATCTCGAAGACAGGTTATCTGGTCATTATCTCATTGCTGTATGTGGGATCTTGCGTTTCCTACATTACAACAGTGACTACACTTCAGAAGCTCGTCATTGGCTGTAAAGGGCTTTGGGATGTCCTGAGGTCATAAAAGGTGCTATATGAATGCAAGTCTTTCTTTTTCTCCTTTTTCAGATGTAACATCAAGGGGGTAATTCTAACCCTCACCTGCCCAGCAGGATCCTGACGGGAATCAGATCAAACACTGGTTTTACACCTCGACCCGTTTGAAGTCCACGGAGAATGAATTCGGGCGGAGTGTAAAACGGGCCGCTGGGTAGGTTAGGTTAAAATGTCACGCCCCCCACCCCACCCCACCCACCCACAAAATTCTAGCATGAAGTGGGGACGACAGTGTTGGTGGAGGTACATGAGAAAGTTGATCTCACCTGGTGAAAAGCTGTAGTACAATAGCTGGCGTGAAGCTCAGTCAAAAACAAAGATAAACCTCCAAAGTTGAAAACAGACTCACACTAGCACCGTTAACCTTTTAATTATTGAAAAGGGCTGCCTGTATTGTCAGCTCTATTCAGTGATTACAAATTGCACTGACGGTAGGAGGCCAGTGAGTTGTGCTCTGTGCACACGTTTAACCAGACACATATTGAATTCTAACTTTGCAACAGTGCAGATGCTATATCTTAAAGGAAAGAGACTCTCCCACTTCACCCATCAGCGCACGGGGTCACCAATCCTCCAGGATTGCCCTGGAGTCTCGTGGAATTGTACGTTAATTTCCTGGAAGCCACTGCGAGTAAAAAAAAATCACTGATGGTGAAGGGGGCGGCGATACACGTGCAAGTCGGGATGATGTGTGACTTGGAGGGGGAGCTTGGGAGGTGATGGTGTTTCCCCCCCACCGTGCGTAGACCTTCACTCACCCAACCGCAAGAAAAGCCACCACGGCTGGATGCGGAGCAACATCTGGAGCTGCCTGCCCAACTATTCAAACCCACCAGACATTCCCTTTGACAATTTCTTCAGCTTGTTAAGCAGATAAGATTGAACACTAATTATTACAGCAATTTCTTTTGCAATTTTTCTTTTTGTTTATTTGTTTTTTTTAAAACACCAATTAAGAAGACTTTATGTTGTTCTGGCAGCTGGGACCTTGACAGGTTGCTGACGGCTGCCATGGCAACAGGCCTGTTAATCAACGGGCCTATGAACATCTTTCCACTCCTGTAATTGTTCATAGTTACCTTACTGCTTGGATATACAGCCTGATTACTTCACTACAACATAAAAGGTAAATTCTGTCATTGTTTACTGAGGTAACATTTTCACTTCAAATATAAATATTGATGCCATTTAAAATGAACAAATTAAGATTATTTTCACAAAGCGAACTTGTTATTCTAACAACCAAGCAACGTATTACCGCCATAGTAACAGGAAGCTTTTCAACTCTATTAGATCCAGCGTGAGGTTTGGGTTTTCCTGCAGAACGCAATTCTCCCCGGGGAAGAACACCGAATGTGAAGAATTCACCGTGCTTGGTGGCTTAAGGTTGCCAGTTCTGGTTGGACGTATTCCTGGAGGTTTCGTCGCGTGACCTCCTGCCCCCACGCTCCCGTCATTGACCGTCCAGCACGTTAATTCTCACAGCCCTCCCACGGCCAACCGAAAAGCGAACGGACTCTTCGTTACCCAGTTGGTTGATTCTTGACTGTCAGTCAAACAGCCTTTTCTTCCCCCCCACCGCCCCCCACCAATAAACAAAAGCACAGCGGAAGGAAAAAAAAACGCACAAATCTTTTTTAAAGCCCTTTTGATTTTTCTCCCGGGCGTTGCTCGCTGCAATATTCTGGAGATTAACCTTTAATTCCTGGAGACTCCAGGACAACCCTGGAGGGTTGGCAACCCTATGGCCGCCCTCGCGATGTTGTGATCAGAATGTAGGTAGCCAGCATATCTGCCATCTCAATAACAGTTTATACACTTCAAAGGCATTCATTGCACACACCACACTGTGAATCATTGCTGAAAGATATGATAATGCTCTTATATAAATGCAAATCTTACGACTGCCATTAGCCTATTTCGACTTAACTAAGTGACGGGGACAGTTAGTGAGGAATAAGCTTGTCATGTGTCACCTCTCCTTATTTTGGATCAAGCTCAGAACTGACCTGGTTTGTCCACCTTGTTTTCACTTGTTTAATTATTAAAATATTTGAAATGATTATAAGAAGAAATGTCTCAAATGCTATCCCAACTGAGAATGACAGAAAGCGTCTCATTAAAATCTACCATGCAGTCCCCAGTATTTTAAACTGTGCGCGATCTCAGTAAAGAGGAAGCACTCTTTTGACTGCAGCACGTGCAAACTTGACCATGAAGGAAATGATACTGAAATACTGCTTGCTCACCCCAAGGCTTTGGCGCCACATTAAGGTAGCGTTTGTTGTTATTGCAGGAAAGATCTTGTTCCCTGTGGTGTAGAAAGTAAACGAGTGGTGGTTGGCAGCATGTTACAAGGCTGCAACACACAAATGGTACGTAAGGATGTCATCACAAGCTAAGACAACAAAACCCATTGGGTTACACCGCCACCTGAATCCTGAGAGTCCATCAAATCGACAACAGCAACTTGCATTTATATAGCACCTTTAACGTAGTAAAACATCCCATGACGCCTCACAGGAGCGTAATCAGACATATACTGACACGGGGACTGGTGACTCAAAGCTTGGTCAAAGAGGTAGGTTTTAAGAAGTGTCTTAAAGGAGGAGAGAGAGGTGGAGAGATGTTTAGGGAGGGAATTCCAGAGCTTAGGAACTAGGCAGCTGAAGGCACGGCCGCCAATGGTGGAGCGAAGGAAGTGGGGGGTATACAAGAGGCCAGAGTTGAAGGAATGCAGAGTTATCAGAGGGTTGTTGGGCTGGAGGATGTAACAGAGATAGGGAGGGGTGAGGCTATGGAGGGATTTGAACATAAGGATGAGAATTTTAATATCAAGATGTTAGTGGACCAGGAGCCAATATAGGTCAGCGAAAGAGGTCATGGGTGAACGGGACTTGGTGTGTGTTAGGATACAGGCAGCAGATTTTGGATGAGCTTAAGTTTACGGAGGGTGGAAGACGGGCGGCCGGCCAGGAGAGCCTTGAAATAGTAGAGTCTGGAGGTAACAAATGCATGAATGAGGGTTTCCTTTAATGATCTTCCATGCTACACTCCCTTCTACAGCTTTCCCAACCATGTGGGTGCTAGGAATGACCTTAGTACCCTGGGGTTTATGCCCTTGATCGCTGTTCAGTGACCAAAGCTAGAAACTGCCTGTGCTTGGATACCTCATGAGGACTGGGATGGCCTTGGATGTGTTGCCCTCACAGCCAAATAGCCTGCTGCCACTCACTGCCTAGGCAGTATTCTGGGGGGATATGAAGGGGCAGATTTGAATGCTTTAATGTTAAATAATTGCCTTGGTGTACCACGTAGAAGAGAAGCAGGCAGATCAGCCATGATCTTATTAAATGGCGGAGCAGGCTCGAAGGGCCGATTGGCCTACTCCTGCTCCTATTTCTTATGTTCTTATGTTCTTATCAGAGACTCGGACAGGCTTCATTGTGCTATCCTCCACCCCTGACTTTCCTCTCTGCATTTAGTCCAAACGATCACTTAATGCCCAAGTGTAAAAGATGTAAATCTGCCCCCAATGTCCTGCCTGTGGTGATCTTGCATTGCCATGTGTGGGGCATTAGTACTGGGGCTGCTAATTAACTTAGGAACATTCAGCCCCTCGAGCCTGTTCCGCCATTCAATGAGATCATGGCTGATCTGTACCTCTGCTCCATTTACCTGCCTTAGTTCCATATCTCTTGATACCCTTACCTAACAGAAATTTATCGATCTCAGTCTTGCAAGCACTAATTCACCCCCACCATCCACAGACTTTTGAGGCAGAGAATTCCACTACCCTTTGCGTCAGAAAGGGATTCCTGATTTCCCTCCTAAACGGCTTGACTCTAATTTTACGATTATGTCCCCTCGTTCTTGACCTCCCCCCACCGGAGGAAATAGTTTCTCTGTATCTACCCTATTGAATCCTCTTAAAATTCTAAATGCCTCGATCAGATTCTGTCTGTGTTCTCTCTGATTCTTTTTTTCTACCCAACTGGGCAGTCAGCAGAGGGTGCTGCAAGGTAACAATTCCAAATATAAGACTCCGTATAACACAAGGAGGGTAGGATCCAGTCTTTAGGCAGCCATAGGCTTAATCGAAGGAACTTAACACAAAATGTTCTCTTAAAGGAGATTTGAGTTTTTAAAATTGTTCTCAAGATGTGGACGATACTGATTAGGCCAGCATTAATTGCCGTTCCCTAATTGGCCCTGAGGAGGTGATGGTGGGTCTTCTCCTTGTTTTAAAAGACTAATTTTTCTGGAGCTAGTCCGCAATTCAACAGATTTATTAAATTGAATGTCACGATTAGCTACGATGAGATTTAAATTCACGACGTTTGAGTTGTTAGTGCAACGACTGCATGACCGTACCCACATGTAAGCCAGCTCCCTCGATTTAAATGCATCTGGTGGTGCGATACTGAGCCATGCAGACTAGACCCCGCCCCTCTGGCCTCTTGCGCTTCTCCGATTTTAATCGCTCCACCATTGGCGGCCGTGCCTTCAGCCGCCTAGGCTCTGAGCTCTGGGATTGCCTCCCGAATCTTCTCCATCTCTCTCTCCTCCTTTAAGACGCTCCTTAAAACCTACCTCTCTGACCAAGCTTTTGGTTACCAGTCCTGATGTCTCCTTATGTGGCTCGGTGTCAAATTTTGTTTGATAGTCGCTCCTGTGAAGCACCTTGGATGGTTTTTCAACGTTAAAGGCGCTATATAAATGTGAGTTGTTGTTGTTGTTGTGCCACGATTAATCCCAACATTCTTGTGATGGCAAGCCAGTGTTTCATCTGGACTCCCCTCTCCGGTAGCACTGTTAATGGGAACAGTGTAAGAGGGCTGATATAACAAATATTAATATCTCCAGCTTTGGCATTCTAGGCCTCAGCCTGATCCTCCAAGTGGGCCCCAGAATGACCATCCATTAACGCAGTTACATAGACTAGGCTTGTATTCCCTTGAGTATAGAAGATTAAGGGGTGATCTAATTGAGGTGTTCAAGATAATTAAAGGAGTTAATAGGGTAGATAAGAGAGAAAATATATCCTCTGGTGGAGAGAGTCCAGAACAAGGGGGCATAATCTTAAAATTAGAGCTCGGCTGTTCAGGGGTGATGTCAGGAAGCCCTTCTTCACACAAAGGGGAGTGGAAATCTGGAACTCTCTCCCCCCAAAAAGCAGTTGAGGCTGGGGGTCAATTGAAAATTTCAAAACTGAGATTGATAGATTTTTCTTCGGCAAGGCCATTAAGGGAAATGGATCAAAGGCGGATAAAAGGAGTTAAGATACAGATCAGCTATAACCTAATTGAATGGTGGAACAGGCTTGAGGGGCAGAATGGCCTACTCCTGTTCCTAATTCAAATGCCATGGCTTAATTGCCAAATCCTTATAGTGGCAAAATGATAAAAAATGCCGACACATTTATGGTAGTGGAATATTTTTGATATACGTTTGTATATTTTTATTTATTTATTTCCTTCTTACTTTCTACCCATTCCTTCCCAACTTCATCACTGCATCCAGGACGAGTGCAGTGACAGGTATGATAGCAAACCTAAGGGGGAGATGGATAATTCATTGGATGAGATTGTCGAAACTACATTCTAGCCCAATTTAAGTATGTATTTAATTAAATTATATATATTTAAATTCTTTCAGAAAAATATACGCGGCAGGAAGTATAAAAGTACAGATCTGTGTTGCGGTGCGAAACAAGTGCTTTGGAGTCAAGCCCTCTCTTGCAATTAAAGCACCTACGGCAATTAAGCTTTATGTCACCAGGACAACACAAACCTATGCTGAGAGCTCCTGTGCATACTCTGGTCTTTCGGCAGTCAGAAACATTTAAGATGTGTGACATTCTGGAAGAAAAGTACATATGCGAGTCACGCAGTTCAATTGAGGCTTTATCCAAACTATTCTTTGAATTTTGGTTTAGGGCTGCACCAGGCCTTGAAGATTCACCTATTACACTTGGAATTCAAGTGAAAATATCATCATTCAAACGTTTGATCTTATTCAATGCCTTCTTGACTTCAGGTTCTGAGCCATCATTCTCCTTTCTCTGGCTTCCAGCTCCATTCATGGTTCTCCCATCTTAATCTCTTTCTTCACTCCTCAGTCCTCCCAGCCTTTCAGCTCTGACGTGGAGATGCCGGTGATGGACTGGGGTTGACAAATGTAAGGAATCTTACAACACCAGGTTATAGTCCAACTGTCTTATTTGAAAATCACAAGCTTTCGGAGGCTTCCTCCTTCGTCAGGTGAGTGTGGGACTCCTAAAATCCCCAACCAGCGGAAATAGTTTTTCTCTATCCATCCTATCTGTTCCCCTTAATATCTCATAAACTTCGATCAGATCACCTCTTAACCTTCGAAACTCCAGAGAATACAACCCCAATTTGTGTAATCTCTCCTCATAACTTAACCCTTGAAGTCCGGGTATCATTCTAGTAAACCTACGCTGCACTTCATCCAAGGCCAATATGTCCTTCCAAAGGTGCGGTGCCCAGAACTGCTCACAGTACTCCAGGTGCGGTCTGAGCAAGATGTCAATCCTTCTGACTGGACGCTCATTGGATTGATCCCCTATGGCGGACTCGGTAATCTGATTCTTCAGCCAGACTCTGCTGTGAATCATTGACCAGTCAGACTGGATCGTTGATGGAATCTGACAGGTTGGATCAATCACTGGGATTCTTCCCACTCAAATCCAAGTAACACCACAGACCCTAAAGGGCATTGACTTGCTGGGTTATTTGGAGCTGATTGGGCAAACAACGGGAACCTAATAAGTGCCCTGAGCTGGTAAGCAGTGCGGTTTTAGCTAATTAACTTCCATCAATAACCTTACACATACTCAGGGGCTGTTAGCCCTGGCTCTTGCCCAGGTTCTCTGGAACATGTCCCTGTGGGGAGTGAGTGTGGGGAAACTTTATGTAATTATGTGTAATTGTAATTGTGGATGGAAAATTATGTGGACCAAAATTCCTGCTATGTTTTCCCAGCTGAGATTGTGATTTCTGTAAAATTAATCTCTATATCAGCCAAGTAGAATCAAGAAGAGTGTCAGCCATGGCTCAGTGGTAGCACTCTTACCTCTGAGTCAGAAGGTCATGGATTCAAACCCCACTCCAGAGACTTGAGCACACAATCTAGGCTGACACTCCCAGTGCAGTTCTGAGGGAGTGCTGCACTGTCGGAGGTGCCGTCTTTCAGATGAGACATTAAACTGATGCCCCATCTACCCTCTCATGTAAAAGACCCCATATCACAATTGGAAGAAGAGCAGGGGGATTCTCCCTGGTGTCCTGGCCAACATTTATCCCTCAATCAACATCACTAAAATGCAGATTATCTGGTCATTATCGCCTTGATGTTTATGGGACCTTGCTGTGCACAAATTGGCTCCTGCGATTCCTACATTACAACAGTGACTCCACTTCAAAATACTTCACTGGCTGTAAAGCACTTTGGGATGTCCTGAGGTCATGAAAGGCGGTATAGAAAAACCAAGTTGTTTTTTTCCTTCTTTCTTTCTCTTTCCACCATTGGCATCATCTTATAACCTTCAATGCCCTTGATAACCAAACATTATCCAGCTCCTTCTGATGGAGTTAAGCAACACAGCATCAACTGCCTCTGACAGCAGCCTGTTCCATATCTCAACTATCCTCTAGAAAAAGTTTCCAGTCTCAGTAAACCATCTGTAACATGCTTCCTGGGAGGATAATGAAGGCAAAAGCCTCGGAGTCATTTAAGGGTTACATGTACACTAGAATTTACCCAGTCTAGAGGTCTCTGCACGCACCCTCACAGGACATTGCTGCAGGAGTTCCTCAGGGCAGTGTCCTAGGCCCAACCATCTTCAGCTGCTTCATCAATGACCTTCCCTCCATCATAAGGTCAGAAATTGGGATGTTCGCTGATGATTGCACAGTGTTCAGTTCCATTCTCAACCCCTCAAATAATGAAGCAGTCCAAGCCCGCATGCAGCAAGATCTGGACGACATCCAGGCTTGGGCTTATAAGTGGCAAGTAACATTTGCGCCAGATAAGTGCCAGGCAATGACCATCTCCAACAAGAGAGAGTCTAACCACCTCCCCTTGACACTCAATGGCATTACCTTCGCCGAATCCCCCACCATTGACCAGAAACTTAACTGGACCAGCCATATAAATACTGTGGCTACGAGAGCAGGTCAGAGGCTGGGTATTCTGTGGCGAGTGACTCACCTCCTGACTCCCCAAAGCCTTTCCACCATCTACAAGGCACAAGTCAGGAGAGTGATGGAATACTCTCCACTTGCTTGGATGAGTGCAGCTCCAACAACACTCAAGAAGCTCGACACTATCCAAGATAAAGCAGCCCGCTTGATTGGCACCCCATCCACCACCCTAAACATTCACTCCCTTCACCACCGGCGCACTGTGGCTGCAGTGTGTACCATCCACAGGATGCACTGCAGCAACTCGCCAAGGCTTCTTCGACAGCACCTCCCAAACCCGCGACCTCTACCACCTAGAAGGACAAGAGCAGCAGGCACATGGGAACAACACCACCTGCACGTTCCCCTCCAAGTCACACACCATCCCGATTTTCAAATATATCGCCGTTCCTTCATCGTCGCTGGGTCAAAATCCTGGAACTCCCTTCCTAACAGCACTGTGGGAGAACCGTCACCACACGGACTGCAGCGGTTCAAGAAGGCGGCTCACCACCACCTTCTCAAGGGCAATTAGGGATGGGCAATAAATGCCGGCCTCGCCAGGGACGCCCACATCCCATGAATGAATAATAAAAAAAAACCCTCACAGGTACACGCAGAGGTCATCTCCTGGCTGTTTTTACGAGTTTGTAGGATGTGGGTGAAGAAATAAAGACTTGCATTTACACAGCGCCTTTCACAACCTCAGGATGTCCCAAAGTGCTTTACTCAGCCAATGAAGTACTTTTGAAGTGTAGTCATTGTTGTAATGTAGGAAACACGGCAGCCAATTTGCGCACAGCAAGATCCCACAAACAGCACCTGTTTTAGATGTTGATTGAGGGATAAATATTGGCCAGGACAACAGTGAGAACTCGCCTGCTCTTCTTCAAGTAGGATCTTTTACGTCCACCCGAGAGGGCAGACGGGGGCCTTGGTATAACTTCTCATCCAAAAGACGGCACCTCCAACAGTGCAGCACTCCCTCAGTACGGCGCTGGGAATGTCAGCCTAGAATATGCACTCAAGACTCTGGAATGGGACTCGAACCCATGACCTTCTGAGTAGGAGTACCTGCACTCTCCAAACATTTCAATCAACTCCAGGTGAGTTTAACAAGAGCTCAGGAAATCCAATGGACTTCCCTAAGAACTCTTTAAATCAGGTTTGATGGCACACTGGCATCAAACCCATGTGGTGAGAGGTTGCTTTCTTTGGCCAGGAGTGGGGATGCTTGCATCACTCCCACCGTCCCCCACCCCGCTTCCTGAGTCCACAGCAACGTTAAAGTTGAAGTCAAAATGTACCAAATGCAGCCAATTGGATCCTATACTGGGAGGCTGCACCTTTCCCTGATGGAGAATTACATAGAATGCACAGCATAGAAACAGGCCATTTGGCCCAACTGGTCTATGCCTCCTCTCTTGCTACTTCATCTAACCCTATCAGCATATCCTTTCTCCCGCATGTGTTTATTTTGCTTCCTCTTAAATGCATCTATGTAATTCGCCTCAGCTACTCCATGTGGTAGCGAGTTCCACATTCTCATCACTCTCTGGGTAAAGAAGTTTCTCCAGAATTCCTTATTGCATTTATTAGTGACTATCTCACATTTATGGCTCCAAGTTTTGGACTCCCCCACAAGTGGAAACATTTTCTCGAGATCTATCCTATCGAATCCCTTTCATAATCTTAAAGATATCTATCAGGTCACCCCTAAACCTTCTCTTTTCTAGAGAAAAGAGCCCCAGCCTGCTCAATCTTTCCTGATAGTTATAACCTCTTAATTCTGGTATCATCCTAGTAAATCGTTTTTTGCACCTTCTCCAGTGCCTCCATTTTCTTGTTGTATTATGGAAACCAGAACTGTGCACAGTACTCTGAGTGATAAGCCACCAATGATTCAATAACCTTCCTTCTATTGTATCTTATGATCATGTGAAGTTGGATTATAAGTCTCAGTCAGAAGAAGAGGGCCTATTGCTGTTGAGCTCAGGACTGCAGCACATAGAGGCTGCTGAAGACCATTTCATTTCTAAAGCCCCTTCACCATTCATTCAATCTTTCAGGATTAGGTGTGAAAACCAAGTCGTGGACGGGAAGGGGACAGTGTTCTGATAGACTTCATCACAGCGAAAAGCAGAGAGACAGAGAGAGAGGGAGAAAGGAAGAAAGGATCAGAGACAAAAACAGAGTTACAATTCAATCTCATGTGAAAGGTTTAAATTTAACACAACTCCCAGAAGGAAAAAGATAGTGTTTAAGGCAGCATCAGAACCCACTGCTCCAGCCGATCCACCGTTAGTGGTGTCTATCTTCCCCTGGCAATCAAACAATCAACTGGAAAGGAGATCACCTTGGCCCAGCTGAGGCATTACACTGAATGCTAAAATGTTCAGATTGATATACTGTGAGACTCCAATTTTATGTTATAATTATACGGATCACTAGGTTTCTCACTACTTTTTGAATCTCTGAAATTAGACAGTCTGTTCCAAAGTTACAGCCATCTAAAGCATCACCACCTCTGCCGTGTTTCGAGGACCAGGAGTAACACAAGGATTCCTACGGGGGAATGTCTCACTGGTCACAGCAGCCGAAACAGGGCATGCTGAGATATACGGCACGCTTAATCATAGAATCATAGAAGTTTACAACATGGAAACAGGCCCTTCGGCCCAACATGTCCATGTCGCCCAGTTTATACCACGAAGCTAGTCCCAATTGCCTGCATTTGGCCCATATCCCTCTATACCCACCTTACCCATGTAACTGTCCAAATGCTTTTTAAAAGACAAAATTGTACCTGCCTCTATTACCGCCTCTGGCAGCTCGTTCCAGACACTCACTACCCTTTGAGTGAAAAAATTGCCCCTCTGGACCCTTTTGTATCTCTCCCCTCTCACCTTAAATCTATGTCCCCTCGTTATAGACTCCCCTACCTTTGGGAAAAGATTTTGACTATCTACCTTATCTATGCCCCTCATTATTTTATAGACTTGTATAAGATCACCCCTCAACCTCCTACTCTCCAGGGAAAAAAGTCCCAGTCTATCTAACCTCTCCTTATAAGTCAAACCATTAAGTCCCGGTTCTATCCTAGTAAATCTTTTCTGCACTCTTTCTAGTTTAATAATATCCTTTCTATAATAGGGTGACCAGAACTGTACACAGTATTCCAAGTGTGGCCTAACTAATGTCTTGTACAACTTCAACAAGACATCCCAACTCCTGTATTCAATGTTCTGACCAATGAAACCAAGCAAGCTGAATGCCTTCATCACCACCCTATCCACCTGTGACTCCACTTTCAAGGAGCTATGAACCTGTACTCCTAGATCTCTTTGTTCTATAACTCTCCCCAACGCCCTACCATTAACGGAGTAGGTCCTGAGCAAAAGAATAATGAAACATATGGGAGTGAGCTATAGGCTGGACGCCTCTCAGTGGATTTGACTGGTTTATCTATAAGAGTAAAATGTCCTGAGATCCCACTTCCCCTGGTGGAGCCTCACGTGGAGTACAGCCCACGATGGCTCATCTACTTCCGATAAGCTGCCAACTCCATGCAAGGCATCACCGATGGAGCTGGGTCTTGAAGGTTTCGCCAATAGAATAACGGACACAGGAGTGAGTAACAGACTGGAATCTGATTGAGGGGTTTAATATATAGAACAGATACCCGGGAGTGAGTTACAGGCTCGAATCTAATCAAGGGGTTCGGGGGGCTTTATGTAGTATAATGGTGAGCCTGGTCTTTTGACACGTGTGCGTTTTTGTATTAGCGATCATGGGATAATGATCGAGAGTGCAAATCCTAGCTTAATTTTGCCGTCCCTAACCTATGGACACAGAGGCCTGTTCTAGCAACCCTCTACCAGCCTATAATGGGGATTGAATCCTGGACTTTCCTGGCTTTATGTCCCGCCGGTATATTAGGCCCAATTTTCAGAGTACATGCCGGTGTCGAGAAGCCTCACCCGTCGGCCGTACATTTGAAAATTTACGCGTGTGGATATACCAATTGTCACACTGATGGTCAGCATTTCGAGGGCCTGCTCACCATGTCAATAGGAGCAAAGGAACAGAAGGAGATCATTCAGCCCCTCGATCCTGTTCTGCCCTTCAGTTAGATCACGGCTGATCTGTATCTTAACTCCATCTACCCGCCTTGGTTCCATATCCTTTAATACCCTTACCTAACAAAAATCGATCGATCTCAGTTTTGAACATTTTTAATTGACCCCCAGCCTCAACAGCTTTTTGGGGGAGAGAGTTCCAGATTTCCACTCCCCTTTGTGTGAAGAGGTGCTTCCTGACATCACCCCTGAACGGCCGAGCTCTAATTTTAAGATTGTGCCGTCCTTGTTCTGGGCTCCCCCCACCAGAGGAAATAGTCTCTCTCTATCTACCCTATCAACTCTTTTAATCATCTTATATCACCCCTTATATTCAAGGGAATAAAAGCCTAGTCTATGCAGCCTTTCATCAAAATGTAACCCCTTTAGCCCTGGTAAAAGTCTGGTGAATCTGCACTGCACCCCCTGCAAGGCCAATATATCCTCCCAGAGGTGCAGTGCCCAGAACTGAACACTGTACTCCAGATGGGATCTGCATAAGTGTAACATAACTTCTTCCCCAAATGTCAATATTTTCTGACTCAAATCAGCACAATTGAGCCTCTTTCTGCTCCCAGTCCCACTCCTACTGAGTCCAGTGGATACTGCATGAAGACACTTCACTTCTTCTTCCTTCTGCAGCAAGCACCACTGATTGCCGCCTCTGAATACTGGAGAGGGGAGCCCCTCTTGTTTCAAGGGCTCCTTCCTCCAGCGTATAATCCGGGCGCAAGTAGCACGCGACAAGGAGGAGCGAGGGCCTGCCTGAAGCAAGAGCTACTGGACTGTGGTCAGCGGGAGGGGGTGGAGGCACAGGGGGAAGTGAACGCAGTGGGGAATGGAGTGGGAGGGGGGTGGAAGAGGGGCGGAATGCATGGCGAGGGGAGAGAGGCGGATAGAATGCAAGAGGAGAGAAGGAGCAGAATGCACGGAGAAAAGGGGAGGGGGAACGCATAACGCAGAGGAGGAGTGGATGACAATGAAAGAAGGGGGACTGGATGTCAGTGAAGGGGAAAGGAAGAGGGAAAATGAAAGAGAGTGAGGAGAATCTGGGAGCGGTCCCTTGGGGAAAGAGCAGAGAAGCTGGGATTTTGGCGTGGAGGATGAATGAGGCTGCCAGCATTAATTGAGAGGGAGTGGGGAGGGAGAGTGCCAATATAAATTTGGGGGGGGAGGGGTGGAGGGACAAGGAGTACCAGCATGTACTATGGGTGGAGGAAAGAGTACCTGGCAAAATGGGGGAAGAATGTTACCAGTTAACTAGGTTCATTTTTCTCGAATTTTCTCCCCTGCTTTCTTGAAGACCATGCTGGGATACAGCTCCACAAGCACCAATCGCTCTTCAGCACCTTGCCAAACTAGACACGTGAGCTTAGACAGTAAGAGGGTAATTTTAACCTAACTCACCGGGCAGGAAATCCACGGGACCGGGTGGAATGCCGATTTTACACGCCACCCAATATTAGTCTCCGTCGACTTTCATGGAGATCAATATCGGATGGTGTGTAAAACCAGTGTTGCACCCGATCTCATTACTTTCCAGGCGGGCGGGTTAAGAACATAAAAATAAGAATATAAGAACTAGGAGCAGGAGTAGGCCATACGGCCCCTCGAGCCTGCTCCGCCATTCAATAAGATCATGGCTGATCTTCGACCTCAACTCCACTTTCCTGCCCAATCCCCATATCCCTTGATTCCCCTAGAGTCCAAAAATCTATCGATTTCAGCCTTGAACATATTCAACGACTCAGCATCCACAGTCCTCTGGGGGAGAGAATTCCAAAGATTCGCAACCCTCCGAGTGAAGAAATTCCTCCTCATCTCAGTCTTAAATGGCCGACCCCTTATCCTGAGACTATGCCCCCTCGCTCTAAACTCTCAAGCCCAGGGAAGCAGCTTCTCAGCATCTACCCTGTCAAGCCCCCTCGGCATCTTATATGTTTCAATGAGATCACCTCTCATTAGAATCATAGAAAAGTTACAGCATGGAAGGAGGCCATTCGGCCCATCGAGTCCGTGACGACTCTATACAAGAGCAATCCAGCAAGTCCCACTCCCCCGCACTATCCCCGTAGCCCTGCAATTTTTTTCCTTTCCTGTTCCTTTCTGAAAGCCACGATTGAATCTGCCTTCACCTCCCCCCCCTCAGGCAGTGCATTCCAGATCCTAACCACTCGCTGCGTAAAAAAGTTTTTCCTCATGTCACCTTTGGTTCTTTTGCCAATCACCTTAAATCTTTGTCCTCTGGTTCTTGACCCTTCTGCCAATGGGAACAGTTTCTCTCTATCTACTCTGTCTAGACCCTTCATGATTTTGAATACCTCTATCAAATCTCCTCTCAACCTTCTCTGTTCCAAGGACAACAACCCCAGCTTCTCCAGTCTGTCCACGTAACTAAAGTCCCTCATCCCTGGAATCATTCTAGTAAATCTTTTCTGTACTCTCTCTAAGGCCTTCACATCTAAAGTGTGGTGCCCAGAACTGGACACAATACTCCAGTTGTGGTTGAATCAGTGTTTTATAAAGGTTCATCATGACTTCCATACTTTTGTACTCTATGCCTCTATTTATAAAGCCCAGGATCCCATATACTTTTTTTTTAACTGCTTTCTCAACCTGCCTTGCCATTTTCAACAATTTGTGCGCATATACCCCCAGATCTCTCTGATGTGAATGAACTTAAAGCCGGTTCCTGGGTCATTTGGCAAAACTTCCTTTCTGGCCATGAACAGCTTTTGTTTACTGGACTGAGAGTCATTTCTTCGTTGTTTAAAGTGCTTAGTGCACTCATTCTTTGAAACTCCAGAGTAAAGGCCCATTCTACTCAATCTCTCCTCATAGTACAACCCTCTCATCCCAGGAATCAATCTAGGGTTAGGTTAAAATCGCCCCCTTGCAGTCTATTCCAACACAGAGGGTATCATCACAACCAGGCCAAGTCCCGACTTCCAAGCCAACCTGGAGCCACTGGGGAAACGATTGTCGGGAGTGACCGATTCTTCTCCCTTGCCTAACCCAGGGATGCTGAGGACAATTGTAACTCCCTTACCCTAGATCAGTTAATTCAGCATATATCGGGGGATCGACCCTTGAACCTCCCTGGCTCAGCTCCGCCATCTGAAAAGATACCGTTGTAACTCAGCGCCATATCCATCCAAATCCATTCCCATCCAGGCCTTCTCATTATTCCTGCAGAATCAATCGTACCTGCAGGACAGACCATTAAAGTGTATTGACTTGCGTCTACATGGAGATGAATACGCATTTCTGGACCATGAAGGAACGCTTCTAAAGAGGCTGCTTCTGAATGCAGATTTGCCTTTTTTTTAAATTGCTATCTAGTTACTGCTCCATTGGATCTAATAAGACCGATGGTTGTTTCAGATTGCTCCACTGCTAAAAATTTGCGGGCGCTTTCTCACAAAAATCATCTCATCTCGCACCTCTTTCCCGACTCGTTCCCCCACCAACGCCCCCGCTCCCCCCACCCCCCCAACCAACGTCTCCCCCCTCAACCCCTCATCGATTTGCCTTTTTGCACTTGACTCTGCGCTGACGTTTAACATGATTTGAATAGGCAGCTCTGGTTTCCAATCTTTAAAAAAAAAAATTCTTATTCTAACAGGTCGATTAATTCTTCTGCTGCCAGCTGACCGCTTTGAGTTGTGAATATAAAAAAAAAACCACCTGGCAGGATATGAGGAGGAGGGAAGGGTAGTGGAGGAAGCCAGCACTCTAGATATAAGACAGGAGCAGGAATGGCCCCAGGGAAATCACAACCAGCACGAGGCAGCGATGTGGGAATTCGCTAAAACCCATCTCGTTTCTAATCAGCCAGCAGAAAGCTCCGGCCTCTTACAAGTTGGGGGCAAGATTTAATGCAAACTGACACCTTGCTCCTAGTTGCAGAGGCTGACAGTTTATCATCGTCATTCCACTGTTAATAATTTATACAAAGCAGTACAGATTTCTACAATAATTATTACTGAAATCTCCAGGAGAAATTATTTAGAAGCCTGAAAATAGAAGGATTCTTCAAAAAAAAAATGGCCAGTCCTGTTTGTACTTTTTCTCCTTCTCTCACTCAGCAAGCCGAAGCACAAATCAGTCTTCCGATGGACCCCGGCTCCAATATGCAATTTAATTTGCAAAATAACACATTTTTTTTTGTTTGTAAGCAGATGTTTGTCAAGTTGACTAAAACCTCGAACGATTAGATTGCAACTGTCAGCAGTGAAATTGGATTCTCCAAGACGCTGGCGAGCCTGATTCGTGACATTTCGACGATTGGAACAGTTTTAAATCACAGGCCTAATTTTTGTTCCTCAGAAGGTTATTTCTGCATCTTACTTTAGGAATACTGGAGTAGGCCATTCAGCCCCTTGAGCCTATTCCAACATTCAATTAGATCGTGGCTGATCTGTATCTTAACTCCATCTACCCGCCTTGGTTCTGTAACCCTTAACACCCTTGCTTAACAAAAATTTATCAGTCTCAGTTTTGAAATTTTCAATTGACCCCCAGCCTCAACAGCTTTTTGGGGGAGAGAGTTTCAGATTTCCACTCCCCTTTGTGTGAAGAAGCGTTTCCTGACATCACCCCTGAACAGTCCAGCTCTAAGGTTATGCCCCCCTTGTTCTGGACTCCCCCCACCAGAGAAAATAGTTTATCTCTATCTACCCTATCAAATCCTTTAATCATCTTAAACATCTTAATATAGATCACCCTTACACTTCTATACTCAATGGAATACAAGCCTAGTCTATGCAACCTGGCCTCATAATTTAACCCTTTTAGCCCCGGTATCATTCTGGTGAATCTGCACTGCACCCCCTCCAAAGCCAATATATCCTTCCTGAGGTGCAGAGCCCAGAACTAAATGCAGTACTCCAAATGGGGTCTAACCATAGCTTTATATAACTGTAACAGAACATCCACTCTTTGTATTCCAGCCCTCTTGAGATAAAGGCAAACATTCCATTAGCCTTTTAAATTCTTTTTTGTGCCTGTCCACTAGCTTTTAGTGATTTCTGTTCATGGACCCCTAAATCTCTCTGATCCTCCACAGTTCCTAACTTCTCGACATTTAGAAAATACTCTGATTTATCTTTCTTAGGTCCAAAGTGGATGGCCTCACACTTCCCCACATTGAACTCCATTTGTCACAGTTTTGCCCACTCACTTACTCTATCAATGTTTCTTTGCAGCTTTCTGCTCCCATTTACATTATTTACTGCCCCATCTAACTTGGTGCCATCAGCAAACTTGGATATATAGATCTCTAGTCCTTCATCTAATTCATTTATAAATATAGTGAAAGCTGCGGCCCCAGTACAGATCCCCTGGGGACACCACTAGTCACATCCTGCCAATTGGAGTACATACCCATTATGCCTACTCTCTGCCTCTTACCTCCTAACCAATTCCCTACCCATGTCAATAGGTTACCTCCAATTCCATGTGCCGTCATGTGCACTGGTTGGAGGATTGGCTCCACTGGTTTGCAAACAGTTAAGAAGGGGAGTTAGGCTCAGGATTGTCACTAGAAGGAGGTTATTTGGAAGGACGTTTCTCACACAGACGGTTAGAACCTGGAATGCTGTACCACAAGTGGCTACTGAGGCAGAAACTGTAAAAGCATTCAAAAAGGAATTGGAAAAGTACTTGGAAAGGACAAATATAAAACGATATGAGGAAAAGGTAGGGAGATGGGATGAGATTAGACAGATTCAGTTGAAATGCTGTTCTCAGCACAGGTGTGATGGACCAAAGAACTTTCTTTGTACTGTAATTTCTATGATTCTGAGTTTTGATCTGAACAGAGCTAAATCAATCTCAACTAAGCCAACCTTTCCCCTATGTAACTTTAAAAGCCATTTAGTTTTCTTTTGGCCCAGCTCTAAGTTTTATTAATTCAGATGATACGGAGATCGTATCTTTCTCTGCACTTCTGTTTAATTTATCTTTTTGCTCCTCATATCTATTCAATATTTTTTTTCCTCATTGCTCATCTCCTAAAGGCAATGGCTCACACACGGTGACTTTTCTACTGCTGTACAATTGCTTTTAACTTGATCTTTCTGATTGCGTATTTAAACAAAGCATGTAGATTGCTGATGTAATCATAGTATCGTGCATTTGACCTCTCAGGTGGATGTAAAAGATCCCATGGCACTATTTGAAGAAGAGCAGGTGCGTTCTCCTCTTGTCCTGGCCAATATTTATCCCTCAATCAACATCACTAAAAAAAAAATCAGGTCATTATCTCATTGTTGTTTGTAGGAGCTTGCTGTGTGCAAATTGGTTGTCACATTCCCTACATCACAACAGTGACTACACTTCAAAAAGTACTTTGTTGGCTGTAAAGCACTTTGGGATGGTTCTCTGGAAGTGAAAGGTGCTATATAAATGCAAGTTTTTCTTTTTCTTGCTTTGCATTTCTATAGCGCCTATAATGTAGTAAAACATCCCAAGGCTCTTCACAGGAGCGTAATCAGACAAAAGTCAACAAAAAGCTTGGTCAAAGAGATAGGTTTTAAGGAGAGTCTTGAAGGAGGAGAGAGAGGTAGAGAGGTGGAGAGGCTTAGTGAGGGAATTCCAGAGCTTAGGGTCTAGGCAGCTGAAGGCATGGCCACTAACGATGGAGTGAAGGGAGTAGGGGATGCACTAAAGAGGCCAGAATTGGAAGAGCACAGAGATCTCAGATAGTTGTAGAGCTGGAGGAGGTTACAGAGACAGGAAGGGGGGAGGCCATGGAGGAATTTGAACATGAAGCTGAGAATTTCAAAATCAAGCTGTGGACCGGGAGCCAATGTAAGTCAGCGAGCACAGGGGTGTTGGGTGAAGGGGACTTAGGATACAGGCAACGGAGTTTTGGATGAGCTCAAGTTTATGGAGGGCGGAAGATGGGAGGCCAGTCAGGATGTAATTTTTTTTATTCGTTCACGGGATGTGGGCGTCGCTGGCAAGGCCGGCATTTATTGCCCATCCCTAATTGTCCTCGAGAAGGTGGTGGTGAGCCGCCTTCTTGAACCGCTGCAGTCCGTGTGGTGACGGTTCTCCCACAGTGCTGTTAGGAAGGGACTTCCAGGATTTTGACCCAGCGACAATGAAGGAACGGCGATATATTTCCAAGTCGGGATGGTGTGTGACTTAGAGTCATAGAGAGTCATAGAGTTATAAAGCACGGATAGAAGCCCTTCGGCCCATCGTGTCCGCGCCGGCCATCAAGCCCTGTCTACTCTAATCCCATATTCCAGCATTTGGTCCATAGCCTTGTATGCTATGGCATTTCAAGTGCTCATCCAAATGCTTCTTGAATGTTGTGAGGGTTCCTGCCTCCACAACCCTTTCAGGCAGTGAGTTCCAGACTCCAACCACCCTCTGGGTGAAAAAGTTCTTTCTCAAATCCCCTCGAAACCTCCCGCCTTTTACCTTGAATCTATGTCCCCTTGTTATAGAACCCTCAACGAAGCGAAAAAGCTCCTTGGAGGGGAACGTGCAGGTGGTGTTGTTCCCATGCGCCTGCTGCTCTTGTCCTTCTAGGTGATGGAGGTCGCGGGTTTGGGAGGTGCTGTCGAAGAAGCCTTGGCGAGTTGCTGCAGTGCATCCTGTGGATGGTGCACACTGCAGCCACAGTGCGCCTGTGGTGAAGGGAGTGAATGTTTAGGGTGGTGGATGGGGTGCCAATCAAGCGGGCTGCTTTATCTTGGATGGTGTCGAGCTTCTTGAGTGTTGTTGGAGCTGCACTCATCCAGGCAAGTGGAGAGTATTCCATCACACTCCTGACTTGTGCCTTGTAGATGGTGGAAAGGCTTTGGGGAGTCAGGAGGTGAGTCCCAGAATATACTTAAAGGAACAGTTCCAACATATTGGACATTATTCTGCTTGTTACATCTCTCCCCACCTTCAAATCCTTCTTAAAACTCAACAAAATATTTGAAATGTGCCATCGCTGAGAATAGTAAGCAATCATACAAAAACAGCATCACTAAAACAGATTATCTGATCATTTATCTCATTGCTGTTTGTGGGATCTTGCTGTGAGCAAATTGGCTGCCCTGTTTCCCTACGTTACAACAGTGAATACACCTCAAAAAAGTACTTCATTGGCTGTAAAGCGCTTTGGGATGTCCTGAGGCCCTGAAAGGCGCTATATAAATGCAAGTTCTTTCTTTCCTTCCAATAATAATCCTCTAATGTTTCTCTAGGAGCCGATGAACTACTTAACACCGAAGTGTCCAAAAAAGAGCCTCCGGTGAGGAGGTGCATGAAAATGGCTAGATGGCAAATAGGAAATAGCCAACGTAACTACAACACCCTGCAAGTGATGGTCATCCCAGTGAAGGACAATACAAACACCGTCTTTGTTGGAAGGAGACAGCCTCTAACTACGACAAGAAGGCACCAAGCAAAGCAGTACGTCATTGACTGAGTGAAGACCTGGCTGGAGGTCCAGTAGATGCTACACGACTCCAACAAGTGCTCTCAATATTACTGTGAGGTATCAGCTTAGTTGAGATTGATTTAGCTCGATTTAGATCAAAACTCAGAATCATAGAAATTACAGTACAAAGAAAGCTATTTGGTCCATCATGCCGTGCTGAGAATAGCTTTTCAACTCAATCTGTCTAATCTCATCCCATTTCCCTACCTTTTCCTCATATCGTATTATATTCATCCTTTCCAATTCCCTTTTAAATGGTTTCACAGTTTCTGCCTCAGTAACCACTTGTGGTACAGCATTCCAGGTTCTAACTGTCTGTGAGAGAAAACCAACTTCCAACTAACCCCGTTCTAGTGACAATCCTGAGCCTAACTCCCCTTCGTAACTGTTTCCAAACCAGTGGAACTGATTTCCCAAGCAGTAATTGTCAAATGTATCAGTTTGAGAAAAAAACATTATGCAGATGCAGAACTAAAACTAGAAATAAAATGTGTAAGGTAGTAGATTACCCCTCAATCTTCCATAGTCAAGCCAAGTTCATGCAACCTGTCCTCATAATTTAACCCTCAAAGCCCCATAAGTTAAGCCTCTATGTACCACAACATACGGTGCAAGTACACACTGAGTCAGAGACAAGTACCTCACCCCCATCTTCCTCGCACATGCTACAGGATCAATGATCCTGTTGACATTTGTGCTGAACAGAAGGCAGGTTATCTGATGGAGATAGATCATTGTCACAGGAAGCTCATGATTGGCCACAAACAATTAAGACCAGACAAGTTACGAACATACAAAATTGACGGGCAAGAAAAGGCTGGGTACGGTATTCAGGGTACGGTAGCATAGTGGTTATGTTACTGGACTAGTAATCCAGAGACCTGGATTAATAATCCGGAGTCATGAGTGCAAATCTCGCCACAGCAGCTGGGGAATTTAAATTCAACTAATTAAATAAAATCTGGAATTAAAAAAAAACTTGTATCAGTAATGGTGGCCATGATTGCCGTAAAAACCTATCTGGTTCACTAATATCCTCCAGGGAAGAAAACCTGCCATCCTTACCCGGTCTGGCCGATATGTGACTCCAGACCCACAGCAATGTGGTTGATTCTTAATTGCCCTCTGAAATGGCCTAGCAAGCCACTCAGTTGCACAATCTCGCTAAAAAAAGTCATAATAAGAATAAAACCGGATGGACCACCCTGCATCGGACCACTAGGCACCGGACACGACAACGGCAAAACACCAAGCCCAGTCGACCCTGCAAAATCATCCTCACTAACATTTGGGGACTTGTGCCAAAATTGGGAGAGCTGTCCCACAGACTAGTCAAGCAACAGCCTGACATAGCCGTACTCACAGAATCATACCTTTCAGCCAACGTCCCAGACTCTTCCATCACCATCCCTGGGTATGTCCTGTCCCACCGACAGGACAGACTGACCAGAGGTGGCAGTACAGTGATATACAGTCAGGAGGGAGTGGCCCTGGGAGTCCTCAACATTGACTCTGGACCCAATGAAATCTCATAGCATCAGGTCAAACATGGGCAAGGAAACCTCCCGCTGATTACCACCTACCGTCCTCCCTCAGCTGATGAATCAGTCCTCCTCCATGTTGAGAAGCACTGAGGGTAGCAAGGGCATAGAATGTACTCTGGGTGAGGGACTTCAATGTCCATCACCAAGAGTGGCTCGGTAGCACCACGACCGACTGAGCTGACCGGGTCCTGAAGGACATAGCTGCCAGACTGGGCCTGCGGCAGGTGGTGAGCAAACCAACACGAAGGAAAAACCTACTTGACCTCGTCCTCACCAATCAACTTGTCGCAGTATTGGTAAGGGTGACCACCGCACAGTCCTCGTGGAGACAAAATCCCGTCTTGGCACTGAGGACACCATCCAATGTGTTGTGTGGCACTATCACCGTGGTAACTGGGATAGATTCAGAACAGATCTAGCAGCTCAAAACTGGGCATCCATGAGGCACTGTGGGCCATCAGCAGCAGCAGAATTGTATTCCAGCACAATCTGTAACCTCATGGCCCGGCATATTCCTCACTCTACCATTACCAACAAGCCAGGGTATCAACCCTGGTTCAATGAGGAGTGTAGAAGAGCATGCCAGCAGCAGCACCAGGTGTAAAAATGAGGTGCCAACCTGGTGAAGCTACAACTCAGGACTACATGCACGCGAAACAGCGGAAGCAACATGCTATAGACAGAGCTAAGCGATTCCACTACTAATGGATCAGATCAAAGCTCTGCAGTCCTGCCACAACCAGTCGTGAATGGTGGTGGACAATTAAACAACTAACGGGAGGAGGAGGCTCTGTAAACATCCCCATCCTCAATGATGGCGGAGTCCAGCACGTGAGTGCAAAAGACCAGGCTGAAGCGTTTGCAACCATCTTCAGCCAGAAGTGCCGAGTGGATGATCCATCTCGGCCTCCTCCCGATATCCCCACCATCACAGAAGCCAGTCTTCAGCCAATTCCATTCACTCCACGTGACAGCAGGAAATGGCTGAGTGCATTGGATACAGCAAAGGCGATGGGCCCCGACAACATCCCAGCTGTAGTACTGAAGTTTTGTGCTCCAGAACTAGCCGCGCCTCTAGCCAAGCTGTTCCAGTACAGCTGCAACATTAGCATCTACCCGACAATGTGGGAAATTGCCCAGGTATGTCCTGTCCACCAAAAGCAGGACAAATCCAATCCGGCCAATTACCGCCCCATCAGTCTACTCTCAATCATCAGCAAAGTGATGGAAGGTGTCGTCGATAGTGCTATCAAGCAGCACTCACTCACCAATAACCTGCTCACCGATGCTCAGTTTGGGTTCCGCCAGGACCACTCAGCTCCAGACCTCATTACAGCCTTGGTCCAAACATGAACAAAAGTGCTGAATTCCAGAGGTGAGGTGAGAGTGACTGCCCTTGATATCAAGGCAGCATTTGACCGAGTGTGGTACCAAGGAGCCCGAGTAAAATTGAAGTCAATGGGAATCAGGGGGAAAACTCTCCAGTGGCTGGAGTCATACCTAGCACAAGGGAAGATGGTATTGGTTGTTGAAGGCCAATCATCTCAGCCCCAGGACATTGCTGCAGGAGTTCCTCAGGGCAGTGTCCTAGGCCCAACCATCTTCAGCTGCTTCATCAATGATCTTCCCTTCATCATAAGATCAGAAATGGGGATGTTCGCCGATGATTGCACAGTGTTCAGTTCCATTCACAACCCGTCAGATAATGAAGCAGTCCGTGCCCGAATGCAGCAAGTCGTGGACAACATCCAGGCTTGGGCTGATAAGTGGCAAGTAACATTCGTGCCAGTGAAGTGCCAGGCAATGACCATCTCCAAAAAGAGAGAGTCTAATCACCTTCCCTTGACATTCACTGGCATTACCATCGCCGAATCCCCCACCATCAACATCTTGGGGGTCACCATTGACCAGAAACTTAACTGGACCAGCCATATAAATACTGTGGCTACAAAAGCAGGTCAGAGGCTGGGTATTCTGTGGTGAGTGACTCACCTCCTGACTCCCCAAAGCCTTTCCACCATCTACAAGACACAAGTCAGGAGTGTGATGGAATACCCTCCACTTGCCTGGATGAGTGCAGCTCCAACAACACTCAAGAAGCTCGACACCATCCAGGACAAAGCAGCCCGCTTGATTGGCACCCCATCCACCACCCTAAACATTCACTCTCTTCACCACCGGTGCACTGCGGTTGCAGTGTGTACCATCCACAGGATGCACTGCAGCAACTCGCCAAGGCTTCTTCGACAGCACCTCCCAAACCCGCAACCTCTACCACCTAGAAGGACAAGGGCAGCAGGCACATGGGAACAACACAAACTGCACGTTCCCCTCCAAGTCACACACCATCCCGACTTGGAAATATATCACCGTTCCTTCATCGTCGCTGGGTCAAAATCCTGGAACTCCCTTCCTAACAGCACAGTGGGAGAACCTTCACCACACGGACTGCAGCGGTTCAAGAAGGCGGCTCACCACCACCTTCTCAAGGGCAATGAGGGATGGGCAATAAATGCCGGCCTCGCCAGCGACGCCCACGTCCCACAAACGAATAAAATAAAAAGGACCAGCTGCCTGCCCCACTTCATGATGCCCGGACCATTATGACTAAACACTTCTTCACTCCCCCCACCTCCTACCCCTCTCCTCAACTCTCCCTCACACCATCGCCTTCACCCCCCCCCCCACCACACAGCCATGTAATCTCACAGGAGAGGCAGGAAAAAGAGAAAAAACCCAGGGTCAATAAGGGAATAAAATACACTGGAAAATTCCTCTCCGACCCCCCACCTCAAGTGATCAAAACCAGTCCAGGAGATCACACGGACCGTGTGTTATCTATAAAGACACTGACCTTCTATATGATGCGATCTCTGCCCCAGTCAGGAACTGGTCCAGCTCCCTCTTGAAGGCAGAGAGTCGGCACCCACCACACCAGCCGGGCAACACATTCCAGAGGCTCACTGCTTTCTGGGGAAAGAAGAAGTAAAGTTTCTCAGTCTTACTCCCTCTCTTTGATGAAAAGAGGAATGTTAGGTCCAACAAACTTGAAATGGAAACACATTCCATTTTCCAGCAATAACATTCCAAAAAAATCACAAAAAAAAGGGTAAATGTTGGAAGTGGGCTGGGGGGGTTGGGTTCGAATCATAAGGAGGCCATTCAGCCCATTGTGCCAGTGTCGGCTCTTTGAACATTTCAGTTCATCAGAAATATTCATTCAGAAAATCAGTCTTTAACGAAAGCTCCCTAACGCGCCTGGTTTCTTTTCTGCGAGTTCCTGTGGATAATTAAACCAATCCCTCAGGATAACAGCGCAGGAAATGAATTTTAGACACTGCCGCTCTGCCAACATATGTAACTGCGTGGGGGTCTTACTTTTAAATTAAAAATTGGGCTATTTGATATTTAATACACATCTAGATGCCTGCCTGTCAGTTCCGCAGAGGATTGTGTACACGATTAGATGGGCATTGGGCAGGGATATGCTAAACTACTCCGCATCTGTTCGTCCCTGGCATGTTAGCTGCTTTTAAACCAAAAGCAACTCCTCTTAATTGATTGTTTAATTTACAGAATTAAATTCAATTTTATATTCTTTCCTCTCCTCTTTTAGTTAGTTTCTTCCGCTCTCTTTGCCCCCATCCATACACTGAAAAACTAATGTGCTGAATTTGGCTTAAGATTCATTATAATCCAAGGAAAAGAATCATAGAATTGTACAGCACAGAAAGAGGTCATTCGGCCCATCGTGCCTGTGCTGGCTCTTTGAAAGAGCTATCCAATTAGTCCCACTCCCCTGCACTTTTCCCATAACCCTACAAATTTTTCCTATTCAATTATTTATCCAATTCCCTTCTGAAAGTTACTATTGAATCTGCTTCCACCGCCCTTTCAGGCAGCGCATTCCAGATCACAACAACTCACAGAATAAAAACAATTCTCCTCATCTCCCCTCTGGTTCTTTTACCTTAAATCCATGTCCTATGGTTAGCAACCCTGCTGCCAGTGAAAAGAGTTTCTCCTTATTTACTCTACCAAAACCCTTCATAATTCTGATCACCTCTATTAAATCTCCCCTTAACCTTCTCTGCTCCTCGGAGAACAATCCCAGCTTCTCCAGTCTCTCCACGTAGCTGATAGCCCTCATCTTTGGTACCATTCTAGTCAATCCCCTCAGCACTCTCTCCAAGGTCTTGATATCCTAATGAATAACTTTATGAAGGTTTAAAGTATTTTTGTATACAATGATATTCAGGATCTCAGCTTCTGCTTACACATTCCATGTTGCAGCCTCCTGGCTTGTGCAATCTGGATCTGACCAATTGTCCAGTTGACACATTGCAAGATGTTAAGGGAATGTCTCTAAATTGCATAATGAGACTGATATTGATGCTAACTGAAGAATGTCGATAAATCCTGATGACATAAGCTTTACCTCTTTGGTGCAAGGACATGCAGATGTTCTGTTGCCAGATGCATGTCTTTGATGTTCTGGAACCGAGCCAAAATGATTGTGCAGGAAAAGAAGGAACTTGCCTTTAAATAACACGTTTCATCTCCTCAGGACGTCCCAAAACACTTCACAGCCAATTACCAGCTGAGGCCCAAGGTGGCAAGTGTTTTTTTTTGTACTTTCCTTGTGGGACCTGCAAGAGTAGGAATGCTCCTTCAGGCCCCACAAGGAAAGTTTAGGCCTCCCCTACCCCAGGCTCTTCCCTTCGAGACCTTCCCGAAACCCCCTACCCGAGTGCGGGTGAGCCTCCCTTTGGTGCCGGCCGACGGCCATCTTTCCACCTGAAATTCCACTCCCGCCCACCGGCCGGCTGCCATTTCCCACCCATTACCGGCGGACAGCTGACCGGCTGCATACAGGTCAGGCCCAGGAATTAAAATTGCTGCTGAGGTCAGGGGGGAGGTGGGGTATTGGCGTTTGCCTTGTCCCCCGTCTACTTTATCTCAAGGCGGGGGCTGGATTAGAAAGGGGAGGAAGTTATCCCTTATTTGTACAGAGCCTTGGTCAGACCTCATCGAGAGAACTGCATTCAGTTCCGGGCACCACACCTCAGAAAGGATATATTGTCCTTGGAGGGGGTGCAGCGCAGATTCACCGGAGTGATACTGGGGCTAAAGGGGTTAAATTATGAGGGCAGGTTGCATGAATTTGGCTTGTATTCCCTCGAGTATAGACGATTGAGGGATAATCCAATTGCGGTGTTTAAAATGTTAAATCGGGTAGATATGGAGAAGCTATTTTCTCTGGTTCTGGTGAATCAAAAATGAGGGGACATAACCTTAAAATCAAAGCCAGGCCATTTAGGAGTGAAATTCAGGAATCACTTTTTTACGCAAAGGATACTAGAAATCTGGAACTCTCTCCCCCAAAAGTTTTTGAATGCTGGGGGTCAATTGGATCTTTCAAGACTGATAGCGATAGGTTTTTGTTGGGTAAAGGTCCCAAGGGATTTGGAGCTAAGGAGGGTAAATTGAGTTGAGGTGCAGTTCAGCCATGATCTAATCAAATGGCAGAGGAGGCTCGAGGGGCTGAATGGCCTCCTACTGTTCCCATGCTCCTATATTCCACCCAATTCCCGCCCCAGGTTAAAATGAAGGCTGATTTGATATTCTCCGTCAAAGCGATAATTCTGTTTGGAATGATGAGCAGTGGCTGAGAGAATTATCTACATAACTCTAGCCAGTGTCTACAGTGCAGATTCTGTGAAGAGGAATGAAACGGATTTGCTGTTTGAAGCCCACCACAGTGGCCAGCTCGGTTACACAATGAAGGGAATCCGGTTCGCATCAAATCCCAGCTTAATTTACAAGGTAATAAAAAAAGAAACTCCAAACTGAATATTCAAAGGGAATCTTGACCCTGTCCATGTGAAATTACTTCAATTACTGATAGGGACCACAGGTAATGTAAAGGTCATTAGGATTGCAAAGAGGAGTTAGGTAAAAGAGATATAAGAACATAAGAAATAGGAGCAGGTGTCGACCATACGTCCCCTCAAGCCTGCTCCGCCATTCAATCAGATCGTGGCTGATCTTTGACCTCAACTCCATTTTCCCGCCCGATCCCCATATCCCTCGATTCCCCTAGAGTCCAAAAAATTATCTCTCTCAGCCTTGAATATACTCATTGACTCAGCATCCACAGCCCTCTGGGGTAGAGAATTGCAAAGATTCACAACCCACTGAGTGAAGAAATTCCTCCTCATCTCAGTCTTGAATGGCCGATCCCTTATTCTGCAATTATGCCCCCTAGTTCTAGACTCTCTAGCCAGGGGAAACAATCGCTCAGCATCGAGATATGAGAGTCTATGGTCCTCTGACACATTCTAATTCATCTTGTTTCTATTTTAACAGAAGTTACCTGACTAAACTTTCTCCGAAGGTACTGATTCCTTGCTGAGGTTCAGTTCCACAGCGATGACCTGCCTCTGGTCCCTCACTGATCGGCCATTCTTCACAAGTAATGTTTGAACATTGAGGTGTTCCCAGGATATTTGATCATGGATGGGTATCGGAGCCAAGCTTAACCCTTTAATCACTAGACCACAGGTGCACTTTGCAGCAAAGCATCACTGGTTAATGATCAGGAGCAGAAGTCCTGGGTGAATTTTCCCTTCCTTGGCTCAGGAGCAGGAGTACAAAACTCCTGAATTACACTCCACAAAACTGTTATTAAATGTTGGCACATCAAATCGACTTTGAACCTGTGATTGAATTCATAACTATATTATCATCCACTAAGATATCGTGAGTTGGGCAAAATATAGTCTGTCCAAGACCAACTGTAAGAAGCTGTTTCCATTTGCAGGAGGGTCGGTAACCAGAGGACACAGGTTTAAGATAATTGGCAGAAAAAGGCCAGGGGGGAGATGAGGAGAATTTTTTTATGCAGCGAATTGTTATGATCTGGAATGCGCTGCCTGAAAGGGAGAGAAAGCAGATTCAATAATAACTTTCAAAAGGGATGTGGATATATACTTAAAGGGAAAAATTTGCAGGGCTACGGGAAAGATCAGGGGAGTGGAACTAATTGGATAGCTCTTTCAAAGAGCTGGGACAGAATAGCCTCCTTCTGTGCGATATGATTCTATGAACTAACTCAGCACAGAGCAGGGATTCAACCACAGACCTCCCTAGTTTGTATGGCAGGATGGTGCACATACTCGGTAAACTATCAAAAAAGGATGTTTGTTTTCTGTTTGGGATTCCTTCTCCTTATCGTTACTCGCTGAACTCTCTTCCTTTTCTCCCTTATACTCTGCCACTTTCTCTGACTCTATTCCTTTCTGCTCTTCATTGAGTTACTTGCTTTCTGATCACTGTCTTTGTTTTGTCCATCAGTTTAATTCAGTATCTAGTTCTTTGAGTCACATCTTTTTTTTAATTTGTTCATGCGATGTGGGCGTCGCTGGCGAGGCCGGCATTTATTGCCCATCCCTAATTGCCCTTGAGAAGGTGGTGGTGAGCCGCCTTCTTGAACCGCTGCAGTCCGTGTGGTGAAGGTTCTCCCACAGTGCTGTTAGGAAGGGAATTTCAGGATTTTGACCCAGCGACGATGAAGGAACGGCAATATATTTCCAAGTCGCGATGGTGTGTGACTTGGAGGGGAACGTGCAGGTGGTGTTGTTCCCATGTGCCTGCTGCCCTTGTCCTTCTAGGTGGTAGAGGTTGCGGGTTTGGGAGGAGCTGTCAAAGAAGCCTTGGCGAGTTGCTGCAGTGCATCCTGTGGATGGTACACACTGCAGCCACTGTGCGCCGGTGGTGAAGGGAGTGAATGTTTAGGGTGGTGGATGGGGTGCCAATCAAGCGGGCTGCTTTGTACTGGATGGTGTCGAGCAAGTGGAGTGTATTCCATCACACTCCTGACTTGTGCTTTGTAGATGGTGGAAAGGATTTGGGGAGTAAGGAGGTGAGTCACTCACCACAGAATACCCAGCCTCTGACCTGCTCTCACAGCCACAGTATGTATATGACTGGTCCAGTTAAGTTTCTGGTCAATGGTGATCCCCAGGATGTTGATGGTGGGGGATTTGGTGATGGTAATGCCGTTGAATGTCAAGGGGAGGTGGCTGGACTCTCTCTTGTTGGAGATGGTCATTTCCTGGCACTTATCTGGCGCGAATGTTACTTGCCACTTATGAGCCCAAGCCTGGATGTTGTCCAGGTCTTGCTGCATGCGGGCTCCGACTGCTTCGTTATTTGAGGGGTTGCGAATGGAACTGAACGCTGTGCAATCATCAGCAAACATCCCCATTTCTGACCTTATGATGGAGGGAAGGTCATTGATGAAGCAGCTGAAGATGGTTGGGCCTAGGACACTGCCCTGAGGAACTCCTGCAGCAATGCCCTGGGGCTGAGATGATTGGCCTCCAACAACCACTACCATCTTCCTTTGTGCTAGGTATGACTCCAGCCACTGGAGAGTTTTCTCCCTGATTCCCATTGACTTCAATTTTACTGGGGCTCCTTGGTGCCACACTCGGTCAAATGCTGCCTTAATGTCAAGGGCAGTCACTCTCACCTCACCTCTGGAATTCAGCTCTTTTGTCCATATTTGGACCAAGGCTGTAATGAGGTCTGGAGCCGAGTGGTCCTGGTGGAACTCAAACTGAGCATCGGTGAGCAGTTTATTGGTGAGTAAGTGCCGCTTGAGAGCACTGTCGACGACATCTTCCATCACTTAGCTGATGATTGAGAGTAGACTGATGGGGCGGTAATTGGCCGGATTGGATTTATCCTGCTTTTTGTGGACAGGACATACCTGGGCAATTTTCCACATTGTCGGGTAGATGCCAGTGTTGTAGCTGTACTGGAATAGCTTGGCTGGAGGCGCAGCTAGTTCTGGAACACAAGTCTTCAGCACTACAACTGGGATGTTTTCGGGGCCCATAGCCTTTGCTGTATCCAGTGCACTCAGCTGTTTCTTGATATCACGTGGAGTGAATCGAATTGGCTGAAGACTGGCTTCTGCGATGGTGGGGATATCAGGAGGAGGCCGAGATGGATCATCCACTCGGCACTTCTGGCTGAAGATGGTTGCAAACGCTTCAGCCTTGTCTTTTGCACTCACGTGCTGGACTCCGCCATTATTGAGGATGGGGATGTTTGCAGAGCCTCCTCCTCCCATTCTGTCTCTCAAAATATATGAGACACCCCTTTACCTGCCTTTAAGGGGAGAGCTATTCTCTTGTATTGTCACATAATTCTAAATGCTCTAAAGGGTGGTATCTGTAGATTTATCACTGTAAGCAATCCCTTGTTACTGTGTTCTCTGCTTTCAAACATCTGGTTGGGGTTTGATAGCATCAGATGCCTTTGCGTGTATTAATGGCTTCACTATTTTCATTCAGGATGTAATTGGAATGGAATTTCATGATACCATAAACAAAATGTCCGCAGGCTGCCTCTCACTAGGCCAGTACTATCTCTAACCAGGCCTGCACTATCTCTAACCAGGCCTGCACTTTCTCTAACCACGCCTGTATTGTCTCTAACCAGGCCTGTACTATCTCTAACCAGGCCTGCACTATCTCTAACCAGGCTTGCACTTTCTCTAACCAGTCCTGTATTGTCTCTAACCAGGCCTGTACCATCTCTAACCAGGCCTGCACTATCTCTAACCAGGCCTGCACTATCTCTAACCAGGCCTGCACTATCTCTAACCAGGCCTGCACTGCCTCTCACCAGGCCTGCACTATCTCTCACCAGGCCTGCACTATCTGTAACCAACCCTGTACTATCTCTAACCAGGCCTGCACTATCTCTAACCAGGCCTGCACTATCTCTAACCAGGCCTGCACTATCTCTAACCAGGCCTGCACTGCCTCTCACCAGGCCTGCACTATCTCTCACCAGGCCTGCACTATCTGTAACCAACCCTGTACTATCTCTAACCAGGCCTGCACCATCTCTCACCAGGCCTGCATTATCTCTCACCAGGCCTGCACTATCTCTCACCAGGCCTGCACTATCTCTAACCAACCCTGTACTATCTCTAACCAGGCCTGCACCATCTCTCACCAACCCTGCATTATCTCTCACCAGGCCTGCACTATCTCTCACCAGGCCTGCACTATCTCTAACCAACCCTGTACTATCTCTAACCAGGCCTGCACTATCTCTCACCAACCCTGCATTATCTCTCACCAGGCCTGCATTGTCTCTCACCAACCCTGCATTATCTCTCACCAGGCCTGCACTATCTCTCACCAACCCTGCATTATCTCTCACCAGGCCTGCACTATCTCTCACCAGGCCTGCACTATCTCTCACCAGGCCTGCACTATCTCTCACCAGGCCTGCACTATCTCTAACCAGGCCTGCACTGCCTCTCACCAGGCCTGCACTGTCTATGACTAATTAAGCCTGCTCTGCTTTTACGTAGGGCCATACTACCTATTGCCAGATCTGCACAGCCTATGCCCAGACCTGCCGTGTCTCAACCCAAGCTTGCACTCCACCCAGGGTTGGGAAGGAAGGCTTTGGTTTGAACACAAATTTGAATTGTCTGAAGCTGGGCTAACAGAAAAAAAAACCTTCCCCCTCCTCAGCGGACAAAATCATAGCATCAAAGTTAGCAGGCTAAAGGCCAGCAATTTCCTATTGGAAAATCTGCGTATGTGCGGATGTTGGATTAGAACAGGATAAAGTTCGGTTTTGATGATGGTCGCATAGCCTCATGACGCTAGATCCAGACCTCAAGAATGGTCACTTGAATGAGAAAACCCGAGGCTCGTTGGAACTGTTACCCTGTAGCAACTGGCAGAGCCTTCGGGATAGGAGGAGAGAAAATTGGGGAAAAACGTGTTGAGTTCCTTTCCTGGAATGCAGCAGGGGAATCATGGGCAAAGATTTTCCAAGAAGTTGCCCGCTGCGTGCAAAGAAGGTTCTGCCCAGCTGGTCTAATTTCAGAACCTCGAGACCCTTCGATGCGCTCTAGAGAAACCTGGGAACATTTGTAGTGACTTGAGTTACAATCCGCTGGAGAAATGCTTGGGAAACCTGGATGATTGCAACGGCAATTAGACGATTAATCAGTGACAACAAATATTTTTTTAAAAAGCTATTGATTAATTGGTGACAGTGATTAACTGCAAAGCTTTGGTTAGGTTTATGGTGTTGTACTTTATTTACACAATCACATTCTGTAAATACACAGTGCGATGACTTGACTGATAGAAACATCTCTTGCTTTAAATAAAGTGGCTTTGGATTTTCCTTCACTACACCACCCGACTCGGGAGGGATAATGGCGAAAACATTGGGGAAAAGGGATGATGAGGCCCACCGATGCCTCCCCATCCTGACCTTGATTTTCTTCCTCCCACCCCCTCCGCCCCCCAAGTTGGGGCGGCCATTGGCCACCCATTCTCTGCCCACCAGAATATAAATTAAGTTGGGGAGGCAGTGTCCAGCGATTGGCCTCATTTCTATGCCTTCCATCTGTGCTATCGCCACCCCCAGGGACCACCAGGAAAGGGGGCGTAGTGACATTCCATGGGCAATGGCAGAAAAACGTTCCCCCTCCCCCCCCCGCCCAACGAGTTGGACACAATAGGGTAGATCTTCCTGGCCCAGCTCCCAAGTGTACTGGGTCACCTGGGCACAGAGGGTACAGGAAAATCAGGTGGGTTCCTTGCTGGGACACACGCATCTCCCTCTCCCAACTTGCCCAGGTCATCCAATATGCCCAGATGTAGAACCAGGAGACGCTGCCCCAACATGTTATTTGGCAGAACAACGACAGGTGAAGTAGACTGGATGTTGGGCGGCTCTTCTTTTCCCAGAGTGTAGTGAGTCTCTGGAATGTGTTGCCCGGCTGGTGTGGGGGGTGCCGACTCTCTGCCTTCGAGAGGGAGCTGGACCAGTTCCTGACTGGGGCAGTGATCGCATCATATAGAAGGTCAGTGTCTCTATAGATAACACTCGGTCCGTGTGATCTCCTGGACTGGTTTCGATCGCCTGAGGGGGTCGGAGAGGAATTTTCCAGAGCGTATTTTCCTTATTGACCCCAGGGTTTTTACTCTGATTTTTTGCCTCTCCCAGGAGATTACATGGGGAGGAGGGGAGACGGGTCGGGGGTGGGGGGAGGGAAGAAGTGTCTGCTCACAATGTTCCGACCACCATTCTGTGGGGCAGGCTTGATGGACCAGCTGGAATTTTCCTGCCCATCAGTTTCACATTTTCATATGTTCGTAAATTTAGTACAAACAAGTGCACAAAGAAATACATAGAAGTTACAAAATGGAAACAAGCCATTCGGCCCAATCAGTCCCTGTTGGTTTTTACCCTCCACACAAGCAAATAGTCCCAATCACATTTACCCTTCCTCCTCCCATATCCCTTCAACTCCTTTTCCTTCATTCACCTATCCAATCTTCAATGTTGACACAGTTTCTGCCTCAACCACTAACCCTGGGAATGAATCCCACAGCCTCACAACTCTCTGTGTGAAGAAGTTTCTCCTGCCCTCTGTTCTAAATCTCTTACATTTAATCTTGTACCGATGGCCCCCTAGGAGGGAACCACCGATGGCTCACGTACTCTATGAACGGTGTGGAAATAACTAAGGGTGAAAATGAAAGAGACCCAGGAGTCTCAGTAGACTCAACATTAAATATGTTCAACTAATGCAAAGCAGCAATTAACACAGCCAACAGAATGTTAAACCACATGGCCAAATATAATGGAATATAAGTCAGCTTAGAAGTCATGATCAAACTGCTTAATGCTCTGTGGAATCAGAACACAGCTTGAGAAGGCAGCATGAGCATTGCGTCCAGTTCCAGTCGCTGAGAAACAAGGGAGATAGTCGAGTGCTGGAACAAGTGAAGAGAAACTTCTTTACCCAAAGTGTGGTGAGAATGTGGAACTCGCTACCACAAGGAGTGGTTGAGGTGAATAGCATAGATGGATTTAAAGGGAAGCTGGACAAACACATGAGGGAGAAAGGAATAGAAGGATATGCAGATAGGGTTAGGTGAAGTAGGGAGGGAGGAGGTTCATGTAGAGCATAAACGCCGGCATAGATCAGTTGGGTCAAAAGGCTTGTTTCTGTGCTGTAGTTTCGATACAACTCGATGTAATAGCCCCAAGGTTGATCCTTAGAGTCCGGGGCCTGCGTTATGAGCAAAGACTGGAGAAATCTGAGCTTTTCATCCTTGAAAGGCGACATCTGAGAGGTCGGGTACGGTAGTGTATTGTTTTGTTACTAGACTAATAATCCAGATGCCTGTACTAATAATGCAGAGAACGTGAGTTCATAATCCACCCTCATGGCAGTTTGTGAATTTGAATTCAGTTAAAAAAAAAATCTCAAAATAGGGTAATTTTAACTTTGGGCAATAGCGTAAAATACGTGATCTCTATCAATGGTGTGTACGATTGTGAGAGGTGTTTAACGGGCGGCCGAGCCTATCATAGCACGTTTTATACTATCGCCCAACATCAATATGACTCCGCCCTCCCTGATATCAGTAAAAGTGACCTTGAAGCTGTCAGACAGTCTTGAAAAAACCCAACTGGTTCACTAATCCTTCAGGGAAGGAAGCCTGCCGTCCTTACCCGGTCTGGGCCTATAATGTGACTCCAGTCCCCACACCAACATGGTTGACTCTTAACTGCTCTCTGAATTGTATCAAACCGCATCCAAGAAGAAGGCCCAACACCACCTTCTCAGGGATACTAAGGATGGGTGATACATTGCCGGCGACACCCACATCCCCAAAACGAAAATAAGAATGAAAAATTATCTTACGAATTGGGACATTTTTTGAAACAAAACCTTGAGGGAGAGAAAGGGTTTGATAGGGTAGACGTAGAGAAATGTTTCCACTTGTGGGGGAGACCAGAACTAGGGGCCATAAGATAGTTGCTAATAGATCCAATAGGGAATTCAGGAGAAACTTCTTTACCCAGAGAGTGGTTAGAATGTGGAACTCACTACCACAAGGAGTAGTTGAGGCGAATAGCATAGATGCATTTAAGGGGAAGCTCAATAAACACATGAGGGAGAAAGGAATGGAAGGATATGCTGATAAGGTTAGATGAAGTAGGGAGGAGGCTTGTGTGGAGCATAAATACCAGCCTGGACCTGTTGGGCTGAATGGCCTGTTTCTGTGCTTTACAGTCAATGTCATTCTATGTATGGTTGTGCAGTGGTCATGGTACTGGGCTACTAACCCAGAGATTGTGAGTTTAAATCCCACTATGGCAAGTTGTCAAACTTAAATCAATAAATCTAGTAATTTGTAGGCTGGTACCAGAAATAAACGAAATGACCATGAAAACTGTTGGATTGTTGTAAAAACCCAACTGGTTCTCTGGTGTCCTTCAGAAAATGGAACCTGCCATCCCTACCCATTCTGGCCTACATATGAATCCAGCCCACACTATGTGGCTGGCACTCAACACCTACAGATGTTAGGGTCGGGTGATAAATGTGACCTTACCAGCTCTGCCCATTCATTTCAACGTGCGGGAATTTGCTCATTGGCAAACAGAGAGGTAGAAAATGGACAAGAGTCGGAGGGTGTCTGGAAGCTCTGGAATTGCACCCCAGCATGAGTCAGGAGAGGAGAGGGAGAAAAGGACAGGAAATTCAAAAAGAAGAAAGCGAGAGAACGCAGCAAATGCCATCTACTTCGACATAGAAATAATGAAATAGGATTTGTTTACAGGTGAGAATGAATTGTATGTTTATCCCTCAGCAGAAATGTCTTTCCTATCACTCAACCTTGGTTTGTAAATGAAATCCTTCCAGCAACACGCAGCAGATCATGTGAAAAGGATGCAATCTTTGACAGGCTTCATTAGTTGAAACTGAGGAACTGCTGAATAAATACTGACAACAGAGAAGGCTTTGATGTTTAATAAAACGGCACGTAAGTATCCTGGAGATTTTGCAAAGAATTTATATGAAAACCAGTAGAATTCGATCGATTCTGTTTATAATTTTCATCAGATTTAAATGGGGATTTTCAGGATAGTCACCATTTCATTAAATTATAGATGCTTGCGCCACTGGTATGAATAATTTTTTTTTGTGGGGGGAACGGTGTCAGCCATGTGTCTGACACTCATGGAGACCCTTCAGTTGTTTGAGAATCTCCACACCAAACTATTGAGAATTCCACACAGGTCAATTTTCTGTCTTGATGGAGTTGATGAGCGATGAATGTTGTCCAGGATACCGATAGAACTCCTCCCTCCAAAAAAAAATTGAAATGGCGTCTTTTACGTCCACCCGGACAGACAGGCAGGACCTTGGTTTAGCGTTTTGCCCAAAAAAACGGCAGGTCTGGAAATGCAGCACTCTATCAGAACCGTACTAAAGTGTTAGCCGAGAGGGCATGTTCTCGCTGGAAAAGAGATCTGATTGCTGTTTTTAGGATTCTAAAGGGACTGGGTGACGCGGACCATGACAAAGTGTTTCACCTTGTCCCGAACATTAAAACCAGAGGAACCGGCCTGCGCTTGAAGGTGGGTAATCTCGAAACTAATCTGCGGAAACATTGGGCGTGATTTTAGCCCCCAAGATCAGGTGGGTTGGGGGGGCGGGGCGGGGCAGACAAAATCTATGTTTTTAGGAGCGGGCAGACCTCCTGGCTCCAACACGCCCATTCCTGCATTAGACCCAGGCAGATCTGTGTGCGTGTGCACAGCATTCACCAGGAAGTCCGTCTCCCACTTAAATCCGGCAGGCCGATACTTCAAGGGGCAATGTACCTAATTGAGATATTTAAGGTACTTTATATTTTGTGTATTGGACACTTAAAATGAATTTAACCTTACCTGTTCGGGTTTCCCATCGCTTCAGATTAACGCCAGGTGAAAGCAGGCGGGAAAGGCCGGATCTATAAACAATACAGGAAATAAATTAATTAAGATGACATTTTCCATGCTAAAAAAAAGTGAACAAACATAAGATCTTAAAAACGATGCTGCCTGGAGCCCCGCAACCCCGATCTCTGATGTCGGCTGGAAGGCCCCACACCCCCCCCCCCCGCCCTTCCAATCGCCGATGTTTCCCAAAGCCCGATGATCTCTCTCTCTTTCTCCCGCCCACTCTCTGACGTGCGGTTCCTCTCACTGCCGACAGGAAGCCAACCTTTCAATCAGGCTGGCCGCCGGGCGCGAAACCCGGAAGTGCCGTTGGCTGGCCTCGTTAAGGTCACGATCTGCCCCACCCGCTTACCTTCCGGGTTTCGCACGTGCAAGTCCCCCCAGCCGCTCTCTTCCCGCCGCCATGCCCATTATTTCAGTGAGCGAGTGGTCAGTGTATGGAGCAGGCTCCCCGAGGGAGATGGTGGAAGCAGTTAGTATTGATTCATTCAAATGCAAATTAGATAGGTTCCTTTCAGAAAATAAGGTCTGTTGTAGACTAATTGATAGAGATTGATTGCAATGATTAGTCAACAACTCCATTATTGTTGTATCATGTGACTACCAGGATGGTAGAAGTTGAACAAGATGAACCTTGGTCTTTTTGCGTCCAGCAATTCCGATGTTCTTATTATGTACTCAAGTCCCAGAGCAGGGCTTGAACCCACAACCTTTTGACTCAGAGCACTTGTGCCAAGCTCTATGCTGAAGTCCGCCCTCCTTTTTCACAAAACGCCGACCCCATAGCTTGCTCTAGAACCTTGCATACTGGCCAAAGGCCAGTTTCATTAGGATTTATAAGAACATAAGAAATAGGAGCAGGAGTAGGCCAATCGGCCCCTCGAGCCTGCTCCGCCATTCAATAAGATCATGGCTGATCTGGTCCTAACCTCAAATCTAAAATCATGTCCAATTTCCTGCCCGCTCCCCGTAACCCCTAATTCCCTTTACTTCTAGGAAACTGTCTATTTCTGTTTTAAATTTATTTAATGATGTAGCTTCCACAGCTTCCTGGGGCAGCAAATTCCACAGACCTACCACCCTCTGAGTGAAGAAATTTCTCCTCATCTCAGTTTTGAAAGAGCAGCCCCTTATTCTAAGATTATGCCCCCTAGTTCTAGTTTCACCCATCCTTGGGAACATCCTTACCGCATCCACCCGATCAAGCCCCTTCACAATCTTATATGTTTCAATAAGATCGCCTCTCATTCTTCTGAACTCCAATGAGTAGAGTCCCAATCTACTCAACCTCTCCTCATATGTCCGCCCCCTCATCCCCGGGATTAACCGAGTCAACCTTCTTTGTACTGCCTCGAGAGCAAGTATGTCTTTTCTGAAGTATGGACACCAAAACTGTATGCAGTATTCCAGGTGCGGTCTCACCAATACCTTATATAACTGCAGCAATACCTCCCTGTTTTTATATTCTATCCCCCTAGCAATAAAAGCCAACATTCCGTTGGCCTTCTTGATCACCTGCTGCACCTGCATGCTAACTTTTTGATTTTCTTGCACTTGGACCCCCAGATCCCTTTGTACTGCAGTACTTTCCAGTTTCTCGCCATTAAGATAATAACTTGCTCTCTGATTTTTCCTGCCAAAGTGCATAACCTCACATTTTCCAATATTGTATTGCATCTGCCAAATCTCCGCCCACTCACCCAGCCTGTCTATATCCCCTTGTAGGTTTTTTATGTCCTCCTCACTCTCTACTTTCCCTCCCATCTTTGTATCATCTGCAAACTTTGATATGTTACACTCGGTCCCCTCCTCCAAATCGTTAATATAGATTGTAAAGAGTTGGCGACCCAGCACCGACCCCTGCGGAACACCACTGGCTACAGGTTGCCAGTCCGAGAATGTACCATTTATCCCAACTCTCTGCTTCCTGTTAGATAACCAATCCTCCACCCATGCCAGAATATTACCCTCAATCCAGTGATTCTTTATCTTGAGCAATAATCTTTTATGTGGCACCTTGTCGAATGCCTTCTGGAAGTCTAAATACACTGCATCCATTGGTTCCCGTTTATCCACTCTGTACGTTATATCCTCAAAGAACTGAAGCAAATTTGTCAGACATTTGACTTCCCCTTTGTAAAGCCATGCTGACTTTGTCCTATTAAATTATGTTTATCCAAATGTTCCGCTACTGTCTCCTTAGTAATGGACTCCAAAATTTTACCCACCACAGATGTTAGGCTAACTGGTCTATAATTTCCAGCCTTCTGCCTAATACCCTTTTTAAATAACGGTGTTACATTAGCAGTTTTCCAATCTGCCGGGACCTTTGCTGAGTCCAGAGAATTTTGGAAAATTATTACCAAAGCATCCACAATCCCTACTGCCACTTCCCTCAAGACCCTGGGATGTAAGCCATCAGGTTCAGGGGATTTATCTGCCTTGAGTCCCATTAATTTACTGAGTACCAATTCCTTAGTGATTTTAATCATATTTAGCTCCTCCCCACCTAGGGCCCCCTGTTTGTCCAGTGTTGGGATATTCTTAGTGTCCTCTACCGTAAAGACTGAAACAAAATATTTGTTCAGCATTTTTGCCATCTCCATGTTTCCCACCATTAATTTCCCGGTCTCATCCTCTAAGCTGACCTACGTTTGCCTTAGCCACCCTTTTTCTTTTTATATAACTGTAGAAACTCTTGCTATCTGTTTTTATATTTTTTGCTAATTTATTTTCATAATCTATCTTCCCTTTCTTAATCAATCCTTTCGTTACTTTTTGCTGTCTTTTGAAGACTTCCCAATCTTCTATCCTCCCACTAAGTTTGGCTACCTTATATGTCCTTGTTTTTAGTCGGATACTATCCTTAATTTCTTTACTTAGCCACGGATGACTGTCATTTCTTTTACACCCTTTTTTCCTCAGTGGAATATATATTTTTTGAAAGTTGTAAAATAACTCCTTAAATGAACACCACTGTTCATGTACCGTCTTACCCTTTAAACTATTTTCCCAGTCCACTTTAATCAATTCCGCTCTCATACCATCATAGTCTCCTTTATTCAAGCTCAGTACGCTTGTTTGAGAACCAACCTTCTCACCCTCTAATTGGATATGGAATGTAACCATGTTATGGTCACTCATTCCAAGGGGATCCTTAACTAGAACATTATTAATTAATCCTGGCTCATTACACAGGACCAGGTCCAAGGTTGCTTGCCCCCTTGTAGGATCAGTTACATACTGCTCAAGAAATCCATCCCTGATACACTCAATAAACTCTTCCTCAAGGCTGCCCTGCCCAATTTGATTTGTCCAGTTAATATGATAGTTAAAATCCCTCATAATTATAGCTGTTCCCTTATTACATGCCCCGACTATTTCCTGATTAATACTTCTTCCAGCAGAGTTGCAACTATTAGGAGGCCTATATACTACGCCCACGAGTGTTTTTTTCCCCTTATTATTCCTTATCTCTACCCAAACTGTTTCATTATCCTGATCCTTTGTCCCAATATCTTTTCTCTGTATTACAGTGATTCCTTCCTTTATTAACATAGCCACCCCACCTCCCCTTCCTTCCTGCCTGTCCTTCCTGATTGTTAAATACCCTGGCATATTTAATTCCCAGTCGTTGTCACCCTGCAGCCATGTTTCTGTAATGGCCACAAATGAATTCTTGTCATTAAGGTTAACAGATTTGTGTACTCTTGTCCGACAGTACAAAAAGTACAAGCACTCGTTCTTGCAGTTCACAACTAGCTTTAAGTAAAGAAAGAAAAGAAAGAGCTTGCATTTATATAGCGCCTTTCATGACCTCAAGACATCCTAAAGCGCTTCACAGCCAATGAAATACCTTTGAAGTGTAGTCACTGTTGTAATGTAGGGGAACACGGCAGCCAATTTGCACACAGCAAGGTCCCACAAACAGCAATATGATAATGACCAGATAATCTGTTTTTTAATAATGTTAGTTGAGGGATAAATATTGGCCAGGACACCAGGGAGAACTCCCCTGCTCTTCTTCGAAGTATCACAGTTATAAAGCAAATACAAAATACAACTAGATTAGATGATGCAAGACTCAATACAAACTACAATTATACATCACAACAGGCCCTTCCCACTAACTCTGCTCACTTGCCGCTGATTCCATCCCCCATTGGCCACTCTCTCTTGCTGAACCAGACTGTCCATTATTTTGGCACTCTGTTCAACCCTGAGCTATGTTTTAAACCCCACATCCTAATCCATCTTCAAGTCTACATTCTCCCAACCCCATGACATTGCCTGCCTCTGCTCCGACCTCAGCCTGTCCACTGGCGAAACCCTTATCCACTCCTCTATCATCTCCAGAATCAACTATTCCAACACTCCATCCTTGCTGGCTTCCTAACCTCCACCTTCCATAAACTCCAACTTGTCCAGAACTTTGCCACACATATCTTGAGCCCCATCCTTAATGACTTCTACTGGTTCCTGATTCCCCCAACACACATCACTTAAAATTCTCCTCCTCATCTATAAATGCCTCCGCGGTCTAGCCCTTAACCTATCTCTGCAATCTGCTCCAGCCCTATATCAAATAGGAACAGAAGTAGGGCAATTCAGACCCTCGAGTCTGTTCCGCCATTCAATTAGACTATGGCTGACCTGTATCTTAACTCCATCTACCCGTCTTGGTTCCATTTCCCCTTAATACACTTGCCTAAGAAAAATCTATCAATCTTAGTTCTGAAATTTTCAATTGACCCCCAGCCTCAACAGCTTTTTGGGGGAGAGAGTTCCAGATTTCCACGACCCTTTGTGTGAAGAAGTGCTTCCTGACATCACCCCTGAATGACCGAGCTCTAATTTTAAGGTTATGCCCCCTTGTCCTGGACTCCCCCACCAGAGGAAATAGTTTCTCTCCATCTACCCTATCAACTACTTTGATCATCTTAAACACCTCAATTATATCACCCCTTAATCGTCTATACTCGAGAGACTACAAGCCGAGTTTATGCAACCTGTCCTCATAAGTGAATCCTTTTAGCCCCGATATCATTCTGGTGAATCTGCGTTGCACCCCCTCCAAGGCCAATATGTCCTTCCTGAGGTGCGGGATGTTCCGTTCTGCTGACATTAGCCTTTTGAGCACTGCCCTCCTCACTTCACCCCACCATTGGTAGCAGAATGTTCAGCCACATTGGTCCCACTCCCAACCGAAACCTCTCCACCTTTAACAGCCTCCTCAAGACCCAAAGCTTTCGGTCACCCCTCCTAACTTCTCCTTTCTGGCTCAGCATCTGGTTTCCTTATATCTGGTTGTGAAGTGCCTCGGAGCATTTCTTACATTAAAGTTCAATTTGTTATTAGTGTTATTGTTGCAATCAGTACTTTTCCCGGCAGGCAATTATCAACTGAACCATCAGTGTCGCAAACAGCTACTGTCAATTTGTTTAAAGAAATATGGAAACAATATAACATCTTTGAAGAGCTGGATTAATTGGAATCAATCTCTGTGACCTCCTTCAGCCCTACAACCCTCCAATATCTCTGTGCTCCTCTAATTCTGGCCTCTTGAGTAGCCCCGATTTTTATCGCTCCACCATTGGCGGCCGTGCCTTCAGCTGCCTAGGCCCTAAGCTCTGGAATTCCCTCCCTAAACCTCTCCGCCTCTTTACCCCTCTCTCCCCCTTTAAGCACCTCCTTAAAATCTACCTCAACTGACCTAATAATGGGCTCGATGTTAGCAGGGCTGCGGGTTCGCGGCGGGGGGGCTATTGGGTGCGTGGGTAACGCACCCGGCGAAATCAATCTGCCCCCCGCGCGATCACAGCCTAATTGGATCCACTTACCTGGTCTTCCGGGTTCCCCACTGCTGATCTGCGCGTCGGGCGGGCTGCGCATGCGCAGTAAGATCTGTCAACTGGAGGAGCTCTATTTAAAGGGGCAGTCCTCCACTGACAGATGCTGCAAAAAATAGAAAAAATTACAGCATGGAGCAGCCCAGGGGGAAGGCTGCTCCCAGTTTAATGATGCCTCACTCCAGGTATCATTAGATGGGGTGAGGAGGAGGGGGAGGACAGAGATCTTCACCCCGGCGGGCGGGAGGAAGCGGCCTGCCTCTGCCACCAGGAAGGCCCGGCTCGAGGTGGCAGAGGAGGTCACCTGCACCACCAACATATCGCCCACCTGCATACAGTGCAGGAGGCGCTCCAATGACCTCAGTAGGTCAGCCAAAGTGAGTACACTTACTCATTCCCCTACACTCCATCTGCCACATCACCGCCCCCACCCCACATCTCCTTCTGCACTGCCAACACTACTCTGTCACATCACCCCTCATACCCACTCAAAGCTCATCCTCATCTTACTTGCACTTACTCACCTCGCCAGTACTCATCCCGCCACTACCACTCAACCCAATCCTCATACAATCTCATGGCTCTATCTCATACTCACCCTCTCGTGCATCTCTTTCACAGTCAGCCTCACTCAACCTGCCACTACCTGTGCTGCAGCCACAGGGCATGCATCACATATGTGCAGTAGGCATCACATATGTGTCGTGAGCATGAAGGGGATGCACAAGGGTGTTTGAGGGTTTGTCATGGTTTTTACTTATATTGAATTTCTGACCAACTCACATTACATATTATATTGGCACCACTACTGCCACGTCTTTGCGAATCTTGTCTGGTTTGTGCAATAATGCCCTTTCCTGAGGATCACAATGAAGACCCACAACTGATGACGCCCATTGTGTCACTGCAGAGTGGGTGTAGGTGTATTTGCAGGGTTCTTCTGTGGAGATGTCGGCGATGTCCCCGGTGGCACCCTGGAAGGATGCGGAGGAGAAGTTGTTGAGGGCAGTGGTGACTTTGACAGCGACAGGTAAGAAGATGGTGCTCGGGCCAGCCAGGAGCAGCTCGGCATGAAGGAGGCCTCAGATGTCCACGACTACATGTCGAGTGACTCTGAGCCTTCGTGTGCATTGCTGCTCAAAGAGGTCCAGGAAGCTGAGCCTCGGTCTGTGGACCCTGTGGCGAGGGTAGTGCCCTCTGCGACGCATCTCTCTCTGCGGTAGCCCTCCCTCCTACTGTACAGGTGGATGTGTCACAGCACTCTGTTGTGGAGCTCCACGTGTCAGAGGTGGACGGCGTGGCTGGCGAGGCTGGTGAGGCTGGTGATGCTGTTCACCCTCTGAGGAGGTCATGACTGCAGCTACAGCGGCCCCCATCCGGAAGATGTACATCCGAGGGGGTCTGCAAGGTAGGTACATGTCTCTGGACCCCGGGGTAAGTGTGCAAGTTGGTGACTTTGACTGTCAGGAGGAGGGTGGTGGAGGCCAAACTTTGTCCCAAGTGACAGAGTGGCCTCCTGCAATGAGTGAGGGTCTCCCCCCACCACCTGTCAAATGGACCCTTGCAGCTGCCACAGGCTGACAGCTGCAACACGTCCACTTCAACTGGGAGTGTTTCCCCCAGTATGGGAAACAGTCCCAGTTGTCTATAAAATCCCACCCCTCCTCACAGAATCACTTAATCAGGTCAGTTAATGACCTGAAATACTTACGTAAATACTTTTAAGTGGCATCCCGCTGGCTTTAATTGCCTGCGGGAGTCCCACATGCGGGGGCTGCGTGCGCATGCCGGCGCGTCTGTGGGGAACCCGGAAGTGGGCGGGTTGGAGCCGGGCTCCGGACGCGCTCCGGGTTTCCCCGATTTTCGGAGCCCCCCCCCCGCCCCCCCCCGCCAGGAACGGACCCGATAGCGGGTGCCGAAATGAAGCCAATATCTCCTTTTGTGGCAGGGTGGCAAATGTTTCCTGATAACGCTCCTGGAAAGCGCCTTGGGACGTTTTACGCTGTTAAAGGCACTATATAATTGTTGTTTTCAATCTTCTCCTGGTCACTGCAAAGCCAAAGTACCACACTGAGAACCATAAACGTTCACAGCAAAGAAGGAGATCATTTAGCCCATCATGTCTGTGTCAGCCCTTTGCTGGTGCAAACCAAAACTAATGCTACTATTCTTCTCTCCCCATAGCCCTGTATCTTCCTTTGCTTCAAATATTTATTCAATTTTCCCTTGAAAGGTGCTATGGTCTCTGCATCAATCACTCCCTGTGGTTAAAGCCTACAATGATCCAACAATCAAAGACATTTCTCAGACCTCACTCCTCCCTCTCTTACTGATACTGCCCGACCAGAGGAACTGGCCTTTCCCTATTCACTCAATCAAAACTCTTCATAATTTCAAAAACCTCCATGGAATCTCCTTATAGTCTTCTCTGTACCAATGAAAATAGTCCCACTATCTCAAGCCTCGCCTCATAACTAAGGTCCCCTGTAGAATCTTACAGCACAGAAGGAGGCCATTCGGCCCATCGTGCCTGTGCCGGCTCTCTGAAAGAGCTGTCCAATTAGTCCCACTCCCCCTGCTCTTTCCCCACAGCCCTGTAAATTTCTCCTTTTCAAGTATTTATCCAGTTCCCTTTTGCAAGTTATGGAATCTGCTTCCACCACCCCTTCAGGCAGTGTATTTCCATCCCCGAAATCACCCTGGTGAATGTACGCTGAACATTCTCTATGTCCTTTGTAAAATTATATTAATGTACTTTATATAATGGAGCACACAAAACTGTACACAGTACTCTTAACTGTGGCCTAACCAATGTTTTGTATAAATTCAACATTACTATTGTACTCTACTTAGAAAACCCAAAGTTATTTATGATTAATCTACATGAACTCAAACTTTCATGGAATTATGTATTTAAAAAACTAGGTCCCTCATTCACACTCTTCAATATCTTTCCATGAAGTGTACAACTCCCATTCCTCACTTTTTTGTTGTCCCAAAATGTATTACCTCACACCCATCCACACTAAGTTGCATCTGCCACCTGTCCATCCATTTCACCAACTTGTCTATGCCATAAGAACATAAGAAATTGAAGCAGGAGCAGGCCATACGGCCCCTGCAGCCTCCACCACCATTTAATAAGATCATGGCTGATCTTCGACCTCAACTCCACTTTCCTGCCCGATCCCCATATCCCTTGATTCCCCTGGAGTCCAAAAATCTATCGATCTCAGCCTTGAATATATTCAACGACTCAGCATCCACAGCCCTCTGGGATAGAGAATTCCAAAGATTCACAACCCTCTGAGTGAAGAAATTTCTCCTCATCTCAGTCTTATATGGCCGACCCCTTATCTTGAGACTATGCCCCCTAGTTCTAGACTCTCAAGCCCAGGGAAGCAGCCTCTCAGCATCTACCCTGTCAAGCCCTCTCAGAATCTTATATGTTTCAATGAGATCACCTCTCATTCTTCTAAATTCCAGACAGTATAGGCCCATTCTATTCAATCTCTCCTCATAGGACAACCCTCTCATCCCAGGAATCAATCTAGTGAACCTTCGTTGCACCCCCTGTAAGACAAGTATATCCTTCCTTAGATAAGGAAACCAAAACAATGCACAGTACTCCAGGTGAGGTCTCACCAAAGCCCTGCACAATTGTAGTAAAACTTCCTTACTCTTGTACTCCAACCCCCTTGCAATAAAGGCCAACATGCCATTTGCCTTCCTAATTGCTTGCTGTACCTGCATGTTAACTTTCTGTGTCTCGTGTACGAAGACACCCAGATCTATCTGAAGATCAACATTTAACAGTTTCTCACCATTTAAAAAATATTCTGTTTTTCTATTCTTCCTACCAAAGTGAATAATCTCACATTTCCTCACATTATACTCCATCTCCCACCTTCTTGCCCACTCACTTAACCTGTCTATATCCCTTTGCTGAGTCATTGTGGCCACCTCACAGCTTACTTTCCCAACTAGCTTTGTATCATCAGCAAACTTGAATACATTTCACTCGGTCCCTTCATCTAAGTCATAGATTCCAGCATATTCCAACATCAGGCTAACTGGACTGTCATTCCCTGCTTTCTCTCTCCCTTTACATTTGCTTCTTTCAAATCCATTGGGACCGTTCTAGAATCTATAGAATTTTGGAAGATCACAACCAATGCATCTGCTATCTCTGCAGCCACCTCTTCTAGCAGGCCATCTGGTCCAGGGGATTTGTCGGCTTTTAATCCCATTAATTTCTCCAGTACTTTTTCTTTACTAATATTAATTACTTTAAGTTTCTCACTCTCATTAGACCCTTGGTTCCCCTCTATTTCCAGTATGTTTTTTGTGTCTTCCACTGTGAAGACAGATTCAAAATATTTGAATAATGTCTCTGCTATTTCCTTATTCCCCATTATAATTTCTCCTGTCTCAGCCTCTAAGGGAGCCACGTTTAATTTCACTAATCTCTTCCTTTTTATATACTTGTGGAAGCTCTTACAATCCGTTTTTATATTTCTTGCTAGTTTACTCTCAGATTCTATTTTCTCCCTTTTTATCAATATTTTGGACATCGTTTGCTGGTTTTTAAAACTCTCCCAATCCTCAGGCTTACTACTCGTCTTGGCAACATTATAGGCCTCTTCTTTTAATCTAATATTATCCTTGACTTCTTTAGTTAGCCACAGGTGGATCACTTTTCCTGTGGAGTTTTTATTTCTCAATGGAATGTATATTCATTGAGAATTTTGAAATATTTCTTTAAATGTTTGCCATTGCTTATCTACCATCATATCTTTTAATCTAATTTCCCAATTTACCTTAGCCAACTTGCCCCTCATACCCATGTAATTGGCTTTATTTATGTTTAAGATTCTAGTTTCAGACTTAAGTATGTCACTCTCAAACTCAATGTGATATTCTATCATATTATGATCACTTTTCCCCAGGGGATCCTTTACTATGAGATTACTAATTAACCCTGTCTCATTACACAAGACAAGATCTAAAATAGCCTGTTCCCTGGTTGGTTCCACAATGTATTGTTCTGGAAACTGTCTCGAATGCATTCCAAGAACTCGTCCTCTAAATTATCCTCGCCAATTTGATTTGCCCAGTCTATATGAAGATTAAAGTCCCCACGATTATTGCATTACCTTTGTTACAAGTTCCTATTATTTCTTGATTATTCAACAGTATAGGGGGCCTACAAACTACTCCCACCAATGTTTTCTGCCCCTTGTTATTTCTTATCTCCACCCATACTGATTCCACTTCCTGATCTTCTGAGTCAAGATCCTTCCTCACTACTGTCCTTATGTCATCCTTTATTATCAGGGCTACACCCCCTCCTTTTCCATTTTGTTTGTCTTTTCGAAACATCAAGTACGCTGGAATAGTTAGTTCCCAACCTTGGTCACCTTGCAACCACGTCTCTGTAATGGCTATGAGATCAAACCCATTTATCTCCATTTGTGCTATTAATTCGTCCATCTCGCTACGAATGCTTCATGCATTCAGATAAAGTGCCGTTAATTTTAACTTATTACAATTTTTCCCTGCTTTGACCTTATTCGCTGATGCACTACTACCATTAAACTCTCTGTCCCTTCCTGTCACACTCTGCTTATCTTTACCCAAATCGCTAAACTGCTCCATTGCCTTGACTTTTCTCTTCAGATTTCTAAATTTACCCTCATCTGACACCTCCCCCCAACCCTCTTTTTAGTTTAAAGCCCTGGCTACAGCCCTCGGTATTCAATTTGCGAAGGCCCATTGTCTTTGTGAAGAATTTTAACGTGCTCCTTAGTGTTTGCAAAACCTCTTTCTTTTGCGACATTAGCAAATGTCAATTTCTAGGTCCAAATAACCTATATATGTTGAGACCAATAGTGGACCCAATACTCGGTAAGTTATTCTAAACAGGATTTAAACCCAAGGCCCCGATATTTACGGGGAGGCGGGGAGGGAGCGAGTTGGGAGGTTTAGCGGCCGGTAAAACCCGGAAATACGTGTTTCCCGGAGGTCCTGCTGAATGTAACAGCAGGACCTGATTAACATTTTTGGGCTCTGTTACCCAGCCAGACAGAGAGGCTGACTGACTGCCGGCCGGCTAGACCTGCGGGAGCGGGGGCGGAGGAGGAGAGATCGTGGGTTTTTCCAGAAATTACTGAATTTTTAAAAACTGCGGATATTAATACATTATTTCTGTTCAGGACTTGAGTGAGAGGCATAATCTTGAGGGCATAATCTTAGAATAAGGGGCTGCTCTTTCAAAACTGAGATGAGGAGAAACTTCTTCACTCAGAGGGTAGTAGGTCTGTGGAATTTGCTGCCCCAGGTAGCTGTGGAAGCTACATCATTAAATAAATTTAAAACAGAAATCGACAGTTTCCGATAAGTAAAGGGAATTAGGGGTTACGGGGAGCGGGCAGGAAATTGGACATGAATTTAGACTTGAGGTTAGGATCAGATCAGCCATGACCTTATTGAATGGCGGAGCAGGCTCGAGGGGCCGATTGGCCTACTCCTGCTCCTATTTCTTATGTTCTTATGTTCTTATCTCGAAGCCGATCGATTGCATCGTTCTAGGCCTTGAGTCAGAAAGTCGATTTTTTTTTTGCGGTCATTAGTGGTGGACATGGGGGGTGGGGAGCGGAGAGATCAGTCGGGGAACGGAGAGTACACGGGGGAGGGGGGGTCCGATCATCTAGGGTGAGTCCGATCGCAGGGGTCCGATTGCGGAGAGGTTAACGGGCTTGGGGGGCAGGGGTGAAGCAAGCAGTGCTGGGAAGGCACTTACCCGCTCAATCCTGCCGTTCTTGCCTCCCTTCAGCTGCCAGGTTTCCCGAGGCCCGGTAAACCCTGCTGGCCAACGTTAAACCTGAAGCAGAGGTAAAATCTTAGGCTCGCAGCCTCATTAAAATATTTAAATCAGGCACCCGCCTCCGGAGAGCAGGTTAGTCGCCTGCTCCCCAACCCGCCTCCGTTAAACCCGGAAATGGGCGCGTTGAGGGCGGGTTGTGGTCGGGTTTCTCATTTTAAGATTTTTAAGAGCCCCCCCCCCATGCCCGTCTTGTGGGGTTAAATTTACTTCCTGAGTCTCAGAAGTAAAACAGCCCCAATTCTAACACACTACACCACTCAGTATGCTAAATAATACAAGCTCATTCAAGGCAGAAGACGACACTAGAATGGCTAAGGTGGGCAACAAGGAAGGTTAACCTGATTTTAATTTGCTACAACTGTTTAAAACACTCATCTTCTTCATCATTTGTCAAAATCAGCAGTTGCATTAAAACGCTTCCCAAAAGGAAACAGCAAATAATTCATCAAACACTTTGAAAGGCAAACAAAGAACTTGCAAATGTACTTCACCCGATTGAACAAGCAAACTTGACATCTTTCGCATCAACTTCCTCTGAACCATCTTCTCCCCGCGCCCCCCCCTCCCCAACTCAAGGTAAACATAAAGTCTGGCTGACGTTGAGTCAAATGGAAGACAATTATTCTGTCAAGATGAAACTCTATTAGTTTTGCTGCTGTTTGATTTTCTAATGGAAGTCGTGTGATTTTCCTATGGTTCTTTAGGGGCTTTTGACAAGGCAATCTTTCAGTGAGGATACTGTTATTCTTTATTTCGCTGTCATCGGATTGGACACATAAATGTGAGATATGGAAGATCTTCTGCTGCTGGGCAGGACGCAAGAAACAGCTTGTTTTCGAACTGGTGATGCTCTCCCTTCTAGTGTCAGCCTCGCACTCTGTGATCGGGGCTTTTGAACCCACAACCTTCTTAATTTAGAGGTGAGAGTGCTACCAACTGAGCCACGGCTGACACTACACTGTTGGAAATACTGCCTTTCGGATGAGATATTAAACTGAGGTCCCATCTGCCCTCTCGGGTGAACGTAAAAGATCCCATGCCACTATTTTGAAGAAGAGCCGCAGTGTCCTGGGCAAATATTTATCCCTCGACCAACATCACTGAAAGAGATTATCAGGTCATTATCACGTTGCTGTTTGTGGGAGCTTGCTGTGCGCAAATTGGCTGCCTCGCTTCCTACATTACAACATGATGTGGAGATGCCGGTGATGGACTGGGGTTGACAAATGTAAAGAATCTTACAACACCAGGTTATAGTCCAACAATTTTATTTGAAAATCACAAGCTTTCGGAGATTACCTCCTTCGTCAGGTGAGTGTGGGATTCCTTGAACCTTTCGCATATATAGTCAGAGAACAATACCTGGTGATTACAGATAATCTTTTCAACTGCCCATTGTCAAGGCAATCAAAGTGTTCAGACAGAGAGATGTTACCTACAGGACCACCGAATATACAAACGGCCAGAACAAAAGACAGAGTGACATGTTCATGTCACGCTACACGTAACCCCACCAGCGAATAAAAGTTATCTGTTTTTAATACAACGGGTCATTCTCTGTCTTTCTCTTCCTTTCGGATGTTTCTCCCTCTCTCTCTCTCTGTCTTGTGTTCTGGCCGTTTGCATATTCGGTGGTCCTGTAGGTAACACCTCTCTGTCTGAACACTTTGATTGCCTTGACAACGGGCAGTTGGAAAGATTATCTGTAATCACCAGGTATTGTTCTCTGACTATAAATGCGAAACGTTGAAGGAATCCCACACTCACCTGACGAAGGAGATAATCTCCGAAAGCTTGTGATTTTCAAATAAAATTGTTGGACTATAACCTGGTGTTGTAAGATTCTTTACATACATTACAACAGTGACAACACTTCAAAAGCACTTCACTGGCTGTGAAGCGCTTTGGGACATCCTGAAGCCCTGAAAGGCGCTGTATAAATTATGCCGCCTGATCTGCTGAGTGTTTCCAGCGAGTTTCGGTTTTTATTTCAGATCTCCAGCATCTGCAGAATTTTACTTCTGTTTTAATGAGTATTATAAGACACTCAAGCCTGAGGGATTCATGGGCCTCGATATTTGCGGGGAGGGAGTCAGATTTGGGGGGGGGGGTGGGGTGGAGGCTGGGGGGATCGTAGCGGCTGGGATACCCGGAAATGCGGGTGACGCGGGGATCCTGACGAATTTAACGGCGGGACCTCATTTAAATTTTTTGGCCTGCGTTTCCCCGCCAGCCGGTAGTCAGATTGAGAGGCTGCCTGGCTGTCGGGCAGTAAGGCCTGCGGCACCAGGCCGCAGCTGGGGAGCGGAAAGGAGGGAGGGAAAGATCGTGGGTCGGGGGGGAGAGGAGGGGGAGGGGACGTTGGGGGGTGCGGGGAGGAGATCGCGGGTTGGGGAGAGATCGGGAGGGGGTCCGATGGCGGTGGTGGGGGGGGGGGGGTGGTCCGATCACTGAGGGGGGCTTCCGATCGCGAGGTGGGGGGGTTCTGATTGCGGGAGGAAGGCCCAGGAAGCAGCACTTCTGCTCCCCCTAGCCCACAAGCAGCGCTGGAAAGGCACTTATCGGCTGGATCCGACCGATCTCTCCTCCCTTCGGCTGCCGGGTTTACCGAGCCCTGGGAATCCCGGTCCGCAGTCATTAAATCTAAAACTGTAGTCAAATTTGAGGCACACAGTCTCATTAAAATAGTTAAATGACGGGCCCGCCACTCGAGAGCAGGTTAGTCGCCTCCAATAAAACCAAAAGTTGCAGGCACGTTGGGGTGGGGTTTCAGATTTTTGAATTTTTAACCCCCCCCCCCCGCCCCCTTCACTTTTCAGCCCATCCTGGAGGGTTAAAATTCCCCCCGTATGGTGTGTAAATACAGGCGGAGACACAGTCTGGCTTTAACCAATATTAATGATCACAAATGCAAAAGGACATGAATAGAAAAAGTCCAGTTGGTATTCTACAGCTCAGCTTCCTTGCTTTTCAAGCACTGCTCTCTGGGATCCGTGAGAGTAACTTCCTGTCAGCGGAAGATGTTCCTGTTTGGTGAACGTGCAACTTATTTGCGTTACACCAAGTGGTACGTTTTCCATTTGTGAGCTCATGGCGCGGGAGTGCACAGCCAGGCCGGTGCAACCCACGGTCACAGAGTCAAAGGGGTAAATTTTAACCCCACGAACGGGCGGGTTGGAGGCGGGTGGGAAGGTTAAAATTGTAAAAGAAGTAAAACCCGCCTCTAACCGGCCCACTTCCGGTTTTAACGGAGGCGGGTTAACGAGGGGCAAGCAACCAACCCGTTCTTAGGAGGCGGGTCAGTCAGTAGAATCTTTTAAGGAAGCTGCAGACCTCCACTTTAATAGATTGTTTTATTTTTAACTCCTGGGGGTCGGGATTCTCGGGCTTTCTGCTTCACGCCACATAATTGGAGGCGAAAAGGCCTCGGACAACAAGTAATTGTCTTTATTGCATTGTCCGTGGGCCAGGAGGAGCAGGACTGCTTCCCACAGGCCCAACAAGCCTACCTGCCACGATCCCACACATGCGATCAACCGATATCCCCCCCCCCCACATGTCTGACCCCCACCACGATCTCCGACTCCCCCATCCACAGTCTCCAACCCTCACCATGATCTCGAACCCACCCCACAATCTCCGACCCCCCCCCACGTTCTCCGACACCCCTCAATGAGCTCCGACCCCCACCACGATCTCCGACTCCCCCATCCACAGTCTCCAACCCCCACCATGATCTCGAACCCACCCCACGATCTCAGACACCCCCACGATCTCCGACCCCCCCCACGATCTCCGACCCCCTCACAATCTACGACACCCCCCCACATTCTTCGACACCCCTCAACGAGCCCTGACCCTCCTGATGTCCAACCCCCCCCCCCCCAAGTTCGAGCCCCCATGACCGGCCCCACCCCGATGACCGACCCCACCCCAGATGACCGACCCCATCCCCGATGATCGACCCTCCCGTCAACGATGGACCCCCTCCCCCGATCTAAGGTTTACCTGCTGGCATCCGCTCCCTGGCTGCTCTCCCGTGCGACTGACGGCCAGCCTGTCAATCTGGCTGGCTGTCGGGCAGGAAACCTACTGCAAAAAATTGAAAGAAGTCCTTACGTCAAAATTGTAAGGCTGTCTGTTAAACCCACACTTACAGGGTTCCCATCAGGAAATCTCCTCCCCTGCTCTCTTCCAAGCTCCCTGATAAAATTTACCCCGTAGAATCTTACCCCAGAAGGACGCCATTCGGCCGATCACGCGGATCTTTGAAAGAACTATCCAATTAGTCTCGCTCCCCCGTTTCTTTCCCCTAGACCTGCAAAATTTCCCTTGGAAATTGTGGACTGTACACGTGTGATTTCCCGATACGGGCTCCCGGCTGCTGAAGCTCCGGACCTGGAGCATGCAAACAGAACAAATATTCTTAAAGGTGAGGGGATTTACATCGAATTACAGATAATTTACAGCACAGAAACAAGCCCTTCGACCCAACAGCTCTATGCTATTGTTTATGCTCCACACAAGCTTCTTCCCACCCGACTTCTTCTAACCCTATCAGAACATAAGAACATAAGAAATAGGAGCAGGAGTAGGCCAATCGGCCCCTCGAGCCTGCTCCGCCATTCAATAAGATCATGGCTGATCTGATCCTAACCTCAAATCTAAATTCATGTCCAATTTCCTGCCCGCTCCCCGTAACCCCTAATTCCCCTTACTTCTAGGAAACTGTCTATTTCTGTTTTAAATTTATTTAACGATGTAGATTCCACAGCTTCCTGGGGCAGCAAATTCCACAGACCTACTACCCTCTGAGTGAAGAAGTTTCTCCTCATCTCAGTTTTGAAAGAGCAGCCCCTTATTCTAAGATTATGCCCCCTAGTTCTAGTTTCACCCATCCTTGGGAACATCCTTACCGCATCCACCCGATCAAGCCCCTTCACAATCTTATATGTTTCAATAAGATCACCTCTCATTCTTCTGAACTCCAATGAGTAGAGTCCCAATCCACTCAACCTCTCCTCATATGTCCACCCCCTCATCCCCGGGATTAACCGAGTGAACCTTCTTTGTACTGCCTCGAGAGCAAGTATGTCTTTTCTTAAGTATGGACACCAAAACTGTATGCAGTTTTCCAGGTGCGGTCTCACCAATACCTTATATAACTGCAGTAATACCTCCCTGTTTTTATATTCTATCCCCCTAGCAATAAAAGCCAACATTCCGTTGGCCTTCTTGATCACCTGCTGCACCTGCATACTAACTTTTTGATTTTCTTGCACTCGGACCCCCAGATCCCTTTGTATTGCAGTACTTTCCAGTTTCTCACCATTAAGATAATAACTTGCTCTCTGATTTTTCCTGCCAAAGTGCATAACCTCACATTTTCCAATATTGTATTGCATCTGCCAAATCTCCGCCCACTCACCCAGCCTGTCTATATCCCCTTGTAGGTTTTTTATGTCCTCCTCACTCTCTACTTTCCCTCCCATCTTTGTATCATCTGCAAACTTTGATATGTTACACTCGGTCCCCTCCTCCAAATCGTTAATATAGATTGTAAAGAGTTGGGGACCCAGCACCGACCCCTGCGGAACACCACTGGCTACTGGTTGCCATTCCGAGAATGAACCATTTATCCCAACTCTCTGCTTCCTGTTAGATAACCAATCCTCCACCCATGCCAGAATATTACCCCCAATCCAGTGATTCTTTATCTTGAGCAATAATCTTTTATGTGGCACCTTGTCGAATGCCTCCTGGAAGTCTAAATACACTACGTCCACTGGTTCCCCTTTATCCACCCTGTACGTTATGTCCTCAAAGAACTCAAGCAAATTTGTCAGACATTTGACTTCCCCTTCGTAAAGCCATGCTGACTTTGTCCTATTAAATTATGTTTAACCTTCTATCCCTTTCTCCCTCATGTACTTATCTAGCTCCTCCTCAAATGCATCTATGCTATTCGCCTCAACTACTCCATGTGGTAGTGTGTTCCACATTTTCACCGCTCTCGGGGTAAAGGAGTTTCTCCTGAATTCCTTATTGGATTTATTGGTGACTATTTTATATTTATGACTCCTAATTTTGGTCTCCCCCACAAGTGGAATCATGATCTTCTCTACATCTACCCTATCAAACCGTTCCCTAATTTTAAAGAACTCGATCGGGTCACCCCCTTAGCCTTGTCTTTTCTGGAGGAAAGAGCCTCAGCCTGTTCAATCTTCTCAGTGTTTGTGTTGGAAGAATGGAACACTGTGCAGGAATTATTTAAATCTGAATCTTTTGGGCGGGGATTGGAGGGTCATGCGTGCGACAGGCAACAGGGGTGTTATGGTGAAGTAGAAAAAAATGAAATATATAATTCAAAAACCTGCAAATGTAGGAGAAAATGTGAAGAGTTTAAGAACAGACTGATGTAGGACTCCTGAGGAAATTGTGGAGAAAGCAAGTGATCAAACAAAGACCATGAGGCTCACATAAAGAAAACCGAAAGGAACTGAAGTGTCGGGGACGGGGGCTTAGAAATAATGGAGAGAGAGTGAAAAAAAAGATCACAATGGACAGAAAGATACAATCCAGAGAATGGAGAAAGAAATATACACAACAGCTGAAATAAAAAACATGCCTAGACCAAGAGTCTGATGGGTAAATACATTAATATGTTACTGAGCCAAATAAGCAAGATGGTCACAGGTTAAACTCCCATGCTGTGCTGACTGAGCTGGGCAGTGCTACAGGCTCTACAATTGGTTTTAACGCCCAGAGCTAAAGAGGGGAAAAAAGGTCCACTGGGTTTTCTCCTCCTTACTGCTGTCCAATAGCAGCTCATAGAATCAAAGAATGATCCAGCGCAGAAGGAGGCCATTTGGCCCCTTTCGTTTTTTTAGTGCACAGACAAAGTGTGTACCATCCACAGGATGCACTGCAGCAACTCGCCAAGGCTTCTTCGACAGCACCTCCCAAACCCGCGACCTCTACCACCTAGAAGGACAAGGGCAGCAGACACATGGGAACGACACCTCCTGCACGTTCCCCTCCAAGTCACACACCATCCCGACTTGGAAATATATCGCTGTTCCTTCATCGTCGCTGGGTCAAAATCCTGGAACTCCCTTCCTAATAGCACTTTGGGAGAACCTTCACCACACGGACTGCAGCGGTTCAAGAAGGCGGCTCATCACCACCTTCTCAAGGGCAATTAGGGATGGGCAATAAATGCCGGCCTTGCCAGAGACGCCCACATCCCATGAACAAATAAATAAAAAGGTTGTTATCCTGTGCCCATATTAATAATGAGCTCAAACACATAGTCAGTAATACCTACAGGGTAATTAAAGTTAAATCATAGAATCATACAGCACAGAAGGAGGCCATTCAGTCCATCGTGCCTTTGCCAGCTCTTTGAAAGAGCTATCCAATTAGTTCCTCTCCCCCCTACTCTTTCCCCGTAGCCCTGCAAATTTTTCCATTTTTAAGTGGAGATCCAATTCCATTTTGAAAGTTATTATTGAATCTGCTTCCACCGCCCTTTCAGGCAGCGCATTCCAGATCGTAGCAACTCGCTGCATAAAAAAATTTCTCCTCATCTCACCTCTGGTTCTTTCGTCAATTATCTTAAATCTGTGTCCTCTGATTACCGACCCTCCTGCCATTGAAAAGAGTTTCTCCCTATCTGCTCTAAGGAGAACAATTGCAGTTACATATACTCACGGCCGTCATTTGAAGTTACATAGGATGCCATCGTAGAATAATAGTCCATTAAAGCCAAATGAGCTCAGCTTACTCCTTCCGATTTCTTCCCATTCTGGTTTCTTCCACCCACTTTGTGGTTATGATTTTGCTTCATTTGTACGGTTTCTAAGCTGTGTTAATCTTTAGTCTTTGCATCCATAACCCTTCACCCACTTTCGGTATCAGCCCCTGTCCAGATGTCCTAGCTCTGCTCAATATTATGTTGCCAAAATTGTACGGAAAGCATGGGCTATAAAGGCATAAAAAGAGAACCAAATCTCCAGTTCGGGGTGATAAAGTGAATCTAAATGTAAACATGTATCAGCTCACCTCAAGGAACGCTGTGGTAACCTTTTGTACAGATTCACTTGGGTAAATTTTAACTTCCAGTCCAGAAGGGAACGGGGGGGAGGTTTTCCGGATCCGAAACCCGGGAGATAAGTGGGTGCCTCGCGTGAGGCCCATCGATGGCACTTTGGGGTTTCTCACCCGGCAGCCAGCCTGATTGACCGGCTGACTGGCTGTCGGCCAGGACTGGCTGTAGCAGGCCCAGCCGGGGATCAGAGGGAGAGAGGGAGGGAGGGATAGTAGGCCGGGGGGAGAAGATCGGGTGGGGGGTGCGGGAATAGATCAGGGGGCTGAGGAAGAGATCGGGGGGCTGAGGAAGAGATTGGGGGGCTGAGGACGAGATCGGGGGGGGGTGCTGAGGAAGAGATTGGGGGGCTGAGGAAGAGATCGGGGGGGGGTGTGCTGAGGAAGAGATTGGTGGGCTGAGGAAGAGATTGGGGGGCTGAGGAAGAGATCGGGGGGGGGTGCTGAGGAAGAGATTGGGGGGCTGAGGAAGAGATTGAGGGGCTGAGGAAAAGCTCTGGGATCACTGGAGGTCAGATGAAGAGTCGGAGGTAGGTGGGGTCCACCATGGTGGGCGGGGGGGACAACCATCGGGAGGGAGGCATCATCGGGGTGGGGAGGGGTGGGGGTCGGCCGATCGTGGGGGTCCTGTCAGCCAGGTGAGCTTGTTGGGCCTGGATGAAGCACTCCTGCTCCTCTGGGCCCACAAACAGTGCATTAAAGGCCCTCACCTCTTGGATTTGGCCCTTCCTGCCTGCTTTCACCTGACGTGAATCGGAAGCGATGGGAAACCCAAACAGGTGAGGTTAAATTCATTTTATTATTCCAATACACAAGATATTAAGTACCTCAATTATCTCAATGAAGTTCATTGCCCTTTTAAGTATCGGCCCGCCAGATTTAAGTGGGGGTGGGACTTCCTGGTGTCTGGTCTCCACACGCAGACACACCTGACTGGGTTAAACCCAGTAACAGGCGTACCGTCCCGCTCTGAAAACCGAGTATTTTTACTCCCCACCTTTCCCCAGCCCACCCATTCTTGGGGGTTAAAATTTATTCCACTGTTGGCCTTCTTTGCAGTTTTTCCATTTTAGGAATAATTTAAATTGGAATATAGCGTACAAATCTAAGTTTTTTTTTGTGTAGCTATTTGTCAATCTTAATCTCTGGCAAGGGGGAAGAACAGGATTGAGCTCGGTTGCGATCCCCTTTCCTCTCACAGTTGAATAGTCTCGCAACCAATGCTCAAGTGATGAAAGGTTTCATGTTTGAGGTACCAGGCCGCCCCAATCTGTGGACCAATAGTCTAGCACACGTCAGCACCTTCAAGAGAGGAAAAGAGATAACGGAGAACATTTTTGTTTGGCAGAGAACTACCAGTTTGGATGGAGTGACAGTTTATTTCCCTCAGAAATTCCAATTTAACCACCACTGCCTCAATCCAAACTCTGATGGAATAGGGCATGTACCCTTTCCTCCTGCCTGTGCCTCCCCAAACAGACTACTTTCAAAATGAAGTTGGTTTCAGGTGACAGGCATTTTATACTTCAACAGATGATCGTTTCAGCCTAATGTCCAAGAGCCCAGATCGACTTTCCGTGGATTCAGGGCACTGGTGGTCCAAGACATGGATATCGCATGTCTTTATGTTTTTTTTGGACCACCATTTTGATAATGATGCCACTCCTTAATCTTGGTCTATGAGGCAGGATCAGCCAAGATTCTCCCTTCCAATTAACAGCTGAATTTTATTTGGGAATTGTGATGTCAGTTCCAACTTGGTTCAGGAATTCCAATCAAATTCAGATTTGCTTCGCCAATATGCAGCCGTTGCATTAACAGAAGTTAGCCTTTGAAGCCCAACCCATACTGAAGAAATGAAAGACTCCCGGATCTGCTGACTGTGAAGGTCCTATCTGGATGTGGGTCTACAGCACCGAATTTCTCCTAATTTGCCACGTGGGTTCGCGCATTGATGCAATCGAGACCACAGGATGGATGGGGCGGGGAAATCAGATGTAGGGGAGAGAGCGTGCTCCACTGAAGTTGGGCATGAGGCATGACACTGAGCAGTGTCACACTGCTTGGACAGAATAGAGGGAGCTTCAGTCTGTGCCCAACTGTTCCATCCCTGAACTGGAAGCGTTTGATGCTGACAGTGGGTGGCTGATAGGGGAAAGTGTTGCAACCACCAGAGCAAAAGTCCCTCACTGAGATGAAAGTTAGCACGACTAAGGCAGTCACTAGCTGCTCCCGTCTCTGGGTGAACTTCTAGCTGTGGACTGGTGCGGACATTTAACAGGCGGATGTTCTCTGATCTGCGGGGAGACCTCATTGCTAATTCATCATCATGCGTTGAATGTGTTATTATAAGTAACTATTTACATTCTTTATATAAATAATGCTGTGCGCTAATTAATCTTTTATGATACAGCACACATTCCTCATAAAAAAACCAGCAGGAGTATCACTGCAAATATCCCACTCGCAGAAACACGGCATCATTAATTTTACATGAAATGTAACTTCTGTTGCTGCTGAAAGTCTAAACAGTTCACATATATTACAGCTGCTAGCACTTTTTTTTTGACCTATTTTTTTCCCTCCAATTTATTCTCCTTCCTCTTTAACTTGATCATAGGAACATAAGGAATAGGAGCAGGAGTAGGCCATACGGCCCCTCGAGCCTGCTCCGCCGTTCAATAAGATCATGGCTGATCTTCGACCTCAACTCCACTTTCCTGCTTGATCCCCATATCCCTTGATTAACCTAGAGTCCAAAAATCTATCGATCTCAGTCTTGAATATACTCAACGACTCAGCATCCACAGTCCATGGGGTAGAGAATTCCAAAGATTCACAACCCTCTGAGTGAAGAAATTTCTCTTTATCTCAGTCCTAAATGGCAGACCCCTTATCCTGAGTTCTAGACTCTCCAGCCCGGGGGAACAGCCTCTCGGCTTTTACCCTGTTAAGCCCTCTGAGAATCTTATATGCTTCAATGAGATCACCTCTCATTCTTCGAAACTCCAGAGAGTACAGACCCATTCTACTCAATCTCTCCTCATAGGACAACCCTCTCATCCCAGGAATCAACCTAGTGAACCTTTGCTGCACTGCCTCTAAGGCAAGTATATCCTTCCTTAGATAAGGAGACCAAAACTGTACACAGTACTCCAGGTGAGGTCTCACCAAAGCCCTGCACAATTGTAGTAAGACTTCCTTACTCTTGTACTCCAAACCGTTTGCAATAAAGGCCAAAGTGCCATTTGCCTTCCTAATTGGTTGCTGTACCTGCATGATTATTTTCTGTGTTTTGTGTACAAGGTCACCCAAATCTCTCTGAACACCAACAATTAATAGCTTTTCACCATTTAAAAAATATTCTGTTTTTCTATTCTTCCTACCAAAGTGAATAACCTCACATTTCCCCACATTATACTCCATCTGTCACCTTCTTGCCCACTCACTTAACCTGTCTATATCCCTTTGCAGACTCTTTGTGACCTCCTCACAGCTTACTTTCCCACCCAGCTTTGTATCATCAGCAAACTTGGGTATATTCTACCATTCTCAATCCAGGGGGAGAGGTGAAAGGAGTATGGGGTGGAGGGGGGTGGCGGCATTATTTGATGAGTCCACAATGTGCCCAATGGGAAACTTTTGGCCTCCGGAAGTCTCTGCAAATCAGAAAATGCTCCATGATTTTTGTTGAGGCATCGAATTCCCCGTCAGCCAAGGCTGTCACCACAAACAAGTACTCACAAATTACCCCTGAGATCTGTTCCCCGACCTGTGCTGAGGCTGATTTTGCCCAGATACCTGGGGAATACTGTAGGTCATTCTATGTTTCAGGCAACCAGGCTCCCTTCAATAAGGGACGCAAATAAACTTTGGTGCCATAAATACTCAGCAGCAGTGCAAGAAAAGTATAGGAAATGTTTAGCATATCTTCCTATTGTTTTTATTTTGTCGTGCAGATCGTTAATGCACTAGACAGATGGACGGAAAAATTTAAAAGGTTCATTAGAGGGGCAAAGAGAGATGAAAAAAAAGCAAAGTAGTGCATGCTGTGGTCACTCGCAATCCAATTTGACAAAGGGGGCCTGAAACCAGGGTTAGACCACCTCTTCCCCCCCACCCCCATTTGGATACGCAATGGGCCTAATGTCCTGGATGCCAACTGAGTAGTCCCAACCAATATGGCGTGCGGTGCTTTTTTGGCATGGAAGGAGCTAGATCCATGCCGCCTGCTGTAGGGGACACTGAGTAACGTTGCTAACTCTGGTTGGACGTATTCCTGGAAGTTTCATCACATGACCTCCAGCCTCCAACCGCCCCGCCCACACGCACCCGCCATTGGTTGCCTGACACGTCAATCCTCACAGCGCACCGCCTTCCCCAGCCAATCGGGAAGCAAACAGGCTCTTAGTTACCCAATTGGATGATGCTTGACTGTCAGTCAAACAATCGTTCTCATCCCATCTCCAATATTTTTATAACCAATAGACGTTCAATGAAAAATGAAAAAAATCACATTCAAATTTTTTTCATGTCCCTATAATTTTTCCCCTGGGTTTGCTCGCAGCAGTATCCTGGAGATTAACCTTCAATTCCTAGAGACTCCAGGTCAATCCTGGAGGGTTGGCAACCCTAACTCCTAAGCGCCCATTTTATGCCTGTAAAACAGGTGCAGCGCGAGCCAATTTATAGGCTTCTATTTTATTCGAGGAATAGTGTTGCATTAATGCAACAAATCAAACATATATTGAGTTACATTGAGTCCACAGCACAGAAACAGGCCATTCGGCCCGACTGGTCCATGCCGCCGTTTATGCTCCACACACTCCTCCCCGCTCCCTACTTCATCTAACCCTATCAGGATACCCTTCGATTTCTTTCTCCTTCGTGTGCTTATCCAGCTTCCCCTGAAATGCATCTATGCTATTTGCCTCAACCACTCCATGTATTAATGCATTCCACATTCTAACCACTCTTTGAGTAAAGAAGTTTCTCCTGAATTCCCTATTGGAACGGATTACCTTTTTTGGGATCACTCTGATAACTAATATTGTGAATTAATATTTTGTGATTCAGTGCATTGTCTAGTCAGATCATAATTGAGAAACTGATATATGAGAAAAACAGATTTTAAGAGCTCGCTCTCAATGCTTCAAGGTCAGGAATCATTTCAAAATCCCATTTAAGGCTGAATTGTTATTTTTGGTAGGAGATATGTCATTACATTTGTTGCAATTCCAGCTTTATTTTAGGCGAGTTGCCTCCACTTATCCCAATGAATCATATCCTCACAACTTTTTCAATACTTTCATCTGAGTCATTATGCAGCGCTACAATATTCTGTCGAATCCTATTTAGTCTGCAGTTTATACAGTGTCACCTTGGTACAGGATGAATGGAAGCGAGCTCAGGCATGTCTTTCTGTCACATCTATTTAAAAATGAATGCGTACTTGGTGGATTTGTACAGTTGTCACGTCGAGGGATTGCAGCGGTGGGGAAATCTGGTGGGTATCTGGCAGAGCAAGGTTCAATATAACAACAGTATACAACATAAAGCCCTAATATCAGCTGGGCACCCACTGCTGGACTTGAATAAACTGTTCAACTTCCTGTAGCAGCTGTATTTATGGACTCTGTGAGGGAGATTATCAATTAAAAAGGCTTGTATTTATAGGTGTTAGCTGTGGCTCAGTGGGCAACACTCTTGCCTTCGAGTTAGACAGTTGCGGGTTCAAGTCCCACTCCAGAGATTTGAGTGCAAAACCTAGGCTGGCACTCCAGTGCAGTAAGGAGGGAGTGCTGCACTGTCGGTGGAGCTGTCTTCTGGATGAGATGTTAAAGCAAGTCTCTGTCTGCCCTCTGAGGTGAATGTTAAAGATCCCATGGCACTATTTGGTAAGTCACTGAACAAGGAATGTATTACATTGTTGAGCATAAACCGGGCAGTATGTTCAAACCTGTGCCATTTTGAGTTGATTGGCCTAATCATTTATATCGAGTGGTTTAGCATTATCCTTTATTTCATCATTATCATCAGTGGACTGTCGTCCGAGCTCCTGTGACCGTCCTCTTTAAGGCAGGGACTTGAACCCTGGTGTTATGTTTTGGACTGTCCATGGTTACTCTTTCATTGACTTGTTATGCACTACAGCTGTGTCAGGGCTAATTCAAGGATCAGCTTAATCACCTTTTGATGGTGTTTCCTCCATCGAGGATCCCACTATCCTCCTCAAGGAGCTCATCCTGCCCGGAGCCATTGGCACTTTGTAGAGGTGACCGCCCGGTACTCTGTTTTGCCTAGTCACTGGTAGGACCATCTACTGTCATTATCATAACTGGTTTTAACATCTGATGTGACACTATCCTGTATTTAAATAAATCTTAAACTCGTTGCATGGACTGAAGAATAGGAAATGAAGAGAGAGGCAGAGAGAGAAACATATACAAATGTCATGTTAACCCACGTCAATTATTAATCTGGGATTCAAGTATTCATCTGGTTCAAGGGTTTAACAAAGAGAATGGGTAAAATAATGAGAGCAAAAATAAATAAAAAGTAGGTAATCTCAATAGTGATCTGAAACATTTCATTTCCTGTATTCATTAAAAAATTGGAAGCTTTTAACTTTCACATTACTTACTTTGGTTTAATATTCAGTATTCATTGCATGCTTATACTTATGAAGGAAAAAAGAAGTGGTTTTGTTCCCAAACGTTAATCTTTAATGGAACATCGTTGTTTAGAGTTAGATCACACTTGAAGTACTGTGAACAGTTCTGGTCTCCATATTATAAAAAGGATATAGAGGCACTGGAAAAGATGCAAAAGAGATTTATTAGAGATCAAAGGTACCGCATGGTAGACTCATGACTAAACTCATAGCATGTGGAATCAGGGGACAAGGAGCATTGGATAGCAAACTGGCTACAAAAAAGCAAACAGAGAGATGGGGTTAAAGGTAGTTACTCAGACTGGCAAAAGGTGGGAAGTGGTGTTCCACAAGGATCGGTGCTGGGACCACTGTTGTTCACCATTCACATAAACGATTTGGACTCGGGAATCAGAAGTACAATTTCAAATTTTGCGGACGACACCAAATTGGGGGGTATAGTTAATACCGAGGAGGACTGCGACAAAATACAGGAAGACATTAATAAATTTGCAGAATGGGCGTGTAATTGGCAAATTAATTTCAATTATTAAGAGGAGGGGTGGGGCCGAGTACGGACTATAAAGGAGATCTACTCATGGAGGCAGAGGGGATGGCCGTGGTACTAAATGAGTACTTTGCATCTGCCTTTACCAAGGAAGAAGATGCTGCCAGAATCTCAGTAAAGGAAGATATAGTTGAGATATTGGATGGGCTAAAAATTCATAAAGAAGAGGTACTTGAAAGGCTGGCTGTACTTAAAAGTAGATAAGTCAACCGGTCCGGATGGGATGCATCCTAGGTTGCTAAGGGAAGTAAGGGTGGAAATTGCTGAGGGAAGTAAGGGTGGAAATCGCGGAGGTACTGGCCATAATCTTCCAAACATCCGTAGAGATGGGAGTGGTGCCAGAGGACTGGAGAATTGCAAATGTTACACCCTTGTTCAAAAAAGGGTGTAAGGATAAACCCAGCAACTATAGGCCAGTCAGTTTAACCTCAGTGGTGGGGAAACTTTTAGAAACAATAATTCGGGACAGAAATAACAGTCACTTGGACGAGTGTGGGCTGATTAGGGAAAGCCAGCTCAGATTTGTTAAAGGCGAATTGTGTTTAACTAACCTGATAGAGTTTTTTGATGAGGTAACAGAGAGGGTAGATGAGGGCAATGTAGTTGATGTGGTGTATATGGACTTTCAAAAGGCGTTTGATAAAGTGCCGCATGGTAGGCTTATCATCAAGATTGCGGCCCCTGGAATAAAAGGGGCAGAAAACAGAGAGTAGTGATGAACGGTTGTTTTTCGGAATGGAGGGAGGTGTACAGTGGTGTTCCCCAGGGGTCAGTGCTGGGGCCACTGCTTTTGTTGTTAAATATTAATGACTTGGACTTGGGTGTACAGGGCACAATTTCAAAATTTGCGGATAACACAAAACTTGGAAGGGTAATAAACAGTGAGGAGGATATTGTAGACTTCATGAGGATATAAACAGGCTGGTGGCATGGGCAGATGAAATTTAACACAGAAAAATGCGAAGTGATACATTTCAGTAGGAAGAATGAGGAGAGGCAATATAAACTAGAGATTACAACTCTAAAAGGGGTACAAGAACAGAGATCTGGGGGTATATTTGCACAAATCATTGAAGGTGGCAGGGCAGGTTGAGAAAGCGGTTAAAAAAACATACGGGATCCTGGGCTTTATAAATAGAGGCATAGAGTACAAAAGAATGGAAGCCATGATGAAGCTTTATAAAACACTAGTTCGGCCACAACTGGAGTATTGTGTCCAGTTCTGGGCGCCCCACTTCATGAAGGATGTGAAGGCCTTAGAGACGGTGCAGAGGAGATTTACTAGAATGATTCTAGGGATGAGGGACTTTAGTTACGTGGATAGACTGGAGAAGCTGAGGTTGTTCTCCTTGGAACAGAGATGGTTGCGAGGAGATTTGATAGAGTTATTCAAAATCATGAAGGGTCTAGACAGAGTAGATAGAGAGAAACTGTTCCCATTGGCAAAGGGGTCAAGGACCAGAGGACATAGATTTAAGGTGATTGGCAAAAGAACCAACAGTGTCATGAGGAAAAGCTTTTTTACACAGCAAGTGGTTAGGATCCGGAATGCACTGCCTGAGAGGATGGTGGAAGCAGATTCAATCATGGCATTCAAAAGGGAACTGGATAAGTACTTGAAAGGAAAAAAATTGCAGGACTACGGGGAAATGGCGGGGGAGTGGGACTAGCTGGATCGCTCTTGCATAGAGCCGGCATGGACATGATGGACCGAATGGCCTCCTTCCGTGATTCTATGATTCTATATAGATAAGTATAACATTTTGGTAGGAAGAATAAGAGGGCCACAGACTGCTTTGATAATAAGAGTCTGCATGGGGTAGAGGAGCAAAGGGATCTGGGGGTACAGATACACAAATCACTAAAAGTAGCGTCCCAGGTTAATAAGACCATAAAAAAGTGAACCAAGCACTGGGGTTCATTTCTAGGGGGATAGAATTGAAAAGCAGAGAAGTTATGTTAAACTTGTATAGGACATTGGTTGGACCACACTTGGAGTATTGTGCACAGTTCTGGTCTCCAAGTTATTAAAAGGATATAGAGGTATAGAGGCACTGGAGAAGGTGCAAAAAGGAGTTACTAGGACAATACCAGAACTGAGAGGAGAAACTTCTTTACAGAGAGTGGTGAGAATGTGGAACTTGCTACCACAAGGAGTGGCTGAGGTGAATTGCATAGATGCATTTCAGGGTAAGCTAGACATGAGGGAGAAAGAAATGGAAGGATATGCTGATGGGGTTAGATGAAGTAGGGAGGGAGGAGGCTCGTGTGGAGCATAAACACCGGCATGGACCTGTTGGGCCGAATGGCCTGTTTCTGAGCTGTACATTCCCTATAATTCTATTTCAAAAAAGATTTACTAGGATGACATCAGTGTCTGCAGATTGAAGAACAAGGCTAACCTTAAGTTATCCTTTGGTACAGCCAGTGCATGGGAAATGTAGTATTAATTCTGATTTCTCTCTCAAAAAAGGAAATAAAGATTAATGACATGGAAATAACGCTACAACAAATCAATTTACAGCCAAGCAGCCAACTGTAAAGAGCTAAATTTTCACTATTTAAAATCTAGGAGGCTCATTAAACTAAATCTTGAGCGTGAACTTGCCAATCCCCATTGACATTTAAATATTTTAAAAACACACACATCAATATTAATGAATGTAATTCCAAGTGCTCATCCAGTATTAATTATTTCCGATCCTTAAACTCACTTTGAAAATCAAGACGCATAAAATAATTTACAATGCAGCATGTGGAAGGCTGTTGTCTGTATTAAGTGATCTGAATGTCCTTTCAATATAAATCATGCAGCTAACAGGGACACTCTTGCGATTCAGATCGCTGAAGGTTTCCTTTGTAAAGCTCACCATTCACAATCCCAAATCTTCTCAGTTTAAAGGGGCATTGCCTTCATCAAAACATGCATCTCATCTCATGTGCACAGTTCTGGTCTCGATATTACAAAAAGGATATAAAAGCACTGGAGAAGGTGCAAAAATGATTTACAAGGATGACACCAGAACTGAGAGGGTAGAAATATCAGGACAGAAAGGGGGGATGGAATCAGTGGCAAGTGAGTAGAGCTAGTGGGAAGGGCCTGTTGTGGTGTATAATTGTAGTTTGTATTGAGTCTTGCATCGCCTAATGTAGTTGTATTTTGTATTTGCTTTATAACTGTGTTACTTCGAAGAAGAGCAGGGGAGCTCTCCCTGGTGTCCTGGCCAATATTTATCCCTCAACCAACATCATTAAAAAATAGATTATCTGGTCATTATCATATTGCTATTTGTGGGACCTTGCTGTGTGCAAATTGGCTGCCATGTTTCCCTACATTACAAAAGTGACTACACTTCAAAGGTATTTTGTTGGCTGTGAAGCACTTTGGAATGTCCCGAGGTCATGAAAGGCGCGATATAAATGCAAGTTCTTTCTTTTCTTTCTTTACTTAAAGCTAGTTGTGAATTGCAAGAATGAGTGCTTGTACTCTTTGTACTGTCGGACAAGAGTACACAAAACTGTTAACCTTAATGGCAAGAATTCATGAAACTCTGATGAAACAAACTCTAATGAAACTGGCCTTTGGCCAGTATGCAAGGTTCTAGACCAAGATATGGGGTCAGCGTTTTGTCAAAAACGAGCGCGGACTTCAGCATAGAGCTTGGCACAAGTGCTCTGAGTCAAAAGGTTGTGGGTTCAAGCCCTGCTCTGGGACTTGAGTACATAATAAGAACAGAGGAATTGCTGGACGAGAAAAGACCAAGGTTCATCTAGTTCACCTTCTACCATCCTGGTAGTTGCATGATACAAAAATAATGGAATTGTTGACTAATCATAGCAATCAATCTCTATCAATTAGTCTATGACAGACACAGAGATGAGACGAGGAAAACCCCCAGTGGTGGAGAGCTTTGGAAACCTTAGGTCCTAAGTCACCTGTTCCTCCCAAGCATGTTACACTCACCGCATGTCATGTCTCAAATTACTCATATTGTATATCATAAAAAGGTTATTTTCTGAAAGGAATCTATCTAATTTGCATTTGAATGAATCAATACTAACTGCTTCCACCATCTCCCTCGGGAGCCTGTTCCATAGATTGGCCACTCACTCACTGAAATATTGTTTCCGCAGGTTAGTTTTGAATTTAGCCTCCTTCAAGTGCAGGCCGTGACCTCTGGTTCTACTGTTCTGGACAAGGAGAAATAGCTAGACATGGTCTGCATTATCAAGTCCCTTTAGAATCCTAAAAGCAGCAATTATATCATCTCTCAAACGTCTCTTTTCCAGTGAGAACATGCCCTCTAGGCTAACACTTTAGTACGGTTCTGATAGAGTGCTGCATTTCCAGACCTGCCTTTTTTTGGCTGAAACGCTAAACCAAGGTCCTGTCTGTCTGTCCGGGTGGACGTAAAAGACGCCATTTCAATTTTTTTTGGAGGAAGAAGAGGAAGGAGTTCTATCGGTGTCTTGGACAACATTCATCACTCATCAACTCCATCAAGACAGATAATTGACCTGTGTGGAATTCTCAATAGTTTGGTGTGGAGATTCTCAAACAACTGATGGGTCTCCATGAGTGTCAGACACATGGCTGACACAACCCCCGCCACCCCCCCAAAAAATGCACTGTGTTAACGTACTGTCCTTTTACTTCTGCAGCTTGAATTCAAAATCCACCCCCAACTTTTGAGATCTTGATCTCCTTCGTCTCAATCTATCGTTTCTGTCCTGATAGTTCTACCCTCTCAGTTCTGGTATCATCCTTGTATATCGTTTTTGCACCTTCTCCAGTGCTTTTATATCCTTTTTGTAATATCAAGACCAGAACTGTGCACATGAGATGAGGTGCATGTTTTGATGAAGGCACTGAGAAGATTTGGGATTGTGAATGGTGAGATTTACAAAGGAAACCTTCAGATATCTGAATCGCAAGAGTTCTTAATGGGTTCACAGCACGAATTTGCTGGGACAATTGGCAGTCTCATTCAGAGAGGATAAAAGGAAAACTGGAGAGGGAAACAGATAAAAACTCGCATGGCCGCATGGGACTATTCCATAATTGGGACTCGGACACAAAGAGGGGAGGGCGGGTAGATGGAGATGCGATACAGACCAGCCGTGATCTAATTGAATGGTTGCTAAGAGTTGTTGACATCATGAAGATAGTGGAAAAATTTCCTACGTTCATTGGATTCAAAATTCCACTGGGATTGCAGTCTCTGCTGAACAATGAAGTTTGTGGGGTTAGTGGAGGAGCTGCAGGGAATGGGCCTTTGGGGATTTGAGAGGGCACATCTGCAGTGTCCCACTGTTGAAGATGTTGGAAGCACAGGTGGAAGATTTACTGCCCTGTGGTAAGAATTGCTGGAGCCACCACCTGCCCCCACCCCCCAGAGAGCTGATAATCATCAGCAATGACCATCTCCAACAAGAGAGGGTCTAACCACCTCCCCTTGACATTTAACGGCATTACCATCGCCAAATCCCCCACCATCAACATCCTGGGGGTCACCATTGACCAGAAACTGAACTGGACCAGTCATATAAATACTGTGGCTACAAGGGCAGGTCAGAGGCTGGGTATTCTGCGGCGAGTGACTCACCTCCTGACTCCCCAAAGCCTTTCCACCATCTACAAGGCACAAGTCAGGAGTGTGATGGAATACTCTCCACTTGCTTGGATGAGTGCAGCTCCAACAACACTCAAGAAGCTCGACACCATCCAGGATAAAGCAACCCGCTTGATTGGCACCCCATCCACCACCCTAAACATTCACTCCCTTCACCACCGGCGCACAGTGGCTGCAGTGTGTACCATCCACAGGATGCACTGCAGCAACTCGCCAAGGCTTCTTCGACAGCACCTCCCAAACCCGCGACCTCTACCACTTAGAAGGACAAGAGCAGCAGGCACATGGGAACAACACCACCTGCACGTTCCCCTCCAAGTCACACACCATCCCGACTTGGAAATATATCGCCGTTCCTTCATCGACACTGAGTCAAAATCCTGGAACTCCCTTCCTAACAGCACTGTGGGAGAACCTTCACCACACGGACTGCAGCGGTTCAAGAAGGCGGCTCACCACCACCTTCTCAAGGGCAATTAGGGATGGGCGATAAATGCCGGCCTCGCCAGCGACGCCCACATCCCATGAAAGAATAAAAAAAATATCCTGCGAGGGCGCCCGCATGCCAGGTCCCATTCCAACCTGGACCCCCTTCGGGTTGGGCCCCATCGTGCCAGTTGTTGGCGAAGTAGGCCAGGCCCTGACTGGGGGGCGGGGGAGTGGGAACTCCTGATTTAGGAGGCTCCACATCGACAAGATCATCTCGGATGCTCACACTTACAGCTGGGGCTTTGACATGTCCAGAACCCCAACGGACTTTGCAGCCGATGTAGTGAACCTCCAGCTGGAGTCCGCCTAACAGTGGGATGGGTATCCGCCTGAGCGACAGCGGTTTCTCGGGCCTAGTGGTGTAGAAATTCGAGTGCGCATATTTCTCGGCGCACGGTGGGCACAGGGTACATTCAGTTTAGTAGCCCCCAAAAAACTGGCCGAATTTACAGCCGATTATTTCTGGCAAGACGTAAACCCTAAATACATTGGGCTGGAAATTGCTTAAGAAAGAATGGTGAGCTCAAAAGCACTCTTCGTTGATAGTGGCCAAATCGAGGAGCAAATTCCGGCGTTCGCACACGCGCAGTCAACGGCGGAAATCTGGAACTTGCTCCCTCTGGTTCACCGGTGATCTGACAGCTTCGCATCAGAGGAACATCACTGGCTGCAATCAACGGACCAGCGCCAACTTGCTCTTCTGCCCTGCTGGAAAGTAACTAATTACGCCACAAAACAGGTGCACTTAAACATACCAAGCTAGAAATTGGGCTGTGTAGGCCCATTTTTCAGGCGCTATACGGCCTCCTGAGGTCCCACAGTGGCGTCTGGAATGCGCATGTATGCTTCTAGCGTGACGTGTGCCGGACTTCATCTTGGTAAAGGCTTTGGCGCACGTGCAGATAATGAACGCCGGTACCATGTAAAGTAAGGAGAATATGCATTAGATCAGTGAACAACGCTGATTTAAAGGGATAGATACCATTTTGGCACTCAACGCTGCAGCCAATGCATTGCCTTACCCACAAACATCTGAACATATTTTAGACGGCCTGGTGGACCCTCCACCGACACTATTTAAAGGGACCATGCAGGATTTACAGGTTAATTGCTGGATTATTGCTTCTGGCTGCTGATGCATCTGTAACTGTTTTTAGATGTACTTGAATACTAGGGACATAGCCCAACATTTAGAGCCAGGACTTACAGAAGTGAAGTTAGGAAACATTTCTACATGCAAAGGGTGGGGGAAGTTTGGAACGCTCTTCTGCAAATGGAAGTTGATGCTAGCTTAATTGTTAATTTTAAATCTGAGATTGATAGATTTCGTTAACCAAGGGTATTAAGGGATATGGGGCTAAGGCAGGTATATAGTCTGATTGAATGGCGGAACAGGCTCGATGGGCTAAATGACACTGCCACTTGCTGCCTCCTGATATGCGCCACCTTCTCCTGCAAGAAAGCGCGACATGTGTCAGTGAGTGTCCTGCAGGATGTCTGGGTGATGTGCCTGTCATAGTTGATTAGCTGCCAGTTTGTGAGACCTGTGAGTTGTGGGTGTACGGCTTGCAACAATGGTAATGTGTGAGGGTGGGAGGTAGCATCTGTTTGGAAGACTTGAGTACTGACTGAAAGAGTTTGTTGGTAGGTGGGTGATGGGGGGTGTAGTGGAGCAGTGGATGCGGCTAGTGGTGCAGTTGGTAGGAGACGCCACTTGACAGTTGACCTCACTCACCTTGACCACTCGTGTCAAAGCATTGAACTTCTTCCTGCACTGCATCCATGTTCGTGGTGCTATGCTCCTGGCATTGACTTCGTCCTCTACTGCCTCGGGAGCATATGTCTGGAGGGCCTCTTGCCCCCCCATGGATATAGAATGCCCTTCCTTCTATCCACCACTTGCACCAAGACAGGGGGGTTCCCTCCCAGTCGGGGAACACTTCAGTATTCAAGGACATTCAGCCACCGATCTTCGGGTAAGCGTTCTCCAAGGCGGTCTTCGAGACACACGACAACGCAAAATCGTCAAGCAGAAATTGATAGCCAAGTTCCGCACCCATGAGGACGGCCTCAACCGGGATCTTGGGTTCATGTCACGCTACACGTAACCCCACCAGCGGGAAAAAAAAGTTATCTGTTTTTAATACAACTGGACATTCTCTCTCTCTCTCTCGCTCTGCCTTTCGGGTCTCTTTCTCTGTCTGTGTAATCTGACCCATTGTGTATTCAGTATACTGGGATGTAATGTTTTCCGTGGCTAACCTGTCTGAACACCAACGACACCTTTGATTGCTGCGATCGTCTCCCAGCCTAATATATGCTATGCGATTTTAGAACCCTTCACTCACTCACCTGACGAAGGAGGTAAGCTCTGAAAGCTTGTGATTTTCAAATGAAACTGTTGGACTATAACCTGGTGTTGTAAGATTCCTTACATTTGTCCACCCCAGTCCATCATCGGCATCTCCACATCTAGTGCATCAGCAGAGAACCTTGGGACACGCTCTCTCACAGGCCTGGTACAAACTCAGATCGGCAGATTGGCGAGGCCTGGCACGCAGATTGGAGGATGTGGGATTTAGTAATGCGCAACCTTTATTCAATGTTTTAACATAACTCAACCATTTGTAAACATAGGGACGGGACCTGCATCTGTGTTTCTCGTGTGCGATGTCTGATCTCCGTTCAGACTCCGTGCGAACCTGTATCTTGTATTTTGTAAATGGGAGGTGCAGGCTGCCTTTAATTGGTGCAGGCTGCCTTTAAGTGGTGCTAGCCACTTGATTGATATCAGGGCCCCCCTGCTGGTGAGCAGCCATTCAACAGCGCAGATGGGCCCGGCTGCTCACAGATATCAGGTAAATGACCAGGCAGCACAAATCTCACGTGCTGCCTGCATCTCAACGCATCTCAATCGTGCAGCGCAACCCCTGTGCCCAGGTCCGGGGGTTATCGAATTTAACCCCCACCATGTGTAAACTAAGTTTTAACAGTCTTAATGACTGCCAAACAACTAAAAATTAACTTTTAAATATGAGGCGTCTCAGATCTCCTTTTGGTCATTAAACAAAATTTTTTTCTAAAATTTAAAACATTATTTTTTTTTACTTTTTCCTTCCGTCTCTTTCATTTTTTTGCTGTCTATTATTGTTTTTACAATGATTTTACTGTTTGCACTTTTCGCTTCCTGGATTTTATGTTCCAGCTTGCAGAAACTGTTCGCAGCTTGTCCAAAATGCTGCAATCTGATTTTTCGAGCGATCCTCTCCCTTCTCCCATGGGTCCTAGCTTCCCTGGAGCTGGGCTCTTCTCCGCTTCCCATTCGAGGACGTGCACCCAGTAAAGACCGCGCGGTAGGTTAGTGGGATAGTATAAATCGTTGTGGCGTAGGGCAGTGTTGGTTCGCCACTCCGAGCAATTTCAGGTCAATTTCACTAGAAAGAGCAGTCAGAGGAAATCTTATCTCTGTGTTCAGAATGCTGCTGACATACAATAACCAGAGGAATTCTCTCCCCAGCAAAATCACCCACCACCCACCACCCTATTGTTAAGGCAGATCGAGAGAGCTGAATTCTGACTCTGATCCATGTTCTACCTCATCTAGGAATTCTTGATGTTGACACTGGACTCTAAAATGGAAAGGTATTCGAACAGACACATGAATAATATTCCATGGGTAACATGTCTAGTGCTTGGATGTTAGAGTTAGGTGTATTGGACTCTTGTTACCTTGGGCATTCTTCTGTAGCATGCTAAGTAAACTTGATGCTCTCTTCAACCAATTAACATTCCTGATCAGACTCTTTCCTTGACATCAATTATTCATGAGCTCAGCCTTTATGAAGTTGTAGCTCTATTGAACTCTCTCAGTGCTGCACTGAAGTGTCAGCATAGATTATGTGCTAGTTACTGAGTGAGACCTGAACCCACAACCTTCTGACTCAGAGGGCTGAGAGCCACCACTAAGCCAAGGCTGACACCTCTTAGGCTTCCTAGCTACTGTACTGATGTCTTTGGCAGTTCAATCATTAGCGAATCATCTTGTTTTGAATATCATTCCGACTTGTCTTGGTTAGACCAAACTTGGAGTACTGTGAACAGTTCTGGTCTCCATATTGTAAAAAGGGTATAGAGGCACTGGAGAAGGTGCAAATAGGATTTATTAGGATGATACCAGAACTGAGAGGTTCTACCTTTCAGGAAAGATTGAGTAGACTGGGGCACTTTTCTCTAGAAAAGAGAAGGCTAGGGGGTGACCTGATAGAGGTATTGAAGATTATGAAAGGTTTTGATAGGGTAGACATAGAGAAGGTATTTCTACTTGTGGGGGAGACCAGAACTAGGGGCCATAAACATAAGATAGTCGATAATAAATCCAATAGGGAATTCAGGAGAAACTTCTTTACCCAGAGAGTGGTTAGAATGTGGATCTCACTACCGCATGGAGTAGTCGAGGCCACTAGCATAGATGCATTTCAGGGGAAGCTAGGTTAACAAGAGGGGGAAAGGAATAGAAGATAGAGTTAGATGAAGTAGGGAGGGAGGAGGCTTGTGTGGAGCATAATAACCAGAATGGCCGAATGGTCTGTTTCTCTGCTGTACATTCTGTGTGATTCTATGAAGTATGATTCAGATCACTTCACTGCTATGTTTGATTCAATTTTTGTCTTTGCAAGTATGTCCTATTGATTGCAATATTTTGATGAGCATCTAAACTATGGACAGGTTAAATCATGATTGAGCAAAGACTGGGATAGGATCAGCAGATCTGGTCCAATGGATCTCTGACCATTTTTTTTACACGGTCACAAAATAATTATGGATGAGGAAGGTCACTTGGTCCATTTTGAGTCATCCACCAAGCAAGGTCCTAACGCCCACCACCATCACCCCTCCCCCACCCCCCCCCCTCTCTCTCTCCATTGTAGCATCCAGTTGTTCCTTAAATGCTTCTGTGGGGGGGGGGGGGGGGTTTGCCTCCACTACTCTATCTGGAAATTTATCCCACATGTTGTGTGACAATGAATTTTCTGACATCTGTCCTAAAAGTTCCCTTCCAGAGTTTGTACCCATGTCCCCTTGTTCTACATCCACAATTTAATTTCAAGCAATATTCTGGGTGAACTTTTTCTATACCCTTGACACTTTTATTTACATATATATAAGATCACCTATCAGATGCTTCATTTCCAGGTTATAAAGCCCCAGGGGGTAGTTTTGAAGTCAATGTAAATCGGGCGGGGTGTAAAACGGGCGGCCAATCTGACCCCATCAGTATCCCGCCGGGCGAGGTTAGGTTAAAATGACCCCCCAAGTTTCTCCAGTGTTTTCTCATAACTCATACCCCTCTCGCTGGGTATTAGGAACATAGGACCAGGAGTAGGCCATTTAGCCCCTCGAGCCTGTTCCGCCATTCATTGAGATCATGGCTGATCTGTGACCTAACTCCATATACCCACCTTAGTCCCATATCCATTAATACCCTTGGTTAACAAAAATCTATCACTCTCAGATTTAAAATTAACAATTGAGCTAGCATCAACTGCTAATTGCGGAAGAGAGTTCCAAACTTCTACCACCCTCTGCGTGTTGAAGCGTTTCTTAACTTCACTCCTGAAAGTCCTGACTCTAATTTTTAGGCTATGTCCCCTAGTCCTAGACTCCCCAACCAGCGGAAATAGTAAGTCTCCCTCTACACTATCAGTTCCCCTTAATATCTTGAAAACTTCCATCAAATCGCCCCTTAATCCTCTAAATTCCAGAGAATACAACCCTTGTTTGTATAATCTCTCCTCGTAATTTAACCCTTGGAGTCCAGGTATCATTCTAGTAAACCTGCATTGCACTCAGTCCAAGGCCAATATATCCTTCCTAAGGTGCGGTGCCCAAAACTGAACACAGTACTCCAGGTGCGGTCTAACCAGGGCTTTGTATAGCTGCAGCATAACTTTTACCCCCTTGTATTCTAATCCTCTAGTTATGAAGGCCAGCATTCCATTCGCCTTTTTGATTATTTTCTGTACCTGCTCATGACACGTTTCTGTGTTGTACATTTTATGTAATATTATGTCTCACAAGCAAAAAGTCCCCGACCGGGCACTAAGTCTATTTATTACTCCAACATATTCGACGAGTCCATATAAGTCCTTCAAAGGCCACCAAGGAGCCATGCACGCGTCCAATGTAACTTCTGCTTTTTGTTTGTTATTGAAATTCATTTTATGCTCATTATGATCTGTGAAATGCACTTTAGGACCCAAGCTGCTTCAATCGAGAACACTTTAAGAGGGATGTCAAGTCCTTGGAGAGGATGCAGAGGAGGCTTACCAGAATGATACCAAAGGATGAAAGACTTCATTAATGTGGAAGGGACTAGAGATACTGGGATTGTTCTCCTCAGAGCAGAGACGGTTAAGGGGAAATTTAATAAAGGTGTTCAAAATTATGAGGGGTTTTGATAGAGTAAATAAGGAGAAACTGTTTCCACTGGCAGGAGGGTCGGTAACCAGAGGACACAGATTTAAGATAATTGGCAAAAGAACCAGAGGGGAGATGAGGAAAAACTTCTTTACGCTGCGAGTTGTAATGATCTGGAATGCACTGTCTGACTGGGCCGTGGAAGCAGATTCATTGGTAACTTTCAAAAGGTAATACTTGAAAAGGAAAAATTTTCAGGGCTGTGGGGGGAGTGGGACTAATTGGATAGCTCGTTCAAATAGTCGGTGCAGGCACGATGGGCCGAATGGCCTCCTTCTGTGCTGTCTGATTCTGTGAAATGTTATGTTTTATTTTTTTGTATGAATTTGTAACTGAGCCTAGGCATTGGAATGTTGAAAAGGGCACCTTGGCTGTTGATTCTGTTAAGGTTTCTTTTGCCTTAGCCCGAGGGCAAGCAGGCAAAGTGATATATATGCACAACTCTGTCTGGAAGCATCGAGTATTAGTGACAAATCAAACTACTTCTATTACGCGCATTTTAAAATGAAGCAATTGGATTCTGAGTAATAAGGAGAATACAAAAACGGTCTTGGGTCTGATCTAATCAGGTTTATATCTTGTTTAGCGTTTGTTGAAATTGTTTATATTTCAATTTCATTTGCCTGCCGTCCATCACAGCAAGAAGTCATTTAAAGTAGGGCATTTTTGATTTATTGTGAAGGATACCTTTTTATTTACACATTGTGCTAGCCTTGGACATCAAAAGAAAGATATATAAGAAGGCTGAGGCACCACATTCTTCACTTTTCCTGATTCGTTGTACTGCTATACTAGCCGGAAGACTATAGGGGCCTCCGTGGGATTTGAATGTAACATTGAGCTGTTCATCATAGACTCATGTTCAAAAAGTTACTGGAGAAGACGGGTAAGATTCTGGAGCCTTTATTGTCTTGGAACAGATGGTGTAAAGTTAAGTGCTGTGTTGTTAATGCTGATCCGCTAATTTATTCTCGCAGCTGCATAATGTTGTTCTCACAATAAATTCAGCCTGAACTATTATGGTCTGTCAACATAGTTTTTTTTTCTCTGCTGATTCGGATACATCAAAAAAGAAAGAACTTGCATTTATATAGTGCTTTTCACAACTCAGGATGTCCCAAAGCGCTTTACAGCCAATGAAGTCCTTTTTTTTGAAGTGTAGTCACTCTTGTAATGTAGGAAACGCAGCAGCCAATTTGCACACAGCAAGATCCCACAAACAGGAATGTGATAATGACCAGATAATCTGTTTTCTTAGTGATGTTGGTTGAGGGATAAATATCGGCCAGGACACCAGGGAGAACGCCCCTGCTCTTCTTCGAAATAGTGCCATGGGATCTTTTTTGTCCATCTGAGAGGGCAGAAGTCGGTTTAAAGTCTCATCCGAAAGATGACACCTCCGACAGTGCAGCACTCCCTCAGTACTGCACTGGGAGTGTCAGCCTGGATTTTGTGCTCAAGCATCTGGAGTGGAGTTTGGACCCACAAACTTCTGACTCAGAGGCGAGGGTGCTACTCAACAATCCATAGCTGATCACGGGAGTACAGTGGGTATTCCATGCTATTGCCAGTACATACCCAATGGTATAGAGGATTCATCATTCACCCTGTGGCAACTCAAACATAAGGCCAGCTTTCAGTTCACAGGCTTGCCTCTGGATGCTGAGTTGTTCTGTTGAGCATCAGTAACAAGCAATGTGAAGAAGCTCAGGGTACAACAATCTGTATGGAATAACAACATTTATTCTGCTTTCAAAACCGATGTCAACATTAAGCACTTCCAGTCAAAGTACAGCATTGTTTAGATGCAGGTTATTATGGTCTGTCAACGTATTTTTATTTTCCTTGCTGATTCGGATACATCAAAAAAGGACTTGCATTTATATAGCGCCTTTCACAACCTCAGGACGTCCCAAAGCGCTTTACAGCCAATGAAGTACTTTTTTTAATGTGTAGTTAATGGTTGGGGATTCTAGGAGTAGGGGGCACAGCCTAAAAATTAGAGCCAGACCTTTCAGGAGCGAGATTAGAAAACATTTCTACATACAAAGGGTGGTAGAAGTTTGGAACTCTCTTCCGCAAACGGCAATTGATACTAGCTCAATTGCTAAATTTAAATGTGAGATAGATAGCTTTTTGGCAACCAAAGATATTGAGGGATATGGGCCAAAGGCAGGTATATGGAGTTAGATCACAGATCAGCCATGATCTTATCAAATGGCGGAGCAGGCACGAGGGGCTGAATGGCCTACTCCTGTTCCTATGTTCCTAGTCACTGTTGTAATGTGGGAAACGCGGCCGCTAATTTGCAAGATCCCACGAACAGCAATGCAATAATGACCAGACAATCTTTTTTTTAGTGATGTTGGTTGAGGGATAAATATTGGCCAGAGCATGGGGAAGAACTCCCCTGCTCCTCTTCAAAATAGTGCCACGGGATTTTTTACATCCACATGAGAGGGCAAATGGGGCCTCAATTTAAGGCAGCACCTGTGACAGTGCAGCACTCCCTCAATACTGCACTGAAGTGTCAGCCTAGATTATGTGCTCAAGTCTCTGAGTTGTCAAAAGTTGTTGAAGTGATCCTAGCAATGTAGCTGAGTTTAATGCAAAATTGGAAGCCGTACTGAACTATCCATTCAAGGAAATGAATCAATAAATAGATATAATAGTTGACAAATCATTGTGCCCTGCCAACAGACAACCTCACACATTCTGTTTTCAACAAATATAGTTACATTCACATGGAAGAAGATCAGGAACGACCCAAACTCAATGTCTGGTCTCAAAGAGAACAGACTTTCATCCCTCACTCAGGGTGGATTTGAAATTTGAACTCAAGTCACCACAGTGAAAACAACAACAACTTGCATTCACATAATGCCTTTAACATGGGAAAACGTCCAATGACGCTTCACAGGAGCGTTATTTGACACTGAGCCAAAGAAGGAGCTATTAGGAGGGGTGACTAATAGCTTGGTCAAAGAGTTGGGTTATAAGGAGGGTCTGAAAGGAGGAGAGAGGTGGAGAGGCAGAAAGGTTTAGAGAGAGGTTTAGAAAAGGTAACATAGGAACGCCATTTGCCATCTGGTCTGGTATTAAATTAATTAACCATAGACAAGGCAAATTGTACTCCGAGCAAGCATTATCATCTTTAAACAGAAAAGAATACATTGACCTTGAGTCCATTAGTACACCACCTGTCCCATCAGCACTTTTAACACATTATAGAGGAAGCAGCTTCTCCATGCACATACACTGTATTTTTCATTTAGAACGTGTCTCAATGGCACAAAGTACATCTGTCTGCCACTGTCCATTTCTCTTAGTCCAAATGTCACTCATCACCCTGGCCATCAATTTTACACTTCACTCCCTATCACTACAAACCTTTCGGTACTCCTCTTGGGCAGATGTCAACTAAATTACATGGCTGTTTTCCAGAAACCTTTTAATAATTTGAGTTTTTAATCATTATTCAAAGTAGATATTGCAAAGAGAATATCCTGATGTTTCATTCTCCCATTTTCCAGTTACTTTTGTATTAGGTGTCAGCCGTGGCTATGTTGGTAGCATTCTTGCCTCTGACGTTCGAAGGTTGTGGGTTCAGTTCCCACTCTGGAGACTTGAGCACAAAATCTAGGCTGACACTTCCAGTGGAGTGCTGCACTGTCTTTCAGATGAGATGTTAAATCTCTGCTGGATGTAAAAGATCCCACGGCACTGTTTCGAAAAAGAGCTGGGGAGATCTCACAGGTGTCCTGGTCAACATTTATTGCTCAACCAACATCTCTAAAGCAGATTATCTGGTCGTTATCGGATTGTTGTTTGTGGGATCTTGCTTTGCGCAAATTGGCCTGCCGTGTTTCCTACATTACAACAGTGACCACACTTCAAAAATACTTAATTGGCTGTAAAGCACTTTGGGACGCCCTAAGGTTGTGAAAGGCTTGATATATATACAAGTTCTCCCCCTGCCTCTGCGTGATTCTGCAACCATCGGGCCAGGAAGGTACTTCTGGGAGTCTCCCATCTGATGAGAGTAGCCTTTGGGAGGGGGTGAGATTTTAACTCCATCCGCCCGATGGAAATGATGGGGTGACGGAGCTAAAATGGAGGTACTAGACTTCCCGCCCCGTTCCTGTTCCATCGCCATTTATTCCAGGGCCTCCCGCTGGGCGGCTAAGGTGCCCTCTTGAATCAGGTGGGAGCCTCATTGACGTATGCAAATCGTGGACCTGTGGCGATTTGCCACTTTAACGGTCGGCGGGACGGAGCGTACACTGTGTGGTCCTCTCCACTCAGTAAAACCTGAGGTACAGCAGAAGAGACTCAAGAACGTAAGCGGTAAATTAATTTTTGTGGGACCAGGAGAACAATGTGGGCCACCACGTCCGTGGGATTCCTTTCCCCTGGACTCCCCTCCCTGATCGCACCCCCTCCCACGGACCTACCCTCCCGCTGGCTGGATTGACTTCTGACCCATTCGATATTGTGCCGGCATGGAGCAGGTGAGCAGCAGTGGGGCCCACAGCCCACAGGCATCATGGAAATGAGGCCAGGCCCTCAAAATGGCTGCTGGCCAGCTGTCCTGTGGTGCTTCGATCAAGCAACTATGCATCACGTGTGACCTAGAAGGTGAGGATTGGCAGGTCTCACCTGACATCCACACAATGCACTTTCCAGCAGAACGCCTTCCACCTCCCCAAATTGGAGATGCTGAGACCAATATCTCTGCCCCACCATTGCCAAAGCTGGCGATCAACAGAGCAGGGATAGACCCTGTCGCCTTTCTCATCTGCATAGCACATATCACACAGTGCATTCATCAACAACCACAACTACCTGAATTTATATAGTGCCTTTAAAGTAGAAAAAAAAATGTCCTTCAAGGTGCTGCATGGAGGCTTAAGGAAAAAAAATGGACACCAAGCCAAAGAAGGAGATATTATGAAGGGGTGACCAAAAGCTAGGAAGGGATGTTAGGTGGTCAGCAGTTTAATGGGAATAGGGTCTAAGGAGGTGGAACTCAACAACAGTCACTTGCATTTATATCGGACTAGATGAGCTCAGAGAGGTCATGAGGGGAGATAAGAGAGAAACTCTCTCTCTCCCCCAAAAAGCTGTGTTGCTGGGGGTCAGTTGAACATTTCAAAGCTGAGATTGATAGATTTTTGTTAGAAAAAGGGCATTAAGAGTCACGGAACCGAGGCAGGTAGATGGAGTTAAGATACACATCAGCCAAGATCTAACGGAATGGTGGATCAGGCTCGAGGGGCTGAATGGCCTCTTCATGTTCCTATGTACCTAGAGAAAGACGCGTGCTCAGAATTAGGGCAGGGGGTCTTGGAGGAGGTTTGATTGATGAGTAAAGGGAAGGGGCAGGAAGTAGCAGCAAAATTCATTGACGTAACTTGAAACTACAGCACATTTTAAGATAATCATTTGGCCTTCTGTCCAATTTCTGCCAACAACAACAACAACAACAACAACAGCAGCAGCAACAACTCGCATTTATAAAGCACCTTTAACATGGTGAAATGTCCCAAGATGCTTCACAGGAGCGATTATCAAACAAAACTTGACACCGAGTCACATAAAGAGATATTAGGACAGGTGACCAAAAGCTTGGTCAAAGAGGTAAGTTTTAATGAGCGTCTCAAAGAAGGAGAGAGAGCTAGAGAGGAGGAGAGGTTTCGGGAGGAAATTCCGGAGCTTAGGGCCTAGGCAGCTGAAGGAACGGCCGCGAAAACCGGGGACGCACAAGAGGCCAGATTTCCTCCTTCCTCCTTCCTCAGGCAAATGTTTGCCTGAGGAAGGAGGAAATCACAGGAGCGATTATCAAACAAAACTTGACACCGAGTCACATAAAGAGATATTAGGACAGGTGACCAAAAGCTTGGTCAAAGAGGTAAGTTTTAATGAGCGTCTCAAAGAAGGAGAGAGAGCTAGAGAGGAGGAGAGGTTTCGGGAGGAAATTCCGGAGCTTAGGGCCTAGGCAGCTGAAGGAACGGCCGCGAAAACCGGGGACGCTCAAGAGGCCAGAGTTGAGGAAGGAGGAAATCTCCGAAAGCTTGTGAATTTAAAATAAAATTGCTGGACTATAACTTAGTGTTGTAAAATTGTTTACAATATTCTTATTGAGAGTTCCTACAGTACATTTGAAAGTGGTTTGGCAGGTACTGCCTTACGGTTTGGAAAGTTACAACCGTGGTTGAACATGATTCCTGGCAACCATAGGTGGTCTGCTAGGGCTCCCGCTGAACACGGCAGCTCTAGCTGTGAGGAGAGGGAGGAGGAGGAGGTGCAGGGCACTGAGCAGGAGGCCCTATCCAATGAGGGTCTTCCGGGACCGATTCTCTTACGTCGATATGAACAAGGAGCATCACATCCAACGGCCGAGGTTCACCAAGGAGGCCGTGATGGAAATCTGTCAACTGCTGCAGCCACAATTACAGCCTCCGAGCACAGCAAGGATGGCATTGCCAGTGGCTATGAAGGTAACAGTGGTACTGAACTTCTACGGCTCTGGATCGTTTCAGGCCTCTGCTGACTCGTTCTGCTTGTCTCTATCATGAGGGAACATGATGAACCTGTTGCTCATCTCGTACAGTACCTCCCTTATGCAGCAGTGCACTGTTGCATAAGGGAGGTACTGTACGAGATGAGCAACAGGTTCATCATGTTCCCTTTTGATAGAGACAAGCAGAACGGGTGAGCACGGGGGTTCGCAAGCATTGCTGGCTTCCCCATGGTGCAGGGTGCCATTGACTGCACGCGCATTGCCCTGTGTGCCCCGCATATCAACTCAGCCATCTTTGTCAACCGAAAGGGCTTCCACTCCCTGGGCTGGTGTACGACCACACGCATCGAATCATGGAGGTCGATGCCCGCAACCCTGGGAGCAGTCACAAAGCCTTCGTCATGCGGCAGTCCAACATGCCAGCTATCTTTCACCCGGCTCGGCAGGTCAAAGGCTGGTTACTGGGCGACAAGGGCTATCCCCTCACGCCGTGGCTTGTGACTCCAGTCAGGATCCCACGCACACTTGCAGAGCAGGTCTACAATGAGAGCCACGCTGCCACATGCAATGTCATGAAGCACACCATAGGCCTCCTCGAACAGCGCTTCCACTGCCTGGACCGTTCTGGAGGAGCCCTGCAGCACTCCACTGAGCGGGTGGGAAGATCCGTGGTGGTCTGCTGCACGCTGCACAACCTCGCCACCATGAGGGACCAGCCCTTGCCGCCGATGATCGGAGAAGATCCTGAGCCAGAGGTGGTGGAGGAGGAGGAGGAGGAAGAGACTGAGGAGGAGGAGGGGGAGGAGCCGGAGGAGGAAATGGAGGAAGACCCAAAGGTGCAACAGGGGAATACACGCCTTGTCTGCAAGGGCTCTGCGTGCTCGCCTGATTCGTGCCCGCTATCAATACCGTCAACCACATCCCCCAACTCACCAACAGTCCCACACTCCCCACCTGACTGCTCCCACATGACCATCAAATCGCCCTCCATCTGATTACGCATTGGTTTCCCCCTCAGCTCATCGCACAGATGAAAACCACCACCAAATGCAAATTCAAAGTCACATTTATCAATTAACAAATTAAATTCTGCAAACAGAACAGGACTATTCACCCTTGTGCATTCCCTTAGTGCCTGTTGTCCGTGTGCCTTTATCTATCCTCGTGCTCCTAAGAGTTGCTTTCCCAGTGGCTGGAGCATGGGTGGTGGAAGGATGCTGGCCTTCAATGGAGGAATGTCCAGATGGCCTTGGAGAATGACCTCGAGCAGCTCTGGGCCTGGAGGGCCCGGCTTCAGACTGCACCATCTCAGCATGGGCTGCAGCAGTCTGGCCTGGCTGGCCGAGAGGCAACAACAAGGGCACTGGCAGAGTGGCAGGGGTGGGAGCAGGAATCCTGAGAAAGGACAGCAGGTCCGACTGCCATGGCACGACTGCCACTCTTCCAGGGCGGCGCCTCTGCAATCCTAGTGATCAGTTGGAGAACGGATTGCTGGAGTGCTGTGACACCCTGGGAGACCCGTTCCACAGTGGTCCCCAGAACCACGATAGCAGCAGTCTGAGCTCCAACCATAGCTTGCAGAC